>NC_066618.1:227031613-228281613 GCF_025201925.1 Gopherus flavomarginatus
TTCTTGTCTCCCTCCTCATTTTCCCTCTGCCATTCACAAAAAACTTAATGTTTAAATGGAGCAAGTGTGTAATTTGTCCTGACCTTTATTCATGTCTGGTGCAATTTTAGAAGATAGAATAGCTGTAAATAATCTGGGATGCCAGCTTTAAAGGTTAAACAGCTTTGCAAAATGATCAGAATTAGGGATTCCCAGATTTTAGGTTGTTTGGGGTGGGGAGGTGGCTGCTGTTTCTACTTGACTTCTTAAAACTTTAGGACATCCTAGAGCAATCGGGTGTTGAACTGAATTGAGATTTGTATAAAGTAACCAAAAATCTGCTGCTTCATCACTAGCAATGACACAAAAACAAAGACTCAAACTAAAAAACAAAACTCATTAAGCATTGCTCTCTTAATTTCTCACCCAATGTATATTTGTTTCCCCTCAGTAACTTCCTTGCTGAGCAGTGATTGGTTGCCAGCCTACAAACACATCAGTGGCTTCAATAATGGAATTTACTGAGTCACATTAGGAATTGCCTCAGGTGATATCACCTGTCTTGTGCAGACAGCCGGGATCATATCTCTGCCCCACTGCCCCTAGTTCACTGGTAGGCAACCTATGGCGCGGGTGACGAGGGCGGCACGCGAGGTGATTTTCAGTGGCATTCACGTTGCCTGGGTCCTGGCCATCAGTCCGGGGCGGCACTGCATTTTAATTTAATTTTAAATGAAGCTTCTTAAACAATTTTAAATCTTTATTTACTTTACATACAACAATAGTTTAGTTATATATTATAGACTTATAGAAAGAGACCTTCTAAAAACATTAAAATGTATTACTGGCATGTGAAACCTTAAATTAGAGTGAATAAATGAAGACTCGGCACAATACTTCTGAAAGGCTGCCGACCCCTTCCCTACTTCAAAGGAATTTTACCCTTAATTAGCACATATGTCATGCAAACAGCAGAGTTTCCTGCACTTTAATTTCCTTGTATATTTATTTGAATAATGCCACTGAACATGTCATGGAAAAACATGATTTTGGAATTACCAGCTGCTAAATGTACATTTTGTAATGCCATTGAACAAAACACATGGATCTTGCATTTTAAAGTCTGGCATAACTTGGTTTATGTCTTTGCAAAGTTTTTCTATTGAAGTGATTGAGTTATTACTAACACAAATGGCATTTTTTGCAGCTCTTTTGGTAGGTATCCCACTTTGTTTACAAGTGGAGCAATAGAACCTTAATTACATGCTTCAACTTCCAAATCAGCCATTATTGTTTATTTCATACTGATTTTTTCCTAGTTTTTTTTTTAAACAAGAGAGAACTTTAAATGAAGCTGGCACAGCTGGTTCATGCATTTCTGGTGTTTTGTCAGTAGTTTAAAATGAATAGTCTTTTACTTGTTCCTTAAGAGACACTGCCAACTTGAAATCATAGAGCAGATCATATGAAAAGGAATTAAATGAAGTTTGGATCTCTTCCATTTAAAGCTGTCCACTGCTGTCGTCTTAGCTGCACAGAACAGGGGGGATAGTAATAAGTAGCTTAGGAAACATTCTGCAAGTGCTCAACCCCCTTCTCCCCTCCCACCCAACAAACAAACAAATAAAAAAACACACCTCTGAATAGCCATGCTGGGCCATGTATCTTTGCAGTGCAGTTTACAGTACCCCTTATGAACAGGATGTGCAATGTTTTTCCAAGATCCTTTTTCCAAAAACCATGTCACTTCCTAGGTTTTTTTTTTTTTTTGTTTAACCCCTTCTGTTTTGTTTTAAAAGCAATGCTTGGAAAAGTTACAATTAGTTGTTTCCTTTGTTTTTGGTTTAATTTAAAACTGGAATCCATAACCAAAAATATGGTTTCTTTATATGGAGTATATCTATATCAAATAATTAACCAGTTATAAATAACCTAGCACTGCATGTAGTGACCAGATGTTGTGAATATGGTAAAAGATGCACTACTTGCTACTACAAATAATAAAGGTGTGAATTAGAATCATATGTAGTAAAGCCCCAAAAGAACTTGTGAGCAATCCAATCTGATTTTCCCACTGCCTGTTACCCTGGCATGTTGCAGAATGATTCATTGCATCTTTACTATCAATGCCTTTTATCTAATTTTATTCTAGAATATCTGTAGTGTTGGTATCTTGAACTCCTCCCTTAGCAGTATGTTTCACTTTTGTCCTACTCTTGCACTAGTAACTTAATATGTAGTCTACATTTGTTCTTTTAGCTATTGCTCCATGTCCTGCAATCTCCTGAGAACATGAATACATATTTTTCTTCTGTTATGTTGTTACCTCAATGATATAAATAAACTCTTCCAAGTTATCTTTTGTAAACTGTAAACATTTTGCTTTATTTTCTCCTGGTTTCTTGGACTCCAGGCTAGAGCTGGAAACTACACCTTTTTTTTCTATTTTGTCAAAATTTTCCTTCAACAAAAATCTTCCAGTTAACTTCCCTCCAAAAATATACATTTGTGCTGCTTTTCTTTTGCATGGTTTTGCAGTTTTGCTACAGTATATTTTTCATAAGCTGGACTGCACTCAGTATTTTAAACGTGGTTGCCCAAGGGATTTGTAAAGTAGTGCTCCCTATTTTATATGCAATCACCTATATCTGTGTCCAAGAACAGAACTGGGTTTCATTACATTTTATTTAATTTGCTTTGCTTCAGTTTTACAACTGTGGCACAATACACGATCTTGCTCTTTATCAGTCCTCTTTCTTTTTTGGGCTTGCTGGTTTCCCCTTAATTTTTATTGATGCTATTTGTTTCTTTTCAATCACATCTCATTGTATGCAACCCACGCTTCACTTATTCACTGGCATTAGCCAGTGTTGGAAGACAGGCTGCTGGGCTAGATGGACCTTTGGTCTGCTCCAGTATGGCCATTCTTATGTTCTTATTCACAGTAAGTAGTACATTAAAAGTTAATATAGGGCCAGATTTACTCACATAATCCAGCTCCTATGATGCAAATCGTTTATCTTTTTTACTAGCTAATTAAATTGGGGTTATAGCTGCTTTATGCAGCTGGAATGGTAAATATAAGCCAGTGTGTATCAAGTCTTCTCATTTCTGTTAGTGTTAGGTTTCACTGCTACATCTCAGATTATGTCCTGTGTAATGTAGTGAAACATAACTTATAGACTCTAGGACTGGAAGGGACCTCGAGAGGTCATCGAGTCCAGTCCCCTGCCCTCATGGCAGGACCAAATACTGTCTAGACCATCCCTGATAGACATTTATCTAACCTACTCTTAAATATCTCCAGAGATGGAGATTCCACAACTTCCCTAGGCAATCTATTCCAGTGTTTAACTACCCTGACAGTTAGGAACTTTTTCCTAATGTCCAACCTAAATCTCCCTTGCTGCAGTTTAAGCCCATTGCTTCTTGTTCTATCATTGGAGGCTAAGGCGAACAAGTTTTCTCCCTCCTCCTGATGACACCCTTTTAGATACCTGAAAACTGCTCTCATGTCCCCTCTCAGTCTTCTCTTTTCCAAACTAAACAAACCCAATTCCTTCAGCCTTCCTTCATAGGTCATGTTCTCAAGACCTTTAATCATTCTTGTTGCTCTTCTCTGGACCCTCTCCAATTTCTCCACATCTTTCTTGAAATGCGGTGCCCAGAACTGGACACAATACTCCAGTTGAGGCCTAACCAGTGCAGAGTAAAGCGGAAGAATGACTTCTCGTGTCTTGTTTACAACACACCTGTTAATGCATCCCAGAATGCATTCATGTAGTGTAACCTGGCATGGCATGAGACAGTGAAAAAAGATAGCAAAACATTTTTATCTAGCAATAATCTACTTCTATAGATGTATCCAACTCAAAAGTAATGAGTATGATATCTTACTAAGAAGTGCACATGACAAAGCCTAGAATATGGTTGTGACTCAAACTGTGCCATCTCTGTGCACTTTATAATGGTTATCCATATTCCATCAAGTATACTTTCTCCACATAAATAATGAAATTGCCAAAATTATGTTTTAAACCAAAGACAAAAAGTACAAGTTCTGTGTGTGAAGTTCTTTCTTGCTCTGTTTCCTTGCTGTGAAACTCTAAATGATCAAGGCTGACATGAAGGAACAATCAGCAGATTTAAAAATGTATCTGGTTCATAAAATGTGTAATGTTGAGGCAGTATAAATTTCCTGATGCTATGACAGGTTTATGTTAATCTCTGTTAAATGGGCATGAAATTTTAAGCATGTTTGTTTTTCTTATGTCTGTTGCTCCAGTACTACTTTCCGACCTCTCTGCTTTTCTCTCTAAAAATTTGTTATTTTGGAGCTGCTGTTTCTTTAACCTTTTTAAAGATTTTACAGTAACTCCTCACTTAACATCTTATGGGAAAATTGGATTAGTTTAACATTGTTTCACTTAACAGGAACATAACTACAATGTTAAGTGGGGAGTTACTGTACTTGTAAGATATGCAGATAACATTTGCCCTACATTCAAGTACCACACACACTACAGAATTCTTCAAGCGTACGTTCATAATACAATATCAAGCCACCACTATGGGATTGGTGTTTAGGGAGAATCTTGAAATTATCAGGCACCTTTGCTGTTTTCTGCTAGTGTTAGACCAGCTTCACTCATTTCTGTTTGGGCCTGTTTTCTGAAATATCCAGTCTATTCAAAGATATCTTTCTGAAATCTCAATTTACTTAATCTTCTCCTACTTAGATAGGTTTGTTATTTGACGACTCTACTGTGTTTATGTACCACTGACCTCTTCTGGATGCAAAGTTAGCTGGTTTAAAGAGGATATAGTAAGACTGCTACATCAAACAGTGTTGTTTAGCTCAACTGGTACAATGTTTGCTCTTTGGAGCTGAAACTTCTAAGTCTATCTCTGCAAGATTTTTAGCTGGTGTCTAGCATGTATGCAGCCAATGGATTTGTCATGTCTCCAAACCTGTATGGTTCATTCCTTACCCCATTTTGCAATAATGCAAACTTACCAGCTTGTAGCTCTATATAATACCTGATTTTTAAGCTCTGTATTAAGTATTGATAGGGAATATAACCCCCCACTGGCCATTAGATAGCTTTGCCGTTGTTTTTATAGTTAGATAAGCTTTGCAATTGTTTTTATAGGCCCCTATATGCAGGCCTCAGGCTTTAACTAAACCAATGCTAAATAAAAACAATTTGTTTATCAGCATATTAAGCACTGGGGCATGAAGAAACTAGGTATGAAGAAACGGGGGCATGAAACACTGACAAAAGAGGAACTGGGAGGAGGACAAGGGGTCCCTTGGATGCCAGCTCAGCTTTAGGCAAGTATAGTGTGGCAAATATTGCTTACTTAAGGTAACCGCAAGGAGGGGTTACAGAATGACCAGCGCAATCACTGCCAAAACACATGAAACGTTGAAATAGCTTGCTGATTTGCAATATTTTATGCCAGATACGGTAAAATATTAATCTTAATTTGCAGTGTTAGCAATATAACTCAAATATGGGTATGTTTATGTGTGACGTTTTGCGGTTTTAACATTTATAAGCATGGTAAAATTTGTAAAAAGCAGAGCAGCCTGCCTCTTGCATGGGGTCTATGCTGTCTCTCCCTGCATATATGCTTGTATGAAATAAAGGTGCCTCAGAGTGTCTGATCTAAAATCAACCGTGTGGCCAATTTTCCACAACAGTATGTTTTTACTTTAACATTGAACTTATACTTGAGGTCTTGTGACTCACAACATAAAGTTGGATATTACATGAAAGTTTCAAGCTATCTACCATTAAGAATTTATGTTTGAGTCCTCTTGACTGGCCCATTAATGCAGGGTATCTTAATGAGGGGTTGCTGCTTGTGTAGGGAAAGGCCCTGGCGGGCTGGGCTGGTGTGTTTACCTGCCCTGTCTGCAGGTCTGGCTGATTGTGGATCCCACTGGCTGCAGGTTGCTGCTCCGGGCCAATGGGGGCTGCTGGAAGTAGTGCGAGCCAAGAGACTTACTGGTCGCCACTTCCAGCAGCTTCCACTGGCTTGGAGCAGTGATCCGCGGCCAGTGGGAGCCGCAATCGGCCAGACCTGCGGACAGGGCAGGTAAACACACTGGCCTGGCCCGCCAGCAGCTTTCCCTCACAAGTGACAAGCCCTGTTTTGAGAGACCCTGCACTAAGGCAACCTTCTGTTTCTGAATTTAAAACTCTACTAGCAATTCATATTGAGGCTCATTACAATAGATTGTACAATAGAGCCTCAGAGTTATGAACTCACTAGTCAACCACACACCCCATTTGGAAATGGAAGTACACAATCAGGCAGCAGCAGAGAACCCCTCCCCCCCAAAAGCAAATACAGTACAGTACTGAGTTAAATGTAAACTACTAAAAAAAAGGGAAAGCAACATTTTTCTTCTGCATAGTCAAGTTTCAAAGGTGTATTAAGTCAATGCTCAGTTGTAAACTTTTGAAAACCATAATGTTTTGTTCAGAAATATGAATATTTCAGAGTTACGAACAACCTCCATTCCCGAGGTGTTCATAACTCTGAGGTTCTACTGTATTCCTATCTCTCGAAAAAAGAACTATGAAGTAGCTATCATTAATGTCAGAGATATTTGAGACTTACAGTCTACTAAATGATTAGAATGTCAAAGAAAAAATGCCAGCAGTACAGTACTGTGCAGATGGAACAGCTGTCTTCCTGTGAAGTATGGTTACTTTGTCCTCACTTAGTGTATAGTTCCTTTTTGAACCTAGTTAGTCTTGGTCGTCACAACGTCTTCTGGGAAACAGTTCCACAGGTTGACTGTGCATTATGTGAAGAAATACTTCTTTTTGTTTGCTTTAAACCTGCTGCCTATTAATGTCATTTGGTGACCCCTTGTGTTATGCGAAGTAGTAAATAACACTTCCTTATTTACTTTTTCCACATGAGCCATGATTTTATAGACCTCTATCATATTCCTCCTTAGTCATCTATTTCCCAAGCTGAAAAGCCCCAGTCTTATTAATCTTTCCATATATGGAAGCTGTTCCACAGCCCTAATCTTTTTTGTTGCCCTTTTCTGTGCCTTTTCCAATTTATTCCAGTATGTATATTTTTGAGATAGGGTGACCAGGTCTGCACCCCGTACTAAACATGGGTTTATATAGAGGCAATATATTTTCTGACTTATTATCTATCCCTTTCCTAATGATTCCCAGCATTGTTCACTTTTTTGACTGTTGCTGCACATTGAGTGGATGTTTTTAGAGAGCTTTATACAGGGTAAAACGGATTTATTTGAGTTTAGTCCCCATTGGGAGTTGCACATCTGAGTGTTAAAGGCAGGAAAACTTCTGTTAGCTGCTTTCAGGTAAACCTGCAGCTTTGGGGTAAGTAATTCAGACCCTGGGTCTTTACTGGAGCAGATAGCTCAGCAAGACAGAGTACTGGAGTCCTGAGCTGGCAGGGAAACCAGGGGTAGAAGTAATCTTCGCACATCAGGTAGCAGCTCCCAAGAGGAATTCTATGATCCAATCCATCCTAGGCTTGTTCCTCCCAGGTGCTAAACCCTCTGATATGTTCTACATGCTCTTAACTACCATTAGTTCCAACTAACTAAAGGGCATTTGAGTCCTTTGTTACTATGATGTTTCTGTGCCCATATGGAGCCCCTTTGACTTCAACAGGACCCCATGCCGTCACAACATTCCACCAACATATCACAGATGGTATGATCAATACCTTAGGTTCCAAACTCTTCAAGGCAGGAACAATCTTATGTCTTTTTGCATTTCTGTTGTTGTCTCTCTGATGTCTAGAGAGCCGGTAACATCATCCTTTGCACAGTAATGATATTGCCACCATGCAGCATACCCAATGATAAAATGACCTTGTATAAAAACTGAAATATACTGGCACACAAAAAGGAAGAATTCCTTTGATTTTTAGTTCAAAGCTTTTAGAATGACAATACAGACTGCTGCATAGCTGACTTGGAGAGTGAATATGCTGAAGTTGTCACCCAGTCCTTCAGTTGCTTTCATCTGATGTTTGCAGCATTTTAAAATAAAGACAGGAAATTAAATTCCAAGCTATATTCCAATCAATAACACTGAGACTACTATACTAGCTTCTTTATTAATGGAAAACCTGAGTGACTTCTGCTGATATTAATAACATTTGTATGAAGTAAAAGATCCAGGCTGTTTTACTGCATGACTTATTTCTGACCTTGCTGTTTTATACAGATTAAAATATAATTATAAAATTTGCACTATTTTCCAGAGGTTTGAACCTTAAAGAAGAGAGAGCACTAAGGGTGTGTCCATTAGAAACTGTTTATGGATTCTCAGAGCAAACATGAGCAGGACACATTTTATAACTGCATGGCCAATTCTGAAAAAAGTCCAGCCTGGTGTGGATGATCAGCCACCAAATCTTGTCTTAGGTTCCCTGCTCACTGCCACATTGTGAAGGGGTGTACAGACTCCACACTGGACAGGAGCAGAGAAGGGCTAATATTCTGCCCTGCAGATCAGGTCTGAAGTTGGTGCTGCCTCTATTAACATGTGCCAGAAATGCCAAACTGAAAGGAGGACCCTTCTAATCTGGAGGTAAGCAGAAAATAAAAGGAAGAGTGCTCCTCTGAGGGAGGGAGGGAGGACCTCTCTTGTAAGCCTAGAAAAAATGGCATTCCAGAGCACTGAGACTACAACCTGGTTTTTTCCTGAAGGGCAGGGCACAGGTTGCCGACCATTTAACCAATTCAATAGGTAGAAAGACTTGATAAAGAAGAATCTACAGACTAGTTGTATGAGATCTTTTCCTCTTCTTAACTGTGTTCAAACTGTTTGAAAATTTGGTGAATATGTGAGACCCTTCAGGAAAGAGACAGCCTAGAAATTGGCTAGATTGAAGGAAAAGGTTGTTCAAAAGCTGACTCCAGTCCATTGCTGTCTTGGGATGACAAGTTTGTGCTTCTTGGGTTTACTATTTGAGGAAAGATTACTTTTTTTCCTACCTGCAACTAGAAGCACATGTTCTTTAAACTTTCTACTTCAGCCTAGTGGATCTCTGCTAATGGAGCAAGCTCACATTCAGTGTCTCCACTCTGTTGTTATTTAAGTGGATTCTCTTTAATGCCCAACCCATGATTATCACTGAAAGGGAAAGATTCTATTCCTAGTAAAAGATGGGAAAATCTCAAATATTTGGTTCAAAAAAGCACCCAAATGCTTATCAGAATCTTATTCAAACTATTCTAACTGGTTGGATCAGCTAAACTGAGTTGGAGAAACATCTAGGAGGAGTTTTTGTTCTTGTGGTCAAGATAGACTTATTACAAGGAGTGCATGTTTGTGTCTGTGAGAGAGAGAACACTTTATATATCTTCTTCTGGTCTCAGTAAGAACCATGCAGTACAAATGCTTGGAAAAACAAATGATAAAGACTATCCAAACTGTTTCAAATCTCAATTTCACTTTTGATTTGGTCTGAGACTAGTAAAAAATAATGTCTTTCCTTGTTTATCAAATTGGTTTTTCCATGGCTAGTCCTCATGGGATTAGTGAAAATGAAGCTTTCTCCTGAAAAGGTCTTGGGAGTTCTAGGGGTGGAGTTTTCCACTTGATTATAGAATGCCTGTTCGAAAACCTTCTACAAATAGTACTTAAGCCCTTTTAAAGTACTTTAGCAGCAACTAAAGTGAATTGCTTAAGGTTGCTGAACAAGTTAGTGACAGAGATGGAATGAGAGTTCAGATGTCAGCCCTCTCCCTCTTAGTTTTAATCTCTGGGACACATTGGTTCAATTCTGATTCAGTTTCACCGGAGTAAATCAGGCGGAAATCCATTGAAATAAATGGATTAAACCATCATAAGTAAGATTGAATTCAGCTCCATGCCTCTCAAAACTAAACATGAAACTACTTTCCAAAAAAGAAGCAAATGCCAGAATTTGCAGTGTTGTAAACACACAAACTATAACCTTTTCATTAAGCTTAGTATTAATCATTAATTGCAATAAGGGGACTTTTACAACCAGTATTAAATGTTACATGCTCCTTAGAGTAGGATGATGTCTTAGACATTCAATCAACAATTCTTCATTTATAGTCATTCATTACAGTAGCATTTAATCTAACAAAAAGTGACATAAAATTATTCAGTTTTAACAAGTTTAAACTTGCTTATTTGAGTGAAGTTTCAATTTGAAAATAAGCGCTAATAGAGCTAATCTCGCACAAACATATAGGTGTTAACTACATTCTTTATAAAATGTCTCCAAATCAAACTTTTAAAATAACTGTCCAGGCAAATAAAGTTTTCATAATCATTGCCAATGATATAAGCCAAAACATTAAACAAAACCTTCATTATTATTTATTTATTTATTTATTTATTATTACCGTATATACACAGTCATAAGCTGACTCCCCCACCCCCAGATGGATAAGTAAAAATGGAAAAAAATTATAACCCATTCATAAACGGACCCTGTAATTCAGGGGTCAGCAATCTTTGGCTCCCAGGCCATCAAGATAAGCTGCTAGTGGGCCGAGATGGTTTGTTTACCTCGAGCATCGGCAGGCAGGGAAGTAAACGTAAGTAAACAAAGTGTCCTGGCATGCTAGCTGCTTGCCCTGACGGGCCAGGACAGCAACTGGTGGGGAATTTTGTTTTTTTTTTTTTTGGAGGAGAAGCTGGGAGTCAGGGGAGTAGCCCCTGTGACCACCCCCCACATGACCCCACCCCGGCCCGGGATCCTCACACTCACACTCTCCTCATCCCATCCCTTCCCACCTTATCTGGGGAGGATGCCTCTGTCGGCTTATGAATGAGTATATAGGGTATACTGTGTTGAAAGGCAAATCATATTGCCCAATAAACTTTCAAATTCTCACTACAGGGCAAATTCAGGTAGCTTTGCATATCACAATAGTCTCAGTGATGTCCTCAGTTGATTTGAGTAAGATTATACGGATTTGGCCCGAAGATCATACCATCATTTTACATGTCAATGACAGGACAGGACAGAAGATTCTAGGTTAGTTCCTCAGTTAGTGTAAACTTTCTTAGCTCCATTGTCAGCTCTGTGGAAGTCAATGGTGCTAAGAAAGTTTACACTAACTGAGGAACTAACCTAGAATCTTCTGTCCTGTCACTGACATGTAGAAACTAACCTAGCAAATTTCCATTGACATCAGTGGAGCCAAGTTTTCATCCATAAAAATCTAACCATCTGCACTAAAAATGTTTTGATTTCTCCCCCAAAATTTGGTGAATTCGTAACACCTGAGCCAAGTGTAAATCTGGGGGTAACTATAGACAAATGGCATTGGGGGGGGATAACTCAATGGTTTGAGCATTGGCCTGCTAAATTTAGCGTTGTGACTTCAGTCCTTGAGGGAGACACTTAAGAATCTGGGGCAAAAATCAGTAGTTGGTCCTGTTAGTGACAGCATGGGGCTGGACTCAATGACCTTTTGGAGTCCCTTCCAGCTCTATGAGATAGACAAAATCAGATATATGGAGATATACCTATTTTTATCTTCAGATTTTTCTTTAAGTTCTTTCATAAAACAGATACAATAGTCTGAAATTGTAAACTGCTCTTATTCATATTGTACTAAAATATTAATACAGCAATATAAAATATCCTTCATTCATTTGTGTTCAAAGTAAAATTTGCTAATTAAGAGTGACAAGATAAATGTTTAAATATTTAAAATTAAGCAGTACTCTGAAAGCACATATAATATAGTACTATTCATTGTGTGTAATACTTAAGCTATATCTATGCTACAAGCCAGAGGTCTAATTTCCCCTGTTCATGTACACATACTAAACTGGTGGATATTGTGCCTCTATTGCCACTATCCATGTGCCTGTGTCCACACTGATATTCATACTTGACCTGTTTCAATGATAGCTAGCAGGATTATGTGTACACAATCAGAGGAATCACATCTCAGTTCATAGTGAAGACGTAGCCTTAGAGGACAGGTTCTCCTCTGTTACTAGATGTAAATCCAGAGTAATGCTGTCCATGTGGCTGAAAGATTTTTCCTATGTTTTAAATTACAGTACCGAAGTATTCTAGATTTGTTTGAATTGGAAGTGAAATAGTTTAATACTAGAATTAAGGCTTGTTTTTATGGATTTTATTATAAGCCTAACTTGTCCAGACAATAAATATAATTTTGTAAATCATAGACATTTCTTTGATTAAATTTTTTATCTATTGAAGCATGGACCAAAAAAAATCTGTTTCTATTATAGATGTTGCTAAACATACTTACATGTATTTATTTCATGTGTTAAAAGCCTCCTTATCAAATAACTTTTATCCAATCACTTCCTATCCTAAACTGTTGCGTAGCATTGTGATCCAATGGAAGTTGTTTCTCACCTCAGATGTGAATGTATTCCAATGGAATTTGAAGTACTTGGGAGGGAAAAGACTGTGCAGTTGTAAATTTTTGTGGTTGTACTTTTATTTAAAAATATGTATTTAACAGTTATATTATGAGGCTCCATTGGTTTTGGGCACTGGACAAACATACAGTACAAGGGTTCTCAAACTGGGGGTTGGGACCCCTCAGGGGGTCATGAGATTAATACATGGGGTAGTCGCGAGCTGTCAGCCCCCATCCCAGGCCCTGCTTTGCATCCAGCATTTATAATGGTGTTAAATATATTAAAAAGTGTTTTTAATTTATAATGGGTGGTCGCACTCAGAGGCTTGCTATGTAAAAGGGGTCACCAGTACAAAAGTTTGAGAAACACTGATATAGTACGAGACAGTCCCTGCTCCAAAAAGTTTATAGGATCAAACTAATATTAATTTATAATATGATAGCTTTATTGAATCTTTCCAATGGATTCTTTTTCACAATGGAAAGAGATCAGAGCATTGTGAAAGAGAGAATAATTCTATTAGTTGTTGCGTTTAGATTTGTGACTTCAGTCAGGTCTGCCCACAAGCAGCCAGCTGCACAATTTGGACCACTGAGTAGTCCCTTACTCTTCAAGTAGCCCAATGATGGGACTACTCAAGAAGTAAATAACTACTCAGTGAGTAAGTTTGCCTGGCTCTGGACCTCAGAATTGTGCTGCCATTGTAAGGACAGTTAATCCTTACAATGCCTTTTAGCATTCAGTTGTCACAACATTGCCCAGTCCCATCTCTCTGGTTAGACAACCTGTCTGAGAAGTGGAGCTAACTTCTGGGTCTGGGTAGACCCACAACACAGTTTGTAGCTCTGGGTCTGTAAAGAACACTCCCAGGGACAGACTCTTTGTCTGCCACTCTCTCTTAGGATGCTGAGCACATCAACCCAGCCGCCTTGGACCCTAAAACCATTACTCAGCCCTGCCAAGACCCTAGTTGGTCATACACGTTCTCTTAGAATGCCATCTCCCTGTGGATGCTCAGAGCTTCTCAATTAACCCCTTCAGGGACAATGCGGCAGGCAAGCAAAGGAATTTCTTATCCAAAGTCACTTGTACTCCTAAGAAAGCACTATTATAGAGTTGCAAATCTTTTCAAAATAATAGTACTGTGTTCACTTACTACTCCTCCCCCTTCTCCTTAGTCCAATGTCATCGCTTCTATGAGTCTGTCTGGTTAGCATTTTAACCTCAGGCAGAGTCTGTTCAGTCTCTCTAGCCTGGTCTTTTGGCATGTTGATGGCCCCCTTGGTCACAGAAGATCTCCTTAAATATGATCTGTCCTTTTTTATTCCATGTGCTACAGCTATGAAATTCTAGCCCTCCCCCTTCTCTCTGGTCAATCTTCTGTGCAGGTTCCATTTTCCCATGATGATGATCTGGTACTTGAGACACAAAGTAATTAATTGCTCTCAAATTATGATGCTTTCAGTCATAGTCATTCAACCAGATGCACAATGCCTTTTAGAAAATGGATATTCTAATCCAAAATAGAGATCACACTATGCAATGAAGATCGCTGCAACTCAAGATGGAGGTTACAATGCAAAATGGAAATGACAATTTGATAGACATCCCACTTTGTTACATCAATGACTACTAAAACTGTTTAAACTCTAGCTACACTTTATATACTCACTTGGCCAATTTCTGCTTTCAGCTATGCTACTGTAAATCTGGGGTAACACTATTTTGTCCAATGGAGTTGGCCTTGACATTGCCTTGAACGAGACGAAAATTCATCCCAGAAGTTTATAAAGTATTTGGTTCGTGTGTAAGAGTGAAATCCACTGAATGGTTTGACATTCCCTGAGTATGTTTTGCCATACTTAATTTTCAGTCAAAATCCCATATGAACACTCTCATTGTAACGCTTGAAAAGGAAATATTCTGTTAGGGTGACCAGATGTCCCAATTTTATAGGGACAGTCCTGATTTTGTGTTTTTTTTCTTATATAGGCTCCTGTTACCCCTCAACCCTGTCCCAATTTTTCACATTTGCTGTGTGGTCACCCTATTATCTTTACTGGAAAGGCCATTTTAGAGACTTAATCCATTCTTTTCCTATCTAGAGTCTGTATTGGAGATTTCCTAAATGAACTTAAACTATGCTACAATTTCCATGTAAGAATGTGACAGTTTAATTTTGTTGTTCCTGCTGAACTTCAGCTAGAATCACAATCTCCTGATTATTGTAGCAAACATGTTCATAGCAAATGATATAAATTAATTATGCAGAACAGTTCCCCTTTTAACCTTACTTTCATATACTTGTAACTTCAAAACATTCACCCCCTGGGTTATTCATGAAGATTAAATTAGTTGGCAAGTTTGAGCAAAATCCTATGATTGATTTTTAATTTATGGATGAGTAAGGGGGAAATTACACTTTCCCATTTAAAAACAAAACAAAAAACACATTCTTTTGAATTGTCTTGCATCAAAACAGCCCTTCTGAAATCTCAGTGATGAAACTTGGCACATCATAGTAGTCATTGAAGATTAGTGTCTGGTTTGAAAAAAAAAAGTTGTTTTTAATGTACCAAAGATAGGAGCAATCAAAAATTTCATACTGACAACATGAAGAAGAATTCGAGGGGTGGGGGTGGGGGACTTGGCAGATGCATGCAGCTATTGAAGTGTGATGTCTGTCTTCTCCTATCTCTTGTCCTGAACTCCAGGACCTTTTGAAACTTCCCCCCTATGAATTGTATGGGAAGAGGGAGGGAAAAATGTTCAATGATCCTTGCAATTTTAAACCAGTCTCCAGCCTTAAACCAAAATGTCAGTATAACTTGCCTGAGTTGTATAAGGGCTAAGAATCTTCTAAGTTGTGAAAAACATTCCCCCAAATCTCATATTCATTGTTTTATGTTTTTTTTTCTTTGAAATGCATGGTTTACAAATGCTCATGTTTGCCATTTATAATTAGAGCTACATTCTATCCTCAGTTGCTTTTTACAACCCAGTTGAATTTGTGAGCATTACGGAAGTGCAAGAGAGCTGAATGTGGCTTTGGGTCTGTAGTGCTTACTTTTGATGACCTCTTGTTAACTGGGGCCTGCTGCTTCTTCAGGTTCATAGCTTATGATCAACCTTTAATGGCAGTTGGCCACTTGTGCCTATTAGGGCCCCACCAAATTCACAGTGTGACGGGATCCCTGGGGTACAACCTGGAACTGGGGTACCGCTGTGCCATCTTAACTCTCCAGCCTGGGCTGTCTCTTGCAATGCTTCGCTAGTGGCAAGCAGCAACCCCCTTCCAGGCGCAATCCCTCAGTACAACAGCATGTGGTGTCCCATACCCATCTAGATTGCACGAATGCTCCAGAGCCACTCACCAATCACATGGAGAAAAGCACCAGCAAATCTCCCAAGTCCCCAGCCTGGCACCCAGAACTGTACCATCTTGCCCTAGTCAGAAACTTGACTAGTGAAAGTTCATTACCCTGTTCACCCCTCCCTTGATGTAGAGAGGACACACACTAGCCTTTGTAAACTGAGCCGAGATTTCCCTCAAACTTCAGTAAAAACACATTGTTTTAGGTGATATATAATATTTATTAACTATAGAAAGAGAGATTGCAAGTGATTATAAGTGGTAGGCAGAAAAAGTCAGAGATAATTATCAAAGAAAATAAAAGGCAGGCATGCAGAAGTGAGGGTGGCAATACCATTCCACACCACCCTTTCTTCTGCGCTTCTGCCTTCAGAGCTGGACGGCTGGAGAGTGGCAGCTGCTGGCCGAGAGCCCAACTCTGAAGGCAGCGTTGCTACCAGCAGCAGTGCAGAAGTAAGGGTGGCAATAGCACGACTCCTCTTACATTACTCTTGAGAGTCCCCCCGCAACCTCCTTTAGGGTCAGACCCCTACTGTGAAATTTCAGATTTAAATATCTGAAACTATGCAATTTAGAATTTTTTTTTAATCCTTTGACTGTGAAATTGACCAAAATGGACCACAAATTTGGTAGGGCTCTGCCTATTAGTTATATAATTTGTCTTTTCACTTTGTGTTGTATTTAAATATGCAAATGTCACACGGTCACCAAAGGGTTACAAGTTCCTCTCTGTGCTGATCCGTTCAGGATATGAGTTGGTACAGCTCTTTATGGATCTCCAGCTGAAGCTGTGGCAGCTTATCGTTTAACTGTGGAGGTCCCTGGTATGGCAGCCATCAAACATACACTGAAGTTCCAAAACCAGCATTAACTTAGTCCCATGGTATATGTGTAGTTGTTTAAATATCTGCTTTAAGTATTAGAACACTACATTGTGCAGTATATATAATATGACAAAGTAACACTGAGTTAGCCTTTGCAGCTCTTTCTTGACTCTTTGTTTGAATTTGTTAGCCTATTCTTGCATTAATGTAGGATTTCACATTTTATTGATTTGAGTGGTTTTAGGAGGAAAAATATGTGATGAGAGAAAGGAATGCAATTTTCTATAGCAACTTGTCTGTGGTTAGAAATTCTCAGTCATTGAACCCATGCAGAAACTGTATTAATTAACAAAACAGTACATCAGTTTGTGAGCCAACATACATAAATTACCTCTTTCCCTATATAACAGTCCCACTAACTGGCATTACTACCAAGAGAGTTCTTATAAATTCTCTGCAGTGTATGTCTAGGCAAGAGGTCTATGCTTTTCATTAATTAGAACTGACTGTACTTAGTTGAATACATATGCCAGCCATACTGTTGACAGAATATGCCAGCTTCTGTCCCTGGGCTTGAAGCATTTAATTTCAACCTGGGTCGCTATGGTAAAAGCACAGTGAGTACACTCCAACCATATGCTATTGACATCTATTGTCCTTTGTGCGTGAGGATCAGGGAAAACCATTTTGGTCCCTACACTATTTCCAATCTTAGTACAGCGTAGCGGAATCTAGCAATCTAATATGTTTAATATTTTTGTGATTAGGCTCTTCTCAATAGAATGCAAAACTTGCTTCAAGTGAATGGATTTGACGTAGTTCTGAAATTTAATGGTCTCCATAGCTTTAATCTGAAAGTAGAATGCGTGTTTTAAGATGCTTTGTTTCATATTTAGTACCTATGAAGGCTCCTACCATGGGATTACTGTGCTTAGTAGTGTGTGGGTGTCATAACCTATTCCCAGATTTGGACCTTAGCGTCCAAAATATGGGGGTTAGCATGAAAACCTCCAAGCTTAGTTACCAGGTTGGACCTTGTAAAGCTGCCACCACCCAAAAAATTAGAGTGTTTTGGGGCACTCTGGTCCCCCCAAAAACCTTCCCTGGGGACCCCAAGACCCAAATTCCTTGAGTCTCACAACAAAGGGGAATAAACCATTTCCCTTCCCCCCTCCAGGTGTTCCCTCCCTGGGTTCCTGGAGAGATACACAGAAGCAAGCTCCGTGAATCTAAACAGAGGGACGCCACCCTCCAAGTTTCCAGCCCTGGAAACACAAGTACTTCCCTCTTCACCCAGGGGGAATACAAAGTCAGGCTAGTAAATCTAACACACACAGATTTCCCCCTGACTTCTTCCTCCCACCAATTCCCTGGTGAGCACAGACTCAATTCCCTGGAGTTCCCCACTAAAGAAAAACTCCAACAGGTCTTAAAAGAAAGCTTTATGTAAAAAGAAAGAAAAATACATAAAAATGGTCTCTCTTTATTAAGGTGACAAATACAGGGTCAATTGCTTAAAAGAAATATGAATAAACAGCCTTATTCAAAAAGAATACAATTCAAAACACTCCAGCAACTACACACATGTAAATAAAAAAAAACCATATAAATCACTATCTGATCTTTTGTACTTACAACTGGGAAACAGAAGATTAGAAAGGCAGGAAACAGAAATCCTCTCATAGCCGAGAGAGAGATAGGCACAAGACCAACGACAAAGAACTCAGACACAAACTTCCCTCCACCCAGATTTGAAAAAGTCTTGTTTCCTGATTGGTCCTCTGGTCAGGTGTTCCAAGTTACTCCTTTCCAGGTAAAAGAACATTAACCCTTAGCTATCTGTTTATGACAGTGGGGGAGGGAGGGGGAGTGCGGGAGCTTCTGCTTATTTCTGAAATAACAAAAATCATAAGAGCAACATCACACATGCAGCACTGTTTAAAACACAATAATCTCTGCCTGATGGGATCAGAATATAAATATCCTCCCTCCACCACATGCTGATGGACTACTGGCCCACTTGAGATACTTCTGGTCCATCCCTGGTTCATGTGCCCCACATCCCCTTAACCCAAATGAGCGGGGACCCTTACAAGAGGCATTACCTCCTTTTTTTCCTCCTAGTCAGACAAAGCCCACATGAAACCCTCCCCCCTACATACTCATTCAAAATTGTGGGGAGCACATTGTCAGTGAATGAGAATTTGCAGCTGTGTAACCAAGTTAATTATGTAGCCTTTTTAAATAAAGGCTCCTGTGGAGTAGAAAGTGAAGAATTTGGCCCAGAGCCTAAATTCAGACTGCACTTTTGTTTAATTTATGATGTCACAGTTAAATTAAAATTTAAGTTAAGGTTTATGTGCAGTAGGTACCCTCCTGAACACAGCCCATCCATCAGATACTTTTATATTAGGGAAACTGGTCCTTTTAATGACTTGAAACAGTGCTATGAATCACACCAAGCATTATCTTATTTTGTTTTTCCCTATTCAGGAGCAAGGACATTGTGACTTTGGGTTAGGTGTTTTCCAAATTTCTGCCTGCTGATGTCTGGTCAAATCAAGATTAAATTGCTCTAAGGATATCAATGAAATTGACCAAAAAAAAAAAATCCGGACCTTAAAGAAGCATCCTCAACCTGTACATACCACTATAGTTAAACTTTGCTTTCCAAAATAAGGCATAATAGACAAAATAAGGCATAATTAGAACATAATAGATTAAAAGACATGATCTGCAATCTTCCTATAGTTGGGGAATGTGATGTACTCCCTCATCTTCTGAATTCAGAAATTAATTATCTATCACTAAAAGAGGAAAACTGCAGTTCTTGGTACTGATCTTGGAGGATAATCATTCAGTTCCAGCTATGGGGGTTTTATTGATGACCAAAGACTGTGTGGTCCTGGTATGATCTAGGACAGGATGTTTAAAACCTAGTTTGGCAGCACCACTGAACTTTTTTGAGATAAAGTAGAGTGAGGCCACAGGAATCTGGAGCCTATGAAAACTTCAGCTGAGACTGATCTGAACAGAGGGAGAACTACTATAGAAAAGTAACAAAGGGGCAAAACAGATTTAGGAGAAATGACAGAGGGATGAATACAAGAGAAATTGATCATGGAGGAGATAAAGACAAAAGTGTAGAAGGTTGAAAGATAGCAAGAGAAGGTGTTTTGTTTTTTATTTATTTATTGTTATTTATTGATATTAGTTGCTGACAGGTTCAGACAGTGCTGGCAACCTGAAGAAAAGGGATGGTTATTGCCCCAAGGATTTTCCAGTCTACATTTAACATAGGAAATATTTCAGATACATGCCATATAGAGTTTGAGGTTTAACGTCACTATGGTCCAAGTATTATTAATGACTATAATTGAACGGATTTATGTAAGATTTTTGTTGAGAAAAGAAGTCCATGTGGGGAGGAGAAGATGTTCATGAGGTGCATTCCCCATGAATAACTTCCACACATACCCAAAGGAATTTATATATGTGCTGTACATCCAGCATTGCCAGCTACCACAAGGTGATTGGCCTCAATAAAATGGAGCCACCCTGCCTGTGCCATAATTAGTTGCCTCCCAGTCGGAGTGGGTGGGACTACTGTGGTTAGGCGATAGCTTGATGAACATAAAAATTGTTGCAAGAAATCGGAGTGGAACTATAGGAAGGAGGTTAGGTTCTTGTAGAAGGCAGGAAACTCCGCTGAGTGGCAGACTGAGAGGGACTCAGGGAAAGCATCCTGGTAGTCACCGCTCTTTAACAGATCAGACAAGGGAAAGAATTGAAGGTAGCCCAAAAGATGGGCTGAAGAAGGTAGGAGAATCTTTTGGTTGCATGTCTGGACTTCTGTTACCCTGTAAGAGGTTAAATTGTAGTGACTTGATGTATACATTTACATTTAGCCATATTAAAACACACACTTTTTTTATTATGAGACTTGAAATACTGATGCATTCTTTAATAGCCCCAGCTTCTGGAGTGATGTGAATATAAGAATCTGTTTGTTTGTTTTTACAGAAAGTTTCTAGCCCAAATGCAACCTAAAAGCTCAAAACTCAGAAGGTAAACGAGAACACAATGTGTTTATTTTTTATTTTATTTTAAACCAGTCTCAAGATTTGGGGATTTGACTCATAATTTAATACACTTGGGGTTGGCAATGTTGCAAATTGAGGCTATGCTCCCTTATTTGGGGATTGGGATCTAAACCCCTGATCTAATTTGTATCCTGAAAAATTGAGATTGTTTTATCGATATTACTGGTTAAAAATTAGCCAGTTATTTCTGTCCTGTCTGCTAGTAACCAAGAGTTGGTTGACAGGAAGTAACATGGCTTTCTTGAGAGCCTTCTGAAATAATGTAACACAAAATGCTTATTTCCCTATTATTTTCTGATCTGAAGACAGTGCACAAGTGGGGGCTCTTATTAAAGCAAATTTCAGGTGAAGTGTCTCCCTGTTCTTGCTTTGAATAAACACCTGCAAACCACTAAAAACAGATGCATTGCAAGAGCAATTTTAAGCACTTAGTATATTCTTTACACTGAAAATATGTTAATAGTGTTACAGCTGTGACAGATCATTCCATATTATCTTGTGCACTACCAATTGAGCTATGTTCACCAATTTACTAATAACTTTATGATGAAAGTATTGATGATCATCTCCTTTGTCTCTAAGAAATATTGACAGATTACATAAAGATTTGACTGAGCAGGTGACAGATTTTAATAAAGAATGTTTAATTTGAAGTACTTTTACCAAAAAATAACTTTCAAAAGAAAGCAAGTTCTTCCTTTTTCATCAGTGTGGGAGAAAAGTCAGGAAAAAACAATCAGTTCTTGCCTGTCCACTAACCTCAAAAAGATAATCAGGTGTAATGTTATAACCCATGGCTAGTTTAAACACTTGTCATATCACTTCTTAATCATCTCTCAGAATTGACCAATCCCAGTCTAATACTGATATCTCCTTATACTACCATTCCATCATTTTACTTACCATTTTTAATTTTATGCTATGCTACATCTAATTAAATGCTGACTTTTTTCAATATGGTGACCCGAAGTACATAAGAATATAAGAATGTCCATAATAGGTCAGACTAACGATCCATCTAGCCCAGTATCCTGTCTCTGACGGTGGCTTTGCCAGTCACAGTAGAGGGAATGAACAGATTAGGGCAATTTCAAGTGATCATACCCTGTTGTCCAGTCTCGACTTCTGGAAGTCAGAGGTTTAGGAGTATGTGGTTTCATCCCTGACCATCTTGGCTAATTGATGGACCTGTCCTCCATGAACTTACCTAATTCTTTTTTTTAAATCAAGTTAACATTTTGGCCTTTACAATATCACCTGGCAACAAATTTCACAGGCTGTGCTTCCTTCTGTTTGTTTTAAACCTGCTGTACTGCCTGTTAGTTTCATAGAGTGATCCCTAGCTCTTGTGTTCTATAAAGGGGATAAATAACATTTCCTTATTCACTTTCTCCTCACCATTCATGATTTTATGGACTTCTATCATATTACCTCTTATTCATCTCTTTTCCGAGCTGAATAGTCCGTCTTTTTATGCTCTCCTCATATAGAAACTGTGCCATATCTCTAATTATCTTTGTTGCCCTTCTCTGCCCCTTTTCCAATTCTAATGGTTTGTTTTTTTTTTTTTTTTTACACGATAGGGCAACTAGAACTGCACGCAGCATTCAACGTGTGGGCATACCATGGGCTTATATAGTGGCTTTATGATATTTTCTCTCTTATTGTCTCAGGAGTCGGCAACCTTTCACAAGTTTTGTGCTGAGTCTTCATTTATTCACTCTAATTTAAGGTTTCGCGTGCTGATAATACATTTTAACATTTTTTAGAAGATCTCTCTCTATAAGTCTATATATTATATAACTAAATTAGTGTTATATTGTAAAATAAACAAGGTTTTCAAAGTGTTTAAGAAGCTTCATTTAAATTAAATTAAAATGTGGATCTTACGCTGCAGGCCCACTCAGCCCACTGCTGGTCTGGAGTTCTGTTCACCTAGGCCAGCAGCGGGCTGAACAGGGCCTGCGGCCAGGACCCCGGCTGGCAAGGGTCCGGCAGCCAGAACCCCAGACCAGCAGCGGGCTATGCGGGGCTGGCTGCTGGGATCCCAGACTGGTAGTGGGCTGAACGGCTCAGCCCACTGCCTCTCAGGGGTTCTGTCCACCAGCTCCTGCCAGCTGGGATCCTGATTGCCAGATCCACTCAGCTTGCTGCCAGTCTGGGGGTCCCAGCCCTGTCCACATACAGTGGGTACCTACTTTCTCCCTGGTTCTGGCCCATTCTTTTCCTCTCTCTGCACTGAGCTGAGGGTGGGAGTGCACTGAGCACAGGGCTGGGGGTGAAGGGTCTGACCAGGAGCTAGAATGAAAGAGGAGGCTCAGAGTTGAGGCAGGAGGTTTGGGTGTGGGGCACTTACCTGGGCAGCTCCCATATGATGCGAGGGGTGCAGGTGGGAATGTGGGGGGAGTGCAGGAGTTCCTGTTTGGTGCTCAGGGTGAGAGTGGTGATGTGCGGGGATGCATGGGGTGTGAGGGGGCTGGGGATGTGTGGGGGTGCAAGAATCAGGGATGGGGTCGTGGGGGGAGTGAAGAAGTCAAGCAGAGGTCTTGGTGTGTATGAGGGAGGTACAGGGCCCAGGGCAGGGGCCTGGGGAGTGGGGGGGGGGTGCAGGGCTCAGGGCAGAGGTCTGTGTGGCGGGGGATTCAGGGCTGAGGGCAGAGGGCTCAGTGACTGTCCCCCTCAGAATCCCCTCGCTCCTTGTCCCTGACTATTCCTTCATGGGACCCCTGCCCCTAACTGCCCCCCAGGACCCTATCCTCTATCTAAGTCTCCCTGCTCATTGTCCCCTGACTGCCCCCTAGGACTCTACCCCCTACCTGTCCCCTGACTGCCCCAACTCTTATCCACACCCCCACCCCCAGACAGACTCCCGGGACTCCCAGGCCCCATCGAACCGGTCCTTGCCCCCTGACAGGACCTCCAGAACTCCCGACCCATACAACTCTCCCCCTGCTTCCTGCCTGCTACAACCCCTCTCCATGCCCCTGCCTCTTGACAGCCCCCTCCACCCGAACTTCCGACTCATCCAACTCCCCCAGGTCCTTGCCCCCTGACCACCCCCTCCAGAGACCCCTCACCCTAACTGCCCCCCCGGACCTTCCTTGCTCCCTGTCCTCTGACTGCCCTGTCCCCTAACAGACCCCAGAACTCCCATGCCTCATCCACCTCCCCGCTCCCTGACTTCCCCCCTTCAGAAACCCCCCACCCCTAGCCACCGCCTATCCAACCCACCCTGCTCCCTGTCCCCTGACTGCCCCCACCCCTTATCCACCCCCTCCCCAGCCCCGGATCCCTTACCTTGAGGCTCCAAGCAGAGCCAGATACACTACCCCGCACAGCCCCACCCCCAGAATGCTGCGCACGTGGCGGCAGGGCTCCAGGTGAGCAGGGAGTCTCTTTTCCTCCCCGCAGAGCCAAACGCTGCCCCACGGGAGTGCGCAGCCCTGGCCCCCAGAGCTCTGCGCGCATGGCGGCAGGGCTCCAGAGGAGGGGAGAAGGCGGGGAAGGGGCCAGTGGCTTGGTGGACTCGGCCCGTTGCTTCAGTCCAGGACCACGGACCCCGTGGCTTGCCATGCCAGGCAGGATTTTTAATGACGCACACAGTTCCAGCAGGAGCCGCGTGCCATTTAAAAATTGGCTTGAGTGCCATCTTTGGCATGTGTGCCATAGGTTGTCGACCCCTGGTCTATCCCTTTCCTAACAGCTCCTAACATTCTGTTAGTTTTTTTGAGCGCTGCTGCACATTGAATGGATGTCTTCAGAGAACTATTCACAATGACTCCAAGTTGTCTTTCCTGAGTAGTAATAGCAGCTTAGATTTCATCACTTTGTATATGTAGGTGGGGTTATGTTTTCCAATGTGCATTACTTTGCATTTATCAATGTTGAATTTCATCTGCCATTTTGTTACTTATCACCCAATTTGGTGAAATCCTTTTGTAACTCTTTGCAGTCAGCTTTGGACTTAACTATCTCAAGTAATTTTTGTATTGTCTGCAAACTTTGCCACCTCACTGTTTACCCCTTTTTCCAGATCACGTAGGGAATATGTTGACCATCACTGGTGTCAGTACAGATCCTTGGGGGATCCCTCTATGTGTCTCTACTGGGAAAACTGACCATTTATTTCTATCCCTTGTTTCTCATCTTTTAACTAGCAACAGATCCATGAGGACTTTCCCTCTTATCCTATGACTGCTTACTCTGCTTAAGAGCCTTTGGTGTGGGACCTTGTCAAAGGCTTTTTGAAAGTCTAAGTACACTATATCCACTGGATCACCCTTATCCACGTGTTTGACCCTCCGCCTCAAAGTATTCTAATAGATTGGTGAGGCATGATTTCACTTTACAAAAGCCATGTTGCCTCTTCCACAATGTATCATGTTCATCTATGTGTTTGAAAATTCTGTTCTTTACTGCAGCTTTCAGCCAATTTGCCTAGTATTGAAATTAAGTTTACCAGCCTATAATTGCCTCTTTTAAAAATTGGTGTCACGTTAGGTACTTTCCAGTCATCTGGTACAGAGGCTGATTTAAGTGATAGGTTACATGTCACAATCACAGTTAATAGATCCGCAATTTCATATTTCACTTATTTCAGAACTCTTGAGTGAATACCACATTGTCTTAGTGACTTATTACTGTTTAATTTATCAATTTATTCCAAAACCTTAATTTGCGACAGTTTTCAGATTTTTCACCTAAAAAGAATGGCCCAATAGGGGTGTCTCCTGCACATCTTCTCTAGTGAAGACCTATGCAAAAATTCATTTCGCTTCTCTGCAATGGTCTTATATTCCTTGAATGCTCCTTTAGCACCTCGATCATCCAGAGGCCCTATGGGTTGTTTGACAGGCTTCCTGCTTCTGATGTACTTCAAAAAAACCTGCTGTTAGTTCTCGTGTCTTTTTAGCGAGTTGCTTTCCAAGTACTTTCCTAGCCTACCTTATTATACTTTTACACTTGACTTGCCAGAATTTATGCTTTCTATTTTCCTCACTAGAATTTGACTTCCAACTTTTAAAGATTGTCCTTTTTTCCTCTGCTGTTTAGCCAGGGTGGCATTTTTTGATCTTCTTATAGTCTTTCCTGTGTTTATTTACTTACTGTGTGTTTTATTGGGGGTATACATTTAGTTTGAGCCTATATTATGGTATTTTTAAATAATCTCCATGCAGTTTGCAGGCAATTCATTCTTGTGACTGCTCCTTTTAATTTCCATCTAACTAGCTTTATCATTTTTTGTGTAGTTACCCATTTTGAAATTAAATGCATCTGTGCTGGGTTTCTTTGGCATTTCCCCCCTATATCAGGATGTTAAATTTTAATTACATTATGTTTGTTATTAATGAGCAGTTCAGCTATGTTTACCTCTTGAACCAGATCCTGTGCTCAGTTCAAGAGTATATCAACACTTGCTTCTCTCTTGTGGGTTCCAGGAAAAGCTTCCAAGAAGCAGTCATTGGTGGTATATATCTCGGTATCCTTTTCTTAGGTGACACATACCCAGGCAACATGGAGACAGCTGAAATCCCCCATTGTTTCATTTTTTGTCTTTGTAGCCTCTCTAATTTCCTTGAGCATTTCACAGACACTGTTAACATCCCGGTTAGGTGCTTGGTAGTATATTCTACTGGTCTACTCTTATTGTTCCATCATGGGATTTCTATCCATAGGGCTTCTCTGGTGCAATTTGAATTTATTTAAGATTTTTATTATGTTTGACTGGTTTTTTTTTCACATATAGTGCCTCTCTCTCACCAGCATGACCTACTGTCATTCCTATATATTTGGAACCCTGGTATTAGTCTTCCATCGATTATCCCTAAAGCTGTGAGTCTGTTGCAGAAGTCAGATTCTGTGACTTTCTGGACCTCCATGACTTGGTGTGGCTGAGCCCAGGGCCACCCAAGCAGCATGCCTTGGGGCAGTTGGCTGCCTGAGGGCTGCCCCGAGGCCATCACAGAAGTGGTCCCCAGGAGCAGCAGGTGGTGGGAGGCAGTCAGCCCCTGCCACCAGAGCAGGAGCCAGCTGTCTGCCCACAGGGCCCCCCAGAGCAATGGTGCCCCAGGGTCCCAGGAGTTGCTAAGTTTTAGTCAGAGGTAGTTAATGCAAAAGTCATGGACTGGTCCATGACTTTTACTAAAAATACCCATGACTAAATCTTAGCCTTCAGTTTCTGTTGTTGCTTATTCTTTAGCATCCTTACTGAAAGGAGAGGGAGGGAAGTCATAAACATTAAATACAAAAAGAATGAGAGAAAAAACATCAGTGTAGAGTAACTAGATATGCTACCTTTTTTTATTAACAGTCTTAAAAATGTCACATTGTGGACTAGAGTTCCTTTTGAGTCTCTATCAAACATAGACCAATTGACCCACAGGTAAAGCAATTATGGTGTTATTTATGAATGTTTGTCAGATATTTTTTTTTTTACTCAAAAGGCATGCTGTAGAACACAGCTCTGGAAATGTAAATGTTTCCTCCCTGAGAATCTCTAGAGTAATCATGATAAACAGTGTGTGTTTGGGATTTTACATGATTTATTTATCTGTGTTACTCCCAAGTACACAAGTTTAAAGAATTCAGATGTTGGCATTCTTCAAAGATGAAATTTTGATGGTTTTGACCCTAACAACACTAGAAAAAATCTGTAATTCAAATATGACCAGACCAGTAAGTCTTAGGTTATGGTAGCATGTAGAGTACATATACTGCATGCCCCTTTAGCATGAGTATACATAGCAGTGTACAGGGTGAGGCACTGCTTAGGTGAGCAAAGAAGAGATATGCTAGAACCTTAGGGTGTATACCCTACATGACTCCCAAGCAGTGACTCCCCATCTACATAGCTATTTATAGCAGTGTCCCACTCCCTTCTGCCAGATCCTTTCCCCAGTATAGGGAAAGATTCTGGCAGTGGGAAAAGGCAGCTCCCTCCCTCACATTTCTCCTCTCCTTGGAGGGAGACTTAGGAGTAACTCCATTGTAACCAGTGCAAAATGTGATGGCGTTGTTAGTAAATATAAACATTTTAGTCCTCTTTTTCCTGTATATTAAATCCATTTGCATATTAGTTATTCTCCCAGAATCGTTTACAATATTAGCAAAGAGTGTCTGTCTCCTCGTCCTGGTCTGAGCAACACGGTAGTCATAGCTACCTGGAGCTTCCACTGCAGTGCCTCCCTGACAGGCTTCTCTGCCCCTCATCAGGCATGGCAGAACAGCCACACAAGCACTGGGTAAAACCAAAAAGGTGGCCTGTATGAGAGACAGCTTTCTTACACTTGGCAGAGGCTCCCAGGCAACCGATCCTAATTCCCACAGCTACATGCCCTACCATGCTCCTCTTTCATCTAGTCCACTATCTCCACTGATCCCCCTGAGAGCAAACTGATCCAGAATGAAGGACCCATAGAACTTCTTTCAAAGAAAAGTTCTCAGGGTTGTAGTCATCTTCTTCATGATTTGGAAGTGCATGGGGATCCTAAAAGGCTCAACAAGTGAATGAAAAAAAACAAAATTCTGGATGGAGGCCCTACTTTCTAGTGCCATGTGTCAAGGGGGTCTGACAATCTCAGTGGAATGGGCAGACTCGTATCTCCACGTATCCATCTGCCCGTTCCGTTCTTCTGACCTGAGGAAGAGCTCTGTGTAAAACTCGAAAGCTTGTCTCTGACCAACAGAAGTTGGGACAATAAAAGATATTACCTCAGCCACTTTGTCTCTCTAATATATCCTGGGACCAATATAACTAGCCCAACACTGCACAGGGAAATTATTCAAGATCTGGAGAGAGCCACATAATGGGTGTAGTGCTTGCCAAATTTTTCTTACTCAAGATATTTGGAAGACTTCTAAAACAAAGACGTGTAAGCAGAAAGTTTAATTCGCATAAATAGATCTTGCATTTGAGTTCTTACTTGGTCGTAACAGAACACTTGTATTTATTTATAAACTAGGAATTTCTGAGAGGCCTGTTATGATATCATGCAGTCAAGTTTATTTACTGGGAAGTAGCTTTTGTGGTGGCATGCTGTCAAAATGCCTAGAGAATATGCAGATCACACAGGGAAAATGTAGAGCTTAAAATAATATACATATTAAATAAAAGGAAGGGGGGAAAACCAGCAAGAAACATAAAATAATCAAATGATCTATTCTCTGAGGAATAAAACTTCCTGCAGCAAAACCTCTCCTCGTCTTATTTCTTTTATTGCCTCAATAGAGTCTTGTTATCCAGTATTGTTTTGACATACTCTTGTGTTTTTGATCTAATTTAGACTGCAAGTGGGAACTTGCCTGTGTCTGTTTGTAGACTTCTGTGCTCATCTATGATGCTATGTAAATGTTATAGGCAGGCCTGGTAGGTATTAAGGTTGCTCATCACTTCCCACCATAAGACTGTATACTTAGCTGCTTAAACTGTTGCCAAACTTTAACCATTTGGGATGATTTTATTTATTTATTATTTATTATTATAGTGTTTTGCCCATTTAAAAAATTTTGTCTGACTTTCTTTTGAAAAGCTCTAGCATCCCCATGCTTTGGAGCAGGGACTTAAAAATTGACAGAGATTGATCTCTATAGGTATGTCTATACTGCAAGTGTATATCTGCAACTGGCCTATGCCTGCTGACTCTGGCTTGCAGGGCTCAGGCTAAGGGGCTAATTGTGGTGTAGACAGTCAGTCTTGGGCTGGAGCCGGGGCTCTAGGAACCTCTCACATCATAGGGTCCTGGAGCCCAGGCTCCAGTCCGAGCCCAATGTCTACATTACAATTAAACAGCCCCTTAGCCTGAGCCAGCTGGTCCAGGCCAGCTGTGGGTTTCTAACTGCAGTGTGGACATACCTTGTGTACCTTTTACTCTTCCTGCGAAAATCATCCCAAAGTGGGCCTTGTTATAAGCCTTGGAAAAATCACATTTCGCACATGCTCCATCGAAACTTGGTAGAGCTTAACTACCAAAATTTCCAAAGATTCCATCCTCCATGAGCCTCTCTCAGCTCCTAGTGTTGACCAGATTGTGCACATGCCATCCAACAAAGAAAATGAGCGTCCTTCATTCTCTCACAGCTCCTGTGTGTAACACATGTAATTAGGGTGACCAGACAGCAAATGTGAAAAATCAGGACAGGGGGTGGGGGGTAATAGGATCCTATATAAGAAAAAGACCCCAAAATTGGGACTGTCCCTATAAAATTAGGACATCTGGTCACCCTACATATAATGTATGTAGAGAAGGCAATATGCTATATAGTATTTCTTTCCTCTGCCTGTAATTCAGCTAGAGTTCCGTCTTTTCAGGCTTTTAATAGATATCTGTTTACCTATTATAGAGTTAAATCTTTGGTAGAAAGAGTGACAAAAATCTCTAAAGGAAAATGTTTACTAATTTATTATACATGCTACTTAAGAAGAAGGACAATTTAGAATCTCCTGCTGTCCTCCACATGTCTGCAGGGGGCAGGAATGAGGTATAAATTCCACTCATATGCCGTGTACTTTCCCCAAGCCTTTGAAATGGGAAGGAAGTTCCTCTGGGACTGATACTAAAGTCTGTTGTTAGTAAGTCTGAAACGACACTACATCATCATTCACAGCAGTGTAGGTGTGTCACCTCAACTGCGCTGCTGTAGCATTTCTGGTGAAGACACTCATTAAGCCAACAGAAGAGAGTTTTCCTGTTGGCTTAATAACTCCTGCCTCCACGAGAGGTGGTAGCTATTTCGGTACGAGAAGCTCTCCCGTCAACATGGTGTTGTCTACATCGGTGCTTAGGTTGATATACCTTATGTCACTTGGGGTGTGGATTATTCACACCCCTGATTAACACAGGTTATACTGAAGTGGAGATCGAGGCTAACAGAAGTGTTTGAATAACTGAGTCTAAAGAGAAACTATGCTGTGTTGTAGCCCTGTTAGTCCAAGGAAATTAGAGAGACAAGGTGAGTGAGGTGACACATCTGATTGGACCAACTTCTGTTCGTGAGAGAGACAAGCTTTTGAGCTAAGCAGAGCTGCTCTTCAGATCTGGGAAAGCTACTGAGAGCGTCACAGCTAAATACAAGATTGAACTGATAGATTGTCATAAGTAACTAGCACGTATTCTAGGGGACCATTCAAGGTGAAGTGGCTCTGTAGTCATAGGACCAAAAAAAGGTTGGGGGGTTAGTGGGTTAGATAGTTGTAATTATTCATAAGTCTAGTGTCTTTTAAGGCCATATTTTTTAGTGTCAATTTAAATTCATAACTTTGGTAATCAGGCTTTTCTTTTGAAGGTGTTGGACAAGGGGAAAGTGCGGGAGATATTGAGCATAAGGAACAAGAAAGAGAAAGTGAACTAATGTGTAGGAAGGAGGAAGAGAACAAAACAAAAATAGAGAAATAAGAAGGCAGAGGAGGAAAAAGTAGGTCAAATTCTAATAAGGGGAAACATACTGTAAAAGAGGCACCACAGAAAGAAATGAAAACAAACACACAAAAAAGAGTGAAGGAACAGAACAGGAGATAATAGGCAAGGGAGACAGAGAGAGACTTTTAAAATGTGTTTAATATCAAGGTGTTACAATAAATAAGAAGATACAGACGTGATAAGTATGTAATTGTGTTGCTTATAAAATTTCCACAAACTTCGCTCTCATTTTATCAGGCTCTTTATCTATAATATGCATCTGTATATTAAGTCAGAAAACTGATTTCTTTTTTCCTGTGGGGGGAGGGGAAGCCTGCTTGAAATTTTTGTCTAAATAGTTGGTTTCCTGTGGGAAAATTCAAAATTTAATTGAAATGAAAACTGGAAACAAGTTGAAAATAGTAAGTGCGAGAAAGTGAGGAAAAACAAATTGGAAAAAATAAGGTTCTCTTCCCCACACACACATGCACACACTTTCTGACCTTTCCTTTCCTTTCCTGTTTGAGCTAATAGAGTAACTGATAGCAGGAATAGGTTGATATCCCCTATGTGGATCAACAGCACTAGAGGCAAATTAGAGAGATACGCTGCCTGTGGATTTCACTGATTTTCCCAGTGGGGAGGGAAGGAGGAGGGGGAGTAAAATGGAAAATAAACAAGAAGAAAAAAAATTAATTGAACGTAAAATGTAAAGCCAAAATATTTATTTAAAAAGAAAACAAAACATTTTGAATTTTTGCCTATTGGAAACCACCATTTCTGCTGGGATTTTTTGAAAATATGCATATGCATGGCTTTAGTGAATGGAGGGGAAATTATTTTGAGCAACACTAAAGATACTAGCTGGATCACTTCTGCACACCCCTCTGGCCTAGATAGGAGAGAAACTGTAGAACAATGGATTGAGGTGTGGGAAAGGGAGTGCAACATAAGGTGTAGGCACAGCAAGAAAGTCTTGGGGTGGGATGGTAGCATGGAGTGGAGGCACTGGCAGAGAGTAAATGACAATATCATTTGTCAAAGATCATCAGGGCATTTTCTACCTGGCAGCTTGGCATGTGCATATTATGATGTACTGAAAAGCCTTAACTTTCATGTAATGCATTTTTGTTGCATACCGTTAAAATGCAGTTTGCAAGAACACTGTAGGAAAGCTACTGTTTCTCCCAAGGGCTTCTAATTCTTTCCTTTAGCTGAATTTACTTAATCAGCCATGAGACTGTGATGATGCCACATTTTCAATGGGAGTTCTTGTCACAAGATTACTTGAACTATCAAAATTCATTGCTTCTGCTATGACTGATGTAAACAAACAGGTCACTGAAGTGAAGTTTTTGGATACTATGGGAATTTCTGTTGCTTGAAAGAAGTAGTTGTCACATCTTTAGAATACTATGGTGAAAAACACTATTGATGGCTGCGCTAGCTAGTGCCCAGATACGCCCAAGTCGAAGGGCTAATTCGACCATTTTGGAAACTGAGATTGTACCTTAGGGTAGGTGCGTCTTCAGACCCTTTGAACTCCTGGCTTGATATCGAGTTAAAGTCTCCACAGTGGCTATGCAGACCGACAGCCCTGTGACTACTGATGGGGAGGCACACCGCACTCTAGAGTCCTCCCAGACCATGACTACCGCACGTGAGGTGTATCCCATCTCGAGACCCTCACAGACAACCACCACCGCTGGTGCTATCAGTTGCAACATTGTAGCACAGACTGAAGCCGAGGAGATCCTCCCGGTTCTACCTATGGAGATCCTCAACTCGGCGTTCGGAGAGACTGTGAGGTCCAACACATCTCCCGAACCTTGCGTCCCAACAGCTCCTGCCAGTGAGCTAATGACATTGGCTACTGACATCAAGAGTGAATGCCAAAAACTGTGTTTGGCTGCAAGTGGGATCCAAGATACTATGCCTGCAATAACAGACTTTGTGATCATCGATCACAAACTGCTACATCGCGTTTTGGAATTATTAAACGAATGGGAGAAGCCGGCTCCCAAGGCAGTATACCCTATCGCTGGGGTACTTAGTGATAGAGCTCTTCTATAGTCCACAGACATAATTAACACCTTTGCCAGCATAGGGAAGTGTTTCTCCAACCCTGCTGAGGTGAAGGCCGTAGGGACCTCAAGGCGACAGATGGGAATCTTAGAATAATTAAAATTAACCATAATTCATGACCACATTCACTGGACAGGAGAACCAGGGTTGGACGAGCCACTCGGGGCTCGGTACACCCCAAATAAGTCGAAACAGAAACCCACGTGGGTTTGTTAAATAGATATCTCTGTAAGGAAAGCACACTTTCTACAGAAAGCCGGTGACATTGAATTAGAACAAGTAAAGTGAATGTCCCTCAAATGATAACAGTATATACTGAGGCAGGAAACATGAAATATTCAGTTAACTGGCACAGAGTCCCTTCTTCCCCCAATTAAACTCAAATTCCAAATGTTGAAACAAACCTCAGATAAAGGGGCATAATGTGTGTTATTGTGGATGTATATGGGGCACATTTATGAGAAGTATTAATGACTTGGATTTGGCAAACCTGTCACAAAAGGAATGATTATGGCAGTAAGCTCAGCTTCAGAAAGGTCATGCAGCAGAACAAAGGACGAGGCTATTTTTGGAACTATTGATGTCTGTGTAGCCCAGGCAAAGGGCTGGCTGCATGCCTTCAGTGTAAGTGACAGCAATGGCATCGGGGAGGGCTGGAAGGACATGTTGGAAGTAATGTCAGGGATGTTAAATTCAAGTCTGAAACAGGAACACAATGTGACATGGTGACCTAGTAGGTGTTCTATAAACTGAATGTCAAGGATGCAATTTCTCAAAAATCTCAAAACATAGGCTATTGCCTTGCACAGGTCAACAGACTGTTGTCTGTGTTGTAGGCAAGTCAGTTGTGCAAAGCCCTCATCTCAAACAATAATATGAACTTAAACCAACATTGAAAGTATGCCAAAAGTGTTAGGTTGTAACAAACCTTTGAAAGTAAATCAGTCAATATTTTCTTATCCAGTGCATTCCACGCATTTTCCAAACTTTTAGTAGCTGAAAAATGAAATCAATGATAATGGCAGTCACTCAGAGTAGATTGTGCAAATCTTCATAAGATACTTCTCCTTTCTTACATTCTTTGAGGAGTACAGTAGTTTACAAACCTCTGCAGGCTCTCTGCAACTTCAGGCAGACATAATAGCTTTGGAGTTTGAAAGTTTTTTTTTCTACAAGCAGAAGTTGCTACAGTGAAAGATATTACCTCACCCACCTTGTATCTCATGACTGGGAACCAACACTGCTTCAACAACAATTACTGCATCGGTTACATCCGGGTCCCATTTTCAAGGTGTTCTTTGCAACTGTAATATCAAGAAATTTCCTTTTTTTGGGGGAAAAAAAAGGCCTCTCACTTCTACTCTAGAGTCCTTATCTCTGTGACCACAGATAATCTTACAAGTCCCTCAGATAGATGTTGGGAAACCCTTCTTTTCTTGAGTAGTTAGAACTGTTTTGCAAGCTTCTGATATATGATATACTAGAAGCATTAACTATCTACAGATGCTGGTGTTTGTTCAAAGTTTTGTGTTTGTGGGGTTTCTACAAAAAAAGGGGGGGGGGTTGAACAAGGAAGCTAAGATGTAACAAATCTAAAGCTGGATTTCCTTTCATCTACAGGTTTTGGATTCCTGTACAACTATTCATTCTTCAGCCATCAGTTATCAAAATCTTAAATGGATAACAAAAGTCAGCCTACAAGCTTGTAATGGGGTAGGACTACCCAGGGGTGCTGTGTAGTAATTAGGTCACTGGTTCCGAGCTCTCTCCCTTGCCAGCAATCACTCTGTCACTATAATGGTCCTCCATCTAGTACATAGCAACTTGATCCTCCAGCCAGGTCACCAGTTGAGTTCACCCACTGAACTCAACAGAGTCTAACAAAATATATATGTATTCTAATATCCCCAGAAAAAAGGATCTTCCGCTCACCTCTTGGCCCTTGTGGGTGGCACACCCTTGACTCAGGTATTACGTCTATGTTCCCCCCTCTTTTTCTTGAAGGTGGGGGGAAGGAGTTTGTTCCCCCTTCAAGAAAGTGTGGTTGGTAGGGGTCTCCCTCTCCACCAGGCTACAACCCTGGGCCCTAAAAGAGGCAGCAGTAGCAAACACCTTGGATGGCTTTGGGGATGCTTCCCTGGGCCATTTCCTACCACTTCTTTTCCCAATCCAAGGTGTGGTCAGAAACCTCACAAAAGATCTACCAGAATTTAGAGTGAAAGGCCTGGGGTAGCTGCCATTTGTGGACCTTTCCCTGCAGCAGGACTCCTTCTGTATCCTCCCTTACTCAGGAGCTCCCAAGACAGGTCTTCTCCTTCTCCTCAGCTGGAGGCCAGACAGAGGGGGTGTCTAGCTCTCATTTAAGCTCTTTCTCCAGCTGAAGTGTGCTTTGCTGGCGCTGCAGGAGAGGATCATCTGGGCCTAGACCTGCTCCTTAACCTCTTGTGTCCCAGTGTGGTGTTTATACACTCCATCACAAAGCTATTCTGAAGAGTTAGAAGTACTGTCATGACAATCGGTAAGCTACTGCTTGAATGTGAAGGAGACTTGGTAAAGATGAAGTGAGATGGGAACTGGTTCTGTGGAATATATGGGGGGGGAACTCCCTGCATAAACTTTGGTTCCTTTTGAGATGACAAGTTAAAATTTCAGAAATTTATAAAAGCCTTAGTGTAGCTACCCAACAGTTTCTTCCATAGTCTGCTACATGCTTCCAAATGAGATGTATTTAGAAATCTATTGACAAGAAATCAAATACTGCAACCAAATGATAGTAATAGTTGAAAAAACAATGCATATCTCAAGAGCCTTTGCCTCACTGAATTTTATTCACAAATGCAGTGATCTTTTGGTCAGGCTAACATTTTCTGAACTGAGTCATATTATGATTTATTGAATACATTTAGTAGTGATCTATGTTTATAAAACTTGTGAACATTTTCATTCCTCGTGTATGGGAATGAGGAGTGTTGAAGCAAAACAAAACACCCAAACTGCCCCTCCCCGCAATGGACTAAAGAAATAGGATGAGACCTAAACAAACACCACTGTTTGCTTCCACTCAGGCAGATCTGTCAGCAAGCAGGAGAAGGGGCATAGTTCAAAGCTGCAGCACAGCTCATGCTGGCTATCTCCAGAAGTTGCAAATAGGAGAGCAGACCATGTGCAGCACTGGGAAATATTAGGTTGCGGAAACATCTTTTATTTATATATATTATAATACACATTCCAGTGGAAGTGGGGGTAAATCAAGATACACCAAGGACCTGTTAGTGCCTGTCAGCAGGGACCCACAGACACCTAGTGTGTGGCAGGTTAGGGTCAGGCAAGTTTACACCCCAGCTTGCCCTGAGCTAAGTGTTCATGTAAACAGGTCCTAACTTACATCAACTGAGAATCTGGTTCAGTCTCTATTTAAAGACATGCATAATGGTGTGGTATAGTATAAACATTTTATCAGTATGAGTTGGTGATAATGCAGGATTGAACCCTAAAGTCACCATTGAAATGAATGAGATTTTTGTGGTTGAATTGTATGAGAGCATGATCAGACCCTTAGTGAGTTAGAGGTTAGCCCAAACAGTTCCAGTAAAGGTATTAACCACCCCCCCATCAGTGTTCTGCATATGTTAGCTTATTCTGTGAAATATATATCTTAGAAATATTTTAGTGTATATTTAATTTTTTTATTGGTACTACTTTTCCCATCCATCCAACTGGAAGTCAGTCTGTCTTACTTTCCATCAGTCTTGGCCACGAAAGGATAGAAAATGTTTAGAAAACCTCCAAGATTTCCTAAAACAGCTTTTCCATCCATCCTCCTGAAATTCAAAAGTGTAGTACCTAGTTTAAATACATGTGCTATGTGTTTCATTAGAAAGCTGGATTCTGCTCTTTCTAGCTCCTGTTTCTCATCAGGTTGAACCAGACATAGACAGTAAATCTGCCAACAAACCATATAATTTCCTCTTTTGGACCTTAGTCCAGTGTGGTTCTAAAGAGAAAGAACTGCACTGGGGAAAGAAATAGGAGCAAAGGCTACTGTATTTGTAAGATCCACTTAAGCAACTTCCAAGAGCCTTACATATGAAAAACTAAAATGCTTTACAAATACTATTTTATTCTCCTAAATCCCTTGTGAGATATTTAGAGAAACCAAAACACTCTAGGGTAAGATTTTTACCCTCACCCCACCCTCTTATACCAGATATAAGGGACAGAGTGCTATGATGGGAGTCTAACAGCTTGGATCCATCTATGTGTATGTTTTGTGGGCAGGGGTGAAGAGGAGGATTCTCCTGGCACAGAAACTGAGGAAGACGGTCACAAGCTGTTTTCCAAGGACTCCCTCGTATGCCCAGGAGATCTGAGTGAAGGACAGAGGAGGGGCAGATGTAATAGGAAGTCAGATCACCAAATGCCAGTGGGGCCCCAGCTAATGTAAATAGGGTTGGGGGGGTCACACTCAAAGAGCACTATAACCCTTTCATTAAATCAAGGCCTAGCTGAACAAGTTTTCAATTGTTTTGAGTGGGGCCTCTCCTCCTTTCCACCTTGCTGGCCTATTCGGTTATTTTATTGGCCAGCCCCACACTCTCTGCCCTCCCACTTCTCAGACAGCATTCTGCCCCCACCTCACGCTCCCCAATCTGCTTCCACTCCTCTGCTTTTGGTTTCCAGATACAAGTTACTTCCATTTCCCACATTCCAGGGCAGCCTCCTCAAGCAACATGCCATATATGCCCTACCATTGTCCACCCTCTCAAGTCACTCTAATTTTTAAACTGCCTGTGAGAAAGAGTTTGGAATATATGAGTGATAGTGTCTTCCGGGGGGAAGGATTATCTTAATTTGACAGAGATAATTTAATTGTATAATAAAAATTTGCATCAAGTGAATTGTCCAAGGTCAGAGAAGAGTTAGAACAGAGTTCTATGCCCCAGAAATCTCCCGACCGGGCTTGCCCCCACCCTGTGCCATGATCATAAAACAAACTTGCCTCTATAAAGTTCTCTCCTCATGGCTTATAGATTCATTACTAGTGAACTTTGCTGTTCCAGATTGTTCTCAAATCCAGATTTTTTTAATCTCTGAAAAGGGTTATAATTATTATACTTATTGATTTGATTTTACCCAAGTTTGACAAGCCAAAGAAAGTCTGAACTCCAGAATGAATCAACTTGTGAATGCTGAATAACCAGTCCTAACCAGAAGCCCAGCATAATAGCTACTGCAACATATATACAGTCTTTTAATATGGCCTTGTACTTCCTTGATTCTTACTTGACAAACTTAACGTTTGTACAGTGAATTCTTAATTGGGCCTGCTGATTAAGAACACTTGCAATTAAAATAATAAATTATGACAAGTAAATGTTCTTCTTGTTTTAGCCAATTTAAAATGAATTAAACACTTGAAAAGCTTGTTAGCAACTAATTGCCAACGTTGGTTCTTTTGAAGCATGAGCTTCTCTAAGAGCTGGACATTTCATCAAAAAGCTTTATCGGATGATTATAGTACTTTCTTCATCACTAGAAGAAGAGCTCACAGCATTGGTGAGTTTGCACACTTCATCTGAATTCCAGCGCTATAACCAGAGACCTTAAAGTACATAAAGCTTGATAGCCTCAGACTTTGAGGGCTTGTCTCTATGGCTATTTAATGCATGACAAGCTTGGGTATAAACCTACAGCGGCTTAGCCTGATGTGGATCCAGCTGCCATGCATTAACAGTTCTGTGGCACACCAGTATGTCCAAGTGCATCATGGAACTTCTAGTGCATGGTAGCAGGATCCACGTGGTCAGTTCGTGCGTGGCTGGCAAGCGTGCTGCAGGTTTACATCCTGGCTTGCAGCACACTAAATCGCCATTGTCATAACCTATTCCCAGATTTGGACCTTAGCGTCCAAAATATGGGGGTTAGCATGAAAACCTCCAAGCTTAGTTACCAGCTTGGACCTGGTAAAGCTGCCACCACCCAAAAAATTAGAGTGTTTTGGGGCACTCTGGTCCCCCCAAAAACCTTCCCTGGGGACCCCAAGACCCAAATTCCTTGAGTCTCACAACAAAGGGGAATAAACCATTTTCCTTCCCTTCTCCCTTCCAGGTGTTCCCTCCCTGGGTTCCTGGAGAGATACACAGAAGCAAGCTCCGTGAATCTAAACAGAGGGATTCCACCCTCTCTATTTCCAGTCCTGGAAAACACAAGCACAGAGAGAGAGCCAAGCTCCTCCCCTCCCGCCTCCTTCACCCAGAGGGAATGCAAAATCAGGCTAGTAAATCTAACACACACAGATTTCCCCCTGACTTCTTCCTCCCACCAATTCCCTGGTGAGCTACAGACTCAATTCCCTGGAGTTCCCCACCAAAGAAAAACTCCAACAGGTCTTAAAAAGAAAGAAAAAATACATAAAAATGGTCTCTCTGTATTAAGGTGACAAATACAGGGTCAATTGCTTAAAAGAAATATGAATAAACAGCCTTATTCAAAAAGAATACAATTCAAAACACTCCAGCAACTGCACACATGTAAATACAAAAAAAAACATATAAACCACTGTCCTTTCTGGACTTACAACTAGGAAACAGAAGATTAGAAAACAGGAGACAGAAATCCTCTCATAGCCGAGAGAGAGTACAGGCAGAAGACCAAGAACAAAGAACTCAGACACAAACTTCCCTCCACCCAGATTTGAAAAAGTCTTGTTTCCTGATTGGTCCTCTGGTCAGGTGTTTCAGGTTACTCCTTTCCAGGTGTAAAAGACATTAACCCTTAGCTATCTGTTTATGACACGCCCCCCAAATTGCAGACAGTGGGGAAGCTCACTGGCAGTGATTTTCTCCTAGAACTTTAAAATAAACAGATTAATACAACACATACACCTGTACATATACCACTAAGTATATAACTAACAGACTTCTACATTGTAAGAACACTTTTTAACTACTGGATTCTGGGAAACTCTCACGGGAGAGTGCATCAGCTACTTTGTTAGAAGCTCCTGAAATGTGCTGAATTTCAAAATTAAAAATATTGGAGAGCTAAACTCCAACGAAGAAGTTTCTTGTTGTTCCCCTTGGCAGTATGAAGCCACTTTAGTGCAGCATGGTCAGTTTGTAGCTGGAACCGCCGTCCCCAAACATATGGGCGTAGCATTCCTATTCACTGACTGACCAGTGACTTTCCCTCTCAGACAGTTTCTTGCTGAGAAACATGACAGGATGGAAGTTGTGATCCGTTGCTTCCTGCATGAGAACTGCTCCTATACCACGCTCAGATGCATCCGTGGTTACTAGGAATGGCTTGTCAAAGTCCGGGACCCTGAGCACAGGGTCCGACATGAGCGTTGCCTTAAGTTGGGTAAAGGCCTTTTGACACTCATCAGTCCACTTAACTGCATTCGGCTGGGTCTTTTTGGTCAGGTCGGTCAGTGGGGCAGCGATTTGGCTGTAGTGTGGTACAAATCTCCTGTAGTACCCGGCCAAGTCTAAGAAGGATTGGACCTGTTTCTTTGACTTTGGGACAGGCCACTTTTGGATAGCATCCACCTTGGCCTGTAGGGGGTTTATGGTTCCTCGACCCACCTGGTGCCCCAGGTACATCACTCTGTTTTGGCCTATTTGACACTTTTTGGCCTTAACAGTTAGTCCGGCCTGTTTGAAAAAGTTTATAGTCGTTCATTTGCTCCTTAGGCATTTCAGCCGCCACCTCTGCTAAAGATCCACTGAGCTGTGGTCTCAATTCTACCATGTACTCGTCTTCAGAGATGCTGTACCCAAGACAGGCTCTTTCAAAATTTTCCAAGAAGGCCTCAGTGTCATCACCTGCCTTGTTGGTGGGAAATTTCCTGTGCTGTGGAACAATCATTGGCGCCGGGTTGTTAGGATTGGCTGTGTTTTGCTTAGCCTTTTCTAATTCCATGGCCTGTCTGGAGTTCCAGCTGTTTTTGGTGGTCTGCATCTTTGGCTGCTTGCTCTCTTTTGTAGGCTGCCTCTCTTTCTCTTTCTCTCAGCTCCATCTCTTTTTGTTTTATTTCTAGTTCCTGTATTTTTTTTCCATATCTCGCCTGTGGTCGGCGTCTTTGATTTGTCCTTCGGCCTCCATTTTTGTCTTGTTAGGCATGGTTCCTGTTTTCTTGTGTTAGGGGTGTCCTCCGGTGTTGATCGTCTGAACTGCAGGTTCTCTGTTGCCTCCTGGGGTCTGCCTAGCAACAATGCCTTTTTCCCTTTCTTCCTCTAGCTAATCTTTTAAATGTAAAGTAAACCAGAAAAACCACTTTATTTGCATGTGTATTGCTGGATACTTGTCTCACAATGGGAGTGCTATTGTGTGACAAAGGACCCGTAATAGTTCCTTAATGGTTCCTTGCTTAATATGCAAGCCAAAAACTTCTAGAGAAAGCAGAGAAAAAAATTCTCTCTGGTTCCTTTTAAAACCAAACCGTTCCTCTCTGCTTAAAAGCCCCTAGCAGAGAAAACAAAAATATAATATTCTTACTGGCTTCTGGATTCTATCTTTCCCACAAATGCTTCCACCATGTCATAACCTATTCCCAGATTTGGACCTTAGCGTCCAAAATATGGGGGTTAGCATGAAAACGTCCAAGCTTAGTTACCAGCTTGGACCTGGTAAAGCTGCCACCACCCAAAAAATTAGAGTGTTTTGGGGCACTCTGGTCCCCCCAAAAACCTTCCCTGGGGACCCCAAGACCCAAATTCCTTGAGTCTCACAACAAAGGGGAATAAACCATTTTCCTTCCCTTTTCCCCTCCAGGTGTTCCCTCCCTGGGTTCCTGGAGAGATACACAGAAGCAAGCTCTGTGAATCTAAACAGAGGGGTTCCACCCTCTCTATTTCCAGTCCTGGAAAACACAAGCACCGAGAGAGAGCCAAGCTCCTCCCCTCCCCCCTCCTTCACCCAGAGGGAATGCAAAGTCAGGCTAGTAAGTCTAACGCACACAGATTTCCCCCTGACTTCTTCCTCCCACCAATTCCCTGGTAAGCTACAGACTCAATTCCCTGGAGTTCCCCACCAAAGAAAAACTCCAACAGGTCTTAAAAAGAAAGAAAAATACATAAAAATGGTCTCTCTGTATTAAGGTGACAAATACAGGGTCAATTGCTTAAAAGAAATATGAATAAACAGCCTTATTCAAAAAGAATACAATTCAAAACACTCCAGCAACTACACACATGTAAATACAAAAAAAAAACATATAAACCACTGTCCTTTCTGTACTTACAGCTGGGAAACAGAAGATTAGAAAGCAGGAGACAGAAATCCTCTCATAGCCGAGAGAGAGTACAGGCAGAAGACAAAAACAAAGAACTCAGACACAAACTTCCCTCCACCCAGATTTGAAAAAGTCTTGTTTCCTGATTGGTCCTCTGGTCAGGTGTTTCAGGTTACTCCTTTCCAGGTGTAAGAGACATTAACCCTTAGCTATCTGTTTATGACAGCCATGGAAACAAGCCTCAGGCATTTCGGGCTGTGTGGGGGTGCAGTGATCTGTGTATGCGACTCTTTGTGGGACTGGTCTTAATCTTGAAGTAAATCAGAGCAATAGATTGTGTTTACAATTATCTTAATGATAGTAAATGACTTTGATAATTAATCTTAAAGGTTACATATTTAAAAAAATGCAAAAGGTATGGTTCCTGTAATAACAAGAGCTTGTTGAAAAATAATGTTTAGATATGTAAATATAGATTTGGCACTTTCAACTTAGGCTTCCAGTTTTGAAAACAACGTCCTTAACCTGGTTCTTTCAGAGGACTGTGGTGCATGCATGCTCCTGCAAATGTATTCTAGCACCAATCACTTGGGCTGTTAGGGCAAATTGGACATTGTGGAGAGAACTTCATTACAATATCAGTTAGAAATGCTTAGAAACTCCCCCTAGTCTCCCCCAGTATCTTATAACTTAGATTCTTTTTCCTGCCAAAACCTAAAAGAGGGTTTATTCTTCAAGAAGTACCAATTATACGTAATGTTTGAAAGGTATTTTTTCCTCCTTGGAGTAGTTTTTGAATTACTGTTGAGAAAGAAAGTTTGCAGAGCTCAAAAAAGGTGTTTTTGTTTTGTTTTCACTCCCCAACAATTAAAAATTGGATGAAGGGATTTCCTCAAACGCTCCCCCCCCCCTCACAAAATATGTCAAAGATTCCAAGGCCAGGAGGTACTACTGTGATCCTCTAATCCAGGGGTAGGCAATTTATGGCATGTGTGCCAAGGGTGGCACAAAAGCTGATTTTCAGTGGCACTCACACTGCTCAAGGCCTGGCTGCCGGTCCCGGGGGCTCTGCATTTTAATTTAATTTTAAACAAAGCTTCTTAAACATTTTAAAAACCTTATTTACTTTACATACAACAGTAGTTTAGTTATATATTATAGACTTATAGAAAGAGACCTTCTAAAAATGGTAAAAATTATTACTGGCACACAAAACCTTAAATTAGAGTGAATAAATGAAGACTCGGCACACCGCTTCTGAAAGGCTGCCGACCCCTGTCTGATTTCCTGTATAACACTGGATGTAGAATTTCCCCAAAGTAATTCATAGAACATAGCTTTTAGAAGAACCCCCACTCTTGAGTTAAGACCAAGGGGGATGATGATAAAGGCATAAATGACAGAGTCAAATCTTTGAAAATCTCATCAAGACCCCTATTTTGAAATGAGCTCTATCTGAGACGAGCCCTAGTGACTTAAAGGGGGCAGGGGGAGGCATGGAGGTCTGTGTTTGCCTGTGAAGAAGTCATTGCTTGATCGGAGCCCAAATGTGGAACATTTCATTTCCACAGGAGACTTTTGCACTAGTTTGTGGTTCTGGGCATGTGAAGGCTGTGGGAGTTAGATGGAAAATTCAAACATAACCTGAAAGAGAGCTTTCACAGTGACAATAAGCATGACTGACTAAGTGCCAGGTAAATTCTACTAGCTGAGTCAAAGCAGTTGTTCGCCCATTCAGGTGAATAATGCGGGAGAAAATGTAATGATATTTTACTCATCCCACCCCCAAAAACGAATTACTATTCCCAGGCAAGTGTATTGTTCCCAGACTAATGTAAGCTGTAGTTATCAGCTAAACTTCATTCATTAATATATCACTTCTACGTACACATACCTGTGCAAGTAAAATTGTATTCTGATTGTGTGATTGTAACCAAGAGAAAGAAATGTTTGCATTGCAAGTAGTTGTTCTACTTGGCTAATGGCATGTTCAAAATTATACATGTTTATTACTGCTACTGAAAATGCATGACATAATCTTTTGTCACCTATCAGTTTACTAAATTGTATGAAAGTACCCTATCAGGAAACTATGTTGTGAAATTATATCTTCTGCAACACTGAAATACGACCTGATTTATTAAAGGAAGATCAGAATAGCTCAGTTACTCAGTGCATTATCCTAAATGAACCAGAATTGCTGTCTACAAGGGCTGCCGTAGTCTTCAACTATACTATTATGTTTTTAGTCATTATTTCCCTTTAGAACAAGGATGCTTAAATAAGGTAGTTCAGTAAATGTTTTTTGCAGTATTTAATACATGCTTGTTCTGCCAAAGGGTGCAGGGGCTTTTACAAAAATTTAACTTTTACCCTTTTAGAGGGACATGTTCTGTGCCCCCCCCCGCCCACCCCAGCAGGAGCTTGCGCTTCCCTCTTCTCCCTCCCCACCATTGCCCTAGTGCTGGGAGGAGCTCTTCTGGTCCCCCGCCCCCCACTGCTACTGCACCCCTGTGGCCAGAGGAGTTCTGTGCCCTGATGATTATTGGGGGGCCCCATTCCCCTGGTTTTCCTCCCCTTGTGCATGCCCCTGAGGGAGCACCAAATTCAGTCCCAGTATCTGTCATGTGTTATATTGTTTTCATATATCAGCAGAGATGACCTCAACAAGTCTGGTAACTCAGAAGTACAGGAGAGAGAAAAATTTACTAACTTTTCAAAGTCTCTGTTTGTTTATATATCTCCTCTACAGTTCCCTGTTGTTACTTTTTTTGTTTGTACATTTGGAAGCTCAGATGTTCCCTTAAGCCACTATTTAAAAAATAAATATTCGAAAATAAGTACATAGCAAATGTGCTAGTTCATCATGAAGTGCATGTATTTAGTACAGACAACTTATTCCCCAGTAAATGTTTACCTTTTCTGATGTCAAGAGCTCTTTAGCAAATTTATGTGACTTGTTAAGAGAGATTCCTAGTCTCAAACTAAGATGTATAATGTTGTCTATAGCTCCTATTCAGGAAAGCACTTGAGCATGTGTTCAAGGCAGCACTTAAGCACATTCTTAATGGTTAGTGCTGTCCTTAATAGGGAAGCTTTCTAGAATTTGACATCATTTTTGTGTTGTTGTGACTTGTGTGTTCTATGGTGAAGACAGCTAGCTTTATTCATAATGACTGCTCTGTTTCTTGAATACATGTTAGTTATGGGGCTCAAAATCAATAACAAGGAGTTATATCCCATGTATTGGTATGAAGAAAATGTCCAAATCTTCCCTATGGACCAAATCTTGACCCTTTCACCCTTCACCTTTGAGATGGGCACAAGTATCTCTACATACTTCCATAGCTTATGCACTGACAATCATAGGACCTGAGTATGAAAAGCATTGTAAAGGGACACAAGCCTATAGGTCCTGGAGCATAAGCCTCAACAAGCAAGATTAGGTTTCAAAACACTTTTCTAAGGTGAGGTGGGTTACTAAAAGTCAGCGTGTGTAAACACTGTTGTTCGGTACTCCGTCGGCATTTTGCCAACAAAATATTTCCAGCTTCGTGACCGGCATTAACTTTGTTGGCAGGAGAGCACTCCTGCTGACAAAGCCGTGGTCACACTGCCACTGGCGTCAGCAGAACTTTTGTCTTTCACGGGGGGGCTTTTTTAAGTACTCATGAAAGACAAAAGTTTTGTCAACAACATCACAGTGTAGACATACCCTAATATTTGGAAAAGAGTACTGTAAATGAGTCAAGAGAACCTGTTTCATTGTACATGTATAACCCTTCAGTGAAGAAAGTCTTTAGGATTATAATAACAATGGTGCTTTTACTGAACACTGTGAGAACAAAACTATAAATGTAGATGCCTATTAGCTCTTGGTGAGCTTATAAAAAAGATGAGGAGGGAGTAATGATGTGTCTCTTTCAGTCCACTGCATCCTAACCTGAAAAGCTTAATAATGCTGGAAATTAATTTAGAGCACAAGCTGTGAGATCACACAACAATCTGAGCACCATAAATAGAGAACATTAGCCCTATACTTGCCGGTATCTACTTCCAACAGACATCACATCTTCTACTCTTTACTTAGGGGAGCAGAAACTTGTACATATTAACAGCTGGAGAGAATGCAGGATTCCATGTGGGGATTTGACTGGGCTGTCTACTAGAAGCAGCATGATAATATCCCAATAGTGTTCCCTGAATGGTGAATAAATAGATCTTACCATTTTGCCTTTTGACTTTTTTCACTTTTTTTTAGATTAGTTTTACTTTCCCTGAGAAGCAACACAACTGAACACCTGGTCAATTATAATTGGGTATTATATTATATATAAGCAAAATCCTTTTTGGCTAACTTCCCATAGTTCAAATTTGTGGTTGTTAGCATGTTTAAAAGTAATGCATTTGCCAGTGTCTGAACATCCACTAGTCCTGGAATTGCTACGTTTAGCCATACCCACTTGCAAATCGAAGGCAGCCTTTATGCTAACATTTGATTCCTGGATACTAGCCTTAAAAGAGGCTCCCTGCAGCCATAATATGTTTTGTCCAAAGCAGGATCTGCCTGGCTACAGCATCTAGCTTCCTGAGACACTCTAGAACAGTGTGTGCAGACCTAGCAGCTCCCGTTATTCCTGTGTTCTCCCATTGTTTCAAGTAGACAGGACTTCAGTGCTCCCCACACTTCAGAAGTACTCCCTTTAGTGTGGTCTTTACTAGCCGTGGGTACTAAATGTTAGAGATTTGCCAGCCCCCTGGACTCTAGGGCTTCTCATGATCCACATAAACATCCTAAATGTAGCCTGGCTTTTCTGCCTTTGACTGGCTATCTGGAATGACCACTCCCTTGCTGAAGTAAAGTAGGACCTGCCCCAAAAGCCTTCTTTTCTGTCTCCCCACTTACTAAAGAACAAAGCCCTTCCTCCTTTGGGTTATAGCTACAGTGCCAGATGCAGTATTGGAGGTTGTTTGAAGTGCTTTGTTTTCCCCGTTTGTGTCTGAGTGAAGTTCTGCCTTCCATACTTTGGCCTTTCCCTGGTCACAGGTCTTTCCACTTTCAGTCCCTATGACTCACTTCCCCTTTCATAGCTTACCATGTCTTATGGATCTTCCTTGCAATTTCCTTCTCTAGTATCAACTGATTTCCCTTCCTATCTCACAAGAGGGAAGCTGAGCAGAAGCACATTTAAAAATCTGAAGCATGAAGCAGTCCCTCCCAACATGTGGCTAAAGCCTCCTTCCTAAGGTTTGCTACTTAGAGTGGCTGCCCTTTTCACAGGAGTTGGGTCTTGGGTCCCTTTTGTGTGTGTGTGTGTGTGTGTGTGTGTGTGTGTGTGTGTGTGTGTGTGTGTGTGTGAGACACTTGGTGCCTCCAGCAAAGGTGACTTCTCAATGAGCCTGGGACACAAGCAGTGCTGTCCCTTGCAAAAACAAATAATGCTACTAACAGGCAAAAGTATAAAACCCCGGGACACAAGAAACATCAACACAAACCCCAGCAAAAAGAATGACGTACCCAGAAATAAGAGTATAATAAAGGGGACACTTTACTGGGAGCAGGAAAATGGGATCTAAGGAACGAAAAGGTTAGGGTTAACTAAAAAATATTCAACATTAACAAATGGACAAATTTTCCAGCTTCCAACACCTCACGACTCTTCCCAACTCCCTCACTGGCACCTTCCCAGGCAACTATAAGCTGAGGAGAGTGTGGAGTAAGGTTACCAACTTTCTAATCACATAAAACCAAACATGCTAGCCCTGCCCCTTCCCAGAGGACCCTGCTCACTACATTGCCCCTCTCTTGGTGGTTCGTTCTCCCCCATCTCACTCACATTCACTGGGTTGGAGTGCAGGAGGGGGGGAGAGCTCTGGATGGGGTGCAGGATCTGGGGTGGGGCTGAGGGGTTTGGGATGCAGGACAGGGTTCCAGGCTCAGGGGTGGGGCCGAGGGAATGTTTTGCATCAATATTTATATTGCAGCAGGACTCTATTATCCTATAATGACAACTTATTCTAATACTAATACTTGGAGATATACCAGTCTCCTAGAACTGGAAGGGACCTTGAAAGGTCATCGAGTCCAGCCCCCTGCCTTCACTAGCAGAACCAATTTTTGCCCTAGATTCCTAAGTGGCCCCCTCAAGGATTGAACTCACAACCTTGGGTTTAGCAGCAAGCAGGCCAATGCTCAAACCACTGAGCTAATGTTCCATAAACATTAGCTCATAAATAAAGTAAAAATAGCTAAATGCATGCCAGGTGTGTATTGGGATGAATGTATTGTGGATGCAGTCCCAATAATTTGAGTATGTGGTGTGCTGAGACATTTTATATATTCCTGATTTCTGTACCATTCGGTCCCTCAGTACTTAAATGTTTCACTAAATTTACTGCTCTGATAATTGAAGTTAGCTTTCTTGCAGAGATAATGTTTGGGAATACAATTTTGTGAGTCCAATGGAGAAAAAAAAGTATTCATGCATAAAGCTTTTTAATTAGTAGGAAAAATCATCTTTTTACAAAAGGGAATGTTATGAAAAGCAAAACTTAATTATTTCTGAAAGATTTCTTTTCAAGTATTCTTACTTTCAAAAATAAGTGGCAATGGGGACAACATATCAAGCAAAAGGTCAGTAATACAGAACAGCACATTTGGATAGCTAGTGCAATGGAGAGACTGATAGGAACATCAGCTCTCCCTTAATTACACTTAATAAAATCAGTTGGTGGACTTCATAAAAGCCGAGGACAATTTTTACCAGCATTGTATTCATCCTTACCCTCCTGCTGACTTAATCATTCCTGCTCTTAAGCAATGACTATAAACAAAGCTCACACAGAGGAATGCAGTGTCTTCCCGCTTAATTTAGATAACTACCTTTTATGTTTTGCAATCTGTTTGTTCTAGTTTGTAGTACTGAGTTCTAATGAAATCTTTCTGTCTATTTTAGACAAATATCACTTGCTGTGCCATAGCACATGGATTTCAGGACCTCCTGTGAAGAGGTAGGATCAGAATGTTTTATTTTCAAAGAAGTGATATGAACATTAATATACTTTTTGGTCTTCTGTTCTCAATCTTTTATGTCTGAAGTGCAAGGAAATTGGAACATCAGATGTAATTGAATCCGTAAACATGAGTGGATAATCCCTATATGCTGGCAGCATGCTTTTCTAGTGGATTATGTGCCTGTTTACTTATCAGTGTTCTAATGAGGTAATTATGAGTGTTGAGAAAATAAGACTGAGCTGGAACCTGATAATAGCCTTCAAATGTGTTAAGTGCTATTATAAAGAGAATGGCATGATCAACTGTTCTCCATGTCTACTGAAGGTAGACCAAGAAGTAAGCAGTCTGCCGTACATGTTAATTATACTATACTATATTACGCTATTCCAACTATAAGGATAATTAAGCACTGGAATAGGCTTCCAAGGCAGGTTGTGGAGTCCCTGTACTGGAGGTGTTAAGACCAGGTTAGATAATATCTGTCAGGGAAGGTCTAGTTTTACATGGTCCTGTCTTGACATGGGGGGACCTGTCGAGGTCCCTTCCAGCCAGTGGTGGATTAATGATTTTGCTGCTCCTAGGCCCTGAAATAATTGCCGCCCGCAGCCCCATATGAACGTATTAAACATCAATATTTTCAATATCAACACCAATATTTTCACTTTTTACTTCACTACTACTTTCAGCTATTTTTTCTGTCTCACTGTCGGCACTAACTGATGTGCAGAATAGATTCCTTTGTTGTATGCTTGCTATCATTTCATTTTCCCTCTATTTCTTTTGTATAGCATATTTTTTTAAACTGAGAACCACTTAATTTCTTCCTTCCGGTCATATTATTAACGTTTAGGATTCTCGCGAGTTTGTTTACTAAATGGCATTATTCCAGCATTGGTGGTTTCAGTCAGGGCCGGATTTAGGAAGCGCTTTGCCCAATTCAAACAGTTTTGACAGGGCCTCGGCAGGGATGACTTAAAAAAAAATGGGGCTTGTACTCACAGAGCAGTGCTCCAAGTCTTTGGCGGTGGGTCCTTCACTCACTCCAGGTCTTTGGCGGCACTGAAGGACCCGCCACTGAAGTGCCGCTGAAGACCCGGAGCGAGCAAAGTACCCACCATTGAAGTGCTGCCGAAGACCCAGAGCACCACCGGGTGAGTAAAAATTAAAAAGACGCCTCTAGCCAGGGAAGGGATTCTCACTGAGCATGGGGCCCTCTTAGGTGCGGGGCCTGATTCGGGGAAATTGGTGGAATAGGCCTAAAGCCGGCCCTGGTTTCAGTACACGCTATGATTGGTAGAATTGCGGTGTCACTGATCCCACGATTACAAAAATGCTGCTGTTATACATTTGCCACCTCAGGCCTATGCCTGGTCGGCCTAGGCGATAATATGTTGCTGCTTCCAGCTCTACGTTTCTATGATTCTGTAATTAAAGCCCCTGATCCAGCAGTGAGTTTTGTGTGAAAACACTCCTGTAGATCTCATTTGGGTTCCACACATATGCAGGGTCTGCCTGCATTGACCTTGTGGCAGGATCAGGTCCTAGATGAGTGTTTTATTGCTTGAAGCCTGTGAGGATTGGTATAACTGGAGAAAAAGGAATATGCTGGCAACATAACATGCTATCAAAATCAGAGGAGAATCAATGGGGAGTTGGGAGTGTTTTGGTCAACTAAAAAAAAATTGAAAACTTTTTTTCATTTCTTAATTCTCCCCTCCCCACATAATAAAAGGCATTTTGTTCCAAAATGAAATGGTGGTTTTGATACAAAATACACGCATTTTCAAAAATTCAGTGCAAGCCAAAATAATTTCAACCATCCAAAATTTACAATTTTCCAGGGACAAAAATGTGTTACTTTCAATACTTGCCACCATTTTTTTTCTTGCAAAATGGCAGAAGTTCTTCCAGAAATAAATTTGCAAATGTTTGTGCAGATATCCAGTTTTTCCTTTGAATATACATGACGTAAAAAAAAAGTACATTCTCACAACTTTAGTGATTCATGAGCCTCTGTGTTTCATTATTAGGAGTGAGGCCAGTTACATCTACCTGGATAGCCTCATAAATACATTATTATAGTAAAAATCACTGAAGGAGAAACTGCAGTCTATAGACTGAAAAGAACAAACAATAGGAGGTGATAACTGGGAACACTGGTTATGATCACAATGCATCATAATGTTGAAAACTCCTGGACTGTACATCTGAAAATATGAGTCTCTGATTAGTTGGTGTTTTCAATATGTATTAAACAAGAGATACACATTTAGGCTCTGTTCATGAGATACATACTTTGTGATTAAAATTATAGGACAGGAGATGTTTCATATGAATTCACTTCATTTCAGTCATGCTTGACAGCAAGTAAAGAGATTCTCATTTGGGAATTAGCCTCTATTGTTAGCAAAAATAAAATGGATAAAATGATTAATCTAAAATATTGTCAACCAGTGAATCCAAACTAAAATTATCGGCAGCTTTAAATGTTCATAATTTTTCTCCTTCTCACACACATGACAGCTAGGAAGGACCAGTAATCTCTGAGCCATACTTGAACTTTTTGTTCCTCTTCCACTAACTGTAGCTAAAGAGACACCATATCAACCCTTGGTGAACACTTTTCAGAAAACGATCACTTCATATGAGACCTCTCAGTCCTTGTCCTCAAAGGAAACTTGCACAACACCTTCAAAAGATAAACCTCGGAGCTTAAATTCATAACTTTTTTAGACACTAAAGACACTGGATTTATGACTTATTACAACAATCTATAACCCACAAACCCTCCTTTGTCCTACAATTGCAGATATGTTAACTCTCCGCTTCACCTTAAATGATCTGTTACAACATGTTAACTCCTTAAGCTAAAGAGCCTGTTTCACGTGGTGTTCAGCTGTGACATTCTGGCAATCTTTCTCAGACCTGAAGCAGAGCTCTGTGTAAGCTCAAAAGCTTGGCTCTCTCACCAACAGAAATAAATCGGTTCAATAAAAGATATTACCTCACTCACCTTGTCTCTCCAACACGGCTACAGCAACACTGCAAACAGTTTTGTATCTAGTTATGGATATGTTTATTTTATCTCAGAGGTCAACACAAGGACTTCTGAGATAATTTCACTGTCATAAGGTAGAGGGAAGAGTCAACTGATGATAACATTTCCCTCTTGTGGCTGTACTCACTGGGGCTCTTCAGTTTAGATTCTTCCATGGCACTTAAGACTCAAGTGTCAGAGGGGTAGCAGCGTTAGTCTGGATCTGTAAAAGCAGCAAAGAGTCCTATGGCACCTTATAGACTGTTGGAGCATGTGTGATCAATCTTTCAAAGGACCAAAATGTTTTGCTATTCTCACAATGTGCTTCCTTGTTCTGACCGAATAAACTCTGCCCACATGCATCTAGCTACTGACTTTTAATTTTATTGCAATACCTAATTACGTCTGCTATGGTTATGTGCCACTTAATTCATGCAAAGAAGCCCCTCTGTTTTGTGCATAAATTTTCTCTGGAGATTTTTATAAGGTAATTGACCGAGTCAGAAATCTGCAGTCGAGTAAAGTACAACTTCTAAAAACAATGTATTAGAGGTTGAATTTACCCCATTGCCAATCATACATCTCCTACAGGCTGTGGGTGCTTGTCCACAGCTCGCGCTGATGAGTGCAGGTAATTTAGGGGCTGCAGGTACTTACGACCGGCCTTCCTTGGCCAACAGTAGATATTCCTAACCTTCTGTGTTGAGCATTCAGTGCCACTTCCTGCTGCTATGAGAGATCCCCTGACAGGAAGCAACAAAGAGATCTGCCTGTGACAAACACATCAGGAAGAATTTTTTTCCAACGAGGAAGTAAGTGGTAGGGAGAATAATTGAAGAGATTCAATTATCTCTTCAGTGTAGACACTATCATATTCTGCAGGGAAGAGTTTCTTAGTGGAAGTTGGGAGCACCTAACTACTTATTGTCTTTGAAAAACCTCCCCCTATATATGTATTAAGCCACATTTAGCCATTCCTTTTAATCCATTCTGTCTCCTCATTTTTAAAAAAGAGAAGTAAATGTTAGCACAACCACATAGTGAATCAGCTCTCTGAAGGGCTCTCGAGGTGAAGCTCTTATTAAGTTCACTAGGAGTTCTTGATGTTGAGCACTTACAAAATGGTGATCTTTAATATTTCTTCTTGGCACTTTACTCCTGGGGGAATTCTGCGCTACTGTGCGTGCGCAGAATTCTTGGCCCCCGCAGATTTCTTTGCTTCCCTGCAGAAAAATGACGTTCTAACAGAGAAGCAAAGGGAAGCAGCAAGAGCAGTTATGCACCACTCTCTCGCAGCGCAGGTACATCATTTCAGGCACCCAGATCAGCTGGCAGAGAGGTGAATCACTGCGGGGTTGGGGACACACCAGCCAGTGGCTCCTACCCAAGCCAGGATCAGCTGCTAGTCCCGGCTGGGCTGGAGGCAGGAGAGGATGGGACATCCTCTGCTCCTGCAAGGAGTGGCTGAGACTATGTCAGATCCACCCCCAGAAACCTCCCCCAGCTGCAGGAAGCTCAGCATCCTCCCCTGCTTCCTCCTGCCATTGCTCCTCAGCTGTGGGGGGAGGAGTCACTGTATGGGGAGCTGCTCCCCCATTCACTCAATCCCCCTGCATCTGGACCACCCACACCCTGACACTCCTGACAAGCCTCATCCAGTACATCCAGAACCCCCCTAGCCCTCCATAACCAAACCCCACCCCACTGAACCTCAAACCCTGCATCTGGAGCCCCCCTGCACCTAGCCCCCCTGCCTCTGCATCCAGACCACCTCCAACTGATCTCAAATCCCTACTCTGATGTCCCACCTCCTGCACCACCGTGAGCCCCCCCGTCCAACCCCCCATGCCATTGACCCCCAACTAGCTGAACTCAGACCCCCACCCCACCAAGCTCCACTCTACCAGCACGCAAACCCCTCTGATGAGCCCCAACCACCTTCACCTGGAAGTCCCTGCAATGTCCCATTGTCCCTGCACCTAGAACCCCGCAACGAGCCTCTGTGCATTCAGATCCCCCAACACCTAGACCCCCTACTGAGGTGCCTGCACCCAGATTGTCCCACACAGAATCCTCTCACCCCACACCTGGATCACTCCACACTGAGCCCCTCCACAGGCCCTTGGATCCTGCCTGGTTGAGCCTGTCTGCCCCACACCTGGTGCACTTGGTGCAGAGAGGCAGGGCCCCACGGTGTTTCTGGGGCAGGCCCAGGCCTTGTGCTGTTTCAAGGTTGGGTGCAGCCTCACTGCTGGGGCCACGTCCCAGGATTGGGTGGGGGCTGCAGGGTGATCTCCCACCTCCATGGAGCCAGTGGCCTGTGCTCCCCACTGCCACGCTGGAGCCTCTGCATTTATTTATTGACAAATAAAATGTGCAGAATTTTAAAATATTGTGAGCAGAATTTTTAATTTTTTGATGCAGCATGCCCTCAGAAGTATCACTTGTACAAAACAAATGATGTTACAAGCTCAACTAATAATACTGTAGATTTGGTGGGGGTTAGAGGTCATTTTAACTTACTTGGTGGCCAGATTTGAGTACAGCTGATCAAGGTTTTTAAACTGACTTTTTTCCTAAAATGCAATTTTTTAATGAAATGTTGACATTACAGGTGTTTTTATATCTTTTCAAAAATTGTCATTTTTAATGCATAGTTTTATTTAATAAGATATTGAAAAGATTATTACTTTTTTCCAAAAAAGTACTTTTACTATTACTATTACTTTTAACAAAACAGCTTTCAGTAAACCAAAAATGTCTGTAGCCTATTCAATAACACTATAGAAAAAATCATGAAAGCCTTTGAAATAACATACAGGTGGCCATTTGGAATGATTCAAAAAATGAAAACAATTTATCACCCCCTTCCCAACAAAAAATAGAAAGCGAAAGAAGAAAATGAAAAGATTTGTCCTTTATCCCCATCGTTCAAACATTCAATTACTTCCTAGCTGCCATTCTCCAAATGACAGCAGTCATCTGTTCCTGGAGTCCTTGTCCTCTTGATAAGAGAAGGTGAAGTCAAGCACCAGCATCTCTGTATGTTTGATAATAGGAACTTGGTGTGAACGTATGTATTTTGGTCTTCCTCAATATTCTGGAGGAGTTGTGACAAAATCAGATCTAACATGGTCAATTATAGGTGTGCTGCTGCTGTTCTGCCTCACCCATCAGTACTTGACATGATGCACTGCACAGTAGATAGGGGCTCCCTTCTGCCTGAGCCAGGCTGCTGCTTAGCCTGTTTTTGTCTGATTATTTGCCTTGTTATGATTGTGCTTGGTGTGGCTCACTGTGGATGTGATACCCCACATGGGGGTAGGTTTGCCAATTTTGGTTGGACATACTGTATTCCTGGAAGTTTATCACATGACATCATTTTGAATTTTAATTCCTGGAGACACCAATCCTGGAGGGTTGGCAACTCTGTGTGGGGGTTGAGGCCATATTTAACTGTCCCCCAGTGTAAGAGGGCACGTTGGACAGGTTTGATTGCTAGTGTCCACAGGAAATCCATGATTGTGCCCTTTATGCTGCAACAGTAACAGAACAGAGTACATGTCAGTGTGGAGTAGTATAAAGACCACTCTGCATCTCCAGAATCCCTTTTGAGCCTCGCAGTGTGTAGAGCAACAAAATTCATCTCTCTTCTCGCTGTCCTCTCCACTCAACTCCATATACACATGTACTTTCTATACATTCTTGAAGTAAGGTTTCATCAACTTATTATTGGGAATTCCTCCTTAAAACCCATTAGTACTTCTTGTCTGTGGAGGAGAAGCTACAGTTCCCCTCAGCAGATTCAACCAGCATCTCAGTTTAGCCATCTCCTTGGCAGAGCGTCTCACAGCGAGCCCTAACATTTCACTGACTTTCGCCCCTCCCCAGACTGAGGAAAAGAAGACTTTATTATACCCAGGAGGTAGAATCCTGCACCTTTTGAAATCAGTGGGCATTTTACCATTAATGTTAATGGGGCTAGGATTTCACCTGGCATGTTTTTTTAGCAGTGTACAATTCTCATGGTTTCTGGACTAGAAATCCCAGAATTCTTCTGATTTTGGGAGAGAACTTGTTCCAGAAGTGAGCTGAATTCTGAATCTTCATGAAGACCCAAGCTCACCATTTGATGCTATCCTAGGTCATTATAGAGGGAGGGCTCTGGTAACGAGTGAAGAGTTGCTTAGTTACGCCCTAGAATAAGGACAATTTCATTCTGTAACATTTTCTCCCTCATACACCCATGCCCCAACCCTGATTGATTTTAAGCAGGAACTGACACCTCAGGATGTGGTTATCTGGCTCTTGCTAGTTGCTGGGGTTGTGCAAACATATTTGCTAGATGAAAAAAAATGAGAAAAGTATAGAAAAAAATATTTTTCTGTCTCCCAGAGGATTTTTATAGAGTTTTTTTTGTTTTACTTTTAACTTTGTAAAATAATCTTGATAGCATACAATTAATATCAGCTAATGAACAATTTCTTCACACCAAAAAACCCTACGCACACAAAACCCTAGGTCATTCTGTCTGTGGGCATTGCATGAAGTCTTCTACAGAGATGATTTTGCTGTGTATTTTCAACACAGACTCTGACATAAAGAGTAATAAGTACTGTATGCACACACTCCGTCAGCCACTTGTTTCCTAGACCTTCCGTGTATAGTCTGTAGGTAAAAATGGTATAAGAGACAAGTCCACAATGCCACTGTGCATTAGCTTAAAAGCATGTTGATGGAAGTTCAACAGCCCTACAGATTTTCTCTTTTGTAACAGTGTTTTTTAAACGTAAAAAGTAAAAGCCGTAGCATGAAGCAGAATACCAGACGCAGCTAGGTTCTATGATCAGTTTTTCCCTGTCTATTTAACTGCAGTCTACCTTGTTTGAAAAGTATGACAAAAGCACAGGGTGGATTGGTTTAAATCATTGATTTTAATCATGATTTAAATCAGGAATCAGGAATCTTTTGATTTAAATCTTTGATTTTAATTTTGTTTTGCGTTTGTATTTGTTAGTTATTTTGCAAAAGTAAGATTGATTCTTCTAATTGGTTGGTAACCACTGAGATGTTGATTTGCCATTTACAATAGCCTTTACACTAAAGTTGATACTTCTTTTTGATAATCCATTATTTCTATACACATTGATTTAAGCAATTATTTAGCTTAATGTACATTATTCAGCAGCATATTTTTTTTGTTTGAAAATGGTGAATAATGCATTTACTCACATTATGATGATGATTTTTTTTACTTCTGTTTTCTGTCAAGATGCATTTGGATAGAAATTGGAATTCAATTAACAATGCACAAAACAGTATTTTAAAATTGTATACATTATATAAAACTACTTTAAACATAAGGATACACAAGGAAAAAAAGGAAGTTTGTCAAAACGTTTTGCATTTCAAGCAAATTGATTTATTAAACAAAGGAAGCATTATCTGTAGCTGGAGCTGAGCTGATTGTTTCTACTCACCATGTCCATCAAGATTTTAGAACTAGTAGGACTCATCGTCTCACATTTCATTTGTATTCCTAAATTGGAAAAGGAAAATACACTTTCCTGCTTTTTCAATTCCCAATCAATTTCTCGACTTTGAATGATCTAATCATTGAATTGAACTGGCTGAATAAATTGAAATGAACAGAAGAAGATACAACAATATCAAAAACTGGTCTAGCACTTCAAACTCTGGATCCAGGCACTTAGCCAGTCATTTTCACCACTTCAGTTGGGTTTTGATTTTCTTTCAAACTTCATCAGCAAACATGTAGTGTTAAAATATTATTTTTGTTCATGTAAATGAATTTTATGCACTTTGCAAAGGCATGAGTGATGTACCCTTTGTACAAATTAGGTATTGTACATGGCAGTAAAATATTGGCTTTTGTGAACTATTCTTTTTAATTATGTATGATTATTTTGGAGATGTTAAACTCAGTTTCCTTCCTTTGGTGGAAGCCTAGTGGATGGCTATTCTTATCTCATGAGCAGATGGATTAGGTATCCAGCAGTTAATTATCTGATACCAAAGTATATGCTCTCATTGAAGCTAATGATAAAAGTTTTCTTAACTCATGAGCAAGGTCAAGCTCACAGCATTTAAAAAAGCCAAGATTTGCCAACTGTTACAAGTAATTGCGATAATCACATATATTCTTTGTGTTAACTGTTGGAAATATTGAGTTAAGTTATAGTGACTTCATTACTAATAATACATACAAAAATATCATTTAATCTGCTTTATAATATGGGCATTGCTGATAACGCAATTTGGAAACTAAGCAAATTTTTCTCTCTGTTCCTTCCTTTGAAGACAAAGACAGGGATTTGTTTGCTGCAGGATGGTAATCAGGAGCCTTTCAAAGTGCGACTGCACTTAGCCAAAGATATTTTGATGATCCAGGAGCAGGATGTGATCTGTGTGTCTGGTGAGCCTTTCTATTCTGGTGTAAGTAGTCTTTTATTCCTTTCATTAAGGATTCTTTTATAAATGAAATAACAGTGTATATATTTTATAATTCACCCAACTTGGTCTTCTCTTTGATGGAGCTATGTCTAAGAGTATGCAAATGTGGTACCTTGAGTTAATACCTACCAGTACTGGTCTAGGAAGAAGCTGCCATAGGTAGCTGTAAGGTGTGCCCCTCACTACTCAGTATGGGGTATTGTTTGAATGCTGAGACTGTCATATTTTGGGACCACTGGATAACATATAAATGATATGGCTAATGTTTTTCCTTGTGGTGCTACATGATCCAGATCCTTGAGAGCAATTACATATGTGAGTAGCTGCTTTAAAGTCAATGGACTAATCACATTCTAAAAATTATGCATGTTGCTAGGTGCTTTGATGGATCAGGATCCATGAATGATGCCCTCTGCTGCTATTGGTTGCATAATATATTACCATGACTCTGGACTTTATTTAGGTTCAGTGTCCATGCAGTGGCTATCACTTTGAGTTCAACTAGAGCAATGTATTATTTTAGAAGTCATTAACTCCTGTTCAATATTGTAATCGTTGAGTCATCCATGCATGTTGTGTTACCATAGTTTTAGTTTCAGTTTCCTCAGTTTGTTATTGGGGGATAGAAATGCCAGAATTAGTCTCATTTAAAAGTACAGAATTACTCTCATTCAAATGACAATTTGAGTTTAATAGGCATGAACCAATGTGGTTCTATAGTTTAATGATATGCTATAGAAATTACTTTAGAGACCTATAGAATTTGTTAGTTCAAAAACCTAAAGTAAGGATATTATTCTCTGACAGACTTCTATACCTGGGATATATATTTTAATTACATTTTAGAAGATGGATCCAGAACTCATGAAACCCAGTTACTATTCATTTCTGTTGACTTTTCCATACAGACTATAATTATATATTAAGAGGGGTTTTTTTAGGTTTACTCTCAACAATTATAAATGCTTTCTTCTCCCATTCCACTAAGTGAAGCTATCACAAGATTTCATGTAACAACTTGTGAGAGAGAACTACACATTGTCTGTATCTGTCAATTTTCTAAGACTGCTGTATGTATTAATTAATAAAGGATCATTGCTGTTGTGCCCCTATATTTTATAGTATCGCTAACTAAAATTGTAATAACTGTCACATTCTGGGGTGCAATCCAGACCAGCAAGAGGTTGTGTCACCACCTGCCCCGTAACCTTGTGTGCATTACAGTGCTTTGCTGTTGTGGCTCCCAACCTGGGCTGCTCCCAGTAGACCTACCAGCATGCAGGTCACTCCCAGCATGTCTGTGTGCTAGGTAGCACTGGATTAGCAGTTCTGACTCTAGCAGCCTGTCTACAATCCACCACTTCACTCTAGTTTCCACCAGCCTGGGTGACTTCTTGCAGGGTGACCTCAACACACTCCCAACCCCCAGTTTTCGCAAAAATCTGTGTTCTGCAATAAGTAGCCCTCTCCTGGACAGTTCAGACATTAGGCTCATTGCCACTTTAAGGAGTAAATATTCATCAGTTTATTACATAAACTGGATTTACCAAACAGTTCAGTTTAAACACAGCACTAGATTGATTTAGATTAAAAATAAAACAAGCTTATTACCAAAAGAAGATAGGATTTTACATGAATTAAACTATAATAGAGAAGGTTAGAAATGGTAGCAACAAATAAAATGAAAACATTCATCTATCAGTCTAGAACTTAATCTAGCAAGTATTGGTTTAAGGCTTTGTTCAAGATGGCCTTTCTCTCCACAGCCTTCCAGCAAGATGGTGACTAACCCTCTCTTTGGTCATGATCTCTCCGAAAGGTGCAGCTGTCTTTTCCAGTCTTATTAATCTCTCCTCATACGGAATCTTTCCATACCTCTAATCTTTTTGTTGCCCTTTCCTGTACCTTTTCCAATTCCAATATATATTTTTTGAGATGTAGCAACCAGATCTGCATACAGTATTCAAGACATGGGTGTGCCATTGATTGATATAGAGGCAATACGATATTTTCTGTCTTGTGTAGGGTGCTTTCAGTCACACCTCCTCCATTACAAAGCTGCAGGAAGGTTAGCCAGACAGGGAAATTGCTAACATATTTTGTTTTCCCTTTTACATGTATAATTTCCATATCATATTCTTAGAGTATGGTGCTCCACCATAGTAGCTTAGAATTGGAGCCTTTAGTTTTGTGTAGCCTGACTACTGAGGAATGGTCAGTTAGTACCCTGAGTTTTCTGCTAAAAAGATAGGGTTGTAACTGCTTGACTGCCCACACAATGACATAACATTCTTTCACTTTGAAACAATAATTCAGCTCAGTGGGTATCAGTTTCTTCCTTCAGGAAACAATGGGGCATTTCTTCTTGTTCTCCCCTGAGTGCATTAGTACTGCCCTTAAACCAGTGTCTGATGCATCTTTACACAGCACATACATTTTGTCAAAGTTAGAAAAGGATTTTCAGACAAGAAGACATTCAAGGTTTGACCTGCATGCTGATAGGCTGGTTGTAAGTGGCCCATATTTGGAGCTACAATAGCCAAACATTGTGAGGCACCTGCGGTTACAGTGCAGGCAGTGACACAATCCCTAACTGGTCTGGATTGGAGCCCCACCTTCCTGAACCATGACACCCTGTGACAATAACAATATACTAAAAATCAGCCAACAAAATGTCATCAGTACTAAAATAATTCTCCTGGATCTCTCCCCAAAGTAAATTACTCTCCTCTCTCTACCCACCCTCGGAGACAAAAAAGTCTGTGGTTGAACTATTGAGAGACATATGGTGAACAGATTAATGGGAAGAGGAGTGGCTTAATCACCTTCACTTCTTTAAAGATCTCAATAGGAGTAAATAAATAGGCTTTCCTATATGCACTGAAAGGATATGGACACACTCTCTATAAATGCCTTGGTTATTTGCAATGCAGAGTGTGATTTCAGCGTTTGGCTGTTCAGTCCTGTATGAATGAATTGTGTACATCACTGTTCGCTGATGTTAGTTTGTGTACTATATGGGGAGTGTGGCTGTCACTTTCATCAACCATGGAGTGCAGTATACAATCTGTGGCTGACCTTCCATTTCATAGACTACCCTCAGCAGCACATTGAGTCTTCGTGAACCCAGGCAGAAGGGAGCATAAGTTCAAACTCAGGCCTTGGTTGTTCCCTTAATAGCACCACATTGCAGCACTGCCACTTCACCAGGACAGTTCTGGATGTATTTATTAAAAGATTTTATCACTTCCAAAATGACTTTCATTAATATACTGTGACATCTATTACGTATGCTAAACTTGGCATTTTAAATAACTTCGTGGCATGCATATTTAATATTTTTCATTAAACATGAAGGCTTTCCCTTTTACAGTTGTTGTCTTCTGTCTTTTCAGAAGATTATTGTAAAAGTTAGCAAATGATTTGCTTAATTTATTATCCTGCCCCAGATTAATTGCATAGTTTACATCAATATGCATGTGCTATATATCAATATGATGAGGAGGATTTTCTATTCTCTTGGCAGTGCCACTGTGGGGCTAGACATTTTTGAGCCCTTTACCCTGATTTTGTCTGGGATTAAGACAAGGTACTAAATCAATAGGTTCATTCTAACTAAGGATGATAGACATTTCACAGACTGTTAACTATCCTTTTGTCATAGGCCATTTCAATCATCTTGAATCATGTGCTCTAGTTGTCTAAGCTGATTAAACTGGTCCCTTGCGGTCCTCTTCTTTTACTTGTCAGATTTTTTAGTTTTATTTAGTTCTTGATGAGTGTTAGGATGTTCTTTGCATGTCATTGTAGTTAATATGAATGATCTAAGCCTTTTTAAAAAAACATAGGTACTATAAATGGGTGTGTTCTGGTCTGTTTCCAATACTAAATCATTTATAAAATGTCCTATAAAGGAAAAAATATTTATTGTAAGTGAAGAACAATAATACAATTAAACTTTACAAACCAGTCGACATAGTAGCAATCATTTTTATCCTTTTAAAGTACATATTTAAAATTAATTTTAAAATGCATGTTAGGATCAGATGATGGTACCCTTACAAATGGAATAATACCTTCCTTTGGTCCCATCTCAACAACTTTCTTATTTAGGCATACTCTTAACTTTAAATTGAAGAATATGTTTACATGCCTTCCTGAATAGAGACAAACTTCAGCAGGTGTTTAAGTGATTTCCTGAACTCGGTTCTCCAGGAATAGTGCCATAGAAATCAATGGGACTAGCTTGAGGTACTACTTCATATGAGTGAGTGGCTATTAGAATGAAGGCCTTAATTAAGTCCACTTAATCTTTTTTGCAGAAGAGGTTTAAATTTCTAAGTGCTAGGGAGATATGAAGGACCTTTTTCCTTTGTTGTATAATGTTTTAAATACATGGCTAAAACATAAAAAGAATTTTTAAAAGTCAACTGAATAGGAATAAAGTAACGCTAATCTTTCAAGAAGAGTTTCCCCTTTCTGTAGCACCTTGTACTAAATCTATTACTGTTGGGTAAGAAAGTTTTGTGAAACTCAAAGGGCAGAGAGAGGTAGCTCCACTAACTCAACTCTTCTAGCCAATACTTTTTGCTAGTGGTACTCATGGTTTTTTATGGTGAGAAAAATATAAAATTAAGATTGATGAGTATTAGGTAAGAAACATCAAAAAAAAAATGCTTTTCACAGTACTGGACTATCACAGAATGTCAATTTATGAGGTGGAATAGTATTGCAATCTTAAAAATAAAGAGAAGTACTTGCAGCTGGTAGAAACTTCCATGACTGCTGAAGACAGTGGCTGAGTAAGAATCGGGATAGTTACTCCTTTTTATTAAAAAAACAACCAAATCAAAACTAAACAATATAAAACAAACAAACTCTCAGTTGTGTCAGATACAGAAATAGAGGAATCTTTTTTTTCCCCCTAAAAATTCTTTGTTGGCAGATTGCTAGAATGACAATGAACTTAAACTTGCAAGAGACTGTCTACTTGCTGTTCAAAAAAAAAAGTGGAGGAGGGGCAAAATATTGCACAGGTGGTAAAAGACCCAGGTCTCTTAAGATCAGCCCTTAAGTCCAATCTATTCAGGTAGGCAGGTGGATAATCTGCTCTAAGATACATTGTGATAAATTGTTCTCCTTAACCGCTGAGTATAGAACAAGAATTAATGGGCTTAAACTGCAGCAAAGGAGATTTAGGTTGGACATTAGAAATAACTTCCTGACTATAATGGTAATTAAGCACTGAAAGAAATTACTCAGGGAAGTTGTGCCATCTCCAACATTGGAAGTTTTCAAGAACAGGTTAGACAAACACCTCTCAGGGATGGTCTAGATAATAGTTCTAATCTCCCTCATTGCGGGGAACTGGACTAGATAACTGTAGTGAGACAGAGTGGTCTCTCTTTGGACTTTGAGACTGAGGGACTACTGCTCCCCTCCGGTGCATGGAGCCAAACTCTCTGCGCCTCACCCCCTTCCCAGAAGTACTGAATTATACAGGGAGGCCCTGCAGCTCAGTTGAGGTTGCACCAGGGGAAGAGGCAGATGTCTCTTGTAGGGAGCGGAGCCTTCTGTGGGAGTCTGGACCAGCAGCTGAGCAGACTAGTGCCCTACTGAATGAAGAGACAAAGAACCCCCAGAAGTGGCTGCCGACCAGCTGCAACATGGTGAGACAAAGCCCCAGCTTCACAGAGCAACTCCAACTAAGTGAGGTAGGAAGAAACCCAAGGGAAGCAGACTTGTGCTGCTGGGAAGTGAGGCAGCAGATTTTGGTTTCCCTACCGACTCAGTGGGGACCCCCCAGCCGCTAACAAAATCCTAGGCTGGGACCCAGTGGAGTAGGGTGGGCCCAAATTCCCCCATCCCTTTTTCCACTTCCCCACCTCTGGAGATTGGCAACACACTCACTCTAGGCCTAAAGGTCTGTGCCTTGATTGTTGTTTTCCACACCCAAGAGGCTGTTGAATTTAGACTGTTGATTGCTGTCTGCCTTAGCCAACAGGCTCCAGGCTAAATATGGCTTATTGCTCTGCCCTGCCTGGATGCCAGAACTCCAGACTGTTAAATGTTGTTTGCCCCAGCCAGGAGGCTGCAGGCTGTAGACTGCTTGTTGCTTGGCCCCAGCCAGAGGGCCCAAGCCCAGTTACTGTTGCCTGATGCAATGAAGCGAAGTGGCTTTCCTCCCAACTTGAGAGTGAGGAACCTCTATAATAACCTATCAAGATCCCTTCCAGTTCTACATTTCTATGATTCTGTAAGATGCCTGTAGTGAAAGTGGATAAATTGAGGGTCAAGGGAGAAAATAAAAAATGTAAAACCCCTTGAAACTGTTGGTATTTGTTATAAATCATGGCTGTGCATTAGGCTTATCCATAGAAGTAGGATTTAGAGCTTTTAGAATTCCAAGACCAAAATGGTTAAGTTAAGCAGCTGAAAATTCATAACATCCCAGCACTTCAGTAGCACATCTGAAATTCAAATTAAAGAACTATAAAACACAGTTGTAACAGGGGTGGTCTGTTCTCATTAAGGTTGGTAGAGCCAACCCTTATTTCATGACTTGGTCCTTTAAAGTTTGGGGAGTTCTGATGTATGTAAAGGCCTAGGAAATGACAGAGGCACATACTGGTAAAGAGGAAGTAGTCCTGGAAAATTATTTAGTGTTTAAGGGAGAAACCCTGTTACTGTCTCTTTAGGGTCCAGGATTAACATAGGGTTGGGCAAGGCTCCATTCTCTCCCAGTCAACTGTGACAAGTCCTGAGAAGGAGGGCAAAATATATGTGGGAAACTGAGCCAGGATGGGGAGAAGGTAGCTGAGGTCTGTGTCTGGCCTGAAGTATAACCCAGCTCCTGGGGAAGGGCTGGGGACTCCTGAAAGTCAGGGTGGAACCCTACCTGAACCCTTATACAGAGCCCATAAAGGCTTTGACTTCAGGGGCTAAAGAGAGGCTACATTTTGTACTCTAAAAGAGTTAACAAATCATATGTCCCACAAAAGGGGTATCTGTTTGAAGTGTTCAGGTCTGAATAAATGATTGAGAGAACCAAGAGGGGGTAGAGGACAACATGTTTCCTGGGCCATAAGAAGGTGTGTTTGATGGTGGCATCCTACAACAACAGTACTTTATGAAAAACACTAATTCACCAAGATGAGGAGCCGCGAAGTTCTGTAGCATCATTCTTGTTGCTTCTGTAATAAATGTTGTAGAGTTATTAATTCTTACCCTGAAAGAGTTTTTTTTTCTGAAATGGATCCCCATGCCAGTCCAGAAAATCAGCAATATGAAAACCAAGTACTCTAAAACCATGGATGTTTCAAAGTATTTATTCTTTTTCTGTAAGACTGCTATGAAAATAGTGTGTTCAGGCTGACAAAGTATTGCTATAATTCCTCAACACAAGACATTGATTACTGGTATTCTGTAGTGCTTTTCTGAAGTTCAGGGATGCACTGAAAAGTCCTAGGGTAATCTGAAATTGTACTTCTTGGACTTATTCTAATTGTTAAATTATCACAGCAAGTATAACTGATGGCTGTTGGTGATTTTCTTAGATTTAGTGGCAGACTTATTGCTTTAAAATCCAAAGGGCATCTGTTCAAATTCTTTTCACAATGATGAGGCACAGGTGACTGATTCAGTATGACTGATCTAATTCTGTGTTGTTGCATAGCAAGCTATAATTTAATACCTGTAGGTAGATTTTCGCAGCATTCTGTGATTAAGAATCTTTTGGCTAGATTCATAGGGACAATGTGTAGTTAGTTAATATGTTGAATGTTAATGACTAATTCTGGTATTAAGACACACTTTTGGAAATGCACAGAACAACAATACCTTGGAGTATTATAGCACTGCCCATCCATCATTTAGGTTTAAGCTTTACAAAGAGATTTAAAAGGAGTATTTACTCCATTTAATAGATGAAAAATTTGAGGTACCAAAGAGTAGCTTTTTACAATGTTGTCAGAAAAGGAAGGCTGTTGCAATTACTATTAACCAAATCTCCGGATTCCCAGTCATAAGCATCAGTCATGACTTTTTCTCGTCAGAATAAGCAAATACCATCACAAATCTATATTTATTTTTTCTTATTTTCACTTTGCCACTTGTGAAAACAAGCAGATTGATAGCTTCATAGACACAGGTGTATGATTTTTTAGAATAGAGATGAACAAATTACAGATAATTTACTTGAATAATTTTAATTCTTTTTGTTTGTAGTCTCCACAAACATCACTCTTTCTTGAAGATATTTGTTTAAAAATAATTTATACTATTTGTTACTTTAAATTGAAAATTCAGAATGTTGCTTAGTTTTGACTAGTCAGATAAATCGTATGGTACTTTTCCCCCTTCCTCAAGTATACATTTTAGTTTTGGACACTTGCTAAAAGTGAATTTTAATTTGTTTTCCATGAGTATTTGAGTGTGGAAGCTTAAAAATTAACTTTCCATATGTATGGAGCCCAGTGGGCTAATTTGTCTTTGCATTATATTCTGCTTTGCATTATATTCAGCAGTAATGCAAGAATTCTGTAAGACATTAGCTTCAGCAAGTTAGTCTATGAACTTTGAACAGATAAACTTTGCACAGATAAATGACCCAATGGAAAACCCCAAGTATTTGGGGAGCTGAAAATAATGTTTAAAGTGAAGTTCTGACCACAGCTACATGAGTCCTGGCAACAAATTGATGTACATAACAGGTACATGAGATACATCTATGGCTAGCCGGCTTGCCTGCCTATATATCTTTTCTTATGGGTTTGATTATTTGTTTTATTATAATAGGTTTATATTAGAATATATTTTGGCTGTAACACAAGGGACCTGCTGGCTACATCCTGTATGTTGAAGTAAGGCAAAGTTAGCATACATTTGTTTGGGACCTTTCACCTGGATAGATGGTGATGAGCTAAAGCAAAAGGTCTCTATATGGCTGCAACCTTTAACATAGAAGAAGGATTAAAGCAGGTTGTCACTGGGCCTTTCCTAAGTTCATACCCTTTTAAACTTAACAGATACACCACAGCTTGGAACTTGGAAAAAAGTGAAATAAGCAGTTAGTACAGAAATAACAAATGTGATACCTAACCACAAAAGAGCCATGGTAATGAATGGACGTATATGATAATAAGCTGAGATCACTGATATACTAACCTATAGGAAAAAGACACTCCAACATTAGTAAGGTGAGGAAATACAGATAAGGTAAAAGGGGGGAAATCCCCTCTTGAATATGCATCGAACATAGCAGCATCAGCGTAATGTATTATAAATGTGGCATCTCAGCCTGGGGGTGGTAGGAGAGAAAGATGTAGTCCTTGGGAGGTGCCAGAATGATGATCACTGGTGATGAAGGGAAAGGTGATGGTGATGAGGAAGATAATGACTTCAGGTTGTTCTACAGGAGATAGTGTGATTATATAGATGTGCAGATGGACATTCTGTAGTATCTCTATTTACCTTACTGAACTGGGGTGTTTGTGACTGTGCTAAATGTATTAATAAACTATATTTGTAAATATAAAATAGTTCCTATAGTGTAAATGTTGCAACTGTGCACATCGGGGGTTCCCAACTATATAATAATTTGAATAATACTGGACCTGATTGTGGGGCAAGAACATGTCAACTCTCAAAGTAATAACTGAGGATTCTTAAATAATCACTATAATTATTACATAATCTAAAGATCAGGCAACAGATATTCAAATTCAAGTCAAATTCAATTATAAGAACGGCAAAAAGTAAACATTATGGAAGGGTAAACACAAGTGAAGCAAATTTATTCAATTTTTGAACATATTTTTTTTCTTACAATTACCTTAGTTTTGAAGAATAATACAGCTTGGACACTGCCAGTGAAAGCTTCCTTAACCCTGAACGAAAAGATAGTTCATCTTGGTTTTTCTACTGAAACTGGCAACAAAGATGCCAATTGTGTGGGTGATTTTTGTAATGTGGGTATTAGTCATCTAGGAAGAGGACTGAGACTACTAACTCTTTTCATAAAAGCCACCAAAAAGCCATCGAATTGTGGTGACTTTGGTTTACTTACAGCTTGAACAGCTTTTAATGAATGACACAGAACTGAATGATCTAAACAACTATTATCTAGGTACAATCCAATCCCCTCTATTTCTCTGCATCTGTTGAAAAATGTAACTCATTATAACAATGTATTGGAACTGCCAAATTTGAAAGATCAAAATAGCCTGCCGCTTCTCATAGAAATCGGGTCTTTTCTTTTATCAGAAAGTCTAATGACAAAAAGGAACACAAAACTCCTCAAAAGCCAAAGCATCATTAATTAGTATAGTGCATGAAGAGCTTTCTCAGTGAGCATCAGGTATTCAGGGGCAGAGTGGTTTTGTGTTTGTTTTGTTTTTGAAATACTAAACACGTGTACTGTTTGTGAAGAAACTGGATTGACAACACTGGAGTGATGTGTGCCTTTTTAATGGAACTCTGAGAAACTGAAATGAGCAATTCTATTTAAGGGCCTATGCTGTAGTAATGGAAATTATTTTTTGATGTGAGAACAAGCGAGGGTTGAAGGATGAGGTCCTCTCTGGCCAATTTGCACTAGTTATACAGCACATAGTAGTCTAGGCCAATCATTCTTCTTACTCAATGTAAGTGTGGAGGAGCTGGGAGCTCCACTATGCCCAAGTCTCCACTGGCATAATGGGGGCCATCTGTCTCCCATAGTCCACTCTCATACCCTTGCCACTTAGCCTGCCTTCATGGTGTGCGAGGTGAGCAGAAATTGATGAGGCAAACTGGCAGCATCACAAAATGGAAGTAGTTGGCAGATCTGAGCACTGCTCTTGGCCGTGGTCATAATTCAATGTATAATTATGTATTTAATTTTAAAATGTCACAAGTGGCTTGTGCCTAAGATGTTCTGTCAGAGTAATTGCGAAGTTTAGAGTTTATGGATACAGTGGTTCTTCATGTCGAGGAATCCAAATACATGCAAGCAAAAACAGGACAAAAATTCAAAATAAGAACATTTTTAAAATGTTCCTTTTGAAGCATCTAGTAAATATTTCACTAAACAAACAACATGAACATTCAGTTCTTGTGTAAAATTGTAGTGCTATAATGATAGGCAATAAATCCACTGAAGTATGAACATAGAGGATTTTAACTTCAAATGTCAATACATCTTTGTCTCTGCCATTGTTGCCAACAGGTCCATTATATTTGTATTTTGTATTCTTACAGTATGTATGGTATATTTTTCTTCTTTTTAGTTATCTTTTTCTGTATCGTTTCCGTGAACTCAATTTTTTCTTCTTCTAATCCATTATCCTTTTCTCACATACTTGTTTTTTCCTTCTCTTCCATGCACTCTTGTTCACCACCCTTCCACATCTATACCCATTCACTATGAAGCTACCCCTCATGTTCGTAGTGAACATAATGGAAATAACACTTAAAGGTGTCTATTGAACAAAGCCTCAATCATGTAGGGAGAACAGCATTTCCACCATAATCACCAGAGTCCCAATTTGAAAGCATCACTTTTTCTGTCTTAACATGAAAGATGTAGCAGGGAGAATTGGAGCATCAGTTATATAAAGAGCTCTGGAATTTGTGGTTCTTGTCCAAGTGAAATTCAAACAGTACCTTATAGGAAAATTAACAGAACACACTAGATTTACTGGCTCACCCTTTCAGGAGTTTAATACCCAGAAAATGTTACTAATTAATACTGTAATTACTATTGAGAACCAGCTAATTGCTGTCTTAATTCTTCTCCCAGAGTTTGTTCCCCACATCAGTTACAGAGGCATGTATATTCTCTTATATCAAAGTACATACATAATTATTAACATTAGAGAACAAGAGAAGCTTTAATAATCTATTTTATTAACTAATGGTAAAAGTGATCATTATGTATATGTATATGTGTGTATGTATGTGTATATATATTTCATTTCAGTGTTTCAATATTCCACACTTCAGTTACCCAATATTCCATTTTTTTTTAACGTCTGTAAGTGGCCAACTGAGACTCTCTGCCATGCAAAATATAATCTTTTTATATTTACCTTGTGTGCTCATTTCACTTCCCACTCTGGCTTGTCTGTTTTATTCATGTGTTGCATCTTTTCATAAACCTAGGCTATAGGCATTCTTGTTTGTACAATACCTTGCATTCTGGGTCCCTGGTCCTAATTAGAGCCCTTAAATACTACTCTCATAAAATAATAATTCAGTTTCAATAAGCTGTGTGGACAGTATTTTCAAAAGTGACTGGTAATTTGGTGCTACTGTCTCAATTTTTGGGTCCCCGTCATGAGACACCTTAAAGAGAACTAAGTTTTTAGAGGGTTGGTGGTCAGTACTTTCTAAACATCAGGCTGCATTAAAGTGTCTCAGTCTGGGTACCCAAAACCACTAATCACTTTTGAAAATCTTAGCTTGCTAGGAAATTGCTTCACAGGTGGACATTTAAACAACATGTAAATCTCTTATGCTTGTTGTGACGGAGTCTCCTTTTCATGGGTAAACTCAGTTCTACAAGAATATTGTTCAAATATCTGACTTAGCTCTCATAGGTTTTCCTAGACCTGTGAAACTTCCTTGACACATTAATCTGAGTAAACTAAAAATTATAATGTTTCTTGCTTCAACATTATATGTTTTCCGTCTCTGACTTATGGATAAACATGAGCTCCTTTCTCATGTTTTCTGAAATCTTTATCTTGCTCACAAATTCCTCTTGTTGCCTTGGATACTGCATTCTGGCTGTTCTTCACTAAATGATAGCTATCTGAGAGAGGCAGGCAGTGGGTATAATATAGAACACCCTCCAATGTAGAACCAGCCTGAGAATAGGGTAGCCACAAGCCACTCCTTTGCAGCCTTCCTACTCTGTTGTGCCCAGCAATTACTGTATGTAGCACACAGTGTAGGCCATTATATGCATTCACTCTAAATTTCTTGTAAACAGCATTCATTTAATTGGGGGGGGGGGTGAATTTCTACTACAGTTTCCTCTTTCTCGTTCTGCACTTACTTGCATTTTACTGTGGGCCTACATACTCCTTTGATACTTTTGCTTTCTCCCGTAGGACTAGAATCACTTCTATGAAGCTACTCCTGTTTATGCTACTGGAGGATCTGGTCCTTAATCATTGTCTTGTCAGCCTTAATGTCAGCCCTGAGAGACATGCACAAAATAAGTCTATACTCTTACATTCATATGTAATGTAAGGCTTTAGTAGCTCAATAACCACACATTATGATAACCTTCTATTTTGGAAACCTTAGTGTGCAGGACAAATTGCAAGTTAGAACCAGAAAGAAAACTAAACAGCATTACACAAAACAAAGAGATCAAAACAAACGCAAAAAACCAGCCTCTTTTGGGTTACTCTGGGTTTTATACTACTCAGTCCATGAAAAACTACTAGCTGTGGACATCAGTACTTCCAAAATTTTCCAATAATTCTCCTGATTTAAATAATTTTCATTTTTCAAACAAGTAAACCTTAATTGCACTCAAAACATATCTGCCATAACAGTCCAAGTTTCTGAAGTGTCATGTAGCTGCGTTAGTCCCAGGATATTAGAGAGAAGGTGGGTGAGGTAATATCTTTTATTGGTCCAATATTTTATTATTTATTGGACCAATAAAGATATTATCTCACCCATCTTGTCTCTCAGAGCAGTCCAAGTCTAATTCCTGAAACAAAAGTTCATTCAAGAATCCGGCATGAATTGGGTTCTTAACAATTTAAATGAATTTAGTCCTTTTCCCAAAGTTTAGCGTTCTAGTCCATTGGTCCTAAATCTGTAACAGTCAATTTCAGAGATAGGCCAAGTCACTTGTTCTGATTGGTATAACAGAGCCTTTAGTCCTAGACAATTCTGGAAAAAACACAAAACATTGGGAATATAGTTTAACTAGGCTGTAACTTTATTAAGTAGCTTATCTCGGAACTATCCATCAATTACTCATCCAGTAGAGGTCATCCTTCCTTTGTAATCCATACTACCTGGTGGGGCGTGCCATCAGCCCCCTGATCCTCACGCTTCACCTGGCCCCTGCACTATTTCAGTGCAGAATAGTGCACTTGGGCAAGGGGAAAGGCATATTAGCCTCCTTTGGGTGCAGTGGATCCAATAAGCTTATGCTGCACTTTCTCTCCAACCCATCAGCCACAGAGCCCATTTCCTCAAGACACAAGGAGGGGTGGGGATTTACAATCCTTAAAGGGGACAGAATTTTTCTTTCCCCTGCTGGTCTACACACACCTCTAAAGCACTGGAGGGTTGTGGGAAGCATTTGCAAAAGATACCTATCCCAGTTTTGCAGGCTGAAGACGTTTGGATAGGTTTCTGATTAAAAAAAAATTCAAATATTCAGATTCCTGGTCAAACCAAATCTCATCATGAAATCTTTTGCCTGCCCATAATCTTAAATTTGTTTTTTATATAAATTTTGCTTTCCCTTCCATTTATTTATTTTTACAGAATTTTGTCTGTCTGTGTTGGAAAAAAGGTGTTCTTCTCCTGTTAAACATTAAGGACTGGCTTCAGTAGAAAATATGTCCAGTTTCCTATCAGATGTCTGTGTGAGGTCAAACAAGTCCCCAAATACTGTTTTGTGTTTCCTGGTTTGGTTTTGGTTGGGTTTCTTTGTGGCTTTAATAACCTTGCCCAAGCTTACATAATGAGGAAGCCAGAAAGAGCGTTTATTAATTTTAAAGCTAGGAAGATGGACAAAATGAGTCAAAATTATTTTGGAGAATAGTTTTTCTATTAGGCTTCTTAAAGGTGCAGTAGAGTCCATTTAAAATAATACAAAATACTGCCTCTTAAGAAATTATTCTGAATAGAGCCACCATTTACCTTAGACCACTAGTTTACTAAGAACAAGCTTCCTACAATGGAAAAGATTTCTGATGGGTCAATTTTATAAATTAGCAGTTTTCTGAGATAGATTTCTTGATTTCCTTAGTTATATGTACTCCATCCTCCATTTATTACACTGCTCTACAGTCAAAATGCTTCTGAAATAAATGTAGTCCAACTTTACTAATTCTGGGTCACTGAGAACAAAAATGATGCTTAAAATTGTTGATTGGCTCTAGTTTTCAAGATATGCTATTGGGTCAGTATATACAACCCTTGTCTTGGGAATGGCGGAGGATAAGTGAGTTATAAAGGGAAGGGATCTCAATTTAAACTAGAAATGACTAAAATACATCTTTGACTGGATCTATGAATAAATCTGTGACTGGGTTTGGACAGTACTTGCTGTTTAGGCAAAACAATGAATGACGCAATCTGAAGCTGGTATTGCATCATACATGATATGAATTGCATCATGTTATTCCTAGAAGTCATGGATGATGCAATCATAATGAAGCTTACATCACTCTGCTGAACAAATTGCCCTATATCAGCTCTAGAAATCATACAGTGTCGTGCTCTCTTATTTGTCAGTGTTTGATTTTGCAAAGGGACACATTTCTGTTTAGCCAAAGTGAGCAGAGATGCCTCGTACTTGTGTGAAGAGTGCAGATAACTTCTGCTATGTTTGTGGTGAAGTGACTTCTGCATCACAAAAGTGCAGTATAACCACTATGGTTAAGAAAACCTATCATCTTGATTTTGGCTGCAAAATTGGAGATCAGGACAAGAGGTGGGCCCCACACATATGCTGCAACACTTGTGCAACAAATCTTGGCCAGTGGTTGAACGGGAAAAGGAAATCTATGCCTTTTGCAGTGCCAATGATTTGGAGAGAGCCAACAGATCATACCAGCAATTGTTACTTCTGCATGGTGCCTCCAGTTGGGAAAGGTGTGTCAAAGAAGAAAAAGTGGACTGTGCATTATCCAAACATTCCATCAACTATACGCCCAGTACCCCACGGAGCAGGACTGCCGGTTCCTGATGCACCAGAATCATTCTCACTTGAGTCAGACGAGGAAGAGGATGAAACTTCTGGTCCTGAACCATCAATGTCACAGGACCCACATTTTCTCCCATCCTCCTCCTCTGAACCACACGTCATAACACAAGGTGAACTGAATGACCTTGTCAGGGATTTGGAACTACCCAAGAGTAAGGCAGAGCTGTTGGGCTCCAGACTACAGCAGTGGAACCTCCTGGCAGGCTATCAGGGCAAATGGAGCCCATCAATGCTTGCAGACTGTTGCTGGACAGTGATAAGAGATGCTCCATTTAATGAATACAAGAGACAAGCCAAGAAGCGCTGAGTAGACACTGAATAGGACTAAACTATGTACATAATAGTTTTTGCCTTTTGTTTCATAATAAATTTTATTTATATAACCCTTTTGCTGATTTTTAAAGTGTTACATAAACAGGACAGGTGAAATATTATCATGTAAAGCAACCATAAACACATGAAAAGACCTAGTTTTACAATTGATGATTAAAACTCTATCTACACAATATACATAGACATAAAATGTAGAAACGTAAAATATCTTAGAAACAGTAGCCAATCAGTTGTTTTAATTGTCATACTTGAATTCAGCACATCAAAATACATAATAAATATCACATTTTATCTCTGAAGCAGATGACTTCTCTAAAATTGTAGACCAGTGTTATAAGCAAATGATCTCTTACTCTCCATTTCCATTTATGAATGGCAGTTTTATGGGCTAGAGTTTTTATTTTAACATTGAGGAGCAGAACCAAGTGGTGTGAATTTATTTTAATATATATATATATATATATTTTGTAGCATAATTTATTAAATAATGTTTATTTTAGGCTTTGTACACTTTTATATAAAAACATTTAGAAGAAATTTTCAATTATGCCTCTGTGTATGTGATAACTGCGTCATTAAAAACACAAGAAACAGACTGTGTTCTTCAACATCTGATGACTCTTTGGTGACAGATAGGACAGGAAAGAGATGCCACAGTTGATACAGCCTGACATACATGTGGGTAATCTCACTGGATGAGCAGTAACGCCCAACAGATCACACAAAGGGAAATGTTAAAGATGAGGAGTTCTAGCCCAGATTAGTTTTTATTTCTATGTTTTCCTTATTAGCGATCACTATAATATCTTGGTGTCCAAAGGCTTTTTATGAGAGCAGTTTGCTGGCCTAAATAAAGTAAGTTTATGGTCTCAGCCCAGTTCCTAGTGTGCGTGTATTGGCACCATAAAAATTACATCCTATTGAGAATTAATTTACAATCAAGAAGGCAAACTTGGTTGAGAGGCCAAAGAATTAATGGCTTTGGATAGTGAATTATTCCTTCATCCCTAGATGTCCTACTTAACTAGGAGAAAGTCTCACTGACAGGGCAGGGTATGGAAGTGTGTTTATGTTGTACCTCTTTGTGACTAAATACAGGGTTAGTCTTCAGGCTTGCAATCTAGCATATATCACCAGGACATAAAAAAGTGTAAACAAAATGAAAAAGCCTTTACCCAGATCTGACGAAGACCCAGCTAGGATGATTTAGTTGGGGTTGGTCCTGCTTTGAGCAGGGGATTGGACTAGATGACCTCCTGAGGTCTCTTTCAACCCTAATCTTCTATGATTCTATGATTTTATGATTAACCGATGTTAACAAGTTGGAAATGAGAACTTGCTGTGTCAAGTATTAGAAAGACAAGGTGGGTGAGGTAATATCTTTAAGTTGGACCAACTTCTGTTGGTGAGAGGGACAAGTTTTGAGTTTACACACAGCTGTTCGTAGAGTATTACGTAGAGTATTAAAATGCAAGATTCAGTCCATCCCTTCTATCTCCTCATCCACTACAATGAATTAGCCAATGAGTGTTCTTTCTGTACATACATCATTCACTTTGATCACAAATAGAGAATGTACAAGGCATATGTATTTCGCCTCTCCTCTGAATTCAGTAAGTTCAAATTCTCAATAGTTTCTGTATGTTGACCTTACCTCACACATCATTCCCTGTCCTCATCTGTCCACCTGTGGGGAAGGAGGAAAAGCAGTGGTTCTGTAGATCCTGCTTCCCCTCTCACATCATGAAGGGTTGCCTTATGTCTCTTTACACCCTTGCATGGACACAGATGCCAGCCCTTAGTTTGGCCCTTCGTTTAGGCTATTGCCAGATTTTTCGTTCTACAGATTAGGCAGAAAGCAGTGATACTGACAGACCTATTCAGTTTGCAGTGTACGTATCCTAATTTTATACTATATTTATATCAAATAGATACACACACACACAAATATAATATAATTATAACTACACTATAATTATATTGTGTGTGTGTGTGTGTGTGTGTGTGTGTGTGTGTATGTATCCATATATGTATTTATAATTAGATGTGGCTTTTCAGCTGTGAATTTTATACACCCATAGATGTAAAGGCATCAAAATTTGTGTGTACATATATATTTATGCATCTCTATGAATGGTATATGTGTACAAGTGAAATATAATTGTCAATATTATGTAAAGTAGCTAATATTAAATGTTATCCCAGAATGAAAATGGGCAGAAGAGCCTACAAAATATTTCATACTTGTCTTTTTGTAAATATACATAAGCAAGACTGATGTATAAGTCTGCAGTATATCAGCTCTCTACCTTGAGTTTAAGAAAGCATAATTCAGGAAAATGTTGATGTTATCTTATAAATATTGATTCACCTGTTACTCAGGCAAGATTAATTCAGTCATTGCTGTTCATTCAACAGTATCATAAAAAATGAACAAATGAGTTTTAGACTGGGACAAGAACTCTACTTTTTCTCCAGATCTTCTTGTTTCACCTGCAGCCTGAGTTTCTTGGGATTTTTCTCACTCTGGAATTGACAGGTGTATTATGACAAGACAAGATGATGTGGGAGATGTAAACTGTTCATTAAAGAGTTAATGTCGATATTGTGGCAGGAAATATTAAAACTAACTGAACTTGATTTAATTTTTTCAGGAAAGAACGGTAACAATTAGAAGACAAACTGTAGGAGGATTTGGATTAAGTATAAAGGTAGTATGCATTTGGTTTTTTGTTTATTTTTCCACAGGTTACACAAAACATGTTTGTGTCTTCTAGTTAATTTATTTTAATGAAGGCAAATTGTATTTCAGAGTATATGAAACAATAGCACAAACGAATTCTAAAAGGGTTAGTTAAAATATGTATTTAGTGTCACAATAGGCAATCAGCAGAAACATTGCCTGGTGGAATGGAATGGCTGGAGGGCACATCCTCTTAAGATTCAGGATGGGGGTGGAGGGTCTCTAATAAGATTTTACATGAAAATGAAAAAGGGTATCCAACTGCACCGGACTGTTCTTTTGTTCAAAAATACTCTTAATTCAAGTGCTTGTTAATGAATGCTAAATTACAGTGGCAGGCACAGGTAACGGCTAATGAGCTCATCATCAATTCTGTTTCAAATAATACCACATTAATTCACTTTTCGTCATTAATAAGACTGGAAGTGTTATTGTTTCTTCATATTGGCTATTTTGCTGTAGATGAGGCAACAGCAGCAAGTTACTGAGCAACTTTATTTTCTCCATTCCTTAGGAAGATTTAAGGGACATTAAAGGCCTATGTGGGCTCTTTCTTAAAAGAGAGGGAAAGAGTTAAGCATTTTGAATACCTTATTTCAACCTTGAATCACATTGTAGGTAACATGGCATTAATTTTATCTTTCTTCTAAACACAGCACTCTTCAACTTTAAGTTAGCAGTGGAGAAAATCAAATATACTATATATGAATGCAAAAGAGCCTTAACTTATGCATATGAAATTAAGAGTATAGACTTATTTTGTGCATGTCTCTTAGGGCTGACATGCTGTCCCAGAGAAAGAGATGAATGTGCACTTCCCTTGTATTGTCATTGATAAGAGAATTGCTGAATAGAAATATTTTTTCTTAAACCATGTCTTGATGCTCCACTTTTATCTTATTGACCCCGAAGGACCACCCTTCATGGAAAACTAATTGCTATTTTGGGCTCAAAACTGCTTATAAACTAAGTCAATGGCAAGCAAGTTGTTCTCCTGAAATGTTGTTATGGGTTGTTGTTTACTCAATAGTCATAAAGTACTACATGTCATTGTCAGGTTAGGGATGAGTGAAATTGTGTAGCTAGTATAGGAAAAAAACAACACATGGGTCTAGAAGTCAGGATTTTTGAGATTTGGAAGGTGAACTTTTCATGAAAACTCACAAAAACAGGGATTTTTTTTAAAGTATACAGTACTATGAAGTCACTTGTAGGAATATAAAATTTGAGAGTGGATCTTATTCTTTAAGTAACAGGCAGATATTAACACATCAAATAACATTGCTAAACATAAGTGAAAGAATCCTTGGGAAGTACGTTATCTCCACCAGGGCCAGCTCCACGCACCAGCTTATAAAGCAGGTGCTTGGGGTGGCAACTCAGGAGAGGGGCGGCACTTTCACGTATTCGGCGTCAATTCGACGGAGGGTCCCTCACTCCTGCTCGGAGCGAAGAACCTTCCGCTGAATTGTCGCAGATCACGATTGCGTCTTTTTTTTTCTTTCCTCCCTGCTTGGGGCAGCAAAACCCCTGGAACCCACCCTGATCTCCACTGAAATATGTGCATTGCTCTCAAAGAGTTTTCCTGGAGAGTACATAGCCATTATATACTTCTAAATAAAAAAGTTCTACTTTAGAAAATCTGGAAAGTTTGAATCACTAAGCTTGTAAGCTCTTTTGGGAAGGGACCATATTTTTGTTGTATTTGTAAAGTGCCTAGTCCCAGTGTGTCCTAACCCTTGATTAAGGCCTAAAGTGTTAGTGAATACAAACAATAAATAACAATCATATGCTAAGGGAGTTGGAACAATTTCTAGTGAAGTTGCTGAATCATGCAGTTAAAATAAAATATTTTTTTCAGATTAGATAATTTATTATGTTTTATTTGTATCACACAGAGAATGTCAATCAGAATTGACTCTAACAGCTGCAAGCTGAAGATCCATAATTTCAGACTAGAAATAGGACCCATATTTTTAAGATAGGGTAATTAACCACTGGAACAATTTACAAAGGAATACAGTGGATTCTTCTTCACTTGAAGTCTTTAGATAAATATTGCATGGCTTTGTGTTTAAAAAAGCTTTAGGTCAACCACAAGAGATGGTCTTGATGCAAGAACTCCAAGGTTGAAATCTGTGGTCTGTATTATGCAGGATATCAGACTAAGTGACCATAATGGTCCCTTCTGACTTTAAAATCTGTGAACTGGGGCCCTATTATATAATGTAGTTTACAAACTATGACAGAACATCATAAGAGTCTTAGTCTGAGAAGACAAGGAATGTAGAGAGGGTTGGGATAGGGATGCAGTCAAATATTATATGCACACATACCGACATAATATATATTTTATCTCTGTTTGATAATGAATAAAATACCTCCAAAACTATACCAAAATGTTTCTCAACTTGATCTGGAGTATTGGTATTCCATACAGAGGTTGCTACCTATCTAGTTATTCTCCTTCCTGTTGGTGGACAATAGTGTTTTTCCATGACTCCCACACTTTTATTAGACAACAGATGAGAGTAGGTGGGCTTCTTAACTCTTTTTTTTTTAAATGCATGCTTTAGTACTTCCTGAAATACAAATAGAAATATTGACAACATATCCAAAATCTTCTATTCAGACCCAACTAAAAGGAAGAAATTTTGTAAATCTTATGAGATCATGTTCTATCATGTGATTTCCAGACCTATCCTTGAGCATTGGAGTGCTACTGACCATTCCTGTTTCCCTTCATCTGTGGTACAACACAAAGATCCTTCTAACCCCATTGATTCATAGATTTGAATATTTTAAGGCCAATATGGACAAGTATGATTATCTCATTTATGAGAATAACATACCCCATAGAATATCAGTTAGTAATTTCTGCATCAAGCCCATAACTTCTGTTTGAAGTACAGTACATCTTTTAGAATGATGGCAAGTCTTAAATTTAAGACTTCTAATGATGGAGAATCTACCACATCCCTAAGTAAGTTGTTTCAAGGTTAATGTCCTTAATGGTTAAGAATTTACACTTTATTTCTAATCTGAAATTGTCTAGCTTCAATTCCCAACTACTGGATTTCATTATACCTTTTGCTGCCAAATTAAACAGTTATATACGGGGCCATCTCTAGCCATTTTGGTGCCCCATGCAGCCCCCCAAGTCTCTGCCGGGGGGGGGGGGGTGGCTGGCTGGCCCCAGGCCTCCGTAAGTGGGAGGCTGGAGGGCAGAGGGGCAATCACTCCTCTGACCCCAGCCCGCTGTGCTTTGCTCCCCTGGCTGGGGCGGGAAAGAGGCAGGGTGGGGGCGGAGGCTTTGGGGGAGGGGTGGAGCAGGGGTAGGGGCCATGGGGAAGAGGCGGAGCTGCTGCTGGAGCAGCATGCAGCTGCGCAGGGCACCAGGAAATATGGTGCCCAGATTTCCTGGTGCCCTACACAGCTGCATACTATAAGTATGGCTAGGGACGGCCCTGGCTATATACTGTGAAAAATCTTTTCTCCACATCAGTAATGGTAGAGCATGACCAAGTCATCTTTGAAGCTTCTCTTGGGTAAACTAAATGGAGCTTCTTAAAGTCTCTCACTATATGGCATATTTTCCTGGCCTCCAGATGGACCTTTTTCTTATGAGCAAAAGGAGGCTAGGTTATAATCCCCTTGGAATACAGCACATCTTGCTTAGCTGTTGATTAGTAGTCTTTGGGGGAAAACTCCTCCATTGCATTACCACTGGTGTGGCTCCATCAACAATTGCAATAGAGAGAGAATTAGTTTAGCTCAGTGGGGGACTGCTGCAATGACTAAGTACTTCTCAGTGTAAGAGCATAAGAATGAAGATATTTTTTCACATTTATATTGTCTACTTCTGTAGTTTCGACAGCACTTTGAGATCAATTGTTTTACATGCGATTAAAGGAAAGCTGATGTGTTTCCTTGCAGGAATGCAGACCCAATTTCTCCTTAGGCCTTGGACCTGATCATGGTGTCAGTGAAGTTAATAGCAAAACTTGAATTGACTTCACTTGGAATAGAATTGGGCTCCTTATGTAGTCTGAGGTCAATTATGTGCAACAAACTTCAGTCAGTAGTTCAGATAGATTTATTTTCTCAAACTTCTAAATCTCCTTCTGAACACCCATTAATAAATCATTGTGATAAAGGATAAGTCCGGAGTGAGATTTTGAGATTGATAAATGAACTGTAGTACTTCAGTCATGTTTTCATATCTTACTGACAAGATTAAACACAGATTCAGAGAGATATGTTTCTAGGTGTATGACTTTTGAAAGAACATTGTGTTTCTCAATAATCTGACAGAGTGTAGCATTGTCACTGAAGGAGGCAATAAAATTAATCATTCATTAAGAACATTCAGCTTTACAGTTATATTACTACTCCTGGCTTTCAGAGACCTGTCAGTATTCTTTCCTCCCTTGTTTTGATTATTCTTTTTTACCAAATATTGTGCTTAAGAAGCCAGCTGGGTATGAATCTGTTAATTTAGGGAGGTGTTTGGGGAAGAAAATGCATATCACAACAGACTAGAGACCAGTTATTAGAATGCTTTTGTGAGTCCAATTGTGCCTGGCTCCAGGCCAGTGGCATTCGATTCCACAAAGCTAGCAGAGCTTTGTTCCAGTCAGAGGATCCAGCCTCATGTTCCAAAGAGCAGGGAGAGAAGTGTGTGCTGAACCTAGTCAAAGAACATATTAATAGCCATGCACCCCACTGCTCTGAGGCATTATGCCCCAGGCTTTGAGGCATTATGCCCCAGATAGCTTCCACTGATTGTTACTTAAAAGTAGAATTTAAACCTAGATGTGTTTGTTGATCCACTAAGGGAGTTTTGGGGAGAATCAGGGTCGGTATTGCAGCAGTATCTAGCAAGATGCCACATAGAACGTGCAGATTTTCAAAATCATTTACTGTGTAATCTGATGCATAATATATCTGAGAGGCTGGCCATTTCCCCTGTCTCCCTTGAGATTCTTGTCTCTCATACTATGGGGCTGTAGCTCCTTTGGCTAACATTTAGGCTGGTGTCCTTCAGTGCCTGTGGCATGACTAGGACACAGAGAGGGTGTTAATTGTTAAAGGCTGGGATAAAATTTGTTGAAGCAAGTGAGTGTAACTGCTGCCTTCATTTACAATCATAGAAACAGGTTTATGAATGATAGCAGTCTGGATGTATTTGAATAGGTGTATATGTGGTGAGATAGAAGAGAAGCAGTAACAGAGAAGGAATCTGCAGACACAATGTAGACAAACATTGTGTGTGGCTCTGGGAGAAGCCGAGAGAGGGTTTGGATCAGGTACAGGCTGAAAGAGGCTTGTAAGAATGAGCAAGTAAACCGTCTCCTGTTGTTTGATTTCTCCTGTGTTCAGGGAAAAAAGCACTTCGTACATTCTTTGTAAATAAATAAATCAGAATTGCATCAAAGAAATACTCAACTCTATCACCAATTTCTCCTTCCAGTTGGAACAACTTACAAGGCCTAACATGTTTGGCTTGGTGCTCAGGCCAAAAGGAGTAATATTATTTTACCTGTGCAGCATTGCTTTATGCTCATTTAAGCACCTATTTATATAGTGTTAAACAAACAAGCTATAGGCTACTGCAAGCCCAGGGCTGGCTGGCCTCCCTCCTCCTCGTGGACCAGTGCTTGAGGCAGTCAGGCAGGTCAGGCTTCTGTGAAGGGGGAACTGATGAAATGTCTATGATGAAGGAAGACCAAAGTCCTAAGCGCTGTGCCTGAGCCCTAAGATGCACTAGACGGAAGGGCAGGACGGATTTTCTGTGTAAAGGAGGAATAATGAGGTGGGGGGGTTGCAAAGGCATTGGTAGTGAGTGATTTTTGTTTAGAGGTTGTAGAGAGAATTATGTGTGCCTGTAAGTGGCGGTATTTGAATGGAAGGTGAGACTTGTAAAGTTAGCTGACTTGAGCTGGGTTTTCTTAGCCAAAGAAAGCTCTATTAATTTTGATGATGAAAATGGATGAAAAAACCTCATAAGGATATTTAATACATAAAGGTGTACATTTATTTAGCAGTTTTGACCAGTTCAATTGAATCCCTGAACATATGTGAAATCAAGGGGGGGGTTAGGTTCTATACCTACTTACTGAACATCCAGCTCACATCCATGGCAGTTGGTGCATACCTGTAGGAGCTTCCCCCATTCACTGGCAGTAGAAAATATGGGGCTTCTCTCCTTACATCCAGTTGCTAGGGGATGTCTATGAGTTCCATAGCTTACAGTCAAAGCCTGAAGAAATATTTGTGTTCTCAACCACTGCCAGAAGCCTTAAGTCTCTCCTACTGCTCCAAGAGAATTTCAGGCCACTTCCATCATTGTCACAAGGACACATTTACATTTTTGAGAATGGAGATGATAGCGTCTCTTACCTGGCAGCTCCTATTCTTGTCTCCACCTCCAAGGAAGCTACAGATATGAAGAGAGACCATCTGGCTATTCTGGGAGATGGAAGTTAGCAAGACCCATGAAGGTTCTGAATAGGAGAGGGACACAGTAAAAATTGTTCAAGGGATATTGCCCCAAATAAGTTGGGTAACCATGAGGAAGGGCCAGTGGACTTAATATGCAACATCTGGTTCTCATTTCCATGCTTAGGCCACTAGCCCATGTTATTCACATAGACCACTCATCTACAGGCATTTGCCTATTGCCTGGAAGGGATACGTAGAATCCCTAGGCCGTCAAGAGTCGCCCGGATGGCAATGCTCTGTCCTATAGCTCTAAATTAGTCTGGGGTGATCCTCAAACTTGAGGGACCCAATTCAGTGGTCTTCATGGATGCCAAAGTTAAGCCTTGGTGTTGTCGGGAGCAATGTGATGACAAAGTCTTTAGGTAAAAATGACAGTGACAAGCTGTTTTAGTGATTTGAGTTGCTATCGGTATTAATCAGATTTACATTTTTAGGGTGACTCCACAAAGAAAAGAGCAAGAAAGTTAGGATTAGCCTTGACTTTTGTAGAAAACTTCCAAAATTGGCCAGAGTAGGGCCTGCAGTTTTGGGGTTGGAAGCCCCCAAATTTAATCTCTGCCTACTCTTCGTTCCTTTGCTCTCTCTTTTTTATTTTACCTTTACTTTTATTGTCAGTCATAGCGCCATACAGGTCTGCAAACCCAACAGGGAACCCTGAGCAAAACAGTAAGGCTAAATGCTCCTTAATGCTAGGGGGTCCAGTTTGTTTTCTTTAGTGAATAGCTGCTGTTCCATTACATAGTACCCCTTTTTTGTTCCTTGTACTTATTCTACTGCTGGCTTACTTTTTGTATGCAGTGACAGACACAAAAAAACAAAAGCTGGTGTCCAAACCTCTTGCTTTTTTGCCTTTTGTTTGTTTCTTTCTTGCCAGCACAAAAATAAAAATGATCACAGCATGGTTGCCATTACAGCATTAAACCTTTGTATAACATGGATTTGATATACTAATTTGTAGAAAATGTGGAGAAACCTGCAGTGATTTTTATTTTACCTTTATAGACTATGGTCTATCATTCAGTTAACAACCTGCTCAACTGATTTTCTGTAAGGCAATAAGTAATTGATAGCCATCCTATGAGAAAAACAGAAAGAAAGCTATTACACAGAGGCAGTGCATTTTATTTATGTCTGAAAATAAAAGTTAATCTCTGGAAAATACACAAGATGCATTTAGGGTTGTAAACATATTTATGAATGAAAATAATTTCAGTGAGATATGATTGTTTTCTAATTCTAGGGTGGAGCAGAGCATAATATCCCAGTGGTCATTTCCAAAATTTCCAAGGAACAAAGAGGTAGGTGCCTAATAACGGGTGCAGTTTTATGGACTTCAACCCATTACTTAAAGCAGTGGAGTTTTAATTCTTTGGGATTTGTTGGCTGTTTTGAGATATGATACTGCAAATTGTTCATAACTCTGCTTTGATGTGCCAATTGTGTATGTGTGACATAATGAACTTTTGCTAAATTAAAGTTTCCCAGTAAAGTGCAGAATGGGGGCCAATTTTTTTATGTGTGAAGATAGCTTTTCACAATGAAAACATGCAAAAAATGCATACTTCTGCCATTTCTCCTAGTATGAAAATGGTCTTTTTTTAAATTTTGCTAAAAGATAATGACCCAGATTGTGGTTCTTTATGCATCCCTTATTCCTCTGAAACAGATACCCACCTTGTGGTCACTGGCATGGGGTTGGCGAAACAGCCTACACAGAGCTGTTGTTTGTCTCCCTGTGCTGGTTGGCTTGGGAGTGGGCAGGCAGGGATGGAAAAGGGCAGAACCTTAATTCTGTACCCCCCCAAAAAACCTAAAACCATAGTTGCCACCATGTGAGGCTGACACAGATTATGCATAGGGAAGCTGTCACTGGTTCAGGACTTGACGTTGGCCACCCTAGATCTTGGAGAGGTGTAATTTTTAGAGGGAAAAAGAGACAATGTTCTCTGCCACACTGTTTTTTTTTTCTCATTAAGTGGCAGTGGTGCAAAGCTGTTGGAATGGTGGAGTGAGTCCCATGGAGACAGATTAGTTGGTGGAGGGCAGATGATGTGGTCAAAATATATGATGAAGTCATTGATCATATATCTTTGTGTGTGTCTATGTTGTTTGTTTGTATCTTATATACATTTCTGTGGGAGGAGGGAGGGATGTATAAATAATAATATGGTGTTAGGTTACCTACACCTGTATGTTAAAATGTCATCAACCACAACAGGGAAAATACAATACTCTGGATTTAAGTTTAACCAAGTATGTTAAAGAGGAAAAAATTTCCTGTTCTTTTTCAACTACTATTTCTTGAACTGCATATGCAATATAAGCCTAAACATATACAATATTAATGGTATGGCAACTTGAATATCTTTTAAGCCTTAGGATACTAGCTAATCTCCAGGGCATCTTCCCTAGGGAATATCTGTTCTCAGCAATGTGTCCACTTGAGGGTGCCCTGCCCTGAATGAGTGACGTGGGGCTGAGTTGGGGCACTAGGGTGGAGGAAAACCTATTTCATCCATCTGAAACCCATGTCTCTTATGCTTTGCAAACCTTATCCATCCCTACAGTTCCTTTCCAATCCCTCTCTGAGGCCAGTGCAAAGGAAGATAATGGTGGGGCTCATCGAGTGCTGCTGAGGCCAGAGAAGATCCAAACTGGCATTGAGAGAAGAACTCCAGGGTGGGGGGTGCGGGAGGGAGGGAAACAGGTTTAGCACATGAGGCCACTAGCCCATGAGTTTTCAGGAAGGAAAGACTCTCATTTTCTTTGAAGAAAAGGTGGTTCTATTTGGTAGAATTAAACTTCTGAGATACTGAAAATTAGGGTCAGGGCTATTGTTTAAAGCTTTTCAGTTGAGCTTTAAGCCCAGTGGCCTGGATCCATAAAAGGGAGAATTGCAAGGCCTATCTATTAGGCACCTAGAAGAACCACAGCAATAGAACTGTGATCTACAGAGCCTGAATTAGAAGCCTAAGCTCTCTGTACAATGAATGGGGCAGGTGCCTAAGAATGTGATCCACAAAAGCCAGCAGGGAACTATCTAAGCTAGCTAATGTGAGATGCTAAGAAATGAGTGTGTCCTAAGCCCTGCCCCTCTCATGGAGATAGGCATCTAAGTTCAGGTTGCAGAGGGGTGCCTATCTTTGTATGTGATTCCCCTACGAACCTTTCTGCTGAAGTAATTTCTGCTAAAGTCCTAAGTCATTTCTTGTGAGAACGAATTAGACACCTGTCTCACTACACACCAAATGACCAGGAGAGGACATACCACCCACCTTCTAACTTTTAGCCCAGTGGTTGGAGCACTTGCCTGAAATATGGGAGTCTCAGGTTCAATTCTCCCTTCTGCTGGGGGAAGGAGGGGAGAGAAAGGGGTTGAATAGGGGCAAGCCTGGCTTATAGCACTCTAGTCAGTCAGGTAAAAACTACAGTAACTTTATTGATTCTGCCCTTCCCCATTTTGAAAGGAAAAGGACAGAACAATAAATAACCAAGAGACATCCCAGAGATTGTCAGCATTCATAATATCACTCTCAAATCCTAGACAGTAACTGGCTTGTGCTATGCCCTACCTCCTTACTGGCTTTGTTCTTTCCTTTATCCCCTTTATAATTCTATCCTGTTGCCTTAATGGGCTAACCTGCTAGCTGCTGCAGTCATTAGTGGTCCTTGATAACACAAACTAGTTCCCAGGTGTGTGTACTTGGGTTACAATCACTCAGATCTATAAACTAAACCCAGAGCCAGAAAAGAGAACAAAACCCAGGAAGCTTCTTAATGTATGTAATTACTTTCACACAGGTGTCCAATTTGAGATCATAAAAGGGTCCTGACTCTTCAGGAATGCTGAACATCCACCCTTTGAGTTCAATTCACATATGTGACGTTCATGTATGAGAAACAGTAGGCTCAGACCCTGAAGCAGAAAAACTGAGGGGAAACTCCCTGTTCCATTGAAATCAATGAGAGTTGAGCTGTTATCTTCAGTGAAGCCAGGATCTTGCTCTTGGCAACTTGTTTTAAGCTTTCTATGCTGTGTCCAACCTGGTGATCAATTCTGCAAACATGCAGTGGAATATCATTATTTAAATGAATAATGTTGACAGCACTATTTAGAATAATAGAATATCAGGGCTGGAAGGGACCTCAGGAGGTCATCTAGTCCAACCAGCTCCTCAAAGCAGGACCAATCCCCAGGCAGACTTTTGCCCCAGATCCCTCAATGGTCCCCTCAAGGATTGACCTCACAATGCTGGGTTTAGCAAGCCAATGTGCAAACTGCTGAGCTATCTCTCCCCCCACTGAGCTAGCCCAGTCCAACTCTGTTTTGGGATTTAAAAAAAAAAATCCTGTGCATTCTAATACATACTTAGTTCATACTCTGTGGCATTAAAATTAAGAATAGACATATTTGGTGATTTTGTTCTCTCTCCTTGTGTGGGTTTGTTTATTTAGGAGCTAAGGTTTAAAAAACAGTAATAATTATGAAAGGAATGAAGCAGTCTCTGAGCCCTGTGTACAAACTACTAAAAAGCGTTAAGTGGTTTGGGTCCACCTTACCTGAAGGCCCTCCTCTCCCAATATACAGATGCAGCTGAGATAAGCAGAAACGTAAGACCTGGAGTATGCTCGATTATATGCAAAGGGAAAGTAAAGTGTTTGAAAGTGATTCCTATAAGTGCTTCTTGATTCAGGATTGGTCTTTCCCTTCCTGATTCCTCGGAGCTTGGATATGTTAATCTTCTGCATTGCAAAGTCCATCTTTTCCAGTCATTGAGGGACCAATGCAACTGTTTATCCAGATTCAGCAAAACACTTAAGCATCTGCTGAACTCAGGCTCTAAGGGAGGTTGGAGACCAAGAGATGGTCTGCTGGGAATCTCCTAATAAGATTGTGTAGACGATCTTCTCTCCCCCTCTCCACTTTTTGGTAAAATCAATACATTGGTATTTATAGTTAGAAATATTGGTGCAGTAAGAAATCTGAATCCAAACCATGTATGGGTATATTTTAAGGTTGTTTTTTTTAGTTTTCATTATTCGTTTTACATTTTCAGAGCTGACCCAAGATGGGCATATACACTAGATAAATTGATAAAGTGCGTGTGTGTGTCTATTCAATACGCTGTATTGGACAAAGTATCTAAGTGACAAAATTTGCTCTCTGTTGTTTACAGCTGAACTCTCAGGTTTGCTCTTTATAGGAGACGCAATTCTACAGGTATGTAAAACTGTTAATGTTTATTTAGATTTTTTTTCCAGAAAAATAAACTACAATCTCTATTTGATATACAGAGTCAATCTGATCTTTCTTTCCCCTTAACAGATTAATGGGATTAATGTAAGAAAATGCAGGCATGAAGAAGTGGTGAGCTTGTATTCATGTTCTTAATCTTTGGGGGTTTTATGTACACTGACATTTGGTGCACCATCATTGCGTTGTTCATCATTACTCTTTCTATACAGATATGACTATGCCTCCTAGGTTGCCAAATAGCCCTGCCTTTAATATAATTCCTTCTCCATAGATTTTCTTTACTGCCCTCAAATCAGTCCTCCTAGAGTTGGGCTCTTTATTGGAAGTTCGCATGAACTTATTCCAAGCTTGCTCTCTCTCGCCATCTCTATTAATCTTCAGCAGTACTGTTGGTTTTTAGCTTTTCGTTTTAGTTTGAAAAGCTTTGTCCATCACTCCAGATTGGTGGGAAATATTGCAAGGAAGATCATTCTTCTGTCTTTCCTCCTATGGATGTCAACTTTCAAAGAAGCTGTCCTTCTATTAAACCAATAGCTTTGGGGAAAAGCAAGACATTAAGGAGAAAAAGCAGTCATAGTGTGTATTTGAGAGATCTACAATGTCCTCTCTCATAGCAAGACTGCCTTATAAAATCTCCTATATTCTGGCTCCTAAGCTATTTGCCAGTCCCCTTTGACCTCATGTATAATGTAAGGAGTTTGGCTCCTCTAAGTCCTTTTATGTATATGTCTTGCAAAGGGGAGATAAATAACCAGGAATGAGAAGAGATTATAAAAGAGTATCCCTAAATCAAATTTAGATGCAGGGAATTTATAGACAAAGTTTTTTTCAATTTTGTTCTCATAAGGATATGTACAGAAGTTTAGTCTCTATCACAAATACAAAGAAGCATAAGTGCTGGAACTAGGAGTGTTGGGGATGCTCCCGCACCCTCAGGCTTGAAGTCATTTCCATAATATACAGAGTTTACAGTTTGGTTCAATGGCTTTCAGCACCCCCACTGTACAAATTGTTCCAGCACCTCTGCAAAGAAGATCTGTACTCACTTACCAGCCTGTTATGTTTGAAAACTATTGCATTGTGTTGTATGGTAGGCTGTTGAAGATTTGCCATTGAAACACAGACAGCATGGTAACAGACAAATTGAGATGAAGTTCTAATGAAACAGATTAGTGCAGTGTGAAAGATTAAACCATTCTACTAATGGCACTTGTCAGAGTGCCTGTTCACCATTTGTGCTTGGATTTGGGATGGAAATGATTCAGTATCCTTCAGTATGCAGCTTCCTTTAAGAAAGGCTTAGTCCTAAGAGCTTTTGTGTACATAGGCCCTTATTTACGATATTTTCAATCTTTGGCCTTCCAATAGTGATCAGATTTTCATCTTTTCATACGCTTTTCTGTAATCCTCATTTAAATGAATGTGGTAAATCCCTCAATGGGATTTAAAAGACTTATTGGAATTTCAGGAATGGAAAACAGGGGAATAGTAAAGGTGAGAACACGCACACATCCAAACACAAAGAAACATTCAAAACTGTGGTGGTGTGCTGCCAGTCATTTCTGTTCTGAGACTGTGATCCTGGTAGAGCTGCAGTTTAAAAAAATAGCTGATGGTATGTAGGTAGGATATAAAATGAAAGTTAAGCTGTGTTGGCTCCTGTTAACCTAACTATACTATCCCAGATGGATCTTTATCTTTATTTTTATTTTTTTTTAATAAACCTATATGTTTGGCCTTCACAGTATTTCTTTCCTGGAAAGTGTGTAAATATAGCTTGTAAACAAATAACTGACATCTGAGCATTTCCAGTGGTGTTCAGAGATTGTTTTGTATGTCTGTTTTCAAACTTTTTACTACTTTGATAGCATACACAAATGAAAGAACCATAAAAGAGTCTTCCATGCAAATAATCATATCCATAGCAATAGACTGTAAATAAATCTAGATTGAGAACCGTAAGATAATGTTTAAACAAAAGAAAGAAGATCCCCAGACTCTGTGCCCATTGACAGCCTAGACTATGCAGGAGCAGTGTGATAGATATTAATGTGGGAGGAGAACCTGAGTTCATAGCTTCAAATGAATCTAATATGGTGGTCTCTGGGGCTTTAGTGTTCTGAAATAGTATTATGTTAGAAACAAAATGTAACCAATAGCTGGTAGTCAGCTGTGGAGACCTTCAGTGTTCCAAATCTGTTTTTATTATTACTGTTCTGGCATGTGTTGCATTCTACATGGTGCATTTAGGGATAGCCCTGAGCAGCAGACAGTACATAAGCTGCACTTGCAAAGGAGGCATTTTGTCTTAGACGCAGCTTGGAGGCAAAATTGCTCCCACATTCCTCTTTCGCAATGGGGAAGGAGGTACTACAGCTCTTTGCAGGGTGCACAATGTTCCCCACTTCGATCCCACCAGCTCTGCTGGCTGGGGAATAGAGGGAGTGGAGCCGTTGCTCTACCCACTCCCTACCCACTTGCTCCTTAGGAAAAGTAGTAATGGAACCTGTTGTGCCCCCTTGAGCCCAGTCACAGCAATAGAGGTGATGTGAGTATGCCTACACTATAAAAGTTTGATGGAACTGAGGACTTGCTGCTCTCTAACTTCCTGTGCAGCAGTGTAAGACCCAGCCACAAGCTAACTGTGTGACAATATGGCAGTCTTGATTTCTGTGTCTTAGTATCCTGTAGAATACTTTTTTTTAAAACTAAACCAATATGATGATTATTCTGTGATGTTTCCAAGTGAAGCCAAACTTAAAGATTCAAATATGTGTAAATGACAGCAAAGAGCATTCTACATGTTTTCCTTGATGTCATTTCTCCTTCCCTCTTTTTATTCATGAAATGTTTCAGGCCTAACAAATCTTTTTGCAGGATGCTGATATGTTTTAAACAAGGGTCTCAGCTACATATTTCAGCAGTGAATAAGCCTGTGACATAATTAGTGCATCACAAGGCAACAGAAGATGATTCACATGATGATTATCTGCTCTGTTCATTCCCTCTGAAGCACTTGGCATTGGCCACTTTCAGAAGACAAGGTACTGGGCTAGATGGACCTGTGGTCTGACCCAGCATGGCCGTCCTTATGTTATGTTCTTTTATTGTGTTACATCAATGATAAATTGTCACTGTACTTTACTGACAACTGTACTGGGCAAATGAAAAAATGATTTTACGTGAACATTCTTATTAAACAGTTTAACCAAGTAAGTGCTGCCTTATATAGTAGATACACATCTTTCAGACTTTCTTAATAAATTTATTTGATCTCAGAGCCTCACAGACGCAGGTCTTCTGTTGAGCAACAGAACTGGTACAGCATGAAGTGGTGCAAAGTTCGTGCTGGCCCACCAATATGCCATAGCCCAAGCCTGGAGGGATCAACAGTAGAGGAGAGAGGTAGGACTGTCCAGTAGTTAGACTACAAGCCTATGACATGGTAGACCTGGGTTCAATTCCCTGTTTTGCCACACACTTCCTGTGGGATCTTGAGCAAGTCACTTAGGTCTAGATTTTGGAAGGAGTTTCGATGTTATAGAACTTGGCCTTGCAATACCTAACTGACTAAATCTATGTTAAAAATGAGATTTGGGCTCCTAAAATAGTTAGGCATTGTAAGTGTAAACACTTTAAAAAAATCTGGGCCTAAGTTTCTGTGTGCCATCAGCTTCCCATCTGTTAAATGAAGATAATATCACTTTCTTACCTCCTGGGGGTGCTATGAGGGGTTCAGGTGGGGCGTCGATGAATATTGATGCCTAAGATATGTGTGAGAGGATGGTTCAGTCATAATGATCTTTGAGGGTAAAATATATCCCGTTGTGGAGGTTAAGTATGTATGACTTTAGCCAAAGTCCTTTTGGTTTAAGTGGTGCCTGGAATCTTTGGCATGTCCTCTGCACTGTGATGAATATACCCTTAGGAGTCTGCTCCTCCTAGCATTGGTCCATGTCAGCATGGGAGGAGACCTATGGGAAGGAAATGTGTATGCAGAATCCCTCACAGAGATTCAGTACATCATCTCTTCAGTTTGCCTCTATACCTGCAGAAGCACCTGGTGCATTGTAATAGGTTTCTAAGATCATGGTGATCTTTCTACCCTTGACCTCCTGACTACTCCTTTTCTCATCCACTCCTCTATCAATTTGCTAAGTCTGGACCCTTTCAGGGCTGAAATTAGGGGTCATCAACATTGGCAACCATCTAGGGTGCTGTGACACTCTCTCAGGGTGCCAAGAACCAGCAGCCACTGTGTAACCCCTATGCCTTAGCAAGAGAAAGCTTTGCTAGAGCTTAAACTGTGTGTCAGCTCCTTCTCATGCCAGTATGTCCAGCTCACCTGCAAACTCCTCAACACTCTACCAGTGAGTGTTCAGTGAACCCCGTTTCCATAGTTCCCTGTAATGGTCCAGTCCCTGTCACTGGACCCTCACAGAAATTAAGTCCACTATTTCCAAAGAGACAGTACACATGCACTAGCCTGTTACCCCAGCTGAGGATACATTATTTACCTTGATACAGAGCACTGAGACAGTTTACAGTAAAACTAAGCATGACTTTTTTAATAAAGAACAGAGATTTAAGTGATACTGAGCAGAGATAAGAGAAACAGAAATGGCGATGAATAAAAACTAAATAAAAACTGCTTTCTAGTGTCTAAAATTTAACAGATTACAATCCTTATATTGGGTAATTTCTCATCTACGGTCAGTTCTCCACATCCTCAACCCACATAGTTGAGGGATCCACCTGTTCATAGATTCCAAGACTGCGGGTCACATTTGTGTCTTACATGATGGATAACTCAGGGGTTCTCTTCCCTCCTTATTATAGTCCAGTAAATCTTTGAAATGTATATGTTTGAAGTGTAACCTCAGATAATATTTTTCTTCTCCCCTGGTGCTTATGCTCCAGGAAGTAGATGCCATCCTGTCTTCCTAACTCTCCTCTCAGTTAGCATTTCCTGTTGGCTGAGAGCTTGTCTACACTTATAACATTATAGACAGGTCTGCTGCAGCTGTGCCATTGTGGCGCTTCAGTGTAGCCACCACCTACACTGACAGGAGGGATTCACCCATTTGTGTAATTAATCCACCTCCCTGAGATGTGGTAACTAGGCTGACAGAAGAATTCTTCTATCAACCTAGCACTGTTTACATGGGGACTTAGGTTAGCTTAACTATACTGCTCAGGAGTGCGGATTTTTCCGCACCCCAACCAACATAGTTAAACTGTCCTAATTCTCTAGTGTAGACCAGACCTCAGATGCAAATGAACTTTGTCTCTGGAATCACATTACTCAATTTACAATGGAGACACAGGCAAGCAGGCAGAACAAATTTTCTTTGTCTATGACAACCTTGTTCATCAGATGTCTCCACCATGATTTTAAGAACATATTATCAGCACTCATACATAACTCTTCATACACATCACACAATGATATTGAAGATGAATAGATCACCAGTTTTTATGCAATATCTTATAAGACACTGGCTAAATATTCTGACAATACTGTCTTGGGTGTGCCCTATGCCAGCTTGCATAAAGGGGCTGTTAGGGTCACAGGTGCCTAACTTTTAGGGGTAGCTACTGGCTGGATGTCTCTTTCCTCCAACACACTACCAGCTGGAACACTGGTGGTGCATGTGCTTGTCCTTTTAAGTGCTCCATACCGCACCACTACAGCAGCAGCAGGCACGGTTGGGAGCCATGAATGGAGTTCTGGATCCTCCATTCAAGATAGCTGCAGACAGTTTTCCTTTGAGAGTACTGCAAATGTAGCACTGGCATCCAGCACTGTAAACAGCCATCCTAGCATGACTCTTGCCTGGCCTACTCACTCAATCCCCACTAGTCAAGACAGATTTGGGAAGAGGGGTTTCCATCCTGCACTTCTCCCCAGAACCATCAGATAGCAGTGACATACGGTCCTGAAGTGGTTAGTGCCAGCTACACCACGTACATTGCAGAGAGTCCTCTGCTGGATCTGTTTTGCAGGAGGTAGGTTGGGATTGCAGTGGCATGGGACTAACTGAGCCCATTTCATGTGGAAGGAGGAATCTAGATGGGACAATATGGATCACTAAAGTCCACAGCAAGACTCCTCTTGATTTCGGCAATAACAAGATTGGACCCTTAATCCTTGTCCTCTGTGTTGACACTATAAATAAAGGATGTTAATTAGTGCCAACAGCAGTGGTGGTTTCTGTGATGTGGCTATGCAGGAAATGGATTAAGACAATCCATTTGTTTCCATAAACAGCTATTGTTCTGCTTTCTAACAAACCCGTTTCTTTCCTTTGATACTTTTGACATGCTTTTTATATTTGTATTAGCATAGTGCCAATGAGCCCCAGTCGCGGATCAGGACCCCATTGTGCTAGGTGCTGTTCAAACCTAGAACAAAAAGATGGTTCCTTCCCCAATGAGCTTACTTTATATTAGATTGTGTGTGCTTTGCTTTGACTTTATAAGAGTCAAATCCTGTTTGATGCTGAGCGTCTAACAATTCTCATAGAAGTTAATGGGAGTTTCCAGGTGTTTATCTTCTCTAAGGATTTGGTCATAATTTAGGAGGGTTTTTTCCCCTAGGAGAGACAAATGGCTTATTGTTCCTCCTCACATACTTTCTTCACTATTGGAAATTACAGCTGGAACTGGCTTTCATTGAAATACAACAAACATCCTTCAAAGTCTCATTTTGAGGTAAGCAAGTGAGTAGAATTTTGTTTAGATTCAGTTTTTCATTTCCCCTCTTATCCAGAATCCAAAGTGGAATTTGGACATGCCAGAATCTAAACTATATCGGAACTGTAAGTTATTAGTATATTCTAGGGGGTTGTCTACACTGCGAGCTAGTGCACAGCAAGCCAGGGTGTGAATCTACAGCACACCAATTTGCCGTGCACAAACTCACCATGTGGACATTGCCACAACACAATGAAAGTCCTGAGCTGCTTGTAACAGTGATCATATAGGACATTAGTGCACAGCATGCTGTGCACAGTAGATTCCCAACTTGGTTTGCCACACACTAACTCCCCGTATCGACAAGCCCTAAAATAAGTTACACAACTGTCTACATGATTTTTTTTTTATTTGCAGATATCCATCTGAATCCCCAAAATGACCTAATTATATCATAATTTCAATTTTCTATCTGTTGTTTTCGGTCAGCTCTAGTCTCATTTGTACAGTACCATAATATTGGCATTTATGCGGAAGTTTGGGAGTGGGGAATTGCTTCATACCCTTAGTTGACTCCAGACAGACTTTTTACGTGAACATTAAAATGATCATCATTCATGCCAGATTTGATCAGAACAGTATACATAAAAGAGAATGTGCAAATGCTGAATGCACAGATGTGCTTAAGGATAAGTGACAGCTTCATAAAACTATTTTGTTTAGGATGTTGCTTTTTGTATTTTCTGAAGCTTTTTATTGTGAGATGAAATCTCTGCTTAATATGCCAAAAAAGCAGAAAAATAATAATAAAATATACCATATAAGAGAGAAGTTCCTCTTTTTTTTAAATATTAATGTTATGTGTTGGGAAGGAAAACTTCAGTTCCTGCCCAGAATAAAGAGGGTTCTGTGTAACTACTAGGGGGGATGGCAATGATATGCTGCAATTAGTACTACAGTTGGATGTGCTATTTTAGTGCCTAGGCACCACAGGAATGATTGCTGGAGAGATTTCAGTGATACATGGATAATTAAAAAATCTGACCATGCACGTAAAAAGAGATGGTCAACATCCACTTGTCAAAAAACAACCAAACAAACAAAAAACGCCACATGAATGCAAATCTGTACACATGGATATGTTGCATGCACAATAATACATTTGCACACTAATCTGCAATCATGTGAATAAGGTGTGTATGTGCATTTATTTTTACACTTGGCCCTCATCCTCTTTTTTTATCTTTGTTAAAAATTCAGTTAGCAAATCCTTCTAAACCAATTTGACCAGTATGCAGAAACAAATCTTCTTAGACATTGGCCCCTTTCCCCCCTCTCACCACTGCCAGTCCTATAGCGTGTGTGATAATGTTTGCTATTATCTTTTCTCTGTTGTTCAGGGCTGGAGTGCAGTCAGTGCCATTACACCACTAGCACAAATGGCACATATGGGATCCATGACACGCATCTTGAACCTGGTTTGTAATGTATGTGAAGATTAAAACATTGCTATGTCAGTTGTTTAAAATTGTCACTCTATATACGTCACTGCTCCTCAAGACATCTAGATGTCTTGAATCAAAGGAGACCATAATGTAGGCAGTTGGGGCAAGGACCTAGGATTAAAGCCTCTAGAGTCCTAATACTGACTGCCACTTGACCCTCTCACTTTGGACTAGTCATTCAACCCCTCTTTGTTCTCCACATGAAAAAGGGAGCCATATTTCCTTACTTCATGGAGATGTTATGATCCATAATTAAAGTCTGTAAAGATCTGAGACTGGATAAAAGTGCAAACTATTATTATTCAAGGGAGAGATTTGGAAGATGGTAGGAAAATTCAATGTGCTTGTACATCTAATGCAAATCTAGACAAGACCATGTTCAGACACACAAGCTTCTGCTGCCATTGTGCCAAGTACTGTATCAATTAAAAAGAATCCCACATGTCAGTGTAGGTGTTTTGACTTCATAGCCTGTTGTGGTTCCAAGACTGCAAGGCAATTGTTGTCTGTTGTTAGAATATTCTTATTTTGTGTGGTGTTGGTTACAAAGTAGCAAATACAGGTTTTGAAGCTAAGCCCATAGTTTGAAAGTTCTTATCAATTTTTGATTTTTGTTTCTTAAAAAAGTGAGTTAGTGTTTGCTGTTTAAATAAACAAATGTAATTCTTCTCTTTCTTGATAACCGCTTTCCACAACTATTATTTGGAGAACAGTTGTCATGTAGTGGTTAAGGCACAGAACTGGGAGTTCAGAGATCTGGATTCCATTCCCAGCTTTGACTTGTTGAGTGTTTGGCCTTAGCCATATCCTATTTCCTTTCTGTTTTCGTTTTATTGTCTGCAAAGTGGAGATAATACTGTTGTGAGGCTTCATTCAGTATTGTTTGTAAAGTATTTTGAGAGCATTGTGACAAAGTTCCTCCTCTACCTTGGTGGGTCCTGCGCTTATTGGCAGATTGGCTTACCTCAGTGATCTTCCCCACAGTCTGGATCAACTCCTCCTGAGTCTGATCAGAAGTTGGGAGGTTTGGGGGGAACCCAGGCCCGCCCTCTACCCCAGGTTCCAGCCCAGGGCCCTGTGGATTGCAGCTGTCTATAGTGCCTCTAGTAACAGCTGCATGACAGCTACAACTCCTTGGGCTACTTCCCCATGGCCTCCTCCAAACACCTTCTTTATCCTCACCACAGGACCTTCCTCCTGATATCTGATAATGCTTGTACTCCTTAGTCTTCCAGCAGCACACCCTCTCACTCTCAGGTCCTTGTGCCTCTTGCTCCCAGCTCCTCACACGCACTTCCTCTCCTCTGGCTCCTCCCTGCCTGACTGGAGTGAGCTCCTTTTTAAACCCAGGTGCCCTGATTAGCCTGCCTTGATTGATCTAATCAGCCTGTCTGCCTTAATTGGTTCTCGCAGGTTCCTGATTACTCTAGTGCAGCCCCTGCTCTGGTCACTCAGGGAACAGAAAACTACTCATCCAGTGCCCAGTGTATTTGCCCTCTACCAGACTCCTGTACCCCACTGGTCTGGGTCTGTCACTTGTGGCAAAGTGAGGGATAAATCGTCGGTAATACCCCACTACACCTAGGGATGCCCGGACTTGTTTCTTGCGACGTGGTCGGGGCCAATTTTGGATGGCCTCCATCTTGTTCACTTGGGGTTTTACCAGACCTTTTCCCACAATGTGCCCAAGATATTTGGCCTCTGTAAACCCTACAGCGCACTTGGCAGGGTTTGCTGTAAGGCCAGTTCGCCTGAAGGTATCAAGGACTGCCTCCACCTTCTCTAGATAGGTTTCCCAGTCTGGGGTATGAATAACCATATCGTCCAAGTAGGCAGCAGCATAACTGTTATGCGGGCGTAATAGCTTATCCACGAGGCGCTGGAAAGTAGCTGGGGCCCCATGTAGTCCAAAAGGGAGGACAGTATATTGAAAAAGACCCTCTGGTGTAGAGAACGCAATCTTTTCCTTTGCGTCTTCCGCAAGGGGAATCTGCCAGTACCCCTTTGTCAAGTCTAGAGTAGTCAAATACCGTGCATTCCCCAGACGGTCCACTAGCTCATCTATGCGAGGTATGGGGTATGCATCAAACTGGGATACTTCGTTTAGTCACCGGAAGTCGTTGCAAAACCCTGTGGTGCCATCAGTCTCTGTTGCCTCTACTGGTTCAGAAGCGTTAGGGTGGGGGTCAGACTCAGGTGCTTCTCCCTCCTGGGTGGCCTCCTTTTCAGCTGCTCGGGTCTGCCTACCTACGAGAGGGACCCTCTGGCTTTGAGTCAGTATTCGGGTTCCCAAGGCCTTAGCTGCCCTCCTTTCCCTTTTTGACTTTCTACCCTTTCTGGGAATGGAAATAAATCTGGGGATATTTCTGAGAAGACGGGGTTGACAGTCTACTGTGGATGCCTCACTAACTTCAGGATTCCCCTTTTCCTCCAATCCTCCTACTGAGAGTAAGTTTCCAAACCCTGGGAAGTTCCTCCCTATGAGCACCGGGTATGGGAGTTTAGGGACTACACCTGCTGCTACCTCAGTAGTGTTCCCCTGAATCTTGAGTTTTACTGGGATGGTGGGGTAATAACCAACTGTCCCATGGACGCATGTTATCCCTGTACACTCAGCCCGCAGCAGCTGACTACACTTGACGAGCTTCCCTGAGACAAGCGTGATAGCACTCCCCAAATCAACCAGTGCTGTGGTCTCTACCCCATTTAGTTTCACTGGTCTGGTGTACATATGTGGGGCTAGTGAGACCCCCACAAGGTGGATTAGGGAGCATGGGTCTGCCCAGTTCCCCAGGTTACACTGCATCAGCTCCTCAGCATTGAGACACTGTGCAGCTGTATGTCCCCACTCCCCACAGGCATAACGTCTGTATGGGGCCTTAGGCATTCCCCGGTCTCTTGGTTAGGGCAATCTACCATCATGATCCTCTTCTCCATCCATGCTCTGACTCTTTGTGGCCTCTGGTGGGCCTTCAACCTCTCTCTTTTTCCACCTGAGCCCTCCTGGTGGCCCAGTCACCCGAGCTCTAGGGCTTGGTGCTGCTAGTTTAACCTGGGGTGGCTCTTCCTTAACTGGTCGGGTCAGTTCCCTCGCCATCCTTCGCCTCTCTACCAGTGCAACAACCTCGTCATAGGTGGAGGGTTCGTTCTGGCTTACCCAGGCACGAAGGTCTGGTGGTAGTCCCCTCATGTATCGGTCGATGACCAGATCTTCTAGTATCTCTTCCAGACTCCAGGACTCCGTTCGCCACCACTTTCGTGCGAGATGGATGAGGTCATTCAATTGGGACCACAGGGTTTTGTTTTCCTGGTACCTTCACTCGTGATACTGTTGGGCCTACACTGCAGTTGTTACCCCAGATCTGGCCAGGATCTCTGCTTTCAGCTGGGGGTAGTCTGCTGCAGCCTCTTCAGGCAGATCATAGTAAGCCTTCTGGGCCTCCCCACACAGGAATGGGGTAAGGATGCCAGACCACTGATCTCGAGGCCAGGCCTCCCGTGGGGCTGTCCTCTGAAAGGCCAGAAGGTATGCCTCTATATCATCCTCCCACGTCATTTTCTGCAGCCAATGCCTGGCCCGTATGATCTGCGTCCCATCGTGGCCGCAGTTCAGCTCTGTAAAGGTCTTCACCTGGTTTACCAGTTCCCGCAACATAGTCCAGTCTTGAGAAGCCTGGTCCATCAGCAGGCAATTAGTCTCTTGCTGCAGCCGCACTGCCTCCTGTTGGGCAGCTGCCTGGACACAGGTAGCCTCCTACTGAGTCGCCGTAGCTTGTATCAATGCCCGTACCATTGTGGTGAAGAAAAATAAACCCTCTACATTTTTTTTTTTTTAATATCACGCTCCTCCTTCTGCAGCGCTGTTCACACCAAATCCCACCTCTGACATCAGTTGTGACAAAGTTCCTCCTCTACCTTGGTGGGTCCTGAACTTATTGGCAGATTTGCTCACCTCAGTGATCTTCCCCACAGTCTGGATCAACTCCTTCTGTGTCTGATCAGGAGTTGGGAGGTTTGGGGGGAACCCGGGCCCGCCCTCTACTCCGGGTTCCAGCCCAGGACCCTATGGATTGCAGCTGTCTATAGTGCCTCTTGTAACAGCTGCATGACAGCTACAACTCCTTGGGCTACTTCCCCATGGCCTCCTCCAAACACCTTCTTTATCCTCATCACAGGACCTTCCTCCTGGTGTCTGATAATGCTTGTACTCCTTAGTCCTCCAGCTGCACACCCTCTCACTCTTGCTCCCAGCTCCTCACAGGCACTTCCTCTCCTCTGGCTCCTGCCCACCTGACTGGAGTGAGCTCTTTTTTAAACCCAGGTGCCCTGATTAGCCTGGCTTGATTGGCTGCAGGTGATCTAATCAGCCTGTCTGCCTTAATTGGTTCTCGCAGGTTCCTGATTACTCTAGTGCAGCCCCTGCTCTGGTCACTCAGGGAACAGAAAACTTCTCATCCAGTGCCCAGTGTATTTGCCCTCTACCAGACTCCTCTACCCCACTGGTCTGGGTCTGTCACAGCATCTAATGGGAAAGGTCTCTGAAAGTCACCTATTATTATTTGTGTATTATATGACCATAGTGATGGCAACACTTTTCAAGTGCAGAGTAACAGTCTTTCATTATTACGGTGTTGATCTCTATGCTATATTGAATAGTTTAAATCATGTAATGATATATTATCCTTTTCCCTGATTTGATAAAATTAGACATGAATTCTAAGACCTCTTGTATAGTGGTATTCTGTAATCAAAACATTAATAATCCACAAATTTATAATTGGAAATTAAATTTCAAAGTTATACTCCAAAAGATATGTATTCATAAGTAGCCACATAACTGCTTTCCGTCCCCAGGTCCTCTTTTCTGCACTGCAACCACCTCAACTTATTGGCATGACCAATATATTTACAATGTATTTAATGCATGGTATTTGAAATTAATGATAATCTGTTAAACGTTTCAGTAATTTTCAGAAATGAATGTACATAGACTGGCAAGGATACAAACAAACAGTTGTAAATAATTTGCCATGTTATCCTATGTTGTATAACTCATTTTTAGACAATCATTCATACTGGGATCATTCATTCTGAAGCTGTAATCTTGTGTGCGTGTCTTTGAATCTTTTTTTAAAATCCAAATCGACCTGTGGTTTGTGAATTGTAGTTTTAACTCAACTTGTGCCAACCTCAGGTAAAGTCTGATATTCATTCATTGCTCTCATTGATTCTGTAGAGTTAAAATACATTAATCAGCATTACATGTTTTCATAATTTATATTTTTATTCTCCCCTCAAAATATTTGTAGTTACACAAGAGTTGTGTTACTGAGAATCCATCTATTTCACTACTTGGCAGTCCAGTTAACAATCTTTACTATAAGAAATTTCTTCATCATGAATTGGATTGAGTGAAACAGGAGCAATGACACATACATTTCTAATAAAATTTGTTTCTTCATTGATTAGCTTGGAAACTATCTTCAAGGATTAAAATGATTGTTTGCATTTAATGCTCATGAAAGTGAGGATCAGAGAGCAGGAGCTAGAGTGGAGCCTGATGTGAGCAGGTAGCATACTGTACTATTCAGTAAGTTTTGTCATTGCCCTCCTGCCCCATTTTGACGTACAACTTCATTACTTTATTACTGTTCCCCTTTATTTCTGAGCTTCTCTTGAGCAGACTGATCACTGATTGGTTGGTTGTTTTTGTAGTATAGCCTACTTTATCTACACTACAAATATAGACCACTTTTCTTGTTGACTTGGTGTACATTGACGTACTATTTTACTGAACAGTTTCCTTTTGTTCCCCTAAGAAATCAACATGAGTAGTTTTTCCAAAACATTTTTGCAAGATATCACTTTGTAAATACAGAGTGTATTTGATTTGACTTTGGGCTAGAGACTCCATTTTATTTGCTTTGTAAAGTGCTGTGCATAACTATAGTGCCATACAAGTAAAAATAAGAATATGCATAAAGAGCACCAAACCTCAGTTACCCTAAAAGTGCAAATGTGTGGCTTATATTTCAAAATACACAGCCACCTCCATCTTGTTAACTTTAAATAAACCCACCATAATAACCCATTGGAACTGGACACACGCACACAAACAAGCATTATCACCATTTGGCACCACCTCCAGTGAACAGAAAGAAGAACAAATCAAAGTATTAAAGCATTTTGCCGATTGAAATCAAAACAAGTATGGGAAGGGGAAAAATCTTTTAATGATTCCTTGGAAACCATGTCTACGTGAAGCAATTTACATGTACACTGGTCACCAGCAAAAAGTCAACATTTACAAATATTCACCACACAGCAGTATCTGAGATACGACTGTTGTTCCTCTAATCAAGAAAAGGGGAAATGGTGTGGCATATTATACTTCTGCATGGTGATTGTTAGTAAATAGGCCACAATTAATTCAGAAGGGCACAGGGAGGGAGTGTTTAGTGCTTGTCTTACACCTGAAAGTTCTTTAGGTCTTTTTTTTTTCTCTACAATGGGTCTTTGTCTTTTGACAGTTTGTTCGGTGGAGGAGGAAGAGGAAAGGAGAATGGACCCTATGTATTTTTCAATAGTATCCAGTGTTGGACTGTTCCAGACAGATACATGGAGGTTTCCAGAACGCCCACCCCATACTTCTCAACCACTAGTATGGTATAGTATGGTACAGGTGTATTGAAATCAGTATGTCAACACTGGTCTCTTAGTACCTATTTTCAAAGTGTGTACCCTTCTTCCAGTCTAACCCTGGTAGCACTGGTGTTTCTTATAAAAGTTTAAAAGGTAGCACTTTCTGTTCTCCATGAGGTGTTCGTTTTGCAAGGAAGGGCGCAATGGAACTGGACACAGTAGTAAAAGATTCATGGATAGTAGATGAAATGGTAGTAGAAACAGGATGCGCCTCTCATTTAATATTTACTACTAATGCAGATTTTGTAAAACTTCTGGTACGGAGTCCTGCAGCAGTTACTCTGACCATTGCCTTTTCGTATTGTAACTATTTTTCTCTGATAAATATTTGAGACTAATACCCTATGGAAATAGGCTAGATAGAGAAGATTTCAATGAAAAAACACTGCCCCCAAGACAATGAAAAATGTCATCTAGTAAACTACTGTCCTATATTACTTTATATGCCCCGACTGAGTCAACAAAGACATTGATACAGAAGACAACAACAGTCCTCATCATGTAGACACCAGAAAGCAAATACCTAAATGACAATTTCCATAAATAACAGCATGTTGGTGTGTGTTGGAAAACACTATGCACGCTTTTGGAATCATTGCAATATGTTGTTCTGAATTTAACCCCCTTTTCCATAATTACTCTCAATATAGTGCATTAGTGTACTGCAAGCTTCTACAGACACGTTGAGTAAAAATTACCATTACCATATCTCTCTTACCTACTCAAGTTTTTGTACAAATATTTACATAAATAAAAATCTAATATAAAATGTTCTTTGTCCAAATCACTGAAAGTATTACATGTCCTATTATATTACTTCTGCATTATCACTATCTGAGAGAGAGAGAGAGAGAGAGAGAGAGAGAGCGTTGTTATAGAATAAAACATGTGCACAGCACCTTTCTTCCTCAAGAATCCAAAAATTTTATAAAATACATGCAGACATTACTCCATCCGTCATTGAATGTAGGCATCTCTGAGGTAAAATGGATCAGTGATTTAACACTCCACAGAAACATCATAAAAGATTTAGGACAGGGAGATCATACCTTTCCCAAATGAAATGGGGGAGGAGGGCATGAGGAGGGACTTTATAATTTTCCCAGGATGTGGTAAAATCCTACTTTTGAAAATACTAAGAACATTAATGACACAGGCATCAAGTCTTGAGTTTGCATCTCATCCAAAATGTGTCACCTTCAATAATATAGTTCATCTTGCAGCCATGAAATAGTTCAATAGTGACTCAGAAAGAAAAGTCTGTTTCTTGAATTGCCACCAGCAATTGCCTAATAGCTAGGTGTTCCTTAGAGCTCTCATGTCAAGTTGTATTTGAGCCTGACCATGCTTAGTTTGTCAGATCTCACAAGGTGTATCAATACAAGGTGATCTGGGATCCCAGAATTACTTGGGTTTAAAAAGTATGGCTTTTGTAAAGGTCAGATTTCTAATTTGAGGATTCATTTGTTGAAAATTTCAACACACCCTCCCAGCATCCATACAGCAGCACTTTAAATATTATTTTAGGTTTTACATTTGTTGTTAGTGTTAGAGGTTTTTTCTTAAAATGGAAAAAATACCTCTAAAATATTGCTGTCTATAAATTATGGCTTGTAATAAATTATAACCCCAAATGGTAATTAACTGTTGGCAAGAGTGGATTTCCTTGGGGTTATTGCCTAATTAGGAAAATGAAAATGAAATGAAATAAGAGCTGCAAAGGGATAAAGTTAAATATGAATTATAGCAAACACAATTTTAGATCAGCTTTATGCTAAACTATGAAAATCCTGAAGACCATGTACTACAGAAAGATTAAATCTAAAATTCATATTTTCATAGGCTGAACTACAAACCTAACATTTGCATTTTTATGGAGTTGTTTATTAATCCTCAAAGGTAAAATCTCTGCCATTTCCAGAAGTGCCTATGATTCTTTACAAGTGTTGAATATCTGAGTCCACTCAACTCCACTATGCATATAAGACCTAAAGTATGGATGCTAATGAAAACGATCCAAAACTTGTTAACCCATATAGGTTGTTAATACTATTTTCACATTATAGGATGCTAACTTTAATAGGGCTTGATTCAGCAAAGCAGTTGAGTATGTGCTTAAAGTTATGCATGTGAAGTACTTTGCTGAATTGGAGCCTTTTAGTGCTTTGAACATTTTGTTCTTTTTACATATTTGCAATCTGCTTCAAATAGATGCAATACAATTATTCGTCTATGCCTGAAAGGCTGTCATCATACAGAGTAGCAGTAAAGAGTTTTTACATGGCTTTCAGGTGACAATATAATTCTTTTGTCTTTTGACCGCATCTACTGCAAAACTAAAATACCTTTCTCAACAGAGATTAGAGCTTGGACAGCCTAAATAAGTGGAGATAACTCCAAGTATTGATGTTAAAGTATTATTTCAAATACAAGATTGTCAAAAGATTGTGCTTTATGTAAAGTGAAGTTCTAATAACATTTAGAGCTGAGCAATAGTAAAATATTTGTCTGTACATTTTGATTCAAATTTGAAAATGGATTTCAATTTCAACCTCTTTAATGATATTATATTCACTTTCCATGAGCATGTATGTGCTCATACTTAATTAGTGCAAACTCTCATGAAAAGTGAATGTTGAGCTCGTATTTCCCAAAAGCAATTTTCACATTGGATAGCATCAGGGACTTGGCTTAGTTCCACAAATCATTGAGACCAAATTTCAGAAAAGCCCTCAGGCATGTTCTGAAGTCCCTTCCTATTCAAACCGCACTTAGGAGCATGTTAGTTTCCTAATTCAGAGCTTCAGTTAGGAACAGAAATAATGCCATGTGGTTCATGTAACAAACCAATACATGCACATTTTGAATATTCCTTATGACCTCTTCAGAAACCATGTGCAGAACAAAAATTATTCACTTAATAGATTTGTTGAATAATTTCAAATAGAACTTCCGTCCAAAAAATGCTGAGCACTAGCCCTGATCCAGCAAAGCACATAATTGTGCACATAATCTGAAGCATGTGAGTAGTCCTGTTGATTTTATGGGACTACTAAGTTTTAAATTAAATGGGTGCTTCAGTACTTTGCTGAGTCAGGGTTAGAGAGCTCAGACCTGGCAGGATCAAGCCCATAATGAATAAACTAGAATTTAGTCATCTCTAATTTAGTTATTATTTATTATTGCAAATTTTTAATCAAATGCAATGTTTAATTGAATTATTTCCTCATTATTCCCTCGTTCCCCATGTTCCCCATGTTATCTGGAACACTTGTCCTTTTAGAAATTTTAGTTCTAGTTCAATGACTGCTGGTTATCCTTAGTCACTATTAGAAAACGCTTTATTTTTCCCCATGGACAATTTCGACTTTTTGTTGAAAACTTAAAAACTTTTAGCAAAAAACCGAAAAATGGTTGGTATTCATTATAAAATTATATTTTTTTCAGTTTGTCATTTAATTGAAAACACACATTTCTGTGTGAAAAGGGTTCTGATGGTAAAATTTTCGATCAGCTCTAGTCACTACCCATTTCTAGCATGACATTGGTTCTACACAAATCCTACAGCCATATATAGTACTACTGCTATGGAGATTCTGGGAGAGGTAGCTGGAATATATACATGAGGAGCAGCAGTACCACAACTTTCTTAACTAGCCTTACTTATGGGTTTAGTCTTTTCTTTCTTTTGAGTCTTGTATGATACCCTTTCTCTGGCTTAACCACTTATGTCTCTATGATCAACTCCCCATATTTCCTGACTGAGAGTTGAAAAAACAAAAGTTAAGAGCTACTATGGCTTTTGAAGAGGCATGCCATCACATTTTCCCCAGTCCAAGTGCTTTTCAGACTCTGCTCCTCATAAAAGTTTCCAACAATGTAATTAGTGTGGTCTCTTTTAATTTTCTCAGTCACTGCCAACTTTTCATCACTTGGTCATGACCAAGTGAGTTCAGGGTATGGTCAAGGCCTAACTCATTATTTAGCATTCACTCATTTTCTTCATGTAATGCTTCAATAGCTGCTGAGTGAGATAACTGACCTTAATGATACTTCCAATATTGACTATTTTAGTGGCAGCTAGAGGGTTTTGCTTTTGGTGACAAATTTGTAATCAATAACATATTTAATCATGCCATAGGAAAGTTTCTTTGGGTATGTATGTACCTTTTGCTGGATTCAGGAAAGTGTCTCAAGTTTTCTGTAAGTGGCCTAAATGAGTGCAAGTCTTGCTCACCTTCCCAGCAGGGTTGTCACCTGCATTCACTGTCAAGAAAATGTGTACGATTGAACTAAGATAGGTTCTCAAACTGTGCTCTGTGGACCACTGGCAATCTGCTGAGCAGTTGCCAGTGGTCTACAAAGAGCTGGCAAGTCATGTGGTGCTAGCTTCTTCTAATTATTTCCAGGGGCTAAACTGCATTAAACGATAGCTAAAATACATGAATATATTTTCTAATGTTACTATTCTACATAAGCAGTTGTAGTTGCCATATGGATGTTATGCAGTTGCGTATGTGAGGGTAGGTGTCACAGGCAATCTGTGTATGAAAATATGGTCTATGTATGAAAAAGTAGAGAACTCCTGAATTAAAATAGTAGATTAAGTGGTGGATGTTTTGAGGTGAGAATCCTTAAGTGTGTTTTGTTATTTAGCTATCATTGTCTGCTGAGAAGACATGTTTAAGGCCCAGGAAAGTGATCCAAACTTTTTCCAGATATTGCTGAGAACGTTCAAGAAACTGAAATGTCTGTCTGAGAAAAATGTACAACTTTCAGCACTTCCTCGTTATCAGTGTATGCTGCTGCCGATGCCTCAGATATGTGGACAGAGTCATAGAATTGCTTATGAATGGTCCCAGAAATTGTGCCTAATATAAGAAATCTCTCTTTATGGGCTAGTGGAGGATAGACAGTTGTGTACCTACATTATCATAATGCTGGTAAAATTCATGAATTTTCACTTTATTTATAGCCGAGCTTTCCTGACTTTGGAATACAGCTCTCTATATAAGCTTCTGTTTTAGTTTAGTTCAGTTTAAAGGCTTTAGTATCTACCACCATAATATCTGGTGAGATACATTAGGAAACATTTAGCTGCCTTTTCTAGATCTGTGTAAACTAAATTATATTCACCTATTCCATCTTGTTAAGCACTTTTCTGGTGTGCAAAATGTTCATGGTATTGGAGATTGTGCAAAACTTGTAAGAAGACCAGTGGAACTCAAAGCAGAATTTCTCCTCTAGTTTCTTCAATTTGAGTAAATGTTTTTGTCTGCTGCTGTTCAGTGGTAAGTATAGCACACATTTTCCAAAGAAGCAGCAAAGAGTCCTGTGGCACCTTATAGACTAATGGACGTATTGGAGCATGAGCTTTCGTGGGTGAATACCCACTTCGTTGGATGACATGCATGCTCCAATACATCTGTTAGTCTATAAGGTGCCACAGGACTCTTTGCTGCTTTTACAGATCCAGACTAACACGGCTACCCCTCTGATACTATTTTCCAAAGAAGCTTTGAACATAAGAATGGCCATAGTGGGTCAGACCAATGGTCCATCTAACCCAGTATCCTGTCTTCTGACCATGGCCAATACCAGATGCTTCAAAGATAATGAACTGAAAAGAGCAATTATCAAGTGATCCATTCCCTGTTTTCCAGTCCCAGCATCTGTCAGTCAGACTTAGAGACACCCAAATCAACGGGTTTCATCCCTGACCATCTTGGCTAATAGTGTGTAATGGTCCTATCCTCCATGAACTTATCTAATTCTTTTTGAATCCAGTCATAGTTTTGGCCCTTAACAGCATCTCCTGGAAATGAGTTCCACAGGTTGACTTTTCATTGTGTGAAGAAGTCCTTTCTTTGTTTATTTTAAACCTGTTGCCTATTAATTTCATTGAGTGACCCCTGATTCATGTGTTATGTGAAGGGATAAATAACAGTTCTCTATTCACTTTCTGCACACCATTCATGATTTTTCAGACTTCTATGATATCTCCCCATCCCCCCTTAGTTGCCTCTTTTCCAAACTTAGTAGTCCCCATATGGAAGCTGTTCCATACCACTCATATTTTTTTGTTGGAAAATGTACAGAGAAGTGCATTACTAATATATCTGTTTGAGATGGGAGGACTAGAACTGCATGCAGTATTCAAGGCCTGGAAGTACCATGGATTTATATAGAGGCAATATGCTATTTTCTGTTTATTATCTATCTTTTTTCCTAATGGTTCCAACTTTCTATTAGCTTTGTCGACTGCTGCTGCACATTCATCAGATGTGTTCAGAGAACTAACTATTCATGTTGACTCCAAGATCTCTTTCTTGGATGGTAACAGCTAATTTATATCCCATCATTTTGTATGTATAGTTTAGATTATATTTTCTAATGTGCATTACTTTGCATTTATCAACATTGCATTTCCTCTGCCATTTTGTAGCCCAGTAATCCGGTTTGGTGAGATCACTCTGTAACCCTCTGTAGTCTGTTTTGGACTTAACTATCTTGAGATTGGTAGATTGGTGAGGCATGATTTCCCTTTATGTAAACTACATTGACTCTTCCCCAACAAATCGTGTTCACCTATGTATCTGATAAATCTGTTGTTCACTATAATTTCAACCAATTTGCCTGGTACTGAAGTTAGGCTTACCAGCCTATAGCTGCAAGGATCCACTCTGGAGCCTTTTTAAAAAAAAAAATTGTCTGACATTTAGCTATCCTCTTGTCATCTGGTATAGAAGTTGATTTAAGTTATATACCACAGTTTGTAATTCTGCAATTTCATATTTGAGTTCATTTAGAATACTTGGGTGAATATCACCTGGTCCTGGTAACTAAAACCTCCTCTAGTGATACCTCAACCAGGGACAGTTCCTCAGATTTGTCACCTGATCAATATTTGAATTGGAAGTGACGTGGTCTCACCATAGTTCTTAGTCCTAAATGGAAGAAAACTTCACATTTCTATAGAATTTTGATATCTGGATTTGGATGTCCAGAAACCGTGATATTATACATTTTATCTTGGCCTCACATAAGGCCTATTGAACCCCATGTCATTTGCAGAACGTTGGTATTATCACCACATACTTTTCACCTCTCCTGGGACAGTACTTTTATGATGTTTAAGTATAGACTATTGGTAGAAAGTGTATCTATTATAGCTACTAATTTAAGTAAGGCTAGAACTTATATTGTTTGATTTAAACAATGTTGATAGCTGTTGAGACTGACTAGTTGACTTTTTAAGATGATGGTGATAGTTCTTTTAACAGTCTCTGACACCTGTAATCTGGTTTTGGAAAGAGAAATTAAAACATTGTGAACCAGTGGATTTCAGAAATTTATATTTTATGCTAATTTGGGAAAAATTATGATGAGAAAAATAATTTACAACTGAGTTTCAACCACAACAAGGACCTTATTATCTGATTTTTTTAAACATTCTCAATACTTTTTTGAGTCACCTACTGGATTCTTCTTAATATCAATTTTAGAACTGAATGACTAGCAAGTTACCAGTTATGAGTGTTGTTTGTGTATGTCTCTTGAAAGGAAGTTCAGTCTAATTGTTAATGTGGAGAATCAGGCTTGGAAGGCAGAGGATCTGAGTGGCATTCTTTGTTCTATCAGTCTTGCTGTGTGACATGTGGCAATCAGTTAACTTCTCTGTATGTGTTTCCTGTTTGTACAATGATGTATAAAGATCTACTAGCATTATTATTTCTAACTACAAGAGCCTGTGGATATATACTTAGCTACAGCATCTCACAGGGGTACTGTGAGGCTTAATGGGTTAAGCTCACCTATGCAGAGGGCCAGAGCGAGGGTTATGTCATCGCTCAAATGAGGGCTACAGGAGGACTTCAGAAGCTCAAAGTCCTTGTGCAGGATTTCTACACAAGTCTGAGTTTCAACCTAATGTTTAGTATTTTACAATCCTTTGAAAAGAGTCTATATGGAAGATCCAAGTGTTTATTTCTTCCGTGATTTCCTTAGTTAAACAGCAAAATAATTAGGACACATTCAATGTTCTTAGGGTTCTACTGTGCACCATCACGCATTCACTAAGCAGTGTAGGAGGTAATACTGGAAGCAGATATGGAGCAGGAGAGGGTAAAATAAATTAGATGCTATCCTAAAATTGTGTTTCATATCTGGCATAGATACAGTAACTGGGTACATTCTTCATTTCTTAATTTCTCATTAAAATTTCAGGCACTGGAAATTTTCATAATCAAATTCTTATGAAATTCCATGAAAATGGGCAAAGAATTATTTGTGTTTTTCTACTGGTGACACCTATATTTGTGATAGGAGTGATCTAATAGAATTCCCTTTTATGAATGTGTGCACATCTCTTTTAAATAGAGGAATGTGTAGTCTTTACGTGTCTAGTAAGTATTTAATTCTTCTGACAGTTAGCCTTTCACCAGAATGTATAAAATAAGATTATTAGTTGATTAGTCTCAGCACTGTATATTATCCTTTTCCTACACAGCACACCATACAGAATCATACATTAGATTTGATTACATGTTGATAACTAGCTGGCTATCAAGCTCGATGCTCACGTACGTGTGTGTGTGTGTATTCATGATTTTTTAAATAAATTTAATTCAGCGGGAACAGTCACCAAAACTGTAAATATTAAATATTGCAGAAATTCACAGTAAATTAATTTTCAATTCATAATTTCAAGTATTCACACAAGAAATCTGATTGGAAGAGCTTTGCCTATCCAGTCATGGAACAGATTTGAGTGTCGAATCAAAATGGTACACATTTTTAATCGTGAATATGAAATACCCATTGCCATACATGAAGCGAAAAGCCGGTGAGCATTCCAGAGGCTGAAATATATGCACATAAAACCTTTGATTAATTTTGAACAGAAAATACATTTCTAAATTGTGTTCTGTTGAGGGACAAAGAATGAACAGACATAGACAAGCTAAATTCAGTGAATAATTTCTTTGTTGTGAATAGTGAACCAAACACTACTGGTTTTGTTTTTGTTTTGTTTTTAACCCAAGGCTAAAATTCTGCCCTTGGAACTGTGATGTATGCATGTACCAAGAGAAGAAAAGTCCACATCTGGCCAGAAAATATTTGGTAAATTTAGCAGATAGTTTAGCACATTCATGAAAAATTGAACAGCTACTCTAGCCCAATGTTTGGGAGAGATTGGAACATGAACTAGAATTAGCAGGCTGAAATTCCAGTCCAGATAGTTGTTGGAAGCAACTAAAAGTATGGTAAGGCTGATGCTCCCCTGCCCCTTTTGCTCAGAGTGTTTTCCTACCCTTTGTTACTCCTGTGCAGAATCTGGACACTATGTTGAATACTCATTTATTATAAGATCATAATTTTGCATCAACAGCCAAGCGCATTTTTCTATCTGCAGCTGTCCAGGCAATTACATCCATTTCTTTCAGATGAGGACCTTGTTACTACAGTTCATTCCTTAGTCACTTCAAGTCTGGATTACTGCAGTACGGCCTATGTGTGGCTTCACTTTAAATCAATCTGGAAACAAACTGTTGCAGTATGTAGTAGCAGGTTTACTAAACAGGATCTCGCAGTGCCAGGATCTTGCATCACCAGGGCTCTGTGATCATAGAATATCACAGTTGGAATGGACCTCAGGAGGTCATCTAGTCCAACCCTTGCTCAAAGCAGGACCAATTCCCACCTAAAGCATCCCAGCCAGGGCTTTGTCAAGCCTGACCTTAAAAACCTCTAAGGAAGGAGATCCCACCACCTCCCTAGGTAACCTGTTCCAGTACTTCACAACCCTCCTAGTGAAAGTTTTTCCTAATATCCAACCTAAACCTCCCCCACTGCAACTTGAGACCATTACTCCTTGTTCTGACATCAGTTACCACTGAGAACAGTTTAGATCCATCCTCTTTGGAACCTCCTTTCAGGTAGTTGAAAGCAGTTATCAAATTCCCCTCATTTTTCTCTTCTGCAGACTAAACAATCCCAGTTCCCTCAGCCTCTCCTCATAAGTCATGTGCTCCAGCCCCCTAATCGTTTTTGTTGCCCTCTGCTGAACTCTTTCCAATTTTTCCACATCCTTCTTGTAGTGTAGGGCCCAAAACTGGACACAGTACTCCAGATGAGGCCTCACCATTGTTGAATAGAGGGGAATGATCCCGTCCCTCAATCTGCTGGCAATACGCCTACTTATACAGCCCAAAATGCATTAGCCTTCTTGGCAACAAGTGCACACTGTTGACTCATATCCAGCTTCTCGTCCACGGTAACCCCTAGGTCCTTTTCTGCAGAGCTGCTGCCTAGCCATTCGGTCCCTAGTCTGTAACAGTGAATGAGATTCTTCCATTCTAAGTGCAGGACTCTGCATTTGTCCTTGTTGAACCTCATCAGGTTTCTTTTGGCCCAATCCTCTAATATGTCTAGGTCCCTCTGTATCCTATCCCTGCACTGGCTGCCTGACTGTTTCTGGGTGGACTATAAGGTGTTGGTTATCACCTATAAAACTTTAAATGTCTCAGGTCCTGCCTCTTTCCCCATGTCAAACTGCTTGCCACAGCAGAAGCTCATTTGAACCTCATTCCCCTCATTATAAAAGAAAGGGTCTGCTGACAAACTATTCTCTGTAAGGACCTCTTTCCTTTGAAATGGTTTCCACCTCCCCTCTGGCCCCTGTCAAGGTCATCCAAAATCATCTGAAGTTTTTGACCTTCTTGGCAAGGTGCAAAACATGTCTGTATGACTGGGCATTGGTGAATCATAGACTATCAGGGTTGGAAGGGACCTCAGGAGGTCATGTAGTCCAACCCCCTGCGTAAAGTGGGACCAATCCCCAGATAGATTTTTGCCCCAAATGGCCTCCTCAAGGATTGCACTCACAACCCTGGGTTTAGCAGGCCAATGCTCAAACCACTGAGCTATCCCTCCCCGCCAGCAGAGTTAAGGCCATTGAGAGTGGTATTTATGTCTGCTGGGAAAGTGTGGTGAGGGGTTTAAAGAGTTACTCTTAACTCAATTATTAAATGATGTGTGCTGGGGAAGGCTGCTGTTTTGGGTGACTTTTGTTTTGTAACTCCCAGGTTCTTATTGCATTTAAATATATGGTTCAAATTTATGCCAAGGGTGCTTTGGATAGGTGCCCTTTGGTATGGAGTTTCTTGCAGACCAGAATTTAAATACATAACTTTTAAACTCCTTGATTTTCATAATCTCCATATGGAGCTGATGGCCTGAATATGGTTTGAAATACTTGGGAGACCAGGGAATACAGTATTTAGCATCTCAGAGCTAGGAGCTAGAGTGCATGATCTGGGAACACATTGTCTGATTACAGCAATGTTCTTTGGGATGACATTTATTAATGGTGTCAAGCATTAGTAAGAGATGAGAATGAAAATGCTGTCACAACATTTTTTCATGCTTCTGTTTTACAAAACTTTTATTCTCATTTGTGTGCAATGTTCTTTTTTGCTGACACATCTCTAAATTAATGTTGAGAGCATAAGCATGCAACTAATCAGTAATCATAGGTCTATTGCTATCATGATTTGAAATATTACTGCACTTTGTAATGCTGATTGAAGTGTATAATATTACTTAATTGAAAGGGTTGAGCTGTCTGAAAGATTTATCTCAATCAGTACTTCACTAAGTTTTGCAGGCTGTTCATTGATGAGTTTAGAAATAGTTGCTCCTTTAGAAAAAATTGACATATATAATATATACCCAACTTCATTTGCTGGACTTTTTAATTATCTGTTGGAATGGATGTACCTAAAAAGTGGTTGCATATGTCTTTGTGGACTTCCGTTGTGAATTATATTTGCATTCAATCATTGTTAAATATTAATAAACTGTCCTCCTTTCACTGCATGAACTCATTCATTCATCTCTGGCCAACATGTCATTACTGTGATGATACCTTATAAGCAAACTTGCCGTCATTTATTATCCACTAACTAATGCACATTACCTGATTTGCACAGAGGTTGATGTTTAAATGTGACCTTAATAGAAGCTGCTTCGATTTGCAAGTACAAACTGGTTAATTAAGTAGACTTAACTGGCTGCCCATTCACTATCTGATTGCTTGTCACACCAGAAACAAAACTTTTATTCGTGAATGTCTCCCCCCAAATAGTGACTGCCACTAATATTGGGAAAACTAATTCAAGAACATAATGTCCTTCATAATGACCTGAACCACCCCATTCTCTGACCTTATTGAAATAGTAATGGTCCTCAAAACCCAGCAAGTTAAAGTCTCTAGAGTGCACAGGAAGTAACCTGAGCGCAGACTTGATCTTACATTTTGTTAAAAGCACCAGGACCCCACACTCTAACCATGCCTATGATGGCATCAAACAAGGAATATCAGACTGAACTTAACTGCAGATTGATAATTATTTACAGAGCAGCCCTAGCTTAAGATAAGTGACAGATAATCCTGTGTTCTCTCTTGACCTCTTCTGGTATCTCATTTAAAGGAAAAATAGAAATGTCTGGCATTTTGGAAGGCTTGAGAATGGTCCCACTACTCTCTTCACTGCAGCCTCTGCTCAAATATTGTCCTGCACTACAGGCTCAAATCCTTTTACAGATCTGAAATCGTCAGCCCAAATGTGACACCTTGCTCCTTCCTATGGAATTTGGAAATCAGCTGAAAATCCATTTAACAAATAAGCCATGTCCATCCTTTTAGAATAGTCTACAATGCTTGTGATTTAACTGGAGAAAGGAGGCCTTTTCCCATAAGTGCTGCATCCCCCCCACTGGCTCTGCTGAAGTATTGGACCCTTCTTGATTTCCTTTCTTACCACCTTATGGGGCCTTTCCATTGCCTCTATAGCAAAGGAGGGCACCATGCTGACCTCACACTTCCTGCAGTGGTGTTGAACAAAAACACATCCAACCATTAAATGCAAAACAAACTATCTTAGTGCCTGTAGTATGGGCACTGACAACCTGCTGTCTGCAGAAGCCAGCTGGACACAATGATAAGGAGCAATATACTCTAGCCAGAGGTCCTGGCCTTTTAATTCCATGGCAATTCTGGCTCCTCTTCCACCTTCTGTCTAAATTCTTTATCATATCTTAACCAGGTTACACCGCTATATGAAGCATGAGCCTTTGCTATTAAGTCCTCATGCTTGAACAAGCTAACACTTCTCTCAGGGTTTCTCCCACAAATTATGCTTGCATATATGCAAAATGTCACAGCCCAGTTACCAAGGATCAGAGCTACCTTAGGTCTGCAGGGTTAGTCATCATCTTTCTTTTCCCTTTAAAGTGTCCTCTGCCTGAACCTCACAAAAAAGTAGGGTGAATAAATCCATAAACTCCCCATTCCATATTTTTTATTTTCTATCTCTTTTGCTAAATGCATCCCAAGAGGTCGATCAGTCTTCACAAAAGATCTCAGAGCATTGGCTCCCATGTCTCATGCTTGTATGTCATCGGAGACAAGTACAATATATGTGGCCCCTGGGTGTGTTGGTAACTGGAGATGAGTGTATCTCCTGCCCTGATTGCTCCATGGCCTGCTGAGACACGGGCTCCACCCCAAGCCTGTGATAGTGTTGTCTATCTAACTGGGGATGGGAGGAAACTTTTTCTGGAAGGCTGCCTAGTCTTTATGAAACCAGGGCCAATGGTTTAGCCAATTCACTCCACATCCCTAGTTGGGCAGGGGATGTTAGTCATCACAGCCAAGGGTGAAAGGACCTGAGTAGCTACATAATGGAACAAGACATTTTTCATATCCCTTCCCCTCCTGTTGGTCATGGGTGAACCCCATCTTTGGGACCATGGGGCCCACACTGGACTAGTAGCAGGCTAAGGGGTAGGGGCCCAGGGACACTCTCTCAATCCTCCAATTCAACCTTAATTAGGCTGTAGTTTTACTGTCCCCAGACTCAAATTCTGAGTCTTACTCATGTGCGTCTTGTATAAGGGAGAAGGGGATGTGCCCATCTGACTCACCAGCAGCTACAAAGTGAATGGTCCCAGCTGGAATCTGGGTTCCCATCCACTGAGATCTCCCCATCCTACTCTGCTCTTCCATCTGGGATTAAGGATATGTCCTCCTGCTACACTCCTCCTGCAACTCTTCATCCACAGTGGAGCATTGCCTGTGGGCCTCATCTGCTTCAAATCATGGAAGCTGAGACTCTCACACCCCTGGAGCAGTGATCGAAGGCCCATGTTCTCCGGCAAAACTGCACAAAGGAATGCTCACACACCTCAGAGGCAACGACTCTTAATGCATCCAGAAGGGTCAGACTGAGCCATTCCAGAGTATGAGAGGGAACCCTGGAACTCAGCAAAAAGAGGCTCCAAGTGGCCCAGGTTAAGGTTTACATTAATAAAAAGTGAGGAAGAGGGTTGAATTATCTCCGTTCCTCTCCAAGCTTGCGAGTGACTGGCTAGAGATGCTGAAGGGGTGGGACACCCCTGCATTCCCTCAGTGTGTACTTCTCTACTGTTTAACTAGGACTGTGCCAGTTGTTGTTGGCTCCAATAAGTTTCCCTCTGAAGTAGTGGAAGACAATCTCTAGGAACTTGGAATACCCCTCTAACATTATCCCAACAGATCCTCCACAGTTCCAGGGAAGTTATTTACATTACACCATTTGAGGGGTTTTGAGTTTGTGTATCTACTACATTTTTATTCTGTTCTGGTGGGTTTATTGAGGTGGGTCTGTTCATTATACAGGCTGTTGTGTAAGCTGCTTGAGGCATTGTGACATACTGGGGCAAAATTCAGACCAATGGGGGGATTGTCACCCTTGCTCTTCAACCTTGGATGCCATACTATGCTTTGCTGAAGTAGTTCCCATGTGAGGTGATCACAACCAACCTTCCAGCATGCAAGCCACACCCTGAGTGTCTGTGTGTAACTGCAGCCCAACCTGGGTTACGTCTGCTATCACCAGCCTTGGTTATACTACAGGTTGATGCCAACACACATCCTGTTCCCAGATTTCCCCCAGAAATGTATGTTCTGTCCTGCCCAGCCCTCTCCTGTACAGGACAAATATATTAAGTCTGTTATTCCTCTAAGGGGATAATAGGCCAGTTTATTACCTTAAATGGAGTTACCCAGACACTTAACTTAAACGCGCTGGATTAGAGGAAACATTGAAACAAGTTTATTAACTACAAAGAAATATATTTAAGTGATGAGGCATAAAAGTCAGAAATGGTTATGAGAAAAATTTATATAAAATGCTTATATTGTCTAATTTAACAAATTATATTAAAGTCAAGCAAAATTTCTCAGTACATACTTCTAGAAAGGTCACTATCCAAACTCTTCAGGTCAGGACCTCCCACCGAAGAGTCCAATGGCTGTTTTCCTTTGTTGTCTTAGGTGCGATGCCAGACACAGATGGGGGGAGAGAGAGAGAGAAATGTGTGTCCTGGAGTGTTTGCCCTTATTTTTATAGTCTCAGTGCCCCTCTTGAAAAACATTTCCAGCTGGGAGTTAGGAGGCAAAGAGTCTGTGAGGAAGGATGTTCCCTGCTGTTTACTTTTTTTACCTGTTTCAGCCTCCTTTGTTTTCCCTTCCTGCTTGATTTTGTTTACTGCTTAAATGCAAATTAAGGCAAACATATACTCTTTCATTCACGACAAACTTGTCTTCTGCCTGGACATAGTAGTGGGGTATGGAACATGTGTTAATAACATCATATGGGGTAATCTTATAACAGCACATTTTGCACTGTTGCCACACCTTTTATCAAGACAATACTGACCAACAAATTGAGTGTTTTTTTTTTTCAAATCATACCTTGCAAGGCATTCCTTGCATAAAGATTAGTATAGTAGTGTGTAGGGTGTGACTACATGGGTGTATTCCATCATAGACATACCTTCAATATCCTGCTCTGTGTTCTCATATTGTATTGGGGTACTCAGTTTGATGATTGCACCCCTTGGGTGATCTCAGTGACTTAGTGGACCTGCTTCTGCTCCCAGTGAATTTGTCAGAGGAAGAGAAATGAATCTGAGGACACTTTTGCAGTTGCCTGAGGATAAAAGGAAATGGGAATAATGCCAGAACAGGGGATTAATAAAAGAAAATCCAAACAGATAAACTCCACAAGCAGTCAATATCTATCCTAGAGCTCTGAAAAAAGACTGCAAAAGAAATGCAGACAGGGCTAGAAATCACTAAGTTGTCATCACTTTTCAGATTAGAGTTGCTTGTTTGTGTAACATTATAGTGTGCTTAAGGTTCTGAACACAGCTGCAATGTTAGTCTGCTACTTTCAATTATTATATTGGCCTTGTCTTAAGCTTTATTTCAAATCATATTAATTCTAATAAAACTGTATTACAAATTGTCACGTTTATGTTAGCCAAAGGACAGACATTTGAACTGGTTCTTATAAGAACCTTTTTGTCTCGCCATAGAATATGCTAAAGATGGATGATCCACCAAGGGTTCAGGTTAATTTCTGGTAAATGCCCAATACTTTAGATACTTAGCTATATGATCCAAATGTTTTGAGGAGAGACCCAATTTATCTACATCTGCTGTTTCTTTTTCTGGAAACAGGTTGCTATCCACTTTAGTATCAGGTCTTTTGTAGAAAAATTGTGGAAAGAATAATGCATACTATTTGTCATATTTTAACTCAATTGATGTTAAAAGGAGGAGGAGCTTAAATTCATTACTTTGCTAGCCACAGAATCATGGTCTGAATAGAATTGACTGGAGCACCAATGATTTCTGAGCTGGCAGATGGTTGCTTGGGCACAACTGAGTCTAGGTTAGAACAGCCATGACTGGAGATGCATGAGACAGAGAATTGAGGAGCTGTAACCAGCTACTTTACAGTGCAGCTCTCCTATTCCTGCATCAACCATAGGTTGGTGCATCAGTTTGGCCTGCTGTCTGTTGCAAACTGACAGCTTCTTTTACTTCAGTTAAGGATGCATAACAACACTGTGCACTGATAAAAATACAGAATCCTAAACTGGGTTAACTACATTTTCTAGGTGACACTGTTGAAAGAAATAATTTATTTTTCTTGAACAAGTTTTGTGTGGCTTTAAAAATAAACAAAAAACCAAACCTTGCTGCCTTAGTCTTATGTTATAGAGAATGGGCCAAATTCAGGCCATACTCAGTGCTTTGGTAGATGAACTGTGACTAACACTAACAAAAATAGTGCATTTCTTGTGGGATCTGTACTTTACCCTGGTTAAACCCCCATGCAGAGCTCACTATGCTATACAAGTTACTCTAAGTAATCTAAATTGGTGTTAGCATGACCAAATCAAAGAGTGTATTTACTACAGTGGCCTGATCATATGCAGGACAATAGGCTTTGCCCTAGAACCACATTTCTAGTTACTGCACAGGTGGAATGAGAAATGATGTGGTAGGACACAAATGCACCCCACTTGGAAACCTCTTTTCCAGTTGACACGTGCAAATTAAGATTATCTGAATTTGGCGCAAGGGATTATGTTAAATATTTATATATATAAACTTGGCTTCTTTGGTAGTTCAGCTGTATGGTTATTACAAGAGTGGTGTTTCTTAAAATAACCACTTTCTGTTTTAAACGAAGGTAATTCATTATGGACTAGATAGCCCTTCATCAATTAAACTGCTGGTTGTTCTTGAACAAGACACACAAAATGAGCGTTCTGTCAACAGCTGGAGTAGTTTTACTAAGGAAGATCAGTGGACCGTTGGTATAAAGGAGCGGAGGAGGAGAAGTATAGAATTTAGCAAGCTACTGGAAAATTTAACCATGTACCTCTACTCACCCTTTTAAGTGTTTTAAACTTCCATTTAGAATTATGGTTTAGTCCTACATTTTAAAAGACCTATAGAGAGAGATGCAGTGTTATTGTAGCCATGTTGGTCCCAGGATATTGGAGATAAGGGGGGTGAGGTAATATCTTGTATTGGACCAAGTTCTGTTGGTGACAGAGACCAGCCTTCGAGCTATCACAGAGGTGAAGGGGAAGGTGACCTGAAGAGCTCTATGTTAGCTTGAAAGCTCATCTCTCTCACCAACAGAAGTTGGACCAATACAAGATACTACTTCACCCACCTTGTCTCTCTCTTATAAAATGAGAGAATATTATTAAGCAGTAGATCTCTCAGAGCTAAAGTAGGTAGTAATATACACATTTTACTGGTGACCAGACAGGTTAAGTGACTTTCCCAGTGTCACATAACAAACCAATTGTATGGCCTAGAACAAAGCCCTGGATATGCCATATCCCACGGACGATGAGGTCCACCAGTTGTTTTTAAGCAATAGCAAAATGAAGTCAGCTGCACTGTAAGCTATTTTCTTCCGCACAATCATAGGTTTAAAAACTAGTTTTGTTTTCCTTTTATGATTTTATTTTGAAAAGTAAAGCATTTACCATTGGAAGAGAAAGAAACTAATGTCCAGCAGGTAATAGTCTAGTAAATATTTACTAAAAAAATTTGAAGACCAGGAAATACAATTTATAGTATGTAAAAATCTTTTACAAATTCATTCATCTCCCTTTTCCCACTTTTTTCTTCCTATATGAAGCAAAATGTTCATAACCATTTCAATGCGATTTTTATTCCAGTGTTAACTGAATATTGCCATGTTCAGCCTTTCATTTTCCAGGCTTTTAGGCAATCACAACTCTATATTTATTTGAAATGCATTCCATACTGAAACAATATTTTATAGCACTTAATTTAAATTATTTTCACATGTATTGCATGTTTCACCCAAGGATTTCAAATAACTTTTCAAATATTAATCAACACTTTACAATACTCTTCTGAGGTAGGTCATTATCATCCCCATTTTACATGCGTGGAAACCCAGGCACAAAGAGGTTAAAGTATTTGTTCCAAGTTGTAGCTATTGCAAAACCAATAAGAAACCCCTGAACTCCCAGTGCCAGTGCTGAGGGCCAAACTCACACCTTGCAAGTGACTGCAGCTTCCCAGCTGAGCTGTACCTTATTTCACAAAGCAGCATACAACCCCTAGTACTGTGCTCAGTACTCATTACCACGCTACAATTAATGCACTGTAGCTATTGGCAATGGTTCAGAAGAGTTCGTTACTGTGATAATGCCAGAGTGTTCTAAGATGGCCTGAGAAATCAATCAATATACTAGTACCGTGCAAAAGATATCCTCTTATCTTACATTTCAAAGGAAACTTGAAACACTTCCGAACTTATCACTTAAATAGATAAAACTGACAAATCCATGGAAAGTAACTCAAAAAGTGTCGTAAGTCCCCATTTTCTTCACTATGATGGTTGGATGGGAGAGTAGATAAAATGCTTATCAGTGACTTCATCACTGACAGCTGGATTCTCCTTCACTGTGTTCATATCATGAGAAGTGATGAAAACCCTAGTGGAAAGAAATTTACCACATGCAACCACTTCTCTGAGAAGGTTGAATAAAAAATATCTGCGCCTAATCCAGTAACTTATTTTTTTCATCTGTACAAACACTCCTTTTTCCAAATACATACTTACATAAATATAACTTTTAAATGTTGAAGCTCATCATAAGAAGAAAGGAGTGATGTTTGAACTGGGTTCTTATAAGAACCTTTTTGTCTCTCCATAGAATATACTAAAGATGGATGGCCTACCAAGGGTTCAGGTTAATTTCTGCTAAATGCCCAATACTTTAGATACTTAGCTACATGATCCAAATGTTTTGAGGAGAGACCCAATTTATCCAAATCTGCTGTTTCATTTTCTGGAAACAGGTTGCTACCCACTTTAGTATCGGGTCTTTTGTAAAAATTTTGTGGAAATAATAAAGCATACTTTTTGCCATATTTTACTCATTTGATGTTAAAAGGAGGGGGAGAAGGAGCTTAAATTCATTACTTTGCTAGCCACAGAATCATGGTCTGAATAGAATTGACTGGAGCACCAATGAGTTCTGAGCTGGCAGATGGTTGCTTGGACACAACTGAACCTAGATTAGAACAGCCATGACTGGAGATGCCTGAAACAGAGAATTGGGGAGCTGTAACCAGGTCCTTTACAGTGCAGCTCTCCCATTCCTGGATCAGACCAATGGTCCATCCAGCGCAGTTTCCTGTCCTCCATCTGTGGCCAATGACAGGTGCTTCAGAGGGAATAAACAGAATAGGTAATCATCAAGTGATCCATCCCCTGTCACACGTTCCCAGCTTCTGGCAAACAGACACCACTCTGCCCATCCTGACTAATAACCATTGATGAACCTATTCTCCATGAATTTATCTAGCTCTTTTTTGAACCTTGTTATAGTCATCCCTTCCTTCTCCGATGAGATGGCCCAGCATACACAATAGTATGACATCGTACTTAACCCAGAACTTCATGGCACTAGGGATAGCCATTTAGGGAATTGAAAGAGGAAAAAATAGTATGCATTTTCCCCTTAGATAATATGCTCTTGTCCCTCATAAACTAGCTGTTGTGGGAATTCAGCTACTATTGGTAAATGCCTGGGCATTTGTGCAGTGCTTTAATACTCAGACCTAAACTACCTTTTAGTTCTAAACTACTCAATTCAGTAGAACCTCAGAGTTACGAACTGACCAGTCAACCACACACCTCATTTGGAACCCGAAGTATGCAATTAGGCAGCAGCAGAGACCAAAAAATAAAGCAAGTACATGAAGTACAGTACTGTCTTAAATGTAAACTACTAAAAATAAAGGGAAAGTTTAAAAACAAGTTTTGACAAGGTAAGGAAACTTTCTGTGCTTTTAAAACTTAAATTAAGATGGTTGAAAGCAGCATTTTTCTTTTGCATACTTAAGTTTCAAAGCTACGTTTAGTCAATGTTCAGCTGTAAACTTTTGAAAGAACAACCATAACGTTCTGTTCAAAGCTACAAACATTTCAGAGTTTTGAACAACCTCAATTCCCAAGGTGTTCATAACTCTGAGGTTCTGCTGTACTATTCTGTCTAACGATAACCCCTTAATCTTTATGTTCAAGTATGCTAGAAAGGGTGACCAGATTTTGAGGATATTTTTATACTGGATGGAAGTTAAAAACCAGACAAATTTAAATTAGAAATGAGGCATAACAGTGAGAATGATTAACCACTGGAACAAACTACCAAAGGAAGGGATGGATTCTCTATTTCTTCTTGTCTTCCATTCAAATGGGGTTGATATGCTTTAGTCACTCATAAGTTGTTGAGCTCAATGTATGTGTAACTGAGTGAAATTCTTTGGTTAGTGTTATACTGGAAGTAAGATGTGATGATCCAATGGTCCCTTCTGTCCTTAAAATCTATAATCTGTATTGACCCTACAGACAATTCATGTTACACTAGAAATGTAGCTTTTTACCTCTTAAATGAGCATTTTAAGGTGAGTTTCAGGAGGAGTTCACTCCTCCCATGCTTCTTCTCCTCTTCTTCTACGCTGGTATGCAGCCCCTTCTCTCCTCACACTGCACACCAGCTGAATGATGGAATAAGGCCCACTCTTTCAGATGGCAGTAACCCTTATCATGCATTGGCCACCTCTTCAGCAGGAAGCAAATTCTGAAGTCAATGCCTGGAAGTTTACACTTCTGATTGTGACTGCTCTGAGTTGCCCACTACTACAGACGGAAGGAGAATAAGTCTTCTGTTCAGAGAGGGGAGGAGGAGGATTTCCACAGAGGGAGACCCAGGGGATGTCCACAACTTGATCTGCCTGAAAGTCTTGACCCAAGGGCTCTCTCCAATGGTTACAGGCTGTCACATCCATCCCATTAGTGAGGAAATTGGCTAGCTAGTCCCAAGATGGGAAACATGTCAGAACTCAGAAATATTCTGTTGGTTAATGCATAGTTCATGAATTGACAGTGTAATGGGATGACAAACTCGTTCTCATGTGTGTTTGTATAATCTTTTTTGCATTTACAGAATGTCTACAGTGACAGCAGAACACGGTCACAAAGTCAGTTTTAGATACTGCATCTAATATGTTGTGATCCTACCATCATTGCTTCTGTATACCCAGTGCTACAGGATGGGATTTACACACAATCCTGTAGATTTATGAGGAGCTCATGGAAGCTAGACAAATAAAATCTCTGTGCATTGATGGGAAAGATTTACAAAGTAGCACTTGATAAAAACAATTTTGTTTAAGGACACTGGAGAATAGACTGTGGTAGGCTTCATGGTTTTGGTTCTTTTTTTATATGTCATGTAGTAAGTCAGAGAACAAATATGAGCTGTGAGCGATAACTTGGGTTTTGTTTACAACTGTTACTGTCTTTTTTTTAAATGTATTTATGCCTTCTATATTGAATCTTCAGGTTCAAGTTCTTCGGAATGCAGGAGAAGAAGTGACCCTAACAGTGTCCTTTCTGAAAAGAGCACCTGCTTTTCTCAAATTGCCTCTGAATGAAGATTGTGTGTGTAAGCATTTGTGATTAGCTAAAAGAAAAATCAATTCGTTGTTCACGTGAAATTTCCTGTGCACTGTCAGTGAGTGGCAGGAGCTGTTTCAGTCAGTTTTGTGGCGTGAATATGAACTTTTAATATCAACAGGTGGTGTGTTGACTTTGTTGCAAGCTAATGCTATCTTTGCTTCAGGTCATACTCCCAACTGGTGTGAATCAGCATAGCATTACTGAAATCAGTAGGGCTACACCAGTTTACACGAGCTAAGGTTTGGGCCCAGAGTATTTAAAGATCCTTTTTTCAAACATACAGTGTCATTGAAATTGGAACGGTTTATATATTCTAAATGTGGAACTGAGATTCCACATTTACATTTTAAGGTCTTATCTTCTCAATTTAAATTTCATTCAGGGGCTTTAGTGGAGATATTCCTTTAACTGGAGATTAATACACTCTGAACTGAATAGTATTTTGTTTAGTGCAACAGAATTTTAGTTGACTAGCCCCAATGGGAATTTGAAAGAGATGTATAGAAGCAGCTGCCTGCTTCTAACTATAGTAAATTATAATTGTTGGTACACCACTGTATATAGCTACAGTGTATATGTGCCTGTGTATATGCGTGACTATGTCTTTATCCACCTCTGCTTTCTTTCAACTTCTTTTTTTTTTCTGAATGTGGGAAGATAACGTTTAGTTTTTAATTATGAGAACAAAAATATTTTTAGGTCTGAAACCTATTTTGTGTGTGTGTGTGTGTGTGTTTTGGTGTATGAAATCTCTTCTAAAATATTTCAGTTTATTTGCATGAATTCATTGACCAATTCCTTATTTCTTACAAACTTTGTACAGGCAATGTTTTTGTTCACAAGTAGAACTGATCAAAATATTTCTGAAACTTTTTTCCTATTGGAAAAAATTATCTTGTCAAAACAAAAATGTTCTGTGATACATTTCTGTTTCAGTGACTGTTTTGCAGGAAGGTTTCTCAGTCCAGGAAGAACTCTCTTGCCTGCTTATTATAGGGCACTGGCTGGAATTTACAGTGAAACAGAGTGGGGACTTGAACCCTCATATCTTAATCCACTTCCTTACTACTGGGCTAATCAGAGTGTGAATTATAAATAACTAATGCTCACAGTAATACTTCGTGAAAAATCCTAAATTGACTGTTGTTCATGTCAGTTATTCATTGGCTAATTTTGAATAACAAACACATAGCAATTAATCCGTGGATATTTCATGAATAAAAAGAGAAACAAACAAACTGTTGTCTGTAAAGAGCTTAGTTGTACCCATGACAGTGCTTGGGACAAAAATGTAGCTGTTTGAATATGATATCTAACATCATGTAATATGGGACAATGTTATATGCATGACTATTTTTATTAGGTGTCCCTAGTGACCAAAGCAGTGGCACATCATCTCCCCTCTGTGACAGTGGTTTGCATCTCAACTATCATCCCAACAATACGGTAAGAGATTATTTTACCTTCCAGTGCTAACTCATTAATGAGGTGATGGATAATATCCCAGGAGAGGCATAGAAAAATATCTACAAAGATGGGGGTCACCTAAGTAACACTGGATTTAGTAGATGAATAAGAGTTTCCCTTTAGTCTTGAATATACCTGTAACATTTTTGACCCCTCCTATTCTGAGGCATCCTCTACTGATTTTCAATTAAACGTGTCTGAATGTATTAACCGGTGAGCTAGGAACCATTTTTCATTTTTTCTGCCTCTTTTTGAAGAGTAACTGCCAAAGAAACAACATACAGCCTGGTATGATTAACATGAGACACATACAGAATATAATTGAATGTCAGAGTTGTATATTTAGTGAAGGGGATCTGGCAGCTGTTCCACTCCTGCCTTAATCAGCTACTAGTGAGAAAACAGATATTTTTAAGTTAGAGAGCATTCTGACGGCATATTTGTATAATCAATTCATTTGTGCCCCTTGCATTTCATATGCTTCATAAAAAGTAAGGATAAGAAAACTTTCAAAGTCACTTTGGATGCTGCTGAACTATTAAATAATTACAGCTGGTTGGGAATTTGTCAATTATATGGTTTTCACCAGAAAATGCTGATTTGTCACTATTGAAACTTTTCGAAGGAAAAGGTTCATTGTGACAATTTTCCTGGTTTTGAAAAAAAAATGAAAAAAGTTTGAAACTGTCAAAACATCCCATTTTGACATTATTGAAACATAAACATTCCGATTGGGGGTCAAAATGATTTTTCGTTTCAAAATGTATAGGAAAAAATGACAATTGAAATTAAACTTTTTGAAATTCATTGACACAATCCATTTTTTCCCCCAGATTCCCCTCCCCACAATCATTTTTGAAAATTCCCATGGAGTTGGCAAACAGTTTCCAAGGTCTAAGAATAATCCCTTAAAACATACACAGCATATATAAAAGAGAACATTTTTGGTATTTACTTTGTATTTATATTTTAACACATCAAAATAGAGCCTATCCCTTGAAAATAATTAAAAATACTACTGAATTCTGCACCCGTCCCCAAGAAAGCAAACCAACCATCTTATTCCACATAAAAGAAATGTCACCCAAAACAACATTTCCCCATCTCATCTCTCTTGCTAAGCCTGAAACATAGATATCTGTCTCTAGGCCCCCTACACTGAGCTAAGTGGGGTGTGGAAGAGAGCTGCTGAGCCCAGGAAAAACCACTGGTTACAGAAAGCAGTTAAGTAAAATCTTCTCCCTTCTACAGAAACCTCTTTGTGACTCACCAGTGCTGAAAATGGGACACAGATGGGAATGGTGGAGATAATAAGGCAAATTCTCAATTTGAGGTCAATAAAGCTATGACAGTTTATACCAGCTGAGTGTCTGGTCCCTGTGTATGTACTTAATAATTCTGTGACAAGATTGAATGCTCAGCAAGCCAAGGTGTGAATGTACAGCACTCTAGCCTGCCGCACATGCTGTGTGGACCCTGCTACTGCACAGTAAAAGTTCTATAGTGCAGTCTGACATACTGCTATTTAAAACTGAAGTACATCAAGGCATGCTAGAGAATGATTGGCGTACAATATCAGGGTCCACATAGCCTGTCAGTGAGCAACAAGCTACAACAATGTACATTCATGCCCTGGCTTGCTGTGCACTGGCTCTGTAGCCAAGTCAACTGAGCTTACATTTGGTGACTTTAGTAATTAGAGCTAGGTAAATGTATTCAAATACAATAAGAACTCCTCTAGACCTTCTCCCAAACCTTCAGTTCAACTCAAACCATGCTTTAGTTGTCACTTCTAAAAACTCATTTTCTGGTACAATCAAATGAAGATTTCCTTTCATAAAGTGGAGTATTTAAGTGTACCATTTTTCCTGTTTCGTAAAAGGGGTGTATTTTAAATTTCATTAATTAGCATCACAAATTCTAATCAAAAGTGATATTATAATGGCAAACTGTCATTTTAAGATGAACATCTACAGATAGATATTCAAATTTATATTCAGAAATACCTTTGGAGAGTATGATACACTTTCTTCACAATGTCGGAAAAGACTTTAACACATGAATATAAGATGCTTTTTTTAAATGCAGGAAAAAACAAAGTGATGGTCACTTTATACAGTCTTGGAAGGTGGTATTTGACTTGTAATACTCTTTTTGATGTGTATCAAACAACTCGTAGGTGGGCTTCTTATGATAAGCAAGAACTTTCACCTAGAATTATCCATTATAACTTATACAGGATATTGCCAGTAATGATATAAACCACTACATATGCAATAAAATATCAGAGTTTGAACTGGAAAGATAAGTGCTTATGAGTACTCCATCCTAGAGCCACAATCAGCTGGACTCTGACTTCACTGGGTTTCTGCACTGACAAAAAAGGCTGCCTCCATGAATCAGACTTCAGGATCAGGTCTTAGTGCTGGTCAAAGAATATTAAAAAATACATTCATAAGTAAATGTTGGTAACTTTGCTCCACTGCTGTTTGAGTGGATTGCATTATGTGATTTGCAAGTTTTTTGATAACTTCCATTTCATAAAAAATGTTTAATAATTTGTGAAAATACTTGTGAAATTTTTGAGATTTATATTAATTCAGAAATGTATACTAGGAGGTATTTACTATTCACCATTCATTATCTGTTATTCTCCCATGTAAAATCTTACAGCTGTGTAATCAGGGAGCAGAAAAAATTCCTTGTTACAGACCACAAATCAGCTGAATCATTACTGTACAACATAAAGGTGAACATTTTTGCCCAGTTTTGTCCATTTTTAAATTTGATAAATTTTAAATTTGATAAATATTTATGAATGGGGGAAGGGTTACATTTTCAGCAAACATTATTAACAATAAAAAATTAAACCTAGTCATGTCTAGGATGAAACTTTTGTTGTATGGGTACCAAAATAACTGCAGTCTAATTTCAACCAGAGGTTTTCATAGAATATTTGTTCTGCATCCAACTGTGAAATTATTTTGGAGAATAAAATAATAAAAACTTTATATAATATGTTTGTTTTTAAAATATGGTTTAAACGAGCTTTCTTCACATGTGTTGAATGGAATGCCATTTGATGGTACATCACAACTAATGAAGGATGAATGTCAAAAACCCAATGGTTCATAGAACCACCTCAGCTATTACATCTTCGTCCCACTCGCTTCCACCTGTGAAACTGGGAAAGAGATTTTCTTTTTTTGTGTTTAATTTTTTTATTGATGTTTTTAAATTTATAAAAATGACAAATACAAAAAGATACATAACTTATACATGCTAGCACCCTTTTTCTCCCTGGGGTGGAAATTGAATGTGCATTAGTACATATGATTTCCCCTGCGTGTCTTCTTGGATCCTTTTCTTGTGCAATGGAGAAAAATAAGGTACCTATAGCGTCGGTTGTATGAAGGGTCTGGGCTAGCCTAGCTAAGAAGTGCCATTTTCATCCTCACCATCATACAAAAGTATCTCTATAGAGTAGGGCTCTGAAGTGATTAACAAAAATTAATTGCAATTAATCATGCAATTAAAAAATTGTGATTAAATGTGCTGTTAAACAATAACAGAATACAATTTATTTAAACATTTTTGGATGTTTTCTACATTTTCAAATAAGTTGATTTCAATTACAACACAAAATTCAAAGTGTATAGTGCTCACCTTATATTTAAATTTTTTTACAAATATTTGCACCACAAAAATGATAAACAAAAGAAACAGTATTTCAAGTCTTTCATAAATAACTTCAAAATAACGGAACTCCTAGTTCTTGTGTCATGAGAAGGAGTAAATAACACTTCTTTATTTGCTTTCTCCACACCAGTCATGATTTTATAGACCTCAAGCATAAACCCCCTTAGTTGTCTCTTTTCCAAGGTGAAAAGTCCCAGTCTTATTTATCTCTTCTCATACGGAAGTATGCATAGATGTATAGCTACTATATAAGGTAGCACTCACCTGTTTAAACTGTTTAATATGAACGTTGATGTAAAATCATTTTTATTTGCCTAGTACAGTTGTCAGTAAAGCACAGCGATATTCCAGGGACTATTTATCATGACATAAGAAAGGCCATACTGGGTCAGATCACTGGTCCATCTAGCCCAGTATCCTGTCTTCCACAAGTGACCAATGCCAGATGCTTCAGAGGGAGTGAACAGAGCAGATAATCATCAAGTGATCCATCCCGTTACCCTTTGCTGCACTAATTATGTCATAGGCTTATTCATTTCTGAGATATGTAGATGAGATCTCTGTTTAAAATGTATCTACATCCTGCAAAAAGATTTGGTAGGCCTGAAACTTTCCATGAATAAAAAAAGGGAAGGAGAAATGACATCAAGGAAAACATGTAGAGTGTTGTTTGTTATCATTTACACATACTTAAATCTTTCAAGCTTGGCGTCACTTGCAAGCATCACAGAATAATCATCATATTGGTTTATTTTTTTAAAAAGTATTTTACAGGATACTAAAACATGCAAATCAAGACTAGCATATTATCATACAGTTAGCTTGTGGGCAGGTCTTAATCTTTCCTCATACAAAAGCCGTTCCATACCCCTAATAATTTTTGTTGCCCTTTTCTGTATCTTTTCCAATTCCAATATATCTTTTTTGAGATGGGGTAACCACATCTGCACGCAATATTCAAGATGTGGGCGTGACATAGATTTATATAGAGGCAATGTGATATTTTCTGTCTTATTATCTATCCCTTTCTTAATGATTCCCAACATTCGGTTAGCTTTTTTGACTGCCACTGCAAATTGAGTGAATGTTTTCAGACCCCAGAATTGTATATGTATAGGTGGGATTATGTTTTCCAATGTGCTTTACTTTGCATTTATCAGCATTGAATTTCATCTGCCATTTTGTTGCCCAGTCACCCAGTTTTGTGAGATCCCTTTGTAGCTCTTCGTAGTCTGCTTTGGACTTAACTATCTTGAGTTTACCCCTTTTTCCAGATCATTTATGAATATGTTGAATAAGACTTGTCCCAGTACAGACCTCTGGGGGACACCACTGTTTACCTCTTTTCATTCTGAAAACTGACCGTTTATTCTTACCCTTTGTTTCCTATCTTTTAATCAGTTAACAATCCATGAGAGCCCTTCCCTCTTATCCCATGACAGCATACTTTGCTTAAGAGCCTTTGGCGAGGGAACTTCTCAAACACTTTCTGAAAACCTAAGTATACTATATCCACTGGATTCCCCTTGTCCACATGCCTGTTGACCCCCTCAAAGCATTCCAGTAGATTGGTGAGGCAGGATTTCCCTTTCCAAAAACCATGCTGACTCTTCCCCAACAAATTATGTTCATCTATGTGTCTGACAATTCTGTTTACTATCGTTTCAACCAGTTTGCCTGGTACTTAAGTTAGGCTTACTGGCCTGTAATTGCCAGGATCACCTCTGGAGCCATTTTTAAAAATTAGCATCACATTAGCTATCCTCCAGTCATTTGGTATAGAAGCTGATTTAAATGATGGGTTGTAAACCATAGTTTGTATTAAACTAATAGCAAAAGGAGAGTGGAAAAACAAGGAAGATATGAGCACTCAGCAAAAAATGACACGCTGAGAACAAGAGAGACAAAGTGGGTGGCTTTTATTGGACCAATTTATGTTGGGGAGAAAGACAAGCTTTTGCGCTTATACAGAGCTCATCTTCAGTTCTAGGAAACATGTTCAGAGTGTCACAGCTAAATACAAGGTGGAACATTTTATTTAGCATAAGTAGTTAACACATGTTTCAAGGGACCATTCAAGGTGAAGTGGCCCATTATCACCCTTCCAGTCGTAAGAGGAGAACAAAGGGCGGAGGTTGTTAGTGGATTAGAGATTGCTGTAATAAGCCATAAATCCAATGTCTCTATTCAGTCCATAATTTTTAGTGTTTAGCAAACATGAATTTCAGCTCTCAGGTTCATCTTTTGAAAGTGTTGTGCGGGTTTCCTTTGAGGATGAGGAATGATAGGTCAGATATAGAGTGATCGCTTTGGAAAAAGTGTTCACCCACAGGCGATACGGCATTTTTGTCTTTTATCATTATCTTCTATGAGTTCATTCAGAAGTGTAGTGATTGGCTGGTTTCACCCCAGGGTTATTGGGGCATTGAGTACACTGAATGAGGTATATCACATATTGTAATAGGCATGCATAGGACCCATGGATCTTGAAAAGTGTATTGTGTGGGTATTGATCATTGTAGCAGTGAAAATATGTATGCAGATTTTTCATCTGTTTTTTTGGCAGGGTCTGATGCTGCTTTGAGTTGGTGTGTCCTGGTCTGTGAGGAGCTTGCTTTTGATGATGAGGTTGGAGAGGTTGCGGGGGTAGTTTGAAGGCCAGAAGAGAGGGTTCAAGAAAGATTTCTTTCAGGATGGGGTCCCCATTGAGTATGGGTTATCGTTGTTTAATGATACCCTGTATAGATTCCAGTTTGGTGTGATAGTGACTACTAGGGATGTGTGGTCAGAGGTTTTTATTTCCGTATTAAAGCAGGTTCTCTCAGAGTATTTGGGTGGCCTGTTCAAGGATGTGATCTACTTTTTTGGTGGAGTGCCCTTGTTTGGCGATTTTGAGTGTGTTAAGGTGCATATCCTGGACTTTCTCCTCAGAGCCTATTCTGTGATATCTGAGTGTTTGGCTCTAGATAACACATTTCTTGGTGTAACTGGAGTGGTTGCTGGATCTCTGAAAGAAGGTGTGGTGATCCGTGGGTTCTTGTATATAGTTGTCTCTAGGGTTCCATGATTGAAGCTGATAGTGGTGTCCAAGAAGTTGATGCTAGTATGGGAGTGATTTTAATGAACAGGTGATGGTTCTTGAAGTCATGGTGGAAATCTATATTGAGAACAAAATTAATTACAGAACTAAAGAATCTGAAGAGAAGAAATTATTTAATTGGCTGCACATCAATGCTAAGATCCTGGGTAACAAACGAGGAATTAGAATTTCTGACCATTAATTCTGTCTAGTTAGTATTACAGAACCATGGTGGGATGATTCATACTATTGGAATATTAAAATTAATGCTGCAACCTATTTAGGAAGGATCAAATGGGCAAAAGGGGATGGGGAATGTCACTCTATGTAAAAATTCATAATTCAGAAGAAGCTATTTTATTTTATTTATTTATTATATTTATTTCTTTATTTATTTTAATGCTTCTGGATCACTATTCTAATAGGTAAGCACATGAGGAGGGTATACGCTTTTTTTCTGCTACAAACTACCAAACTGCACAGGGGATCAGGATGACCACTTCTTATACATCTATCTGTAATTTGTAGAGAAAAATAAAGCTTCATGATCATGAGGGACTTCAGTCTGAGTGACGTATATAGGAGATTTCATGTGACCGGTACTAAAAGATCCTTGTAATTTATAACCATTATAGATGACAATTTCCAAACTCAAAAAGTGTTACAGCCAACATAGAGGAATTCTTTATTAGTCTGTGTCTCAACAGATAAAGAGAAACTGATCACAGAACTAAAAGATTAATGGTTGCTTAGGTTCATGTGATCATGACTGGAATACATTTATAGTGTGCAAGCAATATATATAATATACTTTGTGCTTTAATAGGGCCAATTTCACAAAACTGAAAACAATTATGAGCCAAGTAATCTGAGAGGAAGAATATAATCACAAAAATTTGTATGATAATTGGGAATCATTTAAGAACACCTGAGGAGATGCCTATAAAGCCACAACCCCAAAGTCGAGGAAGAAGGCTATACTGGTTAGAGGGCAGCGCATATATAAATAAAACAGATGGAAAAATGGGGAAGTTGATAGTAATGAATATTAAGCAGAAGTTAGGAATTGTAGAAAATTGATAAGGGAAGCAAATGGACACAAGGAAAAATCTATGACCATCAGAGTTAAGGACAATAAGAAGGAGTTTTTTAAAAAATATATTAAGAACAAAAAGAATCCTGACATTGGTGTTGGTCCATTCTTAGATGGAAATGGTAGACATCAATAATAATATAGAAAAGGCAAAAATGTTCAATTAATATTTATGTTCTATATTTGGGAAAAAATAGATAATATAGTCTCATTACCACTCTTGCCATTCCACTTGTATCTCTGGAAAGTCATAAACTGCTGCTACTAAAGTTAGAAATTTTTAAATTAGCTGGTCCAGATAACTTGCAGCCAAGAGTTTTAAGAGAGATGGCCAAGAAGCTAAGTTAATGGTGATTTTCAATAAGTCTTAGAGCACTGAGGGAATTCCCAATGATTGGAAGAAAGCTAATGTGCCAGTTTTTTAAAAGGGATGACCTGGATAATTGTAGGCCTGTCAGCCTGACACCGATCCCTGGTAGATAATAGAGCAGTTGATACAGGACTTGATTAATGAAGAATAAAGAAGTTTAATGTAATCAATGCAAATCAACATGGGTTTATAGAAAATAGATTCTGTCAAACTGACTTACTAATAGGTCTTAAAATGTAGTTGTAAATGGGGAATAGTCAGTGAGCAGGTGTGTTTCCAGTGGGGTTCCACATGGATTGTTTCTTTCCCTATGTTATTTAACATTGTTGTCAATGACCTGTAAGAAAACATAAAATCATCATGATAAAGTTTGCAGATGACACAGAAATTGGGAAGTGGTAAATAATGGAGAGAATAGGTCATTGATTCAGAGCTATCTGGATCACTTTTTTAAGTGGGTGCAAGCAAACAATATGTGTTTTAATACAGCTACGCGTAGGAACAAAGAATGTAGGCCTTACTTACAAGATGGGGAACTCTATCCTGGGAAGCCTGACTCTAAAAAAAAAATTGGAGGTCATGGTGAACAGTCGTTTGGACATGAGCTCCCAGTGTGACACTGTGGCTAAAATAGTGAATGTATTTCTGGGATTCATAAAGGAGGGAATCTTGAGTAGCAGTGGAGAAATTATTTTACCTCTATATGTCACAATCGTATGGCTGCCCTCAACCTTGAGATTCAGGTTATCTAGACCTTTCATAAATCTCTATAGAGTGGATGCACCTTTTAATTTTCCAGAGTGTGATTTCTGTGTGAGAGCTGCAGAGTGCCGAAGCTTTGAAAAGTTACCAGACTAGCTTCATTTTTATAAAAACCTTTTGATACAAAGAAATAATAATAGGTGTATACAACAATTTTGGCTGATAAGTATGAGTTTATATATATATAAAACAAAAAATCTCCACTAGACCCAATCCAAATAATAGTCTCGTTACCACTTTGGTAATGGATATGAAACAAAGTCAACATCTGAGGGATCAAACCCAGGCCCACTGGACTTACAATCAATGATTGAATTTTTAATGGAGTGTCCTCTGTGCTTTTGATATGCATTTATCAAGAGTCACTTTTCAAAAAATAATTGGTGTGCAAAAGTAGGATTGTATTTAATGTTATAATCCCAGATCCTCGCTGCACTAGTGCTCTATTTGGCATTAGCCAATCTTTGTGCTCCTTTAATCCCATGGCTGGCTCCTAGATAAATTAACGACAGCCTTAGGGTTGCTCTACATTTCTCTGACTTGTAGCTGCTGCTTAAAGACAGATTATGAAGGCTGCATATTGCAGGAATATAGTGCTATTTAAGATATTTACCTGTCCCTATGCAGAGGACTGTGAGGGAATGATGGAACTGACTTGAATATCACCTGGGATTCAGACTCACTGGGAGTGCAAAAATTATCATCTGGACGCTTAAAACAGTTTTCTGGTGCATTTTCCTGGTGCCAGAATAGGAGCCAGGAGATGGTTTTCATGCAAACATTTAATTCAATTCAAGGATCATATGAGCTGTAGATTCAGAAGATATAAATGTATTGTCTCAATTGAAAGACAAATATATGATGTTTCTGTGGAAAATAAACCATTTAATTATGAGTATTGCTGGGTGAGATTAATTTTCATCCCAAACTTCACTGTAACCTCTCCCAGTCAGTATACACTTATTTCAAAGATACAAAGTTAAGATTACTGCCTTGTGCATATGCATTACAATATATGATCACACATAATTTCCCTAATATAATATATATTTTAAATTTCTACAACTTTAGACACAAGATACATTTCCAAATGTTTGAATGCCTTGTGGAAAGTGTCATGGAAGTCAATTATATGCAAAATATTCAGTGAATGAATGAATGACTCCTGAGTTCTGCATCATTTACTGTAGGTCTTAATAGGTTCACCTTTCAGGGTAAAAATACTGCATACTACATTTCATTATCTGAGTTTGTAATTACATAATATACTGTATAATATATAGGCCAAAGGAGCAGAGTCAAGGTTACTCATGCAATCTAAATATACATTTCCTCTCTTTTGAAGATTGGACCTCTGTATCTCTCATGATGGAATTTCACAGGCTTTTCCTTCTAAAGATGAAAGTTTGTCATTTGAAACTATTTGTGCAGACACCTTTGAAAAACCTTAATTTATGAAAGGAACTCAATGATTCACTTCTGTTAGTCAGTGGTCACCTTAGGAAATGGGTTGCAGTTCAAAACACACTTTATGAATGAGTCACCAGTAAAAAATCTTACCTATCGAATACCCAATCCAAATAATTTAGTTTCTGGATATGAAACAAAGTCAGCAGCCAATGACCTAAATCTTAATGGAATGTTCTCTGAGCTTTTAGCAGGCATTGATTAGGAACCCACTTTTCAAGTATAATTGCCCCATGAAAAATATCATTTCTGTCATGGGTCTGCTGTGGTTTGATGAAAATATTTTTAATTTGGTTAAGTTTTTAAAACACAAGTTTCTGCCAGCATGGAATATGTTCAATGATAGGGGTTCTTTCAGTAATGAACTCCCTCCTTTCTATTGGCACAATACATGTGTGCACAACACATATCTCTATTTTTCAATGTGAGTTACACACGCAGAATGGGGCATTGTTGCACCACGTATTACATTCCGTGGCCCTATGCCTTGGTATGAGTTATATCTCGTTCATAATTACCAGAGTGTAACTCACTAGACTAAATACAATGAAAATATTATACTTAATAAGAGGGTATTGAAAACAATATTAAGCAGAAGTAGATTCATTACACATTATGCAATTAGTAATTAAAAGGCTGTATTCACTGCGTAAATTACTATACATAGGTATAACTTAAAGCATATTGGGTTCTTGGAAGATAGAATGGACAGTGAGTACTGATTCCATCAGTGATATGTAGTGAGTGATGTAGTGGTAACAAGCTCCCCCGCCCCCTGCCGCCTCATTCAGGCACAGGTTAAACATAGTATGTGATTATGTAATGCAGTATGGCTAAGGACTGGTGATCGCTGTAGTTAATGTTGTCTGTGTATTTCCATTATAATCCCTTTTTCATTCATAACTTTCTGAAACTTTCACCAGGTCTGGGGTGAAATCCTGGTCCCTCTGAACTAAATAAGAATTTTGCCATTGACTTCATTGGGGTCTGAATTTCACCCCTCTCAGCTTTAAGGGTCTGGTGGTTTTTGTTTTGTTTGTTTGTTTTCTGTAAGTAGTTCTGCCTTTTTTGTCTAAGGAGGGAGTCGGAAGTAATATATGTCTCCCATTTATAATAATATAATGAAGTTATTATTATTAATCTATTATTATTATTATTAGTGGTAGTAATAATATCACGGTAGCACCTAAAAATCTGGGTTTATGTCCCATCATGCTAGGCGCAGCACAAACACTAATTAAAAAGACAATGCATGCCCCAAAAATATTCTTCAGCATTTTGGAAACAACTGAAGGATAGAGAGTAGAAACCTGAAATTTGACAGTAAAATTACTGTTGTAGAAAATTGCCTTGGAGTGTCCTAATAAAATGTGTTGTATTGTGTAGGTCAAGGGAGTATATACAAAACACATGTTCACATGTGCGCACATGCACACACAGACATTGCTAACTGTGAAGATATACTGTTTGCTTTATTTTAATGTTATTTTAATTATGTTCATAGGATCCTTGAAACATAGGACTGGAAGGGATCTTGAGAAGTAAACAAGTCCAGCCCCCTGCACTGAGGCACCACCGAGTATACTTAGACCGTGCCTGACATGCATTTGTCCAACCTCTTCTTTAAATCCTCCAATAATGGGGATACTGTGCATTCCTTTGGAAGCCTATTACAGAACTTAACTGCCCTTATAATTAGAATGTTTTTTCTCTAATATCTAATGTAAATGTTCTTTGCTGCATATTAATATAACAGGTGATACATGTGAGGCATATGGTGACCCCTTGAAGTAGAAGACATTTTATAATTTGGTACTAAAGCAATTGCAGGTTGCCAAGCATGGCAATTTCAAAATATTTATGAAATACTGTATGATAAGCCTCGACTGTGGCATTTTGAATAGCTACTTCTATATTCAACCCTTCAAAATATTGTCCTCTACCTTTGAATTTTGAACACCTTCCTTGGCTATTCATTGCAATAACATGATTCAGTAACATTTGATTCTGTTTGTTTTCCCCAGTCTTGTAATACTTGTAATATTCATTTCCATAGTTTACAATATAGAGTGTTGGTTGAGGAGATGGCAGTTGTTGCAGTTCCTCCAACCATACTTGTTTCATGGGTTTTTTTTTTCAATCAAAAGTGAAAAAAAACATGGAATTTCTTCACAGTGTATAAAACTTGATCAAATAGAATTTTCAGGAAAGATTTTATCACATAAAACAAGGCACCAAATACTTGAAGGAAAAATGTGTCTCTCTGTATGGCAGATTATTATGATAAAGGCCAAAAATCAGAAGTGTTTAAAATTTCTTCCAGGATACACTATCATGTTCCTCATGGCCAACATCACCAGGGCTTAGGTGGGAGAAGAGATGGTGTGATCTCCGATTAATCCCGCTCCTTCATTCCCGTTTTTCCCAGTACCTCCCAGGATCAGATTTGTGCAGGTAAATAAGTATATATGCTTGAAATTTGTCTTGCCTGTGGATAGATATAATCTTAATGGTAACTTAGTAAATCAGTACTTCAGTTGAAAGGATAAATATATATTTCCCTGTACTCATGGGCCATAGAGCTACTTGATTGTTCAGTCCTCTGACTACTTGTCACAGTTTAGTTTAATAATGATTCCATTGTTGATCATGGCTCTCAAGCCAATTTTAATAGAAATTAGCAAGGAAGTTGAAAACTAATAATCATACTTGAAAATCTTTCCAAATATTTTGCATTTTAGTTGATTTTTGTTCCTGAATATTATAAAGCAAGCTTAATAAGCACATCAACATTTTAATGGTCTGAACACCTAGATATCATTGCTTTCTATTCTGCCAGCAACATACAGCAATAGATATTTTATGAAATTGGAGTGGTGGCCAGGTGCAGGCCAATGGAGTATCAAGCCCTAATCCTTGATGAGAAGACCTTGTTGACTGCAGCGGTTTTTTTCTGCTCTGCCATTCCCAGTTTATACAATATATCCCCTCAACTCCTGTATTATTCAGCTTTGTCAGAGACATTTTTCCAACTTTTAAAAACTATAGTCTTTCTTATATGCTATCTCTGGTAAACGTATCTTTGAATTTAAAGGGCTGTAGTATAACTGGATGCCATGCTCACCTATTTGTGTTTTAGATATATAGTAATCTGTCTTTACCATGCATGGGCCACAAGCACCAAAATCTCTCCTTTTTCCACTTGTACAAATGATGTGGTAAAGATAGACTGGGCAGTCTAGGGAAGTGGAAGATTTTCTTCCACTTTGTCAGGCCAAATGGATACAGGAGAGTGTTCCTATTGGAAACCAGGAAGTGGGTGTGCAGAGCCTGCCCACTGCTAAAGTATTCCTGACCAGAAGTGAGCAAAAAATTATTTTTTTGGTTCATTGGCTAAACCAAAAATCTGGGGGAAAAAAGTTGTTTTGGGTCAAACAAAATATTTTCCTTTGTTTTGAGGTGGTTTGTTTTATTTATTTATTTATTTTAAATGAAAAATCATTTCAAAATGAAAAATTGAAATGTGTTGTTTTAAAATGTCAAAATGTTTTGACTTAGAATTTTTTCCCCATTTTTTTTTGGCTGAAATAATTTGCCAAATTTGAAGTGAATTCGCCAACAGTTTCAGTTGACCCAACTCTTTGATTTCACCTCCTCTATTCCAGACATCAGCTTCATTTACTGTTCTTTTACTTGGTGTGGATGACTACATCATACCCTGATTACTCATTACTAAGTAATGATGGATGTTGAGAGAGAGAGGATTTTAAAAATGGGAATAAAATGGGGACAGGAGCTTCTCTGGGGAAATGGAAGGCATGTCATTACTTTTGTCAAATTTGAACACTATTTTGCTGTAAACTCAACTAAGCAATTGACTTCAGTGAGGACTACACACATAGTTAAAGTTAAGCATGCATGTAACTAGTTGTTGGCCTTAAAGTTTAATTTTGAACACTGACAAAATACAATTATATTATATTCTTTTGGTTCTAATTTCAAATGCTTAGCATGCATAGACTTACAGAGTTCATACTTAGGTACTCCAGTTTCTTTTAAGAAAGTAACTGTACATCAGAGATTTAAATCCAGTCCATGATTTCTAGAAAATAACTTTGAGTATGTTTAGGTCAAGCTAAAAGGATATTTTGTGTTTTCATCCTAGAATAATTGCACAGTCTCCTTGTACCCTCCTATATCAACTATGTAACATGAACAATTAACCAATACAACTTACATGGAAGAAAGCTGAGTTGGCAATGAGAAAAAATTATGTTTTGGTGGACAGGTTTAAAAAAAACTTTTAGTTGTGTTGGGTAAGGCAGTTTCTTGCCCTTCTGATTAGTGAAAATTAGTCTGGAATACAGCAGTGTCTCAAAAGATCTTGTTATCAGAGGAGTGCAGATTCCTAATGATGACTGAAAACACTGAAGCTATTGAAAGCAATATTAATGAGAGGATACTGAAAACAGTATTAAATAAAAATAGATTCATTACACATTATGTAATTAGTAATTAAAAGCCTGTTTTCACTAAACAAATTGTGCTGCATGATGCCTTTTTATGTCTCAATTAGTTTATTGTTTGTGTTTTGAAAACAAACAATGATACATAAGTATTAACTAATTATCATTATTGTATACATTACCATAATCCTCATTACTTATCTACTTCTAATTTACCACTTTATGCACAGTATTAGAGAGGAACCTTCTGTGTAATTTGAAGGTTAATTCAGGATAGTGTTCAAAAAGACTTTGACATGCTTTCAATTGTTTTTTTATACCACCTTAAAATATGTTACTGTACAGAAATATTCACTTTCATACACATGCTCACATTTATGATTACCCAAATTATTGCACACATCCTTGATAACATGGATTAAAGTATAAGCTAATAAAACAGCAATATTTGCAACATACTAACACTTTAACCTGAAAATAAAGCTGCATGCTGCCAGAGTTTCGCCTTTTGGCTTATTAATTTAAAACCTTCCATGAATTTCATGCTGCAGAAGCCCAGGAACCTGAATTCTACTCAGGCAACTAATTCAGCAAGAAATCAACTGGCAGACAGAACCAGTGTTCTTAAATATAATAGAATAGAAAAATGTGGTGCAAACCAAAGAGTATTTCAAATCTGATTTTTTCTTCTATATATCACAAACCATGAGTTTGATTTATTTGTGTTTATGTGGTCATGTATATGAACATCAAAGGGGTTCAAACTTTTCACTGGGGTTAAAGAAGAGATTCTGTATCATCTCAAAATGCCCAGGCCTGGAGGAGAGTCCTTTATCTCATAGACTCATAGACTCTAGGACTGGAAGGGACCTCGAGAGGTCATTGAGTCCAGTCCCCTGCCCTCATGGCAGGACCAAATACTGTCTAGACCATCCCTGATAGACATTTATCTAACCTACTCTTAAATATCTCCAGAGATGGAGCTTCCACAACTTCCCTAGGCAATCTATTCCAGTGTTTAACTACCCTGACAGTTAGGAACTTTTTCCTAATGTCCAACCTAAATCTCCCTTGCTGCAGTTTAAGCCCATTGCTTCTTGTTCTATCATTGGAGGCTAAGGTGAACAAGTTTTCTCCCTCCTCCTGATGACACCCTTTTAGATACCTGAAAACTGCTATCATGTCCCCTCTCAGTCTTCTCTTTTCCAAACTAAACAAACCCAATTCCTTCAGCCTTCCTTCATAGGTCTGTTCTCAAGACCTTTAATCATTCTTGTTGCTCTTCTCTGGACCCTCTCCAATTTCTCCACATCTTTCTTGAAATGCGGTGCCCAGAACTGGACACAATACTCCAGTTGAGGCCTAACCAGCGCAGAGTAAAGCGGAAGAATGACTTCTTGTGTCTTGTTTACAACACACCTGTTAATGCATCCCAGAATCACTTTTGCTTTTTTTGCAACAGTATCACACTGTTGACTCATATTAAGCTTGTGGTCCACTATGACCCCTAGATCTCTTTCTGCCATACTCCTTCCTAGACAGTCTCTTCCCATTCTGTATGTGTGAAACTGATTGTTCCTTCCTAAGTGGAGCACTTTGCATTTATCTTTATTGAACTTCATCCTGTTTATCTCAGACCATTTCTCCAACTTGTCCAGATCATTTTGAATTTTGACCCTGTCCTCCAAAGCAGTTGCAATCCCTCCCAGTTTGGTATCGTCCGCAAACTTAATAAGCGTACTTTCTATGCCAACATCTAAATCGTTGATGAAGATATTGAACAGAACCGGTCCCAAAACAGAACCCTGCGGAACCCCACTTGTTATACCTTTCCAGCAGGATTGGGAGCCATTAACAACTACTCTCTGAGTACGGTTATCCAGCCAGTTATGCACCCACCTTATAGTAGCCCCATCTAAATTGTACTTTCCTAGCTTATCTATAAGAATATCATGCGAGACTGTATCAAATGCCTTACTAAAGTCTAGGTATATCACATCCACCGCTTCTCCCTTATCCACAAGGCTCGTTATCCTATCAAAGAACGCTATCAGATTAGTTTGACACGATTTGTTCTTTACAAATGCATGCTGGCTATTCCCTATCACCTTACCACCTTCCAAGTGTTTGCAGATGATTTCTTTGATTACCTGCTCCATTATCTTCCCTGGCACAGAAGTTAAACTAACTGGTCTGTAGTTTCCTGGGTTGTTTTTATTTCCCTTTTTATAGATGGGCACTATATTTGCCCCCTTCCAGTCTTCTGGAATCTCCCTCGTCTCCCATGATTTCCCAAAGATAATAGCTAGAGGCTCAGATACCTCTTCCATTAACTCCTTGAGTATTCTAGGATGCATTTCATCAGGCCCTGGTGACTTGCAGGCATCTAACTTTTTCTAAGTGATTTTTTACTTGCTCTTTCCTTATTTTCTCTTCTAAACCTACCCTCTTCCCGTAGGTATTCACTATACTAGACATTCCTTCAAACTTCTCAGTGAAGACCGAAACAAAGAAGTCATTAAGCATCTCTGCCATTTCCAAGTCTCCCGTTACTGTTTCCCCCTCCTCATTGAGCAGTGGGCCTACCCTGTCCTTAGTCTTCCTCTTGCTTCTAATGTATTGATAAAAAGTCTTCTTGTTTCCCTTTATTCCCATAGCTAGTTTGAGTTCATTTTGTGCCTTTGCTTTTCTAATCTTGCCTCTGCATTCCTGTGTTATTTGCCTATATTCATCCTTCGTGATCTGACCTAGTTTCCATTTTTTATATGACGCCTTTTTATTTTGTAGGTCACGCAAGATCTCAAGGGTAAGCCAAGGTGGTCTTTTGCCACATTTTCTATCTTTCCTAACCATTGGAATAACTTGCTTTTGGGCCCTTAATAGCGTCCCTTTGAAAAACTGCCAACTTTCCTCAGTTGTTTTTCCTCTCAGTCTTAATTCCCATGGGACCTTGCCTATCAGCTCTCTGAGCTTACCAAAATCCGCCTTCCTGAAATCCATTGTCTCTATTCTGCTGTACTCCCTTCTACCCTTCCTTAGAATTGCAAATTCTATGATTTCATGATCACTTCCACCCCAGCTTCCTTCTACTTTCAAATTCTCAACAAGTTCCTCCCTATTTGTTAAAATCAAGTCTAGAACAGCTTCCCCCCTAGTAGCCTTTTCAACTTTCTGCAATAAAAAGTTGTCTGCAATGCAGTCCAGGAACTTATTGGATCGTCCGTGCCCCGCGGTGTTATTTTCCCAACATATATCTGGCTCATTAAGCTTCAGCCAGTAGAAGGGCTTGGGTTGTTTGTTTGTTTGTTTGTTTGTTTTTGCTTAGGAAAAGCTGCATTTACTTCCTGATGATAAGAAAGGGGTCAGAACTGGCTTCCCTGAAACCAAGTGACCAACCATTTTGTGCGTGTATATGCATGTGGTGTGTGTGTGTGTGTGTGTGTGTGTGTGTGTCCCAATAGCCTGTTGAAAAGGGACTTTTTTTCCTTGTCAAGAAGGAATTTCTGATTATTTTTTCCATGCCTAAAAGAGAACCAGAACTTCTCTTTGACTCTTCCAGATGAAAAATCCTTGCTAAAAAGGGACTCAACTATCTGCTTGCCAGGAGTCCTGAAAAAAACGTTCTTTGCCCAAAACAGAGAATCAGTCTATTTTCCTGAACGTGGTCTCTGTTGAGTTTGTGTGAAGTAAGGACCCGACTTTCAGTCAGAAGGGGTATTTAAAGGGAAAACAGATGTGTCTTTGACCAGAACAGTCCAACCATGGGAAGGGGGCTCAGGCTGGAGAAAAGGTCTCACATACACTCCCATGGATGCACAGGGGCTAGTAGTTTACCTGAGCCCCACCAGCTAGTCCACCAGTTCAGGTGATGCCTAATCCCCACCTCCCAGCCACCCACCTTTTCCAACCTAAATGGAGGAGGAGAGAACCTTCAAGGAACTGCTATCCATTTTTCCCCCCCTGGATGGTTCAGAAAGACTCCATGCCTTTGAGGTTATGATGGGGGCATTTAAAGGGAAAACAGGCATGTCTTTGACTGACGCTGCTCTTAAATGTAGATGAAGGCAACAGTCACCCCAAATATGGTGGTTACTAACCCACTAAAACAGAGAGCCCCAGTGTGGTGGTTATACAGAAGCTGCACATTCCACAGTTTTAAGAAATAGAATGAATCTTCAGAAAATCTTTTGTGATGTCAGCAACTGATTTCATTAAGTGAGACCCAATCCTCCTCTTAAAGATGACTGATTGTGGATGAACTATTCTCACAGTACCTGAATGACACATGCCTAATTTTGAACTGTGAATTTAGTGCTGAAGGATGGAGTTGTCACAGAATGCTAAGTGTGGAATGCCATATTCTTGTTCTGGGAGGTGGAATCAGGCTCAGCTTTGGTGGCTCTTAAGCCAGAGACCCACGAGCCTCCTATAGGCTCTTTACTGAAGAAATTAAGTCCCTTAGTACTTAGTATACAAAATTTTTCTCTTGCTTTGCAATTGCCTGGCATTCAACTGCAGTAAATCAGTCTGTAATGCATGACAACTCATTATATAACTGCTTAGATTGGGCTACTTGGATGGCTTCCACTTATGTCAATGGGTAAATCATAAACTTCCGTTTATTCTCAAATATTGCAGAAAGGTAATATGAAAAAAATCATTGTGGATCAATTTTGAATTCTCCAATCCTTTCATAAGTAGTTTAGAAAAGGATCATTTTTAAAAATAAACTCTATCACCTATAGGAACCAGCATAGAACAATTAGACACTAAGCTAACTTCATTTAAAGAATGATTTTAAAATCAAAGCTTTTAGGTATTAAATGTTTATTATATGACATTTCATGAAACCTTGTTTTTAGTGTTTGATAATTAATTTCTTGCATTTGTACTTTTTTGCTTCATATACTAGTTTTTAAACTTCCAAATAATCCAGATAAAAGTTGTATAGATATTGAATTGCTTTTAAAATGCACCAAATATTCTTATTTATTTACCTTCTGAAGCCATTCGGGTAGGTGTTTGGAGGAGACTCTATAAACTGGAATTCTGAGAGAAAAACGTTGTTCTATAACTGATGTTATAGAGGCGTCATAAATTTCCCAGAACTGAGTAATCATTCAGTCTAAGGGCCAACACTTTCAAACCTGAGTGTCTAAAGTTAGGCTCCTAAATCCATATTAAGAATTTAAATCAACTGCCTAAATACAGATTTAGGCACTTAACTTTAAATAGTCAGGTTTGAAAATGTTTTCAAAGATTTTCATGCAACCATTCTTATCTTTGTAGCTTTGCCATCTATAGAACTTAAATATCATCTCAATTGACCTGTTGTTACATTCATTTTAATTAAAGTCAGATATATACAAATTGAGATAACAAATAAGATAAGAGTTCAGTAGTTGACTATTGTGGTTGAAAGAAAAGCTTTTCTACATGTGGTGTTAAGATGATTTGTTAGAACAGATTACTTTTTCTTCTGATCTGATCTGTTTTGACATGTCTATAGGCAAAATGCATTCCAAGTAATTGCTGTGGATGGAGTTTGCAGTGGAATAATTCAGTCTGTCTCTGCTGAAGACTGTATGGACTGGCTACAAGCAATAGCAACTAACATTTCCAACCTCACAAAGCACAATGTAAGTATAGATCAAAGTGGTTCAGTGGATTTCCAAGTCATATTTGATCATAGCTATTGTAAAATGTCTTATAGGTTTAAGCATAGAATTTTCTGTTTGTAAACAATGCTTGAGATTTCCTCAGGGAAGTCAACTCAGTCTATCATAAAATCAGACTTTTTGAAAACTCTTTGAAAGGGAAATCATTTTCTCCCCAGCTATACAGTCCACTTCATCACTATCAGGATTATTTGCTTCTTAGTAGTACTTACCAGATTAAGAGAAACAGAGCTTGAAATTTAGGAAGGTCAGATGAGTTCTTTATGCATGTCTGAAAGTAAAAAGTAAATGTTATTTTTATATATTTTAAAAAACGGAAATATGTTTTTCCTTGTAAGTCCATTAGAGCAGGGATCATGTCTACCTGTGTGTTTGCACATCATCCTAACACACAGGCATCCTGATCCGGGCCTCTAGATGCTTCCATCGTATCAACATGTAAAATTAATAATGCATTTGTGCTTCATGCTCTTTACTTTATGCATGGTTTAATCTTATGTGAGAGATGTTTCATATTCTAGTGAGGATACATGTAATGCAAAAGCTTTTTCAAACTACTTTACTGATAAAATGGCAGGGTATTTGGTAGATTAGATACCATTTGTGTGTCAACTTCTGCACAGTATGTTTTTCTTTACTAAAGGGAGGAAAATATGCATGGGGATAAACTTATCTGTGGTATAAGCCATTTAACTCACACCGATGAACAATTCAGCCCATTAGGTTTTAATTTAGGTCCCATAAGATTTCCTTCAATCTGAATTACCTTCCCCTACCTGCTTCAAAATTTGTTTTTAATTCAAATGCTGGGAACATATTGAAGGTGATTTATATTCTAGTTTCAAAACTATGTTCCATCTGGCAGCAATATGTAAAAGTCAGTGCATTGGAAAAAACATGATAGACGTGAATTCATCCACCATCTGTAAGCTTCCATGCGATACAAGCCAAATTTCCTGGCTATTTATTCATCCCTATAATGTTGTTGCTGCATAGAACTGCCAGTCTCACCAGGATCCTGACAAATGAGGATGCTCTTTCTTTCAATTACCAACTTTAGATCATACTATAAACTATTTTTGCTATTTAAAATAGAGAATTTCTTTTCTCATAATAATGCATTGTTGCACAGAACCATCTGGCATAGCTTTAAGTGGCTCCGATTATGCTGTAATCACAGCTGCCTAGAGTAACTTCATTTTGCTAAAACATTGTAGTTACATGGCAAGTCTTATTTCAATATTTTAAAATGAACACAGTATATAATTCCCCAGTAGATTCCATAAAACACGAGGAACAAATGTATGCGACACTATACAGTAAGAGGCAAATGGATAATTATTCCTTTATTGTGCAAATCTTAGGTTGTTTTATCACCAGGGCTCACAATGGAATGGCTTTGATTGAGGGTCTGCCATGGTTTATAATCCCTCTGCATAATAATTGTCCATATGGATGTCTTGAAGTCCAGTCTGCCCATGGCCATGCTGAACTCATGGGAAGTGTTAAGGACCCTGTTATTTATAATGTAGTCATACTGTTCTTTAAAAATATCAATTGCCAGTAAGAATTACAGTTGACAGCATATAATGATGAATGAACATAAGACCATTTGGAGACACAGATATGAGGAAAATAACTGCATTGCTCTGCACAATGATCAGATGAGATTAGAGGTGCTTCTGATTCATGTCCGTACAGAATGTTTATTGTCATTCACATACTGTTGCTGTTAAAAATGTTGTTGCCTGAAAAAGATAAGACATTTAGTCGAAGTCACAACTGATTCTACTTTAACTTGACATGCTGGGCCACAGATGACAAAAAGGTTACAGGCCTTCCTATAAACAAGAAGACAAACAAACACATATCTACTCTGCTGATCTTTTGGTTTGAATTACATCCGTACTTACTCCTAGTGGTAATGTCAATGTATTTACTCTGAAATTGTTCAGAAAATGCAGGGTTGTATGCACCCCTTTACTTTCAGGCACAGTAGTGAGCAAATTTAAGTAATTAGGGTCAGAAAAGCCTCAATAACTCCTGACAACCTCTTCCATAGTCACTGTGCATGGCTGAAGCTCTGTTGGTTAGTGTTTGGGTACAGGTAAGAAACAGTGGGTTGGTGTAGCATGCTGCAGAATAATGGTCTGGCAGAAGTTTTCTCAGCCAGTAGCACTCAGCTGGAGAACTTTTAATTTATGACCCACAAAATGGCAGATAAAACATTTGCCAAGTCAAATCCCATAAACCTTTGCACGGGGGAGGGGAGGGCTTTCCCCTCTCCTCCCTGCTTGCACAATGCTTAGTGTGGAGATGTCAGAAGTAGTGATCTATGGGGCTCCAAAACCTCCGAAAGCAGCCCTTATGGTCTCTTCTAACTGAGGCCTGTGTGGGTCGGGAGGAGGGTGGGAAGCTGACAGAGCTGCTGCCAGTTTCGATGCTGGGCAGGAGGGTGAATATGAAGGGGGAAGTAGTAGGAAATTAAGGAACAAGCAAGCTGATCCTTCCTTCTTTTACCCAGGTTCCCAGTGGGACTTTCCGACAAGGAGATTTTTCTGTTCTCAGCCAGTGGGGTGTGAGCCACAGGCCTCCTCAGGACTAGAGCTGAGCAAGCAATTGATATTTTCATTTAGCAGAAGAACCAAAAAAATCCCCCCAAAAACAGTTGTTGAACAAAAGCTGAATTTTTTTTCCTTTCAGAAAAAAATCATTGGGGATTGAATGACATGTTTTGAATGTCATTTTGATTGCTTTTAAAAATTGAAACTGTTTCTGTATTTTTGAAATTGTTTTCCTAATTTTTTTTTATTCAGCTGAAACTATCTGCCTAATTTGACTCAAATTTGTGAATAGCTTTAGTTGCCCTGGAACTGGATTTTTTGTCAAATTTCCCATTTGGCTGAAAAATTTCACCCAACTATACTCCTGAGCTGGTTCTTGGTTGCCCTGCGCTGTTTGAGTAGTTCTCCTCAACGAAATGTTAACTTCTGCTCATTTACTTCTGCTGAATATCTACTCCTGTGGAGGGGAAGCTGTGTAGTTGTATGAAGGTGGCAGCAAGTAGCACCATGGCTTTCAAGGGAACTGTGCTGCAAGGAGCCTAGGGAGTGACTTAGGGGTCATGTTCTTTATTAGGACCTTTTGTGTCCACCACTTGCCAGGGCCTCAATCATCAATATAGTATATTCTTGAGGAATTCAATCATTTCAAAATTTTGAATGACTTCAGTGGAGACAGAATTTCAACAGAGATCGTTATCAAGCTCATCTCAGTTCAAAATAATTCTGTGGCACAATGAACTTTGAGTGCTGCAAACATGAAAAAAGGACAGAAGTGTTAAATCTTTGTTATAGGTAAATACAGCACATCAGGTATCTGTCTAGAATAGGGCTGAATAGTATGTTGGAGGTGGAGTGGGGGTTATCCTCTGTGTCCATTTGTCACTCTTGTCCATTGCTCTTTCTGTGGAATATTTCTACATAGTGTGATAGTATCTCTGCCATGTCTTGCCTTTCCCCTTTCATCATTTCCTTGAAACTCTTCAACAATGTAATAGTTTTGCTTATGAGTGTTACCTTGGAGCTAGTACTTTACGATTAAATATTTTGTCAAACATTAACTCCAGAAAGACAGCTAAACCTGGTTACTGTCACCCAGGAGGTGAAGTGGTGACAAAAAGTAATTGTAAATGTAGCACAGAAATGCGTATCAGATCTTGTGAAATTTACTACAGTATCTCAGTTTATTCAATGTGTGGAAACAGTGATATTACACACTTTCCAGGTCAATCTTACAAGATGTCACATACCTGTGAAATTACTTCCTTCCTGCAGAGAAAGAATGGCCTTGTGGTTAAGGCACTGGACTAGGATTCAGAAGATCCTGAGTGAACTTTTCCAAGTTGTTTGCCTGTGTTTAAAATTCTATTGAAGTCAATGGGACTTAAGCATATTCTTAAAGTTAAACACAAGTTTAAGTACTTTCCTGACTCAGCGACCTTATCTCTTTGCCTCCATTCTTCCTTTGTAAATTGGATATAGTTAGGGTAGCCAACCCTCCAGGATTGTCTTGGAGTCTCCAGGAAATAAAGAGTACTCTTTAATTAAAGATTGTTATGGGATGAAACCTGCTGGACAATGTTCAACCACACTTGGCAACCCTAGGTATAATAATACTTTCCTGCCTACCAGATGTATCTGACTCAGGCAGAGCAGGGACTTGAACTTGGCTCTCCCACAGCCTAGCTGAACATCCTAACCAATAGGTTATTGGCTATTCTGTGGGTCTTTCTCCTACCTCTGGCCTCTTCTGCTTCCCCTCTTTCCCCCCGTGAAATCCATCTTGGACCTGGGAAACTCCTGAGAAAAATTTTGTCAGTAAACAGATATATTTCCACAAAACATTTTGGTTTCAATGGAAAACATGCTTTCTATAAAAGTTTTCAACCAGTTCTAGTTGACAGCCAGTTAGCTAAAGCTAAAGATGAGTGTGGCCAGTCCGGAAATGGGGGAAATGTTATGTACTGAATGGTCATGAACTTGTTATCTGGCGTTTTCTACCAAGGCAAAAAGTCTGCTCACTTGCTGTAAAGCAGGCTCTATTTAGTTTAAAGTGTGTCCAGTTGCCCCTCAAACAACATACATACTTGTGACTATAAAGACCTTGTGACCTCTTTCCCATCACCCTGTCTGTAATGGGAAGAAGATCGTGAAGGCCCTCTCTCCCATACCGTTTACCCATTCCTGTTATGATCCTTCTGGAAACATTTACCTCATCTGAGAACTCAAAACTGAACACACTTACAGTACAAAGATTGGATATACATTTTTGTTTTCATAGTTTTCTTGAAACACATTGACCTGACTGAAAATTTTCATGCATGCAAAACACTCAATTATTTTAGTCAGCTCCTCCTCCTGTTCTTCCACTCCTTGTAAACGCTAGGTTATGACCAATCTACCATTTGAAGACTTGTGTTTCTGTGTCATTGATGTGTTCCTATGGTTTGCTTTCACTTTATGTATTCACTTGCATTTTCAGTAATTTGCTTTACTTCTTACTTCACTAACTTGCTGGTTGCACCTTACTGACTATGGTGTAATTTACACCATTTTGGATGTAGTTCTGACTGGGTTGATCCATATTTACATTATGTGCAGCCTCAGAGCAAAGGCATGAAGTTCAAAGATTTCTTGATAATGCTATAGTATGTTTCACCAGCTTACCCAGAAGCCCTTTAATTTGGGCAAATATTACTACCCTGTGGGAAGTGTGTGCTCTCTCAGAATGATGGCTTGTAGGCGGGAGGGGAGATAGCTTCAGAAAATGAAATGTAAGTGGCTATGCTTTTGCATCCATAACACTGTAAACTAGCTTTAACATTGTCTAGAATTAATGCAAATCTGCAGTACGTTATCTGCTTTCGTGAGCACTGCAGTTGTTACGATGTGTTTTAATCATAGGGACAGTGCAAGATGAGAGGTCTTGGATTTGGAATGGAAGCTTTGATTTAGTCACCCTAGGCATTCAGGTAGCTCACGAAGCCCCATTTTACCTGAGTTGTTAGATAACATGCTTTTCATTTGCCCCTAAATGTTCAAATAATTTTTTTCAGAATGTCCATTTTTATTATGAACTAAAAGGAAAGAAACACTCTACAATAATGTTACTTATTAGCACTATAATAGCTGGGAGACTATCAGTGTCACTTGATGTAAAATATTGTCATTTATGCTACCATAAATAAGTACAACCCCAAACCACAAGCAGTATGAGAGCAAAACACATCCTTAGAGAGGATAAACTGTGAAAAGGCTTGAATTTTATTAAATACTTCTTCAAACAGAAGAGTCATAATTTACCTCTAGAATGTTGTAAGCTTTTAAAAAAAATGCATTCCATTGCCAAACCAGCTGCATTACGCAGATGCAGAGGGAATACCTTTTTGTTTGTTTGTTTTGTGAGTGTTATTTCAATGATACTGGCTCAGAGGCAGGAATAGCTACTCCTTTGCTAGGGTGCAGTCAAAGTATAAATGGTAGTATTATGTGTACATTTTGCTGAAAAGAAAAATGCCAGAATAGTTTTCCTTTGGCCCCTATGTGGGATTTAAAGTATAGCTTTAAGGCCATTTTCCCTCGATTGTCTAAGTTGAATTAAAGTTTGTCTGCAGTTACTGATAGTCCAAATGCATATTCTGATTGGTTGCTAAAGCCTTTTCCATAATGCTCTTCCCACACAGCAACCTCCAGGGGAGTAGAGCTGGGGCCTTATCTCTGAAAAACAAAACCGTAATCTCTAAACTCATTATATGAAATACTAAAGGGAGATTTAGCGGGGAGAGGGACAAAAATATTAGTACCAGCCTGGGAGGGAATGAGGAAAGGCAGATGAGATTTTACAGAGAGGGAGTGAATAGACGGGAAAAGTGATAATTTTAAATTGCTCTTTCCTGCCAAATTGTCAAATTTACCTTTTAACAGCAGAGTGAAGACTTCTAGGCACTCACCCCAGTTTCAGTTGTAACTGTTTGATACTCCAAATTGAGTTTCTTGTAATAGAAAGTGTTGAAAGTGACTGAATCAGTAACTGCTGTTGATATAGCATCCAGGCTTCTAGGACCAGATGAGGAGAGAATAACAAAAATGCTTAATTGTTATGTAGCACTCTTCATCTGTAGGTCTGAAGTCAAATCAAATTATAGCTATTTTTTTCAGGTATGGAAACTGAGTACACAGAAGTTAAATGACTTTTAGTTCCTCTTTTCTCTTATTCTTCTAGGGAATATATTTCCTAGTGATAGATACATTGGAAGTCTCATCCTCCTCTGCACTAACAATTTTAGGGAAAAAAAGATTTTTTTAAAGGATAAATTAATGATACATGTAGCAAGAAGCCACATCAGGGTATGAATCATTAGTAGGCTATCATTACACTTCTTGGGGTTGAAAGTACTCTTTGTTTGGTCATCTACTACACAAGGGCTAAGATACCCACCATCAGTCTAGAAATCCAGGGGCTGTGGTGGCTTATTATTATTGTCAGATGGGCACAATGGGCAGATTCTCGTCTGGTGCATATCAACATAATTCTGCTTCACAAGAGTTAGACCAATTTACAACAGCTGGATATTTGCCCAGTCACTAAAACTAATTATACACAATACAGAGCTGGAAGTGATAAATAGCATTTTATCTATAAAGGGTCCAATCTATACAGAGCGATTGAATAATTGTTCATGTCAGCATGTCCTACTAATATTTTCAGTTTTACCAAAGTATCCTACAATGAGACGGATAAGCCCCACACTGGCAATGAGAAGGTTAAGAAGAGCCTGTGGAGCCAGTTGGCTCTGTCCCACAACACCTGCAGCAAATGTCAGGCCTGGAGAGGAGGTTAAAAGGAGTGGACTACCCCAGTTCAGGGCTCACCAGGAAGGAGAGCAGAGCTCTGCTTCTCTTGATGGGAGAGAAGCCTGGTTGTAGGTTAAATGCTGAGCCAGCTTGCTAGCCAGAGGAGCCACTGCTAGAAAGGAGAGCCAGAACCGGAGGGATCAACAGGAGCATGGACTGTTTGGAGACAAGCCCTGAAGAGACCAAGGCACATTTCAGTCCTACCTCTTCTGGGGTGTTAAGGTCCAGAAAAAATCAGGAACAAAAAACCACCACAACACAAAAAGGGGTCAGCCAATAAACCTTGGGACGAATCCTGATGAGCCATAAAGGGATGCCATAGAGGCAACCTCATCACATTTCCTTCGTAATCACTGTCATGCCAACACAAACTCAATGGGACTACTCACCATGTGTGTTTGTGAGGTTGGGTTTTAGAATTTTGCAATTTATTATGACTATGCTTAGCTATGTGAGAACTGTTATACCCAACTAACTCTGTTATTATAGCTAGGATAAATATAATCTGAGACATTATGGGCCATTCTTCAGCTGGCTGCATAGCTCCATTGGCTTCAGTAGGGTTACACTGACTTACTCCAGATGAGGGCTTGGTCCTGTGTAACAAATACAGGTGTGCACAGTGATGAATTTGTATCTAAACCTAAAATACGGTGTGTATATATAGCATTTCTGAGATTGTGCAGACAATTTTAGCACACTCCCACACTCAGGAGACCTGCAATTGTAAGCCATTAAGACTAACAAATCTAACTGTCAAACAATGGAACAATTACAGGGGCATTTTCCTAGATGGCCTGACTAGGAGAAAGCAACAAAAGGCAAATGGAAGACTTCATGCCTAGGCCCTGTAACAAACACCACTGAGCGATATGGCAGTTGGGCTCAAGAAAGGATGGTAGGGCTTCGAGAAAAGAGATTTTTTCCCTGGGGTTGGATAGGCTGGAGGTGAGGAGAGAGAATATGTGGAAGGAAAGCTGACACCAGGCTGGGTCTCAAGAGTTCCTAGGCTTCCTAAAAGAAACCAAGCTGTGTCTCTTCCTTTCCTGTAACTTGAGAGGTTTAGACTAAACTAAATATAGATATAGGTTGTTATGCAGTCATTCTATGTAATGCTTTGTTCCATTTGCTGTTAAACATACATTACTTTAAGAAGGCTGCTAATATCTAGATGATCACAAAGTTCTGAAGGGAAGAAACAGATGTTCAGTCAGACCTACTCAGTAATAAGCAATTGGCATAGATGTGGTTTTATACCCATTGTGTAATAGAATAGAACTGCAAAATTCCATCCCAAAACAGGCAAGAACATAAGAAAAGGAGAATGGCCATACTGGGTACAACCAGTGGTTCATTTAGCCCAGTATCCTGTCTTCTGACAATGGCTAGTGACAGATGCTTCAAAGAGGATGAACAGGTCAGGGCAATTTATTGAGTGATCCTTCCCCTGTCACCTAGTCCCAGTTTCTGGCAATCAGAGGTTTAGGAACGCCCAGAGCATGGGGTTGTGTCTCTGACCATCGTGGTTAATAGCTACTGATTGACCTATCCTCCCTGAATTTATCTAATTCTTTTTTAACTCAGTTATACTTTTGACCTTCACAATATGCCCTGGCAATGGGTTCCATAGGTTGACTGTGTGTTGTGTGAAGAAATGCTTCCATTTGTTTCTTTTAAAATCTGTGGACTATTAACTTAATTGGGTGACCCCTTGTTCTTGTATTATGTGAAGGGGTAAATAATAGTTTCCTTTCACTTTCTCTACATCATTCATGATTTTATAGACCTCTGTCATACCCCCTGTCCTTCTTAGTCATCTCTTTTCTAAGCTGAACAGTCCCAGTCTTTTTAATCTCGCCTCATAGAAGCTGTTTATAGAATCATACAAAATTAGGACTGGAAGGGACCTCAGAAGGTTATCTAGTCCAATCCCCTGCTCTAAGCAGGACCAACACCAACTAAATCATCCCAGCCAGGGCTTTGTCAAGTCAGGCCTTAAAAACCTCTAAGGATGGAGAGTCCATCACCTCCCTAGGTAACCCATTCCACTGCTTCACCACCCTCCTAGTGAAATAGCTTTTCCTAATATACAGCCTAAACCGCTTACTTTGCTTAGGCATCTTTGCTTAGGGACCTTGTCAAAGGCCTTCTGAAAGTTCAAGTGCACCATAGCCAGTGGATCACCCTTGTCCACATGCTTGTACACAGTCTTAAAGAATTATAATAGACTAGTGAGGCATGATCTCCCTTTACAAAAGCCATGTTGACTCTTCCACAACATATCATGTCTATCTATGTGTCTGATAATTCTATTCTTTACTATAGTTTGAACCATTTTGGCTGGTACTGAAGTTAGGTTTACTGGTCTGCAGTTGCCATGGTCATCTCTGGAGCATTTTTTAAAAATCTGTTACATTAGCTATCCTCCAGTTATCTGGTACAGAGGCTGATTTAAACAATAAGTTACATACCAAAGTTAGTAGTTCTGCAGTTTAAGATTTGAGTACTATCAGAACTCCTGGGAGAATACTATCTGCTCTTGGTGACATATTACTGTTTAATTTATCAATTTATTCTGAAACCTTCTCTATTGGCACCTCAGTCTGGCACAGTCTTCAGATTTGTCACCTAAAATGAATTGCTCAGGTATGAGAATCTCCCTCACATCCTCTTCAGTAAAAACCAATGCAAAGAATCGATTTAGCTTCTCTGCAAGAGTCTTGTCTGTCTTGAGTGCTTTTTTAGTACCTTGATCATCCAGTGGCCCCACTGATTGGTTGACAGGCTCCCTGTTTCTGATATCCTAAAAAAAGCCTTGCTGTTAATTTTTGTGTCTTTTGCTAGTTGCTCTTCACATTATTTTTTTGCCTTTTTATACTCCCCCACCAGCATGACCTACTCCAGGGTCGACAGCCTTTCAGAAGTGGTGTGCCAAGTCTTCATTTATTCACTCTAATTTAAGGTTTCGTGTGCCAGTAATACATTTTAACATTTTTAGAAGGTCTCTTTCTATAAATCTACACTATATAACTAAACTATTGTTGTATGTAAAGTAAAGGTTTTTTAAAATGTTTAAGAAGCTTCATTTAAAATTAAATTAAAATGCAGAGCCCCCTGGATCTCTGGCCAGGACCCGGGCAGCGTTAGTGCCACTGAAAATCAGCTCGCGGGCCACCTTTGGCACATGTGCCATAGGTTGCCTCCCCAAGCTACTCTGTCATTTCTATATATTTTGTACTCTGGTATTACCATGTTCCATAGATTATGTGTCCTAATGTCTGAGGGGGTTGCACTCAGAGAGACAAGAAAGGAGACAGAGGTGCTACTAGCCTTGTAACCATGACACCCTGTGTACTTAGTGGAATCTTCACTCTGTGGCTACTTCTACCCTGGAAGCTAGGGGTGTGGTTCCCAGCTTGTGTAGACATACTCATAATACGTTTCATCAAGCTGGCATGTAAGTAGCCATGGTAACATTGGCTGCAAAGAGTGGCAGCATGGTTTATCTGCCCTGTGTACAAACTTGCCTGGACCCTGTGCATACATACTCAGGGTGACTAGGCCTGGTTTGCGGCATTCAGAAGGCTGGGGAGGAAGGGGGGAGGCTCTGTGCCATGCCTTGCTCCTCCCCCCAGCCTCCTGAATGCTGCAAGACAGCTGATTGGCACGGGCAGGAGGCGGGGGGATCAGGAGGAAGGCACTGATCTGTGGGGTCTGCTGGCGGGGGGGAGACTCTGGGGGGAGGGGTGTAGGGGAGTTCATAGGGGGGCTGCCAGCTGTGGACAAAGCAGGCCAAACGACATTATAGTGAAGCATTGCACAACTTTAAACGGAGCATGTTCTGTAATGGAGCAGGGACATAACATCGAAACAATGTTAAGCGAGAGGACATTAAGTGGGGAGTTACTGTATTCATAACTCTTCAGATTTTAGATACAGACATCCAGCAATGATTATGGTGACTAAGGTGACGCAGCCTTTCATTATAGCCCTTGCATGGTATTCTTTTGGGGAACCCAGGGCATCTATGTACTCTTGTGCCCTCAGCCATTTAACATCCAGAGATCCTTGGGTCACAGGAAAGAACTCCAATTAGCAATTAACTCATTGCCAGATGAGGTGGAGCTAGGCCTTATAAGTAAACTGAGGGAGCTCAGTTGGGGAAAGTTTGCAGAAGAGACAGAAACAACAAGGAGTCTGGTGGCACCTTAAAGACTAACAGATTTATTTGGGCATAAGCTATTGTGGGTAAAAAAGCACTTCTTCAGGTGCCACCAGACTCCTTGTTGTTTTTGTGGATAAAGACTAACATGGCTACCCCCTCATACAGAAGAGACAGGTCTCTCTGGCAGAGAAAAGCACTGTGACAGGGCTTAACGGGTAGGATACAACAGAGGAAGAAACAACCAGAGCAGGTTAGGCACCTGGAAGGGAAGCCCTGGGGTAGGGCAAACGAGGGAACTACAGTGAACCTGAGAGGGGCAGAAGGTCTGTTAGTTTGAAGATCTGTTTGTACTTTCATTTGGGCTTGCCTGTGCTACCCTGGAAAGGAATTAGACTTTTATGTGACTTCGCTGGAGGGCCATGCCACAGAGCAACCAGAGGGGACTCTGAGGAAGACAGGCTGATAAAGGCTGTTGCAGGTCCAGGAGAGAGCCTAGTAGGGGCACCAGAGACAAGGACCCCATGTCACATGATGACCAGAGACAAAGGGGTGCCCATGAGGTGAGGATGCTCAACTACAACTTTCCAAGGATAGTTTTCAAAAATGTTTTGGGGGGGTCATACGTTAAGTAATCTCAGGCTTATAGGTGTTATGGTAATACAAATAATAACAATGCAGAGAAGTTGTGCATGCTGAGTTTTTGGCATAGTTAATAAAACATGGAATATATATGTGTACATAGAGAGAGAAGCAGGGCTGGTAGCAGTACCATCTAATATCACTTGGGCTGAAATTTTTCATGCCATCTGTCTGTCTCAGGCTTTTTATTTACATTTCAACCAAAACAATTCAGCCATTTCTGAGAACAAGGCTAGAGAAAAAAATGCTGGTAACCTCTTACTTGAGAACCCCATGCTTTGTAGCAAGGACTCAAATTCAGGCACTCAGAAGTTTCATAGATTCATAGACTTTAAGGTCAGAAGGGATCATTATGATCATCTAGTCTGACCTCCTGCACAACACAGGCCACAGAATCTCACCCACTCACTCCTGTAACAAACCCGTAACCTATGTCTGAGCTACTGAAGTCCTCAAATTGTGGTTTAAGGACTTCAAGGGTGCAGAGAATCCTCCAGCAAGTGACCCGGGCCCCACGCTGCAGAGGAAGGTGAAAAACCCCCAGGGCCTCTGTCAATCTGCCCTGGAGGAAAACTTCTTCCCGACCCCAAATATGGCAATTAGCTAAACCCTGAGCATGTGGACAAGATTCACCAGCCAGACACCCAGGAAATAATTCTCTTTAGTAACTCAGATCCCACCCCATCTAACATCCCATCACAGGCCATTGGGCATATTTACTGCTAATAGTCAATCAATTAATTGCCAAAATTAGGCTATCCCATCATACCATCCCTTCCATAAATGTATCAAGCTTAGTCTTGAAGCCAGATATGTCTTTTGCCTCCACGTTAATTTGTGCAACTTTAATTTGCGCCCTTGCACTTATGAATTGTGATACAGTCATTAATTACATGATAATGTGCTACTTTTTCCACCAGACCCCTACCTCATTTAGTGCACAGAATGGACCTGAGGTGGAAATGAGTCAGAGTTGCATAATGAAGGAGACAGTTGGAGTAGACTAGATCCTACACACATTTGTTGCAGAAGTTAGAAGGTGTGTAGTGAGTGAGTCAGACGGTGGCACGAAGGGAAAGGATGGTCTCTTGGTTAAGGCAGTTGAATGCTGCCCTCAAAAACTAGATTCTATCTTTGCCTTTGCTCCAGATCATCCTGTGTGATGCTAAGCAAATCACTCAAACCAGTCATTACATAGGTGGTCAGTAACTGTGTTTCATTTTTGGTTGCCTGAGTTTAGACCCTGGGAGTCTGATTTGCAGAAGCACTCAACACTCAGAGCTCACTGCTTTGAACATATGAGTGCTTTGAACATATAAGGTGCTATATAATACTGTTTACTGCTAAAAGTCTTAACTGTCTCAAATTAAGCACAAAAATTAATGGAGACTTTTGTCCTTAATCTTTGTGCCTCTGTAAAATTGGGATAATAACCAGACCCTACTTTCACAGACATCTTCTGAAAATGTATAGATTTTTTTAAAGCACTTGGATACTATATTGATGAACATCCAAGAAAAGTCCATGAGGAAGTTAATAATTCTGTCTTCAGAGCAGGATTTGAATAGTATGCAGTAAATAAGGCCTGGGGCCACACACTGCACCATGAGGAGAAAACAAAATATTGAGTAGCTGCTCATACAGTGAGCACTGTCCATCTCGTACACTGAATGAGGCAAGAGTCCTGTGGAAAAAATAGTGTCATGATGATGTAATAAAAGACTGTTTTAAAATGCATACACACAAGGTAGCTGAACTGAAGTTGCACAGGCATCTTTAATTCTGGCATTTCCTAACTTTTGAGTCCTTGACTTTACAACCTTAATAATGTTCTTTTAATATAGGGGTTTTATGTATGTAGTAAATATAAAATGTGTTATATGTAAACTTGCTCGCTTTTATTCTCTTTATGAATTCAAACTGTGCGTCACTTTGCTATGATGAATAAATACTTCAGGGTTTAATCCAGAAATCATATTAATCTGATATATTTGGGTAATATCAAAGTCATTGTTAATTTTTATTTGGCTCAGATAATGGACCATTTTAGGATCCATCATAAATAAATAAATTTGGCAAATTTTAAAGTAAAACTATAGTTGAGAATAGATGTTGATCAAGGCTGACCTTTCAAAGTCATCAAATGTATGAATTTAATCAATAACCAAGTTTAAAAATAGAGAGAGAGAACAATAAAGAGAACATGAATATGTTATAATGACCTAGAAATAAGCTTTTATTTTTTTTACTTAGCTAGAACAATGCAATAAGCTAACCAGCATATTACAGCATACAGAAACAAAGCGAAAATAGTAAGAGAGTATTTTAATTACACTATGTAGTCTGGTTTGCTCCGTTGAAAAGGAACAACAAACACTATATGTCCCCCTTAAGAGTGCATTAGGTTTACTATCTTTGCTTGTGGGATTTTCAAGTCAGAAATATTTCTTTTTCTGCCAAACTGCGACTTGAAATGTGTTCTTTATAAACTAAACCCCATGGGATGTTTTACTGAATAAAGGTTTCATACACAACTACTCATTTTTTGTTTCTTTCTGCTTGGAACTTCCATGACCTCCTAACTTTGCAACATAATTAATTCATTGCTTTCCAACTCTCTCTATATAGACTTTCTTGTTTTGAATACAAACTGGCGTGTCCAGATTGGATATTAAAAAGCATAACTGTGAGTGAAGAAAACAGTAATTAAAAAAAAACAGTCCACAAAGCCCATGTAGGTACCACAGTATCTGTTTGTGTGGAATATGCTTGAATGAGCAAAGAATCAGTTAAAATGTTACAAGGGCTAAGTATGTTAAAATAGTTGGTTAAATTATCACAAAATGAGAGACAAATCAGATGTATTTAAATGGCTGAATTTGGCAATCAGTAGCAAATAGGTATTGCAAAAGGGTGACCACTGGTCTGTGGTTGATAGCAGAGAGGATAGAGGAACCTGTTCTAAATGGAAATCCCAGAGTTTGGTTTTCAGAAGGTCTGTTAACAGGGTAACCAAAATTTGCATTTTATGAGTAATAGAGGCTGATAAAATGAATTCATGGTCTGTGTATGGAAGGGACTTTGTGCATGTCTCCCCCACATGGCCTCTTCCACAGCAGCATCACTATAGTCTGTATATTAGACTCCCCAGGGATTCTTGAGTTGGCAGGGGAAGGTCGTGGGGAGCATGTATCCTCTTCTACCAGCTCCATAGAGCTCAGGAAGCAAATATGATATGGCTAGTGGTTGTATTCTGTTTCTCTTAGTGCTCCTTCACCTTTAAGCAGCAGTGGGAGGGTTCTCAAGGAGTGCCACTGGCTTCATTAGTCCTGTCAGCATGGTTCTCTGTTAAAGTCACGCAGTCCCAGGTCTGTGTCGGGAGCATCGGAGAGCCAGGATCAGAACAAAGTCACAAAGTTTAGTGGAGTGTGTTGGTAGGTTCTGTGGCTTACATTAGATCTGAATTTGTCCCACAGTTCTTAATTAATACTTCTGTGAGGTAACTTCTACTAGCAGAAGTTAGAAGGGGAGCAGACCATTCTAGGCTGGAGATTAATGTTATAGGGTTGAAATAAAAAAATAATAATAATGTGGCTCTTATTTACCTAAGGCTGAAAAACAGCCATTATTTTTAATGTCTATCTATTGCAATTTTTATATCTAACTAGTGCAATGTTGTGAATTTACATTAATTCAATATATTTAATACTTTATAGCAACTATACCCAAAAATAAGTAGAACATAAATATCATAATAACTAGAGCCACAACTAGTATTGCCAAAATAGTAACATCAGTTCTTCATTTTTCCCAATATGCTACTTTCTTTACAATATCATTGTCTCTGGAGACCTCTGCTTGAGGGAAAGGTATTTGAAATACTTTGAAGAAAAAGGCTGCATTTCCAAGTATTATACAGTAATAATTCACTATTATTGGAAATATTTAAATAGATTAGTTTTTGAGGGTGTTCATATACTTTTTTTTTAATTTTTATCTTTACATCTTTAAAACTTAATTTTGTAAAAGATGTGACTAAAATGGCAAAAAACAAACCACAGGCTATAGGCTTTGAGTACTACAGTACTGAAGTTTTTCGTGGTGGTTTGATGAAAAATAAATTGATACAAAAAGAAGAATTAAAATATTATCCCCTTTGGTAATTGATTATTCACTGGACTGCTTTTCTTTCTAACCCTTGTGTAAGAAATCTACCACTCTCTGGGACTCAGCCTTTTTCCACATTGTTACTCCTCATGTGCAAATTCCTAGAATATTGGTTATGCATGGGCAGTGTTTGTCTACAGAGCATTTCATAACTTTTTGTCCATAACAGAAAATGTGTGCCAAACTGAACTCAAAGGATTTTAATTTGATGACAGAACTGCTGTGCTGTGAATACTGTCACTCACATCTGGAGCAGAGAGACTAAGAGATTCAGCAAATATCCTACTAGCCTAGGGGAAAGTTGCCTGAGCTGGGAAAGAGGCAACTGACAGGTCAGATCTCATCTCTTCTAACTTTTGTTTGAATTCCCATGCAACTCACTAAGTTTATAAGCCCCAGCAGTAGGGTGACAGGATGTCCTGATATTTAACCGTTTGTCCCGCATCTTGATCAATATATGATCAGGACACCATTTGTCCCGATATTCAGGTAAGGAGGTGAGCGGGAGGGAGGCGCTGACCCCGTGGGTGCTCCAGGGCCACAGCACCCATGGGGAAAAAATTGCAGCCAAGCTCCCCCCTCCTTGCCTCCTTCTCTGCTTTCCCCCAGCACGCTGCATCCCTGCTGTTTGGCAGCGCTTAGCGCTTTCCAGGAGGAGGGAGGAGTGGGGACGTGGTGTGCTCAGGGGAGGAGGTGGAGAAGAGGCAGGGCAGGGGTGGGGATTTGGGGGAAGGGGGTGGAATGGGGGTGAGGCGAGGCCGGTGCAGGGGCAGGAAGAGGCGGGGGGCTGGGCAAGCACCCAGCCGGCAGAGGAGAAGTCGGTGCCATAGGGGGTGAGTGGCGGGCGGGGGGGTGAAGAGGCGGGCGGGAGGGGAGACGAGCGGTGGATAGGGGACTAAGGAGGGATGCAGCAACCCAGTGGCAGCTAGGGGATGAGGAAGGGCAGCATGGGGGGGGTGAGCGGGGAGGGGGCAGGACCTAGGAAAGAGTGGGGCAGAGGCTGGGAGGAGTGGGGGCGGACTGTGGGTTGGGACTGATGGCACGCCAATATTTTAGTGTGGTGATCTGGTCACCCTACCCAACAGAGAAGGCAGTTTGGAACAGCTGATGAAACCTGTTCCCTTCTCCCTGCTTCTGTTTTTAATTCATTATCAGAGAGCTGATAGGTGAAGGCGCAGAACACAGTCTCTCATATGACACGCCCCAATCTTATCCACTGCACTGCCTTTCTGAGTGACTAAACCAGTTTGGGTTATGCTATCTCTAGCCACTACTATAAGCCATACGCCTCTGCTGAATAGTAACTAGTTGTGTAACACCCTGGGAAAGTGTGTGCCAAGCCCTACTCCCATGGCTGCTATTCAAAGTGGCTAGTGCTTAAATCTAACATAGGGATCTGAAAGTCAAGGAGGGCAAACACTGCTGCTGATCGAGAGGGACAGGGGTTGGTGCATGTGATGTACTCTGTGTACTCTCGACTACACATTTTGTACGTAAAAGCTGTGATAAACTACAAACTACAGTGTGAAAAAGCAGAACACACAAGATTCATGTTTCAGTCATTTGTCACACATTTAGTTGTGTAACCTACAGTTCAGTGTGCTATGTGCTCCACTCCCCCAGTACCCATGTTCATGTCCTCCAGTATCCAGTCCACAAAGGATGGGAGTCCCACAGCTTTCAGTCTGAGACTTTGGCTTTTTAGGGTAACCTACAAAGACTTATGCTTGTAACTTTGGAGGTCATCTATTCAATCCCCAATATTGGCCAGTGATAGCTCTCATATTTGGAAGTGTCTCACGCTGGCATTTTTGAACGTTGGGAAAGATTTTTCATACTGTCAGGATACAGACCCAGAGGAAAGGGATCGCAGTGGGCACTGCATGCCTTCTTGTACAGTGCAGGCACATACCCTGCTTCTGCGGCTGTATCTAGTTTCCAAAAAATTATGAGAGGCTACAGAGCGTCTAGAGAAGTGAGTGATGAAACAGTCTCCTTCACGGAGGTTCCCTCCAGCTTGGAGGTTACATCATCACTGTTGAACATGTAGGGTTGCTCTTGTAATTATGCATCAGCATAAAATGTTTATTGAGGCAACTGTTTTATCTCCCACACTTCAGAAAGGTCAACATCATCAGGAGCAGCTTCAGCAGTGCAGTGTTTCTCTCTGATTACCAGGCAGGTGCAGCTCTTCTTCTCCCTAACCCTGGGAAGCTATGGACTGAGGTATACCAAAGCTGCATAAAAACACCCCCAGGAAACTAGCTAATGAAAACTGTTTTGTGGCTGTTGAGGTTGTGGTAGGACATGCTCCACTCATCCAAAACCTTAAAATAATGGAAATAAGACCTGAATTTGTGCATTCCTTTTCATCTTTGTATAGCCTACAAAGCCACTGATAGCACATTCCAGTGTTCCAAAAGGCTATCACTCCATCTTCAGTAGATATGAAAAGGAAATGTGTACCCCACCTTCACTGAACTTGCACTCAAACACAAAAGTTTAACAGCAGTGCTAAGGCAGAATAACTTCCCAAATGCTTGGAATAGATGGCAGTCAGTGTGTTGATCTGTTGACATAATAGATATAAAAGCATAGGTTATTGTGAAGGATTTTTTTAGTGTCCAGTTTTGATGAAGTTGGGGTACATTGTTTTTGGTATCAGTTGTAGATGGATGCAGAAAGCTCATGGAGTTGCATTATCAATAATATTGTAGGCAGTATGAAGGTGGAAAGGAATGCACAAGTCTTTCTCCTTATCTTCTTATTTGCATTCTTTAAAGGTTTTTGGTGGATGGAGTGTGTCCTACCACAACTGCAGCTACTACTAAATATGGTTTATGTGTGTATGTGTAATATTTCTGTGTGTTAGTATATGGCCAAATTCTTGCCAATGCCACCAAAGCAGGACCCATAAATCTGTTCTCAACTGAGCAGCTGAGGATTCCCAAAGGGCAGAGAACTTCATGGCTGGTACCATCAGTTACGACTGCTCTACACCACCTGCAGCTATTCTCTTGCAATCCATAGATGGCTAAATGGTCCCTTGAGACTGCTCTAACTTTTACACCAGAGACTGAACTGGAGCCCAACAGCCTCATGGGGTTATGGGAATACAAAGGAAATGTACAGCCACCAAGTATAGCTTGGCCAGACCTGAGTATTGAAGCCACTGAGTTTGTGGCCCACTGAGTTTGTGAATTAAGTATCTTATAGTTCATATAGTGTTCTTAGTTTCTTTTCATTCTGTGTTTACTGTGGCAAATCCTCAGGGTAGGCAAAGCCAATCCAGTATTTTCCATTTGTTTGAAAGCAGTGGCGTCAGCCACATAATGAAATAGAGAGACAAAAACGAAAGCAGTTGTTGTTTTCTTTTTCCTGTTTCTCCATTCATTTTAAGTGTTGCTTTTCTCACCTTGTGAGTGTCTCCACAAGTGAGCAGATGCTTTGCAAATTGAGATGTCCCGACAGAAATGTTTGAAGCATACGCTAGCTTTGTCTTCCACAACAGTGCTGACCTCCAGTTGCTCAGGGAAGAACTCTTCATATCTCTCTCTCTGCTGTTCAGTTGATTAGAGAAGGGGGAAGATAACAAGGTGAGACAGTGAGTGAGAGGATGGTACTACAGAGAGAGGAATAGACGCACCCTTGGTTGAACATTGGAAGAAGTATCACAGGCATGACTGGCACCTGGACGTGGCACATGATTAGTACCTGATCACAGAGCTTAATGATTCTTACTTCTGTGTCATTCTGTGTTCCCAGTTTTCTAGAAAGGATCCTTGAGCCCCTAAGTTTAAAGAATGTGGAACACAGTTAGAACTGATCAGAAAATTGGTGTTTTTCCTGTGAAAATTTTGACCAAAAAGTGGGGGAAATTGTCAAAATTTTCCACTGAAAAGTTCAATTTTTCAGTGTAAAATCAAAACCAAAATATTTCAGCTGAAAAACCAAAATGTCTCACTTCTGAAAGGCTGTCATTCTGCCTGATGAGAGTTGTAGGGTGGTTGCTTCATGCTTCCATTCTCTTCTACAGGCTGGGCTCCCTGGTTGGACTACATCTTCCATGATGCACCAGTTCTCTCTTCCCATGATGAGGGAAGGCAGTCAAATCATGGAAGATGTAGTCTGGCTGGGGAGCCTAGCCTATAGAGGAAAAACATACAACTCCTAGAAGTAAACATGGCAGTATATTCAAATCAAAATAGTTCAGTTTATGGGCATTGGCTTTTTTGATGCAAAAATCAGAATTTTCCATGGAAATAAAACAATTCATTCTCTCGTTCTCACACACTCACACACTCACATTCTAACACTCATTCACACTCACACACGCCAAAGCCCATTTTCCATCAAGAGCTTCTCCTGTTGACATAGCTACTGCCTCGCAGGTAGATGGATTAGTTACGCTGACAGGAAAAGCTTTCCTGTTAGCATAGTAGTATCTTCATTGTAGCATTATATTTGTAGATGAGTACTAGAGATGGGGATAAAATTGATACAAAGAGATAATCAAGGAGGTAAAATTCTTTACTATTAGAACAGCAGTATGGGTTTCAGCAACCCTGTTGCTAATGATACTGCCATTTCACAAATGTGGGTGTCTGTACCCCCAGCCCCAAAACAGAGTAGGGCTTTATTTCTGACTCTACTAGTAGCTTGATGGGTGGTCTTAGAAAATCATTTAAAGCTGGATTCTGATACCTTTACTCTCTCCGAATAATGCTGTTTCATGCAGTAATTTACCTGCCTCAGTTCTCCTATTTTTAAAATGAGGATAAAGTTTCTTAACCACTTTTGTAAAGTACTTTGAGATACATAGATGAAAGGTGTTATATGAGTGCATGATATTATTTTTTGATAACTATCCTCATGAATTTTGCAGTGTTTTCACCAATAAATAATGCGAACACTTACAGTTGGTCAAGGAAACAGTTTTCCCATCCCATGAACATTTTAGAGACTTTGGAAGATTTTTCCATTCTAAATCAGGAGGAGAAAAGTGAAATTTCAATCATTTTTTTGGTCAAAAAAATTATCAGCATCAACTCTTTCCCATGAAAAGTTTGAGTTTTGATTAATCTGCATTTTTGATAATAAAATCTTGAGTCAAGAAATTCCTGATTAGTTCTACTAGTATAGTTTCTACAGTCTGATGCAGGATACCCTTCTTAGAGAGAGTGAGCAATATGTATGCAGCATTCTTTATTTTTCAGCGTAATAAATCTGCATGTATAAGACATGAATATGCCTGTGTACAGTGGAATCCAATGCTCAATCAGTCTCATAACAAATAATCTTCCACTGGTCAGTTAATTCTTTCATGTTGAATACACAGGTTACTCATTAAACCAGATGGTTTTGCTTATTTTTACAGAATTTGCATTCTATTAAAATATTTGTGTCTCTTTTTCTTACAGTAACAGTACTTTTCTAACGGTATGTTTTCTTGACATCATAACCAATGGATTTCAAACAGTAGCACAGAAATGTCCTTAGGCTAACATAACCCCCCACTGTATTGTGGAACTAAATGTTTTGTTCATATTTTCTTTAAATAATTGATAAACTATAGTCTGTAGTGTTTCTCTTTGATATTAGAAGTCTCTCCCTGTACAGCAGCTGAACATAAGTGGCTCTCGGGGTTGTATTCTAAATGTAATCTAGGTGTATTCAAGCAAAATTACCACCATAAAATTATAAAAGTTACTTTTCTTTGACAGACAAGATCTAAAACTCTACAGGGCACATACTATAGGGGATTATCTGTACTCCCTACAGCCATCTGAAAATTGCAAGGAATGTTTCATTAAGTTTCAATATAGAGAGTAAGGAAATAAATCTAAATAATTGTCACCTGCAACTTTCCATGTTTCCATGAGGCCAGAAAAGTATGGGTATGTTTTAAGTCTAAGTGAAATAGCTCAAATATTTTTGAGTTATATATATATATTAATGGCAGCTGAAGAATATTGGTGAAAATATGATGCTGAAATTAATCACCAGCATTAAGAATTAGGAGATGAAATATTATAGAATTCAAAATTGGCATTAATGTGGGTATTAGAATGGTCCAAAGAGGAATTGTTGATGGTGTTAAACGACTGGAAATGGAGCAGCTTGGGGATCAAGGAGTGAATGATATGTGGAGATGGAGGCAGATGCTCAGTAGTAGACAAATATAAAGCGAGGGATGGGGGAGGGTGGCTTGCCCTGGTGGAAAGAAGAATGGTAGTGGATGAGCTGGGGAGTTATTCTGAACTGAACTATTGTCTGTCACCACTAATGTAGAATTATTTACTTGGTGAAAGTAAAGACAAACATTTTCTGTGGAAATTTATTTAATCTTTAAGCCTTTTCTTTGTGGTTTTAAACACAGAAGTTTTACTTCTATTTCAAGGGAATAAAAATGTCTTTTATGACAGTGAAATGACACTGAATCATAGAAAGGTAGGGCTGGAAGGGACTCGAGGTCATATAGTCCATCCATCCACACTCAGGCAAGAATAAGTATACTTAGACCATGCCTCACAGCTGTTCTCTTGCTTAACTATCCCTATATTTAGAATTTTCCCTAATCTCTAACTGAACTCTCCCTTGTTGCACACTAAACTAAATGCTTCCTGCGCTATCATATAAATGCAACGTACTTTGGCATTCCAGTGGGTAAATTATTCAGTTACTGGAACACTTTCAATCCATTAATAAAGTGCAGTGAACCTAATTTTGCTACTTTCATCCCCAACCCTTGCACAGCTTCATGTACTCGCCTCCCGTCACACCTTTCATCTCCTCTTTCTTCCCCACAGATTTCCAAAATACCAAGTATATCCTTCTGCTAGGTCCTATTACATCATCTGCTTTCTTCACTAGCTTCTCCTTTGTATCCCAGACAATACCCAATACCTCTAGGTGAGACCTAGATGGGTAAGAATTGTATTTTTGGAAAACTATTGACCAGAATAATCTTGAATACATTTGCCATTACATTTTCAAAGTTAGTAAATATTCCTCAGAAATTGATCAGTTAACTAAGTATCATTGTCAGCTTGAATTATAATGGGCCAAAAAATTTATTCAGATTTCAGCTGGTTTTACATGAAATGCAAAATGCAGTTAAAGTCAGCAAAAGAGAATGGACCTCCTGGTTGGATGGAGTGCCTGTAGGAACTGTCAGGGGAGCATTAAAGGTTTGGAGCAGGTCCTGCCAGTAAAATAGGATCCATTTTTAGAAACTGGACATCTTGTAGGCCAAAACCTAGCCCCAAAGGAGACATAAGCCTTTGTCTTCTTCCTTGCTTTTATAAATGAGTTTCACTTCCAGTTGCATTAATAACTGCAGAGGTGGAATCCATCTCTAGAACAACATTTCCAACACTGTTGGTTTAACACCATTGAGTCTCTGTATTGTAGTGACTTGGAAGTTGCTTTGCAGTTTTATCTAGTCCTCAGGGAAGTGCTATGGAAAAAATTTCCCTTGCATCATGTTGATGATCCATAAACAATCCTTGAATTTAGTCCTTTTATCTGATCAGCAACTTTACAGTCTAAGAAGTCTGCCTTTACTGAGATTTGAACAGAAGAGAGAACCCTTTGATCCTAAAGTATTTCATCCCTCTCACTTCAGCTAAAAGTCTTTAGTATCTGAACATCACCAGGCCTAACCTCTAGGCACCTAGAAAATCACCGAGATTCACAAAGCCTGAGTTCAGCATCTAGGCTGAAAGATATAAGGGAGGTTCTCCTTTGCTCTGCTCCCTCCTAACCACTCTCATTTTATGTAATCTCGTCTATAGGGACCCAGACCGTCAGGTGAGCTCTGAAGGTATTTACTGGAGTGAGCCCCACAGGAGAATTATGACTGCATTTAATTACTTGTTCATGCAGTTATTAACAGCTCAAATGGAAAATCCTTTACTAATTGCATCATGCAATACCTAATTGCTGCTAGATAAGTCATTACTCAGACTAGGAGAATAAAAGTGCTGGCACCGTGTCGTCCTCCTCTGCCTTTACACACAAACTTCTGGTCCTCATTGAACTCTAAGTATTTTCTTTCCCACCCCTGAATAGACACGGGGCTCTCTTCTTCCCATCAGCTCCCACATATGGCCGCAATTCAGTAAAGCACCTGAGCACATGTTTTACTGGATAGGGATGGGATTATTCAGGTGTTCAATTGGTTTGCTCAAGAGGGGCCTGTATTCTGGAAATAGAACACAAATCTATTTACAAAGAAAAAAAAACACCTTTTTAAAACTATTAAGGCTGCATAAGTAAAAACTCAAAATATTCTGTCACACAAGATCAGAATTTGCACTATGATATAATTTACCTATATGCCATTTCTCAAAGAACATATAATTTTTCTTCCTGCAATGTTAGACACACATGGTATTTTATAATTCTTGTATTCTTACACTGCTTTCATTGTTGTGGTTCAGTATATCTTTACTGACACTTCATTATATAATGTCTCTCAGAGGTATTGTATTGTAGTAATTTCCTCAGCATGCATCTACCATATGCTTTCTTTTTCAGTATAAGGTAGTATTCTGTTCTTAACAACTGAAATGTCATTAGCACAATGAGAAAGAAAGCATTATGTAAAATATTGCTCTGGAGCACTGGATTCATTGTACATTCATTCCTTCAAAATATATAGTTGTCTAAGTAATTATATAAGTAAATAAGTAATATATAGTCAGATTCTGCTACCCTTTCTTCCATTGAGTAATACTTTAAAGAACAATAGCTGCCATTTAAGGGACCAATACAGTAAAGATAGTATAGGTAAAAGGAACATGATTTCAGTAGGACTGCTCACAGAACAATGTGTGTAAGAGTGGCAGAATCTGGCCCTCTATTAATTGGCATATTTCATTACAATTTGTGGAAACAATTGGCAGTGGTAGGCGAAGTGTACTGCAGCACAATAAAGGACAAATATTTCTTCTAGCTATATTCAAATTTCTCATAGGAGATACTGTAAACCAAGGGTAGGCAACCTAGGCACGCGTGTCGAAGGCGGCATGCATGCTGATTTTCAGTGGCACTCACACTGCCTGGGTCCTGGCCACTGGTCTGGGGGGCTCTGCATTTTAATATAATTTTAAAGGAAGCTTCTTAAACATTTTAAAAACCTTATTACTTTACATTCAACTATAACTTAGTTATATATTATAGACTTATAAAAAGAGACCTTCTAAAAACATTAATGTATTACTGGCACACGAAACCTTAAATTAGAGTGAATAAATGAAGACTCGGCACACTACTTCTGAAAAGTTGATGATCCCTGCTGTAAACAGACAATTTCTATATTGAGCAGTATTATTTACTTCACCATGTGGAAGTTGCGTATATCACTTAAAATGTACATGGAATACAATAAAATTATTTGAAAGAAAAAAAATTAAATATGCCAGTAGAGACAATGAGTAAAAGCATATAAAAATAGTTCAATAAAAATAAAACATACACTACTAACCAATAATTACCTCCTTATCATTTTTTCCTAGCCATTAATGAGGGCCAGAGGAGTTGACCTGGTCATTAGTTATAAGAGCATGTTTGATATGGAAGTCATTGTTATAACATTTGTAAATATAAAAATTATCTATTGCTGAGCTAAAAAGTTCAGCTCCAAATTGTGATAGGAAAATAAGGAGACAAAGCAGTCTAGTGGTAAGTGCAGGAGACTTGGAGCTGAGATGTTGTTTTCATCCTTTGTTCTACCACTGACAATCTGTATGACCTGGCACAAGTCACATAACCCTTGTTGCTTTAGTTTCCATCATGGGTATAATACTGTTTACCACTAGATCTGTGCACAGAAAGGTAATCCATTTCATGGAGAATTTCAATATTATGAAATTTGGTTTAATTCTGATTCAGAATGAAAACCAAATTCCAAAATACAAAAAGATATGGAGCCCTTTCTTTGGGGCAGTCCACCTGGCAGGTCGTCATGGAGCCAGGTGCCTTGCACCTTTGAAACCCTAGGAATCCAGGTTGCAATGGAACTATGAGATTGGCGGGGTAGACTCCCAAGGCTTCTGGGCTCTCTGTTCCATATCAGCCTGGACTGTCAAGGAGCTGGGAGGGCAGGTAGACACACTGGATTAGACAAACTTTCATCAGAACTTTAAAATCTACCCATCTCTGAAACATTTCAATTACAATGAATTGGCAAATTTCAACAACAAGTTTCATTAGATTTCTCCGGATTAGCATTTCCACATTTGCAAAGAACTTTGTTACTCTTAGAAGTAAAATATATTATACAGTGCAACAAAATACTTAATCAGATGCTTAACTTTAACTCTTGACTTATGTCTATTACTATCTGGCAAAGTACTTAAGGGCATGGATAAGTCTCTTGAAGTCAGTGGGAATTTTTAATATTAAGCACCTGTTTAAATGCTTTGCAGAATGAAGGGCTCAGAGAATAGAGTTGCAGAGACCACTATAGGTAAGGCTGCATAAGCACATTCATTCTAATGCCCTGTTTTAAATCACTTCTAACTTTCCAACATTTGTCTAGTGAGCTGAAAAAATTCATTCTTTCTCTATGCCTGAAGGTGAACTCTGAGAAATTTGAGCCAAACAATTTTGCCATATTTGAATAAAAAGGAGAATGGAAAGATATTTTCCTTTTTTTTTTTTTTTTAAAGTTTGCAACTTTTTGAAAACCCTATAGGCAATCATCTTGTACAGCATCTGACTCTGGACTCCTTTTCTGAAATACCTTCTCTTTATCCATCCTAAATTGGAAGCTTATCATGGGGTGTGCATGCCCCTTCTGTCATTGTCACTGGGATGCTAGCCAGTAAGCTAGCTAGATGAGAGGAGAGGTGCAGCTGCCGAAAAGGACACCTAACCTTTAAGGAGGGAACTAGATTCAAGGCATCTGAAGCTAAGAGCCTAGTAACTTTTTTTTATTTAGAAAACAAGCCAACTAAGGGGAATCACAGTCTCTTCTCATTAAGGTAGTGCAAAGATTTCCTTGTTAGGAAGAATTCTCCTCTGAAATGACACTCTCATGGCTGGATAGAGAGGCGAAAGTGGCTGTGATTCACTCAAATGCCAAATGCAGCAAGCCCAGATGAGATTTCTTATGTTATCACTCATGTCTACAGAAAAATTCTTTAACCTTGTTGCCTCAGGTACAGACATTTGCCAAATGTATTGGAGTTTAGCAGCAGAATCTCTTTTAGACACAGGCACCAGTGCATAAATGTTACATATATTTTTAAAATCAACACCCGAATTCCTACAGAGCATCAAGTTCAGTCAGGAAGTGATGTTTCATTGGCCTATATTTTATATTATTGAGTAAAATACCTCTCTTTTTTATTGTATTTCCTTCTACTACTCTTCCGTCTTAGAAAACATTGATGCCAAACTGCCAAATTTCATTGATTTACCAAACTCCTGAACTTGCAAACCTGAACACACTGAATACAAAGCTGGTCAATGTCCTAGTCCATACCTGTATGCTTAAATGTCTGCTACTGCATTTTAAAAAGAATTTGAAGTAAGGTCATTTTACTCAGTCTACTAAAGACATTTGGCCAAAGCGTGTACTCAGTTTACCATGAAATTTATAATAGCAGGCAAGCGCCTGAAAGCAAATAAAGTGGGTATAAGCAAGAGAATGTGAACCAGCTGTTAGTTTTTTATTTAATTCTATGCAGTTATGAAAGCATCAATTATTCTAAACAGAATGCAGGAGGGATACCCATAAGATTCTAATCCCTGATGTTTTAAATTGCCACCTTCTCTCCCCAAAACCCTGCATCAGACCAACCCTATATGTGGGGGGCATACAAATATAGAAGTGACTTTTGCAGCATGACCCCCCACCCATCTTAATTTGAAGCTACAAACTCATGAGGAAACTGTATAATGTAGAAAATAATTTTCAAGACACACTCCTCCAGCTCTCATATGTGTCTATGTAAATATCTCTGTTGCTACAGTATAAGCCAGTTTATATTAAAAGCAAAAGTACGATAACAGATTAAATAGTAATCTGTAGCACAAAGTAATTGTAAAAATGTGGCATATATATTTACATTTTGAAAAAATATTGGCCCCAGATCCAAAGACTACTTAAACAAATTTGATCAGTGACATTTCTTAATCCTAACATAATCATTAAATGAGAAGAAGAATATTTGGCATTTTCATAGCACTTTTCATCCTTGGAAGCTTTCAGAGCCATTACAAAGGTGGATAAGTTATCATCATCATTTTACAAATGAGGGAAATGAGACGGAGTGATTAAATGACTTGATTAAGGTTACACAGTAAATCAGCAGTAGACTGAGGAACAGACTTACAGACTCCCAGTGCCAAATCTTTTGCTCTAACCTCTAGACAAGCTGCATCTTGTTCTTACTATGAGAGTTTAGAACTGTTGTTTTAAACCGAATGTGGGTCCTGGACTTCCATTCCATTAATAGAAGAGTATAACAACCAACTAGGTAAAATATCATGCCATTGAAAAATAAGACCAAATTTTGATGGGAATTTTTCCTTAAATTTTTAGAAACTATATTGAGCTTTTGGAATTCAAATAAAAAATAACAAAATATATATAAGAGACTTCTTACTGCCTCCCGAAGCTAGTTTCTCTAGAGAATGGTGCTGCAGCTGCTGTGTAGGTTCCTGAAAGTATCCATGGATGAGGACAGTCTAGTGTACATAATTTTAACATATGTAAAGCAGAATCCTATTTCAAATAAGAGGCCCTCACACATGAAGTGAAGCTGGTTGGGTTGGAAGTTACTGTATGTACAGCATCTTGACTCAAGGGTCTATATAATTTTCTTCATCAAAAGCTAAAAGGAATGTTGCTCATCTGCAAATCATGTACACAGATTTGCATTGTATGCTGTTTTTCTTAGGCATGTAGTAAAACCACTTTAAATTACAAGTTTGGATACTCGAGGAATATATTATACACACATGTGAGGTGATGTTTTGCTGTGTTGCCTTTGACTGCTTCTTTCCAGTCAAAATGACTGAGACCTTTACTAACTATGCACCATAAGCTACCAGAAATATGATATAAACTACAATTATTCCATTTAATCTGTCCAAGATAGTCTTGACACCAACTGTGCTTCTTTCCAAGGTTAGTCTAGTTGGTTTTTTTTCCCATTTGTTTGTAAGTCCTTTTGGTATATCTTCAGCAGTAAATCAAACATAATGTGTTTGTCACTTCCAGAAACAGTCATGGTAGCTTTCTGATATTGTACTTCCTTTGTACGTTCAATAATATGGATTCTGTCAGTTGTAACTGCTGGTACTTCCATGTATGTCAAGTATAGAAACTCAGGCATCCCAACATGAAGTGGTGCTTATAATACAAACACATTTATTATGATTAAGGCTATGACTATGTCACAGAGGTCACAGAAGTCACAGAATCCATGACTTCCATGACCTCCATGACATTTTCTGCCCCGGGGCTGGAACTCCCAGTCTTCCGTAAGCTATGAGGGACAAGGGGACCCCGCAGAAGCCCAGCCCCCATGGGTGGCAGGGGACCCCAGAGCTCCCTGCTTCCATGGGCAGTGGAGCCCCACCCCATAGCTGCTCAACTGCTGCATGGTGGGGACACCAGAGCTTGCACTCACAGCCCCAACAACAGTGGATGCTGAACCACCTTCCCGCTTGGTCAGGGATATTTTTAATGAAAATCAGGGACAGGTCACAGGCTTCCATGAATTTTTGTTTATTGCCCATGACCTGTTCATGACTTTTACTAAAAATATCTGTGACAAAATCTTAGCCTTAATTATGATGGACCAGTAGTGATGCTACAGTTAAACTTGTGCCAAGAGTTTTCATTTAAGCAAAGGTGTTCACATGTCAAGATACAGGGCCTTTAACATATGGCCATTCAGCCATATAGTCCAATAAATACATTTGAATTGAATTTCAAATGTGGTCTTGTCATTGGAACATCACTGATGTTCTGGTTTAGGATCCTCCTCCTACCATTTGGCTACATGGATCCCACTGTAGGTGTGGGAAAATGCTCTGGCTGCTCTTTGCGCTTTTTGTCACTGCTTCCCCCTGCTAGAACTTTCCTCCACTGCCTCCCCTCTGCCAGAAACTTACCCCACTGCTGGAACTTTTCATTGTGGTGTGGAAGGACACTGGCATCAGGGATGCAGCAGGACACCACACTGCTGAAAACAGCAGTGTAGATGTGGGAGGCACTGGTTGGGCAGGTAGGAGCCATGTAGGGTATATGCCTTATGGGTTCAGGTGTGTAGGGCACTGTCAGTAACCTAGTCCCAGATTTGGACCTTAGCGTCCAAAATATGGGGGTTAGCATGAAAACCTCCAAGCTTAGTTACCAGCTTGGACCTGGTACTGCTGCCACCACCCAAAAATTTAGTGTTTTGGGGCACTCTGGTCCCCCCAAAAACCTTCCCTGGGGACCCCAAGACCCAAATCCCTTGAGTCTCACAACAAAGGGAAATAAACCTTTTCCCTTCCCCCCGCTCCAGGTGTTCCTGGAGAGATACACAGAAGCAACCTCCGTGAATCTAAACAGAGGGATTCCACCCTCCCCGTTCCCAGCCTGGAGAACAGAATTACCGAGAGTCAATCTCTCTTCCCCCCTCACCCAGAGTGAATGCAAAATCAGGCTAGTACATCTAACACACACAGGTTTTCCCCAACTTCTTCCTCCCACCAATTCCCTGGTGAGCTGCAGACCCAATTCCCTGGAGTTCCTCACTAAAGAAAAACTCCAACAGGTCTTAAAAGAAAGCTTTATATAAAAAAGAAAGAAAAATACATACAAATGGTCTCTCTGTATTAAGGTGACAAATACAGGGTCAATTGCTTAAAAGAAATATGAATAAACAGCCTTATTCGAAAGAATACAATTTAAAGCACTCCAGCAACTATAGACATGTAAATACAAAACAAAAAATCAACCTTGTACTCACAACTTGGAAACAGAATATTAGAAAGCAGGAAATAGAAAAATCCTTCTCTAGCTGAGAGAGATTCAGGCAGAAGATAAAGAACTCCGACACAAACTTCCCTCCACGCAGAGTTGAAAAAAATCCTGTTTCCTGATTGGTCCTCTGATCAGGTGCTTCAGGTTACTTTTTTTTTCAGGTGAAAGAGACATTAACCCTTAGCTATCTGTTTATGACACGCCCCCCAAATTGCAGACAGTGGGGAAGCTCACTGGCGGCGATTTCCTTCTAGAACTTTAAAATAAACAGATTACTACAACACATGCACCTTTACATATACCACTAAGTATATAACTAACAGACTTCTACATTTTAAGAACAGTTTTTAACTACTAGATTCTGGGAAACTCTCACGGGAGAGTGCATCAGCTACTTTCTTAGAAGCTCCTGAGATGTGCTGAATTTCAAAATCAAAATCTTGGAGAGCTAAACTCCAACGAAGAAGTTTCTTGTTGTTCCCCTTGGCAGTATGAAGCCACTTTAGTGCAGCATGGTCAGTTTGTAGCTGGAACCGCCGTCCCCAAACATATGGGCGTAGCTTTTCCAGGGCGTACACAATGGCGTAGCATTCCTTTTCACTGACTGACCAGTGAGTTTCGCTCTCAGACAGTTTCTTGCTGAGAAACACGACAGGATGGAAGTTGTGATCTGTTGCTTCCTGCATGAGCACTGCTCCTATACCATGCTCAGATGCATCCGTTGTTACTAGGAATGGCTTGTCAAAGTCCGGGGCCCTGAGCACAGGGTCAGACATGAGCGTTGCCTTAAGTTGGGTAAAGGCCTTTTGACACTCATCAGTCCACTTAACTGCATTTGGCTGGGTCTTTTTGGTCAGGTCGGTCAGTGGGGCAGCGATTTGGCTGTAGTGTGGTACAAATCGCCTGTAGTACCCGGCCAAGCCTAAGAAGGATTGGACCTGTTTCTTTGACCTTGGGACAGGCCACTTTTGGATAGCATCCACCTTGGCCTGTAGGGGGTTTATGGTTCCTCGACCCACCTGGTGCCCCAGGTAAGTCACTCTGTTTTGGCGTATTTGACACTTTTTGGCCTTAACAGTTAGTCCGGCCTGCCTGATGCGCTCAAAGACCTTTTTCAAGTGTAGTAGGTGTTCGGGCCAGGAGTCTGAAAAAATGGCCACATCATCGAGGTAGGCAACTGCAAATTCTCCCAGTCCTGCTAGTAGACCATCTACCAGCCTCTGGAAGGTGGCAAGTGCATTTCAAAGGCCGAAAGGAAGGACATTAAATTCATACACCCCCGCATGGGTGACGAATGCTGACCTCTCCTTGGCAGGTTCATCTAGCGGTACTTGCCAGTACCCCTTGGTTAAGTCTATTGTAGAGATGAACTGGGCACGTCCCAACTTCTCCAATAGCTCATCGGTGCGTGGCATTGGATAGTTGTCTGGACGAGTTACCGCATTTAGCTTACGGTAGTCCACGCAAAAGCGTATTTCCCCATCTGGTTTGGGTACCAGAACCACTGGAGATGCCCATGCACTGGTAGATGAGCGGATTATTCCCATCTGTAGCATGTTCTGGCTCTCCCGTTCTATAGCAGCTTGGGCATGAGGAGACACCCGGTAGGGTGGGGTTCTAATGGGGTGAGCATTACCTGTGTCAATGGAGTGGTATGCCCGTTCAGTCCGTCCTGGGGTGGCTGAGAACAATGAGGCGAAGCTAGTGCACAGCTCCTTGATTTGTCGCCGCTGCAGATGTTCCAGGGTGGTTGAGAGGTTCACCTCTTCCACGCCACCGTCTTTTTTCCCGTCGTAGTAGACACCTTCAGGCCACTCAGCATCATCTCCCTGGACTGTAAACTGACAAACCTGTAAGTCTCTGGAATAGAAAGGCTTGAGAGAATTAACATGGTAAACTCTAGGTTTTAGTGAGGAATTGGGAAATGCTATGAGGTAGTTCACAGTTCCCAGGCGCTCTTGGACCGTGAATGGCTCTTCCCATGATGCTTCCATCTTATGGGCCTGTTGCACCTTCAAGACCATAACCTGGTCTCCTACCTTGAAGGAACGTTCTCTGGCATGTCTGTCATACCAGGCCTTTTGCTCTTCCTGAGCATCCTTTAGGTTCTCTTTAGCAAGGGCTAAGGAGTGTCGGAGGGTGCTTTGTAGGTTGCTTACAAAGTCCAGAATGTTAATTCCTGGAGAAGGCGTAAACCCCTCCCATTGCTGCTTTACCAACTGTAATGGCCCCTTAACCTCGTGACCATACACAAGTTCAAATGGTGAAAACCCTAAACTGGGATGTGGTACAGCCCTGTAGGCAAACAGCAACTGCTGCAACACTAGGTCCCAATTATTGGAGTATTCGTTGACGAATTTACGTATCATGGCCCCCAAAGTTCCATTAAACCTTTCCACCAGGCCATTGGTTTGATGGTGGTACGGGGTGGCAACCAAGTGGTTCACCCCATGAGTTTCCCACAGTCTTTGCATGGTCCCTGCCAGGAAATTAGATCCTGATTCTGTAAGGATGTCGGAGGGCCAACCTACCCTGGCAAAAATGTCTGTTAGGGCCAGGCACACAGTGTTAGCCCTGGTGTTGCCTAGAGCTACTGCTTCCGGCCATCGGGTAGCAAAGTCCACTAAAGTCAGTACGTACTGCTTTCCTCTGGGTGTCTTTTTTGGAAAAGGACCCAGAATATCCACAGCTACTCGCTGAAATGGGACCTCAATTATGGGGAGTGGCTGGAGAGGGGCCTTGACCTGGTCTTGGGGTTTTCCCACTCTTTGGCATACCTCACAAGACCGGACATACTTGGCAATGTCCTTGCCCATCCCCTCCCAGTGGAAGGACTTCCCCAACCGGTCCTTGGTTCTGTTCACCCCAGCATGGCCACTGGGATGATCATGGGCTAAGCTTAAGAGCTTCCCCCGGTACTTAGTTGGAACCACAAACTGTTTTTGCGGCTGCCATTCTTCCCGGTGTTCACCAGAAAGAATCTCCTTGTATAAAAGTCCTTGGTCTATAACAAACCGGGATCGATTAGAAGAGCTGAGAGGCGATGGGGTGCTCCGTGCCGCCGCCCAAGCTTTCTGAAGGCTGTCATCTGCTTCCTGCTCAGTCTGGAACTGTTCCCTTGAGGCTGGGGTTACCAGTTCTTCCTCAGACTGTGGACTTGGGCTTGGTCCCTCTGGAAGCGATGTAGGTGATGGGGTTGTTTCCGTTGCCGGTGAACCGCTCTCCGCTGGTGCACCTGAGGGTATTTCAGGCTCTGGCTGAGCCTTTTGGGTATGGCTGTCTGTTGCTTCTGCCAGTTCTGGCTCGCTGGTGCCCTCTGGCGTTGAGTTTGAAGATGTGGTTGCACTTGCTGGTGCTGGTTGCTGTTCCAGTTCCGGGCCTGGGACTGGAGGTGCTGTGGCTGTTTCAGTGGTTGGCATGGAATCCGGGTCCACTACCTCTGTCTGGGTCTCTGGTAACACAGACGAGGCGTCTGTGGACGGCTCAGGAACAGGAATGGGTCTGGAAGCTTGCGTGGTTTGGCAACGTGTAACCATTCCCACCCGCTTGGCCCGCTTCACCTGGTTGGCCAAGTCTTCCCCCAGTAGCATGGGGATAGGATAATTGTCATAGACTGCAAAAGTCCACATTCCTGACCAGCCTTTGTACTGGACAGGCCTTTCAGCTGTAGGTAAGTCTACCGCTTGTGACATGAAGGGGTAAATTGTAACTTTGGCCTTTGGGTTGATGAATTTGGGGGCTACGAAGGATTGGTGGATAGCTGACACTTGTGCCCCCGTGTCTCTCCACGCAGTAACCTTCTTTCCGCCCACTCTCAAATTTTCCCTTCGCTCCAAGGGTATTTGAGAGGCATCCGGGCCTGGGGATCTTTTGTGTGATGGTGGTGTAATGAATTGCATTCGGATGGCGTTCTTTGGACAGTTGGCCTTGATATGTCCCAGTTCATTATACTTAAAGCATCTTCCATCTGATGGGTCACTGGGCCGAGGTGAGTTACTGGAGACTGGTGAGGTGGAAGAATACTGTGTCTGTGGCTTTACTTGGGTTGTAGGTGGGGTTTTTGGCTGCCCTCGGTTGTAGGGTTTATGGTCGGTGTGCCCCCTGGGGTATTCGTTCCCCTTGACAGTAGCTTTCTTGCTTTCTGCCACTTCCATCCATCTGGCTCCAATCTCCCCCGCCTCAGCGAGATTTTTGGGTTTTCCATCTTGTATGTACCGTGTTATGTCCTCAGGAACACCATCCAAGAACTGCTCCATTTGTATGAGGAGGTGCAGTTCTTCCAAGGTTTTAACATTGTGTCCTGATATCCAGGCCTCATAATTTTTCCCAACGTAGTAGGCATGTTTGGGAAATGACACATCTGGTTTCCACTTTTGGGTTCTGAAGCGCCGACGGGCATGATCCGGGGTGATCCCCATTCTGTATCTGGCCTTGGTTTGAAAAAGTTTATAGTCGTTCATGTTCTCCTTAGGCATTTCAGCTGCCACCTCTGCTAAGGGTCCACTGAGCTGTGGCCTCAATTCTACCATGTACTGGTCTTCAGGGATGTGGTACCCAAGACAGGCTCTTTCAAAATTTTCCAAGAAGGCCTCGGTGTCATCACCTGCCTTGTAGGTGGGAAATTTCCTGTGCTGTGGAACAATCATTGGCGCAGAGTTGTTAGGGTTGACTGTGTTTTGCTTAGCCTTTTCTAATTCCATGGCCTGTTGGTGGGTCTCCCTCTGTTTTTCCAACTCTCGTTGGTGGGCTGCATTGTTGGCTTCTTCTTGTTTTTGTAGCCTTTCCATCTCTTGTTTATGAGTTGCCTCATCTCTGGCCATCTGTGTTCTGAGCACTGGTTGGGCAGGTAGGAGCCATGTAGGGTATATGCCTTATGGGTTCAGGTGTGTAGGGCACTGTCAGTAACCTAGTCCCAGATTTGGACCTTAGCGTCCAAAATATGGGGGTTAGCATGAAAACCTCCAAGCTTAGTTACCAGCTTGGACCTGGTACTGCTGCCACCACCCAAAAATTTAGAGTGTTTTGGGGCACTCTGGTCCCCCCAAAAACCTTCCCTGGGGACCCCAAGACCCAAATCCCTTGAGTCTCACAACAAAGGGATATAAACCTTTTCCCTTCCCCCCGCTCCAGGTGTTCCTGGAGAGATACACAGAAGCAACCTCCGTGAATCTAAACAGAGGGATTCCACCCTCCCCGTTCCCAGCCTGGAGAACAGAATTACCGAGAGTCAATCTCTCTTCCCCCTCACCCAGAGTGAATGCAAAGTCAGGCTAGTACATCTAACACACACAGGTTTTCCCCGACTTCTTCCTCTCACCAATTCCCTGGTGAGCTGCAGACCCAATTCCCTGGAGTTCCTCACTAAAGAAAAACTCCAACAGGTCTTAAAAGAAAGTTTTATATAAAAAAGAAAGAAAAATACATACAAATGGTCTCTCTGTATTAAGGTGACAAATACAGGGTCAATTGCTTAAAAGAAATATGAATAAACAGCCTTATTCGAAAGAATACAATTTAAAGCACTCCAGCAACTATAGACATGTAAATACAAAACAAAAAACCAACTTTGTACTCACAACTTGGAAACAGAATATTAGAAATCAGGAAATAGAAAAATCCTTCTCTAGCTGAGAGAGATTCAGGCAGAAGACAAAGAACTCAGACACAAACTTCCCTCCACCCAGAGTTGAAAAAAATCCTGTTTCCTGATTGGTCCTCTGGTCAGGTGCTTCAGGTTACTTTTTTTTTCAGGTGAAAGAGACATTAACCCTTAGCTATCTGTTTATGACAGGCACTCTCTTCTACTCATCTAAGGAACGTCTCACCATGTACGCTCCTGTTTATATCCATGCTATCTGAGCATCTAGTGTCTGCACTCTACTCCTTGCAGGAAGTGTAGATGTAGCCTATATTTAATATACCTGCTCTTGAGAAAAGTGCCTTAGGATAGTTAGTGTCAAATAATTGTACTGAGTATCTTGGAACAGCTGGAATATTCCTCTTCCAACTCTCTTTCCCTGGACATGAATGAACCCAGAAGACAAAGGATACTAAGACTTTTGTGGGGAGGCTTTGCTTTGAAACTCGTGACATTTTGGGGTCAGGGTGAACCCAAAACCCAAAATAAATTCAGCAGCTGCTGGCAAATTTTTGACAGTGTTAAATATGCTTTGATAACAAAGCTGTGGGAACTGGTTGTTCAAGACTTGCAAAGTGTTTAATATCTGCTTGATGACCCGGTGAGGGGGTTGATACTTTGGAAAAGTACATTTTTTTGTTTTTTAAGTTTACCCATTGAAGTGCTTCTTTCTACTTTATGTGTGGATGTTTATTTAGATGAGATTATAAACTTTGGAGGAAACACATTCTCTAGTGATTCATCTTATCTTCCCATAAAATGTCACACATTACATTGGAGTAGTGTAAATGTTATGTTCTGGTTTGGGGACCTGGCTGGCTTTACCATTGATGCCTAGTTGACAATACGGTTGATCCTCTAATGTTTGAATAGTGTTTTTCTCATTTCCCCCGAGACTCAGAAACTATTGGCAGTAAGATAGTTTAGGAGAGAAAAAAATAAACCCTAGCGATCAAATCTAAGGTCTCATCTAGGAATGCAGATGGTAGAGTTACAAGATTTGCTCCCTTTAAGCTTGTTCTGAAAGTGTGTGCGTGCACACGCACGCACACACACACACACACACGTACGTGAATTTACTCTTCTTAGCAGGGACAGCTAAGTCTGTTGCATATTCAGATTCTCTCATAATTGGAAGTGTTGTGCTTTGGGCTTTTGGTGCTACCCAAATAGAGGTAGCAACTAGCCATGACATCTGAACTTCCCATGATTCCATGGGCTTAGTGTGGGCTCATCTCTACTTTTTAATTTGTGTTTTTAGGAAGGGTAGGTATTTGCTATTTATTAGACCAATGTACCTTGAATGATTTCAAGGACTGAGAGCTGTTCTATTGATGTTAGCTATTTTGATGCTTCAGAAATATTACCTGAAAGTTACACTTAAAATTAAGGTTTGCGAAGTTCTAAAAATAGAGATTAATAGCAGTATTTTCCATTGATTCTGTAATGTTCAGAAATAAAGTTGCATGTACTGTAATTTCTATAAGCTTGGACAATTGTTTCACTCAGTCCAATATACTGGGTTAAGGAATTCTCCTTTCATTAACAACAGTTAGATGCTGGTATCAGTCCATTAACTTCAGTGGAGTTACTCTTGATATACACCAGTGTAATTTGGAGGACAACATCTCACAAGTGTTTCACATGTCATCCACAATGCCTTTCATTGTTGCATTTATTTAGTATATTTATTAATCAATTTTTATTAATTTTTATAGATAAAAAAAATCAACAGGAATTTTCCCATAAACCAGCAGGTAAGAAAAAGAAATATTTGGAAATTTTATAATTCTCATAGCACCTGTGTTGGAATTGTTTTGTTGCTCTGTTTTTGTTTTTTTCCAGAGAAGAAAGGGATGCTAGATCTTAATTAGCTTCCTTTACACTAGATCAGGGGTAGGCAACCTATGGCACACGTGCCGAAGGCGGCACGCGAGCTGATTTTCAGCGGCACTCACAATGCCGGGGTCCTGGACACCTGTCCAGGGGACTCTGCATTTTAATTTAATTTTAAATGAAGCTTCTTTAACATTTTAAAAAGCTTATTTACTTTACATACAACAGTTTAGTTATGTATTCTAGATTTCTAGAAAGAGACCTTCTAATAACGTTAAAATGTATTACTGGCATGCGAAACCTTGAATTAGAGTGAATAAGTGAAGACTCGGCACACCACTTCTGAAAGGTTGCCGATCCCTGCACTAGATAATTGAAATGAAAGGGTGTTGTGGTATTCAAGAAAAGTAGGATTTTGCCCATTGTTTCCTAAATGCATCTCTGTTTTTTTCTACTTTTATAATGAAAAGAGGGGTAGGATTATTGTGTCTTGAGAATGAAGATATTCTGAGGAATTCTCCTCTTTGGTGACACTTTCATTATTAAAGCTGGCTTGGATTTTAAAGGAATTTTTCCTTCCTCTCACTCTTACTAAAAGATTATTAGTCATCCACAGAAGTAGAGAATGCAGTTGCGCCACAAGTATCTATAAGACTTCTGTTTTCACTGAAGATGTCAATTCACCTCGAACTTATTCAAGAACAGTTACTGTAAAATCACTTAGTATTCTGTAGCATAAAGATTGCTGCTGACTCATCTGAAAATAAGGAAAGAAAATTGCTTAGTAAACAAAAGATAACTAGCAAGTTAAGGTTTAAATGATCGGGATTTTTTTTTTATGAATTCATTGCTCAACATTAATTACCAATCAACAAAAAATAATACAAATACAAATAATAGATATAATGGCTCAGCAGGCTAGTGCATAACTGTGCAATGCTTTCTGCTATTCTGGACCTCCAGGTACCAGTGTTTAGAATGGCATTTGGTTCCTCTTCATTAGAGTTTCATAGGCTTAAAAAGCAAAAATAACTTTCTTGAGTTGAGTAGCTTGTTGGACATGCTATTTGTAAACGAGTCTGCAATTAATTCATTTTTCCCTCAGGACTTACCATAGAAAATTTCAGGCAAACAGCCAAAATATCAAGGAGGTATGAAAGGAGGTAGACAAATTAGAGAATTTCATATATAAAAAGGAAATAATTTACCGAACTGTGAGGATGCAGGAATTTGAGAGATCAGTGATTTCAAAATCAGATGTCCTTCCTGGCTTGATTTGAACAAAAGTGTTTGTTTGTTTGTTTGTTACTGAAGATAAGTATTGTGTGGTCTTAACGGAATACTGTCTATCTGTTTGAGGAAAAGATTCCAGTCACACACAAATTTAGGGGTAATTTCTGTCTTCTAATATATAGCTAGCATCAACATGAACTTCAGAGAAGGATCAAGCCATTTTGTTGTTCCATTAACAGTGCATTATTTATCTGCTTATTAAAATATGGTCTTGTGTGTCATTTTCATTTCCACATTTATTTTAGTAAAATGAGTTATTGTCTATCTGAAGTTGAATAACTCTGGGGATTCAGGAACTAACTGCTTTGCTTTATGAAAGTACATTATTAATGTGCCCATGTAATAAGAAACCTTGAACTCTGAAATTGATCTGACTGGGAAATTAGTTTGGGGGATTTTCTTAACAATATTATATTTTAGCTATAGTGATTAGCTCAAACTTTGTATATTTTTATTTGTTTAGTGTGCAAACCATTTCAGGGAAATAGCTTCCTTATTTTATATGTCGAATTAAAAACCCATGAACATGTAAGGTGCTATATACTAAAGAACAAGAGAAACTAGGATAGGGCTTAAACCTGCTTACTCTAATACATGTGAAAAGCTTTACATGCGTGAAGTCCCTATGAAGCAAATAAGTCTACTCAGGTGAGTAAAATTACGTCTATGCTTGTCTATAGCTCTGAGCCCATATTGACCAGCTCTTCTAATTTAAACATCTTCATCTAACTTTTATTACAAATAAATCTGCTGATAAACAAGTTATGGAGAATATTATATTTTACCATTACAAATAAGGAATGGCTTGTGTGAGTATTTGGCTATCAAGATGAGTTGTAAAATTCAAAATATTTTGCTGACTATGTAAAGATTGTTTGAGCGAGAATAAAAAAGATACTGCTGTTTTTGCATATGTAGGAATTTGCTTTCTAATAAATATTCTCCTTTGCTAAAATTTCAGCTACTGAAATATCTGACTTTATTAATTTTAGACATTATTAATGCTTCAGGTGCACATAAATTAGTTGACTTTTTCATCTATGTTTATCTGGGTCTATAGAAGCTTTATACAGAATTTTCCATTGGCAGTGAAATTTACAAATATATTAGGTGTTTGTTTTTTCATGGTGCAAAAATATGGACAGAAATGTGAACTTTGTTTAAAGAATTTCATTTAAAGAGACTGAGTTGGTACCACAACTTTACTTTGTAAAAACTAGCGGGTGGAAGAGGGAGAGAATAGTTCATTGTCATTGAAAGTGATTAAATATATGTATACTGAAGTATCATTTTATAAAAGCACTAGCTAAAATAGCATTAGCCCTTTTTGAGCTGAACAGCTAGCCGAAAATGTGGGGTCTCTTAGGTTGTTCCAGTTAGGCAGAAAAATTGATGCAATTCTTTGATGCAGTTCTGTTTATTTACAAAGAATGTGTAAAGTCCACAGAAGGACTCAAATAGCAGAAAACTTTATTTTATCGCAGCACCAGGAACACTCTTTTCAGCTTGCACCTCTGACCCCAAAACCTCAGCTTCTAAGGTCAGACATTATGTTCTCAGCAGGTCCTTCAGCCTGTCTGTGTCTCTCTTTTTCATTCTCTGTGTTCTGCTCAGGTTAAAAAACTTACTAACTGTCAGGGTAATTAAGCACTGGAACAAAATGGTGACGGACATTGTGAAATCTCCATCACTGAAGGTTTTGAACAACAGGTTAGACAAACCCCTCTCAGGAATGGTTTAATTATTATTTATTCCTGTCTACTGAAGTCCTACTGAGGTTCCTTTCAGTCCTACACTTCTATGATTCTATGATGGAAAAGAGTCAAAGGAATAGGATGTGTCCTTAAGGGACTGGGTGTCAGGAAGGTTCTAGGAAATGGGGAGAATAAAGTCAGGGGAGGCTGAGGAAGGAGAATATAACAGTAGTGAAGTGATGACTGTAAAGAAAATACCACTGTAAAATAAGCAAAATCTTAAAACTGAATGATATTTTTATTTTCTCTGAACCCTATCCGTTCTCCATATCTAATACTATCTAATAAAATAAATACAAGTAATTGAAGAAAAACCTGGATTTATATTACAGTTTCATACATATTGAGCAGAAATCCCATGACTTTAGTGGAAAGAGGATCAGGCCCATTATCAGATAGGCAGTAAGGTTAGAATATCTCAAGGTGATAGCCAAGGGCTTCTATATTTGATCTGCCAAAGTGGAACAGGAAGCACAGATGTCACCTTTTCTTGGAGCTCATCGCTGTTTTGCAGCTCTTGTATGAAGCACTGAAAATGTCAGCTCCTGAGAGACAGATCATTAGGCTAGAGGGAGTTCAAAAAAGTAACACTGGCTTCTTTGTTGACCCTTGCAACACTGCAGACTAATGTACATTTTTTCCTCAGTAAAAGGGCATGTAGTGTATATCCATTTGCAGGTCCTGATCTCATACACTACCCCTTCATGAGTACCCCAACCCTCCTCTGTGCTGTTCATCCTAATCAATCCATAACTGCTTGCCAATGGACAGATCTCAATCTGAAATCTACCTCACAGCTTGCCAGAGAACTCCTGAACCAGGCCTTTCTACCAACTTTTGCAACCCTTCCTGGCAAGGGGAGCCAAATTCAGCTGCCTCTGAGCTGCTGTAGACCTTACTGCTAATCCCTCACCAGCTATTGGGACTCTCAGTTTTTATTTGTGATCCACATGGAATGTGCATCACGATTGTAGGGTTAACATGGTGTTGAGATATTGTTCAACTGAGAATTAGTTTTATAATGGAGTTAGGGTTTAGATTTAAGGCTGAATCATAGCTAGAGGCTGAATTTGGATTCAATGGTAACATATTCAGTGCTGCCAAGTGAAATTTTTGACCCAAATTTCAGAGGCCTGGCACCCTCTTAAAGACTGAAACTTTCAAAATCCTCTGTTCTCATGAAATTTCAGTGGCATCCAAATTTTTCTAGTTTTTGATCCATCCTAGATCCATTCTAATACCAGTGAGAAAGGGCTTGCATTCACAGTTCTGAATATAATCATCCTTGAAAATTATAAAGGGTTGGATTCAAAGTTAGTTTGGGCCCATATTGGATTAAAATCAAGCAGTTTCTTCTCCCAATTTTATATGTATACTACATTTTTTATATCTTATGTGTTAAAATGTCTCTGGATTATTTACATGATGCTAAAACACAGGCAGTACCAAGTTCATCATGAAACAGGTGTCTCTTCTTTAGCCCATTTGTAAATACTCTCAAATTGGTAATTCAAGGATTCATCACACTTTTTGAAGATAGTAACCTCATCAGTATTCCCTTCTTTTTTTGAGGATCATATTTTTGGAAGAGCTAAGGGAACATTCCAGTAGCTTTCTGAGCACAGTTATTACATTATTGCAAAGTACTTTGGAGAATCACTTTGAGTGTGAAAGGCGCTACATATGTAAAATCCAGTCTTAATCTATTTTATGTCTACCTACTAGACAATTTGCAAATAAATACCTAAACTAATCTGCATTGCTTTAATTTTTTTATGATCTCAGTTTTTAATCTTATTTTCTCTTAATGACAAAAAAAATCTATGACTCCTCAAGGATCAAGAAACTCAAGCACAGATAAGAAGAAAATGCTTGCATCTTTAAAGGACAGCCCAGTGCTGTGGATGGTAGAGAACTGTGCAGCTCCAAGGGAAGACTGGGGAGAAATTTTGTCTCAGGTGCAGAATTTCCCATTTGCTTATAGCAGGAAAGGATCCCTCCTTGTGCTCTGTGGAGCACATGGGATTGCACAGGATGTACCATACTAAAATGGGGCACATTTCCTCACCCCAGTATGTCCAACTTCGTTGGTAGTGCAGTGCAACTCTTGAGGTGTGCAAAGGGAGCAGCCTCTGCAGTCTGTGCTCAGGAGAGTGCAGTCAGAAGCTGTGCTGTGCAAGATGGTGACTCCTTGGGTTTCCCACATTGAGAAGTAGTTATAATATTTGGTTAGGTTTGTACAATATTTGGTTATACTTAGCTGTGGAATTCCTTTACACACCCTGAGACTTGTGTGTCTCTTCCTCCCCCCACCCAGACACACTTTACTAAATCTGGCAGTAACCTTGGGGGTAAATTCAATATCAGGGAGTATGTTGTAATCAGCTGAGTAATTTTCTATGTTATTGATTTACTTCTACGTTAAATTGCACTTTCACCAGTACATTATGATCATCACCCTTCTGTGCTATAGAGGCAAAGCACAAATTGCAATTATATGGTATTAGCGATGAGCTGACTCACTTAAAAAGGAAATGATCTGTACATGAGAAGCTGCTATTGAGTGATATAATTGATACTCTGTTTAGAGGAAATAGCCAAGATTAACCTTTATAAGTAAATCAGATAACTGCTCTTTAAGTAATTATTCTATGTGTTAGAGTTTTTTATATTGATGAAAATAGCACTGGAATATACTGTCCAATATTTGCACATTGTGCTTACACAATACATGAATGTTTCTTTCTGTTTTAAGAGGCAAATTTCTGTAGCTGGCGAAAATTCAGCCCACCATCCAAAAACTGCTGGAGCCTTACCATTCTTTCTGCTATATTGCCATTCCATTAGCCATTTCATTAGCCACCAAAAATGCCAGCTTCAGGCAAAAATAAAGGCACCTTTACTCCAGTCATAAAGGTGACTGTCATTATGTGAGAGGTTGATAGGTTAACATCTGTTTGAGTGACAGACATCTCTGCTGAAACATACAAATGTTTCAATTGTGGGATTATAATCTCCAAAAAGATATCACTTTTATAATACTTTAAAAAGTGAAATGATGGAACAGGATGTTCTGCTAAAAAGTGAGATGTTACTCAAATAAAATACCCTCAATATGATTCTAGCAGTACATGGGAAACAGTGTTTATGTTCTGCCTCATTTGGGATTTTTGACTTTGCAGGTCTATTGAGCTAAATATTTTTCAATACACCATAACTGTGGCTCCTCAGAATTGCCACTTTGCATCTCATGACAGTTAATGAACCTTCAGGTCCGACAGTACATCTGCACTATCAACATCTGCTGTCACAGTGAAGTTTTTGATCGGGTTTATTCTGGAGGGGGAAGACTCTGGAATGAAGCTCCTATTGTCAAGTGCTTATTAAAACTCTGAGGGGAAGCTGAATTTGTGCTGTTAGATTAAGCAGAAATACACAATAAGGTGTAAATTCTGTGGTGATCATTGCCTTGTATTGCATTATACAGCCATACATGCAACTAGGCATTGATTACTCCTTAATTTAAGGCCTAGAAAGTCTTATATTGATTAAGTATTTATATTTCACTTAAACAAAAAAGGAAATATACATATATTTCAAACTTACACCCTTCTTTCTCTTCAGGGAGATGTGATGGAAAGTAGAAGAAAAGATGTCCACTGAATGAAGTACAATTTATAGTATAATGTAAGAGGCTTCTGAGACTCTTACCACTTTAAGGGGGAGGGATAGCTCAGTGGTTTCAGCACTGACCTGCTAAACTCAGGGTTGTGAGTTCAGTCTTTGAGGGGGCCACTTAGGGATCTAGGGCAAAATCAGTACTTGGTCCTGCTAGTGAAGGCAGGAGGCTGGACTCCATGACCTTTCAGGGTCCCTTTCAGTTCTATGAGATAGATATATCTCCATATATTATAAGACAGTGATTCCCTAAACCAATAGAAGTATGGCTCATTTGTCTTCCCCATCCTGTGTTTCAGTATAAATCAGAGCAGGTGTCTCTTCTTTGTACCTCAGTAGAGAACCAAACCTTTTAAAAGGCACTGTCAACGTTAGCCCTCAGAATACTACATAGTTTACAAGTGGATTAAGCCTGCCCACTGGGAGAAGCTAATATCTGAGAAGGCCATTGGACTCCTTGTCAAAGGGTGTAGAATATGTGAAGCTGGAAGGCAGTTGTATTGAGTCACTTGGTCAGAGTGTTGGAGAAGCAGTTAGTGAGATCTGGGATATTCCACAGCAGTTTACTATACAATTGGCAAAGGGATTGAGGTAACTAGGAGAACAGATGGAGCATTACATAGCAGGAAAGAGAGGTCAGATCACATCCTTTCAATCTCTGCACTTCTAATGTGGCCTTCTCCATAGTGTCAACAGTACATGCCACAAACAGATACTACCATCTGAAATCATATTCATTCCTTATTGGAGTTGGTTTGTAAACACCAACAAATGTTGTTTGGTATAGACTCATAGACTCCAGGACTGGAAGGGACCTCGAGAGGTCATCGAGTCCAGTCCCCTGCCTTCATGGCAGGACCAAATATTGTCTAGACCATCCCTAATAGACATTTATCTAACCTACTCTTAAATATCTCCAGAGATGGAGATTCCACAACTTCCCTAGGCAATCTATTCCAGTGTTTAACTACCCTGACAGTTAGGAACTTTTTCCTAATGTCCAACCTAAATCTCCCTTGCTGCAGTTTAAGACCATTGCTTCTTATTCTATCATTGGAGACTAAGGTGAACAAGTTTTCTCCCTCCTCCTGATGACACCCTTTTAGATACCTGAAAACTGCTCTCATGTCCCCTCTCAGTCTTCTCTTTTCCAAACTAAACAAACCCAGTTGTTTCAGCCTTCCTTCATAGGTCATGTTCTCAAGACCTTTAATCATTCTTGTTGCTCTTCTCTGGACCCTCTCCAATTTCTCCACGTCTTTCTTGAAATGCGGTGCCCAGAACTGGACACAATACTCCAGCTGAGGCCTAACCAGCGCAGAGTAAAGCGGAAGAATGACTTCTCGTGTCTTGTTTACAACACACCTGTTAACGCATCCCAGAATCACGTTTGCTTTTTTTGCAACAGTATCACACTGTTGACTCATATTAAGCTTGTGATCTACTATGACCCCTAGATCTCTTTCTGCCATACTCCTTCCTAGACAGTCTCTTCCCATTCTGTATGTGTGAAACTGATTGTTCCTTCCTAAGTGGAGCACTTTGCATTTATCTTTATTGAACTTCATCCTGTTTACCTCAGACCATTTCTCCAAATTGTCCAGATCATTTTGAATTTTGACCCTGTCCTCCAAAGCAGTTGCAATCCCTCCCAGTTTGGTATCGTCCGCAAACTTAATAAGTGTACTTTCTACGCCAACATCTAAATCGTTGATGAAGATATTGAACAGAACAGGTCCCAAAACAGACCCCTGCGGAACCCCACTTGTTATACCTTTCCAGCAGGATTGGGAGCCATTAATCCCATTGTTGATGCGTCTTTTAAAGAAAAAAGTCTTAGATGTTGTTGTATATTGGTGTTAAGTCTTCAAAGAACTTGGATGCTTTCATTGGAAGTATAGATAGTACAATGACAGGCCCATTACAAATGACTAAGACAAATAAAGGATTTCTATTTTTTCTAAAAAGTGATATGTGGAAGATGTTTGGGCTGACAGTTCATAGTGTGAGCAGCATTTGTTAAATCAACAATGTTCATTTATGATTTTAATAGTTTTACATTTACATTCTGGTCACTTACATTTTATTGTTGGATTTCGTTTTTTTAAGTGCCATCAAAACAGGCGCTGAAGCAGGCCTGTTTTACAAAGAAACAATGTTATGCAAGCAGAGCATTTGTCTACAAACACATGTCCCAAATGATGGCCATGTGCTGGACCTCTCTGGCCTCACACAAGGTGCCAAAAAGAGGTGACTGACCCAAAAAATGAACTTGTCACAATAACACTTCAACGTAAAAGGCAGGTTTCTCCCTTATGTCTAGGGATATTTAGAAAAGAAAAATATGGGGAGAACCCCCAACTCTTTGTAAAGCTCAACTTAATAACTTCAGCCTAGTGCGTACTTATCAAACATGGATTTGTTCTTTTTGATCATTTTTTAATTTTCACCTGAAGCTGAAGTTAGAACCAAAGCCACTGTAACCACTGATTGTGACGGCTCCTTTACTGCATGGAGCGAGAGTCTAAAAGTTCCCAAGGATAATATTAGTTTTATTAGACAAGAATGAAAATCTTCAATAAGTCTACACAAATGTTATTTCTTGGGGAATTGTGTCAATTAAATAAACTAATTGGAACCAATGAAGCAGATAGTTTAACTAGTGGTATCTGCTCTTGAAGGAACACATGGGACTCCAAGAACCTTTTGAAATAATTTTTAATTACAATGTACAGGGGGAAAAAAATGAGTGCAATGGCATCTTATTTTTTCATTCCCTGTCTTATATGTGCTCAAATAGTCTGATTGCACCTCCAATAATATTATGGTGTCTATGAAAACCTGATCTGTCCCTCTCCTTCCTAATTCTTAAGAATATAGCACCGCACAGCTTTACCTATCACAATCAACTATTGATATTCCCCTTTTCTTCACCAAGTGGGACAAGAAATACAATTGTGAGAGATTTGTATGATGAGAGGCAGTGCACCTCATTGGACAGGGCGCTGGCTTGTGACTCAGATGACCGGGGCTCTACTCCCAGCTCTGCCATTGGACTGCTTGGTGAATGAGGGCAAGTGATTTCACCTATTTTTGCCTTGATTTCCACACTTTTAAAATGAAAATAATGCTACCTACCACCTTTGGTAAAGTACAAGGAGATCCACAGATTAAGTGCTATCAAAAGTTAATATTATTCTTATCATTATCTTAATACCAGGAGGAGAAACTCAGTAGACACTAGACATTTCATTAGTGTATCCTTTTCACACTGTGGCATATTTAAACTTCATCATCTAATTGAGATAAAGTATTAATTTCATTTTTCATTTTCTTAATATCTTTTATAAAATATTTGGCATCATTTTATTTTATCATATTAAAATATTGATCATCTGAATTAAATCTTTTCAGTCTGGGACCTAGAATGTACAAATATACAGCCGGCCACAAATAATAGTGTTGTTTTTCATGGGAGGCCAGGGAAGAAAATCTATTAAGGCCCTATATCAATGCACTCTTAAAGTCCTAGTTATTGATCTCTTAATGAAATACTGCATGTACAATCCTAACTATAGCTTTATCTAGCTAAACAATGTCTTTGTCTGCCTGTGTATGTATGTTTTATAGCACAGAAATTAGAACCGCATACAGTTTGTGTACTCTGTATATGTGTATAAAAACAACACTGACACATTGTTAAGCTTACACAGTTAGGCAGGCCAAAGGCAGGAAAAATAAATGTTCAGGCAGTCTTTACCCTGCATGAGTGTAGGGTTTTTTGGGTGGGAGACATTGCCTCCACAAACAGGGGGCAAACCTTATGGGGATGATATGGTTGGGGGGATGCCATGATCAGGGGAGGCTTGGTGCTGCAGCAGCCCTCCCCCTCCCCCAACTTTTTCCTCCTCCCTGTCCAGTAGTCTGTGGTGCTGGCTGGATTGGTGGTCCCAGTGGAGCCTGTGCTGCCATGCGTGTCTGTGTGCTGCAGGGAAGCAGGAGCCTGGCATGCAGCATCCTCTTGGCAGCAGCAATAGTCCAAGCAGGAAGGCAGCAGCACCAAGAAATACCTGAAAAGTGACACCATAAAGTCCAGCTGCAGCAGCTGTGGCAGCCTGTGCCAGAGTGGCACAGCTCCTGGGCTTATGTCTCTGCAGCAGCAGCAGTTGCAGCTCCCCCACTAAGCTGGCCTGTCTCACCCGCCCCCTCCGCCAGCACCATCCCCCCCTCCAAATATAGCAGTCAAGCTATGCCTATGTGTATATGATTCCTAAAGTAGGATGGTAGGCAGTAGAAATATTTATTGTATTGTTGGTTTGTAGAGTAACTTCAGAAGAAAACGCTGAGAAGCAATATATCGTAAAGATATCCCAAGTGGAACTGATATTAAAAATAATAGCCTAGCTAAACAAATACAATGTAAAACATATTTTTTTAAAGTCACTCAGAATTCATAATGTGTTACATTAAACTTTTTGTTCTTTCAAGCAGTTATTCCTAGTAATAGAGATTGTGACAGGTATGTCATTTACCGAGCCATAAGTAACATGTTGTATATGTTTAGCACACAGGAGAACATTTGGTTTATATATTCTTGGGCACAGATTTATAAAGCCCATGCTATTTTACAACACATAGAATACCAAATTTTCAAACCCCCAGTCCTCAAGAGATTGAGGCATTTATTTTTAAATCCTATTGCCAGACTGTCTCCTATTGACATGTGTTTAGAACTGAGAGTTTATCCTTACTTAATAAAAATCAGGCTAGGAAATCCAGATTGTGGTTATAATGATGAAACACTGTATATTTTTCAAAAAAATCTGATTAGATATGATTGCAATGGACTCTGATGCTGTTAAGGATAATTTTTGTCTCATGCTCAAGGCAAAGCTGAGTTTTTTAATGAAAATAAATATAACAAATTCAAAGTAGGACTTCAAAGGCAGTGGAGAACAGTCAGAGAGATTTGAAGGAGTTCAGTGCAAAGATGCCTTCAGCATTTTCTCCATTCATGATGGAGAAGCTATAGTGGGATCAGTCCTTCCAGTGCTTGCATATGTGAAGGCACTGACTCATATCCCTGAAATACTTTAGCTGGAAGTGGTACATAGTGTGACAGGGTCAGGCCAGATGTCTACAGGAGAGTATTAGAAGGCAGATATATTAGTCCTAGATTAAGTAGGTCTCTTTTCCCTGGGTAAAGTAACAGGGGCAGTTCAAAAACAAGCAGGAACTTGCTGGAACCAATTAAGGCAGGGAGGCTAATTAGGACACCTGGAGCCAATTGAGAAGAAACTGCTAGAATCAATTAGGGCAGTCTGGCTAAGCAGGGCCCCTGAGTTTAAAAAGGGCCTCACTTCAGTTTATAGTATGCATGTGAGGAGCTGGGAGCAAGAGGCACGAGGAGCTGAGAGTAGGAAGGTGCATTGCTGGAGGATTGAAGAGTACAAGCATTATCAGACACCAGGAGAAAGGTCCTGTGGTGAGGATAAAGAAGTGCTGGGAGGAAGCCATGTGGAAGTAGCCCAGGGAGTTGTAGCTGTCGTGCAACTGTTCCAGGAGACACTCTAGACACCTGCAGTCCACAGGGCCCTGGGCAGGAACCCAGAGTAGAGGATGGGTCTGGGTTTCCCCCAAACCTCCCAACTCCTGATCAGACATAGGAGGAATTGACCTGGATTGTGGCTTCTACCAGAGGGGAAGGTCTCTGGGCTGCTCCCTGACCCACATGGTGAATCTCTGAAGTGAACAAACCCGCCAATAAGTGCAGGACCCACCAAGATAGAGGAGGAACTTTGTCACAATAGGAAGAGCTCTATCACAGAGTATCTTCCACAATGGAAGTATGAAACAGAAGAGTTGACATACTGCACAATTTAAAATAAATTGGTTGTGATTCTTAAATTATCTAGATTATTTTAAGAAATCTGACTTTCTGGGTTTGGTGATAAGTGTCTTAAAGAATAGATTTATAATATAATAATCAACAGTACCATATTTAGTTAATAACCTATAATAAGTTAAAGATAGATGACCGTCAGACTTTGCAGTGTTTTTAACCACCAAAGAAATATTTTAAGTACATTGTTTCATGATTTCTTTGCTACAACTCTGTCATAAACAGATAGCTAAGGGTTAATGTCTCTTTCACCTGAAGCACCTGACCAGAGGACCAATCAGGAAACCGGATTTTTTCAACTTTGGGTGGAGGGAAGTTTGTGTCTGAGTCTTTTGTCTGCCTGCCTGCTTTCTCTGAGCTTTGGAGAAGTAGTTCTACTTTCTAATTTTCTGTTTCTAAGTGTAAGGACAAAGAGATCAGATAGTAAGTTCTATGGTTTCTTTTCTTTGGTATTTGCATGAATATAAGTGCTGGAGTGCTTTGATTTGTATTCTTTTTGAATAAGGCTGTTTATTCAATATTCTTTTAAGCAATTGACCCTGTATTGTATCATCTTAATACAGAGAGACCTGGTATGTATTTTTCTTTCTTTTTTTATATAAAGCTTTCTTTTAAGACCTGTTGAAGTTTTTCTTTACTTCAGGGAAATTAAGTCTGTACTCACCAGGGAATTGGTGGGAGGAAGAAATCGGGGAGATCTGTGTGTTGGATTGCTAGCCTGATTTTGCATTCCCTCTGGGGGAATAGGAAAGTACTTTTTGTTTCCAGGACTGGAAACAGAGAGGAGGAGTCCCTCTGTGTAGTTTCACAGAGCTTGTGTCTGTGTATCTCTTCAGGAGCACCTGGAGGGGGGAAGGGAAAAAGGATTATTTCCCTTTGTTGTGAGACTCAAGGGATTTGGGTCTTGGGGTCCCCAGGGAAGGTTTTTCAGGGGGACCAGAGTGCCCCAAAACACTCTAATTTTTTGGGTGGTGGCAGCAGGTACCAGGTCCAAGCTGGTAACTAAGCTTGGAGGTTTTCATGCTAACCCCCATATTTTGGACGCTAAGGTCCAAATGTGGGACTAAGGTTATGATATGGTGTAGCAGCGGGTGGGATATAGACAGAATCCAGAAGCCAGTAGGAATATTATATTTTTCTTTTCTCTGCTAAGGGCTTTTTAGCAGAGAGAAACAGTTGGTTTTAAAAGGGAACCAGAGAGAATTTTTTTTTTCTGCTCTCTCTGGCAATTTGTCGCTTGCATGTTAAGCAAGAAGCCATTACCAGACTGTTAAGGGTCTTTTGTCACACAATAGCACTCCCATTGAGAGTCATTACCAGCACTATATATATATGCAAATAAAGTGGTTTTTCTAGTTTACGCTAGAGAGAGAAAAGGAAAAAAGCACTGTTGCTAGGCAGACTCCAGGAGGCAACAGAACCTGCAGTTCAGAAGATAAACACCGGAGGGCACCCCAACACAAGAAAACAGGAATCATGACTTCTAAGGCAAAAATTGAGGCCGAAGAGCAACTCAAAGAAGCTGAACACAGGCGACAACTGGAGCTGAAAGAAAAGGAAGAAAGCATCAAACTGGCAGCCTACCAAAGAGAACAGGCAGCCAAAGAGGCAGCACACAAAAGAAAACTAGAAGAAGAAGAGGTGGCCTACCGAAGGAAACAAGCAGAAGAAGAGTTGGCCCACAGGAGGAAGCAAGAAGAAGAAGAGTTGGCCCACCGCCGAGAAATGGAAAAACAACAAAAAGAGAATGAAGAGAAGGAAAAACAGAGAAAACATGAACTGGAGTTGGCAAAAGCTGGGCTGCCTGTGCCAGCCAACCCTAACAGCCCGGCGCCCATTATTGCTCCACAGCACAGGAAATTTCCCACCTACAAGGCAGGTGATGACACCGAGGCCTTCTTGGAAAATTTTGAAAGAGCCTGTCTTGGGTACAGCATTCCCGAAGACCAGTACATGGTAGAATTGAGGTCACAGCTCAGTGGACCTTTAGCAGAGGTGGCAGCTGAAATGCCTAAGCAGCAAATGAATGACTATAAACTTTTTCAAACCAAGGCCAGATACAGAATGGGGATAACCCCAGATCATGCCCGTCGGCGCTTCAGAACCCAAAAGTGGAAACCAGAGGTGTCATTTCCCAAACACGCCTACTACATTGCAAAAAACTATGAGGCCTGGATAACAGGAAACAACATTCAAACCTTGGAAGAACTGCACCTCCTCATACAAATGGAGCAGTTCTTGGATGGTGTTCCTGAAGACATCACACGGTACATACAAGATGGAAATCCCAAAGATATCGCTGAGGCGGGGGAAATTGGAGCCAAATGGATGGAACTGGCAGAAAGCAAGAAAGCTACTGTCAAGGGGAACGATTACCCCAGGGGGCACACAGACCATAAACCCTACAACCGAGGACAGCCAAAGACCCCACATACCACCCACGTAAAGCCACAGATACCCTACCCTTCAACCTCACCAGTCTCCAGTAACTCACCTCGTCCCAGTGACCCATCAGATGGAAGATGCTTTAAGTGTAATGAACTGGGACATATCAAGGCCAAGTGTCCCAAGAACACCATGCGAGTGCAATTTATTACACCACCATCACCCCAAAGATCCCCAGGCCCGGATGCCTCTCAAATACCCTTGGAGCGAAGGGAAAATTTGAGAGTGGGCGGAAAGAAGGTTACTGCGTGGAGAGACACGGGGGCACAAGTGTCAGCTATCCACCAATCCTTCGTTGACCCCAAATTCATCAACCCAAAGGCCAAAGTGACAATTTACCCCTTCATGTCACAAGCTGTAGACTTGCCTACAGCTCAACTGCCTGTCCAGTACAAAGGCTGGTCAGGAATGTGGACTTTTGCAGTCTATGACAATTATCCTATCCCCATGCTACTGGGGGAAGACTTGGCCAACCAGGTGAGGCGGGCCAAGAGAGTGGGAATGGTTACACGTAGCCAAACCAGGCAAGCTTCCAGACCCATTCCTGTTCCTGAGCCGTCCACAGAGGCCCCGTCTGTGTTACCAGAGACCCCGACAGAGGTAGTGGACCCGGATTCCATGCCTACCACTGAAACAGCCACAGCATCTCCAGTCCCAGGCCCGGAACTGGAACAGCAACCAGCACCAGCAAGTGCAACCACATCTTCAAACTCAACGCCAGAGGGCGCCAGTGAGCCAGAACTGGCAGAAGCAAAAGACAACCATACCCAAAAGGCTCAGCCAGAGCCTGAAATACCCTCAGGTGCACCAGCGGAGAGCGGTTCACCAGCAACGGAAACAACCCCATCACCTACATCGCTTCCAGAGGAACCAAGCCCAAGTCCACAGTCTGAGGAAGAACTGGTGACCCCAGCCTCAAGGGAACAGTTCCAGACTGAGCAGGAAGCGGATGACAGCCTTCAGAAAGCTTGGGCGGCGGCACGGAGCACCGCACCGCCTCTCAGCTCTTCTAATCGATCCCGGTTTGTTATAAACCAAGGACTTTTATACAAGGAAATTCTTTCTGGTGGACACCGGGAAGAATGGCAGCCGCAAAAACAGTTGGTGGTTCCAACTAAGTACCGGGGGAAGCTCTTAAGCTTAGCCCATGATCATCCCAGTGGCCATGCTGGGGTGAACAGAACCAAAGACCGGTTGGGGAAGTCCTTCCACTGGGAGGGGATGGGCAAGGACGTTGCCAAGTATGTCCGGTCTTGTGAGGTATGCCAAAGAGTGGGAAAGCCTCAAGACCAGGTCAAGGCCCCTCTCCAGCCACTCCCCATAATTGAGGTTCCATTTCAGCGAGTAGCTGTGGATATTCTGGGCCCTTTCCCAAAAAAGATGCCCAGAGGAAAGCAGTACGTACTGACTTTAGTGGACTTTGCTACCCGATGGCCGGAAGCAGTAGCTCTAGGCAACACCCGCGCTAACACTGTGTGCCTGGCCTTAACAGACATCTTTGCCAGGGTAGGTTGGCCCTCCGACATCCTTACAGATTCAGGGTCTAATTTCCTGGCAGGGACCATGGAAAAACTGTGGGAAACTCATGGGGTGAATCACTTGGTTGCCACCCCATACCACCATCAAACCAATGGCCTGGTGGAAAGGTTCAATGGAACTTTGGGGGCCATGATACGAAAATTCATCAACGAATTCTCCAATAATTGGGACCTAGTGTTGCAGCAGTTGCTGTTTGCCTACAGGGCTGTACCACATCCCAGTTTAGGGTTTTCACCATTTGAACTTGTGTATGGTCACGAGGTTAAGGGGCCATTACAGTTGGTGAAGCAGCAATGGGAGGGGTTTACGCCTTCTCCAGGAACTAACATTCTGGACTTTGTAAGCAACCTACAAAGCACCCTCCGACACTCTTTAGCCCTTGCTAAAGAGAACCTAAAGGATGCTCAAGAAGAGTAAAAGGCCTGGTATGACAGACATGCCAGAGAACGTTCCTTCAAGGTAGGAGACCAGGTTATGGTCTTGAAGGCGCAACAGGCCCATAAGATGGAAGCATCATGGGAAGGACCATTCACGGTCCAAGAGCGCCTGGGAGCTGTAAACTACCTCATAGCATTTCCCAATTCCTCACTAAAGCCTAAAGTGTACCATGTTAATTCTCTCAAGCCTTTCTATTCCAGAGACTTACAGGTTTGTCAGTTTACAGTCCAGGGAGATGATGCTGAGTGGCCTGACGGTGTCTACTACGACGGGAAAAAAGACGGTGGCGTGGAAGAGGTGAACCTCTCAACCACCCTGGAACGTCTGCAGCGGCAACAAATCAAGGAGCTGTGCACTAGCTTCGCCCCATTGTTCTCAGCCACCCCAGGACGGACTGAACGGGCATACCACTCCATTGATACAGGTAATGCTCACCAAATCAGAACCCCACCCTACCGGGTGTCTCTTCATGCCCAAGCTGCTATAGAACGGGAGAGCCAGAACATGCTACAGATGGGTATAATCCGCTCATCTACTAGTGCATGGGCATCTCCAGTGGTTCTGGTACCCAAACCAGATGGGGAAATACGCTTTTGCGTGGACTACCGTAAGCTAAATGCGGTAACTCGTCCAGACAACTATCCAATGCCACGCACCGATGAGCTATTGGAGAAGTTGGGACGTGCCCAGTTCATCTCTACAATAGACTTAACCAAGGGGTACTGGCAAGTACCGCTAGATGAACCTGCCAAGGAGAGGTCAGCATTCGTCACCCATGCGGGGGTGTATGAATTCAATGTCCTTCCTTTCGGCCTTCGAAATGCACCCGCCACCTTCCAGAGGCTGGTAGATGGTCTACTAGCTGGACTGGGAGAATTTGCAGTTGCCTACCTCGATGATGTGGCCATTTTTTCAGACTCCTGGCCCGAACACCTACTACACCTGGAAAAGGTCTTTAAGCGCATCAGGCAGGCAGGACTAACTGTTAAGGCCAAAAAGTGTCAAATACGCCAAAACAGAGTGACTTACCTGGGGCACCAGGTGGGTCGAGGAACCATAAACCCCCTACAGGCCAAGGTGGATGCTATCCAAAAGTGGCCTGTCCCACGGTCCAAGAAGCAGGTCCAATCCTTCTTAGGCTTGGCCGGATACTACAGGCGATTTGTACCACACTACAGCCAAATCGCTGCCCCACTGACCGACCTGACCAAAAAGACCCAGCCAAATGCAGTTAAGTGGACTGATGAGTGTCAAAAGGCCTTTACCCAACTTAAGGCAACGCTCATGTCTGACCCTGTGCTCAGGGCCCCGGACTTTGACAAACCATTCCTAGTAACCACAGATGCATCTGAGCGTGGTATAGGAGCAGTGCTCATGCAGGAAGCAACAGATCACAACTTCCATCCTGTCGTGTTTCTCAGCAAGAAACTGTCTGAGAGGGAAAGTCACTGGTCAGTCAGTGAAAAGGAATGCTATGCCATTGTGTACGCCCTGGAAAAGCTACGCCCATATGTTTGGGGACGGCGGTTCCAACTACAAACTGACCATGCTGCACTAAAGTGGCTTCATACTGCCAAGGGGAACAACAAGAAACTTCTTCGTTGGAGTTTAGCTCTCCAAGATTTTGATTTTGAAATTCAACACATCACAGGAGCTTCTAACAAAGTTGCTGATGCTCTCTCCCGTGAGAGTTTCCCAGAATTCAGTAGTTAAAAAGTGTTCTTAAAATGTAGAAGTCTGTTAGTTATATACTTAGTGGTATATGTAAAGGTGCATGTGTTGTATTAATCTGTTTATTTTCAAGTTCTAGAAGGAAATCGCCGCCAGTGAGCTTCCCCACTGTCTGCAATTTGGGGGGCGTGTCATAAACAGATAGCTAAGGGTTAATGTCTCTTTCACCTGAAGCACCTGACCAGAGGACCAATCAGGAAACCGGATTTTTTCAACCTTGGGTGGAGGGAAGTTTGTGTCTGAGTCTTTTGTCTGCCTGCTTGCTTTCTCTGAGCTTTGGAGAAGTAGTTCTACTTTCTAATTTTCTGTTTCTAAGTGTAAGGACAAAGAGATCAGATAGTAAGTTCTATGGTTTCTTTTCTTTGGTATTTGCATGAATATAAGTGCTGGAGTGCTTTGATTTGTATTCTTTTTGAATAAGGCTGTTTATTCAATATTCTTTTAAGCAATTGACCCTGTATTGTATCATCTTAATACAGAGAGACCTGGTATGTATTTTTCTTTCTTTTTTTATATAAAGCTTTCTTTTAAGACCTGTTGAAGTTTTTCTTTACTTCAGGGAAATTAAGTCTGTACTCACCAGGGAATTGGTGGGAGGAAGAAATCGGGGAGATCTGTGTGTTGGATTGCTAGCCTGATTTTGCATTCCCTCTGGGGGAATAGGAAAGTACTTTTTGTTTCCAGGACTGGAAACAGAGAGGAAGAGTCCCTCTGTGTAGTTTCACAGAGCTTGTGTCTGTGTATCTCTTCAGGAGCACCTGGAGGGGGGAAGGGAAAAAGGATTATTTCCCTTTGTTGTGAGACTCAAGGGATTTGGGTCTTGGGGTCCCCAGGGAAGGTTTTTCAGGGGGACCAGAGTGCCCCAAAACACTCTAATTTTTTGGGTGGTGGCAGCAGGTACCAGGTCCAAGCTGGTAACTAAGCTTGGAGGTTTTCATGCTAACCCCCATATTTTGGACGCTAAGGTCCAAATGTGGGACTAAGGTTATGATAAACTCAGTAAGGCAAACATTACTGAATAACTTTCTTTCCGTACTGTTAGTGAGATGCATTTTTAGTTTCATTTTCTGAAAGTACAGTCTGCAAATACGTTTAATTTATTTTTATAGAACTGGATTCATTGTATTTCACCAAGCTATATCATATAATGAAAATGCTGAGCTCAGAGTCCTAACAAGAATGGCTAATAATACTTTCTCTATTTAATTGCAATGGGAACTGAATATTCTACGGGGAAACATTGTTAATATGCCCTAATAGTTTTTCTCTCTTCACCCTGACTAATTCTCTAAAAGAAGGTCTTCACAGCCTGTGATAGTAAACCCCTGTGGCTAATGAAATACTTCAATAGGGTGAGAAACTATCTGTGGGGCGGGTTAAGGAGTATGAAAGAAATATAAATATAGCCAGTATGATTCATTGAAACATATTGATTATTTCATAAGCTTGAATAGCAGTGTTTTCTTTTAATGTTATCTGTTTTGGGATATCCAGTAGTATGTGGCAGTCCACCTCCAGGCACTCCTGCACCAGGAACTAGAAACACTCAGTGTGTTGCTATCGTTTGCAAACTTTATTGTAAGCTGCTTGAGTGCAAACTCAGGACAATGCCACCCACCTGTGGGGGAACTTGATGGGATCAGCGGTGAAAAGGCGATAGTCCCAGTGGCAAGGGAGGGAGACACTCACCCAGGGACAGTAAATAGCTTCCCCCACCCCAGGAATCTCTGGCACCTACTGGCCACATGGGGGAGAAGGGTGTTGTCTGGCCAGCATTCCTCAGCTCCTAGGATTTAGCCCAGCACAGGGGCCATGTCAAGCCTTTTTTGGCTCTGTTTCATCAGGCCATACTACTCATCCAAACTAAGAATGGGAACCTGGCCTAACAGATGCTGTAGGTGTAGCTGAGCACTCAGTTCTTAATTTGTACTAGGGCTTGCCAGGGCTGAGCTCTGGCACCTCTAGGCTTGGCAGTTCATATCCCCAGCACCTCTGGGATCACCATATCATTATGAATGTAAAAAAAAAAAAAAAGGTTGCTTGAGCCTCAGCACCTCTTTCATTAGGATTAGGCACCTGTTTTGTGGGTCAAGAAGGATTTTTTTTCCTCCCATGGGCCAATTAGCAGAGGACCAGGGCATTTTTTGCCTTCTTGGCAGCACCTTCAAGACAAAGTGGGTTGTGTAGAAACGTGTTTAGTGCCTAACTGAGGTACTTGAGTGATAGTGTTTGTTGGTTGCAAAGTCTGGTTGGTTCCATCACAGTTAAAAGAATAAAATGAACCAGAGGTAAAAGTCTGGGGATTTTGCTGTTGGGCCTTGGGCTCGTGTGATGGGTTGAGATCTGACGGAGCTTGAGGTTCCCACCCTCCTGCATCCTGTGTCCCCCCTTATGGTGGGGAAGATGCTAGGACTCAGAGAAAGCTGAGTCTTGGGGGTAGGCGGAGGTGAGCCTACCCCACATTATGAGTTATATGGAAAGGAGCCCTGTAACCTCCACACTGGAACCAATTAAATGCCTGGTATAGGAAAGTAGGGTGATGGGCAGATAGCTCCCCTCCTTCTGTGTTAAAGTTGCGGCCTGCCACTTAATTCCATGCATGTGTCTGTCTTCATTTTGCTTCTGTGTCCTTATCAATAGATTTCATATACAGTATCTGCATTTTGAGGATTCAGTACCTTTACCTGCAGTTTTTATGAATTGCTCCATATTAAATGGATTAAAAGTGGCTAACCAATAGATCTTAATGAAACTGTAAGTGGGGAATTATGACCGATGCTGTGTGGGTTTCCAGTGGGGTCTGCAGGGTTTGGTTCTTGCCTCTATGCTGTTTAACGTTTTTATCAATCACTGATAAAACAAAATCATCACTGGTCAAGTTTGTAGATGACACAAAAATTGGGGGAATGGTAAATATTTAAGAGGACAGGTCACTGATTCAGAGCAATCTGAATTGCTTGGTAAATTGGGTGCAAGCAAGCAATATGTGTTTTTAATATGGCTAAATGTATACATCTAGGAACAAAGAAAGTACTTACAGGAGGACTCTATCCTGGGAAGCAGTGACTCTGAAAAAGATGTGCAGGGGTTATGGTGGACAGCTGAACATGAGTGTCCAATATGATGATGTGACCAAAAGAGCTAATACAATTCTGGGATGCATAAACGGGGGAATCTCAAGTAGGATTAGAGAACACTCTACCTTTGTATTTGGCATTGGTGCGACCACTATTAGAATACTTTGTCCAGTTCTGGTGTCCACAATTCAGGAGGATAGTGATAAATTGAAGAGGGTTCAGAGAAGAATCACAAGAAAGATTAAAGGATTAGTAAACATGCCATATAGAGATAAATTCAAAGATCTCAGTCTAGTTAGCTTAACAAAAAGAAGGTTAAAGGTGTGATTTGATCAGCCTATCAGTATCTACATCAGAATACATATTTAATAGGCTCTTCAATCTAGAAGAGAAAGTTATAACATGATCCAATGGCTGAAAGTTGAAGCTAGACAAGTCCAGAGGGGAAAGAAAGGATACATTTTAATAGTGAGAGTAACCGACCATTGGAACTATTTACCAAGCACTGACCATTTTTAAATCAAGATTGGATGTTTTTCTAAAAAATATTCTCTAGATTTTTTATTTTGGGGACGTTCTATGGCCAGTGTTATAGAAGAGATTGGACTAGATGATTAATCTGCCTTGGAATCTCTGAATCTTCTAGTACACTGAGAGCTCTCTCATTTAAATAGTAATAGTAGAGGGTCCTGAAATTGTATCTTTGATAATATTCTACTGTAATCAGAGATTGTATGTGTGAGACCAAGAATGAAGTGTGCTATTATAATAGTGCATATTTTCATTAGTTATGAGATTTTTTTTGTCTGTTAAATTCAGTGTCTGTTACAAGCATGGGGTAAGAACATTATATAATTTTACAGGCCTATTAGGTTTTTATATTTGTCTCTCTAATATCTTTCCCTCCAGATGTTTGGATGAGGTTATAATATTGCCTTTTTTGACTGCTTTCTTCCAACATAGTTCACTTTCACAGAAGGTGAAAAATTAAAAACTGTAACCTCTATTTCAGCTTGTATATGAGATACATTATACAGTGGATATCAATAATAGTAATCATTAGGAATGCCAAACCGTGGCATTTAGTCACTGCTTTGTGATTTTTTTGTTTTGTTTAATACTGTACACTTTTCTCTCATTTCATCAAATTCACTTACCATTATCAAATGCACTTGCCTACTGTTGTGTATTTGGTTATGTGGTAATAGAATCTTGTTGCTATGGCAACTGAGTTAGATTTTTAGGGGATAGCCCAGCCAGTTTTGGCTGGTTTTTGATTAGTACAGTGTGTGGCAATAAATGGCTACTTTTAAGGTTTACAGCTCTCTTTGTCTCCAGTGATTTCTTCCTAAAATTGCTGCCCCAAGGATATAACAACAAGGATGGGATGTCTGTGCTGCCCCAGCAACAGAAGGAAGTAGAAGTTAAGGTACAAAAAAAAACCAAACAAACCCTTTTTGCTGCTGGAAGGGGAAGAGAACTGGCTTGTTTGCACTGACTGTGCAAACTGAAACTAAAACCATGACTACACTTAATGGGGCCACTGGAACTTTTTCAGGAGACTATAGTGCAATGGCATGTATAAACTGAGCGTTTTGAGCTTTTTGTTATTGCAAATGACATTACAGAAGAGAAGAAGGTGCCAATATTCTTAAGTGTTGTAAGGGCTAAGACCTACTCCCTCCTGCGCAGCTTACTACACCCTGCTAAGCCAGACAGCAAATCTTACAGTGACATTGTGGAAATCCTGGGGTCCCATGTTTCTCCAAAACCACTGGTAATTGCTGAAAGATATAGGTTCCACAAAAGAGACCAGAAAGAAGACGAAACACTTATACAATTTGTAGCAACTTTGAGAGCTTGCAGAACGCTGTGAATTTAAAGAGAGACTAAATGATGCCCTGCATGACAGCTATATGGAAGTGCATATTGACAGAGGCTCAGCTTACCTTACAGAAGGCTGTTGACATTGCGGCCTCTTTGAAACTGGTAACAAAGGAGGTGCAATCCATCGGTGCATCCCCTAGGGTGCATAAGATGTCATGAGAACCTACCTACAGAAGTGTGGGAAGTCAGGAATGTTACTGCTGTGGTACGCCAGGTCACCATGCATCAGAATGCTGGTGTAAGGACCTGGTGTGTCGACACTCTAGCACAGAGGGACACATTGAGTGTGCCTGTAAACAAAAGAAAAAGAGCCCTGTGGTCTGGCCAACCAAAAAGGGAAATCTGCATACCCTAGAGCAGACCCAAGATGACCAACGAGACACCTCATCACAAGAAGAGCCGCTCCACATTTTGTCTTTGGCAGTGGGCTCACATGAATACTGGATAATGCCGTTGCTGGACGACAAACTTATACGCATGGAACTGGACACCAGTGCAGCTGTCTCGCTGGTCTCTAAGACTATGTGTAAAGAAAAGCTACAGCATCATCCACTTAAAGCAACAAAAACAATTCTGAAGACACATACAGGAGAAGCTGTGCCCATGTTGGGCACTATTGATGTTAAGGTGGAGCTCAATGGACAGGCTGCTAAATTGCCACTGTTTGTGCTGAGAGGTAATTACCCAGTCTTAATGGGTAGGTCTTGGCTTAGGAAGATCCAGTTGAACTGAGCAGAAGTTCACCGAATGACTAAAGAAGAATCCAGTCTTCCCACTATACTAAGGAAACATGCTGCTGTTTTGGAGAGGATCTGGGAAGTATGAACGGAATCACTGTGACATTGAACATTAAACCTGATAGTCAACCAAAATACCTGAAAGCCAGGACTGTGCCATATGCCATCAGGCCAATGGTTGAAGCAGACCTGAAGCGCCTGGTCACAAATGGAGACTTAATACCAGTTACCCATATCTCATGGGCAACTCCTATTGTTCCAATAGTGAAGAAAGATGGCTCCCTCTGGATTTGTGGTGATTTTAAAGTCTCTGTCAATCCTGTGTTGTGTGCAGAGCAATACCTGCTTCCCCACATTGATGGCCTTCGAAGAGGTCTGGCTGGGGGACAAAAGTTCAGTAAGATTGATCTGAGTCAATCGTATTTACAGATGCACGTTGATGAAAAGTCCCAAGAGCTGTTGACTACTGTGACATATAAGGGGCTCTGTCGATACTGTCGCCTACCCTTCGGAATAACGTCTGCTCCCACCCTGTGGCTATGGGCTATGGACCAGATCTTGTGTGTCTTGCCAGCAGTCCAGTGCTATCTGGATGACATCCTGGTCACTGGAAGGAATGAGGAGGATCATCTAAAGAATTTAGAGGCTACCCTGCAAAGACTGGAAGCGTATGGCCTAAGAGTTCAGACAAGTGTGAATTCTTCCAGCCCTCTGTTGAATGTTTGGGACACATCATTGATGCTACAGATCTTCGTAACACCCCTGCAAAAGTTAAGGCTATTGTGGAGGCACGCCCTCCTGGTCACTGTGGAACAGCGTGCATGAAGGAAATTGCACAAAGCTATTTTTGGTGGCCTGGATTGGACAGTGCTATTGATAAGAATGCAAGAGCTTGTATGTCATGTCAAGATGTGAGGAATGCACCTCAGTGGGCACCCCTACACCCATGGGACTGGCCTGAAAACCTGCGGCAACATGTTCACGTTGACTTCACTGGCCCCATGGAAGGAAGAATGTTCTTGATGGTGATAGTTGCCCATTCTAAATGGCCAGAAGTCTCTGTAATGCAGTCCACTACTGCAGAGAACTCAAAAAGCTACGAGAACTCGTTAGTCATTTCAATCTGCCAGAACAACTTGTGAGCGACAATGGACCACAGTTCATCTCTCAGGAATTTTGAAATTTTATGAAGGCAAATGGGATACACCATATCACTTCAGCACCATACCATCCATCCACCAATGGATTAGCTGAAAGATTGTGCAGGCAATGAAACAAGCTTTGAAATCAGCAAGGGGACAACTATCTATTCAAAAGTATCTGGACACCTTCTTTCTATCCTATAGAAACACACCCCATGCTACGACCAAGGAATCCCCAGCCTTTTTAATGATGGGACAAGAGCTGTGCACTTTCTTTGATCTGCTGGAACCTTCTGAACCCCAACAAATTGTGCAATGTCAGCAGCAAGATCAAGTCATCAGGCTTGCATCCAGAGCAGACCACCGAATCTTTAGCCTGGGACAGCCGGTTCTGGCTCGGAATTATACTTCTGGAGCTAAATGGGTCCCTACCACTGTCATCGCTCAAACAGAGCCTGTTTCCTACATAGTCCAGGCTGCAGAGGATCTCACCTGGCAGCAACATGTAGATCAGCTGCTGCCAGGTTAGACCAGTCCTCAGGACACATCTTCAGCTGAGTTGCCTGACTTCACCACTTCCAGCGAGACACCAAATCAAGAGTCACCTGTTTCTGACTTTTCCCCTCCATTACTGCCGGCAGCAGAGATACCCCTCTGCCTGGAACGAGCTGATACCACATCTTCATTCATTCTCCCTACAAACCCTGAGCTCATTGTCAGGCCCACACCCAAGACGCTTTTGGGTGCAACACCACCAGAAGTCCGCTGTAATCCACCTGGAGATGGAAAGCCTCCTCGTCGGCTGGATCTGTAGGTAGGGCTGGTAACTAAGCTTGGAGGTTTTCATGCTAACACCCATATTTTGGACGCTAAGGTCCAGATCTGGGAAGAAATGTTATGACAAGGGCAAACCCACGGTTATGGGGCAAAATAATCCCCAGGGTTTAGCCGGGAAAGGGGCAGTCTACCCTCCTTCTCTAGTTTAGTGTTTTATTTAGGGGATGTTTTTATTAAGGGGGAGAGCCATACATTGTGTATTTGGTTGTCGTGGTAATAGAATCTTGTTGTTATGGCAACTGAGTTATTAGGGGATAGCCCTGGTTTTTGGTTAGTACAGTGTGTGGCAATAAATGGCTACTTTTAAAGTTTACAGCTTTCTGTGTCTCCAGTGATTTCTTCCTAAAGCTGTTGTCCCCAAGGATATAACACTTTTTAAAATTTTGTCAAAAGCTGCAACTTCTTCATTTATATCGAAATTGTGCATTGGAATAAGACGGCTCTACTAACGTGTTTGAGGTTAGTGAGATCTCACTATGAATTTCTGCCACCACATCCTGCTTCCCAGTGCCGTAATGTCTTCTATTCCTCATGTTTATGAGAATTCATTCCCACCAGTCTTTGAAATGTACTTTGACTCAAAAGAATATTGGCTAAGTGTTTGGAGTGCTGCAGTGTTGATGATGAAGATGTGACAGATCAGCAATTCCTGGATATAGAAGTACTAGATTTGGTTGTAATTAGTGTATAATGTTAAGTGAAATTCACTAAGAATTTTTAAGAACCTATCTGGAAGACGATTACCTGCACTTGGCGGAAGGCATTGATGCCTGTAAAATTTAACTTCAGTGAGATAATTCTGAAGAGATTTCCATTATACTTTGTATACCAAAGAACTGCTGACTTTATTAAATCAGTTACACCCAGATGTAGTCCAGTGTCGTCGTCATAGCCCAGATTTTAAAAGATAATTAGGCATTAATCCACTCAGTCTTGCAATGCCTAACTGACTTAGGAGTCTAAATCCCATTTTCAAAAGTGATTTGGGCCCTTAGGACCCAGATCCTCAACGGTATGTACTGATTTCTACAGGAATTTTTTAAAATGAGACTTAGGCTCCTAAGTCAGTTAGGCCTTGCAAAGATGAGCAGAGCACCAAAATTCCTTTAAACATCTGGCTCTATGTTCCTGATGCTAGAAGTGGTTTGTATTATAGTGATATGTGGTTTGTTTTAACAGACCAATTATATGTAAATTGTCTCTGGAAGCCATTCAACCTTCTGGGTAGCTATAAGAAATAGATTCATTCAAACTGTATTTGATTCATTATACACATTTTTGAGAGTGAATATCTTCAAAGGGTCTTTTTATCTGATTTAATAAGATATAATATTTCCTTCCTTAGATGTTTGTGTGGTTTAAAAAAATATTTGTTTTAAGAAACTAATTCCTGTCCAGTAGGCCTGTATCATACTCATTTTATAGCTTTCTTTCCTCTAACCACTGAATCGGCCCTCCCAAGTACTGCTTTTTGGAACCTTTTCGTGTTTTCTGTGCGAAGAAGTATGTAGGAAACTGATTCCACACCTACTGAAGAGTCTATAGAACTCTTCCCATTGACTTCAGTGAGCAATGAATCAAGCCCACAATGACTACACCCCAGTTATATATCATTTGCCTTTCAGAAAAGGCTCCTCAACCTTAGCCAAGAACTTTTAGGTACCGAAAGTTGCTCAGTGTAAAAAAAAAAACAAAAACAAAAACATTTTGACCTTTAGCCTTCCAAATAATTTCTGAGTCAAAAAAACAGTACCAGTAATACAGGTTGTATTTAAAGTGACATTGCCAAGTACATGTTTTTATATTTTTAATTTTTTTCTTTTATTATTCATGGTTTGTACTTCACTCTGATAGGCTTGAAAGTAAAAATTCATTCCTTGATTACTTTGTCCTCTTTCATTTACAACCATTGATTTCTCTTTCAAAAGATGAATCAGCCTCTGCACTGCAATGTAATTCTATGGGTAATTTTGTTTTATATTTATATATTCCAAATCTCAAAAAAAATGACTTTGGGCTCTTATAGTCTTAAAAAAATTCAAAATCATTGAGCTTACAGAGTCGTATGTGTCTATGTGCAGGCTGCTAGGCTGGATGTCCAAACTATGACAATATGCTACAACAGTGTGTTTATTAATGGGTCATTTCCCTTATTTCTAAACATCATAAAAATGGCAACCTCTTTAACAGCTTTGCAGCTATAATGCCTGAGGTTTACAAGTCAAAATTTGATCTTCACTCAGGAGCAGTTTATGGTATTATTTCAGAGAAATTTGATTTTGGTTTCACTGGAGGATGAACATTTGAATATTGGGTTCTGAAAATGAACAGTTATATACACTCGGGCATTGCTGATCGCGTCAGTGCCCTGATCCTGCAAACATTTAAGCACATGTATAATTTTACTTGTGTGAAGTCACTGAACTCTAGGGAATTGCTCATGAGTAGAGTTATCCAAGTGCTTTCACGTGTCCAGGGTCAGTGCCTAAATTGGGACCCAAGGAAAGGATGTGCAGCTTGTGCATGCTCAGTTTGGTTAGCTTTGAAGTGACAAGGCGCCCACTTATAGACACACTGTTGTGGTTTGTTGTTATGGTTATTTTTATTTTTTTTAATACAGCAAGTAAATCATGATACAATAACCATTTTGACGGCGACATAGTCATGGATAAATGTGGCAAACTTTTCACTAAATATATAAGTAAGAATCTTACAGTGTGTACATGTAGGAGGAAAGACTTGTTAATGCTTTGAGGTTGGGTAATACTAAACATTATCAAAACCATTTCTGAAGTTAAGGGAGAGTACCTTTAGACCACTCAGATACAGATTTTTCTGTCTATTACAGGGGTCGGCAACCTTTCAGAAGTAGTGTGCCGAGTCTTCATTTATTCACTCTGATTTAAGGTTTCACGTGCCAGTAATACATGTTAACAGTTTTAGAAGGTCTCTTTCTATAAGTCTATAGTATATAACTAAACTATTGTTGTATGTAAAGTAAATAAGGTTTTTAAAATGTTTAAGAAGCTTCATTTAAAATTAAATTAAAATGCAGAGCCCCCCTGGACTGGTGGCCAGGACCCGGGCAGTGTGAGTGTCACTGAAAATCAGCTCGCGTGCCGCCTTCGGCACCTGTGCCATAGGTTGTCTACCCCTGGTCTATTATATCTTTTTGAGGCCTTGTCATAGGGCATCCTCTTGTGCATGGAGTACCTTCCTGCATCAGGCCACAGCACAATTGGCACACCTGTCTTAGTTTCTCTCCTTCTGAATCCCCAGTAACTCTATCTTAGGCTTTTTTGCCACAATATTACCCTACCTGAGCGGCAATGTTACAAAAACACTACAAATGTATCACCGACAGACCACGGTTGTCAACAGGCGAGATTGAACCTGGGACCCTTGGAACAAAATGCATGAGCTAAAAGCCATATGCCTGTTAGCTAAGGATATAGAGAAGAGTCATCTCTCTCTCTCGTCTCAGTGCCACTAGAAGGGACAGAGCACCACACCTAGGAGGTATGTGGGTTACACAAATATAAAATATAAGTCCCGACAAATAGACTATTTGTCATCCCCTGTGTGTGTAGTTCCTAAAATCCCAAGACTTGTAGTCCTTTGACGGTCCACATACTACATACCATACTTGGCTTTTTGTCAGGCCTTTCCTCTGTGTGTGCCAGGACAGCCACCCCAGCCCTTCCCAACAGGAACCCCCACAGCCATGCTGCAGGGAGACCATCCTCACCCAAACAGCATTCATAACTCTCCCTGGACCATGAGCCCACTCCACTCCTCTGATTCCAGTTGTCAAATGTGGAGACATCAGCGAGTATCCTCTCTTCACCGGTCCCCTGTGTTCAGCCCTCTCTGGTCCTCTGCTTCACTTCTCCAACTTAAAGACATCAACAGGCAATTCCCTCTGCTGCTCTCTGGCCTGTCTCTGGCCCCTCTTACTGCTTTCCTACTTTCAGCTTTTCCCAGGAACCTCTTCCAGGCTCTTAATCTCTGGCAGCTCTCACTTATCCTTTTCCTGACTGACTCCTCTGAGTCACCAGGTCTCCCCATTTCTGATTCTCCCTGTCCCATGGGGGCACCTGTTCTGGCTCAGTGGGACTAGACCTGGTTCATTTACAGTGGCCAGCCACCCTATGACAGGCCACAAGAAAATCACAAAGCTTGTCCTTCATTAAATATCAAGAACCCTGTCACCTTCTCACAACCATACTTAACTCCATTAATAAGTTCAGTAGATGAGAAATGGGCATGTAGTCAGTTCAAAATCTGTCCTTATTTTACAGAGAATTTTTTTCAGTAGAAATTACTTTACCATGGCAACAGTTGTGCAGCAGCAATGAGAGAGGATGATGACAGTATGATATACAGTAAGTTTGTGGCCAGAATTTATGGGGATCCTCTCATTATCAAAATGTTGGTTGGCAACTGCTCTGAGAACGACAAAGAATGTCTTGGAGTCCTGAAGTTGGCTGTAAAATTCTTTTGAGGGCAGAAAGATGGGATCCCTTCAATGATAAAACTAGCAGCCTAATTAACCTGATCAGGGTGTGCTAAACTGCTATGAAGATGATGTATGTGACAAGTAAACAAGAAAAATCTCCATAAGAAGAAAGGAAGTTTATGGAAGTGAAGAAGCCAGATTACTCTAGATAAAACAAAAAGTATATTAACTTCACCAATTGGCGCTTTAATTATTAACCAGGCAAGAGTTATATTCTAATTCCATTTTGACCAAAGAGAGAGAATTTTAAGTGACTCTTGCTGTGTTAAGACACATTCAGCACATTTGTATATAAGATAACTGCCCACTCTAGTTGGTATATTTAAAAATGATTCAGCCAATAATCCTTACGGCATAAGTAGAGCAAACTCTTTTTTTACTGCCATCTCCTATTACTTTTACAAAAAGTGGCAATATAAATCAGCGTCCAAGCCTGTTGCTTGCATCAAAATTTGGCTCTGCAAAGAAAGCTCCATTAGCATTTTCTGATGTGTAAGTACTTTTTTTTTTTTCCCCCTTCCTTTGGAAGAATCCTTACCATTGAGAGCCATGCTTCCTCAGTGCTAATCTGTCCATTTACTAACAACAACACATTCATACTGTAATGAATTTTAACTACTGAAATTGTTCATTGACCTGAACAATCCTCAGCAGGGAAAAAAAACTTGTTTTAATTCTGTCATTTTGACAAATGCATGCGATTATCCAATTAGTCTTCAGATTGGCTTTGCAATAAGTGAATATTTCTGTTGCAATAAGTGAGCATTTTGAAAACTTAAATGAGGGGGAAAAAGACTCTCTTGAAAATAACTTCTACCTACTAATCTGCAACCAGAGTGAGGGATCAAGGTATCTTCATCTCCTTGATTAATAGAGATGGAGAGTGAGAGGACTATGGGCCGGCTAGGCAGGCAAATTCTGCCTGCTTGCTGCTCCAGGAGACTCTTTAAGCACCCAGGTTATAGATGACACTACTCCAACTACTTGATGGATGTGAAAGGAGTGGCTAACCATACTTGATATAAAAAGTAGGAAGGTGCAAAGAGGGCCACCCAGAATTTTAGTGGGGGAAGTACAAGTCATTGGTACTTGTTAGGGGATGGCAGAAGGCCGAGTGATATGGAGAACAACCTGAGTTTATGCTTGCGAACCTTTCACAAATGTGGCTTTCGATTAGCAAACAAAATGAGCTTTGAACTAAGGTTACAACTGAAGTTGCTAGAAATGCACTTCAGAAGTGTCACAGAGCTCAGCTGTGAAACATAATACAGTAATAAACTGCAAATATCATTCTGGTTGGTTACTCTGTGTAGTACTACCTGTAGTTATCAGTGTAGCAATTCTTGCCTGCTTAAACTGTTTGCTCCTTCTGTGATTATATTTTTCTATGTTCAAGTCAGTAAATATTATGATTCAATTTTTCTGTATTATAAGTCTATTTTTCAGTTACATGGAGAAGAATGGGAAGACCCTCATAATTTAATGTGCAAATAGCTGAAATATTTTCCAGTTTTAGTTTAAATCCCCATCATATTTTCTCAAAAGTTTACTTAATGGTTTTAAAAAAACACCCTATCTTCAAGCTACCTATGATAATAGGTTGAAGAGGAAATTAAATTCTTACCAGGAAGAAATTCAAGGATATTAAATACACTAATATATTTAATCCTCTGATCCCCTTGAAATGGGAAGAATGATTAAATAACCTAGCAGTAAGCAGCTCATGGATGAGGGGGCTTCTCTTTCATGGAGGGTTCCAAAACAGAAGGAGTTGAAATGGGGTTAGACTAGGAGAAAACAGCAGGGAGGGGAGAAGAATAACCCCTCATAATGTCAGTAATATTTTTATTGCTAGTGTCTTAGTTGTTCATATTTCTTTTTCTTTATTGTATTACAGGGTTTCATAACATTTTTTGAATCCTGCCTGGTGTTAGCCTTGGGTTGTTTTTTTTTTCTCAGACCTCACCCCACCTTACAATAGCAAGGATACTGTCACCTAGTGTTGCTAATGCATTTGATCAGGAGATATCAGGCAAATTGCTTAAATCAAAATGCAAGTTGAGTGGTACTATAACAGTACTTCTTACCTTTACACTTGAGCAGGGCCGAGACCTCGGATGCCAGGTCATAGTGCTGCTTACTCAGATTTGGTTTGGTCCATGCTCTGTCTTGCCAACAGGGAAGGAGCTCTGCCCTTATGCCATTCAGCTCCTCAAAGGACAAGGCGGGAGGACCTATCTCCTCCTCATTGTTCCCCTGTCAAATTCAAGTTCTCAATAGTGTGTGGGAAGGCATAATTCCCCTTTAAAAAGGAAGAGGGGTATAGTCCTTTACCTTCCCCCACAGCTCTGGTATCCGTAGCCATGCCTCCCTAGGAAGTTTGACGCACTCCCCTCATTTGAGAACCTACGTTCTATCCCATTGACAACACACATAAATATCTGTTATACCTCAATGCAGTGCAAAGGAGTGAGAGACTCTAAAGTGCACTAAGTCTGTGCTACCATACAAAGTGGTTACTACATCAAGTCAGATTTTTAATGTCAGTAAAGCAGGCTGTAATACTTCCCATTAAGTTTTAAATGGCAGTATGCAAGATTAAAGATACAGCTCAATTTGTTCACTTTGTTTACATTTTTCCAGGTTGTTTTAAGAGTCATATAGTGAGAGTACTGTAGAAGCAGGGGCAGCTCTAGGTATTTTGCCACCCCAAGCACGGCAGGCAGGGTGCCTTCGGCGGCTTGCCTGCGGGAGGTCCCCGGTCCTGCGGATTCAGCGGCACACCTGCGGGAGGTCCGCCGAAGCCGCAGGACCAGTGGATCCACTGAAGGCAACTTCTCTGCCACCCTCACAGCGACTGGCAGAGCGTCCCCCGTGGCTTGCCGCCCCAGGCACGCACTTGGCATGCTGGTGCCTGGAGCCGCCCCTGTGTAGATGTCTAAATGTTTATATGATTTGAGTATTTGTCTGCAGAGCTTAATAAGCCAAATCATTGTTAGGTCAAGGACTGGGGGAAAGATTCTCCTTTGCTTTGGCAGGAAAACACAACAATCTCAATCTTAATAAATTACTGAACTAGTATATTGTTTAGGACTGAAGACAAAATTGTCCAGTAAACAATTGCTTTTGATAAAATGTATGGGGGGAGGGATTAAACAAAGATAAAAATATTCCATAGGACTATGAGGACCATCACAAAAGGCATATTAAAAAACCTTGCATGATGAAGGTTTATGGAACCTGATGCATTCTTTATGCTGGTTTACTAGATAAAGGAATACACCTGTGTTGAGCAGTGAAGGATGAAAATTGCCAGCTCTGTCTGAAGCATCATCTTAAAAACAAACACACACACACACCACATGCAAAAAATCCTTGTGTATTGTGGTATGCCTCTGTCTTCTATGAAACATTCTAAATAAATGGTGAAAGAAAAAAAGCTTATTTAAACAAGGGATTTACACCAATCAATATACATTTTCAAAGCAATGAGCTCTGGAGGCTTAGCTGCCCAATTCCCAATGTATTTATTTGGAATTGTGAGGTTAATGCTATGAAAATATAGATGTATGAGTCTCTATTATGTGAAGGATTCTTATCACAGCTACTGTAAGAATCAGTCCTATTATATAAGAATGAGGCCTAAAATTCTCTGGGGTGAGGGGAAATGAGAGACTAATTCTCTAAAATGAAATAACACAACCATCTTGTGAAAGTAATTCCCCTCCACACACATGAACAAAATGGCAATTCTTTTTTATTAAAATAAGTATTTTACCCCTCTGCGAGCTTTGTCGTATCCATGTTGAAATTCAATCAGCTGTGTTATATGCACCATGTAATGCAGAATTTTAGCACTGAGATGGAATAACAATGATCATATAGGACAGTAAGGTAGATGTGAGTATCTGCAGATTGAGGATACGTCAAGGCATGCTGCCTTATCCATTCTCCTAGTGATTTAACATACACATTGCTGTTGTTGTTCAACATAACCCTTGAAGGACTCTATATGAGAGGGCATTTGAATTTGATGATTAGTTATTTAACAACAAAGATGGGAATCTGCCTCAAAGAAATTAACAGAATCCCTATAAAGCGATTGTATTCACTTCACTTAGTCTCATAGGGTACGTCTATGCTACGGGATTATTCCGATTTTACATCAACAGGTTTTGTAAAACGGATTGTATAAAGTCGAGTGCACGCGACTAAGCACATTAATTCGGCGGTATGCGTCCATGGTCCAAGGCTAGCGTCGATTTCTGGAGCGTTGCACTGTGGGTAGCTATTCTGTAGCTATCCCATAGTTCCCGCAGTCTCCCCCGCCCCGTGCAATTCTGAGTTGAGATCCCAGTGCCTGATGGTGCAAAAATCATTGTCGCGGTTGGTTCTGGGAAAATGTCGTCACTCATTCCTTCCTCCGGGAAAGCCACGGCAGACAATCATGTCGAGCCCTTTTTCCCTGGATTGCCCTGGCAGACGCCATAGCATGGCAACCATGGAGCCTGTTTTACCTTTTGTCACTGTCACCATATGTGTACTGGATGCCGCTGACAGAGGCGATACTGCAGCGCTACACAGCAGCATTCATTTGCCTTTGCATGGTAGCAGAGACGGTTATCAGTCGTTCTGTACCATCTGCTGTGCCATTGTAAATTGGCAATGAGATGACAGTTATCTGTTGTTCTGTACCGTCTGCTGCTCTCATGGATGTCCCTGGCTGAGGTCAGCCGGGGGCGCAAAGACAAAAATGAGAATGACTCCCCGAGTCAATCTCTCCTTTATGGTATCTAAAAATAGAGTCAGTCCTGCCTAGAATATGGGGCAAGTGTACTAGAGAACCAGTGTACCAGAGAGCACAGCCTCTCCGTGTCAGATCCTACAGAAATGATGAGCTGCATGCCATTCTAGGGAGGTGCCTGTCAAACCTTAGTCCCAGATTTGGACCTTAGCGTCCAAAATATGGGGGTTAGCATGAAAACCTCCAAGCTTAGTTACCAGCTTGGACCTGGTACTTGCTGCCACCACCCAAAAAATTAGAATGTTTTGGGGCACTCTGGTCCCCCTGAAAAACCTTCCCTGGGGACCCCAAGACCCAAATCCCTTGAGTCTCACAACAAAGGGAAATAATCCTTTTTCCCTTACCCCCTCCAGGTGCTCCTGGAGAAATACACAGACACAAGCTCTGTGAATCCAAACAGAGTGACTCCCCCTCTCCGTTCCCAGTCCTGGAAACAAAAGCACTTTCCTCTTCACCCAGAGGGAATGCAAAATCAGACTAGTAAATCTAACACACACAGATCTCCCTCTGACTTCTTCCTCCCACCAATTCCCTGGTGAGTACAGACTCAATTTCCCTGAAGTTTCCCAGAAAAGAAAACTCCAACAGGTCTCAAAAAGAAAGCTTTATATAAAAAAGAAAGAAAATACATAAAAATGGTCTCTCTGTATTAAGGTAACAAATACAGGGTCAATTGCTTAAAAGAATATTGAATAAACAGCCTTATTCAAAAAGAATACAAATCAAAGCACTCCAGCAACTATAGACATGTAAATACATGATCTCTGTACTTACAACTTGGAAACAGAAGATTAGAGAGCAGGAAATAGAAATCCCCTCATAGCTGAGAGAGCATCAGGCAGAAGAAAAAGAACTCAGACACAAAACTCCCTCCACCCAGAGTTGAAAAAATCCTGTTTTCTGATTGGTCCTCTGGTCAGGTGTTCAGATTACTTCTTTCCAGGTGAAAGAGATGTTAACCCTTAGCTATCTGTTTATGACAGTGCCCCTGCAACAACCCCACCCATTGCTTCCCTCCTCCCCCAACCTTCCTGGGCTACCATGGCAGTGTCCCCCCCCATTTGTGTGATGAAGTAATAAAGAATGCGGGAATAAGAAACACTGACTTGTTAGTGAGATAAAATGATGGGGAGGCAACCTCCCCGTGCTATAATAGTCCAGGCAGGACATTAAGCGGTGTGGGGGAGAGGAGCCCAGCATCCCGCTGCTATGATAGTCCAGGCAGTACAGAATCTTTTCTTTACATATGAAAGGAGGGGGCTGATGGAGCTCAGCCCCCAGTTGCTATGATGAGGACGGTTACCAGCCGTTCTGTACCATCTACTGGGAATAACTGGGAATCATTCCTATTTTTACTCAGGCACCCCAGCCGGCCTCACCTGAGGCCAGCCAGGAGCACTCATGGGCTCATGACGAGGACGGCTATCAGTCTTACTGCACTGTACTGTCTGCCACCAGGGAGGGGAGGAGAGAGGATGCTACTGTTTACTGCTGCAGCACCGTGTCTACCAGCAGCATGCAGCATACATAGGGTGACATATAAAAAAGTCAAGCAACGATTTTTTTCCCCTTTTCTATCACGGAGGGGGAGGGGGAGTAAATTGACAAGATAGACCCTGAACCACCCCGGACAGTGTGTTTGACCTTCAGGCATTGGGAGCTCAGCCAAGAATGCAAATGATTTTGGACACTGCGGGGACTGTGGGATAGCTGGAGTCCTCAGTACCCCCTCCCTCCCTCCATGAGCATCCATTTGATTCTTTGGCTTTCCGTTACGCATGTCACGCAGCACTGTGCTGTGGACTCTGTATCATAGCCTGGAGATTTTTTTCAAATGCTTTGGCATTTTGTCTTCTGTAACGGAGCTCTGATAGAACAGATTTGTCTCCCCATACAGCGGTCAGATCCAGTATCTTCCATACAGTCCATGCTGGAGCTGTTTTTGGATTTGGGACTGCATCGCCACCCTTGCTGATCAGAGCTCCACGCTGGACAAACAGGAAATGAAATTCAAAAGTTTACGGGGCTTTTCCTGTCTACCTGGCCACTGCATCCGAGTTCAGATTGCTGTCCAGAGCGGTCACAATGGTGCACTATGGGATACCGCCCGGAGGCCAATACTGTCGATTTGCAGCCACACTAACCCTAATCCAATATGGTAATACCGATTTTAGCGCTACTTCTCTCGTCAGAGTGGAGTACAGAAACCGATTTAAAGAGCCCTTTATATCGATATAAAGGGCCTCGTTGTGTGGACGGGTACAGCGTTAAATGGGTTTAACGCTGCTAAAATCGGTTTAAATGCATAGTGTAGATCAGGCCATAGATAGAGTGGGCCTTGCCTTGTAACTGATTCAGCAACGCACTTACCTGTTTTGCTGGAAAAATTCCTGACTAGCTCTAATTACTAGTCATTACAAAAATTAATGATGCAATTGGGGCCGTAAACCCTCTTAAACCAGTATGTAAAACATTTAAAAATCTCATCCTTTCCTGGTTTTCTCCAATGTGGTGCTCAATCAGCACCCACAAAAAGGCAGGCCTCCGGTGTATTACAAGCAAACAGATCTTTAATATCAAGTAGTTTGGGCAGTAATTAAATCTCTGTATAGTTTAGCTTGATTGGCACCCCACATTCCATAGTAGAAAAAATAAGAATAGAATGCATAAGAATTGCTGGGAAAGCATCATGGAAATGGATGTGTGTATGTGTGGTCTTTTTCTTTTATATATCAGTAAACCTGGCCCTGTGTTCCTGGTGCAGAGAACCTGTCTTTTATGCATCCTGCTTGCTTAGTGAAGAAGACAGAAAACCACTTACAGAGCTAAAATGACAAGACTGCTTCAAGGAACAGATTTTCTGAATGAGCTAGACTTCAAAACCCTGGCCACCTCTGCTAGGCATTTGTTTTTCCATGTCTACATGAGAGCAAAATATTTTTATTCATATTTATTATTGCTCTTTCGTTCACTCATATCCGGACACGATGGAATCTTCTGATATCTTTAAAAACAGTTGTTCCCTTGTAGGGAACCCTATTGAAGTCAATGAGGCTTTTGCCACTAACTGCAGCTGAACCAGGCTCAAATCTTCTTCCCAGCTTTTTTGTTTGGGTGAATTTTCTGTTTAACCATAAACCATGATAAAGTCTGGGAGTACTAAGCTGGGACAAGAATGTCAGTAGTAGTGGGGTGACAATTATCAAAACTCTTCACCAAGCCATCAGGATCTTCCTGCCTGCTGTATAACATGTTCATTTGTCCTCTGGCTCTATCTTTGTCCTGTTGCCCTGCTCCGCTGCTGCACATAATATTAGTCTGAGAACTCCCAGGGAAAGTGGCAGTAGTTCTGTCCTTATCTTTTAATTGCTTTATTTTCATCAATCACAGAATATCAGGGTTGGAAGGGACCTCAGGAGGTCATGTAGTCCAATCCTCAACTAAATCATCCCAGCCAGGGCTTTGTCAAGCCTGACCTTAAAAACCTCTAAGGAAGGAAATTCCACCACCTCCCTAGATAACCCATTCCAGTGCTTCACCACCCTCCTAGTGAAAAAGTTCCCTTTTATTTAGCATTATTTTGTGGTAATTTTCTTGAGTTAATATCTTTTCATTCTTTACAAAGTAAAATTAAACATTCACATTAAAACTCTGTGAAAAATGACACATCAGACAGAAAGACTCTTATAGGCTACATAAGTAAATAATTTTAACAACATATTGGGAAGATAAGAAATGTGGATTTAATAAATACATGTCAAGTTATGAATTATTGTCCTGCTCAGCTACAGTGTCTGCATCCTGTAAATACATATTGAATTGGATGTATATGGATTTTTTGACTGAAAGAAGGGTTCTGGTTAATTTATCATGTAAATATAGTGTTCAAGTGTTCATGGTTCACCTGAGATGACACAATAATATGAATCAACTTGCACTTAATTAATACATTTTGCATCACTTATTGCCTTTGGAAATTACAACAGCTGCAAAAATTGCTTTACGGCTGGAAGTTTATCGGAAATAAGACTTTGTTCTCTTTTTTTCCATGTGACAGGATTGAGAAGCTTGGCAGTCCTCAAACAAAGCTGCTGCTTCTTGAAGATGGAAATGCTATTGAAATATCTAAATGTCCATAGCATTTGGTCATGCCTTATTCCTTTAGGACCTCCACTCCTTTTCTGTGTGTGTGCAGTATCCATACAACTTCTGAGACATGAAGTTGTCTGATGCGCTGCTCAGTTCCCTTTCCTGGCTAAAATAGTAGCGATACTCCTTCAGCTGAGTGGATAGATATTTAAATTCTATTCTACATATATATGATTGGTATATGTGATGAGTTCTTTGTTTGTATGTATGCAGCCAAGGATCTTTAGGTCCTAGTTCTGGAAAGGGACTCAGAATCACTGTTTTTCCTTTCCATGTGAAATCCAATTAAATTGAATACGATTTTGTGACGGAGTCTATGCCTGCAGATCCTTGTGCAGGATCAGAAGGGAACCTGCCATGGTACATAATTCCTTGGGTCATCTTTTGTGTGTTAAAAGTTTTTCTTTCTTATTTATATTTATCACACTCCATAAATGAGCCATTGATCTCCAGAATTAAAAACTGTCCATTTTAAATTAATGAGCTTCCCATTGTTCTAGATTTTGTCTTTGAATCAAAGTTAGCATGTTTATCAAAATCTAAAATATCACAAGGCTATGGATTTGATTTTATCTCCTGAAAGACAGGATATTCTTTATCCATTTCCAATCAGCTTAATGCGTGTAGCACCTATGCTTTCTCCAGTTTCACATGTCCTAATTTATTTATAAGGACTTGAGGTCACTGTAGTAGAAAATAATTTTTAAAAATAAAACACTAATTTGTGGGCCAACCTTTCTATTCTTTAGAATCTGTATGGCTGTTTTATTCATTTAAATTACAGAAAAGGGATTTTATAAATATACTTACTGACAATCCGATAGTGTTTTGTTTAACAGTTCCTCTTTAGGTTTGATGGCAGTATTTTAGCTTGAAAGAGAAAAGCCCTTTATTGTTAATAAATCCTCAATAAAGGATATTGTCTGCAAAATCAGTTTAACTTCTTCCCATGATGTAGAGTCAAGGGGAAAAAATCTCAAATATCTCATGGCTGCTTTAGTAGTGAAGTAATCAAATTTAAAATATCAATACATCCACATAGTATGAGTGACTTTATCCTGTTAGGCTGATGAATAGTAGAAGTACAAACTTTATAAAATGTAGTCAGAGCTGTGGGAAAGAGAAACTACCAGCGGAACATAAAACTTACCATACTACAAAAATATTAAATATCTTCAGGCCAGGTGGTTGTCACATTCTGGGGTGCAATCCATACCAATCAGTGGTTGTGTCACCACTTGTCCTGTAAACTTGGATGCCTCACAGTGCATTGCTGATGTAGCTCTCAACCTGGGCAGCTCACAAACAGCCTGACAGCATGCATATCACAACCTGAGTGTGTGTCTGTGCTAAACAGCCCTGATTTAGCAGCTCTGACCTGAGTAGCTGGTCTACAACACTACCCTGGCTCCCAGCAGCCTTGGTTACTACTCACAGGGTAACCTCAACACACTCCCAGTCCCATATTTTCCCAGAAAAATGTGTTCTGCCACATCCAGCCCTCTCCTGGACAGTTGAGAGAAATATTAAGGTTTGTTGCCCCTTTAAGGAGTCAATATTCAACATTTTTTTTACTTTAACTGAAGTACCAACCAGTTCAGTTTAAACACAACAGTGGATTAGTTTTGATTAAAAATAAAACAAGTTAGGATTTTAAGTGAATTCAAGCATGAGAGAAAATGTTAGAAATGGTTACCAGCAAATAAAAATGAAAGTACGCATCTAACAGTCTAAAACTTAATCTAGCAAATTTTGGTTCATGGTTTTATTCAAGATGGCCTTTCTCCCCACAGCCTCCCAGCAAGATGGTGACTGACCCTCTCCTTGGTCAGGATCTCTACCAAAGGCACAGCTGTATTTGTCTTCTTGGGTGAAAGAGAGAACTTGGGGGTTTCCGCCCCTTTGTTTTCTTCTGAAGGTTATCCCTCCAAGTAATGTTTATTCATGGAGTCTGGTGATGAAGGAAGCTCCACGCTCTTTCTTCCCCTCCTTACGTTTGCTGAATGAAAAATGTTCTGTTTACTCCATTTCATCTCCCTGCTGTCTTAAGGACTCTGTTTACTACTTATATGTAAATTCAGTGAAATACACATTCCTTGTTTCGGATAGATTTGCTTAACAGGTCTTTTGCCTGTCTAGTGGTATCTTACTATGTGTCCAATTAAACAAATCAAACCTAGAACCTACTAAATTTAGTTTAATTCCTTTCACCATGCAACTGTATCAGTCTCCAGAAATCAGCAATCATTTGCCATTTACCTGACATCATCAAAAATATTTTGCTAATTCTTGTCCCAACCTTACAAAGTCTTATATGTGTGAATAATTTTACTCACTTGAATAGCAGCATTTAGGTCAATTACCTCCTCAGACTCCTAAGAAATCTCAGGCGCACACTTCTGATTTTTCTGGCACTGTGAATGACTTCCCAAGTACCATTAATAAAGGGAAATAAATTAGGATTTTCAGTGGAATATTTCTTTAAACCTTGCCTCATTGTACTTATGATCGTCTCTCTCATTCTGAGTATATATGTGCAATATAACTTTCCCCTTGGGATCTTACAAAAGAGGTTTAGGCTTTATGCTTAATTTTGCTCATTGGAGTGGACCCATTGAGTAAATGGATTTTCAGGCCAGAAGGGACCATAATGATAATTTAGAGTTACGTCTGGCATAACACTGGCAACAATAAAATGCAGCAGAAACATATTTAAACCCTACAGGGTATGTCTACACTGTCCATGTCATCTGACCCAGGATTGTGGGATTTGGGCTAAGGGGAAATTGCTGTTTAGACATTCAGGCTTGGGCTGGAGTACAGGCTCTGGGACCTCGATGATGTGGGAGGGTCGAAGACCTTGGGCTTCAGCCTGAGCTTGAATGTCTACTACAATTAAACAGCCCCTTAGCCTGAGCCACATGAGCCCAAGTCAGCTGACAAAGGCCAGCTGTGGGTGTTTAACTGCAGAGTAGACATACCCCCTAGAGCTGTTATTAATATATAGAGCCATTAATTTTGGAGCAATAAACTTGTGTATGTTGTTTCTGCTCTTAAAAACTGATGGAACATTCTCCATCCAGGGTCCTAAAATATCATAGGTTGAGTCATGCCTAAATCATGCAAACAGGAAGGTGAATCATTTTACTCACATTAGTAATTTTGCTTTAAGTAGGTAGTCCTATTGGCTACTAATGTGTATAAAATTACTCATATATAAGCTTTGGCCAGACTGAGCCCTTTGTATCTCAGTACTCAATCTGCAATACATCGGAACCCTGAACAGAGAAAAGCCCATGCTTATTAGGGTAGAAACAAATTTCACAATCTTATTGCTCTAAAATTAACAGGTCTATTCCATTAACAGTTCTATATGAAATAGATATTGGTTTGTCTATTTTCTGTGATATTTTACTTTCTACTCTGGAAGTCAGTTTATTATCAGCAAAAGAAATGTATGTTTATCAGGTGTTTATGGATGTGTTTAGTCCCTGTGTATGGTTTCTCCACAGCTATGGATACCAGTACTCTGGAAATACTCTGGTTCTTCTGCTTTTGGTCTTGACTCACTCACATATCATAGCTTGGTGCATAGTTACATTCTAATTTAAGTAATCAGTTTCCAAAGAGGAGATGGTGATTTTTAAGGAATCCCCAGCTCTGTGAATACAGTGTAGATATAGGCCAAGATTTTCAATAAGTGCCTCAAGGTAGGCTCCTAAATCCTAAATCAGGAACCTAAATAAGGGGTTTGAGTTTCAAAAGGGTTGATCCACTCAGTAACTCCCATTGAATAAGTACAGTAACCAAAGGTTGTCATTAGACAACCACAAAATTGTATTTGGTGAGTACTGCTATAGTTATACCATGATATAACAGTTTTGCTCCAGTGTTTCTTCTTTTTCCTTGCTCTGCATTTGTAGTGGGGATGGTGAAAGGGGAGTTAGCCTATTTTTTTGTTTGGCAGAGCAGCCATTGGGTACATCTCTGTTTTTTATAGTTGTTACAAGTATCAGAGGGGTAGCCCTGTTAGTCTGGATCTGTAAAAGCAGCAAAGAGTCCTATGGCACCTTATAGACTAACGGACGTTTTGGAGGATGAGCTTTCGTGGATGAATACCCACTTCGTTGGATGCATGGATGTATTCATCCATGAAAGCTCATGCTCCAAAACATCTGTTAGTCTATAAGGTGCCACAGGACTCTTTGCTGCTTTTATAGTTGTTACAGTTCTTAGAAAATGTTCAAATATATTATGCAGGATGAAATAATGAATATTATATAAGCAAAAACTAACAACCAAAAAGGAACTCTACACAATTTATACTTTGTTTCAGGGTTTTTCTTTCTTAACCCAATTATTTATAATTATACTTTACAAGTTTCTGATGGGAATATTGCTTCTAACTTAAGACTTTTCAACTGGAGTACATAGTTAAATTAGATAGAATAATAATAACATGAATAATTCTATGCTGCATTCAGTTGATGAGGTGTATACAATATTTCAGTTTTTAATATGTCTAAGTTATATTTGTGTGTTTTAGCTTATATTTTTTCATACATGTTATAGTGGAAATCTTTTTTATAGCGATAAGTCCAGTATACTGCTACTATGTTTTAATTCACAACTCTGTCAGTTACAGGCTGTGTGGTCTAGGGTAAATCATTGAAGCTTGCTGACCCTTAGTTTAGCTGTATATCAGATTGGTAAAATAATATCAACTAAATACCATGATATTTGAGTAATGTCTGAAAATTATGTTAAGGTCCTTGAATGAAGCTATAAAATTGAAATACAAATAGCATGCCTTCTCTCTCGTACTGAATCCTTTCTTTCCACAGAAGGCAACAGACCACCAACCAGGATTACACAAATAAAAATTTTCAACCACTACTTGAAATTTACTCTAGCTTTATGGTTACTTGGTTTCTTACACTTCAGTTTCATTAAGGTCCTTTAATTTGAATTTTCAGCATATTTAGAATGACTCCAGCCAGTTTTTTTATGGAATGATAAACTTCTGATATCTGCTGAATATATATTTGCCTTTTACTTTTGTTGGTAGAATGAAGGTTTGTTCTGATAGATTCCCATGAATAGGATTTCTTTACATGATTATAGGTGAATTAAAAATGTCATTTTGAATCACCAGTTCAGGATTTTTAGTTAAATAGGATTTGAAGGGCATCAGCATAATTTGTATGATGAACATGTAATGTACGTGGAATTCATCAACACTATTGATTTTTCCATCAGATAGTCTATATGGGCTGGACAGAAGAACGGGAACAAGACTCCCTTCAGGACCGAATGTACACACCAAAGTTTCTAGCTCTGAGGGGTTCCTCTCTTTACAAATTTATAGCACCTCCAGTAAGTATATTTCTCATATTTAGCAGGGAAAAGTGTATTTAAAATAATTTTATCCCATACAATGCATACAAGCATTTTACATAGTGATAGGTGGATCTTTCCACTGTCTACCAGGATATATTATATAATAGTGAAAAATTATGGGGAATAAAATTAAAGTTCTGTAAAATAATTGTCAAAGAGATGAAGTGCAACTAGTAACACCTTTCTGCCTACTTACCAGGAGCACTTGGCAAAGTTGGAAGGGAAACACGTTTGCTGCTAGGTATGGAAGGGTCAACCAGCTTGAAGCAAACTGGTTAGATTGTGCTGAATGATAGCCAGACTTCCAGATTTAGGCAACTGAAGGCATGGGGACTATCAGAGCCTTTTGCATGCTATGGAAATGAATTTTCAGAACATCTATGTCTCCAGATTTCATCTTGAATGGGGCTTTTTATACTTTGTATGAGCAGCAGAGGTGGGGGACATAGGGGAAGGGGAAAGTGGGCTGAGTAATATCGTTGGTTTAATTTGAATTTAGCCAGCAAAAATTTTAGGGCCAGTTTTTACTACTCTTACTCACGTTAAGTAGTGCCTCACTTGAACCCTAACTCAACAAAGCATTTAAGCAGTCGTGAGGTCCCATTACAGTAAAACACACATTTAAGTGCTTTATTGGGTGGGAATAGATTTAAGCGTGTGCTTTAAGATAAGCACATCAATTGTCAAATACATTGGTAGTGGCAAGGGGAGTTAAAAATTCAAAAGACAGACCGAAAGCACAAGAGTGTTTCGTGATTTTTGAACTTTTGGAATTAGCTGTACTGCCTATGCTTAGGTGCTTTGATGAATCAGGGCCTGAGCAAGAAGTCTCAATAATTTCATTGGGGCTGCTCACAGGCCTTTGGTTCTGAGAGGAGGCAGAGAGAAATTGAAGCTTCGAACTGGAGGAAAAAAGTCTTTTCTCTATGAGCTGGGAGGGAAACAGAAGTAAATTTCTATGTCCTGTAGAGCAGATTGAAAGTTACCACTCACTGTGAATAAGGGTGGATGAATCTGACCCCGAGACAGCACAATTATTGTTAGTTTTGGAGAAAACTTTTTCAAGGAGATCTGATTTTTTTTTAAAAATATTCATTCAGGGCCAGATTCTAATGTTCTTACTGGTGCTGAGTAACACCTTATTCCAGAAGTAGTCCTACTGAGTTCAATGGAACTACTTATCAAGTATTTTTTAAAATAAAAATATAATACTTTTCTCCAGGAGGGGAGGCAGTGGGGAAGATAGGCAATCAGAGGGGGTTCACCCCCAGGAAAAGCTGACATTTGCAAGAGGGCTGGAGAGTCTCGCATCCCTGACTGCCTCCAGTCCTGGGTCAAACTCGCACAGAAATCATGAGAATTGACAATGCTGGTTGCTACTCATTGAATGAGTTTCATTGTCAATCTGGCCCTTTCACACTGGGTAAAGGGCTCAAAAAGCATTAAGTAGCTCTAAAACCTCTGGATCTGGCCATGGAAGGATTCTCTTGGCACAGACACTTGTAGAAGATGGCTGTAACATCCTCTTTTCCCCCCTACCCCCATCCCCAAACACACACACACACACATAGTGGGTGTGCTAGAGGCAGGAGAGACCGCAGCACCCAGTATTGCAGAGATTCCAGGCAGTCGTGCTGCACTTAGGGCAGCCCCAGAAGGCTGCTGTAACTTGGACAGTTTCCAGGGATTAAAGGCACTTTACACATCCTTTCTTCTGGGCTGCAAGTTCCATGCAGCAAAATATCCCACCCAGTATGAGTAAGAGTATCAGACTCTGGTCCTTGGTTCTAAGACAGTCAAAGAGAAATTAGAGCTTAGAATCAGTGGGAAAAAGTCTTTTCTCCATGAGCTGGGAAGGAAACCGAAGTAAAATTGTACATCCTATAGTGCATGTTGAAAGAGAGCGACACTAAGAGTGCCTTAACATAAAATAAAAAAGCCTTTGGAGAGTAATTTTCACCAGACAGTAAGTGCAATGCATGCACGTTTTGGGGTATTGGACAAAATTGCTTTATTTTAAAAGATTGCAATAGTTATAAAAAGGATTTTGAACATCATGTTTTATAACTATACACTTTTGTGCACACTTATGTCTGCAATCATATAGCAATATGTGTTATTTTTTTCTTGTAATTTTCAAAGATTAGTATCAAACTGTTTCAATATCACAATTTTTCAGCTTCTAATTATGGGTTACTTAAATGGGAGTCATAAAAGGACTATACTTTTTTGCAGCATAAGCTCCCTGAATCAAGTTGCTTTCTAAACAGGGATATGATGCCAATATTTTTACAAAGAGCTTTTACAGAATTTTTCTTCTTCTTCTTTTTTTATTTTTTGGGACTTCCTGAGGTCTCTTCCAACCTTAATCTTCTATGATCTGCTCTTTTTTTCCCCTTCCCATTTGAAAAATAACACTTTTCTCCTAACTATACTAAAAAAAGCAGACATGACACTTGTTTGTCTTTGATTATTTATTTTTTAAAGTTCTAAAAGGTAGCAAGTGCAGAAAGGCATTGTCTCAGGTACCCTCTGAGTCACAGCTCCTCCTCTGCTCCTGAGAAAGTATACTTGCATCTAGGCAACTGTGCTGGGCACTGTTTGGGAGGAGATAGAGCCAGGGCTCCACCTCTTGCCCTTCCTCTTGCTCAGAGGGTAGAGTATCATGCATGCCATCCCCATGCTTAGAGCTGGGATCTGAGTAGATTCTGTATGGGCAGTGTGTTCTTCACCTGTCCTTATTCCTCTGTATAGCCAAGTAGAATTCAATCATAAAGTGATTATATATTTTCACATAATTCCCTATTTCTCAGTAGTAGCACAAATATGGTTTGTCAACTATGGTTTGTCCTCATGTACGTGTACATATGCTGGCATGTATTTATAACATATTTGTAGTACGTTTTACCAGACATAAAACATGTGGACATGCCACTGAGAATTTTTATTCATATGAGTAGTCCCATTTACTTTATTGTGATTACTCATGTGAGGTATGGGACTATTTATATGAATAAAGGTTTGCAGGATGGTAACTCATACTAGGAAAATCTTCCTTTGTTTTTGTTCCTGTATGGGCTTCTCTGATTGCCACCCATAAACCAAGACTTTAATAGGCTACAGCCCAGATAAGAAGTTAATTATACTCTATGCAGTGCTAACACTCTTGTTCCTTACTAAATGTAATTAAGGATATAAAAGAGGTTTAGAAAAAACAAATAAGGGCCAAATCCTGCATTGTTTACACAAGCAAAAGTCCATTCCACAGAAAGGGGGTTTTTGTTAGAGTAAAGACTTCAGGATTTGGATGTATATGATTGAATCTGAAGATCCTTGTTATTGTTTGTAATAGAAAGGATGGGGGGAGGGGTGAACCATGTAACATAGATGACTGCAGACAATTAGAACTCTATTAAAAGAGCAAATATAACACTTAATCTTTTTGATCTTTTCATTACTGAATTTTATTTTAGTAAGATAAAGTGATTGAGCTTATGCTTCTCTTGTCTGAGTTTCAGTTATTTTAATCTATATGCTCAACAAGATTTAGTACGATTACACATTTGTTATGCAACTCCATAATCAAATTAACCATAAAGACACAGTGTCATCCTTTAGTAAGTCTCATGTAGAAAACAGATGAAAAATGGAAATTTATATCAGCAAACATCTTGGTGTGTTAATAGTTATTTTGAAGTAATCAATATAAAACCGTTAAACAAATCTGTGCATGATACAACATAAAAAATGGGCAAACACTTTATAAAGTCCTAGATTGCTATATTACCCCAATCCTTCCCACAATAGCTCCTCAACAATCTAACATACCTCTCTCATGCATGTCCGTGGTTTCACTTAGGAAAAGGGATAAGTTCTCTCATATATTTTAAAAGATATTTTTATTCTCAAGTCTTGGAGACCAAATATATTTGCTCTTTCATTTGTCCTGTTCTTGAATATCAATAGCAATGATGTCTCAACCGCTTTCATAGGATTCTGTTCTACTGTCCAATTTCTTTTACTGTTAAGAACTTTTTTTTCCAATATATAACCTCAACTTTTCAGACCACTGTTCCTTGTCCCTCTGTCTTCTGAAACTATGAATAGTTCCTTTCTTTCCTTTCTCTCAGTTTCCTTGAAGGTACTTATAGAGTGTGATCATATATATCTTGATTCTTCTCCAGACTGTATAAATTTTGCTGCCTGTTTCTGTCTTTTCTAAATCCTATTAATTAACCCTTATATCATTTTATTATAATCTGTAATGTTTCCATGTAATACAATTGTTTTAAAATTAATACTTGTAAAAATCAATGTTATGTCCTGGGATAAACTTTTAGGTGGACCAGAAGTATTTTTCAGAGCTTAACATTTGAAGAGTGCAAGAGTAGACACTTGCTAACACGAATATGATTCTTAGGCCTGATCTATACTTGGCAGGGGGCAGGGAATTGATGTAAGTTACACAACTTCAGCTACGTCAATCTACTTACCACGGTGTCTTCACCATGGTGAGTCGACTGCTGCCACTCCCCCGTTGACTCTGTCTGCATCTCTCGCCAAGCCAGAGTACAGGAGTCGACGAGAGAGTGCTCAAGGATCGATTTATCGCATTTCGCTGCCGGTTGATCTGGCCAGTAGTAAAGACATACCTGGTAGCTGTTGTCTCCTTTCCTGTGTTTGGATTGTAAACTCTTTGGGGACTGTCTTTTGTTAGATGTTTCTGCACCGCTTAGTGCAGTAGTGTCCTTGTGTATATTTGGGAGCCTTACCACAATATAAATAATAAAAATAACACTACATGGGGCAGTGTGCAACAGGCCTTTATGTGTCTGCTCAGTGAGGGGAAGCACAAAAAGAATGCCTTTTTTACAAGTCCTGTGCAAAGGTCTGTCAGGATTGCTCAGGGACTGCTCCCTCAGTGCATCTGCAGTGGCCAACAGCACTCCAAAGGCAGCAGGGAGAAGACAGAGGCTTGGCCCAACCCCATTCTTGATCCTACAGGAAAGCTAGTTGCACCACCCTAAAGGATGATATTGCCTGAATACAGCCCCACTGTACCCCAGGACACTCAGGGAGGTAAAGTGCTTCCCTGAGGTACAATGTCTCTTTGGGCTCCCTGTGGAGTAGTGTGCCTCCTCAGCACTGCCTACCTGAGGGCTAAATGTGTCAATATGACCCATGGTAACCGTTCTGTAAGTCTTTTCTGTGCATATGCAGTGTATCAATGAAAGAAAATCCTTGGGACAGGACAAAATGGTCTATAAACTGTATCATTAAAACAAAGAAAAATTACATTATTTACTGTATTTTTGTTTATTGTTTTTTTTCCAAGGTCACCACGTGGGATTGGACACGAGCTGAAAAAACATTTTCAGTTTATGAGATCATGTGCAAAATTCTCAAGGTATGAGGAGCAAATGTAAAAAGTTATGGAGGTGGCAGCTGAAAGGCAAGGGGGGAAAACATCATAGCTAGATAAATTGCACAGCGTGCTGTCAGGAAGAGCTTGAACCTTTTCCTTTTGGAGTCAATGGCAAAACTCCTAGTGACATGAGTGGGTACATGATGAGCAAAGTTTTTCCAAAGCCCTGCAGGATTGGATGTAAACTGAGTTTAACTGGGTTACCGTCCACATAGGAAAGTGTTTTTTTTTCACCATGATCCAGTATGTGTTTTACATTGGCAAACATTTTATAGCTTCTCAACCAATATAACATTTGTAATATAAATAATTTTAACTGAACAACTACAAAAATAGGGATTGATTCTGCCATCAGATACATGAATGCAACTCTCATTGATTGCCACAGAAGCTTGCACCCATGTACCTGTGCACTGGATAGCGCTCTGAAAATATATACATTGGTGTTCTCAAGAACTTGTCATTTACCACTTTTAACCATAATTTACTCCATTCGTTGTATTCTCAATACATAGAACGAGCAACTAAATAATATTTAAACAGTTATCTTTGCAAATGGCAAGGTTTTAAGGGGATCATATTTCATGTAACAGTATTGCATGTTATATATTTAATGTCATTTCGTGCTTACTATATTGACATTCTTTGTTTTAAACATCATGGAAATTGAACATTCATGTAATAATTTTCATGTATATTAAATACAATGTAAAAATTGGAGAAAATAAAACAGAGTAGGAAAATCTTTCTCTTTCCATACATTTGAAATGATACTTTCCTTATTTTATTTTCTCCCTGATACATGTGTAAGGGAATTTGATGATTTGTCAACTTTTTAATGTGGCCTTTATTAGAAGTAATTTATGATTTGACAGCAGTGTGATAGGACAATAACAGTGATATTTCCATGGTGTGGCAACTTATCTGAAATCTTGGCTTTTTAATAGTAACCTTTGTAAATACCGTGTTAGAAAAAGTTCCCAGTTACACTCTTAAAATGTTATAGTTTGGTGAAAGTATCAAGAATTCTGTCAAATGCAGATATTTAGAGTAATGTTAAGGTGTCTGAGCAGTGTTGTGCATAGTCAGTGTTAATTATGAGTGCCTGATGGTGCAGCAAACACTGGGCAGTGGGTACATGAGTCATTTTTCTCATATAAATAGTGCTCCTGAAGTCAGTACCAAGACAATGTCCCATCCAAATATTTAATTATACAAGTTTAATTAAAAATAACAAATACTAATATTACATAGATCCTTTATCATTTTTTAAAATGTATTCCTCCATTCCCTTCCTTGCTACCTTATTCCCTCCCTCACATGTTTACTCTTTTCATTCTTTTCCCCATTAACCATCTCTCCTTTCCCCCTATCTTCCTCTATTTCCTACGAGGTCACCCTTGAACATCTTTCCAAATGCTGCAGATTTCTTTTCCCCTTTTCTCCCCTGGATGGCAGAAGCTAGGCTTCCGGGAAGAGAAAATTCAGTGCTGTTAAGTCATCTTTCCTCTTGCCTGGCTCTGGAGGCCAGCTGGGGTTTAAAACGGCTCTCTGCCCATGTTAGAATAGTTCCTCATCCTCTCTAATGTATGCCAACTGGAACAGTCCCTTAGGAATCATTTGGCTGGCTAATCACTGCAGGCTGATCTGGCCATACCTCTCTCACTTCCTGGACGGCCTCACAACACCATCTATTTGCAGGGGATAGGAGTAGGTGGTATAGTATGTGCCATGCTGGCTGTGTATCACCAGAGGATTCCCCTAAGAGCGGGGGTTTCTCTAAGGACAACTTTTAACTTTTCTTTATGCCACTAAAACAATGCTAAGGGAACTTAATTTGGGTCAATGGCCTTGTCCAGTTATTGCCTAAGATTTTTTCAACTACTGCATAATAATACAATTGGAGCTAAAATTAAACTGATGGGTGAGTGGTGGAGAAGAAAAGAGGGAGAGAAAAATCTTCATTATATATTTACTACTTCATTAATATTTAATTATTTCTGTGTTATCTGAAAGCCTGGGCTAGCTATTGAAGTCTGAAACTGAGTTAGAGTAGATTCTTTAGGTGAAATATTTGTGAAAAAACAGTGAAATCACCTTACTCTTCCATTAATCCCCACTTTTTCCCAGTCCTGCACAGTGTGTACCATGGATTTTGCCTTGTTATGTCTAAATATAAAAACATTAAAAATTATGCAGTTTCAACTTCACATTACCAATGGCACAGACAGGGGCTCTGTAGATCTTGGAAGTTATTCAGGATTTCTGTCAGCATCATAAATCTTGCTTGTTTTTAGCAGTGCATCCTTCTAGACACACTCCATGGATGTAACTGAAATAGATGCAGCTAAGAAAAATGACTTAGTTGCATTGTCTATTCTCATGTCCAAACCCCGTCCCTTCTATAGTACATTGTGTACTTCTTTTGTCATGAATTTGTTTTCCTTAAGGAATGAGTTTGGGTGAGGGGGAAGGAATGTCAGTCGTGAATGCAGTGCTCATGCTGGAATTTTTTAAAGGCTTTAGCCTAAGTTGTCTTGCTTAGCTTTCAACATAGAGAAAATCTCGTCCCTTCTGTGACAGAAGAGGGACTCAGCCACCCTCTCAGCACCCTCTCCATAAACTGCAAAGGAGAGAAATGGATAGCCTCGGAGGGGGAAAAAACCCTCCAACTGCACAGTCTGTTACCTGTACTACATACCACTCCCCCACACTACACCTTTTTGTGGTTACAGAAGCAGCTAAATCCAGGGGGTTCTAACACAACTATTCTTCTCAGGAGCCAAGGAAAGTTACCCTGGTTTTCCATAGATACCTGGGGATCTGTCAAGTTTATGAGCAAATTGTGTGGCCCTTTCCATAGGGAAGCAAGCCTTTTGCATACTATTTGATGGGATGATATGCAGGAATTTCCACAAACAGAGAGTATCAGAGGGGTAGCCGTGTTAGTCTGGATCTGTAAAAGCAGCAAAGAGTCCTGTGGCACCTTATAGACTAACAGACGTTTTGGAGCATGAGCTTTCGTGGGTGAATACCCACTTCGTCAGATGCATGTAGTGGAAATTTCCAGGGGCAGGTATATATATGCAGGCAAGCTAGAGATAATGAGGTAGTTCAATCAGGGAGGATGAGGCCCTGTTCTAACAAACAGAGATTTATTTTCCCTTGGATGGAAAACAAAAATTTTACCTACTCCGTAATTTACACATAGAAATGGGGGGATAGGCCTCGTCTTTCATTTAATATATGGGAGGTGAGTCCCTTCATCTTGACATCCGTAAAGAACTGCAAAATGGAAGGTTAATTAGATACATATTGGAATGATCATGAAAGTTAATCAGCGCAAACAATGTAAAGGGAAAACCTAAAGGAATTCTAAGATTCGAATGAGAGGCAAGATGAGAGAATAAGGAAGTCTCCATAGACCAGTGCTCTATTAAAGAGGGAAAAGAGAGTAGATTACTTGTCATCATCAAATATAATAACCAGTGTCATTATCTTTCTATACACCTATGCCCTTATATTGGTATAGGGAATCATAAAAATGTAGGGTTGGCAGGGACCTCAAGAGGTCATCTAATCCATCCCTTCTGTGTTGAGGGGGTGCCCCTAGTATACCTAGACTATCCCTAAAAGCAGCAAAGAGTCCTGTGGCACCTTATAGACTAACAGACATATTGAAGCATGAGCTTTCGTGGGTGAATACCCACTTCGTCGGATGCATCCCACAAAAGCTCATGCTCCAATACTTCTGTTAGTCTATAAGGTGCCACAGGACTCTTTGCTGCTTTTACAGATCCAGACTAACACGGCTACCCCTCTGATATTAGACTGTCCCTGGCAGGTGTTTGTCTAACCTATTCTTAAAAACCTCCAATGACAGGGATTCCACAACCTCCCTTGGTAACATATTCCAGTGTTTAACTATCCTTATAGTTTGAAAGTTTTTCTTAATATCTAAACTAAATCTCCCTTGCTGTGGATTAAGCCAATTACTACTTGTCCTACCTGCAGTAAACATGGAGAACAATTGACCACCATCCTCTTTAAACAGCCCTTAGCATATTTGAAGAGTTATCAAGTCCCTCCTCATTCTTCTTTTCTCAAGACTAAATGTGCCCAGTTTTTTAACCTTTCCTCATAGGTCATGTTATCTAAACTTATCATTTTTATTGCTCTCCTCTGGACTTTCTCCAATTTGTACACATCTTTCCTAAAATGTGGCACCCAGATGGAGCTACTATAAGGTGGGTGTATAACTGGTTGGAAAACCATTCCCAGAGAGTAATTATCAGTGGTTCATAGTCAAGCTGGAAGGACATATTGAATTGGGTTCCGGAGGGATCAGTTCTCGGTCCAGATCTGTTCAATATCTTTATCAGTAATTGAGATAATGGCTTAGAGAGTACACTTACAAATTTGCATATGATACCAAGATAATAGATTGGAGAAAGTCCGGGGAAGAGCAACAAAAATGATTAAAGGTCTAGAAAACATGACCTGTGAGGGAAGATTGAAAAAAATTGGGTTTGTTTAGTCTGGAGAAGAGAAGACCGAGAGGGGATATAACAGTTTTCAAGTACATAAAAGATTGTTACAAGGAGGAGGGAAAAATTGTTCTCAATCTCTGAGGATAGGACAAGAAGCAATGGGCGTAAATTGCAGCAAGGGCAGTTTAGGTTGGACTTTAGGACAAACTTCCTAACTGTTAGGGTGGTTAAACAAACACCTTGCAGGGATGGTCTAGATAATACTTAGTCCTTCAATGAGTGCAGTGGAGTAGACTAGATGACCTGTCAAGGTCCCTTCTGCTTCTACAATTCTATGATTCTGTGATTCTATGTCTGCTACTTCCTCCTATCCACTGGGCTGGTAACCCTATAAAAGAAGGACATTGGATTGGATGATAGGACTTAACCCATTCTCAATGAGTTCTTTAAAATAATTGCTAATGCTTCTGAGATTGTTTCAGCTAGTTCCTTAAGTACCGTAGGGCAAATTTCATTAGACCCTGCTGACTTTAATACATCTAATTTATCTAAATGTTCTTTAACCTTGTCTTTGCCTAATCTGTCTTGTGTTCCTTCCCTGTTGTTGTTATGTTTATAGCCACTCATAAACTCATTTCAACCAACCATATTTTTTCTAAATATATTCTATGGATTTGGTGTCATGACAATTTTTAGGAAAAAGTTCCTTAACTGTCACCGACTTATCTTATTATTTTCTCCAGGCCATTTAACATCTTTGACCTTCAGATTTTTCATAGGTAGCACTATGCCTATTTTAACCAATCTTACGACAATGTTGAGAGATCTAATCAAATAATGTTTATAAAGCACATCACAAAGGGAACTACTGCAGAACTGTAAATACCACTGATTTACACAAATATGTAAACCTTATTTTTTTCATGAACTGTGTCCCACTCTGGAGTTGTCATAGGAGAACAAATCATTTATCAAATAGGTTGAATCTGAACTAGGTTATTTTATGCTTCAGAGGAGGCACAACAAAAATCTTTTACACCATGATTCATTAAAAGCACTTGATCATGCTTAACTTTAAGCACAAGCTTATGTTCATTCCTGTTAAGAACATGCTTAGTGCTTTGCTCAATAGAGATGGAGGATTAAGTACTCTTTCAACAGGAGTCTTGATGCATCTAGCAAATTGTACATGGATCAGGGATTTGTCTTGTAGGTTTTCTGAGAGAAAATCATGGAAAATATATGCTAAAATGTCTCGTATTTTGGCAAATCAGTTGCCAAATTGTCTTTTATTCACACTGGCTTTCCAAATTACAGAAATTTTCAGTTTATCTCAGGGATGGGACAACTCTTATGCTTTGGGAATTAGAGCTGCGAGAGCCCAGTGCTTTGATCCCTTGTGTCTCTACCAGTTGTTTCTGAACTCATGTTTTCTATTACCCATGGAGCTCAGGATGCAGCTTTGCAGCTCCTAAGGAATTTTGTTTTGCTGTAAGTAAAATCAATCCTCGCACCCACTTGCACACAAGTCCCAAAATGTCAAAAGCAATGAATAACTTTTGAAAATCCACGAATGTCTTGTCTTTCATGACAGTTGTGACAAAGATCCAGCATTATTCATTTCACCTAAGCATAGATAGTAATTTGACAGTGTTTCCTCTCCAGTGTCTGAGGATTTATTTGCTTGCCAGTATTAGCAAAATCATGTATTTGAAAATGCACATTTAAAGCCTCCCACTTTAACTTATTTGACTGATATTTTTATAGCAGGCAATTCTGCATCTCGGTGATCATATCAGACTTACCTAGCTACATCTCTCTCAGAATGAGTTGTCCCTTAAAAATGTTTTCAGTGTGTTAGGCTAAAAAACTTCAATCACTGGCATATACATTGTTTTTTAGCTTCGAATGCTATATTAGCATTTTTCTCCTGATATATGCTGGCAACTTTCTCCACTAAATATCCCTTCTATAATTCCAAGCCACACCAATTATTACCTCTGTTCCCCTAAAAACCAACCCAGGGTCACACTTGTATTAGTTTTATTACAATGCTGCTGTTAGGTCAGATAAAAAAGAGATGGAGCTTATTTATACACGCACACATTCACTGCATTCATACCCTCATGCACCCACACACTTACACAGGCGGAGAGTTACCGGAGACAGCCTGGAGGCTGAGAAGCTGAAGCGTGGTAGATCTGGTGTGTCTGCCTGCGGTCACGAATCCAGGCTGCTGAGTAGATCAAGAAGCAGCTCCTGTCACGTGCACTGAGTTTCCTTTCTGAGTCCGTCACCGAGAAGCATTCCCAGACCAGTTTCTTTCATGCATACCAGGTTCTTCTTTTCTTTACAGCACTTCATGACTGCCTTGTCAGGGCAGATTATATCAGACACACCTGGTTCCTGGCTCTGGGCTCCACTCTCCTTGCAGTTCCTCTCTGCCCAGTCCCACATACACTCCCTTGTTCACACTCCCTCATTCACACACTCTCTGAGGGATGGGATATTACAAAGCTTGGAAGTTCATACAAGTAACTTGAAAAGGTTACAGAGCTTGCAAAGGTTACAAAACTTTAAAGGCTATGCTAACAATCACTGAATTTACAAAGTCTGCAAAAAGGTTGCAGAACTTGATACAAGTTACAGATCTTACAAGCACTTTTGAGCAGAGGCTTTACATAACACCAATGATACAATGGGAGAACCTATTCTAAGCTTGTCCCAGGTTGTCTTTAGTTCTCCCCTTATTTTTCCCAACTCCAACTACAGCTCTAATGAGCCATCAAACTGGTTGTGATTAGAGACATTTGCCACCATAAATTTCTCTTTTAGACCAGGACATTGATTTTCTTCATGTGGGGAAGTTTAGTTTCTTCCTTATCACATATAAACATATAGAGTGGTACAAGTACCTGATCCTACAAAATATTACAATACTCAATATTAGAGGACAATGTTGAATAATATATTCAAAGTACTATATAAACTTCAACTAACTAATCCTTATAATACCAAGAGGTATGTAGTTATTATAATCCCCTTTTTTCTCTGTCGAAAATATACCTAATTAAGTTAGGCGACTATCAAATGCAGCTTCCATTGACTTCAATTAAAATATGTGGCCTATTAATTCTAATTTCAAGTTTTTAGAATAAAATAATTATTTCAAAAGCTGATGTGAATATTTCATCAAGGCAATAGTATTCATCAAAATAAATATGAACTCTGTGCTAAATCTTCTAAGTACACTGAAAAATCTGCATTACTTTATAAAGACTATTCATACTAAAGAATTTCAATTTGACATATTAGATTTTAACATGGAATACAGATATCATCCAGTAGGTCCAAACTGCATCATATATCAAACAAATTCCAGTTAAATTAGAATGAGTTGTTCATTATGACAATGAAGGTGGGAGGGATAGCTCAGTGGTTTGAGCATTGGTTCAATCCTTGAGGGGCCACTTAGGGATCTGGGGCAAAATCAGTACTTGGTCCTGCTAGTGAAGGCAGGGGGCTGGACTCAATGACCTTTCAGGGTCCCTTCCAGTTCTATGAGATAGGTATATCTCAGTGAAATACCTAGAAGAGTAATATTGAACCCCATTAAAAGGATATTAAGTCAATATAAATATGGCTTTTTTTTTTCTTCCAGCCCTTGAATAATTTTTGGAGCTGCATATAGAGCAGGGCCGTCCTGAGGCATAGGCAACATAGGCAGCTGCGTAGGACACCTGAAAATTTGGGGCACCACTGATCTTAGCATCCACCCCTTTGTTTTCCTATCCATGTTCTGACCCTTCCTGCAGGCTCCCACAGATGGCTGCTGCAACCTGGTATGTCTTCCTTGGGAGGGAATCTAGCAGTTAAAAGTGAAAAAGCCTCCAGTCTGCCAGACCTATTAGCACAACATTGAAACTGTTAAAGAGCCATTCAAGGGGTAATGAAACCATTTAACAGGCATTTGCCAAACCCCAGGTATATACTGGTTTCAGAGTAGCAGCCATGTTAGTCTGTATTCGCAAAAAGAACAGGAGTACTTGTGGCACCTTAGAGACTAACAAATTTATTTGAGCATAAGCTTTCATGGGCTACAGCTCACTTCTTCGGATGCCCATGAAAGCTTATGCCCAAATAAATTTTTATACTGTCAGTTTCTGACTTTACTGACAAAAACAGTTTGCATGACTGTAATATTTACACAGAACACGTCAGTCTACAGGACCTTAGTTTAAAATTTGCTTTAAAAATATTTCATTAGTGGGCTGGTGAAGATTATAAAATCACATCTCTAAAAAATGCTTGCATAGACTTTTAGATGCACAATCATCTTTAGCCTTAAATGTTTGGATCTTCACACATACAGTTTTTTAAATAAATCCTTCAAAAGACTTCCCTTATCTAAAATACACATTTTAATATCTATTGTTTAAAAAAATATGTGCTTCCAAGTCTTCCTGTCCTTTCTGTCCATCCTTTCACCGCCGCTCTCCCCACTCCCCACTGAAGAGAGCCCTTAAAGGGACAATAGTCCTCCCCTTCCAGATAGCTGGACAAAGAGTTTCCCTTTCTTTAATTCTGACTATCTGATGAACTAGTTTTAAGAGAACCCTCCAGCAAAATCAGTACCTTAGTAAAACATAAAATCCTTGTTATACCTAAAATCTGTGGAAACATATTATTTAAAGTTGGTGAAATTTCGTAAACATGTCTATTGTTATGAAGATCACAAAAAGTAAATTAGTGTTCCCTTTTTCTAAAAGCAATGAACATTGTTATGAACACACTAAACCTCTGTGATTAATTTAAAGTAATGTCTTTGTTTCAGTGAGTTAAATATGTAGTAATCTGGAATGCTGGCTTAAGGCTTAAGAGTACATTTAAAATATAAATTCATCTTAGAAATACTGATTAAGAAAATATAAAACAGAGAAGAGCTGCATCATGTATTCCATTATATGTAATGTTGTATTCAGCAGGACAGCTGACTCACCCTTACTATGAAGTTTTTGCAAATAAATCTCTGACAAACTTCAGGGCATATCAAAAAACCTGTGACTGAAATTTTTTATTCCCAAATTTTAGTGCTTTTATTTAGGTACCTTCTTCATGTCCATTCTGCATGAGGGAGAGGGTATGAGGGGTCTCTGTGGGGAACTGTGGCTCTTCGCCACCATAAGGCAGGCCGGGCATCTCATTATCCTTTGCTGTCTTGTCCCTCCTCCCCCTCCCCCACTGGGCTGTGAGCTTGGGCTGCCATCGGGCATAGGGGCACTAGTTTAATAATACTGCGTAGAGCCCCATAAATCCTAAGGATGGCCCTGATATAGAGTGAAAGACGTAAGAATTCAATCTGCTTAGTTTATCAAAAAGAAGATCAAGAAGTGTCTTGATTATGATATATAAGTACATTATGAAGAAAATATCAGGTGGCAAAGGGCTACCTGATATTTTCTTCATAATGTACTTATATATCATAATCAAGTGAGAAGCGTAATGGGAAACAATGCCTGGAAGTAAAAGCTAGACTGATTCCAATTAGAAATAAGACACATATTTAAAAGTGAGAGGATTAACTGGATTCTCCAGCTCTTGAAGTCTTCAGATTAAGACCAGATGCCTTTCTGGAAAATACGGTTTACTCAAACACAAGTTATTGGACTCAATATAGGAGTGACTGGAATAATATAGAACTGATGGTTTTGTCCAAGATAAAGATGCAGCATTTAGAGTGTCTCAAAATCTTAGAAAGACAAAGAATGGAAGACGGTAGGATGGGATGTTTTCAGTGATGGAAGAAAAGCAAGAAGAAACTTGTTTTAACAGACTATGTCTTTTGTGTGTGGTGCTCTGCCAACTACCAGCCAATTCTGGCTTCCTTTAAACACAGCAGGATTAACCAAGAGAAACCCTTAGACACAGACAGGAGTTGCCACAGCACCACTGCAGAGGTAGGCCCATTTTCTGAGCCCAGACCTAAAATGTGTATCCAGCTAAAATGGTGGGTGCTTTTAGGGTATGTGTTTGTAAATATTAGCCTGTGTAAATATAATATGCTTTGAGGTTCTGAGATAAAAGGCACTACATAATTAGACATTTTGTTATTTAGACCATTTTTTTCTTTTTATTCTAGTATGGTATGATCTTTTAGGCAGGTTAATCAAATTAGATTAAAATGTTATATCCAGGATAGTCATAATTGCCTTTATTTCCTAAAGTTAATTTTTACCATCATGGAAGACTCCACTTTCAATCATGAGTAAATCCCTTCTGTAGTCTGATCACCTCCTCTCTATTTCCTGGGTGTCAAATCACAGATGTTTTGAGACCTACAGTAAAAATGCTATTTTATTTGACATGAAGCAGTAATTGTAGTCTGATGGCAAATTAGCTCTGAAATGAAATAGGGAACGATTATGTCCATATAGGCAAGGTGTCAGGATGGTGAACAGCTGGAGTTTATGCAAGGTATTATTCATATCAGTACAGTTAGTTCCTTACTATTTTCCTAATCGGTTCCAACTTGAAGGCACAGAAGGCTCAAGTCATATTTCAAACTCTCACTTCCCAACTATCCCTGTGTGCATGACTCACTAAATGCAATTCTTTTCATTTTTATCTTGGGTGCTCTAATGATGCATTCTTTACTCAAATTAAACCTCTAGCTAGAACAGCCGCCTCTGACCTTAACTTTGTCAGCACAGAATAATTACTCTTGGTGGTAAAAATAACTCATTTTACAGTATGTTTTTGTTATATAAATAGTTATGATGAGAAAAAGGGAGAAATACAGGAAACAATTGTGCATTCAGATAACGTGACAGACCAGTGCGAACAAAAATACACTACAGATAGTATATGAAGAATCCAGTCTTCTGATTATATCTATTTGACAATCAGCATAGTTGCTGTGGACCAATATGGTCTCAAGAAATAACTTTAAACAGCCTCAAGGTTACTTAAAATACTACTAGCTGTGAATACTGCCAAAGGAATATTCAGGCAGGGAGGAATCACTGGCCACAGCTCTTGTGCCGAGGGATGAAAAAGCAAGGATGAAGAGCTGGCTATACAAGTTATGTACATTTGAAAGAGTCCCCAGTGCAAAGAAAATTCTCAGCTAGCCACTTCAGCTGCCTTTAGTCTGTTTTTAAGCTGCCAGAGCAATCTAGTCAAGCCAGGGATCCAACCCTGGGAGGCTGTATTAATTGATAGGTCGAGTAACAGAGACAAAAGTCTTGTTTACTTTAGTAAATTTTCATGTTCTGTAGGGCAATGTGCTCTAGTAATCAGTCATTTCTGTTCCTGCATGCCTCAGCCTCTCCTCTCCCCACCTCCTCAACTCCTGCTCTTGTCCTTTCTCCTGCTGCTATCCCCATGGATTCTTGTGTCACTTCTCTGGGCTCCCGCTCCTTAATCTGCCATGTTTTCCTTTCTCCATGGTTCCTGGCTTAACCCCAGTTTGCTCCTATCCTCCCCTTTCCCTCTACTCCTTCCTATACTCCCCCCCAACAAACCCACAGTCATATGTCCCCTTGTCTTCCTGCCCCTTCTTACTCCTGATAACTCCGTTGTACCCTGAACTCTTGTTCCTATGCCCCAACGTACACCCTGTATCTCTCTCACCCCATTCCTCAGCACTCTGCATTCAAGACAGACTGCCTCATCCTTCTTTCCATATTATCTGGGCATCATCAGATAACACTGAGATAACAGGAGAAACCATTCTCCTTATTCTCAGTACCTGCAGCCCCCTGCAGGAGGAGTAATGGCAGGGAAAGTTCTGCTTGACAACTGCAACCCTGAGATGGAGCAAACTCACTTGCCCTGTGGAGATGGAGCATGCTCAGTGTGCACTCTTCAGGGAATTTAGCTGTCAAGTCTCTACTGAGTGCATGTGAACTACCATTTTGAAAAAGCAATTAACTTGGCCAAATTATGACAGATTTTTATGGGTATGGCAAAAGGCACATCCTTGACATCAATCCCACCATCACCACCCAATTTGAAGTCTGTGCTGCAAAGCATGGAAACACCAGAGCTTGTCAACAACACTGTTGTATGAAGTTCTTTAATATGGGCAAAACAATGTAGTTTTTTGTAACCTTGTTCTCAGAATTGAATAAACTCTTTTAGCTGATACTTAATAAGAACATTCAGCCTGAAGCAGACACCTTTCATGGAAAATATCAGCTCAAACAGTTAAAGTTTGGCAAAGTTATAAGCAAATCTAAACAGGGTCTTATATCAGGCAACCTTAACTTTGGACCTCACTATTTTTTCCACCTATACTAATATGTAATATTCAAGGACATGACCCTGCAGCATGCTGACCTTCATTGGCAGCTCAGCATCTCCAAGGTAATGTTAAGCATATTGCATCTCACTGCACCACTCATCTGTACTAAGGCTTTTCTCAGATATCCATTTGGTGAAAACTGCCATTAGTGCTTCTTTGCAATGTTAGAAAAGGTATGTAATCTCAGCATACACACACACACACACACACCTCTCAGCATGTCTCTCAGCAAATAAATACCAGGGGCTATTTTCACCAAACAGAAATCTGGGAAAAATAACAGTACAGGAAGCAGATACTGGGTGCATATGTGTGTGTGTGTGTACATGTTCATTATGTTATGCCTTCTCTTCCCTATTATTTATTAATAAGAATGTTTTATGAAACAATATCTTTGTTACTCTGAAGTGAAATTGCTCTTGCTGTTTGTAAGTGCTATCAAAATCATCTCCATAGTAACTAATTGTGATGCCATGGAAGAGTGTTCTTAAAAAGAGGAATACAAAAGGGAGCATGTGAACCTCTTAGAAAGTGGAGTTATCTATTTATGCAGAAATACCCAGCAGCTAAATGTGAGGGAAGAGTAATATCTAAAATAATAATAAACTTGGGCACAGAGTGTAAAGAACTAATTAATATTCAGTTACTAAATAAATGATGACTGGAGGTGCAAAATGCCTGCTAAATTGTTTTTTTAACTTCTCTTTACACCTAATGTGTTCTAGAATTAATGCTTACATATGTATAATGCTTTTTATTTTTAAAGGACCTAGTCAAGTATTGGGCCCAATTACTGTGGCTGGTAAGCCCCCTTTGCATTTCTGCTGCAAAGAGGTCATTGAGCTGGCTTCACCAGTGAGCAGAGGATCTTATCAACTTTTTCCCATCCACATAATATAAAATGTTGCTATGATAAAATCATTTCCATTAATGTGAAAGTGGTAGCTGAACTGAATATCTATTTAAAGAATGAAATTAAAGTCACCTGATACCAGAGAGTCTATTTTGCCCAATAACTCTCCTCAGGACAGATTGTGAATGCCTTACTCATGCTGATGAGTGTTGCCGCCAATGGGACTGCAAAAATGGTTCACCAGCATGAGGAAGGGATTTAGTCTAGCCCAAAATGATCCATGTGAGTTAGATACACTTTGGTCACCCAGTCTTGGAAGCTGTTGCTGAGTAGGTACGGTTAGGTTCTGAGCACTTTCAACTTCCATTGACTGCCGTGGAAGCTCAGTCCATTCCCATATTGGATGATTACTTACTAGTGTTTACCAGCTATATTTTAAGTAAAATAAAAGGTAGTGAGCACTTCAAAAAAGGAGCAGTGTTTATCTGGAGAGCATGGAGTTTTTAGAGAAAAAAGACTTTCTGGAGAGATCTGAAGATAATGCCACTGTCTGATGATTGTGAAGTATTCCACTTTAACTTGATCTTTTCAAGTTAATGAACCATGCTAGTTTCCCTTGGAGAAATTTATTGCTCTTACTTAATAGGTACATCATTATTAACTTGGCAAACAGGAGTCACCCCTCCTGACAGCAGGGATGCTGGATTACACAGCATGTGGACATGAGCCAAAGACCTTCCTGACAGTTAGTTTTGCTGCAAAGCTGTTTCTTTGGACTTTTTGTGGTTATAAATAAATAAATGGATAGATAAAATGACCTTTTTTGAGTGGAGAGTCAGGAAACTGGTACAACTTTCCCTTCTTGTGACAATTCTTTCCCAGAGAATTTGTTTTTAATTGTGGTCCCAGGCAAATACTACCATTAAATCATTATTAGTCTCATACAGCACATATGAAGTCATCACAAAGTTCAGTAAAGGCCACCGCAGACTAATAAGTGATAATAAAAGAACAAGATTATGATAATCACTAAGCGAGTGTCTGAGTGCATTATAGTTATATTGAAGTGAAACATCTTATCAACAAAACAACTTCCATGAGATGAAAAGTTAGTTAATAAGGATGGCATCTTAGTCCAGCTCAGCATACAAGACTCCAGACTTTTTTATCTCATATTTGCAGCATCCTTTAGAGGTTTTCTAAATGCTTTTCATGCCTTCGGGGGGAGGGCATACTACCCTGAACGAATAACTTTTTGGTACGGGCGCATAGTATTTTTGTTAAAAAAATTGACACGCACCTTGGTCTGTCCATTGACCTGCTTATTCGTTAGTAAACAGAAAGTACAATTAGATACATAGGGACAGGTTTGGAGTGTTGCACACCTATGCACAGGTGAAAAAGTAATGAAAAGTGCAGGGACTACAAGGGAACTTAATCCTGCATTGAGGAGTGCTGCTCAGCTGCTAGATAACTTTTGCCTAGCAGAAGGAAAATGGCCTGAGGAATAAATATAGCTCAGAGTCCTGTTAGCATGAAGAGGCTCACTCTTTGCAAAACTCTGCACATTTACATGTTCATTTTATCAGGCCCCTTGCTAAATAGATTCATTTACTTATATGAGTGTGGCCATGAAATCCTGATGTGTTAAATCCAACCTTGTAAAGATAGGCACTATTCTCCTGTCCCTGTGTATGCTATTCAGTGGTTAATTTGTGTGTGTGGAGGCCTGCCTGGGCTCAGTCCCAGCACTACTAGGCTTGGTAGTTCATAGCCCTAGCACACCTGTGCTTGTTATGTTAGTTATGAAAGTTTAAAAAAATACCTATTTTTTGCTCTGAAATGTGTTTTTTCTTGAAGTTCTCAACACAGTTGTAGCCATCAGGGTCATAACCAGGGTGGGGTGAGCGGGGCAGCCGCCAAAAGTGCAAAGCTGGGGGAGTAGGGGTGGAAAAATGGGATGGGCGAATAACATGGTAGAGGATACAGCTCTGCAGCAGGACTGGGACCCCATGGGTCCCATTACCAAACCATGCCATTCTTGTGCACTGCTGTTGGCGGCAGCGCTGCCTTCAGAGCTAGATACCTGGCCAGAAGCCACCACTCTCCAGCCACCCAGCTCCAAAGGCAGCACTGCCATGAGAAGCAGCATAGAAGTAAGGGTGGCATGGTATTGCCACCACCCGCAGAGGCACAAAAGTAAGGGTGACAGGTATGGTAATGGGACCCGTGGATCCCGGTCCCACTGCAGGGCTCTGCCTCCTACCTTTTCTTTTTTCATCCGTCCCATTTTTCTGCCTCCCTCCCCTGGCTTTGTGCCCTGGGTGGCTGCCCCATTCACCCTGCCATGGGTGGTTACTGCTCTGGTACAATATGTGGTGTAAACATCTAACACTAGTACGCTTTCAAACAAACTTGTTATGACTGAACGTGCAGCAATATTACTGTCATTGGACAAGAGTTACAGGAGTGTTTTCAGTAGGTAATATGTTATTATTTATTAGTAAGGCTAGTCATGGCGGTTATGACAGTCATGGATTCTGTGACTTTACCAGACCTTTGTGACTTCTTCAGCTGCCCACAGTTGAAGCCAGGGCTGGAGCTGTGGCTATGCTCCCCACATAGCCCCACAATGGGGATCACAGCCGGGGCAAGAGCCCACGGCCCTGGCTGCGGCCCCTGTCACAAACTGCGGGGCAGGAGCACACAGCCCCGGCTGTGATCCCCATTGTGGGGCTATGTGGGGAGCATAGCCACAGCTCCAGCCCTGGCTTATTTATCAGTGTTTAAATATGATGGCGATAGATTCAATTCCATGTACCGTCTAAGTTGTTAGTAGTGTGTGCATATTTTGAGATCATGTTTATTTTTAATTCTTTGCTACCATCCAAGTATAAAAGTGTCATGATTTGTCCCTCTAACCCAGGGGTGTCCAATCTGGAGACTAGGGGACACTTATGGCCCTTGGGCTCTAACTTCTGGCCTTTGAGATGGCTGTTAAGAAAATTAGTATTTGATTATTATTGAAAAATGAGATTGCTAAGTGGTGCTCTACAAGTTGATAAATTGGAATATTTTCACTATGGAGAGAAGCATAGGGGTTGTCACCTCGCCAGTAGTCTCCCACTACATGTACATAGCAGAGGGGCATTGCTGGCATATGATGGCATATATTACATTGGTGGACGTGCAGGTGAATGAACCGGTGATGGTATGGCTGATCTGGTTAGGTCCTGTGATGGTGTCACTAGTGTAGATATGTGGGCAGAGTTGGCATCGAGGTTTGTTGCATGGATTGGTTCCTGAGCTAAAGTTACTATGGTGCGGTGTGCAGTTACTAGTGAGAATATGTTTCAGGTTGGCAGGTTGCCTGTGGGCGAGGACTGGCCTGCCACCCAAGGCCTGTGAAAGTGTGGGATCGTTGTCCAGGATGGGTTATAGATCCCTGATGATGCATTGGAAGGGTTTTAGCTGGGGACTGTATGTGATGACCAGTGGAGTCCTGTTGGTTTCTTTCTTGGGTTTGTCTTGCAGTAGGAGGCTTCTGGGTACACGTCTGGCTCTGTTGATCTGTTTCCTTATTTCCTCATGCGGGTATTGTAGTTTTGAGAATGCTTGGTGGAGATTTTGTAGGTGTTGGTCTCTGGCCATACTATAGCAGACCTTAAGGTGGTCATCCTGCAGCAAAAAAACTTCAGGACCAGACTTCAAAGAGAAACTGTTGAGCTTCAGTTCATCTGCAAATTTGACACCATCAGCTCAGGATTAAACAAAGACTGTGAATGGCTTGCCAACTACAAAACCGGTTTCTCCTCCCTTGGTTTTCACACCTCAACTGGTAGAACAGGGCCTCATCCTCCCTGATTGAACTAACCTTATTATCTCTAGCTTGCCTGCATATATATACCTGCCCCTGGAAATTTCCACTACATGCATCTGACGAAGTGGGTATTCACCCACGAAAGCTCATGCTCCAAAACGTCTGTTAGTCTATAAGGTGCCACAGGATTCTTTGCTGCTACTCATCAGTGAGAGCCCAGAGAGAGCAGGATAGTTCAACTGACTCTGTGTGAACCTGGCTAAGGAAGACATCCCTCCCTCCCTCAGTCATCTAGAGCAACACAATACAGGAGAAAAAGAGAAACTGAGGACCAACAAACGGATTCTTTCCCTCAGCCGCAGTGCAGGCTAGAACACTATAGGGTGCTCCTCTAACTTGTCTCTGTTGGCTGTGGTCCCTGAAGGATCAGAGTGCAGTTGAGGATAGCCAGAGTGCAGAGCATTCCAGCCAATCCCCTTCCCTCGCCCCCTGTACCAGAGGCTAGAGGAAGTCAGCTATATCAGCTCTACACACCCTTGGGAGACCCTCCATGCCAGGGAACATCCCACAAGGGGACTGACTGGTGGACTTCTCACTTTTTACACTGCCTGAATGGTGCAAAAGCAAAGGAACGGGAAAGTGATTCTGTCCCAAAGTAATAATTGATCTTTTTTTCACATATTGTGTTCACTTCTCAGCATATATGACCATGATAGTTTGGGTAGATAATCATTCTTACAAGGAATCCTACATAAATACATCAATTCAGGCGAATGTTATTCCATAAGGAGTTTGAAACATCATAAATAGTCTAGTTTGTGGAAGATCTATGTATAGTTTGTAAATGTGCATGAACGAATATTGTATTTTGTACATTGTATTTTCACACTGTGCTCTCTTACATGCAGAGAACCAGATCCTATGCTGATGTAAGTCATCATGACTCCATTGTCTTTTAAAGATCTATGCTGATTTACACTAGTTGAGGATCTGAGCCTCCGAGAATGTATACAGTTCACAACTGCCATCACATTTCCATGGTATCTGAGTACCTACCCCCTGTGTGGTTGTGGTTCAAATGTCTGTGTTTATGGGCCTGATCCATTGCTATCTGATGTAAATAGAAAGACTCCTTATGACTTCAGTAGGTTTTGAATCACACACTAAGTCACTTTCTAATATCTGATGTACAGTGGATACAGACACTAATGAGCTGTAGCTAACTGAGACTTCCTTTTAATTCAGCTGGTAGAGGTCTAAGCTCAAAAGCTTGTCTCTCCCACCAACAGAAGTTGGTCCAATATAAGCCCTCGTCCAGACTAACCCGCGGCATCGGCGGGTTAAAATCGATTGCTCGGGGATCGATATATCGCGTCTAGTCTGGACGCGGTGTATCGATCCCCGAGCGCGCTTACATCGATTCCGGAACTCCATCAATCCGAACGGAGTTCCGGAATCGACACGGAGAGCCGCGGACATCGATGCAGCGCCGTCCAGACTGGTGAGTACCTCTATTTTAGAAATTCGACTTCAGCTACGTTATTCACGTAGTGAAGTTGCGTATCTAAAATCGATTTTAATTTCTAGTCTGGACGTGGCCTAAGATATGACCTCACCTGCCTTGAAAGCCAAAAGCATTTATTTTTATCGCTGATGCCATATGTGCTGAGTTTAGGTGGTGACCTTGTTGCCTGTCATTTTTGACAATGAATTTGTTGCACTGTGATCCTTCTGGGTGCTGCTTTTCTTGTTTTCACAAGTGTGTTTGCGTGAACTGTGTGCCAGAATTTTAACTCACAATGTTCCTGTTTTTCAAAGTGCTGTTTAAAAAATTCATTGATAAATTTTTGTTAATGGTGGATTTCATTGCGAATATCTCAATTTTAAATCCTGTCAACTATTTAATGCTATATTTTTATACAGTCTGATATCAAATGTCTGTCTTGGTAGTCTATGTAATCTCTTCTCCCTGGATCTTAAATTATGGGCAAACAATCGTAAAGAGAGCAACTCTACTATTGGGATGAACAGAAATCTCTTCTGGCTGGCTATAACAGTGTATATCTTTTAATACTGGCTTTAGTAAACTAGCAGAAATATGGACTCTTTCCTGGAGGTCTCAGTAGAGAGGCCACGGACAGAATTACTATTTACACTGAAGTTTTCTGTCGCTCCATTGGTGGGGTACAGTGGGGTATGTTGGTGAGTTTGGCAGAGTAGTTTAAAAAGTCATATCTTATTTTGTGCTTGATCTCTTTTATGGATAAATAGAAGACATATTTTATAGATGCTTCATTACTTTAAAAAAAAAAAGCTATTGTACCCTTTTTGAGAAATGGCTTGTTAAGATGTTGAAAGTTATTCGTGTGGTTTTCTGTAAATCCTAGTACAGTATGTTGATAAAATGCACAGCTCTCAACATAATGTCGTGTTTCAAATTCCTTCAGATGCCAGCATTTAGGCCCAAGCTTTCCTTTGCAATTCCTGAACTTTCACCTGTTAATGCAGTATGTATAAAGTTAGCAATGCCTAACTATAATGTTAAGTTTGAGGCATAGATCTTTACAGTAAGAAATATTAATTATGTATGCCAGATTATATAACTTCAGGTTTTCATCAGGACAGTGATCTGTTGGATCGTCGGAAACACTGCTTCGGTGTCCAGTCTGAATCTGGAGAGGACCTCTACTTTTCTGTGGAGTTAGAGTGTGACCTAACCCTGTGGGAAAAAGCCTTCCAAACAGCAACTTTTTTAGAAGTTGAACGAATTCAGGTGAGACAGCTGCCATAATGTGTTTTGGAACATTAATAAGTGATTGTCAGGGATGGAAACTAATAAGAAAAATGAGATGGAAACATCTAACCTTCTAATGGATTATGCACGTTATTATTATTGTAACTATACGGTGTCCTAGCTGTTCCTGGTGTTTTGATTATATGTCTTTCTACTATTTTGCTATATTACTCAAATCTAAGTACAAGAAGACACTGTCACCTTTCCTATGGAGTTTATAATCAAAGGCTCATAGGACATTCTTACCCACCTCAAATTAATTCCTTTAATTACCATGGATAGGTAACTCAATAAATGATGACAAAAGGCAAAGGACAAAGTAGGGACAGAAGGAAAACAGGAGAGAGAGTCTTTAACCAATGGGGAGGTAACATAGCTATTTGGACAGCATTGTTGTACAATCAAGTGATATAAAGAACCCAATTCTGACCTCACTTACAAGGATTAAACTCTCATTGTAGTTAATAGGTGTTCCACCAATGTGAGAGCAAAACTGAGCCTAATACTTTTCTTTTGTTTTCTTCATACATTTCTTGTTTTTTGCAATTTCTTTTTAATTAGCAGATGCCAGAGTGGGGAGTATGTGATACCGGAGCAGAGATTAGTAGTGAACTCTTCTATAGTTATAATTCTAGATCAGGCTGGGTAATATTTGATGCCGAATCAGCATTTTACTTTGAAACTAAGATGACCAATAGTGCATTATAGTTTGTGTTAAAATATAAAGAAAAAAGTTCCAAGTCCTTTCTGATTCACCCATTCCTAGCTGTAATGTTGATATCACAATCAGAAAAACATCTTTCTGAACACATCTGCAAAGATGTTGCCATGATTACTTTTCCAGCTGCACCTATAAAAAATCATATTGCATATCAGTAGAATATTTGGGCATGTAAGTGTTAGCTGCTGCCCCTATTTGATATATACACATGCTGATTTGTGCTCAAAGACAAGTTTCTATGTATACATCATTTGTGCCCTCATTTGAATATCTGACACTTATTGTTTAAACAAAATGTTAAATGTTTATATATGGCAACACCCTCCTGGTCTCAAAACCATCAGAGCTGAGATGAAATAAGGTTAGTTTATAAAACTGGTAGAAGTTCTGTCACTTTTCATGCATATAGCTATTTCCGTTAATCTCAGAAATGCTAATTTTTAACTTTAAAATGTTACTTTCTGTTACACTTTAGAGGAATAGTTTGAACTTTTATTACTGTGCTGGAAAATGTAGATACAGTTTCACTCTTTTAAAAAAACAAAACAAAAACAAATAATCTCCTAACTCAGAAATACTCATGGATACCTCTTACTTCTCATATCATTACCGGAGGCACTGTTTGTAACTGCAGTACCGGGCATTCTGCAAAAGAAAATATAACAAAACATCTATAATAACCATCAGCACTCAAGTTACTTCAATTTTGTCTCTTCTTATATGGGTACCTGCTGTGCTGCTTCTGATTTTTGGCTCTACTTCTTAGATTTTATACTTCAAATGTATTCAATATGCTCCAGTGTCCTCAGTAATACCTCTTCTAACAGTCTTATTCCCACATCTCCCCACTGTGATCAGCACATCTCATATTTTTTGAGCTGAAAATATTTTTTATGTGCCAAGGCTGCATTGTGGCTATAGCAAATGTGAGAAACTGAACTATCAACAGTAAAATATTTTATCATTTGTGAAATTGACTGAAAGCCAAAGTTTACAGAATCAGTTTCATCTTTTGTATGTACACTTTTAGTGTTGTTATATGTGAACTTTTTCCTACATCCCAATAAGGAGGGGAAAGAGGGTAGATAAGATGCCAATTCCATTTCCCGAATTACTTTTAGTTTGCTCTAATTTTCTTTCAGTAGTTTGTGACTTAATCCTTCCTCCCACAATTTTGTTGCACATTTATTATCAAACACATAATAGATTGTTGGTGCTAGTTAAGAAGTGGCATGATTGGCCTCTACAAAGTGCCAATGAGTCTCATCATTCTGTGACAAGGAAAGAGCTAGGTTCAAATCAAAATGGGGTCTCATTGGTGAGTGATCAGAAAATTATAAATGGGCACTCTCAAATAATAATTATATTGATATTTAAAGTCAAGTCTCTATGCAGTCACATGCACAAGCAAAGGGGTAACTGCATTCAGTGCCTTATTTGCATATACAATTCACTTTGAATGCCAACGCAGGTATATGCAGATATTTCTGCACATGAGCCATCCATATTTTTTACATTTTAATTAAATTTAGGATTTTGTTAATTTTTCATTTTAAAAATATCATCCAAATGTAGGCTGGATTCCACTATAGTCGCACATATATTAGCACCATTTCTCTATTGATATAAATTAACATAGCTCCATAGAAGTAAATGGAGCTTTGCCAATTTACAACAGCAAAGAATAGAGTCCATAGAGTTATTTTAAAAATATACCTGATTAAGACCACAATTCTGTAAGATACCTAAGCACTTGCCACACTTCTAGCATGTGAGAAATACCAATAAAGTAAATGGGACTACTCGTGAGCCCCAGATAGGCACTTTGCTGAACTGTGACCTAAGTTCATAGCTTCTGCAACTTCTAACACACAAGTGAAGAACAAACTTCCTTTAGGAAAAATTAAGATTTCAGGAAGACAAATAAATAATAAAGCTGATACCAGTTTGCTATTGACATGTCATGCAATTTATAATACAGGTAGAGGTGCCTTTGTAGAGCATGTTATAGTTAATTAGTTTTCTATAGAGCAATAAGGAACATCCATGCGTATAATTAGATATTTAAAGAAAAAACAGAAATCACATAGATAGTGTGTGTGGGGGGGGTCATTTTCCCTGTTGTCTTATAGCATTTTTTTGAAATGTGAGAAGAGCCCAAGACATCTGCAGCATTTATAGTAGTGTTCAAATTAACTGAAGTCAACTGAATGCAGCTGACAGTCTCTCTTGAAGTCTCTACTATTTTATGTTGAATGTTTCATTCCTTGCTTTATGGGCTTCCTTTATGTGCTTTCTTACTATCATTCTTGCTTTTATGATAGCTGTTCACTCCAGAAGATGGGTATTGTGTAGTCTGCCTTGTGATTACATTTTAAAGTTTGCCCCCATTGAAGTTTTGTGCTTAAAAAGTTGAGTTTTAAAGTCTGAATTGATTCTTGAACCTATAACCCAAGTGTTTTCAGGTTCTCCAAGCTTCAGAAATAGCTTACAATAAGTTCACAGCACATCACGCCTTTCATAATTTAAACACCTCCTTGGAACTGTAGAGTGAACTGAGCGCGTAGGGTCTGAGGAACATAATGCTTTGCGCTGTCATCTTCTGGAGCGGAGCTCCTGAATATTCATGGACTCAGCTTAAGTTTCCATACTTTGGGAGTGCAGTGGGACTGACAGAGGAAATATTTTGTGGCTGTTTATTTGGGATACATTTTTTAAAAGGTTTCATATTTTTGTGTAGGAAACCAATAATCAATGTGAAATCATTTGTCATAGATTTTAGTACATCTTTAAGGTTTGTCTTAAAGCCGTAATAACTTCGTCATTCTCCATGTTCGTGGGTAGTATTCTTCATTTTATTCTCTCCAAGTTCATGAAGGAGGAGCTGAATTAAAGACAGCAGAGAAATTCAATATGAGAAGACATCCAGAATAAATAGAGTTAACTAGTTTACCTTTATCCTATAGTGCATATTCCAGACTCGCTGCAACAATTCAATAATAATGAATTACTTAGGTTTATTATTTGTATTACTACGGTGCCTGTGAGCCCTTGTTATCCTGGATCAGGACCACATTGTGTTCACTGTTGTACAAACACAGAACAAAAGAGAATCCCGTCCCAAAGGCCTTAAAATCTCATTTGGTCAAAGGCCATTATAGTTTTTACTCTTTTTATGTTGTTGTTGTTGTTGTTTTTTTTTTTTACTCTGCTAATTGTGTTTTAGATCCCTCTGCAAGATTTCGAGGAGTAAAAAAGATGAGCGGATACCTTAGTCTGAAGTGATAGATTGAGTCTGATCTTCCATGTGGGTGGAGTTGCTGATTATGCTGTTGGAATAGGAGGTCAGCTCAGTTGGAGCAGGCTGTTATTCCCAATCTGAGAAAAAGACAAATTTTAATCCTCAGTGTAGTTTTCATGTTTACTTAAGGTAGCTGGAACCATGTATATAAAGCAGTTATTGTTTTATACATGTTCTAGTGAGTTGATAATAGAACTCTGCACCTACCAATTTTTGCTTTGCATGCAAAACCTGAGGGATTTTCAATATTTGGGAATTCATAAATCTGATCTAGTGTGAAATGTGTTACTTTACAAACGTGAACCCATTTTTTCTCTCAATGGGATGAAACATTGCCAAAGCTAAAATCATCTTTTTCCCCCCCTTTATTTGACCCAGGGGGAAAAATTTTAATATTTATAATATAACAACAATTTTACAATACATTTGCAGTGAAAACTGCCTCTCACTTCTGCAAACACGACAAATAAAATACGAAGGTAAACCTACAAAATGAAACCCTGATTTTTGAATAAAAGTGGGAGTTTTCTTAACAGAGCATTAGTTAACCTTTTTAATGAATTGGCTCACATCAAAATAAATTGCAGTTCACATTTTGCATCACTGAATGGTTGAAGTGTGTGTGTACAACTTCTCCCTACTGGAAGGAACTAGAACTGCTCTATCATTTCTCTCACTCTATCTAGAGGCTGGCATAAAAATTTCATATCTGCCCTAATGACAACAAATGGAGATGTTACTTTAGTTTAGGTGCTAGAGGTCTGCATATTTGAAGCTGAAAGACTTGAATTATGTGATATGCTTGTACAATTTATCTATCAACTATGGTATGTGCCTTGATACAGCTGTCACCATATTCCATCCTGGAGAGAAAAGTAGTGGACCTATATATCAGCCAGCATATTAACTAAACAAGATGTCATTATTTCAGTTCCACAAAATATACATATCTTAAAGTTTTCAAAAAGTCAGTGTTCAAATCCTAGAATAGTATATCAAGTAATAAATGTTTCCTGCAATTTAAGAAGCAGGTGTTCACAGTTCATCCTTTTAGAGGAGAAGAACCTTTCCACAAAGAAGATGTAGTTTGTGGTCCTTGTATTCAGGGGGCTTCCCATTTAAGCGTGTTTCAAAAAGTAAAGTCATCCCATTTGTAGCTGTAAATAAATGTGTGTGTGTGTTTATTTTTTTAGGGTGCCCCTTATGTGGTGCAATGTTAATGTCAAAATAACATTTCGTTCATGTGACTCAATGGCATTTACAGTAACAAAAATGTCAAAAAGATGTGATATGAATATCTACAATGCATATTTTCCACAACCATCAAATACCCTATCTCTTGACTTTTATTGTGTTTGTCATTGTCAGGTTTCCTGCTATATAACATATTTCAGTGCAAATTGTTTAAAGATGCAGTAATACACCAGGACACATATAACTACTAAAATATGAAAGGTAAGATTTTCAAAAACTCTCAGCGTCAGCCTAACTCTGCTCCTACTGAAGTAAGTGATAAAACGCCCATTGTCGTCAGAGTTAGGCCAACACTGATCACTTTTGAAAATTCTATCCTAAATTTCTGTATTTAAGGAGACAGTAACATCAACATTTCCAAACCAGGGTTTCTCAAAGTAAACCTCTAAATCCATATTCAGGCACCAACTAAACATGGCCTTGTTTTTGGAAGCTCTGGACACCCACAACTCCCATGCTTTTACATTTGGGGGCAAAGGTCTTAGACTTGTTAAAAAACTCATGACACAATAATAAAGATGTTCCAATTAACTTCAGTGGGGCCAGGAATTTACCTATGGTGTCCACACCTGGGGTAGCTCTGAAGCCAGCACCATGAGAAAAATAAGATAGTGTTTTTGGTGGGGTGTTTCTTGGTAAAGAGAAATTTTAATAAATACTATTTATGTATTATTCATGGATAGTCACAGTTCCATAGAAATAAGTATCTTCATAAAGGCAATACAACAATAACCAGCATATGTAAATATTAATAATTAATATTCAGCCTGGTGACACAGTATGCACATTGTATTAACATCCATGAACTGGATGAAAATGAAAAATCCTGTAATCTGTGCTCTTGCTTAGGGTCTTCAGCTCAAGGATTTGGGGAGATTTAATTGTCTCTGACTTTAATCTGAAAAGTAAAATTCCCCTAAACATTTCCCTTGTGATACAGCTGTATGAAACATGGTCTTTAAAGCACTTTGGTGCATCAGATTTTGACATAATTAAATATTTTTGACAAGGGAAACCAGAATTTATGTTGAACAATGCAATCTTGCCATTACAAACCTGAAGCATGCTTTGAAGTAGAGAGCTCAGTTTAATCAAGAAAATGTCACTAATTGATTTCTTATGTCGTATATCAAAATGTCATGTTCTTAAAAAAAGAAACCAAAGAATGAATGCCATTTAAAACGTCAAGGTTTTCCCATAGAAGCTTATGGTTAGAGCTACATATTGTCTGTTAGTCGACACTGAAAGTTCTCTTTTGATTGCATAAATTATTTTTCACCATATTGTACTACTGAGGTTGAGCAGATAACAAAAAAACAAATAGTATCTCAAACAGATTTTTTTTGCAAACACAGTTATTTATTCTAACTCTGGATATAAGAAGGTTTAGTGATGGTACTCTGTTTTATCTTCTAAAATCATTGAAAATTTAGCTATAAAATGAGACTTTCTTTTTATCAGTTGCTACAGTAATCCACTACAATTAGTGTTGAATTACCTTTTTTTGTTTTTCAAAATGAAATGAAAGGCTCTTTCTATTGTATTGGCACAATTTCCTCTCTGGTGTAAATCCACTAATTTTAACTACATCAGGGATGAAATTGACCTAATACATATGTGCAATCCTTTCTCTGACAATAATTCTGAGATGTGTGCATTGGAGCAAACAAAGAGAACCTACTGGAGCTAACAGACAAGTGTAGTGCTACTTAGTATAGTAACTGTGTTTTCTGATTTTTGCAGTGCAAGACATATGCTTGTGTTTTGGAGAGTCATCTTATGGGGCTTACCATTGACTTTGGCATGGGCTTTGTCTGTTTTGATGCTGCCACAAAGGTAAAGGTCTGAGACCTGCATCCAGTATGGTACTAATATTCTTCTTCCAAATATTATGTTTTGAGACGGAGAGTTAAGCCATCCTTGAAATGTGTTCTTTCAATATTTTGGTAGGCCATGATGTGTCAAATCCCTTGTACTTTATTGTAATCCTGGGGAGTTGTTTCTGAATGATATAAGATGTTGCAATCTGTAATGCAGTTGTTACAGAGAAGCCAGTGGTAACCCTGATCAAGTGTCAAATCCTGATACTATAGTTTAACAGGAGAGCCCAAATGGATTCAGGTTGATGTCATTCTCCTGGTGTTGTCTGGTTTCCATCAAATTTTAAAGAGAAATCATCCTGTAGGAATCCATAATGGCACAGGAATTCCTCAAAGAGAATCCAGCATTCTTCATCTCCCATTGCACTAGTAGAAAGTATGATTATTATTGCAATTTCAAATATGTATTATTTCATATTTACATGTGTAATGTTTGTAATTTTATAATGCAAAAAGTCATCACACAAATATCTTAATCAAAGTGTACCTCTTCTGGCTTTCCCATCAGGATAACACAGGTACATCAGCCACCTAGAAAGGAGCAAACAGCAGCCATTGGATTCAGCCACTGGCTGTATGCCTTGTAATATTCCCACTCAGCCTTAAAAAAAAATCTACTCACTCAGTCACCTGAGGCGAGTAATTTGTTTTGACAGACAAGTTGCTACATTATCATCAGTTTTCACATTATGATTATTATTGGCCTGATCCAAAGCCCATTGAAGTCAGTCGGAGTCTTTCGACTGATTTCACTGCACCTTGGATCAAGTTCTCATAGAGCTGCACAAAATACTACAGGTATCTTTCCTTGACTATTTGCTTGAATTAGAGAATGAATGTACTTTTGTGTTCACTTTCCATTCACATTAAATCAGTTGAGTTTTGCTCACATGAATCCTCACAAAACATTTTAAGACTCGGAAATAATGAGTTTTTAACGTGCTTTGTATGAGCGTTTGTACATTTTGTTTATAATTACTTTGACGGTTTGGAAGTGTGAGGGGAGGAGGTAGGAGAGAGGAAGTAAGGGGAGTAGAGAGAAAATCAGAGGGGGATAATGAGCTCCAAAACAATCACTCTAGCAGCAGCAAGGAAAGGCTGGATGAGGCAAAGAGTGGTCCTGCAACAGTAGCCACAGCAATCTGCTGTCTTTATCGTTTTCTCCTTGACCAGTGTTTTGACAGGAATGTGGGGATATAGTTTAGATGGGAATTTTAAAGCCAAGCACCTGTCCATATCCAAGTGTGGCACTGTAAATTATATGTGAACCGGTGTCCCTCCCAACCCTACCCCCGCCAACGAGCCTGTCAAGGTTCCTAAAAAATCCCTCACCGCTGCCACCAGGTCAAGGTTCCTTCCCCACTCTGAACTTTAGGGTACAAATGTGGGGACCTGCATGGACACTTCTAAGCTTAATTACTAGCTTAGATCTGGTACACTGCCACCATTCAGAATTTCAGTGTCTGGAACACTTCCTGTCCCCCCCCAAAACCTTCCCCTCCCTTGGCAGCCTTGAGAGGCTTTTTCACCAAGTTCCTGGTGAACACCGATCCAACCCCTTGGATCTTAACACAAGGACAATTTAACCATCTCCCCCTCCTTTCCTCCACCAATTCCTGGTGAGTCCAGATCCAATCTCCTTGGATCTTAAAGCAAGGAAAAATCAATCAAGTTCGTAAAAAGAAAGCTTTTAATTAAAGAAAGAAAGGTAAAAATCATCTCTGTAAAATCAGGATGGAAAATACAGGGTAATCAGATTCATATAGCCCAGAGGAACCCCCTCTAGCCTTAGGCTCAAAGTTACAGCAAACAAAGGTAAAATCCTCTCAGTAAAAAAGGAACATTTACAAGTTGAGAAAACAAAAATAAGACTAACACGCCTTACCTGGCTATTACTTACAAGTTTGAAACATGAGAGACCGATTCAGAAAGATTTGGAGAGCCTGGATTGAGTCTGGTCCCTCTTAGTCCCAAGAGCAAACAATCTCCAAAACAAAGAGCACAAACAAAAGACTTCCCCCCACCAAGGTTTGAAAGTATCTTGTCCCCTTATTGGTCCTCTGGTCAGGTGTCAGCCAGGTTTACAGAACTTCTTAACCCTTTACAGGTAAAAAAGGCATTAACCCTTAACTATCTGTTTATGACAGGGCCACATGCAAAGGAAGAAAGGAGAGAACATACTAGGAAGTAAGAGTCACTAGGCAAAGGGGTAACTCCTCACATAGTGTCTGGGAATGCAGGCAGAAGTAGCAAAGGAAGAGTGAGGGTCCAAAGCATGAAGGTGATGGATAGGCTCTTCCTGCTCTCTGTAAGTTTGGCCAAGGTGAACTGATTTGCTTATCTCTGAGTGACAGATGTCAGAGCGCCTGAGCCAGATAGTGAAAAGAATAGGCCCAGAAAAAAGGCCAGCAGACCTGGACAAATATTGGCAGGTGGAACTGCCACACAACCTGCTTGATTTTTCTAACCTTGACTGAAGCTGGGATGTATATGGCTGCAGGTTCACTTGCTAGTCCTGCTATTCCTCAGAGTTCTTCAGCTTATGCAATCCCAAAGCTGCAGTGCTAGGGCACAAGCCTGTATCTGGACCATAAAGCATATAATATTGCTGGATGCAACCAAAAGAGAGGGTGCCACTACCTTTGCTGCTACAACTATGAACAGACACACACACATTTTGTAACAACTGGAGGAGAATGACAGAAAATTGCCAACTAGTAAATGTAGTGCTCTTGGTGTATTGGGTCTGGATGAAACACTGCTTAACACCAGAAGGAGACCAGTATCCTAAGAAATTTTCCATGCCCTGGCATGTGACCTAGGCAGTTAAATGAGTTAGACAATAATCTGACAGTACCCTTCACAACTAGAACTGTACATACACAGAAAATGTCTTTACTTGAATGTAGTGAGAAAATATTGGCTGTAACCTCTGCACCCAGCAAATTTTACAGGAGCCAAATTATTCTAGGTAGAATCCCTTGAGAAAGGCCTGAGTGGATGAGAGAGTGAGATTTCTGAAATTCCATAATTCTGTGTATCTGCGCCTTCTCCCTAAATTATTGAGAGATTTAGAACTCCAAAACTTCCACCTGATAAGAGAGATGTTCATCCAATCAGAAAGTGCAAAGAATATCATGTAGCTTGTGTGACTCATCTCCAGCTAGTTGATACAAGCTCAGATACACCAAGTAAACTGTTCACAATATATCCATAGGATTAAAGATGGTGTTGGAGCTCATTAAAATGCATCAAGTGAATTTGAATAATGAATAAACTTAAGGAAATCACAATCTATCCACAGACATTTCCCAGGCTGAAAAGAGGCAAAATTTCATGAGCTGAGTGCTTGCTCAGCTTTTGATTATTATGGTGAGAGCAGGTGACTGAGTTTTGAGCCAGTGTTTATCATTTTTCAGGATAATTTTGCAAAGATGATTTAAGTTAAACTATTATATCTCTGCCTAATAATCAAATTCATTTTGCTGGAGGGTTCGTAAATGAGCTTTGGCTAGGCAGGAAGGATGCAGATGGAAACAATGCAAAGCAGAGATTAGTATTCAGGGCAGCAATGTGAATGAAACTAAACTAAAAAACCCTGTCCTATAAAAATATAAATTGTAATTTTTTAAAATTAGGTTTTTTATAAAATTCTTTGTACCTCTTCAACTGCCACTAGACATGTTCATTAATGAACACTTCAGTGAGGTAAAATACTTTTTCCAATATATTTTTATTTTATTTTGGCACAAGGATATTAATAATTTAAAGAATACTTGACTTTTGTTCATTTTTAATTAAAAGATTATTTCAAAAAGAAATTAAATTCAACTTCAGACAAGAGTTATTAGAACCTTTCACAAGAGAACCTGTCACAGACACTTGAGTTCATTTGTGAGTTTCACTACCAGACAAAAATGCAGATATGAACCTATATACGTGTCCCTGTTGGCATATGCTTGGCCCAGTTTTGCTTCCACCAAGACATACAAGTCATTTGATTCCATTTTCACCAAGCAGCCCCAGGCTCACATCCCTTTGTCATTTTCATTTTCAATCCCCCTCTCCCTCCCAGAGTATTTCATTTTCTTGTATGTGGATTGGCATGCAAACCCCTTTCATACGTTCATAGACTTTAGGGCCAGAAGGGACCATTAAAACATCTAGTTTGACCTGTACATCATAGGCCATTACAATTCATGACTTTAGCACTGTACTGAGCCCACTTCTTCTGTCTTTATGGGCAGCTGCCAATCCTTCCCCTTTCAGAGTATTCCAAGGGTGGGTACCTGGATAGCCCACTCTTCTACCTGCCACATCTTCAGAAGAGATGACTGCCTCCATCCCTCCCTCGTTTGCAGCATCAGAACCCAGAAGGGCTCGAAGGGGCAGCTTGCTTCAGCTCCCCTAGTTAAAATTCCAGCACTTGCCACTAGAATATTTCATCTGATCTTCTTTGGTTTCTACTAATCCCTTGTGGTTTCCACTGCAGAATCAATAGGACTATTGTTGTGTTCTGAAACATAATTCTTGGAACAATAAAAAGCAGTTGGAAATTTGAGCTGAGTGTCCCAAAATGAAATACAGCTCCCTAAATCTGAAACACATCACACTCCAATTAACTGAAACTCCAAAGAAAATCTTTCCCAAACTTCTGTGGTTTGCTACCACTGAGAATTTCTCAGTTCTACTACTGGCTTTTTTCTGATAGGGCCTTATTAAGCTGTTGCAGCTCCAGGATTCTATAGGACATTTTCATGCTAGGAAGGGCATTGATACTATTATCAAATGCATTTTCTTCAGTGTCTATGCTGAGCATATTTTAGTATCAATTTCATGTTTGTTTATCAAGGCAGGTCTTCATTAAACTGAGATCCCTTTTGCCTATATCCGATAATTCTCCAGCTACAAAGTTAAAGGTGCTATGATGTTTTCTCCAAAAGATTAATAACAGGAAACAAATTCGGAGTTCCTTCTTCCATTTTTACTCAGACCCTAGTCAGACAAACATCCATTTAAGTCAGTAGCAGTTTGCCTGAGTGGGAAATGAGTTTAAAAAAAAGCAAGACTTAAACTTGGATATTAGAACAAGAACCTCAGAAGTTGGCCTGGCTCTTAAATGCATAATGACAGTTATGTGTGCCTGAACAGGACATCTGTCTTGTCTAACAGTCTGTTTGAGATGACTGATTTTCTTCTTGCATCAAGATTTGTACTATACAGATATATATACACCGCTACCCCGATATTGTTGGGAATTGGTCCTGCTTTGAGCAGGGGGTTGGACTAGATGACCTCCTGAGGTCCCTTCCAACCCTGATATTCTATGATTCTACTATATAATGCACCCCGATATAACATTAATTTGGTAATGCGGTAAAGCAGCGCTCCGGTGGGGCAGGGCTGTGCACTCTGGTGGATCAAACAAATTCGATATAACACGGTTTCACCTATAATACGGTAAGATTTTCTGACTCCTGAGGACAGCGTTATATCAAGGTAGAGGTGTGTATATATATAAAAACTCGTGAATTTCAATGCACATCTTTGCTTATGAATTTCCTATCTATTTGCAACTTTGCCAATGCTAAGATTTAATAACTAATCCCACACTGTTGGTGCTACATATATAAATAATATGTCATAAAAACTGATGAGAAACCAGCCAACAGGAAGAAAAAAAACACAGTGTATATATTTATTAGCAAGCTCAGAAAACAAAATCACTGATGGCTGATGACACTGTGTACAGATTAGGAAATTAGTGTGGGATCTACATAGAAAACGTAATAATGTTTGTCCAGCAAGGATCAGGAATTATGTGAAATCAAACATTAGCTGCAGAAAAAAATGCCAAATTCTGCCCTATCTTTCATATAGTATGACAACCCCATCATATAACTGGAGTTGTACAAGGTGTAAATAGGTCTCCCCAAAAAGTCATTGTGCAAAGCAAAAAATTATGCGTTACTTGTGTAGATAAAACAACCAAATCTCTAGGTATAATTGTTGCTGGATTTTAACATTCCTAGGAGTTTGCTCTGAGTTTAAGGTTGTTGTTCTTTTTTTTACCAGAACTTCAGCTTCACCTTACTAGCTCACTGTACTGCTCTTATTATCCTTTTATGCATCATACTTTCAAGGTACATATGAAAGCTCAAGGTGAATATGTGATTGGGCTCTTAATGAATATCCCCAGTAATCTTTCTTGAAGTAAACTGGCTCTATAAGAGTCTGATCAGGAATCTCTAAACAAGTTTGTAGACTCTAAAAGATTTCATCTTTAATGATCTATTGGTACAAATACACAGTAGTTCTCATGGCAAGTTTGGCTTTTAATTTGTAGCACATTAATGTATCTTAGAGCACATATCCTTTTCCCTTCATTCTACTCAGGTATCTTCTTTTCAGCACACTTGAGATGCACTCTTCTATATTCTGGTGCCTATATTCATAGGGACACTGTAACTCCTCATTTGTGCTCTACTAATCTGCCTCTTTAAATGTGAAAACTACTTTAGAGCCCACAGTCACCATGAAGATGTGAAATCCTTCCATTATATCCAACAGGGGATAGAGGGAGGGAGAGAGAGCTCAGTGGTTTGAGCATTGGCCTGATGAACCCAGAGTTGTAAATTCAATCCTTGAGGGGGCCATTTAGGGATCTGGGGCAAAAATCTGTCTAGGGATTGGCTCTGCTTTGAGCAGGGAGTTGGACTAGATGACCTTCTGAGTTCCCTTCCAATCCTGATATTCTATGAACAGGCCAGATTATTCACCGTGTACTCACAATGGTGAGTAGTCACTCAAGCAAATAGTCCCATTGAAATCAATGGGACTACTCATGGAATAACTGTAAGTGAGTGAGAGTCTGGACCAATATGATAAATAGTTCTCCAGTTCATTAATGGACACTTATCCAGTTGTGTTGACAGTTAAGTTATTTAAACAAGATAGCAGCATTTTAATTGTTTTATTTCCTTACAACCTGAATCCCAAGTTATCACACTTCCCTTTGTTTAATTACTTGATTTTTTTTGTAGATTAATAAAATTTTATTTAATATCATGGCTAAATAATGGACTTAATTTCACAAATGTGACAAAGAAGAAAGTCACTAGCAATACTTATATGTGTGTTTACATGTAAGCAAATCTCTGTGTAAATTTACACTTCCACGCCAATAAACCATAAAAAATCTCTGCGGATTGCTACATTGTCTAGTATCATTTAATGAGCAGTAATGTTTCATTTGTAGCCCTAACTCAGTGATATAGACTTTCATCTATATAGTCCCTGTTTAAACTTAATCACGTCATATTTCAATAAAAATATCTAGAAAACATTTTTATGAATCTGTGCAAAAACTTACATAAATATGAAACCTATTTAAACTGTGTTATTTAAAATAAATCCATAGTGTGAAGTGATTAAAACTGTTGATGTAAATCATATTTCTCTCTCTTAAATCTCTCCTGCTCTCTCTCATTCATTCTCTAGCTGACAGCTGAGAAACAGAGCCAACAGCAGTTTGTCTTTTTGACAGTTTTTGTTGCTCTACAAACAAGCTATTTTGATTTGAATGAACAGCCATTAAGACTTGCTAGTTAAATCAAATTCTTCCAACCTTACAGGAAAATATCAATTACCCACCCAACCAGTTTTGTAAACCATCAAGTAGCATTTTGATGGCCCTAAAAGATAAATAAGGAAGGATATAATTATCTTGCCCCTTTGATATAGGAAAGTTATAACTCAAAAGAAGTATTTGTTCTTCCAAAGCAGTCTCTAGCTCTAAAGTTCAAGAGCAAGAGATGTTTTTTTATCATTCAAGATTTACAGTGTAATGGAGCCCTGCAATATATAGCTTCTTAATGATTTTAGCAAGTGTTTAATTAAGATTAAATTCTACCACATGCTCACTGTAGTGAAAAGGCCACCTGCTTAGTGGTTTATGTGGACAAATTCACAAGAAGTGCCAACTGAAATTGTCAGTATGCATATTGTGTAAAAACGTGTATGGAGCCACTGGCATATATGTGAAGCTAATTCAGATGGTTCTTAACTGTACTCACAGCATATCTGCCATTTGCATCTTCCTTGAGGAAAGTTTAAAAGCTTATTTAAGCTACTTGATTAACATTATTTAAGATGTATGATATCACACAGAATGCTGTTACTGAACTTTTCTTTCTTTCTTTCTTTCTTTTTTTCTTTCTTTCTTTCTTCTATTAAAATGACGTTAAACAGAACTCAAAAGACCAGTGCAGAACTCCTTCCTCTTGGCTGTCCAGGCGTCTGTCAGGCTACCAGCCAGTTAACATCTTCACTTTTGCTACAGGCCTTCTTAATCTCAGGCATCTAATTTAGATGGACCACTGAAGTCCCAGAGGCTCCTTTTCCTTTCTGTAGGCTTTTAGGATATGTCTACTGTACAATTAAAAACCTGTACCTGGCCTGTGCCAGCTGACTTGGGCTCGTGGGGCGTGGACTAGAGCTGTTTAATTGTCATTTAGACGTTCAGCCTTGGGCTGGGTCCTGCGAGGTGGGAGGGTCCCAGAGCTCAAGCTGCAGCCCAAGCCCAAATGTCTAATTGCCATGTGGATAGACATACATCAAAGTTCAAGAGTGTAAGGCAAGCATTTTATTTTCAGTTTCCCAGCTGCTGCTGTCAGAGTGTGTGTTTGTGGAAGATGTTTCCCTTGGTTCTGCAAAATTGCAAAAGGTTACATCAAGTTCTACATCTCTTTAATGTAAGCAATGTCAACTAGTTATTGTCGTTAATTGCTAATTCAGTTGCATCTAGAGGGCCTAGTTGAGATCAGGGCTCCATTGTGGTGGGCACTGTACAACCATGTGCCAAGAGTTTATAGTTTAAATTTGCTTTTGTTTTCCGTTCAGTGAATGTAATCCCAACTGAACATGTTGCTCATCACATCTTGGGTTCCTGATGTACAGTAAATGATCTGGATACACTTCTGCCTCCTTTCAGTGTAGCTCATTTTGGCACCGTGGATCTTTCTGAATTGGGTTGCCAACTCTCTAATCACATGAAACTGAACATCTTTGCCCCAGCCCTTTCCCAGGGCCCTGCCTCACTCCATCCCCCTCCTCCTGTTGCTCACTCTCCCCTACCCTCATTCATTTTCACCAGGCGAGCGCATGGGGTTAAGGTGTGGGAGGGGGTGAGGGCTCTCGCTGGGGGTGTGGATTCTGGGGTGGAGCTGAGGCTGAGGGCTTTGGGGTGCAGGCAGGGGCTCCTGGCTGGGGTCAAGGGGTTCAGAGTGTGGGAGGGGGCTCAGGGCTGGAGCTGGGGGTTGGGATGAGGGCTCTGGGCGGGAGTTAGGGTACGGGAGCGGGTGCCGACCTGGGCCAGGGGGTTTAGGGTGAGACTCTGGCCAAGCAGCGCTTACCTCAGGCGGCTCCCAGAAGCGGACAGCATGTCCAGCTCCTAGGTGGAGGGGACAGGGGCTCTGCATACTGTGTACAGATGTCACCGCAGCAGCTCCCACTAACCATGGTTCCCAGCCAATGAGAGCTGTGATGTCGGCACTGGTGCTCGGGGCAGGAGCAGCGCACAGAGCCTCCTGGCAACCCTGGCTAAGAGACAGACATGCCGACTGCTTCTGGAGCCACACAGAGCCAGTGTAGGCATGGAGCCTGCCTTAGCCCTGCTGTGCTACAACCAGATTTTAGCAGCCTGGTCAGCAATGCTGACCAGAGCCGCCAGGGTCCCTTTTCAACCAGGCGTTCCAGTCAAAAACCAGATGCTTGGCAGTCCTATTTATAAATGATTAACTTCAAAATTTCTTAAATATTCAGATGAGTTTCAGTTATAATTTATATTTAACTTTTTTCAGATTTATTTTCCTAATGACAAGCGTGGCCCATCAGAGATGAATGGATTCAGAGTTCAGCTCATCCCCCTCTCAGTTTCATGCCCATGTTACAAAAGGGAACAAAATAGATTTTTTCCTTTCTTAAGTGATTAATGCACCAACCATATTCTCTATGAATTACACAGTGCATGGTCCCCTGACATGTTTCCCATAATCTCCAAAACAACATCTCCAAGACAGAGCAGAAGACCTTTTCAACAATGCAATATTACTGACGTATAATTTTACAGTACATCACCTTCCATTATGTTTAAAGTAATGTAAAGTGACTTTGCCTTTTCCTAAGTTGAAATATTATAAAGGTGAGCAGTATATCCTTAAGACTAAAGCTTCATTCTTAGACTCCTTGGACTATATCCTGAGCTGTGGTCGAATTACGTTCAGCGTAGTTTGGGGGTGGGTATGCAAAGGTAATTGTAAAGCACCTTTTATGCTCATACTCTTTGGCTATCTGGGAGTCAGTGCATGCCTTGATTTAAGTTACAGCAGAGTCATCGCTGCTCTGTCTTACACCCAACTTTTAACATCCCCAAGGACTGGCACAAGAGCACAGGAATGCTCTGGTCATACCTCCTGTACTGGAGCTCAAGAAGTGGGGTGTGATAGGCCCCATACCAGTGGCTATTCACCCCTAAGGATTCTCAGTTCTGAAGTTGGTTAGTGCTGACTTACAAGTAGCTTGGCAACATGGGCAAAGCAGACAGAGTACAGTAGAGGAACTGACCCCCATGTTCTCATTAGTAAATTTGTTAGGTACTCAGATACTAAAGTAATGGGCACAAAAACTAATATTGTATGTGTGTTTACACTGTCACCTTGGTATGTAACCATATCACTGCTGCACAATATACATTGCATTGTGTGTCTGTGTGTATACATACGTACGTGCGTACACATATACGCACACATGTATATCATATTCCCCTTATCCCATCATCTGGGATTGGGTCATCATGCAAGTATCTGCCATCCTCATCTGTCCGAAGCAGCCCTAAGGTCCATTTCCTTGCCATCTTCTTTGATGCAATCCATCCAACTCTTCCACAGCTTTGGCTGGGTATCTGTTTCCTACCATTCTCTCCTGCAATGCTGTCTTAACCAGGTCCTCTTCATTTATCCTCTGTATGTGGCTGAACCAGCAAAGTGATTCGTCTTGGATTTTGTCAGCCACATCACATACTTTGACTTCCACTTTGACTTCATTCAGTTAAAAATCAGTCTCTTCATGTAACTCTTTTAATAGAGCAAAGACATGTTATCTCAAACACCTGTAGGCGTTGAACCTGTCTCTTTAGGACCTATGCTTCTGCACCGTTCAGCATTGCAGGGTGCCTTCTTGTTCTGTACATCTGGCCTTTCAGTCTTAATGGCATACACAACACTTGAAATGTTACTCCACACACTTCCAGCTCTCCCCTGGACTAGACTGGACTGGACTGTGTCTCACATTCAAGCTTGCTGTCTTCCATTACCCCAGCTGCCAAGGTACTTGACAGGCCAGTCTGGTCTAGTCTCACTCCATAATCTCTGTCCAGTTTCCCCATGGCACTGCTGCTGACCCACATGACCACAGGCTTACGCATGTTCATTTTCATCCCATGCCAGTTTAGTTGGTTATACCACCAGTTTACTGTTTCCCATATGCTACTTTTGAGGATACTTTTATTGCTATATGATCATAGTTTCTCATTTTTTCCATTGCGATCTTCCTGCTGATGTGGTCCATCAACATAAAAAACAGTGGCAGCCCAAGGGCTGAATTTCACTGCAAAAGGGCATGTCATTCCAAAACATGTTCAAATCACTGTTTTACGTGATCTATCTAGTGTATTCACCATAGTTATTAAATCCTCACATATATTTCCTCAGCACTGGTGTGAGCATCCTTTTCTCCTCTGTACTGTATGCCTTTTCTAGGTCTATCAAAGCTCAGAAGCTAGCCTGTTGATACTCAAGCCACTTCTTTATCACTTACTGAATTACAAACATAGCATCTGCAGTTCCTCATCATTTCCTGAAGCTGAACTCCTCTTTCTATTCCAGTCTCCTATTCCTCATATCCTAGATGTGCTCCAGTATCTTCATCCCATGCAACAGTAAATTTATCCCTCAATGGATACTTCCTTTCTTATGTGTTGGGTGTAAGATCGGCTTGCACTAATCTTGTAGAATTCTCTTGTCTCAACATACAGCTTTAACTATTCTGCTCATCAGTTTTATGCTTCTCTTGCCCAAGAATTTCACCAAGTCTGCTGTCACTTCTTCAGGTCCTACTTCCCTACTGTTCTTCATTACCTGGACTGCATTTCTCATCTGCTCCTCTGGTATATCAGACTCAGACACAACTTTAGGATCATATGTCAGCAACTCCACCCAAAAGGGAGTTGCATCATTCAAGTGACTCTCAGAGTATTTTTTCCTCCTCTCCTTCACATGTTTGGGTGTTACTACAAGTTTCCTCTGGTCATCATTTACAAATGGTATTGCAGTACCATCCTTCTCTGTGTAGCTTTTTATTCTATTTAATGTTAATTATACTGCACTGGATTCGGTTCTGGCAGCTATAGTCTAAAGTTCAACAGTTTGTTCTGGATCTGAAGTCCATAGGAAGACGTGAAACCATAGGCATCTATCTTTTAGCAGTTTTATTAAAGTTACCAACAAAGTTATAAATGTCATAGTATATACAATTCCTAAAGATAAGTACCATGTACCAGTCATACCTACAGACATACTCACATGTTCCTAGATGATATTAGAATCTGTTGGCTGTCTCATGGAATGATCATCAATATGGGAGTGGTTCCTGCTGGAGTTTCCCATAGGAAGCTCAATTTTCCTACTCTGGGCAGCCTTTTTATATTGTGATTCTGTCTATACCTACATTCTCTGCTTGTACATGAAAGTTTCAACCCTCTGTTTCTTGTTGGTCTGTGTCCCCTACAAACACAGGGGACACCAAATTCTATAGGCTGTGTAGATTCTCATTAACATTGACATACCACTTTTATCTTGAGGTTAAGGCATATGTTGGAGACAATATTTACTGTTGCAGCATTTTATAATTTAAATTGAATCTTCCCAGCTATACTTTCACAATATTACCAGTTGGTACCTCTTTTCTCATAATGTTTGGAGCTATTTCTCAGTCATTGATTTATGCCATCATTTCTTGTCTCCAAAGCCAAAAAAGCTAAGCTAAAGGCTTGCAGCCTCAGCCTACAGGTTCTTGTGTTTCAGCTTGTCTTACTCATGTCTAATGTTTTATTCCTCTAAATACCGATCAATCTTATACCTTTATAATCCTACAAATTAACTCTAATTAACATACAGTGTATATATGTAATATAACATTGATTGATCATAACATCACACAATAAATGGATACTAAACTAAAATCATTGACTACATTTCCTTTGTGTCTACTTTTTGCAATGCTATAGATCTTTTTGTCAGCCAGCTGTGGGTAGGTTACAAGCACAGCTCTCTTTGGTCTTCTTTACTGTCCACTTGATGCTTTGATTTTTTTGTATTTGCTTTCATTTGCACTCAGTGGGTTTATTTCTTTATTTTTACATGCTATTTTACTGTTTTGGATTCCTACCTGCACTTCACAGGTCTACTAACATTCCTTTCTCTCTCTCTGGGTTTTCCCCATCTGCGTTGTCCACAAACCTCTTCTGATGCCACAATCCATGTTCTTTTGGGGTAGTTCCCTCCTTTTCAGCTGATGCTACTAGGGCTACTAAGATGATCTCAGGTTTGGAAAACCTACCTTATGAGAGCAGACTCAAAGTGTCACCATGACTCAGTGGGTCACAACTGAGAATACCAAATTCAGGACAAGCTGCTGAGAAATAGCGCATCCACACCCCAAAACTGGTGGTTATTTTTCCATAAGATAACCAAACCAGCAACAAAAGTAAACTTCTGTCTCATCACACTGGCTAACAAAAAGTCAGAACTGCAGCATCCTTGGGTATTCCAGTCCTGGATTCAACACCCAGACCCTGGACTTAATGATGAGAGGATATTTAAAACCAATTTAATCAAACAAAGCGTTCTTCTGTTCCCAAAGGACCAGCCACATACCCATGTCAATATATAACTTACATCTTACCCAATAATTGCCAGTCCTTTAGCATGCTGGGAGCTGTGGGTGGCCATGCAAATACAAACAAACTGGTGACCCACCAGCGGAATACCCTGACGGGCTGCATGCGGCCTGCGAGCTCCAGATTACCCACCACGAGTTAGAGCGTCCACAGGAAGGTCCATCGGGTAGGGATAAGCTTCTTCTATGGTCCATTGTGAATCAAGTGCTCCTTGATGGGCAACTCAACTTGAATAGTCCCTTCACAGTGTGCTGGCCTGTTACCGAGGTACTTTGTGGGTGTTAGCACAGGAGCAAACACATTTGAAATACAGGTACATAGTCAATATTCATATACATATATAACTTCAGATACAAAAATGATGCATGCATATTAATAGGATAATCGTATTAAGCAAATCATAACGTTTCCATAGACACCTTATATGACCTACTTTGTACAAGATTTGTTGCAATTATATAACAGTGTTAGCAACAATGATCGACATGGTTATATTTTAATCATACAACATCACACAAAGAGCTCAAAGAGGGCTGAGGGGAGATATGATTGCTCTCTATAGATACACCAGAGGGATAGATACCAGGGAGTGAGAGGAGTTATTTAAATTAAGCACCAATATGGACCCAAGAACAAGTTTAGGCTGGAAATTAGGTGAAGGTTTCTAACCATCAGAAGAGTGAAGGTCTGGAACAGCCTTCCAAAGAGAGCAATGGGGGCAAAAAACCTAAGTGACTTTAAGACTGTGCTTGAAAAGTTTATGGAGGGAATAGCATAATGAGACTGCCTAAAATGGCATGTAGCCAATCGGTGACTGCTAGCAGCAAATACCTACAACGGCTAGCGATGAGACACAAAATGGGGAGGGCTCTGAGTTACTACAGAGATTTCTCTCCCAGGTATCTGGCTGATGGATCTTGCCCACATGCTCAGTGTCTAACTGATCACCATATTTTGGGTCAGGAAGGAATTTTTTCTCCAGGTCAGATTGGCAGAGATCCTGGAGGGTTTTCACCTTCCTCTGCAGCAGGGAGTATGGGTCACTTGCAGATTTAAACTAGGGTAAATGGCAGAGTCTATGTAACTTGAAGTCTTTAAATCATGATTTGAGGACTTCAGTAATTCAGCTAGAGGTTAGAGATCTATTACAGGAATGGGTGGATGAGGTTCTGTGGCCTGCAACGTGCAGGAGGTCAGACTAGATGATCATGATAGTCCCTTCTGACCTCAAAGTCTATGAGTCTATGTCATGTCTGTTTCCTGGTACTTATCCTGTACTGCTTCCGCAAACTTCTCTGCTGCATTTCCCCTTAACTTCCCATACTTTAATCTTGTGTCTTTCCCTCCTTGTCTGAGGCTTTATTTGTAATCTTTATTGAGAAAAGTTTGTGCTATCATCTCACTGGGTATCACCTTGCAGTCCATAACTTGACATCACTGAAATTTCCTCAGCAATAACATCAATCTAGCTTCGGTGTGCACCAATGATGACCAAATGATTCTTTCTTTTGGAACCATGTATTAGCTATCATCCATTCATTGGTAATACACATGTCTAGAGAGTCCAGAGAAGAGTGACAAAAATGATTAAAGGTCTAGAAAACATGACCTATGTTTGATTGAAAAAAATGTGTTTGTTTAATCTGGAAAAGAGAAGACTGAGAGGGGAGACGATAATAGTTTTCAAGTACACCTCTACCCCGATATAATGTTACCTGATATAACATGAATTCAGATATAACACAGTAAAGCAGTGCTCTAGCGTGGCGAGGTTGCGCACTCTGGCGTATCAAAGCAAGTTCGATATAACGTGGTTTCACCTATAACACAGTAAGATTTTTTAGCTCCCAAGGACAGCATTATATTAGGGTAGAGGTGTACGTAAAAGGTTGTCACAAGAAGGAGGAAGAAGAATTGTTTTTCTTAGTCTCTGAGGATAGGACAAGAAGCAATGGGCTTAAATTGCAGCAAGGGAGGTGTAGGTTGGACATTAAGAAAAAATTCCTAACTTTCAGGGTAATTAAGCACTGGAATAAATTGCCTAGGGAGATCTCCATCATTGAAGATTTTTAAGAGTAGATTGGACAAACACCTGTCAGGGATGGTCTAGATAATACTTAGACCTGCCTTGAGTGCAGGGGACTGGACTAGATGACACCTTGAGGTCCCTTCCTGTCCAATGATTCTATGATTCTGTGTCTAGTAACTCTTTACCTTTTAATTCATGGTGCCTAGACTAATATTTCCTAAACACATTTCACACTCCCTTTGGTTTTTGCCTCTCTGTGCATTCATATCTCCACATACCAATATCAGCACTTCTGGTGTTGCTGTGTCTGCTCACGCCTGTTAGCCTTGGTAGAAACGCTCTCTTCTTCATTACCTCCTTGCTGAGGTACATACGCTGATATAAAAAACAGAACACATTTTTTAACTTGGACTCATTCAGCTGTCAGCCTGTCATTTACTCTAAAAATTTCAATCACCATCTTCCTCATCTGCTCCTCTTACTACCACCTGGACTGCATTAGACCCATTTTTCACCTGTGTAGAACAGTTCACAAGCTAAGCTCAAATCCTTCACTGTGTTCTCCATCCATCACGTTTTCTGTAGGCACAGAACATCAATACCTCTCTTTACATTGTATCAACTACTTCTACTCCTTGACTAGCCAAATGGGATATATTTAGTGTTGGTCCTTTTATAATATAGGGTTTATATGGCTGTGCAGGTCACTGATTTTCAACTGATTTTTCATCTGACCACCCTGGACTTTAGAGGACAGCTTTGATGCTGGCTACCAGGTATCCTGTTGGTCTGGGGCTGCTAGACAGGCAAACTTCTGGCATAGGGCTGAGATATCCTCCCACCAGCCCCTGGCGGAGAAACATATAGGCCAGTCTCACCCCTCTTTATATCTACCACTGCCCTTTGATAACATGCCAAAAATACAAAACTGCACCAACATAGTGACTTGTGCAAAAAAAACAACCCATATTGTATTGGCTGGCATCCTTGATATACATGATAGCGAAAGGGCGTTTCCCCAGTTCCCCTAAGTTCTAGCCACTCTCTTCCCATGTTGTTGCTGCAGACCTGGTAGGCTGCTAACAGGTGGAAACCGGGTGTGTGGGTGTGTATACAGAGCGTTATATATCTAATTGTATCTCTCTTCATTTGTGTGTGTTTATATGCATACACAAGGGAATGTTATACACATACGCACGTGTGCATATACACATTTACAATTACTCATGTACATGTGTGTGTTTGTACTTTGTGTATATAATGCAATATATCTTCCTGTGCAAAAGTACTGTGTTTGCACTCCAGAGCATTTACTGCTCTTTACAATAGCAGTAGAAAATATACATTTGTCAGAAGAACAATTCATTCCTGTAGAAAATGATAATTAATTGTGAATGCTGCTAATTATACAATGCTGCTGGAACAAAGTAAGAAAAGGATCCATACTGGCCCATTAGATGCATATCAACAAAACCCATTGTGACAATCATGTTATTTTACAAACACATTACTTCATCAAAAGAGGAGAATACATTATGAGTAATAAGTAGCATAGCAAATACTTTTATGTTTTTTGTGCCAAATGGATACTTGGCCACATAGTACAAGACTTCATTGTTCCTGAAATAATGAACTCTGTCTATGTTAAAGTTAACTTATGATGACACATACAAAAGAAGCCTATCAATTCTTTCATTTGTACTGACTTAATGTGCACTCTGGATGTCCAAATGAATTGATCCAATATGTATTAAAGTTCTTCTCATCACCAATGCCACAGTTGTTATTAACAGCACAGATACCAAACAGGAACTTCACTGGTTTCAGGGATGGGGAATGTAAGATATCAATTCTGTGTAACAGTGATAATTTATTAGCTGGCTGGAGCATTGAAGTTGAATAGTGGTGACTACAACTCTGATTCAAAGAACCGGGTACTGTTGGTGTAGCCATGTAGTCCAGCAGATAAACAAAACGCAAGATCTTGTAATTCATCACTCAACACTAAGAAAATAGACTGTACTCTGTTAACAGTGCATAGGATATTAGAGTTTGCCAAGATTGGTTATTTTATTAGTAGTGATTTTTCTCTCTCTGTTCCATTGTCCCCCTTTGTTCTTCAGTCTCCATTGTACTTATAAAGCCCTACCAGTTGACAAAGGAAATTGACTCAGATCATAATTCTTTACAGCAAAGCACTCCTGTGAGATTGATAGCAGTGTGAAATTGAGTAGGAACCAGATTTTGATCCTAGTCAGTTCCAGACTACTGCTAGCAATAGGGACAGAGTGTCACTTCACAGAAATGCAATCTCTCTCAATTTCATATGAGAAGAAGCAGTGTGTTGTCAAATTAATGCACATCCCAGGTGCCCAAGCTACCAATTACTTTTATCCTTGACAGGAAGGACCCATAGGATAGATGTATCTAACACTGATTAGGTTTAAGTTGGTAGCAGTACCACTTATGGTACTGAGCAGACAAATAATATTAGCTTAAAAGGATTCTTAACTGCAACTGAGAATAATTCTATATTTTATTTTGTCTTCAAAAGCTGTACAGAAGCATGCTTTAATAATTCAAAGTATTGAATAAGACTAAATGTGATGAAAAAGTACAGCTGAGTCTTTTGAAGGTATATTGTATAAAACAAAATATAGAACTGATTTATAGAGACTAATATTTAAAAATATAGCGTCCAATTTTGCATCCTTAAATAATAAGCCTCTTCTATAGCATTTGTAGGCACAGTCTGGAAATTAGTTGTCTAATGATTGTAAAATCCTGACATATAACTTTGATTGTTTCCATGTACAAAATTGGAGGTCAGATGAGACCCATTGTCATTATGTGTTGCATTAATGAAAAGGAGTGTTGAAATTGCTGTTGTGGGTGTATTTTAGTTTATATACCTACAGTAGAACACTTCATAATATAGGGTCAAAATCTGAAGTGTGTACCCCTATGATTCATTTCCAAAAAAATTATTTACCCTGGAAACTGGTATTTGCATTCTTAGATTAGGTAGTTACTTACTTAATTACCCATTTACACATTCAATTGCTGTACTTGATTTACATGTGCAAATACTACTTTACAGGCTCAGTTAGTGCACATTTGTTTTCAGATACAATGCAGGATTCTTGTAAGGTCTAATGTGATAGAGAAGAGGGAGGACTGCTGTAATGAATATAAAGTTAGTCCTTTCTGGAAATTACTAGACAATTTAGAATTTTCTCTTACTTTCTAGCTCCCAGCCAGACTAAGCATAGCTTTTGCTTCCTTGCATCATTAGAGAGGACTTCTGTGAGACCTGGCCTGGATCAAACAGTCATGAAAGGAGCTATTGATTAGTTTACACACTCATGTTGTATAATCTAGCTAGGAGTATGTTAAGTAAATGAAACACAAATAGACCTGATTATTCTGAGTTTTTTGGGGAATTCATATTTCTCTGGATTTTTTTAAAAAAAAGCCTTAATAGTCATGAAACCATGATGGATTACTTATTATTTTTTGATATTGCAGGGAGAACAAACTAGTTTTAACTGTACCATTGGAACAATGCAATACCTCCTCAGGAACTCACGTTTTGTAGTACAAGAATGTGAAATGACTGCAATAAGTAAAAAACAGACCTTTTTCTAAGCATTGTTGAAGAATGTGTCTTCTAGAATTAGAGTGAGATAAGGAATGTAGCTTTCCTCAATTTGTGTGATTGTGAGGAATTGGCCGAAATACCACAGAATCTGGGAGCACTAGCTTTCCTTGGTGTTTTGATAGTGTACTTATTAAACAGATATACAACCAGTGAAAAGTGGTGGGTGAAATTATAACAATGTTACACTGGCAGGACATGATAAGCAACACTGTTATGAAGAATATAAGGACACGCCACCAGAAAAGTAGATTGCTTCATGAATAAGACCACTCAAATATGCCAGGGGAACCTGCTTCAATATAAGGAAAAAATATTGCACATTCCTAGCGGTCACTTACCACCTCAGACTAGAACTTATATGAGTTATCAAACAATTGCAACCCATACTTATAAGGACCACATCCTGAAAGAAATGTTTCCTGAACCCTCTCTTCTGAACTTCCAGGGGAGGCTCTAGACATTTCGTCACCCCAAGCACGGCGTCATGCCGCGGGGGGCGCTCTACTGGTCACTGGTTCTGCGGCTCCAGTGGACTTCCCACAGGCGTGCCTGCAGAGGGTCCGCTGGTCCCACGGCTTCGGAGGAGCCGCGGGACCAGCAGACCCTCCACAGTCCTCCGAAGCGGCAGGACCAGCAGACTCTCCGCAGGCACACCTGCGGGAGATCCACCGAAGCCGCAGGACCAGTGGACCCTTTGCAGGCAAGCCGCCAAAGGCGGCCTGCCTGCCGCCCTCCCAGCAACCACCAGAGTGCCCCCTGCGGCATGCCACCCCAAGCATGCACTTAGCGTGCTGGGGCCTGGAGCCGCCCCTGTGAACTTCACACCATCCCCTAGCCTTGCCAAACTCATCGTCAAAAGCCCGTTCCCCACAGACCAGGACATACCAACTCATGGTGGCACCAGACCCTGCCAAAACAACAGATGCAAAACCTGCACACATATCACTACTGCTGTGATGATCAATATCCCTTGCAACACACCTTTCAAGAATCATGGGCCCTACGCGTGCCTATCACAACATGTGGTGTACCTTATCCAGTGCATCAAATTTGCCAGCAACAACTATATGGATGAAACCAGACAATCACTACGCTTTCAAATAAACTAACTGAAAAATGATAAAAGACAAAAATACCTTATAACTCATGGAGAAACTCTTCACAAAACAATTACCAACTGTCCACAAAGGAAACCAGCACAGCACTTTCAAAAGACAAAACTAAGCACTTAAATTCATAACTCTGCTGGACACTAAAAACCATGGACTTAATGGAGACATTGGTTTCATTGCCCATTACAACAACTTGCAACAGCCTGCTGCCTACTCCATTGTCCTATGACTGCAGAAGTGTTTGTTAAGTTTTCCTAGAGTGGCTCAAGAGCGTGAGTACCAGCCTCAGAGGAGACTGTTAAGAAGGGCAGAAACCCCAAATTGGTTGTGAGTTTCAGACTTAGATTTCACCAACAAGTATCAAGTGTAAATTCCTCAAGCACTATAACAGCCTTAACATGGAGTCACGGACAGTCCCCTAGGGTACTCTGAGCTATCTTGTCTCCCAGGGAAACTTGCTTTTGTGATAGACGGTCCCTTATGCCAAGAATCACAATATTCAAGTTACTCACAGTCCCGATGGACCAGTCATTTACCCTAGGTCAATTGCACCTTAGATCTCACACCAAAGACAATGCTTGCGTAATAAACTATGTAAAGGTTTATTAACTAGAAATACAAAATACAAGTTATTGACAAGGTTAAAGCATGTAAACACATGCACACACTAATAAGTTCCAATCTTAAGTTTCAAAAAGTAATAGACGCTTTTATGATAAATAAGCTTTATATGTCCTTTACAGCTACCCCAGGCCAAGCACCACAAGGGTGGGAGAGGGAAAGGGGGTTTACTTATGCTTAGTAACCCTGGCCCCTCAGACTGAAGAAGCATAAAAGATTCAGTTTATCCTTGTTATGGCTTTTTATTCCTTTCCCTCTTTGACTTAACTTGCAAATTCAGCTTTTGGGAGGAATTCGCTTGCAGGGCTCCTTTTTGTGGATAAGGGAGCAAACAATAGTCTCTTGTCCTCTGATGTTCCACAATAGCATAGCGGGTATTGATGGGCCTTCTTTTGGAAACTAGTATTTCACACTCGTTAATGCTTCTCTCTTGTCTTACAGTTTACAGGGCAAACACTTATATATTACCTTATAACACAGGATACAGATACTGTAAGTGAGATTAATGCATGCAACAACTTACAAGCATTTCATAAAGTCTAAACACAGTCTTATAATTCTAATACCTATTTTAACAATACCAACACACACATGAGCCAGACTATATATTTGTCAGCATTCAGTTGAGACCTAGGGACCTTGGCATGAGCTGGCACCCGGTCTGCCAGTGTCACAGTGTTAATTACCCACTTTATTGTGAGTCATCTCCTACAATGTGTGTGACCCCTTTTATGCTTAACAATCTGTCCCACTTTGTATTTAGCTTGAACACTCTGGTTTCATTCTCCAGACCTGAAGCAGAGTTCTGTGAAGCTCAAAATCTTGTCCCTTCCACCAACAGAATATAAGACACACAAATGCTAAATGGTAAATTATAATAAATTATTTCTTAATTAAAGTATTGGGGTGAAATCCTGTTCCAATTGAAATCAATGGCAAAATTCCTATCCACTTAATTGACTAGAGGATTTCACTTTTTGGCATTTCCAAACTACCACAATGTATCACCATTTCAGAATATGTCTTCTGTCTAGTTTGCCAGGTGCCTCTTTTGTTTAGTTGCTTGGATTATGTTCCAGTATTTATTGAGGCTAAAGTTCTGAAATGATGCTATACCATTAGTGGTAAAGCTCTAGAGATATTTGAATAATACATGGAAAAGGAGTTGCAGCATTTGTTTAATATGTTAAATCTAATATCAGATTTATTTGTTCAGTGGAATTGTCTGTCATAATATATATTTCTTTAAGAACTGTTTAACTTTGTCAGGTTTTCTGAACATCCAGAGTTTTGTGAATGTGGCCAGAACATTCATCTCAGAGTGGGAAGACATTTTATGATTGGGTTGTTGATTTGAAAAAGTATTTTAAATACTTTTCTGTCATCACGTCTATTAGAGTGAAACATGCTGTAGTATTCCTAAAACGTGTACTTACTTTCACTTATGCACAGTTTGTGTAAATTCATACAAAGGCATAGCCTTTTTTAATGTCTTGTTAAATAAAGGACCCTCCACCCACACACATACCAGAACTGACCATAGACTACCTAGTAAAATAACACCCCAACTTGCTTAAGGTTTGTAGTCACTACTGTTGTACTTATAAGTAATAACAATAGAATTGGGAATAATTTATACATCAGATTTAGACCCTCTTTCTATTTGTGAACAGACTTCAATTTTTTACAGATGTATTTATTATTCAGAATTTGACTAATGGCTTATGCAGACATATTTCAGCCTATGTTTCACTCATGAACAATTGTTTGAGTAATCTGTATACTTGATTTCCTATTTGATATGTGTGATTTATCGCCTAAGTCATATAGTATTGTTTGTTTCCTTACCAAATGACTTCTAAATCCAAAAACGCTATCAAAATGATCATGAGGTGCACTTTTGATGTGAAGCCTCATTAGAATTTGTACAAGTATTTATGTACCAATATATAGCCATGTGAATGTTCACATTTTCACGAACATTTTTGCAAACAAAACTTGCTTCATGTGAATGTCTGTGAAAAATGAATAAAATGTGGGAAAAGCCATCAAAAGCAAATTGATTGCTTTTGTCTTCATGAATCCTTTTTTGCAATACTTGTGAAGATTCTATCCCTTACTACATAGGATGAGTAAGATATGATTGCCTTTATTCAATGTTTTGTTTTGTTTTGTTTTGTTTTTTTAACTTTCAATTCTAGGATTTATATTCAAAATCCTGATAGAAGAACAAATGAAATCTCATTGTGACCACATTGTCCGGCTATGCTGGAAGACAAACAGGAGGCACTGGATGTGGTTTTAAATGGGCTGAAACTTTATTCTTAAATATGTGGAAGTACACTGCAGATAAAACTATGCGGTGCAGGTGGTTCCATATACCTTTCCATATTCCTGGGGAGTGGCTGTCAGCCTTTCCCCTTTCCAATCCTGGTCCCATACCTCCTGCTGCTGAGACCCCACCATTTCTCCTTGTATAAGGATTAAGAGGAGCTAGAAAAAATGGGGTTGACTTCCTCCCATACCAAGTGTAGGAGCCCTGAACCATCTTTCTCCTCCCCTTTAAAGGATGCCTCATTTAAATTCTTTGCCAATTAATTGTATCTGATCACCATATCCATTCCATACTGTCATAGATTTAACTCCCAGTCTGAACTTTAGGGTTCAGATGTGGGACCTGCATGGACACCTCTAAGCTTAACTACCAGCTTAGATCTGGTCTCGTTGCCACCATCCAGATGTCTGAGTCATCTGGAAAACACTGTCTTCCCCCAAAAAACCTTCCCCTCCCTGGGTAGCCCTGAGAGACTCCTCCACCAATTCCCTGGTGAGTCCAGATCCAATTCTTTTGGATCTAAAAAACAAGGAATAATTACTCCTTCCTCCTCCCTTCCCCCCGCCCACCAACCCCTGGTGAGTCCAGATCCAATCCCCTTGGATTTAAAAATACAGGGAAAAAATCAGTCAGGTTCTTAAAAAGAAGGCTTTTAATTAAAGAAAAGAAAGGTAAAAAAAAATAAAAAAACCTCAGAGAGACAGCATACAAGCTGATCTCACAGACAACAGATTTAAAACACAGGATGTTCCCCTGGGCAAAAACCTTAGTACTCATTTGAATACCCACATTTGATTATTCCCCTAATTGCACAAAGACAAGTTACAAAAGAAAATAAACATAAACCTATTTATTCTTTTCTAAAACTTACTACTCTGATAAGAGGCTGATTTCTTGATCTTTTTTACTCCGGCTGAAACAGAAACTGACTCTAAACAAAGGAAACTTCCCTCCTTCCTTTTGAAACATCTTGTTCCCCCATTGGTTCCTCTGGTCAGGTGTCAGCTAGGCTAGGTGAACTTTTTAACCCTTTACAGGTAAAAGGGGCATTAACACTTAACTATCTATTTAAGACACATGCAGAGAACCTGCACTAGACATCTGCCACAAACTTATATAATGAGTTGCAGCATTATAGCCGAACTCCCTTCTGCCATCCATATCTCACCAGGTCCGTAACTCACTCTAGGGAAGGCAAAAAGCCAACCTCATCTCAACCAGTGTAGCAGTGAGCGATAATTCCTTCCCAAAGCCCCAAGAAAAGGGGCAACTAGTATCATGCCTGTGGCGTATAATGACAAAAGCTGGGAATTTAACTATGCCAATGAGTGGGAGGATGGGTGCAGCTAGTCTGGTCTGGGTTAAATAGGACTTTACTGGAACTGTCCTGGGTATAATACTGCCCTGTGTCTGGTCAGCTGGGGAGGAAAGGGACAGCTCCCCCTTTCCCCCAACCTATTCTAGCTGTACATCTTTCTGTCTTTTTACCTGGAATCCAGGAATTCTTTCTGGGTGGGCAGAGGCCTTAAATGGGGGCAATGACTCCCTTGCTAGCAGCCTGCTGGACAAGCCCCATCCCTGCAGTTAAATGGGACAACTCACTTTCTCTATCCAGCTAGACCAAGGGTCCCATGGCTTAATGTGCTGTGAGAACAGTCTGGCCACTAGAAGTCTTTTGTCCCTTCATTGCTATGGCCCCTAGTACAGAAAAGTACTTAAGCAGATGCCTGATTTGAAGTATGACTATCCATGTGCTTAAATCAAGTGTGTGTTTAAGTACTTTTCTGAATCAGGGTATGATTTGGTATGACCAGCATTCTCTGTTCAGATAAGTGCAAGAACTACACTAGTAGGAGTGATGCAGGCAGAGAATGAGGCAAATTGACAGAGCTGTATTGGGAAGTTTCTGAGTACCACAATGCTGTTGATCCTTCGCTTTCATTAACACCAATTTCACCCAATTTTTAAAGTTAAAAAGGTCATTTTTAACAGTCGCAAGGTAAAACTTGCTTAGCATTGTAAAGTCCATTTGAAATTAAACCACTTACCTATTTATCCCGAAGTCTGTGCTTCATGCTGGCTGTTGCTCATTAGATATGTATACTATCGTTAGGAGAAGTAAGGCCCCCCCAAAAAGGGAAAAAAAGTTTACAAAATTCTGAGCTATCAAAAGGTTAACATTTATTTTCTGTAGCAATTGGCAGCAAACAATAAGGATCTAAATGAAAACTGAGATAAAATTTTCAGCACTTTTCTGTATTTTCCCTTACAGCGTAGAGGCATTGATTTAAGAAACTTATTCAGTTTGAGATTTGGATGGAAACAGTGCAGTGTTAATGAAGGCAAGAGAAGAGGAAGAAGCAGAAGATGAATCTAATGCAGACAGCACTGTGAATGTAAACAAATTTGGTAGATATGGAGATTTTTTAGTGCAGGAACTAGAAAGAATTCAGCTGATAGCAGCCAGTAGCGGTGTGAAGTCATACATACAAGATCATCCCTAATGTTCCATAATAGTTTTGCTCATCATTTACATTTCACCAAGACACATTTCTTGTCCATCTTACTTAAACATAAAATGTGATATTGACTGTAGGCTGTATATTGATTCCAGGCTGATGGGTTTGATGCTCTGTAACATTACAACAGACTCTAGATACAATATTCCTATATATTCTTCAGAAGATACATTTCTATTCATTTGTAACAGTGACTATTTACAGCTTTTCTATTTAGTTGATAAACTTATTACAAAATTCATAGTGGAGTGGGAAACGTTGTCATATATTGTCGTCTTTTAATATTTGGAGCTGCTAACACATTAACGGCTCAATCCTGGAAGGGGCGGAGCATTCTGATCCCAGTTCAGCAAGGCATTTCAACACGTGGTTAATGTTCAGCAAGTAGTTAAACCCATTGACTCTTAACTACTTAAACTGAAGCATGTGCATTAAGTGCTCAGTTGGACCAAAGACAATCACTTTCCATGAGTAAATGCTAACTGTACGGTGTCATTTTTATCTGTATTGTTTTATTTTTACTTTTAAAAATACACTATTTTTTAGTTCATATAAATACAGACTCACACATGACTGGATACCTTCTTCTATGGAAATAAATAAGTAAATAAACTAATTAATTAAAATAAAATAAAATAAAGAAATTCCATGAGACATTAGCACTTAAGAGATGGAGTCTGACTTATCGTCAAGGGGAAAGGCTTTTATTTTTTGACATTACAGTGAATTAAGTTACCCTTTCTTTGTTAACTAGGGTTGAATAAAGCTAAAGAAGTTTCAAAGAATGTTTCACAAATGCAGTCTGACTGATCTAAATCAGACACTGCCAATTTATAATACATCCATATAATCAAAGGGACTTCAGGCTAGATGACACTACCTTGGTTTAATTATGTACCATAGGCAGGTTAAAAAACTACCTAGGAAGATGATCCTCTGTTTCTAATACACTTCTCTATATTAACTATGTTGACCTTTCTGTGTATGTTTTGTTTCCTTTAGGCTGTGCTTTGGAGGTACAAGTTTTCCCAGCTTAAAGGATCTTCAGATGATGGCAAGAGCAAAATCAAATTTTTGTTCCAAAATCCAGATACTAAGCAGATTGAAGCAAAGGTAATAATAATAATAATAATTAATAATTAATAAAAAAATTATTGTATTATAAAGCAAGAAGTACATTCAAACTGGTTGACAATAAAACAACCAGGGAATGAGAGAATTAAGGTCAGTCTAATTTACTGATGCTGAGAGGGTGTTCAGATTAATGTGATGTGTGAAATTAGGTAAATAAGTGAATACACAGTAGATACTAAGCAGAGGTATGTGAATAGGGTGCACAGTGCAATTGATTAGTTAGGAATTTTAGTATGTTAAAAGAGGGAGTTTAATCTTTTATTTAAATTAAATAAATATGTAAGTTTTATGCATGATAGTCAGCTTACTTTTTTTATCACAGAAAGAGAGAAAGCCAAGAGGCATGTCTCATCATCTTGAACTGGTGTGTTCCCCATTTTATTGTACCTTCATGCTAGTCTCCAAGAGCAGCAGCAATAATGTGCATTATGTTCCAAAGTACATGTGGACCAAAGGTAGTGATGGGCTAAAAACCCTTTGAACTCTCTAGGGGTGAAAGATATAGAGTGGCTTCTAATCGCCATATAAAAGCTTGTCATTACAGTTCTGGATCCATGTCAGATTCAAAATTCAGAGGGGTCTGCTTTCCAGTTCTGGTGTTGATTCAAAGAAAGTGCATGGAAATAGTAATACCTGTGAGACTTCTGCATAGGTTGGTAGATGCCTTGCAAGAATAAATGATATCACAAGATTTGTACCATCCCAAATAGTCTAACCATTGTAGGATGAACTGATCTCACAAGAATTCTATTAGTTAGAATTGCCTTTGAATCTGAAACCAAACTGTGATTTGAACGGGAATCTCCAAACCTAATGTATATCTAAATTGTATCCAAACAGCACTTAATTGAATGTCTCTATGCAGACACCATGCTGTGGTGCAGCACCACTAAAGCCAATGGAGTTTCATCCTGCTATGCTATAGGTAAATTTGCAAAATGAGTTTAAATAAAAATAGGGCTTGGAATAATAATAGAGATCTGAAAGGAAACATAAAAATGTTCAATTACTGTATCAAGGAATTATGCATCTACCTACATACCTACATGACATGATAAATTATGTTAGGAAAAATACACTGTTTGGGACAGTTGTGAAATTCAAGAAAAAAATGTTGAGGTACAGTCTCGCTGTGAAAATCTAATCTTTTTCCCTACACTTTTCTTTCTGTTAGTAATGTGTATATTACATGATTATTGATACTATGAGTTACCAATATCAAATCTTGTTCTCAGTTGGTGCGTGAAATCTCCTAGTGAAGTCATCAACAGTGAAGGGTGTCAGAATTCATCCCTAAACACATTAGGTTTTTAATGTATTTTAAAGGGAGACATTTTCCTAATTATTATTTCCTTCAAATAATGTAGTAATAGGTAGAATTTGTTCTCTTAGCTAATAGGAAAGCACAGCCCACCAACCCAATGCTATATGGTATTTTTCCTTTCAGCAAATAATTAGGAACTTTTATCATACTCCTAAGTAGCTACAGTGCAAGATTAACCACTCACTTTTTTATTATCTGTCTCTTACTGCTGTTCTGGTACCACAGGGTCTTCCTTTGGAACTACTTAAACTAATGATGCAATATTTCTTCAGGCATTTCTAGGAATGCAAAGATGGTTCTTGCTTTTAGATAAACTAAAAATAACCATGTTATGGATAAAATGAAACAAAATAGTTATTACAAAAAGTGCATTTTGAAGGAATACCACAGTTTCTGTATGCCTACATTAAGATCATAGGGCCAGATTTTTAAAGGCAACTAAATCCCACTGAAATCAGTGGTACCTAAATACCTTTAAAAACTGGCCCATAATGCTTACCTACCTTTGTGACGTCCTCACAAAAATGCTATATGAGTGCTAAGTACTGCCAAAAGCTAGATTCTGCCATCCTTACACATATTGATATAACTTCTCCTCCAAGCTGTGGCTCAAACATTCTCCCTGCTGCTTGCTACTTGGAGTGCTTTCTTCCTTCTCCTCAAGTGAGTCCTGGATTTTTTTGGCTCATCGTGCACAGGACACATATAGTCCTCTCCTGTCTCCCTGGTCTGGTGTCTGTGAAGTTCTCAGCTGGGTCTTGGTAGCCAATGGTGGGTTGGATCTCTGCCACACTGGATGCTGGTCTCTAAAGGGCTAGAACTGCCTGACTCATGCTCAGCAGTTCAAAGACTCCCTTTGTAGGGAAAGGCAGTTAATCAGAGACTTCCTGGGCTGTTCTGCCTCACTCAGCTCCCAAACACAAAGCTGAAGCAAAACACTAGTCAGGCTGTCCCCTCCCACTGAGGTTCTGAGCCACTCTGGCTCATCATTGGCCCAGCAAATTGCTTATCCATATTGTGCAATGCAGAACATAAGAACATAAGAACGGCAGTACCGGGTCAGACCAAAGGTCCATCTAGCTCAGGATCTGTCTACTGACAGTGGCCAATGCCAGGTGCCTTAGAGGGAGTGAAGCTAACAGGCAATGATCAAGTGATCTCTCTCCTGTCATCTATCTCCATCCTCTGACAAACAGAGGCTAGGGACACCATTCTTTACCCTTCCTGGCTAATAGCCATTTATGGACTTAGCCACCATGAATTTATCCAGTTCCCTTTTAAACATTGTTATAGTCCTAGCCTTCACAACCTCCTCAGGTAAGGAGTTCCACAAGTTGACTGTGTGCTGTGTGAAGAAGAACTTCCTTTTATTTGTTTTAAACCTGCTACCTATTAATTTCATTTGGTGACCGCTAGTTCTTGTATTATGGGAATAAGTAAATAACTTTTCCTTATCCATTTTTTCTACATCACTCACGATTTTATATACCTCTATCATATCCCCCCTTAGTCTCCTCTTTTCCAAGCTGAAGAGGCCTAGCCTCTTTAATCTTTCCTTGTATGGGACCCTCTCCAAACCCTTAATCATTTTAGTTGCCCTTTTCTGAACCTTTTCTAGTGCTAGAATATCTTTTTTGAGATGAGGAGACCACATCTGTACACAGTATTTGAGATGTGGGTGTACCATGGATTTACATAAGGGCAGTAAGATATTCTCTGTCTTATTCTCTATCCTCTTTTTAATGATTCCTAACATCCTGTTCGCTTTTTTGACTGCCTCTGCGCACTGCGTGGACATCTTCAGAGAACTATCCACAATGACGCCAAGATCTTTTTCCTGACTCATTGTAGCTAAATTAGCCCCCATCATATTGTATGTATAGTTGGGGTTATTTTTTCCAATGTGCATTACTTTACATTTATCCACATTAAATTTCATTTGCCATTTTGTTGCCCAATCACTTAGTTTTGTGAGATCTTTTTGAAGTTCTTCACAATCTGCTTTGGTCTTAACTATCTTGAGTAGTTTAGAATCATCTGCAAACTTTGCCACCTCACTGTTTACCCCTTTCTTCAGATCATTTATGAATAAATTGAATAGTCTCGCTACTGGCTTCAGCAGGAGTCCATTCTATCCTCACCCCTGACTTTAAGCATACTGGGATATTAGAGAGCTCTGGTAGCCATTATTGTGTTGTTCATAGAGTAGGAAACCTAGAGGTTCAATCCAGAGTTCCAGGAACTGGGAAACTCCAAGTGGAGTTTACACTGAATAGTGCCTTTCTCTGCAATAAGTTCCACTGAAATCAGTGGGACTTCACAGCATAAGATGTTACTCATTTAGATGAGGGTGACAGAATCCAGCCCTAATTTATTATCATCATTATTATATGTTATTAAATTTCCTTGTTGCTTCATAATGTTTTCACTTTATCATGTCTGCACATTCTCAATACAGTAAAATGGAAGAAAATGTCTGCTAGTTTTATTGTATTTATTTGCTCCTAATGATCGAAGCATAACACAGATCATAGCATGAAGTTTATATTAAAGAATCCCATAGTATTTCAACACTGGCAGGCACTAAGGCATTTGTATGGGATAGAGTGAACAATTTTGGCTTGTTCATGTTTGAACTGTGGCACTTACTTGAAGAAATGTAGATCGTCTGACAGAGCTAGTCTCCAGCACAATTCAGAGTGTTTGTCAAATGATGACTGTAAACCAAACTTACAGTTTAATAATTTTGAGCCAGATTCTTCCTCCCTTTACTCATGTTAAAATATAACTTAGTCTGGCAATAGGCCCATCAAAGTCAGCATGAACAAAGGTGGCACAATCTGGGCCTCATTATTTTGTTGCTTACCTGGCTACAGAGCGTGGTGTTTGACTAGTTTAAGACTCGGGAATTGTTGATTAAATTTTCAGAAATGTTTATAAGCCTGTATTTCATGTCCTGTGTGGCAGACTTCATTAGAGTCAGAGCATGGGAATTCTCCGCAGCATGTGTTAACGATTATGTTGAATATTCCTGGCCATCCTCACTTACTAAGGGCTAAACAGCCTGTTAGGCACAGCCCTACATTGTGGAAGGTTCAGATCCACACCACTCCAGGAGAAGCATAGGGAAGCATTATGCCTCAGACAGACCCAATTCCTTCTGGAGCTCCCTGGCTGCACAGTAGAGGGAGTAATTTGCCCTTTAAAGGGCACAGTTTACTTCCTCCTGTGTGGCAGGGTAGCCATCCAGGTGTACTGACCAGGTGGCCTGAGGGCAAACCCACAACTTTGGAGTCCTTACCCACAATATTTGTTTTTCCTCACTCTAGCCTTCCCCAGCAGTAGTGAGGTAGCAAGGACAAGGTATAGGTCTTCCCCCACATCTTTGTACAATCAGTGGAGCTGAGACAATCCTCTTCCCACTCACTCCATGAAAGCAGATGAAGAGTGAGGCAGCCTGCTAAAGCATACTTATACATAGATCTGAGCCTCATTTGTTTCCCTCTCTCATGCAGGATCCATTTCTGAGTCTCGGCTAATGTTCCAAACAGGATGTGGCCATTCTTTTCCCCTTCGCCCTAATTCCTTTTCACCTCCATAGCCGGGGACCTATGTGAGAGTGCTTGATATGAATCTCAGTGGGCAAGCCCTCACTAAACCAAGACTGAGATTCACCTCACCCAAATGTGTCCTCAAACTTGCTTCACTCCATTGTAGGCATTGTTCCATGGGCCGTGAATCATGACCTCACAGCTCTGTGAGCTGTGGCATATAGTACATGCGTGATATCATCCTCTAGACCAGAAGCCAGAAGCCCCTAGACCAGGAGCCTTTGTTGAGTCTAGAGAGAGGAGAATTTCAGAGTGATTAGCTCATGGATATTAACCCAATGCATGAATGAATTTGTTAATATTTTATACATATTCCCAGAGCTGTGGGTGAGCACATTTTGAAGAAATCTAAATAACTATTCACTTTTCATTTTTGCACTATAACCTGCTGTGTTGTCCAGCAGTTCTCTTATATTTTGGTGGAATATGTAGCACTATCACTGTTAATGTTAGAAAAAGCTATGAAAACAACTTGCTGCCAGAAGATGTAGAACAGCACCCATTCATCAAAGTCAACCTTTTTTAAAAAACTGAATCATCACCAGAGTTTATATTCCTGTGTGACAATGGAAAGTCCTTCAGTGATACTGATACCTAATATTTTTATAGTGCTACTGGATGTGTTTTTATAGTGTATTTCATGCCTGACTTAACACAATGCAAAATAGCATGCTTTGAGGTGCACATCACCATGTGCTATAGATTTAGTTACAGCTTTAGAAGGTATACTTCTTTTCACCTGGAAAAATCATTTAACATACATTTTAACATTTACATTACTCTGCACAAATATCATGCAAATATGGCTTACTTTTATTTAGTGCCTCTGTACTGTAGCTTTTTCTTGGTCAGTTTGTTAGTTGTTTCTTGATAGTTTGTTTCTTGATAGTCCTTAGCAATTTTACTGTGAATAATCAATCCATTAATAGGTCAAATACTGGAGTGTTGATGGAGCCTTGTCTAGAAGAAGCCACCTGCCCTTGAGGGGTGGCAAGGCAAAGCCTAAGTGTCTCCTGATGAGAAACCCACTGAAGGGCAACATTAATCACAGATACCCTCCAGGGGCTACGATTCCTACTGGCTATTTCCCAGCTGTCACTCAGCTGGAGAAGACTGCACAGATCCAAGCAGCTAAATAGGATTTTCCTGAACAAGAGCTACAAAATAGAGCTGTCAGCTTGGGAAATTATGAAGCACAGGATTCTCTTTACTTTCTCCAATCCCTGAAAATCAGGAGATGAAACAAGGAAGAGGAACAAGGGTGGAGCCTACTCCTCCCTCTAAGTTATAAATTTGTGGGTGTGCATGCATAGGGGCTCCTTATTATCCCTGTTGTCCATTGCGAGAGCTTCCTGGGTGTCAATGCAATCACTGGGCAGCTGTAACCTCAAAAGGCATTGCATTTCTCCTTTGAATTCAGTTCTGTAAAGAAATGATGAACTAATACAAAGGAGAAAATTCTGATATTGTTTTCTGAGGTTTACTTTTAACATATACTAAGTAAATAATATGTATCTTACATTTCTGCACTGTAAAGTAAAAGCACAAATGTATAATGTTAGTACAGAACTTCACATCACTCAACATTCAGATGGGGAATATACCCATTGAAGTGCTTGTCATACTGGTGGGGATAAAAATAAGCTGTATACTATAAACCATCGGTTCCCAGACTGGGGGGAGAGGGCATGAAGAAATTCCAAGGGGGGCACTAGGCTGTGAAAGTTTCATAACAAATTTTTTTTTATCAGGATAAAAAAAATATTTATTTATTTATTTATTTATTTAATAGACCAACAGACAATATATTATACATATTCTGTGTACATCATAATTATTGATAACATTGTCCAGTTACAGGCCTATATTATTTAACTATAATAAAGTATTAAGAATCTTTTTGTTTTTGATTATGAATATAAGTAGACAAGAGTAAAGGGATAACATAAAGTACAATAATAAAAATACAACTATAAATAAAAGTATATAACTGCAGTGTTTTCAAATTTCATATCAGGAAATGCGAATATTTTTTACTTTTTTGCCTTTCGATGTGTAGGAGTGCTGTTTCAGTGGGTAGGGAGGCCGAAGAATGATGTAGAAAGCGATGGAACTTTTAAAAATGCTCTAGCTCGCTCATGAGAGTGTTCGAGACTGTTTTATCATGGGAGTGGTTACCTCCACCACTCACAGTGCAAGAACGGCTACTTGCCAGACTGATGGTGGGTATATATAGGGCAGCACGCATCTGTACATAATAGTAGTAGTAAATAAACATTCGCAATAACTCAAATTAACTTGCATCCATTATTATTCATGAATCAGGAAAATTATTTTTATAGATTGTTTTTATTAATATATTATGGCTGTGATTAAGAAAAGGAAGTACGATGAAGACTATATTGAGTATGGTTTCACCGTTGTGGAAAAAAATTGAATCAATCATTCTCAATGCATAGTATGCCACACAGTTCTCAGCAATGATGCCTTGAGACCTAGTCGTCTTGAATGACACTTGACAAAGAACCACAGCGCTTTGAAAGGCAAACCAAAAGAGTTTTTTGCTGCTAAACTTCAAAATTTAAAACGCATTAAGCTGGACACTACTGGAGCTTTTCAGTAAGCGTCGTCTAAAGTTGGTAGAAGCATCTTATGAACTGTCATCGCTAAAGCCAAGAAAGTGCACATAATAGGTGAAACTCTTGTAAAGCCTTGCTTGTTGGAAGCAGCTGATACTGTGTTTGGTGCCGAAACCAAGAAAAAAATATCGGAAATTTTGCTTTCCGATAATTCCGTGAAACTTCGCATCAATGACATGGCAAAAGATCTAAAACTTCAAGTTGTGGAGGCAGTGAAAGCTTCTTCTTTTTTCGCAATTCAATGTGATGATACCGCTGATGTAGCACAATGCTGTCAGTTGCTTATCTATATTCGATTCATTAATGATGGAACTGTGAAAGAACTGCTTTTTTCGAAGAAATTGTTTACCACATCAAAGGCTTCTGATGTTATGAAAACAGTTTCTGACTTTTTTGAAGAAAATGGACTTTCATGGGAAAAACTGGTTGGTATATGCACAGGCGGTGCTCCAGCGATGCTTGGCTCTCACTCTGGATTTGTGACATTGGTGAAAGAAAAAAATCCAGCTGTAACCATGTCACTGCATCAAACACAGACCAACATTGGTTGCTAAAACCCTTCCAGATGACCAATGTGACTCATTGAATTTGGCCATCAAAGTTGTCAATTTTATGAAGAACAGCACTTTAAATATGAGACTTTTTGCAGCTCTTTGCATGGATTTGGTAGCGGATCATAAAATTCTTTTGTTTCACACGGAGGTATGATGGCTTTCCAAAGGGAACATGCTTTCAAGATTATTTGAACTGAAAGATGACATATATCGTGCATTTATGGACCAAACATTTAAACTTTCACTGGCATACCTCGTGGACATTTTTTAATCTTCGAACAGTCTCAGTTTGAAGCTGCAAGGGAACAATGCTGCAAACATGGTAGCGCACCATGATGCCATCAAAACATTTACAGAAAAAAATCAAGCTTTGGAAATGTCAAATGTAAGCTCAGACGCCTAACTTTTCATCTTTTCCAATATTTTAATCACTTGCTGAAAATGGAAGTTTCCAAGAACTTTGTAAAGAGGATGCAAAGAACAAAATTGTGTTTCATCTGGACTGTCTTACTTATGAATTCATCCGCTATTTTCCAGACAACTTTTCTGGCAACCTCCATTCATAAATTAGCATGTAATCCATTCAACATTGATGTCGATTCATTGCCAGAAATATTGCAAAAACAAGCACTCAAAATGAAATACAATTCAAGTGTGAAAGATATTTTTGAAAACCTAAGCCTGGAGGAATTTTGGATAAAATATTTCCCAATTTACCCAAAAGTTGGAGAAGGAGCTCTGCGTATTATTCTTCCTTTTTCATTTACGTACCTCTGTGAAAAAAAAGCTTTTCAAGGTCAGTCATAATAAAAATGAAAAGAAGGAATCGACTGGATGTCGAAAACTATTTGCTTTGCGCACTTTCATCTTTCAAACCTAGGATTTCCCAACTCGTGAAGAAAATGCAGCATCATCCTTCACATGAAATTTTTTTATGTTATTTCTTATTTTAAATTAATTTTTTATTATTTTTTTGTGCCAAGAAAAAACTATTTGTGCTTATTTTTAATTTTAAATACAAAAATTTATACCAAGTTTTTTGTGTTCTTAATTTTAAATCACAAATTGAATTTGTTAAAAGAGGAGTCGGATGATGGTAAAGGAGAGGTGGGGGGTGTGAGGGTTTCTCAAATTTTAGAAAGGGGGCATGATTCCGAAAAGTTTAGGAATCAATGCTATAGACTATCTTGGTTCTTTTGTGTGTATTCTGTCATTTGCCTTTGTTGCCACTATTATCCAAGCCTAGATTTTTACAATTATATTATACTTGTGAGTATAGTTAGCAGAGGAGGTGATCTACAATTAATACTACTTCTTCTGCATAGCACGTAAAACAGAAACTGAGTAATATAACTAGTAGGAAATTTTAGCTTACCTTTGTTTTGTTTTGTTTTAACACCAATATTGTATATGTGCAAGTAAGACCACTTCAATGGCCCAAATTACTAATGGTGTATATGGTAAAAAGAGTTGCATCCAAACTTGCCAGTGATGAGTTGGGCCCCCTTTTTCAACATCTCTGTTATAAAACTCTGAGACAGGAAAAAGGCCACTACCTAGGCCTGACCCTAACAGTTTAATGCCACAGCCAATTACTTCTGACCTGTTAGCGGGAGCAGTGGAAACATAAAGGACTGCCTGAGAGGTAGCAAGGAGGGGCTCAGCTGGAGCTATGCCCACAGGTCTGCATGATGAGACTCTTAGTTGTAGTGCTGCCTTTGTTTTGCTACTGTTATTTTTGTTTGAACTCCTTATAAGTCCTCATAAAGTTGGCCCTAGAAAGAAGGGACCATGATAATCAGGGTCCAGATAGCTTGGGGGAGAATAGGGGGCCTGAACACCAAAGAATAAGTAACAGGTTGTATACAATATTACTGTGTTATAAAAGTGTATCAAATAAGGTATTTTATGAAAGCTGGTGACTCACTGGTGATTAATATCATTGTGAAAGGTTATGTATTATCACTATATGAGGAATTGTGGATAGTCGTTGATATTATGTGACCAAACAAAGAGACAAACAGGTTTTCTCCCAGACAGGAGTGAAGGTAGCCATCTACCTGTCTCCAATGTAAATTTAGCATTATGGAAGCAAAACAACAGTAGGACCATTTACAGAGAAATCTACAGGGGGATGGGAAGTCAATAGGAAGGGACGAACAGCTGGAGGTCATCTTGACTCTTGGGACAAAACAATAAGTATGGAATGGGGAACACAGCTGCTCAGATGGTAGGGGCAAGGGAAACCTACCCTGGTAATACTGAGAGCATAATGTAGTAAAATTTAATTCTATGAGCAAGTTAGAGATAGAAAGAAAAGAGAGGTGCCATTTGATTTGTAAGAATCTACAAATCATAATTCCAGTGTTGTTACCCTCTGCGGCATGGCAGGGGGGACTCAACTTTTTTAAAATTATACTTTGCCAAAGGGATGCATAGCCTACATAAAAAAAGACATTGATCTTTGGTAGTCCTAAGGAAGTTAGCCTGGACACATAGGACTGAAAACCTGGAAAAGAGGAGACTAAGGGGGGATATGATAGAGATATATAAAATCATGAGTGATGTGGAGAAAGTGGATAAGGAAAAGTTATTTACTTATTCCCATAATACAAGAACTAGGGGTCACCAAATGAATTTAATGGGCAGCAAGTTTAAAACAAATAAAAGGAAGTTCTTCTTCACTCAGCGCACAGTCAACTTGTGGAACTCCTTACCTGAGTTAAAATTGCCCCTCACTGGCATTTAATAGCACCTAATGAATCTAGGTGGTGCCTTGTTACTTCTGGGGACGTCATCTCACCCAAGCTTAATGTTTCATTCAAAATTCAATGTAGTTCTGGGGTTGTCAGTAAAAACTGGGAGAGGGGATTTGGATATTGGGTTGTGCCAACCAAAACCCCAGCAATTTTCATTTATCTGAATGAAGTAACCAAGTACACAGAATGGAACTGGTAACCTTTTAACAACTCAACATCCTTTCTGAAATTCCTCCACTATTTCCTTTCTACAGAATTTTCTACACCTCTTATGCCAGTGAAGTACCAGGCAATCATTTCAGAATATCTGGTTACATCTCAAGCACAAAAGTATTTCTTAAAACCTTCCAGTTCTGTGAGGTTCAAATCCCAGTTAACAGTCCCAACAGATCTCCTGAAATGGTGGGTTATGCTGTGTCCTGGGTGCCTACATCATTTTCGGATATGTCTTTCCTCTCTTCAGCTGAAACTGTGCTCAATGCCTTTTTTGTGACTGGTGCATATCACACTTTTGCACAATAACCAGCTTAGGTCAAGGTTAGTGAATGTAGAAAGATCTACTATAGTCTATTTGACTGCTGCTTCATTGAAAACTGGATTTCTTGGCTTCAGAATTTTTAGACCTTGGTGGGAAAGTAAGTGAGTCAGGAAGCTTCTTCAAGGAATGGTTCTTTGCTGGTCCAGACAGCACTTGAGGTTCGGATGGTCCCCCTTTGTATGCTCCTGATAGCTGACCATAAGAGTAGCATGAAGGGTACCTTTGCCATTTGCTGTATCTTCTAAGATATCTAAGTTATCAGCAGCACAAAATATAAACCTACCCTTGACAAGGTCTGGGGGAATGTACAACCTTTCATGCAGTGCCACGTAGTGAAGAACCTTTTTTTGTAATTTCAGTCTCCAGGCAAAGTATTTTGTCATCATAGTCAATGGAGAAGCCAATGCTGTGCATCAGCTGCATGAGGAATTTGCTTTGGGTTTTGGAATGAATTGTTAAACTAATAGCCACTCAGGAAGATGACACGTACAGTGCACCTTTGTTGTGTATGTGTTGGAAACCTGCCTTTCACTCAAGCACTCATACATGAGGCTTCATGACAAAGTGGCATCCTTGTGCTCCCCTTCCTTTCTGTCGTACTTGCCAGTGCTGAGGTCACTGCAGTCACCAATACACCACTTAGCGAAGAAGTGCAGGTCCTTTTCAGGTTTGGCATCAGCTGTGGAGCCCTGAAACTCCCACATACTGCAGGACAAAATGCTTTTTCATAAAAATGTAACAGCTGCAAACAGAGTGTTCATATTACTGTTGACATTGGCGCGTTCTTCTGCTTTTGATGGTGACACATCTTTTTCAGCTTTTAAGAATGTGCTATGATTGATTTCTGCAAATAGGATTGCTAAAAAGTATGTCTCTGTCCCACAGTTCATCTTCAATAAGTGCTTTAAGAGCCTTTCTGCAGGGACTGGGTTTGGTCAGTCATGCCTAATAGTTCAAGTCAGGTGCCTGGAACGAGAGTCAGGGCCAGGGCTGGGGTCAGAGTCAGGTGCCAAGCTGAAGGTCAAAGATAGAGTCTGGTGCCAAGTCAGGAGTCAAAGCCAGAGTCAGGGGTACAGCATAGGAGCAGGGGCTTGAAGTGAGGCAGGAAAGCAGAAGCCAGGAACAGATTGGGGTCTGGAATAAGGAGGACAGGAACCAGGAACAGGCATGGCTCAGGAGTCGGGCAGGTAGGCAGGGTTTGTAGTAACAGCCAGTCAAGGATTCACCTAGTTGCTTCGGCAACTTCCTGTGCCTCTTTCTGGTTTAAGAAGAGCATCCCAGCAAATTGGTGGAGCTGGACTTTCCTCCAAGTCAGGAGCTTTGTGGCCAGGTGGCCTTTGCAAGTTAGAGCTTCATTGGCCTCCTACTGCACTAGTTCAGGTGAACTGCTGGGAGGCAGCTGTGGTCTGAGCCTGGCCTGGGTTTGAGGACCATGATCCCTCACATTTTGTTCCTCTTCAATTCCATTCAAAGAAGCTATTTCTCTGTACTTAGCCTCTACACCAGCCAGTGCCACCGCTTTCCCATCCATTAGAGCCTTGACTCCAGCTGAGTCACACAGTTTGCGGCAGTAAAATCAGTATTTGTTTCTGTTCCTTTTACCTTTTCATGCAATACATTACGCACAGTCTTGGTATAGCATTTGATGTGATATGCAGGGTCATATGTGTGGGCATCTTTTGAGTCAATGCACCCACTTAACTTTACTTTTCATGCGACATTCTCATTAAGAGTGACTGCTTCCTACAGTTTCTCTCCTGTCTTGAAACTGTGCTTAATTGATGCCTTTAGGCTTCTGGCAGAAGAAGCAGGTGTTCTTCTTGAAACGTGCCATGGGACCTAGTATAAGATGAATCTCACCCATAGCTGGCACTCATCCCGGAATCTTCATCTCTTTCCAGGTGCTTGACACAATTCCTCTCCAACCTTGCCAGATGAGTTTATGGATGCACTTCTTATAGCATGTAAGGTGCCATTGAACATAGTATTTAACGTGGTCCTCCACAGTGGTATTCTCCAAAAAATTGGCTACTAGTCAGTGTTGTTGTCTTCTCCACTGATGCCTAAAAATAATCAAATTCACAGTAAAACAATTTTGTAAGTCATTCTCTTTATACAATGCCAGTTTTTTAGAGAGAGAGACTGAAATCAGATTTTAGAAAACAAATCAACCTACACAAGACTTCTTTCTATGTGTTTGAAAGAAGAGAAGATGTTTATTGACCATGTCATTAATATTCATAAAATAACAGATGCTTCAGTCCATAAATATACATTTACACACTTGAGACAAGTGTTATCTTCTCTTTTACTTGGCCCTGTCAGTTTATATTCCGACGAAGTGGGTATTCACCCACAAAAGCTCATGCTCCAATACGTCTGTTAGTCTATCAGGTGCCACAGGACTCTTTGCTGCTTTTACAGATCCAGACTAACACGGCTACCCCTCTGATATATTTACTCTGAGAGTTATCCCAATTACTTTGTTTGTTGTGCAAGTTCTGTGTAATTTCTGTTCTGCTTTCACTCTTTTGCACGCACCTTGTTACCAAATTAGATTTTCCCCTTCCATAGAAGTGATGGATGTTTGGTGTAGTAGTTGGTTGTATTGGGAAAAGGTCATTTAGTAGAGGGATAAATGGAAGGCTGGCATCTGTAGGAGGGTAAAGTTAAGGTTGAGGTGCTCAGTCTGTGTCGAGCAGTAGTTATGGTAACAGTAAGGTGTGTAATTGTGGATGGACAAGTACTGTTAGGTGACTTTCATCTGGCAGCAGCTGCATATCAACTCTTCTCTCTTAGGAAGGGATCAGTCAGCAAAATATAGCTCCCGATAGAGAAGTTTTTATGTGTTCCTGTTTCCATCAGTGAGGCTTGCATGAATCTGTGCCTCTCACCAGTCACGTTTGTGTGCCTTCAGCACTGATCAATCAGGTTTGTGTGCACAGTGCATACATCTTTAATTACAATGTGAACAATAGATAAAGATCACCCTAATCTTTAAACAAACAAAAACTGCCCATTGTACTACATCTATTAAGAATACACATCTTTACCAAGTTTTGTGTAGATAGACAAACTTTTAAAGAGCTTTTAGTCACCAATGAAAAGAATTGTCAAGCAAAAAATTCATCCAGAGTCAAAATTCAAAGACTTCTTATTAATACATTATTAATAAACACACACTACATAGGACATAAAAACTAATCCTGTATGACATTTCACACTAATCGGCGACCTCCTTTTAAAAAATCACAAACATTTTATCCCATTTTAAGCACATTTTAAAATTCAACCCTAACTAGGAAATCACTGCCAGGTAGCTGCATGTTGATATGTCCCTCATGTACGTTTTTCTTTTTTCCTTCAGGGGTTTAAATGTGGAGTTTTCAATGGCCCTTATTTGACTTATGGGCACAAATCCCATAGAAACTCAATGGGAGTTGTGCACCTAAGTCACTTGGGTTGTTTTGAAAATCCCATAGGTCTTCATCTATTAATTTTCTCTTTGTATCTCTATAAGAAGATACTTTTTTCGCCTTTTTTACATGCATTGTTGAGCAGTGAAACAGTTAACAATGTTTACCTTTTGAACTATTGTTCTTTATATCTGAGTTAGTACCCATTGATAAGAACGGTGCAGTTCATACCTCAAAGCTATATATAGGGGACTTGCTTCTGAAAGCATAAAATGGTACATTATTAAAGATACTTAGATCTTTTAAAAAATTAGCGCTCATATGCTTTTGGTGACTGAATTGTATATCCTTCATTCACAAAACATTTCTAGTGTTGTGTTTTCTAGCATATAGAAATGTTTTAATAGATTACTATCAACTTTGTAGAACCACATATCTTTTGAGCGCATTATGCAGGATTCTGTATCGTAACTTGTTCTGAGGTGTAGTCTAAAATCACAGCAGTGCCTTACATGAAAGAAGTATAAAAAACAAGAAAAATCCATCTGGTCCCCACTATAATTGAACATTTTTCATTGCTTTCAACATCACCTACCAGTTCTTTGCTATACTTCCCAATTCTTTCTTTCCCCAGAAACCAGAGTACCAGTATGTGTCTCTTGAACTCTGCTTTAGTGGCCTTCCCTGCAGATTTTTTCACATTATTCTTTTTAAACAGTTCAGCCCAGGTTCTGCAGTTTTCTCATTTTAGTTCACATTGACTATTGGGTGAACACTTCCCCATTGGGAAAATATTATCTGTCAATTTTACCAATCCCTTTTGTAATCTAAAAAATGGTTTCCCTGGATTATCACAAAATATTTTTTTAAGTAAGAAAAAGCCTCAAGTCCTAGCCTTTCCACCTATTTAATATTTTTGAAAACAAGTGTTAGTGTTTTATTGTATTCTGCCCAGTAATTCTGCCCGTCTCTCCACAGTAAGCCAGGTAACTGCTATTAGCTTTCATATGTTGCTATCTGTGAATTATTAGCAGATTAAAATTAGTCAATACAGTAACTCAGATCTAGTTACATTTTATTTAAAGGGATAGTAATTATTATATCCTACTGGGCATTCTTAGAGCAATACTCATCAGGGTTAGTCTATGTGATCAGTGTAAGTACCTAGTGCTCGTTCACGTAAAGTTGCAAATGCACTTACCTGGCAATTAGTCACTGATTCTTTAGGTATGTCTACACTTGCAGAGTTTTGTGCTGTAAGTTTCACCAGTGATAGGGAACCAGTAAAAGTAAAGCACTAGTTTATGTACTCAATTTCTTAGGCATCAGAGAGTGTTTATATTAGCAGCAGTTTCACTAAGGATGAGAGGAACACTCCAGGGCAGCTATTCAGGAGCAGCTCCAGGCCCCAGCATGCCAAGCACGTGCTTGGGGCGGCAAGCCGTGGGGGGCACTCTGCTGGTTGCCGCGAGGGTGGCAGGCAGGCTGCCTTCAGCAGCCTGCCTGCTGAGGGTCCACTGGTACCGCGGCTTTGGACCCTCTGCAGGCAAGCTGCCAAAGGCAGCCTGCCTGCCGTGCTTGGGGCGGCAAAATCCCTAGAGCCGTCCCTGCAGCTATCCCACAGTGCAGGTCTCTCCAGTTTGATGATGGGTCTTATGGGAAGGGGGGGGAAGTGGTGGCGGGGCAACCTGGTCCCTGCACAGCCTCCTCTCCCCAAACACGGACATGCTCCCATAGCTCAGCATTGCTCTAAGCAGGGGATCGTTTGCTCCATGGAGCAGGCATAGTCACCTCGCCAGATAAGTGAGCACTTGCCAAGAAAATAGGAAGGAGAGTTTCAAAGTTCCTGGGGCTTTACAGGGAGAGGGGTAGATGTCTGTTTACCTGGCAACAGAGCAGCAGAGCTGCTGGCTAGAGGGGTCACCTAGCACTGTGGGGTATCCTCAGGAGGCTAAAAGCTATGTAAACAGAAAGAATGTGTCTTCACTTGCACATCGCCACAAAAGTATCACCAGTAAGAGCTGTATGCCTCTCATGGAGGTGGCTTTCTTTTTGTGGTGAAACTTCTGAGTTATTTACAAGTTCGCAATGAACCTCACAGGTTTGAGGTCCATGAATGATGAATCTTTCCAGTGTGTTGCAATTACCGAAACACCTGTGCTAACTGATATTTACGCTAATGCACTGAAAATTTAACGTCCAGTAATGATAATTATGAAGTGTATAGGAACATTCAGCTAGTAAGATTACTGAATTGCTTTGAAAAATCCTCAGACTATAATATTAGATTTAATATCTAATTACATATTAAATTAAATTAAATCTTAGTCTGTTGAGAAAAACAAGGGGAAACTATTTGCTTTGTACTCATAATACCTGGTATCAATATAGGTTCCAGTGCAGTATTGGTTTCTGTGCTTAAGTTTTAGGTATAATTTAATTGTACTTGCAGAAGGAGAGGTAGAAAAAGAAATGGAACGCTACTTTATTATAGTGAGTGTTGGTTCCTGTTGCAAAGCAGCTTCAATGACAATGCCCTGTTTTCTCATGCTCAGAGCTTTCTGAATTTCCATCCTTGGGTTCCGTCTGAAAATAATTTTTTGTTGGAAAATGAGAGTAAAGTCTCTGACACAGTGGTGAAAATTCACCTCTTCCAATGTTTAAAAACAAAAAACGTTCTGAACAGATTTTTTTTTAAATAAAGCACAGATGGCAGATGTGTGAAACTTGGCATGAACTTAGTCATTGCAATTGAGAATTAGTGGTTTGGGGAGTTGAGAAAGAACCCTGGAGCAATTAAATATTCACTTCTGAGCATGGCCAGAAGATACTTGCTCAGATTTTTACAGAGATTAACGAAGACCCACCCATTTATTACATCACTGCACAATCTCCCAGCTGGGGTTTCTACTTTCAGGCTGTTCCCTAACATTTTGCACAAGGTTGTAAATATTTCACTGAATTACTCAAGGCAAAAAAAATCTATATAAAAACCTCAATGTCAAGGACAGAAGAAAATTACAGTCTTAAAAATACGACAAGCGGTCACTTTGGGGGATCTGGCAATTTTTGTTGACTCTACGATATTCTCAGCATTCTTAAAAAAAATCTATTCTAGCACCCTAGAAATACCATCTAGAGTGACAGAATAAATGGTCTGTAAATGGACCCTATATATTGCTTGGCAACATGGAAAAAAGAAGAAGCCATCAAAGTGTTCTCTTTTTCATCTTTTGTTTACATTGAAATAGATGGACCTTTACATTTCAGTGGGAATTTTGAATGTATTCAACTCAGAAATTCAACCATATTTGCCACAATGCACAATTCTTTTGTGCATGGAGCACGTTCAGTGTTCAACTTCCCACCATGAGAAAGAAAGCCAGCCATGTTAGTAACCTTCTGTCATACAATTAAGACCACTTATGTAAGATCAGTAATAGGGATGACTATGATATATTGTTTTGTCTCTTATGTTTAATCTCTTTGCTTTCACTTTCAGGAGTTGGAATTTTCCAATCTGTTTGCAGTCCTTCACTGCATCCACTCATTCTTCGCTGCCAAAGTGGCTTGTTTGGACCCATTGTATGTAGGCAGTCAAGCCACCACATCTGCTGTTGCCACAACTTCTGGTACTGGCAAATCAAAGTATACTACTTGACATCTTGCATTTCAGCACTGCCACTTACCAAAAGTACATAACAATGTATAAATATTCATCAAATTTAGACCTTTGGGGACTGCGAACATGGAAACCAATCCAAGAGGCAAGCCATGCTGCAGTTTCAGCAGAAAAATGGTCACATGGGATCATACATTCATCTCTGTTCTGCAACTCCAGTAAATAATCCTAGCTGAAACCCTGGATTAGGATGGATGTGCTTTTAGTATGATCTATTTGTACTTACATAGTGCTTTAAGCAACACTGGAGGCAAAAGGAAAACAAATAACACAGTGAAGCACTTAAGTATTTAATAAAATTTTCAGCTGTCTGTAATAATACACAATTAGAATTGTCATTTACTTGTTTTCAGATGTTTTTATATGACAACATACAAAGCTCTGAGTATAAACATAGGGCAATAGCATAATAGTATAAATGACACAACAGCAAGCAAGAGGCATATTGTTTGTGACAACAAGGAGATAAGCATAAAAGGGCATTTGTGTAAGTATCTCCTCAAAGAAGAAAGCACTTTACACACTCTTGTAATTTCATACTGTTTTCCTATATGGAAACATGCTATTGTTGTTTATTTTGTTGTCATTCTGTTCTAATTGTAATGATAAAGTTATAGCCATATTGGTCTAGCACATAAAGACAAATATAGTGGAGAAACTTTTACAGACACAGGACCCTCTTCAAGTCAAAATAGGTGGGATATGAATTTGATTTCAATTATAAATTAAGTACAAGTGAGTGACGGATCTGGTACAATGGTTGCTTTGTTCATTCTCCTGTTTTAAAGGTAAGGAGGTCTTGTAATCTAAGGGTATTTGTATACAAAACCTTAGTATTGAATTTTGTTTCAGACATTGTACATCTAACACATTGTTTCAGTATGTAATGTTGATTTCATATCACAAGCAAGGAGGCAAGAACTCTGTTCCACTCAGGCTCTTAATAAAACAGGCACTAGCAGTAACACTAGAAAAATGATTCCACACCTTGAATTCTTACCAATTAAATGACATTATTCCTTTTTATTTATGTATTTATTTAGTTTAAGATGGGAACAAATTAAATAAACTGCAAAGCTAGAATAATTGACATAATACACAATAGCTTTCTGTAGTTAAAATATGACATAATCCAGGACTACATATTGTACATATTATTCTAAGAGCCTCATTTCATGATGAATGTAAAGCTCAAGGAGTAAATTTGGAACTCTCCATGCATCCAAAGATACATTACTTGAATATCATTTTTGCAACTGACTTTAATTTTGAACTAGCAGATGTATGAACATGGTCAAATGTTGGGAATATTATTGTGATGTAGCTGAAACCTAGTAAATTGAGGGTTTTTTTTAAAACATGACCACATAACTCAAAAGAATCAAATATTTATACACCTACAGTAACACACATGAATTTTATTGCAAAAAGAAAAATAGCCTGCTGCAGCTGTAGCGTGTGTATAATGTTTTAAATACTAATCATTATTCTGTTGTTTCTTGTTATTTCTGGAATATGTTTGGGTGGCAATTGGGGGAGGAAAAGGAAGAGTTCCCAAGTTTGTAAAAGGATTCAGCCAGTTAAAAATAAAAAAACTTAAATATTTTAGTATGACTATAAAGTAACAATTCTACATTTGGGTCCCAGTCCTTCAATTTAAAATGTATGGGCAGACCCTTGCAGATATGCTGGGATCCATCCATGTGTCAGAAATTGCAGGATCAGGGTCTGAATCCTCCATGCGTTCTATCAGCTACCAACGTACATATCGCGTGAGGGTTATGGACACATTTTTTATAGCTCTGCCTTATGTGCCAGACAGGTTAAATTTATCAGTGTTCCAGGTAATGTATAATTATTTTATATTCAAATATAAATTTAGAGGAACTTTTTTTTTTCAGAAAGGGCACAATTCAAAATGAATGTTTGGAACATATCTGACTGCTTGCTTCTCTCTCTCTGCATGATTTTTATCACCAGCACTTGGCTTTACCCACATAAGAGGAAACCCACCTTTTTGAAAGTCTGCACATGAGACTCACAGTAGCTGCCTGACTCCCAGGAACATTAAGTATAGTTACAGGGATTGCCCCATTCAAAAAATTGCCAGCACATTTTACATAGTTAGCATGGTTATTTCTCATACTAACTACCCTACTGTCGTATCTCAGCAACTTGTGCAGTAACTGTTGGCAAACAACGATTTTTTAATAACAACTGTTGTGTTGAAGGACAAACTCTGTCCTCATTGAAACCTATGAACAATTCTCATGGATTTCAGTGGGACCCAGGATTTGGCCCTTAGATAATATGAACTGCAGATGTTTTGAATCTGAAACTGTAAACATATCAGGGGTTAAGCATAATAATTGGGCCTCTTTTCCTGTCAAGAAAGCATCAAGCAGAAAAATTATAATGCAAAAATGATGATTTTAAAAACAGGAGGCCAGTTTTATTTTAAGAATAGTTTTACTGCCTCTCTGTTCCCAAATCTGCCCCCCTTTTTAAAAATCATTATTATGGCTCTCAGATATTGCAGTCATGGTGTAAATAAATACCTAGATAAATAGATTGTTGGTGGTACCAGAACTAAAAACCAATCAACACATATTGTGCTAAAATCTGTCCTCAGTTTACACCAGTACACATTATACACAGGACTCCGCTACTGGAACTGAGAGCACAATTTACGAGGTTTTCTTTAAATTCATATAAAACTCTGAATATAGCACCATATATGAAGCATAACTGATAGCTTTCCATGTGAAAGCACTAAGATTTGAAGAGTTTCATGTGGCAGAATGTGATTTGAAATCAAATAATTCTACATAGTGCTGAAAAGGATCAGTGAAATATTTAAGGCAAAATCCCCCCTTCCAATCTACACTGGAGATTTGTTACATAATCTGTATATAGAACTGCCATTATCACCAGTGGGAATTTTGCACATGTAACAAGCATAGAATATTTAACAGATGCTGCAGTGAAAATTGGAAATCAGGATTTTTCCTTGTTTTGGAAGATCTAAACTGATTTATGGGATTCATCAGCATTTTGTATTTCAAAAAGCTGAAACAATGTCATAAAATTAGCACTGGCTGCATTTCTGTCTTGCTATACAAATACAGGAATGACTTGCATACTAATGACATAAGGTGAGTGGGATAATATTCTTTATTGGGAGAAGTTGGTCTAATGAAAGAGAGATTACATCACCCACCTTGTCTCTCTAGTGTCTTGGGATTGACATGGCTACCCCACCATTGCATACTAGTGTCACGGAAATAAATCTTTTCCCAATTTATTCAGCAATAGATATGCCTGTCAGGTTGTTCATCCTAGAGAGGGGTAACTGGTAATTGGAAAGTCAACACTGGGACCAAGGGAGGCAAATTTTAATATGTTACAGAGCCTATAAAAGTAATGAGAAATGTGAAATATATTATAAAAGTGTTTAAGGGCCATCTACTTGGATACATTTATGAGTCTCCCATTTTAATCACTAATCACTTCATGCACACATGTCCAACAGCAAAATGTATGTATAGTAGTATTAGTACAGGAAATATTACACTCAAACCATTGGATGTATTAAATTGTTTATAATTCTGTGCATCCAAGCAACTATAAAAACTATATACAACTAATGAAACTATCATTTTCTGGGAAAAGGCTGTGTTACAATTAAATACCAACCCTTCTGTTACCAAAACAAACAAAAAACCAAACTCTTGGAATAATATGTGAGTTGTACTATCTATGGCATTGACCCTTGGAATTAGTTTGATCAAAATATTTCTTTACACAATATGTACCTTGTCTACTGTTATCTTATAAGATATACAACTGTTAATTGTAGGTTAAAATACTTGATTTGAGTCATGATGGAAAATTTTAGATTGACCTGAACAGAGTTAACCATAGCCGGGTATGTTTCAGGGGTATAGCATAGATGTAATTCTGCTATAAAAGTGTTGTAGATTCTGATGATACAATGTTCTGGAATTCACGAGTGAAGAAATTATATGTTTCACTTCCCTAAATTTATTTACAAATGTAGGACCAGATTTTTGAAAGAATTTAGCACTCAGCTGAGATCTTTTGCAAATAGGGCCCCAACTATGAGTGCTCAGCGCTTTGAAAACCCAGCCTCTAGCTTCCAATTTGGACTAATGAAACCAGAATTCTTAGGAATATGATAAGCCTCATTCTGTAAAATAATAATATACTATATCTATATCATTTAGAGTTAGATGCCAAAAAACTGACTTACACATGCTTAACTTGACATCAGTAGGACTTCTCACAGTGCATAAAGTTAAATATGTGAGTAAGACTTTGCAGGACTGGGGCCTTAATGCCCTATTCTGCTCCCAATGAAGTAAATGTCAAAATCCCTTTGGCTTCACTGTGATCAGAACAAAAGTGTCAGCTCCCTTAACTAAGGGTATGTCTGCCTTGCAATCAGATGGTATAATGGTGGCATGAGTAGACATGCCCGAGCTGGCTTTGATCTAGCTAGAACAAAGCTAGTTTGAATAACAATAGCAGTGAAGCCAAAACACATGGGAGGCTGCATGGCCTACCCCCACCCACCCAGAACCCTGGGAATGTACTCAAGCAGCTACCACCATGCTGCCTTGTCTTCACTTCTATGGTTACTCATGCTGCTACCTCTGTAGCTAGAGCAAAGCTGGCTCAGGTATGTCTATGTGCTGCCTTCACACCACCTGATTGCACTGTCGACATACCCTGGCTGTCTACAGCGTATAGTTTTAAACAAATTATGTTAATTCCTCCAATGCCTTAAGATGTATCTTGTGTCCAACAAAATGACAAACAGGCATAAGATCATGTGACTGTACAGTGGATGCCTTTATAAAGGCAGCATCCATCACTTACCATACAATGGTATCTATGATACCATAACTTTTCCTTTGCTTAAAATATGAAATAATTCGGGCAACTGTGTGCTGACTCCATGCAACCATTTGGCAAATGCTGATGTATTAATAGTGGTCACTGTACATTATATTGTACAGTTCACTGGCTTAGAGTTGCAGAGTGGTGGTGGAATCCCAATACAGCCAATGCTTGAGCCTAATATGGGCCTCTTTCCCTTTACACAAGGTGAAAAATCTGAGGAGCAATAAGTAATACTGCTCCACCCAGCCATTGCCCTGCTACAAACGTACCCCACCCAGAACCACTGCAGCATGCAGAGCCCCTGTGCGGCCTTCTAAGCTCCTATCCCTGTCATGCGGAAGAGCTATACTGAACTCGCTGTACCTGTGGAGGAGGGGACAGTATTTGTCCTTAATAAGGAGTATGGTCCTGATTCAGAAAAGCGTCTCTGTTCTGGGAGGGTGCTTAAGCATGTGATTAACTTTAAGATTAAAGCGACTAAAGCCAAGTATGTGCATAAGAGCTTCCCTGAGTCGGAGTGGTCTTAAGCATGCTGGTAAGTGCATTCCTGAATCAAGGCCTATAGTGTCAACTAAATTCTGTGTACAAGTTTCCATTAAAAAGTCACCATTTTCTAGCAGTGGTACCTGAGATGTGGCAGTTGTCTTCTATTGAAAGCACTGGAAAATCCTGTGCTATCTGCATTATAGTGCTATAATTGGTGGCAAACGCTAGCAACCATTCAACTCATGTTAGCTATCACCTTTTGCTCAAGGGAATAAAAATATTTTCTATTTGGATTCTGTATATTATTACAGAACTTCACTGAACCATAATCTAGATAAAAATAGACTGAGTCAATGTATAATCTAACCATTCTCCTTCAGATAATATAATCAGTTGGCACTTCTGAGAAATATGTACGACTTCCAGCTTCAACACCTTCCAAATAAAAATCCCAGCCAGATATTCTAGAAAAACTTGCTTTATGTAATATATATTAAGAAAAAATATCTATTGGGCACAAAGCAAGCATAAAGGCATAAAATATTATCTTTTAAACACTTCACATGCTAAGAATATAAATTTAAAGTAAAATATGTATATTCGTTGAAGAAATGACTATTGCAAAAGTTGCACAGTCTGGATATACAATCAGTAAATTGATTATCATTAGCGGTCTCACTTTCCCACACCTCCAAAAATGCTATTTTTGAAATATTATTATCCCTTAGCGCATTTGCAGTATATCTCGTAAGTTTTAATTTCTTATGGAAAGAAATGACTGAACAAATGTAACAGAAATTGCTATATATTTTCTAAATATTAAAGATTTTAAAATGAAGATGAAACCATTCAAATTATTTATTTAATTTTAATTATGTTTTTGTGGCTGTTTGTGATTATGTATGTGTGACAAACATAAGTCACATAGTTGTTTAAGATCATAAATGTACCTCTAATAAAATTTTATCTCTGTTTTGTTTGGGGTTTTTTGGTTTTCTTTTTGTAATGGATCATACCAGAAAAAATAGAAAATAAATACTTTTTAAATTATTTTTTTGTATTCAGTTGTTCAGTGTGTGTTGTATTGTTATAAACAAGTCTGAGGAGACCAGCAAAATATCTAACTATGCTGGGGTAATAAACTACTCCTGAAAGCCTAATACTGGAAGAGTTAACTTGATGGTTCATCCAATACAGATTACCATACCCGATTTCCTACATGATCATATATTATTTCAAAACTGTTGATGACTAATCGCCATGGTGTTGTGGTTTTGAATTACTTTATTAAGTACATGCATATATTTTTGGCCCAGTTTTGCAGTTGTTTTTTGTCATAAGAGAAATTCCTATAGACTTTCATAAGAGTTAAAGACATGCAAAGACTGAAGGAGGGTGGTGCTTAACTGTGGCTTTGTGCATGCATGCACACTCTGCCAGATGTGGTACAGGGATTCTCTGCATATTTAATAGCTATTAACTATATCACTGGATCACCAAGTGAACTAGTAATTCAATTCATAGAATTTTGCACCATTTAAATCAAGGAGACATATAACACTGACTTCAATGAGAGCAGGATTAGACCCGTAGAAGTGAAAGATGGATAAGATTTACTATAGTCAGCAAGGTATTTAAGCAAATACCCTAACTTTGAACATTTGAGTTAAGGTGCTCTTGTATCTCAATGAATTGGCGCCCTAGAGCAGGTCTACACTACTTCTTATGTTGATATAACTTATATCCAGGGCTGGCTCCAGGCACCAGCTTAGCAAGCAGGTGCTTGGGGTGGTCACTCTGGAGGTATTCGGCGGCAATTCAGCGGAGGGTCCCTTGCTCCCGCTTGGAGCGAAGGACCTCTTGCTGAATTGTCGCAGATTGGGATCGTGGCTTTTTTTTGTATGTGACTGCTTGGGGCGGCAAAACCCCTGGAGCCGGCCCTGCTTACATCACTCATTGGCGCAGCTGCGCCGATCTAGTGCTTCTAGTGTAGCTTAGCCCTTAGAGTCTGGTTGTGGACCTTGACTGTCCAAAGTAACACTGATTTGCCAGGTGAGGCTTTTTGATTGTGTCATGCTAATCCAAATGGTGCATGGGTGCAACCTCAGCACACAAATACATGGACAAAAACCCTGGTGGTCCATAATGTTAAGGGGGGAATGGGTAGGAACAACAATAATCATGCATTCTATGGGAATGGTGAGAAAGAAGTGGGGTTGTTTCAGAGGAATGATGGTAGAGGGATAGGAGGAGATAAAATGTGTTTAAAATCACACGCACCCACACACACCCTTCCTTCCTTCCAACAGCAGTGTTTGGCCATTTCAGCAATTTGGGATGAGATTCTGTGCTGCAGCTTTAAGAGGTGCCACATTTGTGCCTAGAACATCCTGGGCTGTTTCAGGGGCTGAGACAACAAGAGGCACCCACCCCCATGCAGTACTGCTTTTTTGGGGGGAGGGGGGTGGAGGTTCCTTGGACGACAGCTTGTGGCTGTCTTTCTCAGTTCCTTCACTGATAGAATTTTCCCATCCCTGGATCTGGGGCTTTTAGAAGCTTCTTGTACTGCTCCAGCCCTCTTATCTGGTATAAACAGGTTGGAACATGGATAAGGATCATACTCTTGGAGTAATAAATGTGACATGACTACAAATGCTGGCCAGAGACTGTTTTTTTTCCTTCCAGGTCCCATTCACCTGACGTGGCTTACAAAAGGTCAATACACCTGTAACAGAACAGCAGTCAGTGTCCTATTACACCAGTTGCTACAGTGACACCCGCTTAAGGGGCAGAAATAAATAGCCTTGCAAGCCTTAAAAAAACACCACCAAAGAAAAGGTTATTAAAAATCAACACGCAAATATATTCCAAAGAGTAGAGAAAAATGTATTTAACACCATTTGTCAAATATTGCTTCTTTCATTACATCAACTTTTCATAGTGAACGTAGACATGGCGTGAACTCTCCCAAAGCTGAGTTTTATTCTTTAAGAGCCGTTTACTTAATACTTAAAAGCATTTTGGGATAGGATGCTGTGCGAAGCTATAAACTGAGCCCATTGAAAGCCAGCACCATGCTCATTTAGAGCACTCAGGGCACCTGATAGTTAGAGTAGTGGGGAGTTTGGGTTTGGAAGGGCAAAAGGGATCACTTGTATCTGTAGGGAGCCTGATGAGCTTACCAGGTGGATAGTGCTGAGATGAAAGCCAGCATTATAAAAGGCTGAGCCAGGACATAGAAAAGTCTGCTTTATGTAACTGCTGTGCCATTGTGATGTACCCACAGCATAAGCCAGCCTGCACAACTCGTAAAGCAGCGAGGGTCATATTACTCCAAAGAAAACAGCTGAGGGCTGAAACATCCCCGCCCTGCCGAACCCTCCCCCAGTGCTGCTGAAACACCCGCCCCAGTGCCGCCCAGCCCCCCCAAACCACAACCCCCCCGTCACAGCTAACCTTGGCTCCGTCTCATCGGGCCTGAGCGCGAAGCCGCTGCTTGTTTCTCAGCCCTCCCAGGCTTCTCAGGCGAACCGCTGATTCGCAGGAAGCAGGGGGGAGGGGAAAAGTGAGGCAGAGGTGGAGCAGCGGTGGGCTGGGGCCAGACGCCAGCTCACCTGCCTCCCCGCCACTGTCTGCCCTCTTGCCTCCTCAGTCCCCCTCCCTCACCCGCCACTTGCCTACTCACCCCCCCCCACCCTTGGGCCGCATGTTGTGCAGGCCTGCCATAAGCAGTAAGCTGCATGGGGGAGGTACCCTGCTGGGCTTTGTGTGCTGCTTAATTCACAAACGGGCAAGGGTGAAAGTAACATTTAACACTTACTGGAATGGGGGCCATCTCCAGGCTCCTGGAAGGGTGGGGCCTTGAGCCGAAAGGGCAAGGCTGGAGAGGTCAGAAACCCCCAGCCAGCCCATGCCGCTGCCAGGGGCTCCAGGAGCGATTTAAAGGGCCCGGGGCTTAGGCCACTCCCGCAGTAGCAGCAGCAGCAGCAGCCAGAACCCTGGGCTCTTTTAAATCACTGGCCCTGGGGCAGCTGCTCCTTTTGCCCCACCCTGTTGGCGGCTGGGGGGGTGGGGGAATGAGCAATGACATAAAAGCGCTTTATGTTCCTATGTCCTTAAAGTGCTGCTGTGGCAACGCTTTAACATCAGCTGTGTATGGGCCGGTACTGGCAGCTATTTTTTTACCAGTACACTGTACCAGCCTGTACTAGCTTACTTTCACCCCTGCAAACAGGGCTTGCTGGCTAGGATTTCCAGGAGCTGAAGTTTTAATAAAATCATCTTTGATATTTCCCCACAGAGTTTGTCCTCCGATGAGAACACTTGCAAGCTAAAGCAGTTTCAATGTTATGCTATACACAGCACATGGGATCTTTTTGAAGGGGAGAAGGCAACACACTACATTTATTGAGAATACAGCAGTTAGCATATGCTTTTCAGTCACACACACACCATGCACACAATCCCACCAGCTGATGTTTATAGTTACCAGCCCAGAATCTAGATCAATCTAGTGGCCAGCCAGATTGGTCACAGAGGGGACCCGGGCTCTGTCAGTTGCGATCCGATGCTCCTGGAGTGTGGCAAGACAAACCCAAGTCCCATGGCCAGCCGCCCTGTTCTTACAGTCTTTTTTCTCTGTAGAAGTCTATGGATTTTGCTGTGTCAGTCTCTGGCCATGGCTACACTGGAGAGTTGCAGCGCTGGTGATGGGGTTACAGCACTGCAACTCACTCTGTGTCCACACTTGCAAAGCACGGCCAGCGCTGCAACTCCCTGGTTGCAGATCTGGCTGTACACCTGGTCTGCCTGGGGTGTAGCGATTCCAGTGCTGGTGATGCAGCGCTGGTCATCAAGTGTGGACACCAAAAGCTCTTTTATTGGCCTCCAGGGTGTTAGGAGGTATCCCAGCATACCTTTTCAGCCACTCTGCTCATCGTTTCACACTCCACTGCCCTGGGCTCAGGTGACTCGCCCTTTAAATGCCCCGGGAATTTTAAAAATCCCCTTCCTGTTTGCTCCGCCAGGGGTGGAGTGCAATCAATCAATTAATCAATCAGTGACCATGCCTCCATGCCCCAAACGAGCCCCAGCATGGAACACTTCCGAGCTGCAGGACCTCATCAGTGTTTGGGGTGAGGGAGCTGTGCAATCACAGCTGTGCTCCAGCCATAGAAATTATGATACCGATGGGCAGATATCAAAGTCCATGCTGCAAAGGGGCCATGAACGGGACCTGTTGCAGTGCAGGGTAAAAGTAAAGGAGCTGCGGAGTGCCTATTGCAAAGCCCGTGAGGGAAACCGCCGCTCAGGAGCTGCCCCCACGACCCGCCGTTTTTACAAGGAGCTGGATGCCATATTTGGGTGTAACCCCACTGCCAATCCGAGGAGCACGATAGAGAGTTCAGAGCAGGGAGAAGTGGGGGAGGGTGTAGAGGAAGCCAAGAGTGAGGCTACTGGGGTGGAGGGAGACACCCCGGAGTCCCAGGAGGCATGCAGCCAGGAGCTCTTCTCAAGCCAAGAGGAGACTAGCCATTCTCAGCAGCTGGAACTTGTTGGTGAAGAGGAAGCAGAGGAGCGTGTTCCTGGTAAGCAGATTTTATTTTTAGGATGGAAATGTTTTGTGAGAGGAGGGTTGGGGTTATGGCTGCCTGCATGCATGCCTAAATGTGGAATAGCCCATTGATTTGGTCTATCACGTCTCTGTTATCGGCCTCGGTAATCTCTTCAAAAGTTGCAGCCAGAGCATGGGCAATGTGCTTGCGCAAGTTTATAAGGAGAGCCACCATGGTCCTTGTCCCGGTCAGGCTAACTTGTCCGCGCCGCTGTGCCGCAAGGGGTGGGGGGGACCATTGCTGCACACAGGCAAGCTGCATAGAGGCCAGGGTGGAATCCACATTCATAGACTCTAGGACTGGAAGGGACCTCAAGAGGTCATCGAGTCCAGTCCCCTGCCTTCATGGCAGGACCAAATACGGTCTAGACCATCCCTAATAGACATTTATCTAACCTACTCTTAAATATCTCCAGAGATGGAGATTCCACAACTTCCCTAGGCAATCTATTCCAGTGTTTAACTACCCTGACAGTTAGGAACTTTTTCCTAATGTCCAACCTAAATCTCTCTTGCTGCAGTTTAAGACCATTGCTTCTTGTTCTATCATTGGAGGCTAAGGTGAACAAGTTTTCTCCCTCCTCCTGATGACACCCTTTTAGATACCTGAAAACTGCTCTCATGTCCCCTCTCAGTCTTCTCTTTTCCAAACTAAACAAACCCAGTTGTTTCAGCCTTCCTTCATAGGTCATGTTCTCAAGACCTTTAATCATTCTTGTTGCTCTTCTCTGGACCCTCTCCAATTTCTCCACATCTTTCTTGAAATGCGGTGCCCAGAACTGGACACATTACTCCAGTTGAGGCCTAACCAGCGCAGAGTAAAGCGGAAGAATGACTTCTCGTGCCTTGTTTACAACACACCTGTTAATGCATCCCAGAATCACTTTTGCTTTTTTTGCAACAGTATCACACTGTTGACTCATATTAAGCTTGTGGTCCACTATGACCCCTAGATCTCTTTCTGCCATACCCCTTCCTAGACAGTCTATTCCCATTCTGTATGTGTGAAACTGATTGTTCCTTCCCAAGTGGAGCACTTTGCATTTATCTTTATTGAACTTCATCCTGTTTACCTCAGACCATTTCTCCAAATTTTCCAGATCATTTTGAATTTTGACCCTGTCCTCCAAAGCAGTTGCAATCCCTCCCAGTTTGGTATCGTCTGCAAACTTAATAAGCGTACTTTCTATGCCAACATCTAAATCGTTGATGAAGATAGTGAACAGAGCCGGTCCCAAAACAGACCCTTGCGGAACCCCACTTGTTATACCTTTCCAGCAGGATTGGGAGCCATTAATAACTACTCTCTGAGTACGGTTATCCAGCCAGTTATGCACCCACCTTATAGTAGCCCCATCTAAATTGTACTTTCCTAGTTTATCTAGAAGATGCTTAAATTGCACAACTTTTGTTTTCTCATGAGCACAAAACATACTACTGGGTATCCATGTATTTTAACAGCTATTTTAGCTTAATTGAGACTTTTTAAAAAAGAATTTATAAACAACCATAGGGCTCAAGGATATCCACAGCTGGGAGACTGAGAAATCTGCCTGAGGCTATTAATATAGCAAGTGTGCAGAAATAAAGTTTATTTGAAACATCAGTTTTAAATTAATCACACAAATAGATACAGACTAGTGTCTACATCCAAGGCAGCTTTAGTGTCATGGTGTGTTCCTATGCAAGGAAATAACTTCTTTATCATCCTGAGTCATAATACATTGGGATGTCTCATAGCAAAGGCACAAACGGTAAGAAGTAAGAGGCCAATGATATTCCTTGTTTCTTGGATTCCTTTACAGCCAAAGGCAAAAGCAAGATAGAAAAAAAAAACCAAACCTGTTGCCTCTATTAAACTAGCAAAATTATATCCCCTCTTTTAGTATATTAAATATATTCAGTGGCCATCAGCATTAATAACTTACCTTTTGCCAACGGTTACCACAGCCTTTCCGCTTATACAGAATAAGAACTAAATATCGTAACCACAACCGAACTGGGTGTTAGCTGTTAGCAAACGTTGACTCTAATGTGGCCCACTGTTTATTTTTTTAATAAATGTTTTAAATGAATTATAACATTTAATTTCAACTGTGATTATTTTTAAATCTCAGTTTCGTTTTCTATTTCAGTCCTATTAATTTAAAATGTAGTATGTACATATGAAGTCCTTCGTGACCTAATGTCCTTGTGTGCTTTAATCTGTGCATTTCGCACCCCTTTGTACTCAGATTGTGTCAGAGAACAATTCATAAACAACACATTTTTAAAACAGGCTGTGAAATAGTTGTAATCTGGTCCAAGTCATAGAACAACACAGAAAACACTGGGCCAAATGCTCCCCTCAGTTACACCAGTGTGCATCTGGCATGACTACCTTGACAGAGTTGAGAGGATAAAAACTGCCAGTGAGTGATCTTGAGTAGCTAAAGAAGAGATAGTAGGAATTGTTCTGTCCTGGGACATATCTGCAAAAAGTTCCTCCTCTCATCTTCCAGCAAACAGGGAAAATACTTGAGCAGCCTATTCAAGAAATTTCTGAAAATTACACATCCCTGTAGATAGATGGCACATCTGGAAGACGCCCACTAGAAGTAAGTTAATAATAATAATTACCCAAACACATTTAGTATATATACTATATTGAGCCGTCAAGGCATGCACATATTGAAATAGAAGGACCTTCTGAGTTTATTGCTTTAAATCTATCCTTTTTCATCTCATATCTTCCCTTTCATTTGGTAGCTTCACTCTTCATGTTATATATAACATTAGGCCCTGGTCCTGCAATGATATTTGCACAGCTGGACAATTATGCCCAGTGTAAGATCCCCTTGAATGCATTGAGTACACAAGGGTCTCATTGCAGAATTGGGGCTTTAGATTGTAACCTCCTCAGCACAGGGTTTCTATACTGCTGTTGCCTTCCTCAGTGAAGGCTAATAATTTGTAACTATTTTCACTTTTGCTCCCCATTGCATAAATTAATGTCACCCCTTTCTGTATTAAATTGCATTATGGTTTGTAAAATGGTGAAGCACTTCTGCTCTGGCCATTTTAGGGCCCAGAAACTTCTTGTGGAGACCTGAACTTTGCCATTGTCTTTTCCTTTTATTTGGTTCAAAATATTTACTTCTGACCCCCTTTCATGAGACAATGGAAAAGAATCAGACAAAGAGTTGCTTTCCCCTAATAGCAAATCAAGAGTGTAGTAAGAATCAGGAAAATAGACTTATCCTAAAGCTGCATAAAGTCTGGTATTTTTAAGATGGCGGTGGTGAATTAGGATGATTGAGATGAATTGCTTCTCCAAAAACTCTTACAAGAAATGGTAAATTTACATAGTTAAGTAAGTGTTTTGCTGGTTTAGTTTCTCATAGGATCCAGACAAAGCAAAGCCAGTATAAGTGCTTGAGACTGCTTTTTCTTGTTTTTCCTCTCAGATATTTAAATTGGTCCTCGTACCATCTCAGCAATTCATTATTGATTGTGAACAATTTTTTGATGATTACTCTTTGCTTTGCAGTTTTGTGTCATGCTTTTGTCCCAGCTGGATAGGATGGCTCTGTCTCTATAGCTAATGTTGGATCCTCTTCTGCATACCTGGTATGTGTTTAATATTAGTTAAACACTGCCTCCTCCTCCTCCTCCTCAGTTTCAGAGGATCACTTCCTGCCAAACTAGTCTGGTTCTGTTGGGGAATAATGGTTATTAAGGTCCTAAAATAAAAAGCACCCCTCAAAATACAATGAGCAAGATTACTAACAAGTTTTTTTAAAAAATATATAGTTTACATACATAATGCTGGACTTTGAATGGAAAAGTTCCTAAAAACCCATGTTTAAAAAAGACAAAGAAATATTGAAGAGAGATGTCAAGGCACTTTCTAATACTCCCTAATAAAGATCATGATAATATGCTTCTGTATATATATACTGTGTGTAAATACACCAATTTACAATATGAAAAGTTAGAAATGAAAATTACTGATTGATAAGATTAAAAGGTTTGTTAGTTATACTTTGCTAATTTATAATTATGGATAATACATGAAATAATACATGGGCCAAGGTCTCAGGCTAACTTTGCCTGGCCTGAATGTCATTTTTCCAGTTCTTTTCCTCTTACATAGATGTGCTGATTTGCTTAAATAATGTCACTGCAGACAGAAAAAAGTGATATGTTGTGTTGGAAAATTTTAGGTGAAAGGAAAAGTTAATTAGTAAAACAAATATGCAACCTTTAATGCTCAAAGTCCCTTTACTGGGAAAACAAGACCAAGGTAACTTGTAAAAGAGAAGACCACCAAGGTGACACGGGACCATCATGACATGAAAATTGTCTGAACAGCAGACGTTGTGTAAAATAAGACAAATGCTTAATGCTGATTGGAGAAAAATTGATGAATATATAATGTGGACATGCATAAGAATTCATGTGAAGGAGGGGCCCAAATTCGAGACATACTGGACCAGAAACTGAAGGAATAAGACGAAAGGATCAGACCAGGAATCATAGGTGGTAATGATCATCATGAAGTACAGAATAGTTTCTTGGTACCCTGGAACTGGGAAATTTGGGCCTCTACCTGTTCCTTCTTATCTGTGTATCATCTGACATAAATATGTGTTCAGACACTATAAGTGACAATAATTCTGTCTGAAAATCTATAAATAAAGGTTAAATGAAACCTAAATTGGGTGGATTTGTGCTCAGTTTCCCACATGAAGGGAGATGTTTAGGGGTCTATGAACTGCCCAGAGCTACATAACAGATTCCTATAACCTGGCAAGGAGGCATAAGCAAGGGCAGACCCTTGTGAGAGGGACAGGACTAGAAGAGCTGTCTCTATGCAGATCCTTCTGTGTTCTGTCCCACAGGAAGGCTGCACAAGTGGCTGATGTGAATAGGTTGTAACCATTGGGCTGACAGAACCTCTTCAAAGTGGCTCTGTGGTCACAGAGGGGGAAGTTCTTCTCCATTTCCCTGTGCCTCTGCTTAGCACCTTTCCTACCTGTTTGACTTCCACTGTGAATGTGCATGTGTTTCAAGGTAGGTTTGTCTGGTATCACATTATACTAGGATGTTTTGGATCCAGCCAGAGCAGTACTGGCGTAGAATAAAAGGCACATTAAAAAAATGTAACTTCAGATATGCAAGTTACTGTATTAACTTTGACCATGGAACAGAGTTTTTCCTAATATAAAGAGAAGTTTCATATATATGTATGTGTATTACTTACCAGAATTTCAACTCACATTTAATTTAAAGGGAGAAAAGTATTCAGTGTACCAAAAATGAATTGTGCAGGTACCACACCTTAGGTCAGAAATATCCAGGAAAAAAAGGAGAAAATATTTCTTTTCTTATTTTCCCTTGGCTTGTTTGAATTCTTCCCTAGGAAAGAGGAAAGTTTCCCCAGGGAGATCAGGCTTCCAGTTTGATTTAAATCTAACCCAGCATTTCTCACTTTAAGGCAGAATGGTAGATCAGAAGACATTCCCTGCAAGACTGTAAGAACCTCTCTCTGGTCAACAATGTATGATAAATTACTTCAACTTATCAGTAGGATCTCACTGCACTTCTACATTTCTCCCAACAGCAAATTTCACTTGTCTTTGGATTCCACTGTTGCTAATCAAATCACATGTAAAAATTAAGCTTAAAATGAATAAGAGCAGTATGCTTTGATTGTATTTGACTTCCTCAAAAACAACACATAGTCCAGTGGACAGGGCAACGGACTAAGACTTGGATAATTGAGGTTTTAGTGCTAAGTATTTCATTGTCTTGCTGTGTGATGATTTTGGGCAAATCAGTTCTCCTCTCTCTGTTCCTCCAGCTGCAAAATAATAATCATACCTTCTTTGTAAAGTGTTTTGAGATGTGTGGATGAAGTGTTATATAAATGCCCTAAACATTTGTATTTTACATTGAAATGTCTTTGGATCTGCTTTTCTACCACTTACACTAGTGTGAAAATCAAGAGTAACTTCATTAAGGTCAACAGAATTAAACTGGTTACATGAGAGGAGAATCGGCCAAGTGTATTTTTGTTTTCTCTTTCATTTAAAAATTTGAAAATATAAGTCACAGACAAAGGAGAAAAAGGATGTTAGAAGGAAAATTTAAAACACTGGCATTTGACATTTGTATTAAAAACATAGTTTCTCTCATTTTTTAAGTTTTTGACTACTGTGATTTGGATAGAGGACTGTGTGGGATCGCATTGCAAAATATGTATTGTAAATACAGTTCTACCTGTATGTGAAATGTTTTGCTAATTGAAGATGCTCATCAGCTCATAGGCATGGGTCTTTCAAGTTCTTCAGTCAGAAAGGGACAGTTTCCCATGCTATTTCTCACATTTTATAAGCAAGAGAAAAAAAAAAGATATTGATCTATCATTTTTGGTCCTCCAAAAATCTGTTTGTGACAGTGTTGGTATTAAAAATTAAAAATTTGAAATATTCTACTGAAGAATATCAGCATGAAAATGAGCAGCGCTTCTAACATAATTTAATCAATGAATTGATGTAAAAAGGTTTTGTTGGAATGCCATTATAAATTACATTGAGACCGTTTATATGAAAACAATTACAGTCTATTGTATTTTTAACTTGTTCTGGGCCAAATTCTGCTCTCAGTTACAACATTTCTAAATCTGGTGTAACTCCAAAGAAGGTCAAATATTAATAACCATAAAGTGAAACCTACATAGTCACAACATAATTAGGACAAGAATGTGCAACATTGCCTGCGGCAGCTGTCAAATGAAAAAATAAAAATACAATGAAAATCAATGAACCTTAAAAGGAGTTAAAATTCTTTCACAACATGTTTTACAATTCAGCACTGACAAGTGTTTTCAGAAGATCATCACATTTCCCAGCTAATGTAACAGTTTCTGGCTCATTTTTGGCATACAACATAGGATGTGTGTGCATACAGTCAAAGCTGTCAGCTAACCTAAATTCATAGTTAGGATAATAAAATAGAAATAAATAATATTCAGGAAGATTGATAAAATAACTTGGTTTAAAGCTGAGCTCTGAAGGAGTTTCTAAAGCCATGTAATTAAATTCCATGTGGAACTTTGAGGATGAAGTGAAGCAACAGAGAAGACCTGAATAAAATCAGTTCCTCAGCTATTTCCTGAGCAAAAGCAGCTCTCAAGCTGTTTCAGATCTATAGTTTCCTTCCCCCTACCACCCAAAACTTTGCAAGCTGTTTGAGCCTGAGTGCCTGTGTCCTATGACCTTGATGCCATGTGAAAGATTCTGTCACAAACCACTGCCACTTTACTGGCAAGGACTAATACTCCTCCCAATTATTACATGTGTGGATCAAAAGTGATAAACAGGTTTGTCAGAGTTTTAATTAAACCCACATGCAAAACCAGTACTGTGGTGCCAGCGCTCAAAATTTTATTACAAATATTGGGATACTTGGGGGTCTGGGCCAAACTGAAGACATTAAGGGTCTTAGGAACATCATGACATAGTGATCCCACATGGCTCGGCCCTTGTGGCTTTGTACTGTGTCCCTCCACCTCTTAGAGTACCAGGGTTTTATTCTCTCCAGGAGAAGGAGAAAGGGTAAAGGGAGTGATGTGAGGTCAAATAAATGGAGAGGATAGGTGTAGGACAGGCAACTGTGAGGGAGCATTCAGGCAGAATGAGAGCATGATGACTGGCCATCCTGTCCAGCTAGGGAGAGGGGAAGCAAGAGATAAAATGGCAGCTCCCTACACCCATTGAGATAGAAGGGTATGTTGAATTCCCTGCATTTTTGTGTGTAATAAAGGTTGAATTTTGACCCAGAGATGACCACACACAAATTGAAAAAAAATCCAAAAGGAAAATGAAAAACAATGTTATTTTCTTTTCTATTAATGTCATGAGATTTTTTTTGTGGGAGAGGGGTTGATTCATGATTTTTGAACATTGCAAGTTGACAATACAGCGAATGCATATTAGAATATCAACTATCAAATATAAAGCATGAGCCTACAGGCTTTGCAGGTTTCAATGTTAGTTATGGGTGTGTAAGACTACAGGATCAGGGCTATAAATGTCAAATCTATGACAAATATAGGCCTGATCTTGCAGATGACATGAAGGAGGGAGCCCACTTACAGCATGTTTGTCCTGGTTTTGGTTTCCCTGAGTATACTCAGCTCACATCTTTGGCCTCTTTCTCATGATAAAATCATGGAGTCTTCTGTATATCTCAATTACTTAATCGCCTTTCAGGTCCAGTTGGGTTTCAAGCACAGATGTTTTCTTGTGGCAGGAAGTTGTGACCAGGTATATTGACTAACAGCTTTCTTAAAACCAAGGGGTGCACCTCACAGGGCCCCAGCGAGACTAACAGTGGCCCTGCTTGGTGGACCCCCTGAAACCTACTTGCAGCCCCTCCTGGTTGAGAATTTCTGCTTTAGACAAATCATTACGAAAAGAAAAAAAAAAGACTGTAAAACAAAAGAATGGTCTACACAGGTATTCTTACCTAAAGTCCTAGCAGGCCATACTGGTGACCTAGGAAGGCTTAGTTTCTCTAGACAACCTCATGGGTTCCTGTGGCTGAATTTCTTTTTTCAATATATTTTCCTGCTTGTATCCCCAAGACTGTTCTTTTGAATTCTGGAAGGGTTATTTGTTTCTCAGAGGTGGCAGGCTTTAACCCTCATCTGGTCAAACCATTTCCATAGACTGAGAAGAGACTAAGCCAGACTCCAGAGTTAATAATCTGGTATTGTCCCTTGAGGACTTTTAAGTGGACACTGATGGTGACCATCTTGAGACATCCCCACTTCCTTGCCTAACCCATCTCAGACAGACCTCTAGCAAGAGTCACTTAAATGAAAATAATTGAACAAAAAGCAGTAGACCAGAATCAGGCCAACATACAGTATTAACAGATTATTACAAAACAGCTCCATAGGCATCACAGTAAGACTGCTATATCTGTGAGGAGGCCCACTGCTGTTCATGGGACTCCATGTGAACATAATGGTGTGTCCAAATGGTATCAGTTGCAGGTCCAGGGCCATTTTTAGGATATTAGTGTAATTATATTTCAATAATGAATCCTCACTCGGTATTAAGTTTTGTTTTTGGAAAGTCATGTCTTGTACAAAAACCCATTCCTGCAGTCCATACCTCTGCATAGGTCAGTGGGAATGGGAGTGGAACATGGTTCAGGACTGCAGGAGTAAACCCTATGGCCTTGTCATAAACAGATAGTTAAGGGTTAATAAAACAGGAGTACTCCATGTCTCTTTTGACTGTAAAGGGTTAACAAGTTCAGTGAGTCTGGATGTCACCTGACCAGAGGACCAATCAGGGGACAGGATACTTTCAAATCTTGAGGGAGGGAAGTTTTTGTGTGTGCTGTCAGTGTTTGGTTGTTGTTCTCTCTGAGTTCTGAGAGTGACCAGATGTGCAACCAGGTTTCTCTCCAATCTCTCTAATACAGTCTCTTATATGTCCAGAATAGTGATTACTAGGTAGATACAGCGAGTTAGGCTTATGTTTGTTTTCTTTATTTGCAAATGTGTATTTGGCTGGAAGGAGTTCAAATTTCTATTTTGCTGAAAGGATTTTGATTTGTACTTGAATACTTAGGCTGGGAGGGTATTCCCAGTGTCTATAGCTGAAAGACCCTGTACATATTCTATCTTAAATTTACAAAGATAATTTTTACTGTTTTTCTTTCTTTAATTAAAAGCTTTTCTTGTTTAAGAGCCTGATGGTTTTTTTATTCTGGTGAGACCACAGGGGACTGGGTCTGGATCCACCAGGGAATTGGTAGGGAGAAAGGAGGGAAGGGGGAGAGAAAGGTTGTTTTCTCTCTGTGTTAGGTTTACTTTCTCCCTCAGGGAGAGTCTGGGAAGGGGAGAGAGAAGGAGGGGGGAAGGTGAATTTTCCTCTCTGTTTTAAGATTCAAGGAATTTGAATCACAGTGATCTTCCAGGGTAACCCAGGGAGGGGAAGCCTGGGAGAGGCAACGGTGAGGGAAAGGGTTTACTTTTCTTGTGCTAAGATCCAGAGGGTCTGGGTCTTGGAGGTCCCTGGGGAAGGTTTTGGGGGGACCAGAGTGTACCAGGCACTGGAATTCCTGGTTGGTGGCAATGCTACAAGTACTAAGCTGGTAGTTGAGCTTAGAGGCATTTATGCTGGTACCCCATCTTTTGGACCCTAAGGTTCAGAGTGGGGAATTATACCATGACAGGCCTGGTCTACACTGGGTGGGAGGGAGGGAGTCGAATGAAGTTACGCAACTTCAGCTACATGAATAATGTAGCTGAAGTCGACATACTTAGATCTACCATGGTGTCTTCACTGCGGTAGGTCAACTGCTGATGCTCCCCTGTCGACTCCACCTACGCTTCTTGCTCCAGTGGAGTACCGGAGTCGACAGGAGAGCACTCAGAGGTTGATTTATCACGTCTTCGCTATACACAATAAATTGAACCCTGCTGGCTCGATCGCTCTGGAGGTAAGTATAGACATGACCTATGTGTTTTTTCAGGATCAAATCCTGCTTCTACTTTCATAGCCATGGAGTGTTCCCTTGCAAAGGAAGTGGGGCTAGGTGGCTCCTATTTAACTTTTAGAAGGCGCCAAAGAAAGGGGTGAGTGAAAGCTACTGAAACTACAGTAACAGCTGTAGAACTGGTCCAAAGTCACTTCTCTGCCAAGGGGGAAGACACCTTTCTCTTAAGTGTGATGGAGTAGACAGTAGTGTAATGTGCAGCACTCAGACTTTAAACTTAAATTAATTATCTCAACTACTTTGAGCTCAGTCTTCCACACTCTAATGTTCCTTAGCATTAAGCTGGTTTGCTTGACAAGAACCTTTTTGTGCCTGACCCCAAGCTCCATGTGACTAACGAAAGAGCTCATTGTGTTTCATGTTGATTTTGGAATGGTTGAGTTGCATTTCATAGATTCATAGACTCTAGGACTGGAAGGGACCTCGAGAGGTCATTGAGTCCAGTCCCCTGCCCTCATGTCAGGACCAAATACTGTCTAGACCATCCCTGAAAGGCATTTATGTAACCTACTATTAAATATCTCCAGAGATGGAGATTCCACAACCTTCCTAGGCAATTTATTCCAGTGTTTAACCACCCTGACAGTTAGGAACTTTTTCCTAATGTCCAACCTAAACCTCCCTTGCTGCAGTTTAAGCCCATTGCTTCTTGTTCTATCCTTAGAGGCTAAGATGAACAAGTTTTCTCCCTCCTCCTTATGACACCCTGAAAACTACTATCGTGTCTCCTCTCAGTCTTCTCTTTTCCAAACTAAACAAATTCAATTCTTTCAGCCCTCCTTCATAGGTCATGTTCTCTAGACTTTTAATCATTCTTGTTGCTCTTCTCTGAACCCTCTCCAATTTCTCCACATCTTTCTTGAAATGCAGTGCCCAGAACTGGACACAATACTCCAGTTGAGGCTAACCAGTGCAGAATAGAGCTGTCATAAACAGATGGTTAAGGGTTAATGCCTCTTTTACCTGTAAAGGGTTAAAAAGTTCACCTAGCCTAGCTAACATCTGACCAGAGGAACCAATGGGGGAAACAAGATGTTTCAAAAGAAAGGAGGGAAGTTTTTTCCTTTGTTTGAGAGTTTTCAGTTTCAGCTGGAGTGAAAAAGATCAAGGAACCAGCCTCTGATCAGAATAGTAAGTTTTAGAAAGGAATAAATAGGTTTATGTTTATTTCTTTGTAGCCTGTCTTATGCAAATTGAGGTAGAATCAAATTGGGTATATGAGTATTTTTTTTTTGTGTGTGTAACTAAATTTGTGCCCAGGGGAACATCCTCTGTGTTTTGAATCTGTTGTCTGTGAGAGTAGCTGGTATGCTAATCTCTCCCAGAGGGTTTTCTTTTACCTTTCTTTTCTTTAATTAAAAGCCTTTTTTCTTAATACTTGATTGATTTTCCCTTGATTTTTAGATCCAAAGGGATTGGATCTGGACTCACCAGGGATTGGTGGGGGGAAAAGAGGGGAGATGGTTAATTTCTCCTTGTTTTAAGATCCAAGGGGTTTGGATCTGTGTTCACCAGGGAATTGGTGAAGTCCCTCAAGACTACCCAGGGAAAAAGGGGGTCCTTGGGGGTGGTGCCAGCGATACCAGATCTAAGCTAGTAATTAAGCTTAGAAGTGTCCATGCATGTTCCCACATCTGTACCCTAAAGTTCAGAGTGGGGAAGGAACCTTGACAAGAGCGGAAGAATGACTTCTCATGTCTTGCTCACAACACACCTGTTAATGCATTCCAGAATCATGTTTGCTTTTTTTTGCGACAGCATCACACTGTTGTCTCATATTTAGCTTGTGGTCCACTATAACCTCTAGATCCCTTTCTTCTGTATTCCTTCCTAGACAGTCTCTTCCCATTCTGTATGTGTGAAACTGATTGTTCCTTCCTAAGCCATGGATGCATTGCATAGATGCATTACATAGATTGCATAGATGCCTTTCCATAGATACATTACATAATAGAACAATGAAGCACGCTTAAATCATGTAATTCAGCAAGAGTGGTCACCATTAAAAAGTATTCATCAAGTTTATATGTTCTAGCATCTGAGATTATCACAGGTTTCTATTTATTTATACTAGGACATCTCTGTAGTAACAGTGTGGGAATGATTGGTCAATGCTGAATTTTAATAAGGGCATCTACTGTATATGCCACATAAATGAAATAAGCAGCAAAATGTCTTCAGAGTAAGATCCTGTAGCTTTTATTCAGAAATACTTTGAAGCTACAGGATAAGACCCCAAGAGTAAAAAGTGATGGAGCCATTATGATAGTTTCACTTCTTTAACTTATTTTTAAAGTTACTTTTGTTTGTTTTTAAACTGAATATCAGCAGATAATAAGTAACAAAAGTTTGTGGCCAAGTCTGGCAAAATCATTCATGTTTTATCTAAACTTTTGCAAGAAAACCAATAGATTGATGTGAATCTGTACGATGTCACATCAATATTACAAAGGCACCAAACACTATCAGTCATCCAAGCTAGCTCATATCTCTAAGAAACAGTATATAATCAAAACCAAATCACAGAATTGAATCTTCGTGCTTTATTACATCTGAAGCAAGCAGGAAATTTTGAAGGCTTCAAGTTAATAGAAATGTCCAGGACTTCTGTACTTCTGCTCTTTTGCCTCCATCCTGAAGTGATGTTGAAAATACACATCCAGTACAGAAGTCAATGTAACCTACCAATTATATTTTTGTTGGAAAAACTACATAGCTGGATTTTGCAGAATTCACCAATCTCCCACACTGATACGGTTAACTTTCAATAAGAAAGGAGTTGCTTCTCTTAAATCCAGATAAACATTGAATTTTGTTTTAAGGCTTCTGTTAATAAGTTTGCAATGACTCTCAGGGACTACAGATCCCCATAACAGGCTTAATCCAAGGCCCAATAAAATCAAAGGGAAACTTTTGTTTGTAGTCAGTCGGCATGGATCATGGGCAATAAGTTTATTTTTATGTATTATGTTTATTTTGGCATAATTATTTCTATCAGATATTCAAGTCACTTAGAGTGCTTGTCCTGTGCATTAACACAAAATCACATTCAGAAATCTAAGTCCTAGTTAGAACTGAGACATTTGTATAATATAGATGTTACAAAAGAAGTTTCAATGTGTTTGTGTTGTAAGCTTATAGACATACATATTTGAAAGCTCATTGTTTTTTACATAAAATAGTGACTGTTACCATGATAATCATTATTGGCTCCAGGGTCCCTCACTTCTATGCATCTATTTTGGAGGGATTGTGACAGGTCTTTGCATGGAGAAGGGAAGCATACAAAGAACCTCCCTTGGAGGTTCTGTTGCTGTTGCAGTTCAGAGGAACACGGGGATTGCTCCTTCGGTGCACCTCACAGGGACACTATCTCAAAGAGGACAGGAAGGAGGCAAGGCCATGGCTTTCTTGTTACTGGACTACAGACTGGGTCAGCTGCAACAGAGGGAGAAGGCTGCTACATGCTAAAAGAGGGGCAGCCTGCATAGTCTGCTTTGCATTGGGCTGCTGAGGCAGGCATTGTGTTTCAATTCCTCAGCTCTCCAGCTGGCAGTACAACTCTGCAACACCCTGTATGGTACCAGAAGCTAAATGACACTTGGGCTTGAAGATTTAACTCTCCGTATTGGGTGAGAAAGCCACAAGAATATGATATACAGCAGTAATGCAGTTACTATTGAATGTTGGATGCCAAGTTGGACTCCCTTCGTATTTTTCCTAAGCATGTACTGTAATTACTTGGCCAAAGATATAAGAATATATACCAGAACTGTTAAACAAAACTCAGGCTTAGATTTTTGAATATAAAATGACCTCACATCATTTGCAGTAGAATTAAAACCATTATCATGAACTGTACTGTAACCTTCCATTAGTTAAGAAAGGTAAATGAATGGAGCAATGTAACAGCTCTCCTTGAGACACCTAATGAGGACAATTGAAGCTGCAGAAGGGAATGGTGGTCTAATGCTGCAGTGAGATTCAAGCAAGAAAACTATCTCCACCTAATAAGGTTATTAACTTTTTCAGTGAAGTAGTCACAGTAACAGTGTTGTGATCCGTATCCTTGCTCAAACATTTTAAATGCATCATTCTGAGACAAAAACTGAGACTATTACAGACAGAAACACACCAACTCTGGTCACGATCAAAACATATTTTAGGGAATTGTGATTATCAGCTTTATTTCCTATACATTTTGCATGTGAACTAACTTTTAGTTTTCTAAAGTAATAATCAGAGTGTTTTTCAGGTCCATTGCTGCTTATGCCTAGGTTTTCTACAGCAATTTAGAAACATGAATGCATTTACATTCATAGCATCTTTGTGTTTGCACTGATGGTATATTGCAGCAGATGGGAAGCCTGAAACAGGATTAGAACCAAGGTCTCCTGAGTTATGGTCCTGAGCTTTGCCACAAGCCATTTTAAATTGGTTTAGCCATATGAAAAAAAACAATCCCTCTTCAATTGCATCACATAAAGTACTGGGTTAAGTTAATGTATAAACCCTTCTCGAAATCTTAAAGGCAAGCCATAAACGGCCAAGCTGCAGCTCTGTCCTTAACCCCAGCACGGCTGCTTGCCTCTCTGCAATGCATAGGAATGGAGCAGCAAGTCAAATGAATGCAGTGCCAGGTTGCACAATTAAAAAAATTAGATAATGATACTGCTGAAAACTAAAACAACAGTGTGCATTTATGAAAGGAAAGCATATTAGGCATTCAACTTTCACTCTCAATTTCTTGTCTTTTGTACTTTTCAGTTACTTTAAAGTGGCCTTTTGTGGTTTAGCTTTTGGGGGAAAGGTATACGGTAGCTTGGAGAACCCCATAAACATGACAAATAAAAATAAAACCAATGGGCTAGGGAAATTAGGTTTTTATGGATGGATAGCTTTTAAATGTGTATAATTTTCATAATAATTTCCAATACTTTCCAAGTCATCAAGAGCAGTCCTTGGTGGCAGCAACAGCAGAAGCTGTAGAAATTTAAATGGCTGCTGGTAGTGGCAGTACTCTGAAAAACTCCTTCTCCACAAAGTGGAGCACAGTGGTGAGGTTAGCTGGCAGGCAGATTGAGCGAGACAAAGTTTGAAATACTACAGTGCTTCATTAGCATGGTGCACAAGCTCATTCATCTTGACGGATGATATCCCAATTCTTTATAAGGTAAGTTATCTTCAGCTTTTTCACAACATAGATGGGGAGCTATGAATCTCCCTTTATAGACGTTTCTCCACCAGTACCTATCTTTTCTCCTTGTCCCATTCCTTTCTCAGCCCCTAGCTGTGGAACTTTACCACACTCTCAGGTGTCATAGCATAGGAACTTGGGGCAGGTGGGGAATCAGCTACACTGAATCTTGATGGGGCCTTGCAGATTAGAGTGAGAGCCTCAGGCAAAGCGGAATGCTTGAATCTAAACTGTCTGCAGTATACCCTCAGAAATGACCCATCTTTAGCTGGTGTCAGCCATAAACTCACCTTTAAGCATATAATAATATGCTTCATTTATCTATGTCTCTCCTGAGTAGCCATAGTGTATACACTGTGTCTTTGAAAGGTACTTTGGCAGTTCCATTAGGTATGTTTTTAAGCTGATAATTCCAATGTGTTTAATGGTATTCATGGTTGTACTATTAATGGAAAACTTTTGAACTCCGCCATAGATTAAAAGATGTGCAGGATGACTCTGATAAGATTTTGGCTTCTTTAATATAGCTGCTTTATGCGCTGTGCAATAACTTGATGTTATTAGTGTCGCCACATATGCTCAGTTAAATAGCACCTGCTTTCCTATATTGACATGCGCTGCTCAGACAACAACAAACTGAATGGTGCTGAATCTTTATAAACCTGAGAAATGTCAGTATAATTGCACATGACTAGAGCCTACTGATACATAGGTCTAAGCGCCAAAGTGAGGATCTCAATGCAAACTTTCCCATTATTGAAGGATGGGATGATCCAATTATTTGGCTGGCTTAATAGAGAAATAGAGACCAGCTGCTGCAAAGTTCAGCTCCAGACTGAAACTGTTCAGTATAGAGAGACTAAGAAGGGTTTAAAAAGTCCCCCTTGAGGTGATTTTTTCCCCACTGGCTTGGCTCCTTTTTCTTTGTACTCCTTTTGCAAGAAATTGAAACCCTCTGGGACCTGTCACTTAGCCACATTGTGGCTCCTCATGTGCTACATATTTAAATGTCAGTTCTACAGTATCAGGGGGTAGCTGTATTAGCCTGCAGCCACAAAAACAGCAAGGAGTCCGGTGGCACCTTGAAGACTAACAGTTTTATTTTGGCATAAGCTGTCGTGAGTAAAAACCGCACTTCTTCAGATGCACACTTCTTCAGTTCTATGGTGTTTGTCTACAGAGCATTTTACAATTTTGAGCCACAACTGCTAGTTTGTGTGGCAAGATGAGCCGCGGAAGTAGATGACAATTCTGTTCTAACGTGTATGCTGCCACGCATTTCTATGGGCAATAAAAAAGGAAAACAAGAGAAGGAGCAAGAATTTTCTTATCAAGTTCTCGTGAAACCTAGGAAGAAGCTTCCTCAGAAGGGAAAAAGAAGCCAGAAGTTCAATTACAAAGAACCTAAACCATTTGGATTACCCTATCTCTAACCATTACAGAATTCTACTCCCAGAGCCAGGGTTCTCATCCAAGTTTCCTGATAACTAATATTCTGCTGCTGACTAGTATCCTTGGTAGTTCATCGAATCCGATGATGACAAAGCTGTGCAGATCATCTATTGTTGGTCTCATGGTGTGCCCTCTGATGACTGTACAAGCCAATTCTAGAGGTGCACATTTTACTGCAGATGGTCCATGGGAAGTTTGTGGTCAGTGGATTGTGCGCTGCTGATGCTCTGTGACGTCATTCACGTGCCTCTTGTAGATGCCGGCAGTGGTCTTCCTCAAAGGCGATGCAGGTATTTCTGACCATTGCACACCACTGTGTTCTGTCACTGGTGGCGTCCTCAAGGTCCCTAGATTTGATACTGCTGTACTGCAGATTGGTTTTGATGGTGTCCTTATAATGTTTCTGTGGATGACCTATATGCTGGATGCCCTGGGAGAGCTCACCATACCGAAGCTGGCAGGGGATTCTGTTGATATCCATGCGGCTGACATGACCGGTCCAACGTAACTGTGACTTCATGATCATCATTTTGATGCTTGTCATCTGGGCTCTCTCGAGGGCCTCAAGATTGGGCACTTTGTCTTGCCAGTGGATCTTCATGATGTTGCGGAGGCAGCGCATGTGGAATGCTTCAAGCTGCTTGATGTGACGCCTATATAGTGTCCATGTTTCTCATTCATACAAAAGAGATGAAAGAACAGCTCTGTACACAAGCAGTTTTGTTGACATCTGGATGTTGTGGTGCTTTAAAACTTTTACACGCAGACAGCCAAGTGTCTGACTTGCCTTGAATATTTGTGCGTTGATCTCATTATCCAGTGATCCATCACTGGCTATGACACTACCCAGGTATTTAACGTTCTCCACTACTTTCAGCTGAGTGCTGTCAATGGAGATACCCAGGACAGAAGCATTTGATCCAGGTGCAGGTTGATGGAGAACTTCTGTCTTTCTGAGGCTGATAGTTAGTCCAAAAAGTGTAGTACCTCTGATAGGGGGGACTTGTCATACCCCTTCAGGGATAGTCCATCCACTTTGGTCCCCACCTGTCACTCAGCTCGCACCTGTGGCTCCAAGTAGCTGCAGCATGCGCAGCAGCCACACTCCGGGTAACGGCTTCGACAGGCTGGCCAAACCAGGTGAGTGTAACTGATGGGACTCAAACTCTCAGTGAATTAGAGATATGCCTACCCTGCATGTGACGTCAGCTCCGGTGGTCTGAACGAAAGAGATCACTAAGATCCAACGGCCAAGAAGGTGGTTCTGCAATGCTTTGTGGAAAGTGAAGGCCTTGACGAGGCATGAAAGATGTCAAGGCCCTCCACTGCAACCAAAGAAGTTACCAGTCATGGCTGACTAATAAATAGTTGTGTAATTCACTGGGAAAGTCCTGTTCCAGTGAGTGATCTGTAAAGGGGTTGATAATTATTCCTGTAGCTCAAACAGTAAGGATCAAAACTAAGATCTTGGGAGTGCATAAGCTACTGTTGATCTATATGAATGGGATACATATGACTCGCACAACAAAAATACCTCTTTCGAGACAGATTTCGTACTTAAAAATGGTAATAGCCCATACATTATGGTGCGAATCACCAAAATATAGATTTATCATTTCAGTAATTTATCAGACTTTGACCCACTCAGTTCACAGAGGATGTGAGTCAGTAACAGCTGTCAGGTTAAGGGCTGGGTTCTTAGCACACACTGTGAAAATGTGTGCTTAGCATTGGAGATCACTGGTTCAATTCCTTGGCATGGGCCAAGCTGGTATCTGCCTCACTTGTTGGTGTCCTATAGGGGCACAGGTGAAGGGTATGTTTCATACTGGAAAGGCTGGGGAAACTAGAGAAAGAATGCAATAGCCAGACCTGCTGGCACATGCATGCTGCAGCTTCTCCTGGATATATTCAGTCTCCAGAAGTTCATTAGGGGCAGTGGAATGTCTTGGGAAATGAATGATGACACAGGGTCTTCCACAGAGGTTCCCTCCAGCTGATAGGTTATGCCATATATAGAGGGTTGCCTTTGGTGTGTTTATTTCCGGTAACTTTAAATGGACATAAAGTATTTTAGACAAAGGGCCAGATTCGCAAAAGGCGTTAGGCCACTAAATGCCACATTAGGCACCTATCTAACACTTAGACATCACTGGTATTCACAAAATCCCTGTTCTGCTGCCATCTAACCCTGGTGGCACCTACAGTCCTGTAAGAGCCAGAGGTGCCTTAATTTCAGCAGCTACGCATACAGCCTGATGCTGCCAGCAACTTGGTGCCTAAACCCCAGCAGGAGTCACCAACTAGGTGTTACCCAATCTCTCTTGCTTTCAGGGTCCCAATCCAGTGGACATTCCAGAAAGGGCTAGCAATAGTGCGAGAATGACAATAGTTCAGTGTTAAGATACTCATCTGGGAGGAGGGAAACAGTGTCTACATATTTAATGTTATATATAAGAGATTGAGACATAGCTGCTCTAGAATATCACATAACCCACAAAGTAGGGCACTCTCCTGAGAGGTAGAGACCCAAGGTCAAATACTAAGTGCCCCCAACAAGTAGATAGGGGAATTGAATCTAGATTTCTAACATCCTGACTAAGTGCTACAATCAGTTGACTAAAGGTTATAAGGGAGGCTTTATCAATCTTAACTTAGTTGCTGCTTTAGGAGAGGATTAATGGCGGTGAATCTCAAGTGGATATAGCCAGCACAATCTGCTAGGACTTACTTTACAGCCCTTGAGTAGCTGACATGTTTACTCAGGGGCACCTGAATAGCCACAAAACCATTCCCTGAGCTTTATAGAACTGAATTATGATGGGATTGGAGACAAGATAATTGAAGGAAAGTTGGTATCTCCCTCTCTCTCATTTAGGGGAAAACCTTGAGAACCACTGCTTTGATTAACCCCGGGACAGTCTGGTGTCTAGGACTAAGCTGAGTGCCAGCTGAAGTCTGAGCTGTGCTCCCATTTTATTCTCTAACCTTTCAGGATGTCTTGACCAAATACACTCCGCCTGAGTCAAACCCACCGCTAAAATCCCTCTGCACTCACCTCCTGGCCTTTTCTTTCACGAGGGAATGCCGTTCAGCCCTTGTGGGGCCCTTGCTGATTCTTCCTCTTTTCTGACTATGGGTGAGAGATGGGACATGCCAGAGGGTTTCTGGGTCAAGATGCCTCCTTGGACTTAGTTAGGGGATGGAATGGGAAGAAAGTTCAGCCTTTAAATGTAGCTCACCTTCAGTAGCATCTTTCAGTTTCATTAAATGTTCCATTGTGTTTACGTTATGAGGAATCACTGAAGAGCACAGATACAATGGTGAGGAACAAGGTGCGGATGTATGTAAAGCTCAAGTGCATACAATGGCATGTAAATGGACTTGTACTCCAATGATTTTTCATAGTAAATGAACTATTTTAAATAGAGTAAAAATACATCCTGTCAAGGGGCTGCTGGCTAAGTGTCAGGGGACTCTGCAATCCAGTCCCCTCAAGATACATGTGAGCAGGGGGAAGGAAGAAGACGCCATTTTCAGTGCAAAGGGGAAACTATGCCTCTCTGGTGGAGGGGCAGGAAGGCTTTTCTGTGACGCTTCTCTGAGGGTGTGGTTCTGTGATGACCTGCATCTCTTTCTGACTCCTTAAAAACTACCTTTGTTTCACCAGTGAACAGAAAAGACAGCAGAAACACCAGATTGGATGGATGGATACAAGGATATCTATGGTAGGTGATAAATAGAAGAGTATGACATCAGGCACACTATCAGAGGCTCACTCACTTGCACATCTACTAATATGATATATGCCATCATGTGCCAGCAATGGCCCACTGCCATGTACATTGGCCAAACCAGACAGTCTACGCAAAAGAATAAATGGACACAAATCAGACGTCAAGAATTATAACATTCAAAAACCAGTTGGAAGACACTTCAGCCTTCCTTGTTACTCAATTACAGATCTCAAAGTCACAATACTCCAACAGAAAAACAGACTCCAATGAGAAACTGCAGCATTGGAATTAATTTGCAAACTGGACACCATTAAATTTGGCTTGAATAAAGACTGGGAGTGGATGGATCATTACACAAAGTAAACACTATTTCTCAAGGCTAATTGTTCCCCTACTGTTACTCACACCTTCTTGTCAACTGTTGGAAATGGGCCATCCTGATTATCGCTACAAAAGTTTTTTTTCTCCTGATGATAATAGCCCACCTTAACTGATTGATTACTTTCATTATAGTCGGTATGGCAACACCCATTTTTGAATGTTCTCTGTATACATATATATATATATCTTCCTACTGTATTTTCCACTGCATGCGTCTGATGAAGTGGGTTTTAGCCCACGAAAGCTTATGTTCAAATAAATTTGTTAGTCTCTAAGGTGCCACAAGTACTCCTTCTTCTTGTAACTAAACTATTTTTCACGCAGGATGAAGTCGCACACCTTACAGAACTGTTAATGAAGTGGGCTGGGGAGCTGCAGTCTGCCATCTGCAAGTACCTTGGAGATTGGGCAGTGAGGAGGGGTAGATATACAGTGCAGAGGTTGGAGGTGGGGGTAGGAAAGCCAGACCAGCAATGACAAACCCCGTTTATTCCAGGGCCTGTTTGAGGGCTGGTTCTGTGGTGATTCTAGTCTCTTGAACTTATCTTTGTTTTTATAGAGTTCAAGAAGGAGAGAAAAAAATAAACAGGTGACTATTTATAGGCTCTGAGCAAATATATACAGAAAAGAGGGGTGTCTGTGCTGACTGACAGATGTTTAATCATCAAAGTAACACTTTTAATATAAACTATTTGAACTCAGGGCCTAGTTGAGCCCTTCAAGAGGTAGTTTTCCAAGTATGAGGAGGACTCACAAGCTGTCCTCTCCAGGTGTGTTGAGGGAGGAGATGGTGCAGGTGGGGGTGAAAGGAGGTCCACAAACATTGTTATGCATTCTAGAGTTCCCAGTACTCAGTGGGGTAAGGGAAGGCCTGTGATGACCCTGATTTGTTTCTAAGCCCTGGCAAAACAGTCTTCCACAAAGCCCAGGAGAGATAGAAGAATCATCTGTTGAGTGACAACATGCTCCAAGCATTGAGGGAGGGAAATCAGGACTGTGTAGGCAGATGGGGAGATGTGGACTGGTAGTTGCATGAGGCATGCATTGGTCTGAGAGACAGGAGCACTGCCTGGGAGGGAGCAAGAGGAGGCCACCACCATCCCAAGGCTCGTCTTTTCAGCTGCATGGGAACTGAACTCTGCTCCAGAGGGTGTGAGAGCTCTATCTGAATGGGGACTGCGCCAGTTCCACTGTTCTTAGGACATACAAAATTGAGTGTGAGATGTCAGCTGCCTCCCTGTTCCTCCTCCCTGTTCAGCCTTTCTACAAATGCCTTTTCCCACCCACTGTCCCAGTTCAGGGGCTGGGCAGCTTATTTATTGACACTGCTGCACTATGCCACAGACAGCACAGCTCTGTCATGTGCATCAGCTCCTTACTGCAAGAGCCAGGTCTCATGGTACAAGAGACACTGACTTTAGTGCTTGGGCACAGGAAAAAAAAATAGGTCTGGCTCAAGGAACATTTAGTTTGCAGCAAACAGAGGAGTGAATCTAGCCTGAACTAACCTCCAACAGTCTAACTGTTTATGTGCATCTCACTGATGTACATTAATAGTCTGCAAATGTGCTTTGATCTAGTCCTGTTTCAAAGAGGAGTAGATAAAAGAGTTCTAATGAACTGTTACTGGGTGTCAGCAAGGTGAGCACAAATACTTAGACTATGGCATACTAGGTGATGCCACTGTCCAATTGTTTGTGTACACTAAGTGCAAAAAAACAGGCTTCAGTGCAAAAGGGGCAACTGCTGTGCCCAGTTTTTCTCTCTGTTGACCATTTATTTCATCCCACATCCAGGACTAATGTCATTAGGAATTACTCTAGTCTCACAGCCTGCAGCTCCTCCTAGTCCCGTCTTTCTAGGGCCCTTTGGAGCCCTATTCTATCCTCTGTGCATGTTTGCTGCCCTCTCTGGTTTTTGGGTCACCACAGATTTGCTCATGATGACTTCACACCAAAGAAACACATGGTAAGGACACACAGCTGCTGTGGTTTGAGGATTTTTTAGTTCAGCTGGTAAGCCTAAGGAGCACTTGATCCTGGCTGCAATCAATCAAAGTATGTGGCTGTCTTTGTGATAGAGGCTTCACCTTTAAGTCAGAAGCATGTGTCCAGAACTCAGGGTATGTCTCTAATATAAAACTGGTAAATTTTATAGACGTTGAGTTTTGGAAATTGATTTTATACAATTGATTGTATACGTCCCCACTAAAAGCATTAAGTTGGTGGCATGCATCCTCAATACCATGGCTAGCATTGACTCACGGAGTGATGCACCGTGGGTAGCTATTCCCACAGTTCCCAGAGTTTCCGCTGCCCATTGGAATTCTAGGTAAAGCTCCCAATGCCTGATGGGGCAAAAAACATTGTCATGGGTAGTTTTTGGGTACATGTCGTCAGTCTCCTGTCCCTCCCTCTGTGAAAGCAAAGGCAGACAATCATTTCACGCCTTTTTTCCTGGATTACCCCTGCAGATGCCATAGCACGGCAAGCATGGAGCCCATTCAGCTCCCCGCTGCTATTGTGGGTATTGCAGACATCTTGCGCATTATCCTGCAGTATGTGCAGAACCTGTCTAAAAGACACCAGTACGAGGATGATTGTGAGGAGGACATGGACACAGACATTCCTGAAAGCATGGACTGTGGTATTGGGATATCATGGCAGCAGTGGGGCTGGTTGATACAGTGGAATGCTGATTCTGGGCCTGGCAAACAAGCACAGACTGGTGGGACCGCATAGTGTTGCAGGTATGGGATGATTCACAGTGGCTGCAAAACTTTTGCAGGTGTAAGGCCACTTTCCTTGAACTTTGTGAGTTGCTTTCCCCTGCCCTGAAGTGCAGGAATACCAAGATGAGAGCTGCCCTGACAGTTGAGAAGCGAGTGGCGATAGCCCTGTGGAAGCTTGCAATGCATGCCTGCTACAGGTCAGTTGGGAATTTGGAGTGGGCAAATGTACTGTGGGGACTGCTGTGATCCAAGTAGCCAATGCAATCACTGACATTCTGTTATCAAGGGTAGTGACTCTGGGAAATGTGCAGGTCAGACTAGATGGCTTTGCTGCAGTGGGGTTCCCTAACTGTGGTGGGGTAATAAATGGAACACATATCCCTATCTTGGCACCGGACCACCTTGCCAACCAGTACATAAACCACAGAGGTACTTCTCAATGGTGCTGCAAGCACTGGTGGATCACAAAGGACCTTTCACCGACATCAATGTGGGATGGCTGGGAAAGGTGCATGGTGCTCGCCTCTTTAGGAACTCTGAGTTGTTCAAGCAGCTGCAAGAAGGGACTTACTTCCCAGACCAGAAAATTACCATTGGGGATGTTGAAATGCCAATAGTTATCCTTGGGGACCAGGGCCGGCTCTAGCAATTTCGGCACCCCAAGCACAGTGGCACGCCGCAGGGGGCGCTTTGCCGCTTGCCGGTCCTGCGGCTCTGGTGGACCTCCTGCAGGCCTTTCTGCGGAAGGTCCGATGGTCCCGCGCTTTGGTGGAGCTGCCGCAGGTATCTCTGTGGGAGGTCCACCGGAGCCGCAGGACCAGTGGACCGTCCGCAGAAATGCCTGTGGCAGGTCTACCGAAGCTGCGGGACCAGCAGACCCTCCGCAGAAATGCCTGTGGGAGGTCCACCGGAGCCGCCTGCCGCCCTCCCGGCAACTGGCAGAGCACCCCCCGTGGTGTGCCGCCCCAAGCACGCGCTTGGCGCGCTGTGGCCTGGAGCCGGCCCTGTTGGGGACCCAGCCTACTCCTTGCTCTCATGGCTCATGAAGCTGTACACAGGCAGCCAGGACAGTAGTAAGGAGCAGTTCAACTATATGCTGAGCAAGTGCAGAACAGTGGAAGAATGTGCCTTTGGATGTTTAAATGCTCGCTGGCGCTGTTTGCTGACTAGGTTAGACCTCAGCGTAACCAACATTCCCATTGTTATTGCTGCTTGCTGTGTGCTCCATAATAGCTGGGAGAGTAAGGGGGAGATGTTTATGGCAGGGTGGGAGGTTGAGGCAAATCACCTGGCAGCCAATTTTTAGCAGCCAGACACCAGGGCAATTAGAAGAGCACAGCTAGGCGCACTGTGCAGCAGAGACATTTTGAAAACCAGTTTCATGACTGCCCAGGCTATGGTGTGACAGTTGTATATGTTTCTCCTTGATGCAAACCCGCCTCCTTTGTTGATTTTAATTTCCTGTAAGCCAACCACCCTCCCTCCTTCAATCGTAGCTGGAAATAAAGTAACTATTGTTTTGAAACCATGTGTTCTTTCTTTATTAATTAAAAAAAAAGTGAGATAACTGACAAGATAGCCCGAGTGGGATGGGGTAGGATGGGGGAGGAGGGAAGGACAAAGCCACATTGCTTATTGTAGCCACACTACAAATGAAATCTGTTTGAATGACAGCCTTCTGTTGCTTGGGCTGCCCTTGAGCCTCCTTCCCCTGCATTCTTGGGCATCTGGGTGAGGAGGATATTGGACTTGGGGAAGAGGGCAGGCAGTTATACAGTGGGTGCGGGGGTATGTGTATCTGTGCCCTTGTTGGCTTTCCTGCAGCTCCACCAGATGCCTCATGATGTCTGTTTGCTCCCCCATTAGCCTCAGCATCACCTCCTGCCTCTTCTGATCGCGCTTACTTAATGCTTTGCTGACCTCCGCCACTGAATGCTTCCATTCATTCAGCTGTGCCCTATCAGTGCGGGAGGACTGCATGAGCTCGGAAAACATGTCATTGCGAGTGCATTCTTTTCACCTTCTAATCCACAATAACCTCAGGAACAGAGATGATGGGGGAGTATAGAAACATTTGCACCTGTGGGGGAATAAAAAGAGAGAGTAAAAGTTAAGATGATATACTTCTGAGAACAAAAGGGAGACTCTTTCACAGTGAACTATAAAGCTGGGGTGTTTTGCCGTGGAATTCTGGGATTCAGTCCTGCAAAGCCTTGGTGCATCAGATTGCGACCGACAAGAGCCCAGCCCCTCACTCTAACTGGCCATTAGATTGACTCGAGCTACAACAGACTGGTAACTATAAACATCAACTGACAGGACTCTGTGTGTGTGTGTGAGACTGTTCCCCTGAAAAGATCCCATGTGCTTTGTATGAGCATAACATCCTCGCTTCGTCCATATCCATATATCATTTCATACATGCTCTCTTTGTTCTTATTTATAGCCTTCCCCTCTTCTAGAATCAAACCTACGTGTTTCTGCCAGGAAGGTCTCGAAATTTCTCTCTTTCTCATTCCATATCTTTCAGACAGAAAAATATTATTTTTGATGTTCATTATTCATTCTTTCCATATGTTCAGACCATCTTAACTTTCCAATTATTATCCTGTTTGCAATTTAATTTTAAAATTTATATTATCTTCTTATCCTAACATTACTTACCCTGTTGATCAATGTTATCTCGCACATATTTCTCAATAAAAGCATTCCCACTGCATTTATTTGGCTTTCATCCTAATCTCATAAATTAAGAATATACCAGGGTAATGGAATTTATATTATTTTTATGCCTAATTTACAGATGGTGAAGCGAGGCCCAATCGACATATTTATCAAGCAGAGACATTCGGTTGCTGAACACACAAGTAATTCTGAATCAGATGACGGCAATGTAAATGAAACCGAAGTATTGTCAACAAAAAGAATTTGTACTAGCTTTACTCGGAAATACGACTCCTCATACATTCAGTTCGGTTTTGTAGCCACGAGTGATGGTGGAGTGCCAAAACCGCAGTGCGTTATTTGTGGCGATATGTTGGCTAATGATGTAATGAAGCCGTCAAAGCTCAAGAGGCATTTAAATACAAAACATAATGAAATTAGTTCAAAGCAGAAAGAGTTCTTTGAAAGAAAGCTTGTTGATTTAAAAGGCCATCAGAAACAGATGTTTGAAGTGTCACACAAATACTTGTGCTTTGTGAGCTTCTTATAAAGTAGCGCTTTGCGTTGCTAAGGCTAAAAAGCCATATACAATTGGTGAGACACTAGTGATAGGCTGTATTAAAGATGTCTGCATGGAAATGCTGGGCCAGCAGGTGGCAAAGGAAGTGGCTCAGGTGCCACTTTCAAATGACACTATAGCTCAATGAATTCACGATCTGGCTCACGATATGGAAGATCAGCTCATAGGACAGATTAAATTAGCAAAATACTTTTCTTTGCAGCTTGGTGAATGTACAGACATTGCTAATAGGCAATACTGATGGTGTATGTGCGCTTTGAACATGAGGGTGATTTGAAATAAGAGTTTTTGTTTTCTGCTTCACTACCAACAAAAGCAACCAATTCTGAAGTGTTCAAGACTGTAAGCGACTACATCGTTAACAAATGTGGATTGGATTTCAAGTTTTGTGTAGGTGTATGTTCTGATGGCGCTGCTGCAATGAAAGGACGGCACACTGGAGTGGTTTCCCAGATTAAGGCGCTTGCACCTGAATACAAGTTGACGCACTGCTTCCTTCACTGAGAAAGTTTTGCAACAAAAAAAATGTCAACAGAACTAAACAGTGTGCTCGGCAAAGTCAGAAAAATTGTGAACCATGTAAAGGCGAATGCTTTAAATTCTAGACTATTTGTTGCATGTGATGATATGGGAGCTGATCATAAACAGCTCCTATTGCATGCCGATGTACATTGGTTATCGAGGGGAAAAGTCCTGTCAAGAGTATTTGAGCTCCGAAATGAGCTTGCCAAGTTTCTTCAGGACAAAAAAACAAATTGGTCACAATTGTTCCAAGATGTGGATTGGATAGCCAAGCTGGCTTATTTGGCTGATATCTTTGCAGGACTTTAATGATCTCAACACCTCCATGCAGGGAAGGATGACTTCATGTCTTACAATGGCAGACAAGATCGATGGACAGAAATGAAAGCTAAAAACATGGAAGAGTTGAGTGTCAAGAGATTGTTATGACATGTTTCACAACTTAGCGACAATCATTGCCGATGCAGGCGAAGGCCTTGATGTTACATCTCTATGAAATGTCATCAGTGAACACTTGGCAAAATTGGCAGAAGGGTTTGAGTTTTACTTTCTAGGAGAAGATCATCCATGGTAAGGGACTGGATGGATCCAAAATCTATTTATTCTATTGAAAGATGACTTAATTCTCACTATGGAGGATAAATTATTGGAGCTGGCTTCTGATGGAAGATTGAAGATGAGTTTCGAAACTACAACATTGCTTGCCTCCTTTTGGCTAAAAGTGAAAGCAGAATATCCTGAGCTTATTGAAATTGCTCTGAAAACTCTTCTCCCATTTTCTTCAACATACCTCTGCGAGACTGGCTTCTCAACCATGAGTGTCATTAAGACAAAGTACAGAAACAATAAGGATAGTCATTCTCCATTGTGTGTGGCACTTTCCTCAATTGAACCACGACTGGATAAGCTGACAAAGAAAAAGCAGGCTCACCTTTCACATTAGTAAAAGTTAAGGTTTTAACATGCCTAATGTTAATAATTTTTTTTATAATATCTTTGTTAGAAGACTTTTCTGGTTTGATTTTTTAATTTTTTATTTGTTCTGTAATATTGTATTTGTTTACAAAATAAACAGAAAATTAAAAAATGTCTGCCAACTTTTATTTTATTCATTATTTTCTTTCTGATATAAATTAATATTACTATGAATGTTCAAATAATATTTTCTTGGATGGTAAATGAATAATTTTATACTATCCGCACAGATGCACTGCCTTTCAGTTAGTCTTCAATGTATTTAAATGGGAACATCTCCGCATGTACACCACACTCCCATTCCAATGAATGCAGTGAAGAATGTTAGTTTTTCTGTTCTGATGTGCTACGTGCCTATGAAAAACGATAATAATATGGCACAAATATGGTACCAGTCCCTAGCACACTGGGGGAAAAAATTGCTGGTCTGCCACATCAGATAGTTTGAGAAGCACTGATCTAGTGGACAGTGGACTGGAGTGGGACACAGGACATATATGTTCCATTCCTGGATCTGCTATTACCAGCTGTGTGACTTTAGGTAAATTACTTCCCCTTTCTGTGCCTGTGTTTCCCCTCCCACCCTTTATCTGGCTCTTTGGGATAGGGACTGTCTCTCACTCTATAGTTGTGAAATGCCTAAACACAATGGGGCACCAATCTATGCTGGGAATGCTAGATGCTACTGTAATGCAAATAAGTACTAATCTCTCTCCAGCCAGATCAGTGTATTGAGAGAGGCATGGTGCCAGCACAGGACTGGGAACCAGGAATACGTGAATGTTAATCCTACCTCTGATATTCTGTTTTTGGGCAAATCACTTAAACACTCTTCTCCGTTTCTTGTAAAATATGATGAATAATAATTAATTATTTAACAGTACTTAATAGTGGGTGGAGAGGTGTGAGGATTACTTAGTTAATGCTTGTACAGTGCTTTTACATGGAACTTAATTTTCAGCCCAGCTTTAAGGGCTCAGTCCTTGAAATACTTATGCACGTGGAGTAGAACCACGGAGGAGAGTGGGACTACTCATACTAATGAAGTTACTTACACATGTAAATGTTTCCCAGATCTTAGCCTGGATGTATTAAATACTATGTATTAATTTACACTGATTTTTCCCCTTTAATCATCCATAATATTTTGCATATATTTAAGGCCATAATTTTGGAGTTGCATGTTATCCATCTGAGGGTCTTTATAATTTAACAGGTGATGTTCAATACTCCTGTTTTCTTCTTATTTCATATGTTACAGCTATTTATTTTGCCTGCATTATAAGCAAGTACTGACATCCTTATATTATAGAGGGGGGAACAGTGACATAGTAAAAATAACAGAGAGAGTCACTGTCAGAGCTGTGATTAGAACTCATCTGTCCCTTGTATCTAGTCCTGTCATCACACCTTTAGTCAAACCCATAAAACCATTTTTGTCTTTAGGCTCCTGATCTCTGGAGTCCATTTACACTAGCTTTATAATTCCAAGGAGGAAAATTGCTCATTTAAAAAAATATTACATGCATTGAGCTATTCAAAGTGTCTTTCACACCTTTGCGCCATAAATTGAACATTTAAACAACGATGGTTTTTTTTAAATATATGCAGAACATTGTGATTGATATAGGATAGAAGGTCTATTGGAGTGGGAAAGTGTGGGGAGTATTAAAACAGTTGGCTCCCATTTATCTGAACAGCCTGGGGGACATCTGAAACTTTTGGATAAAGGGGCACTCGTATAAATGGAATTGCTATTTTAAATTGCAGATTCACTGGTATAGAAATAGAGGGAAATAAGGGAATAATACTGATGTTTGCTTACTAGTTTGTACTTTAAAAAAGGGTAAAAAAATGAGTTTATTAAATCATCAAAATTGTATGGACATAAACTGCTGTTGCCATTGAAATGGAATTATGGTTGAGTACTTGGTCAGAACCACTATGGAAATAAAAGGTTGTTGATTAGTCCTAGCAGGCACTATGAGGCTAATTGGGAAGTTACTAGTGAGTAATTAAGTAACATAAGGCTATGGTGGAATCACACAGCTAGGATTTTCAGATAAAGGGAATTCAGAAAACTGGAATTATACTTCATGTCTGTGTTATTAAAAAGTGATCAATCATGGACAGCTCATTGCTCTGTGTTTACTCTGTAGATATCTTTTGTAGCCAGTCTCATAAATGTACCCTTCTTGATCAGCATTTGCAAAAATCTTAGTAGCACTTATTGACTGACAGTGGTTAGTGTAATTACATTAATGTAGCCTATCTAATGTCATCAAATGTGATGTATGTGGCTACTTTGCAGTGAGTCTAGTGGTCAGATTGCATATTAGTTTCAGTGCCACATAGTTTGGGATCACTTTCTTTCCTACCAGACAACTATTTTTATCTCTCTGGTGTATTGAAAACTGTGTTAAAATTGTAAGCTGTCTCTTTAAATTTCAGAGGGGTTTCCTGGTCCTTCTTGCAGACTAGAGGTCTCTGTAGAAAAGCATGCAATGCTGGGCTAGAAATAGTCAGCACACAGATTAGATTAAGATGAGGTGATTTGTGCCTCTGCTTTAGGGAACTGCCTGTTTTGTCTCCCTCTCTTTTGGGGTAGTTGTGTGTTATCATTCTGCATTCTAAGCCTCAAAGTAGTGTTACATTGCAACCTTCCAGAAAGAGTATTCATATTTTAATCCAACTTCTCTGTGTATATATTGTGAACATAGCAATCTCAGCAATGTTACTGTCATAGTATATGCAGACTTTTTTGAAGCCAAGTTGAAGGTTGTCCATGGATTCCACTTTCAAATGCCCAGGGCACTTTTTGTTGTTAAAAAGAGATTTAAAAAAAGGATTATATGCAAAAGCTATGCAGATAAGTATTGCGCATAAGAGGGCTTTTTTTAGGAGGTAAACATTTATATTTAACTACAGATTCTTAAAAAGACTGTTTTCTTCTTTTAAGGCAACTCTGTGAAAGTTCAGTTGACTGTATTATGTGTAGAATTTTTTTCTTCCCTTTTAAATTAAATGCAGAGCTCAGTTAAGAGCTATCCATAATCTTTTTTCTCTCTCTCATTTCCAGATTTTTGACCTGCAGCTTCTAGTAACTTGTAAAAATATTAAGAAGACATTGGTAGTGACTCCAGAATTAAGCTTGCTTTGGGATTTGAACTCCATATTTCTGATTTACACTTAATCACTGGATTAAGTCTTCAAATCTGGCACAAGAACTCATCATAGTACAAGTGAATTTTCAATCTAATTTTAAATTCAATATTTTTCATCTCTTCCAAGATAAAATATTTTAAAATGTTTCCTTTGTGAAATGTTCCCTGTTTTCCTCGGATTTCTAGCTAAAGAACCAAAGTCATAAATGTCTTCAAAAACTCCAAAATTCTCTCTCTCTCTCTTTCTCTCACACACACACCCACACACAACCTTCTAACATACTGGCCGATTTTTGCCCTGTAGAATTAAGTGCATCTTGCATCCCTTGCTTCAGGATGACCTAATTGAATGATGCCAAGATTAGCCACTGAAATAGTCAAGCACTGTCAGCTGCTTCATTTTCTGATGTTGCCAGCCTACCTTTCTGGTCCACCAGCTCTACTCAGTATAGACCCTGGGCAGACAGGGAGGTGTCATGGACAGCATAGGTATGGGGAGTCATCTAGAAAGCATGGAGGGAAGGGGATCAAGGTGATGATGCTCTTGTGAGGATATAAGGAGCACAGGGCTCAGCTGGGTAACAGAGACTGATGGGACTGTGAGCAGTCAGTGAAAGAAGGTGAACACTACATGCAGGGGCTGATGTTGGCTGCTGCCATACAGGCAGACTTGAGTCTCTATGGTACAGCAGAAAGCGTTACCTGGTGTTTCTGCAGAGATAAGTCAGTGGTACTTGTTCATCAGAGCATCCAGGATTCCCCATTGTACAGCCGAGACCTGGAAGTGCTAATTCTTTAATACTGCTACATCAACTCCCGAATGCACAAGTTGGCAGCACTGGGACCAAGTAACGTGGGTGGGAGGGGGGGAGTCATAGGACAAAGCTAGGAATGTAATTGTGAGGCAGGGGGAGAAACCCAGTAATCTTGGGGATGTAGGTGAGGCCAACATGCCCTGCATCTTTCCCCCAGTTTTACCCTTCTTAAGATAAAGAGAGACAGATTTTGAAAATAGATCAGGAGAAGATAAATATTTTGCAATAGAAGTGGATGGGGTGGGGTGAGGGGAAGGTGGGGGATCATGACCATGGAGAAGACAGAGAAATTTACAGATGGAGGGAGATAGCAGGGAGAGTTGTGGATTTCGTTTCCATAATAACGCTCCTTTCCTCTCTATGCCTCCGTTTACATACCTGCATTCATACTTCCCCTTTGGTGTTCCCATAAGGTTTCTAGGAAGTCTTTGCTCTTCACCCTTCCAAGCTGTAGTCCCAAAGTGGTGGATCTCCACAAGCCTGTCAGATCTTGTCTCCCCTCTAGTAAATAGGAAGATCACAAGAGGCAGAAGCTGCCTCATGAGTAGAGTTTATAGCTGCACTCTGGAGGCAGCTTCGGCAGCAAATCTCCAACACCCATCATAAAAAGAGGCATGGGGTTGGGAGGGAGGGAAATACATGCCACTGAAATAGTCTCAGGATAGAAACTATGCGTTTCACTCAGAAGGCAACTGTAGCTGGGTGGTTACCTGCTCCTGTCCTTCAGAGTGGAAAACAGCCCAGGAAAGTGCTGTGGTTGGGGCAAGAAGCCTGGGCTGATTAGGGAAGGTAGGCTCAGCTGTGACCAGGGGTGGCTCCAGACCCCAGCACACCAAGCGCGTGCTTGGGGCGGCATGCTGCGGGTGGGCGCTCTGCTGGTCGCTGGGAGGGCGGCAAGCGGGCTGCCTTCAGCGGCCTGCCTGCGGAGGGTCCACTGGTCCCACCTGCGGGAGGTCCACCGGAGCCGCGGGACTGGCGACTGGCAGAGCGTGCTTGGGGCGGCGAAATGTCTAGAGGTGCCCCTGGCTGTGACCAAGCCCCAGTCAAGCCCACCTGGCCCCTATAAAAGGCAGTGAGCCAGAGGCCCAGGGAATTTCTCTCTGGCTGTACAGAGAGAAGGGCCTGGCTGCAGGAAGCTAGAGAAGGGTACCTGAGTGGAGCAGGGCTGGGGAAAGGCAGAGGAGCTGGGGAGCTCCAGCCTGGAAAGCCCCAAGCTATGGCCTCGCACAAGGCCAACAGGTACTGGGGGTTGCAGAGGGCAGTCCAGGGGTAGGCAAAGGCAGCAGGTCCAAACCCAACCTTGCCAGTGATGAGTAGGCTGATACTGCAATCTGCCCCTGGGTGTGGGGGCTAGATGATGACTGGCAGTAGCCTGATACTGAGGTGAGGTGGGGATAGTGGGTGGGGTTTCCTGAGGAGAGGAGACCCTGAGAGAAATGGGTTACTGCTATGAGGCAGCACCCCAGATAACAGGGCACCAGAGTCCAGAGAGGGACACGGGGGCCAAGTGGACAGGCAGATCATGGGGCTGCAGAGGGCACTCTGGAGCTGGAATGAGCTAATTCCTGGAAGTCACCAGCAGGAGGAGCTGCAGGGGTGAGCCTGCTCCTCTACAGCAACTTTTTTCTATGATGAACCTCCTGTAATTTGCCACAGGGAAGACCTGATCTAACAGACCTGAGACAGCCGAACACTGTGGGACTACAACGAGAGAAGATGAAGACCTCTCGCAATCCCTGTAGATGAGGGGACATCTATCATTCCTGTTCCCAGCACAGCTAGTTCCCCCACATGGATGCTTACCCCCTCATACTACTCTATGGTTCTGTTAACCTCTCCCAAGCCTCCCCAACAGGGCTATGTACCCTCAGGAGCAGGAGGGTGAGGGAGGGAATCAGGGATGTCTGTGTTAATATCCTGGCACTTGAAGTACTCCCCTTGCATAGCGTTATCAGCTCCATGTCATGTCAAATTTCCTAACCTCTATGGCTTCCTATCACTGAAAAGTATGGGAATGACTGGCAGCCAGAGCACTGAATGGGAGAAACAAGGCTCTGTGGACAATCTGGCACGAGGAGGAACTGCATGTTTCTGTGCCGTGAAAGGCACTTGATTTGTTAATGCCAGAGCACTGCTGCCTTGGCGCACTGGGAAGCCAGAGCAGTAGTGCTGCAAAAAATCTCCATGTAGAAGTAAGTGGTTGCATTTTGTTTGTTCAACAGCTTTGTGACTGGAGTTTAAGGTACTCTCGTATCTTTCATGCAGGTGGAGGGAGAAGGAATGTGTGTTATGGGAAGGAAAAAGTGGTGAAGGTTAAATCTTAGTTCAAGAAGTTAAGTTAGGACTTAACCAGTGATTTCAAGACATTATTTTTGGTCCAATATGCACTTGAAAAACCTTAACTTTTTTGAATTGTTTTGATTACAGCAATATATATTAAGTACAGATGACCAAACATGATATTCACCTTGGTTTTATACCTTAGCTATGGTTCTCTTTTGTCATTACAAGAAATCATATGCAGCCAAGTGCCATAATGATATTTCACTGTCCCCATTTTTTTAGGACTGCAAAATAACTGTGTTGAAGGGAAGCAAGAAAAAACAGAAACATAGAAAAGATAGTATTTAAATGGAGGCATGCTATTATTATCAATTCTGTTACTTGACTATAAAGATGGAGAATATATTCTCTTATGCAGATTTAACTCTCCTCCCACCTAATTTCAGGAACACTTTCTCTATGAGAATTCCCTTCTCAGTATGCATAATCATATCATAGATTCACATATCTAATTCGCCCTAACTCCCCTGTGAATTACAAAAGTAATGTATGTACAGACTAGCCAAAATAAAGACTTCCCCAGAGAGACATACAGAGAATTTCTTGAGGCTTTGTCTTAAGGAAATGTCTCTTTAAGTCCAGACATTTAAACTACGAATTGTCATGGGACAATAAATATTCTAGAAAATGTTTTTATATCACCAGTCACCACCTCTGTCAGATCTATCCTACCTAATCTAGAAGTATTTCCATTTCCATTTTTTTTCTCAGTCCATCCTTGCCGCACATTCTCTGACAAGGATGAACTGAAAAAAAATTAAACTCAGTAGGCCAAATGTGGTTCTCATATAAGTGGATGTAACTCTGCTGAAGACAATGAAGTCACACCTGCTCATACCAGCGATGGATTTTGGCCCATATGTTCTTATGCGATTAACGTCTGTGGCTAATATTTTCAAAAACACTTAAGTGCCGTAACAGAAGAATAGAGCAAAATTATTTCCAGTGAAAAAATGTAGATTTGGCACCACAGGAATATTTTATATTTTCTAAATTGACATTGGTTTCACTGTTTTTTTTTTGTTTTTTTTGTTTGTTTGTTTGTTTGTTTGTTTTTGTTTTTGTTTTTTTTTTTTTTGTAAATTAAAACCTAAAAAATCTGGAAAAAAATGGAAACATTTTGTTCCAACATTTTCAAAAAGAAGTTTCATTTTTAGGCTTAAACAAACATTTCTTTAAAAGACTCCTCTAATTTTATTTTATAAAATTAATCAAAAATATTTAAAAATGTTTGAAATCAAAACAAAACATTTACATTTGCAAAAAAATTGAATTTTTTTCAATTTTTCAGAATTGCCAATGAACTGAAAAATCCCTTATTTGCACAGTTTCACACAAGAATTTGTCTCATTTTCAAAAGTGACTTAGGCACTTGATGGTCTAAGTCTCACTAAAAGTCAATGGGACATCAGGATTTTAAATGCTTAAATCATTTCTGAAAATTTAATCTTATGTCTGAGATAGTACCAAAATCTGTGTGTAGACTTTGGAGTTTGTGGGCACTATGGTTGTTTACTCAAACAACTATGAAAATGAAAATTTCAGGTGAAATCTTCAAAAAAAAAGAATAATTTAAACCATTTTCTTTTGAAAAATATTAGTAAATATTACAGCCCCCTCCTCCTCCCTGGAATGTTTGAGTCCTCTGTGAAATATGGAGGTTTTAATCCTGCTTTAACAACAAATCAACACAATCTTAACTATGAAGTCTCTAATAATGCCTGCATAATAACAGTATGCACAATTGTTTTTCATGAATTCTATTTTTATTTCTTCCTCCCACCCCTAGTTTTATAAATGAACTCTTTCCATTTGAGGCACTTTCCTTTAAAAATGTCATTGATGTCATAAAAATATGCTTCATTGGAATGAATAATGATACACCTAAAACATCACAAGCCAAAACCACAGTGTCAAAAACTGTATGGCTGTCATTGAATAACTGTAAAAATGAGAGAGGGAAAAAAATGTATATTTTTATCACACTTACATTTTGTTTTGTTACATACTACAGCTACTGAATGCTAACACCACACACAATTCATCAACTGTTATTTAAGAGCAAATATTTACTGAAAATACCACCTCTGGCAAGTATGCATATGGTTTCAGATAGCTTAATATTGATATTCAATTGTGTCTAATAACATTCTCATCAACTCAGTCACTCTGGAAGAGATTGAGAAACAAATGATAACACGCTATATTTAATGTCTTGTTTTGATAGACTTTCTATGCAAAGAGATGAGAATTTTAGAAAGAAATAAAGTAATTTAAAAGTATACTATAAAGTCTGAATCATCTTTGGTTTATAAGTTTTATAGATGTCCATCTGTTTCCATGAACAATATCTAGGCACAATTTATTTCTATATAACCTCCAGATAGTTATTTGGATTCATGGATTATGTGGACAGTTTGAAGAGAAAGCGTCCCCACTAAGGATATTTTAGACTTGCAGCCTGGCTAGCTAGCCTGACCAAGCACTGGCTTCTGGCACTGACCAAGCTTTTTATGTTGCAAAAAGATCTAGCACCATGGAGAGTGCTCACCATGAGTAAACTGTTTGTACTAGATTTTCAAGGCACCGGTGCGTCTGACTGGCAATTGCTTCCCTAATTACACAAACCATTGCAATTGTATGCACGTCGGGCCTGAGCCAAAGGCTACGGAAATGTACTGACGTAAGGACTTCAGATGTAAGGACTTCAGATCAAGCCCATAAACATTTCAGCAAGCAGTGCTTTAGACTCTAAAACCGTCCATTTAAGCAAGAACAAATGGGCAGTTCTGTGATTATGGCCATCAGTTAAATGGTCAAGAGTGCACAGATTAGGTACCTAGTGTGCAGCTGAACTTTGGTGACATATTATCAGAAAAGTTGCAAAATTCAACAGACAAAGAAATCACTGTGCATTACAGATTTCACTCTACTAGGTTATAACATGTAAAGTCTACAGAATTATTGGGGGGGGTTTGCCATAAATTGAACCTAATTCAGACAGCTTTTTAATTTTCTATTCTGACCTTATTAAATGTAGAGAACTTTCAGCTTTTCTCTCTCAAGTGGTGATACGCTGTCTGTATCTTACATAAGGTATTTGGTGCCAGTCCCATTGCATCTAGATGCCCATTAACCTTCCTCAAATAAAGTCAACAGCAAAGGGGAGCACAGTATCAGTGGTCATTCAATATAAGCTAAATTATAAGTACAATAATTTATTCCATAGAAAAAAACTACATTAAAAGAACATTATTGAGGTTGCAAAGCCACACACTCAAAAGTGAGGGAATGCCAACCTTAATTCACCCCATTTGTGCATACTCATTATGATAACTGTGTTATATACTACTTTTTTCTACAGGGCCCTTACCTCTTTCAGGGCACAGAATGGTATTTACTCTGTGAGCAGCTAGGCAATATTTCTAATCATTGTTCAATCGTTGGCCCCATGACTGACTTACTGCACGCTTTTGAAAATCTACTCTGAAGACATAATTACTAATTTCCTCTTGGACTTCTTTATGGTGCTCATCACTAGAGTATTTGCCAAGTATCAGAGGGGTAGCCCTGTTAGTCTGGATCTGTAAAAGCAGCAAAGACATGCATCTAATGAAGTGGGTATTCATCCACAAAAGCTCATGCTCCAATACGTCTGTTAGTTTATAAGGTGCCACAGGACTCTTTGCTGCTTTTAGAGTATTTGTGTGCTTCACAAACATTAGTGAATTAATTTTCACAACGCTGTGAGGTACGTGGGTGGTATTATGCCCATTTTACAGATTTGGAATGGAGGCACAGAGTGATTCAAATAAAAAATATCTGCTAATTTTGGGTGCCCACAAGGCTGGCTCTACTGTTTTTGCAGCCCCAAGCAGAGCACCGAATTGCCTCCGCGGACAGCGGGAGCAATCCGTGTGCCATTAGAGTGGCATGCGCGCTACTCTACTTTCCCCTCGGCCTCGAACTGCTCCTGCCTCTGCTCCCAGGCTGGCTGGGGCACTTAGCGGGGTGAAGTGTGGATCCCAGCGCACGCCACTGAACTGCTAGGACCAAGCTGGAGCTCCCCGCGACAAACTCTTGGAACCACCCCCACCCGACCCGCTCTGTGCCATTGCAATTTGTCCGACCAGCACACCCAGCCATGGGAGGATCGTTCCAGCTTCAGGAAGGGCCGGTCTGGAACGGGGCAGGGAGTGGTACACTGCCCCCAGGGGGAGCTACGCAGGGGTAACACATGTCCCCCGTCCCTCCCCCATCAGGCCCAGACCACCCAAGGGGACGCCTCTCCCTCAGCTGTGCCCAGGCCGGGCTGACTCATTACTCTGCAAGGCTGCTGTGGGTTGGCCCCAGCCGGCTGCCCACAAGCGCTGCCCAAGTTACACAGGACCCCGGCACTCTGCCGACTGAGCTGCAGCCCAGCGCTGGTGCATGTGGAGTGTCCGCGCTCCTATCTCCACAGGCCCTGCTCAGCCCGCTGGGGATGGCTTGGGAGGCGCCGGCTCTGAACCTGGCCCCAGACACCACTGGGCTGGACACTTGCAACTGGCTATGGCAGGGGTATTGTGCTAGGTGTGGGCAGTCCATGTGCCTTTAGAACAGCACGTGTGTTTCTGTCGTGGTGGCAATTCGATGGCAGCTTTTGTCTTCAGCTAGAAGACAGAAGCTGCGCCGCTGTGGACAGCTGAACTTAGAAGCTGCCGCTGAATTGCTGCTGCCACAGAAACGCGTGTGCCACCCTAAGGGCACACAGACTGCCCCTGCTGTCCATGGTGGCAATTCGGTGTGCTGCTTGGGGGCAAAAACACAGGGACTGCTGCCCCTTGTAGACTGCTACCCCAAGCACCTGCTTGGGATGCTGGTGCTGGAGTGCCCAAGTGGAGATACCTGTGACCCAATTTTCTGAGTATTTAGTATTATATTGCACTGTGTTTATTCAAAGCACAGCTTTGAGAGAGGCACTGGGTGTTTGAGGTGGCTGCACCTTCTCCTCTCCAGTTAAGCTGTCCCCCACAGCACCAGCAGCCCAGGTACCCCTCTAGACAAGGAGAGAAAGCCAATGAGTCAGGGGAACTGGCTTCAGCACACACACATTGCTCCTCCCCCAAATATAGCACTCAAACTATGCTTATGGAGGGGATGCAACTGCCCCTGGAGCTCCACCTCAGCCCTCACTGTCCTTTAGGCAGTGTTTAAATCCTCAGCTCATCCATGCCCCATCACAGCAGAGTGTGATGCCCCCAGTGCCCAGGCCACCTGACAGATTGCTCTGCAGTGCCACTGGAGGGGGCTGTTCCCAGGTATCTGCTCCGGGCAGCACTTGGGCTGCAGCTTCTCAGTCTTTCCTACCTGCGGCAGCTGGGACGGGATTTTGCAACTTTTGTTCACAGATGGTGGCAGATGTGGTGCTGAAGTGTAGCAAGATTTAGCAGCCTCTCTCTCACCTCTCCCTCTGACTGCCCTGCACAGTGCACCATGCCACAGAATCCAGTATCCCCAGGGGGTACACCCTCTACCTTCTCTACAGCCTGGGATCACCCACCCCAGAGGATACATCCTCTACAGACAGGGATCTCCTGGACACATCCAGTTCCCAATCTGCCATCTCTTGAAGACACGACTAGAGTCCCCCATGCTCTTGGGCCTTTTCCCTTCCAAGGACATTTCCCTGTTCTAGTTTAAACTGCATGGAAGAAGCAAAGCATGGCTGCACCCCTCGCCATGTACATCCTCTCTCTGGAGCCCAGGGCATGACAACCTTCTCCCTCCACTCTCTAGTGAAACAGACACCTTCCCTCAAGACCATGGCAGTGAGCAGCCCCCTTGGCTGGGGCATGTGTGCAACTCTCACATTGCCAGGAAGTTGACTCCTGAGTCTTACCCATGCTGCACAAACCAGTACGCTGAGTAACAGAGGGAGGAAACTCTGTCTTAGGCTGTGAAATAATCTCACAAGGGAAAGGCTGGAAACCCCAAGGCTTGGGACTTTTGAAAGGAGACTGGACAAAACCTATTGTAAGACATAGCCCTGCACCGGCAGGGAGATAGCCAAGATGGGATGATTACAGAGGGCTTTCTCTCATCTAATTCCAGCCCACTATCCTGGGAGTACAAATCCTTGTACTAAAGACCTGGTGCCTAGATCCCATTGCTCTTGGATTGTGAATTAGAGCCCTGTCATGCAATTCTTACCGGGTCAGTAGTATAGAACAGGTGTTCTCGAACTTCATTACACCGCAACCCCCTTCTGATAACAAAAATTACTACGCTACCTCAGGAGGAGGGACTAAAATCTGAGCCCACGTGAGCCCCACTGCCCCAGGCAAGGCAGCCAAGGCCAAAGCCCAGGGGCTTCTGTCCCAGATTGGAGGGGTGCGGGGCTGTAACCTGAGCCCCACTGTCCAGGGCTGAAGCCCTTGGACTTTGGCTTCAGCCCCGGGCAGTTGGGCTCAGGCTTCGGCTTCAGCCCTGGGCCCCATTAAAGCAGGGGAGTGACCCACTTTGGGGTCCCAACCCCCAGTTTCAGACCCCCCAGTGTAGATCCTGCTGTTAACACAGCTGTTAGCCGGTGCTCTTGTGTTTATCTGACTGAGTGCATCCCCACAATATTGTGAGCAAGTATTCTGACACTGCTAGCTTGCTGTGTGGAGCCTAGTGTGTTCGTACTGTAAATTTTTAGCACTCACACCCTATTATATGTATCTTATTGTGCTGGTAGTGCTAGCGCCCTGGTCTATTGACATTATGCTAGAAATATGAAGACTGAATATAGTGCCCTGGTGTGATGGCCACTCTGGGCTGTTGATGTGAACCGTCGATTGTTGTGTGCAGTCTGGTCAGCAGAAAGAAACTTGAGCATGCTGCATGAGGACAGACTCTTCTGAGATTTTAGCTGTTAAGATCTAAGAAGTTTCTACTGTTAATGTGTGAACTATGATTTTTCAAAGGCTTATAACATGGCTAAATTTAGGTGGATTCACAGGGATGGCAAAAGGGCTCATCTCTAACACAAAGGTCACCCCCGCCCCCTTTATTAAGTTTCAAGTCCCTGCTCCAAAGTCTGGGGCACTAGAGCATTCCAAAGTAGAGGTCATCAGATTATTTTTTTTAATACTGAATTTTTCTCTTGGCTCATTCTCATCTAGTTTAAGATCAGAAGAACATCTAGTCTGACCTCCTGTATATCGCAGGCCACCAATACCAGCAAGCACCAGCACACTCACTCCAACAACTGCAAATTCCAAAAAAAAAAAAAAATCCATCATGGAACAGATTCCTGGAATGGAAAATTTCAGCCCAACCAGTTAAAGTTTGGCAAAAATATAAGCATGTTTTATAATTGTACATGTTGGGCATCCTTAATAATAGGCAGTACTACCTGTCCCATCAATAATATTGGCAAAGTAACCATTAAACTGATCTCTATTAGACTTTGATGATTAGATTAACTTGTATACTTGGGTCTCTTTCTTCTAAATTGTATAGCTGTGATTGTGTTTCTGTAGTTTTGTTTCCCCCATTTCCTTGTTTAATAGAACGTTACCCACATGTCATCTTCCTATGCTTTATTGTCTTGCTTGATACTGCATCTAATCATGTTGGTTCATAAACTTAACATCTCTTTAAATAGCACAGCACGTATCAGAGGACTAATTAGTTAACTGCTTCCTTGTGAGCATTTATTAGACATTCCCAAAACTCCTGTTGCATTGCTGGCATACTCAACTAATCTCAGTTCATTTCACTGAGAAAAATGGAGGTTCAATACACGGGAAGTGGCTGTGCTCAGTGGATAGGTGTTTCCCTCAGGGTATGTCCATACTGCAATGTAAAAAAAAACCCTGTGTCATCGAGTCTCGAGCCCAGGTAAGCTGACTGGGGCTGGCAGGGATCAGGCTGCAGAACTAAAAACTGTAGCTGACCAGGCTCAGTCTGGAACCCGGGCTCTGAGACACAAACCATTATGGGATTTCAGGGTCCAGGTTCCAACCTGAGCCTACATGGCTACATGGCTGTTTTTAGCTTCACAAACACAAGTTAGCTGATCCAGGACAGCTGTGGTCTTTTAGCCCAGGGTCTTTTATTGCAGTGTAGATGTATCATGAGTGTCTCCATAATGGCTGCTGCTATGTTTTTCCTTCCTGGGGAGCAAAATAGTTATGGTCTAAATTACTTTTCTTTGAGATTAATTGAGACAACAGAAAGTGGTCCAGTAAAAGATATTACTTCATTGACCTTGTCTCTCTAAAGAAGAAGGAACAAAGTTGCAAAGCTGTGTACTCTCACTGGGGTTTGGTGTGTCAGTATCAACCCTTGCTATAGGCTGTGTCTAAAGGCTATACACACAGCTTAAAGTAACTTGATAGAAACTTTAAATTGCAAACATTTAAAAAAGAGCGAGTTTAATATTTATTCCAAATTCAACACACAACACTAACTTATTTTGGAGAGGGGAGGGGAATGGGAGATATATCAAGGGTTCTTGAGAATCACATTTTGCTTTTTAGGAAGTAGGCCTACCCCAGTTTGTAGGAGAGGGTCTACATATTCAGACTATTAGAGGCTGAGATTTAAGAAGTGGTTTATCTAAAAGGAAACCCCAATCTTAAGCCAAACCCTTACAAGTAAAAAATTGAAACCAAAAGTTATGTTTTCCCAGAGTATTCCACCTGGAAAATATATAGATATAGAAGGTTTTTTTCCTTTCTTTGCTCTCATTCGTCAAATGACTGGGTAAACGATCAATTCAATGAAATAAGCTCTGATGCTTTGTTACCTCTTTGGTTAATCATATTCATTGCACAGTGCTGCACTGAAAGTGGCCCATGGGGCTGCATTGAAAAGGCTGTTCTAATCATCTAAAGAGACAGGGGAATGGGCTTTTCTCCAGAAGAAATAAACAAAGGAGAAAAATATATCTTCCAGCAACAAGCAATATCCACTCTCACTCATACGTGCTTTTAAGCTGAGGTAGGTAATTTTGTTCATAAGGTTTGAACTGGTGTGTTTATTTAAAACAACACAATAATCCACCACTACAAAAAATAAAAATTGTTTTCCATTCATTGTTAAAGCTTATCCAGTGAACATCAAGCAGATTTTTAGAATAGGCAATTCCTGGGTCAACAAGCACATGTTGTTTCTCAACATGGTACTCATTGGCATACACCTACCCACAGCTGGCTAAAGGCACTGGTCATGGCGAGACACAAAGCAAAATACATTTAAACACGGCTTAATGCAGTGCATGAAATACTTAGGTTTTCTGAGTCTGCTGCTGGCTTTCTATTCGGGTAACAAAATAAGTGCAGCTATAGAAAGGAATTTGAACATTGCTAAGTAAGTTTGAAATCTACCATTACCAGAATTAATGTATTAATGGGGACTCAATGCCTCAGGGGGTGGATACTGAGGAAATGAATTGGGATAGTCTAGTCTCATTGTCCAAAAAGCGCAAAACATAAGCAGTGCAACAGTGAAAAGTTGTATGAATTTTAAAATTACTGTGGCATTAACAATTTAAGGGGGCCTTAGTATACATTTATTTCTTAAGGTAAGAGTTCTAAACTGATAGTGCCCCTTTAAATTAAAGGAGTTAAAATAAAAAAAGTTAACAGGACAACCACAAGCTGCGCAGTTATAAAAAAAGTTTTGGGATCTACTGTCCCCTTGATTTGTTGGTGTAGGGGAGGAAACTGATGTTACTCTAAAGTAATGCACAGGTGTCAAGTATCATTAATAATAACTGATCTAGTCATAATTTAATTAATCATTCATATTATTATAATCAGTTAACAATTAGTCATTTTAATAGCTCCATAAATGTGCATGGTACTTTACAGACATACAGGAAAACATATTACCCATCCTGAAAAACAGACAGACAAGAAAAACAAAGTCACAGAACAATATAAGTGAGGGAAGATATGAAAACATTTTACTTATTTTTCAGCTCTAAATAATAATGAATACACACACAAACCCTAGGCACCATTTAACGATGCCCATACCAGCATTAGTGGAGAAGAGAACAAGGTCATTGTAACCTATCCATTATTTCAACATATATGTTATAGTCATATAAGGGATGAGTTACCAATGCCCAATAACCAATAATTGAAAGCTGCAGAATAGATTTCATTGTTATACAACACAGATGTGATGTTACATGCAACTGATTTGTTGTTAAACACCCTTGCCCAACAGTTAGCTATTAATATTGTCCTCCTCCATATGACAGAAGGCTTTGTTGCTTGGTGGTTTTCTTATTGCTTCATTAGCAATGCTTTTAATTAAACAATACTGAGGGAGATACAAAGGCAGATGCATTTCCTAGGGACTAATAATTGGCTGGAAGGAATTTATAACCAAAAGGCTCCACCAAGGACCGTTAACCCCAGCTAATCATTAATTCTTAGGGAGTGCTTTGCAGTTGGTTTGTTACTTTTGTTACGAAATTAACATTGACCACACGGGGTTTTGTAGCTGGTGATGCAGTTTCATCTAGCACGTATAAGGTGCTTTAATACAATTAATGCCCTGTACAGTAGCCAGATTTCTTGAAACATCTTTCATTCTGTTCGTCCTTATAAAGGGGATAGACATTCATATACTTTTAATGTTCTTTTCCTTTTGTGGTTTGACTAAAATTTTAAAGTGTTTGAGCAGTTTTTATTCACACAAAGCTCCCTCTGAAATCAATGGGAGTGTTGCCATGAGAAAAGCCATAGTAAAAACTAGAGCAGTGGTTCTCAAAGCCAGTCTGCCGCTTGCTCAGGGAAAGCCCCTGGCAGGCTGGGCTGGTTTGTTTACCTGCCATGTCCGCAGGTTTCGCTGATCACGGCTCCCACTGGCCACGGTTCGCCGCTCCAGGCCAATGGGGGTGGCAGGAAGTGGCAGCCAGCACATCCTTCAGCCCGTGCCACTTCCCGCAGCCCCCATTGGCCTGGAGTGGCAAACTGTGGACAGTGGGAGCTGCGACAGGCTGAACCTGCAGACAAGGCACATAAACAAACTGGCCCAGCCTGCCAGGGACTTTCCCTGAACAAGCGGCGGACCAGCTTTGAGAACCATGGCACTAGAGTGTGTTGAAAAAGAAGAGAAAACTTCATGAAAAGTTTTGAAATTTCCAACCTGTTTATAATTTGCCAGGTTCAAAAAACAGACCCATGATATCTTTATTTAAAATTTTGTGTGAAAAAATTAACAGTAAAAGTAAGGATCAAAAACTTTACATAAATTATTATCAGAATTGTTAGTCAATATGTCCTTTATTGAAAACCATGTTACTGGCAAATGATTTACCAAACCCTTTCTCCCATAAATGAAGAATGTTGATACATTTGTAATAAATATAGCTATAGAAGTTCATGAAAAAAACTATTTCAAAGAAGGAAGCAGGTGTTCTTTTTCAAAACACTGAAAAAAGGCTTTTTAGAAAAACATTTCTTATTTGAAAATAAAACTCCCTCAGTAAAAACTGAGTTAACAATGTCCACTTTAACCCTTTATATATGAGAAGCTAAAGGTGTGGCCAGTCCCAATGCTTCAAAGGACTGCCACAGAATACAGCTGGCCCATGGCGCATGGGCAAAAAACAAAATCCTTCCAGAACTTTGCAGGTGACCATGTGACCCCCTGAAGCATGAGATTTGATTATAGTCATTGTCTTGCAGACAATGTCATTGTAGAGCTGTAAGTGTTATTATGAACATGCTGAGGGCAATGCTGAGCTTCCTGTTGTCTCTCCATGGCCCATGAAGGGAGGGAATAAGCAAGGGGAACAGGCAAGGGAAACTTCCAGATTCCAAGCCAGAAGGGATCCTCTCCCCACAACCATACAGCCCTCTCCTGCCACAGGCTATGGAGTTTCTCCCAGAACTTGATTAAAGCATATATTTTAGTAAAATGTGTAATCATCATTTGCTAGTGCATAAACAAACCTTTGATCTTTGATGAAGTCCATTAAGGCAATGTTATTCATTTTTCCCTTTTCTAATTTTCCTCTTCTGTGCAGGTCATCTGTGTTTTAAAAATAACAAGGTTGCAACCATTTGTTAATGGCAGCTGCCTGTGGCTCTGGATAAAAAATGTTCAGTCTGTAAGGAAACTAATGAAAAAATAAATGGATGTGTATTTGCAAACAGATGTTATTAGACCCTGGTACTGCTGTTTGTTTATGCCCTGGTGTATACTTATTGCAGACTGCACTACAACTAATCCAGACATTAGTCTCAATGTAGAGTCCATTCATCTGGTGCTTGTCTTGGAGCCGATTTAATCATCTGCCCTTCAAAGATATATAGAATTTGACCCTGTGAGATGCTGAGCACCGTTTATACTGATTCAAGTCACTGGGAAATGAGAGCATGCAGGATTGAGCTCATCAAACTTTTTATGTCATTGACTTAATCTTACACTGAATTATGACAATTTCACCACTAGCAAATTAACTGGTTATTCTCAAAGCATTGTGAAATCAAGTTGGCTTGGTTGAACTTTATGACGATAATGGAATTGGCATCACAAGGACCCTAATTGTTTGGGAGCTGTGGTAACTGTACAGTATTCTGAAATACTGCGACTAGTGAAACATTTCCAACTCTTTTTCTGTAGGCTTGCAAGGGTTCATTCTTCAACATTTCCTTTAGTCTTTCTTATACAATACATTACTTCCATCCTCTTGTGTTACTGTGGTTGCACTGTATCCAATGCGTTTCTCCTTCTCTTCATTTGTAAAAGTGGCCTTGTAAATAGCAGATTAGAGCTGCTCTTCTAATATTCTTTATTTCCCCTCAACAACTGACACTTTGTGTTGCTTGGTTTCATATTTTCCTTTATATATAGCACAAGATGATCCAAACCATCTGTTTTAGGTTTCTTCGTTTTCAATCTATGCTGTGCCTAATAAGCTGAATATATTAAATTCAGATATTAGGAAAACATTTTAGCTGAATTGCCAGTTCAAGTGCTACATCATAACATAATGTGATCTAAAATGATTCAGTTACAAAGGGCCCTAACCAGCAGAGAGTGAAGTCCTGGCCCTATTGACTTCACTAGGGCCAAGATTTTCATCCCGAGGTTTAACTGATTTTGTCTGCACAGCTTGTAACATCCAAAAGTGATTTTTTGAAAGGACCTATGCATCCACCCCCTGAAAATCAGGCTGCAAATGAGGCACCTGCAACTTATTAGTCACTTTTGAAAATGTAGGGCAAAGCTTACAACAGAAGGTGCTATTGACCCATATATATGGCAACTCAATATAATGAGGTCTATAAGGGACACAGTGCATAGACAAGGACCCAAAATTATAGGTACATGAAAATGAATAAAGTGAAAACATTATGGCATTATGGCATTGATAACGTTTGAGTTAATACACAATGTACTGAACCTCAGATTTTATAATTCATTTTTTTCTGATGTCATTAACTTTGCTATCAAAAACGGATTCCATAAAGATAGATCTAACACTAAGTGGGATAGCAATCTCATTGTTACCCGGGGTTCTTTCAACCCAAAGCTCTTGGTAACTTTACTCTGTGCGAGGAGGTGTCAGGAAATAAATCAGGGGAGACACGGCCATCCGACCGATAGATGGCCGGAACAAACAGGACAACACAAGAGTGCTTTCAGTTAAAGCTAAACTTTACTAGTCTCAAGCACTTACACGCGTCCACAATAAGTTAGTAAAACACCCCCAATCCTTGATAATTACCAAAGCTGAGTGCAGCTCTTGAGTGACACAGCGGCAGGCTTCCGGTGGCCAAATCTTCCGTCTGCCAGTGGGGACTGCAAGATGTATCCAGAGGGAGAGTCCAAAAGAGTCCCCAAATGAGTCCAATTATCTCAAGCTTTTTCCCCTTATTTATACATTAGTAACAGAATGACATGTCCGTTAAGGTAACCTTGTTAAGTAAGCAGTTTCAAGCAAGAGATTCCTTCTGACTATTGATTAACCAGGTGTGGGTTTTCCAGAGTCTGCAGCTCTGAGACTCCAATAGACTATGGGGTCTCAATAGACTATTTAAAAATGCATGTATCAGCAACTTCAACACAATTCTTATCAGGAAGGACGATGTGTCAAGCTGCCCTTTCCATGGCACACAAACCCCCGCCCCTCCTGTCTTAGCCCTCGTCCAGACTAACCCGCGGCATCGGCGGGTTAAAATCGATTGCTCGGGGATCGATATATCGCGTCTAGTCTGGACGCGGTGTATCGATCCCCGAGCGCGCTTACATCGATTCCGGAACTCCATCAACCCGAACGGAGTTCCGGAATCGACGCGGAGAGCCGCGGACATCGATGCCGCCCCGTCCAGACTGGTGAGTACCTCGATTTTAGAAATTCGACTTCAGCTACGTTATTCTCGTAGCTGAAGTTGCGTATCTAAAATCGATTTTAATTCCTAGTCTGGACGTGGCCTTAGTCAAGCCTAGATTGCTGAATGATCAATTTACAGTATGCTGACTAGGTTGCTTTTTAACAATAAGCCATAGAAGTTTTAGGCACTTTACTGGTTTGCCACAGTCTCCCCGCATAACATGAGGTGATGGGTGAAACGTAACACAGCTCATTCACTTGGATTGCAAAAAATCTTTTTTTGTTAAAGAGAAGTCTTTATTTCTGACTTTCAGAGATTTCAGTCACTAACTGATTCAGCATGACAACTATAAGATACACCTTGCTATCTGACTATACCGAAAGATGGACAGGAGACGATTGATATGGTTTTAACCAGGCCAAATCTTTATTATTAGGTGTCTGGAACTACCTGGCAGATAAAAATGTACAGTGCAAGTAACCCCATGTTTATTCTATAATTACTTGGGGGACTTCCGCCAGCTCTCCGACTTTTTCTATCTGGGTCCCTCAAGCCAACTCACTGCTGGGACTTTACCATCCACCCCACCCCTGTATTAGGAAGGTTAAGGTGAGCTACAAGAAAAGGGGGGTTGGCTCCCTCCCATACCATTCATAGGGGCTCAAAATTGCCCCCCATTGCATTCCTTTAACCAATACCTCATTGTAAAGTCCTTTACCAAGCCATTTATCTGATCAATGTGTACCTTTCCCTATCAAGTATCTGCACCTGCCTCCCTGCCAAACCCAGTTGGGTTCCGAGACGTCTCCCAATGCCATCTTTTATATCAGTCAAAAATGTGTTGGAACCCAAATCTGACAGGTGAACTCCCATCTCCCACTGCCCCCTTTTATATTGGCCAACAAAGTTTCTTCGCCCCAAGTCTGACAGGTGAACCCCAGCCACCAAAATAACTCCATTGCCCCATATGCCATGTGAAAATCATTGAGGATGCCAGTTGCTGGGTTGTCAATGACACCGGGTACTGCAGCACACACTCCTCTGTAATGGACCATATCGGTGTTCCAGATCCTGAAATTACAAGAACTCATTGCACCACCGACAACATCATATACCACGGCTCCATAATGCCAGCAGCATCCACTTCCGTTCCTTGCTGGCTTCTGGTGCAAGATCCTGCAATCTGTCAAACTGAAAATGAGACAAGGTATCTGCTATGCCATTATCAAACTCTGTGCACATGCTTGGAAGAAAAACAGATGTTAAGGCTTGAACATTGTAGCACAAATGTCCTCACTAACCTCATAATCCTGTGTGATCTGGAAGTTTGGTGATTGATAACATGTGCCACTGCCATGTTGTCACATCATAAGCACAGGCTTTTATTAGCCAGCTCTGGTCCCCAAATAACCACTGCAACCAATAGGGGGGAAAATTCCAGGAAAGTCATGTCAGGAACTCTCTCATTTTGTATCAGAGGGTGGGTCATTTCTGGGCACACCACCTGCCCCAGTAAAACGTCCCAAAGCCCATAACCTCTGAACCATCTGAATGGATCTTCAAACCAGCCTCTAATAACTATTCCTCTCTCCATAAAGATATCTCATTAAATTGGCTCAAAAACTGTTCCCACGCCTTCAAGTCTTCCTTCATTGCTCTAGTAACTCATATGAAATGGTGCAGCCTTGCTACGCATGATGTGGCCAATGCCTGCCAGGCACAGAATGCCTGTCCTGGGGCAACAACCCTGCAGGCAGGGTCGGGGCCAGGGTTTTTGCTGCTCCAAGCAGAAAAAAAAAAAAGAAAAAAAAAAGCCGTGATCAGGAGCTGCGGCACTACCACCGCCGCTTCATTCTTCAGCGGCAATTCAGCGGCTGGTCCTTCACTCTGAGAGGGAGTGAGGGACCCGCCGCCGAAGAGCTGGATGTGCTGCCCCTCTCCGTTGACCACCCCAAGCACCTGCTTGCTGGGCTGGTGCCTGAAGCTGGCCCTGCCTGCAGGCAAAGTTACGGTGCCCCATAATAGATTGCAGCTCTCAGATTGTGAGTTTTTTGGCTCCTATAGCTCTCTGAAACAAACCCAATAGCTCCTGAAGCTTATCCTGAAGGCACTGCGATATGCCCGCCACTGTGTCTAGCTCAATCTCCAGGTAAGTCAATGTAGTGGAAGGGAAGGGCCCTCTGTTTTTTCCTCTGCTAGGGGTACCCCCATCTGTTTAGCCAGGGCCTGAAATGTGTCCAACAGGTGAACAATCTCATCCAACTCTGCCGGGCATAAAAACAAAAAATCGTCTAAATAGTTCACTATTTGGCATAGACCAGCTGCTTGCATCACTGCCCAGTGAAACATTGTACTATTTTTTTCAAATGCTGAACACGGTACCGCACAGCCCATGGGTATAGCCTTGTCAGAATAAAATTGTCCCTCAGAAGAACAACCCAAAAGGTTGAAGTCCAATGGATGCACTGCCAGCAGTCAAAAAGCAGGCTTGAACTCACACTTAGCTATGAGCACTTCCAGGCCACACAACCTAACTATGCACACAACTTCCTCAATAAGGAATAGCAAATGAAACACAGAACCGGGTCTATTCCATTGTTAATGGAGCTACCTCATGGGTATGAAAGGTGATTAATTAATTGATAATTCTCCTGGAGCCTTCTTTAGGACCAAGTCCAGGTGAGAAACCTGCAAGTTCTCTATACGTAATTGCTTGAATGGCCCTGCTATCTTACCCTCATTTAACTCCTGTGTAATCTTTTTCTGCACAGTATGGCCCATCTCCACCATTTTCAATTGTTCTGACATCACATGCATCCTAGTTCCTGTAAAGGGAATCTGAAATCTCACAGTAAACCCCTCTCACAAATATGCCCCATCTGCTTTGTTGGGGTAATCCCACAGGAGAAACCTTCACACCTCTGGCTTAATTGGTGATAATACGCTTGCCCATTTCATTGCTTTCAGCCCACCCTTTTCCTCTGCTTGTGTTCTGTCCCCCATCTCACTCCAATTAATACTTGACACATATCCAATCCTGTTCTCCTCCTGTGACCTTTCCCTACCTCTGGCAAGAATGGGCCCCAGAACATATTTTGTAAGCATGACTGAATTTACAGATGCTGTGAAAACCGTTGCTGTCATTAAATGCCCAATAAATACTGTGATGCAACTCAGGGCCCTGCCAGTCTTGCTGTGGAATGGACAGGCCACTCTCCTGGTCTCTGCGGAGTCATCCACTCCAACCACAGCATATGGGGTGGTATGTCCCACTGGATCCCAGTTTGTTTTGCCACCCTCAATCTAAACTGCTCGTTCTAATTAAACCAAGACAAGACAAGACTGGAGATCTTCAATGATCAGAAACTCAAAAAAGAGTCCTATAAAAAAGTGAAAACTAGGACAAGTTACAAAGGATAAGTACAAAAAATAACACAAGTATGTAGGGACAAAATTAGAAAGGCCACGGAACAAAATGAGATTAAACTTGCTAGAGACATAAAAGGTAACAAGAAAACATTATACAAATACATTAGAAGCAGGAGGAAGACCAAGTACAGGGTAGGCCTATTGTTCAATAAGGGGGCTGGGGTGGGGGGACACAACAGAAAATGCGGAAATGGCAGAAGTGCTAACATCACATTTTTCTTTCAGTTTTCACTAACAGGTTTAGTAACAATTGACCATCTAGTAGAGTTAATGCCAATGAAAATGAGGTAGGAGCAAAGGCTAAAATAGGAACATAAGTTAAAATTACTTAGATAAATTAAATGTCTTCAAGTCACCAAGGCTTGATGACCTATTTATTGGTAGGTTCCAGCTACACTGTAAATCCTACTGCGCTAGGGGAACCCAGTTACAACATGGTATTATGTGTTTGTGGTTCATTGCTGCTATTTAAATGGGTCTGACCAGTGTGTTGATGGAGACAGTATCTTGCTATGTAGTAAACTGCTGCCTGTCAAAATGGACAACAGTAAGAAATGGACAAAAGGGATAATATATCAAAGAGCATGTAAAACCTTATTTTGGACAAATTCTACCTGCTCCTTACTGAAGTGTTTAGAGCTTGGCATGCCAACAAAGTGTCTTGAATGAAATAGTGCTTACAAATTATGCTTCAGCCTTAGGCCTTAAGCAGGGCTGATGGAAGTTTCAGGACCAGTCATAACATGGGTTAATTCTGTTTATGTTGAGATGATGTTGGAGACTATCACTCACTGTTAATAATAATATATGGAGATATACCTATCTCATAGAACAGGAAGGGGCCCTGAAAGGTCATTGAGTCCAGCCCCCTGCCTTTGCTAGCAGGACCAAGTACTGATTTTGCCCCAGATCCCTAAGTAGCCCCCTCAAGGACTGAGCTCACAAGCCTAGGTTTAGCAGGCCAATGTTCAAACCACTGAGCTATCCCTCCCCCCTGTTGCCATATTCCCCAGCATGGTAGAAGTTGTAGTGTAGCTAGATGGAACCTTAGAACTGCAAACGAGATTTTGAACCAAAATAAGGTCTGCTACTGGGGCCAATGATGATTATCCACCCTACGGTGATTTGCAAATCAATATATTGAAGCAGCAAACCATAAATGGCTGAACTCTGACTTTTAAGCCACTGCCCTAGGCGGCTTCACTGCAATTTCGATTCAAAAATATGACCCCCAACCAATATCTCCCTACAACTGAGGGGAGAAGATAATTCTAGTGAACTACAGGTTTCTACTTATAATTATTCAGACAATAACCTAATATATTCAAAGTTACAAATACTAGCAAATGATGTTTATTTGTAGAAATGTCCTGCTCTAGAAAATTCAGTTCCAGAGCCACATTTTGAATAGCAGACACACATATCCATCCCAAACTTATGGGTGTTCAAAGTTTATGCTCTCAGTACAGCCTCCTGTAAAAACAGGAGCCAATTACAAATTTCAAAGCTAGATGTAAATTCAGATAAATATGCTGGTGTTTGGGATTTGGAGTTTTCATTTGACCCTGCTCTAACTGTGGCAATTTATAACAATATATTTTAAAATTAAACAAGACACTTACAGCTTTACAAGTAATATATTTTGGACTCCTCTGTGTTGGCATAATAAAGAAAAACAGATTTCAGCTCATCCTTTAACTTGTATATTGAGCTAGCATATAAAGCTAGCTAGAAGAGTCTGAGTGCTAATCCCTGAAATTATATAAGTAGACAAGGTGAAGAAAGACAATTATAACTGTTTTAAGCACTGAGAAAACCACAAGACTAGAGGTGATCAGAGGGCTGATGATCTTCCATGGACATTTTATAATTCTTTTGTAGTTTCAAGCCTTTTTCAGATGTGGACAGCTAAACTGGAGTTCAGTGTGATCTGGTAAAAAAGTGCTTCTCTATTGATAAAATATACCACACCTACACCCACTAAAACTAGATTCTCTGTGGTTTATACTCCCAGAAGATGAAAGTCTATGGGGAAGAGATATGAATACTAAGGTGAGAGAGATAATTAGTTTTAATTAATGTATTGTAACAAAAGTAAAACTCGGCATCAGATATTAGGAAAGCAGTATGGTCCCTATGTATCTGAGAGGAAGAAAGAAATATTATAAAGTAATCACTGGAAATTAATGCTTTTGAAGGGAACAATAGATCAGTGTTCTTGTCACACCCTCAGTGAGTATCTGGGTCATACTAGGGAAACTGATGATCCAACCAGCAGACTGATTCAAAGTCCTTTCTAAGGTCAAGCTTGGTCACTTGCCAGCCGACATTCCTGTTGCAATTCCACCCCCCAACATTCGAGCCATTAGGCTAGCCAGAGAATATTGTAGCTTAATTTTGGCATCTTTCAAACAAAAGGCAAGATAGTTATTAATTCTATCAACTGTAGGCAACAGTAGTGTTATGAAGCAGCAATTCTAGTCAAGATACAGACAAGTCACATGATTTAGTAATTAATAACGTGGAAGAATAACATCACCAGTTACTCACCTAGTTTTGCCCCAAATCCATCCACATTACAGTCATGATGTATTGTCAGTAATACTTGCCATGTGGTGGCTCCCATGTAATACAGGATTGTATGCACACACATCACATGAAGAGTTTGGTTTTAGTTTACAGTAAATTTTTTCTTTGGGGCATGTTTGCAAACTGATTCAAGCAGTGAGTCTATTAGCTAATAGATGTGAAGGTGGTTTTGCAAGTACTAGTTGACTGATTATTTGACAGTTCATTTGAGCTTTTAAATATGGAATATGTAGTATAATTTATAAATGTCAATTTAGAGGTGAAGGGTGAAGATAGACATGATGATGTGAATGTTTTAATAATTTATTGAAATGATTTGGTTTGCTAATGTCAGCCACAACTGAGGTGTTTTGTTCCAGTTTTAAATATTTGTTACTCAGGCAACATGCCCATGAAGTTGCTCAGCAAAGAAATGCGTAGAAGCTTGCCTCAGGTGGTGGCCCTATACAAGTTTGAAATATTCAGCACTTTATTTGCAACTGAAGAAAAAAAATCAATGGAGTTTAGACTGTATGGGCCTGATTCCCATGTACATGAAGGCCCCTTTACATTTCTCTGGTAGGTATTTATGTAATGCAGGGATTAGTTTAAGACTGAGTCTAAATTACATATACAGCAATTTTAAGGACCTTTTATACTACCAGCATTCTGTAAAGGGGCCTTAGTGTAAATAATAACCAGGCACTATACACTGAATAGACAAAGGCTCTGAAAAGAATATTGATATGAAAAGTTCAGAGGGGAGGATGTGTTAACATCTTATTTAGTTAGAAACATCTTTTATTTTTGTGCATACCAAGTAGTTATTTGTATACAGAGGATAAATTCTGCCTTCAGTTAAACTCATGCAACACCATTGATTTTAGTAGGAAATAAATGAGTAAAACTGAAAGTGAATTTTGATTTTTCCCTTTACTGGAAGTTCTAGTTCTTAGTACAGGAAACTACTTCTTGCTCTGTACTGCCCAGAGTCCTTGACCAGAAGTTTGTTGTATCTGTTTTTGGAGCATGAGAATACAGCAAGGTAGATCCACTTCACAAGCTCTGTCTCCCCTAATAAAACAAAATGCAAATGCCCATTTGTCCCAGCCCATCAGAATCTTTCAGTGTGGCTATGTCATTTTTTAAACATTTTATTGAGATCGTCCTTTTGAGAATGCTGAGAAAAGAGTAAGGTGGCACATTCCCCTTTTGAAAAGCTAGAGGACAAAACAACACTAAGGCTACTTATAGGTCTTCAGAAATGGTACTCTGTATTTGATGAACCAGGTTGGCTTATCTTTTTTATTAAAAGAAATATTACACAAATATTCTTCTCATGCTGCTATAGGCAACAATGTGTGCCTTCCTATCGCATTCACTGGGTAATCAAAGTGGAAAATGGTGGCTGCCTGAGGTTCAGAAAAAAATAATTTATGTGGGTTTCACGCTCCCACTGTGCTTGTTAAATATTAAGCACATTCATTATAATATATGAAACTAAAACTCCATTTACTGCACCAAGTACGTGGTACTATTTGAATAATGGATTATTGTTAAAGCCAACATTGTCTGCCTTTCTAATATACTCCACATTGACACCGGATGTCAGTCTCTGCATAAATAGCAGGTGCAAATATACTGTTTTCAGTTGCTTGGTTGCAAGGTGATTATCAATAGAGTACTGAATATATTAGCTGTAACACAAATAGTGCAACTCCAGCAGCTCATAAAGCAATATGCTATTAACTTTTTGTGCTCAAAATCTCTCAAATATATGAACATGTAAAAAGTTAGCTGCAATAAGTCAGAGAACCAGCTCTTTTCTAATTTAAAAAAAAATTGGTATGCAGATGGGAAACATTTCCACTTGTTGTTATAATAAAGGGGTAGCTAGAATAAACATAGAAAAGTGCCCATATTGTGATCAGTTGCTTTAAATGGGATGTTGAAGTGAGTTTACCATACCCATGATGTAAACAGTATCAACCACATTCATCCCTTGGGGTAATTCCATTGATTTCAAGGGAATTACACCAGATTTCAATTTGGCATTTTCTGTCTTATGAAACTGTAGTATAAATGAACACAATGTTTACATTGCTATAACATATGTTTAAGATGGTCTGTATATAAGGTTTGTCCAGGGTCCCTCCTTGATTTCTCAGTATCCTCTGCCTTCTCTTCTTTCCCTAGGTCCCCTCTCAGACCCTGCCAAATTCAGCAAAACAATTTAAAATGTCTAGGGATGGAAGGGTTAGAAAGAGCCATTGAGAGGACGGGCACTCCTATCAGCTAGAGTTATAAACCATGTCCAGAAGTTCAGATATGAAACATCACCATCTGCAGGATGTTAAAGATTAGTTCTGTGGACCACCAGGAAAAAAATAAAGTTTGAGAATCAATGCACCAAGCATTGGCCAGATCATTGTTCATGACACTACTAGGAGCAAGTGAGTTTCCATGTTATGGTTCAGTGATGACAATGTTTTAGTTTGTTTCTCTCAACTGTATTGGTGGCTCAGGATTTTTCACACTAAGCATAGACAGGTTGTATTAATGCCAGTTGCTCCGACTCCAACTCTTAGTTGGGAATGGGTCTAGCTGTAGTGGCTACTACTCAATACAGTCAATTAGACAAAGTGCAGATTGTCAGAATCTTAGGGATGCTTACCTGTCCATCCCTGTGTCTGTCCCCATGTCCCCACACAGCAGCCAGAAGGCAAAAATTATTTAAGAGTTTCTTGTTTGGATCCAGTTTTTGCCTGGTAAAACAGCACCAGCAGTTGCTTTTCTACATGAAACCATTGCTTCTTGAAATGCTGATGTAGCATGGCAGGGAGGAGCATACTAGAAACACCGCAAAACTATGTTATGGTTCATGGTGGTGAGATAGACAAATACTTCTGCCCAAATTATAGTTCAAATAAAAACAGGGACAAGGCCTGGCAAGGGGACCGTTTACCATGTAAGTGACAGTTGACTGCCTCTAGTATTCTGTCATCTGTTCTTCCTGGGTACTGGCCCCACAGCTCTTCAGCATCTTTAATGGCAGTTGAATTGTGAGCATGGCTATATGAGTGTTAAGTGATAGCAATGAACTTTGAAAGTGACTATTCAATACTGTAGAAGCATTCTGGGATGTATGCAGAGTACACTAGAATAGTGAAACTGATAGACAAGGAAGAAATTATGTTATTACTTTCATCTGAGTTTACTGCATATCTTTCAGTTAAGTACAGATACATTATAGTCACCTTCACATGAAGATATACAAACAATATGATAAGCTGAGGTATCAATAAGTGACATGGATGCCTCCATTTTGGGATGCTCCATTGGAAATTATTTTAAAGAGGGCCAATGTGCAAGAACTGCTGATCACCACTGAAAATCAGGCCCCTTACAAATGGCTTCTCAATTTAGGCATAACAAAAGACAAAAAAAATCACTAAAATAATGAGTCTGTGCCCTCATTAAGGAAAAGCTATTAAATGGTATCTCTGTTAGCAGGGACTTTTAAACACAGTTGAGATCCTGATAAGTTAGAATCAAAGTCCATTTTTAAAGTGTATTTTGACTGGAAGAAAGCAATCAACTACATTCTAAATTCCTTCAGACTTCCTGCAGTTGAACTCAAGTCATGGAACCAATTCTTCTGAAAGCTCAGAGCTCCATTAATACACCTGTAAACTGAGGATGAGACTTTTATATCAATAACTTGGAATAAGTCTCCAAATGAAAGTCCATTAGCCTTCGAGTCCCTTCTATTTCATGTATTTTTATAAAAGGCATCAAGTGTGCCAGGTATTTCAGACACATTAAAGACTGAGGATGTTCTATAACCTAATAAATCTTTGAGTAAAGAAATATTTATCCTAAATCTTTTTCTTTCCTGGCCTTCATAGGAGTGGTTTAATTGTGATGAAGGAGTTGGGAACTGGTCTGGATTGACGTGTGGAATGGACATTAGTCTGCTGGACATATATAACTGAGTCTCATTATCATAATAATTTTGTTAACTCAATTAAGTCTCGATCAGTTGCAGTCACTAAGCACTGCAGTACAACTAACTCTGCTGCTGTTAATTTAGACTAGTGCTGGCAGCTCTACAATTAATGACTGTGATAAGCTGGTAGTTTCTGAATGACCTTGCTCTCACCATGTTTCTGATCATGCCTCCAGAGGATGTTCTTATCCCATAGTTGATATTGCTGTTCCTCAACTATAGGTAAAATTAAGATGGGCAGCAGCTACCTAACTCCTACAGCAAACTTAAGACAATTTATATTTATGTTTACTTAAAAAGCCAGCAAACAAAAACACACAAAAATTGATCACAAACATACATGATGTTTGAAGTCCCACAAGTTCTTCAGGTGTTTGTTTTGGAGAGGCCTACTAAAATGCCTTTGTCTACATTCTCCTTGCTATGAGTCTACATGCATCTGATCAGAAGTATTTATCATTTGATCTTTCCCTTTTTCTCCATGCTGTGATGCAAGTGTATCATTCTTACAAAGCAAAAACTGTTTGGATGGCAAAAAACAAACCCAAAAAAACAACAAAAAAATCCCTGTATTTCTTTTTGGGGTGGAATGTGAAATTGTTATACACAAAGTGTCATTTTTAACTTTCATATCAAATCTGTTTCTTTCCCACCTTCCTTTTTATATGGGATTGCTTCACTCACACAAAATCATAGCATAATAGACAGGACATCTGTGTGAAGGGTCTCTGTTAGATCTGGATGAAAATATCATTTTTTTCTCCTCAATAGTCACATCTGAATAGTCAAATCTGAAATATCTATAAATATTTTAAATTTTGGATGAGGCAAAGGGATATTAAGAAAATTCATGGTAATTTTCAGGAAATTCTCATAAATTTAAGAAAAAATTAAAACAGGCTATTTTCCTGCTTTCAGCAGTGTCAATTTCACTGGAGGAAATTTTCTCCCTCTTAGTGCCAGTGAATGCAATCTGGAAATGACCAAAAGGACAAACAGACATATTTTCTTTACAATAAGTATTTATCATTTTAATGGAAAAATGAAATAAGGTTTTGCACAATTCTAATCTCTTTATGCTTCCACAATCAAAGACTTCCTGTTAAAACCTGTATCTTTATACATAGCAGTGGTCACATATATCAGCATGAAAATTGTGTCAGAACCGATAAGTTCCTTTGCAAAGTTTCAGTTTCGAGACATCACCGTTCCCCAACAAAAAAAATCATTGTCACAAAATTCCCAGCCAGCTCTACCTGTGAACTTTTGGAGCATCTGGATCTGACCTTCACAGTCTTTCAGCCACTGTTTGAAGTTAATCCATAAGAGGTTGCTCACTAATAATAAAACCATCCTTTGTTCTCTTAGCTTTCTTAAGAGATACAATGTGTCATGTAAAATGGGAAAATGTCTTTGATCTTTGGTATACTTATCTCAAGTTTCACTTTGTTTAAAATATCTGGTGCTAGCTGTGCTGAAAATGAAGTTGGTTTGAAAGCAAGATGTTTTGAAGTATGAAAAATGCATTGCCTGATTGAAAAAGCTCAGAAGAACGCCTTCTCTTCAATTGTACACTCTATATGTGAGACTGCAAATATCCTTTCTGCAAACTCTGGCTCAACAACAGTGAACTGAAGCCGTTCATCATCCTTTCCAAAGCAGGGCAGCTAATCATTCTGTCACCTGCAGCTTGGGACTTATTTCCATAAAGTTTACTTTCACTAAGCACTATTGTAATCTTTGATTTATTTTTTAACTAGCACACATATTCAACTAAGGGGTAGCAATTAAGACTTTTTGATTTAAATAGATTCATAGACTTTAAGGTCAGAAGGGACCATTATGATCATCTAGTCCGACCTCCTGCACAATGCAGGCCACAGAACCTCACCCACCCACTCCTGTAACAAACCCCTAACCTATGTCTGAGTTACTGAAGTCTTCAAATCATAGTTTAAACACCTCAAGGTGCAGAGAATCCTCCAGCAAGTGACCTGTGCTCCATGCTTCAGAGGAAGGTGAAAAATCTCCAGGGCCTCTGCCAATCTGCCCTGGAGGAAAATTCCTTCTAAACCCCAAATATGGTGATCAGCTAAACCCTTAGCATGTGGGCAAGACTCACCAGCTAGCACCCAGGAAAGAATTCTCTTTAGTAACTCAGATCCCACCCTATCTAACATCGCATCACAGACCACTGGTCATATTTACCTGCTAATAATCAAAGATCAATTGCCAAATTGCCAAAATTAGGCTATCCCATCATACCATCCCCTCCATAAACTTATCAAGCTTAGTCTTGAGGCCAGATATGTCTTTTACCCCCACTACTCCCCTTGGAAGGCTGTTCCAGAACTTCACTCCTCTAATGGTTAGAAACTTTCATCTAATTTCAAGTCTAAACTTCCTAGTGTCCAGTTTATGTCCATTTGTTCTTGTGTCCACATTGTACTAAGCTTAAATAATTCCTCTCCCTCCCTTATATTTATCCCTCTGATATATTTATAGAGAACAATCATATCCCCCCTCAGCCTTCTTTTGGTTAGGCTAGACAAGCCAAGCTCTTTGAATCTCCTTTCATAAGATAGGTTTTCCATTCTTCAGATCATCCTAGTAGCCCTTCTCTGTACCTGTTCTAGTTTGAATTCATCCTTCTTAAACATGGGAGACCAGAACTTCGCACAATATTCCAGATGAGGTCTCACCAGTGCCTTGTATAATGGTACTAACACCTCCTTATCTTTGCTGGAAATACCTTGCCTGATGCATCCTAAAACCGCATTAGCTTTTTTAACGGCCATATCACATTGGCGGCTCATAGTCATCCTGTGATCAACCAATACTCCAAGGTCCTTCTCCTCCTCTGTTACTTCCAATTGATGTGTCCCCAATTCATAACCAAAATTCTTGTTATTAATCCCTAAATGCATGACCTTGTGCTTTTCACTATTAAATTTCATCCTATTACTATTACTCCAGTTTACAAGGTCATCCAGATCTTCCTATATGATATCCCGGTCCTTCTCTGTGTTAGCAATACCTCCCAGCTTTGTGTCATCCGCAAACTTTATTAGCACATTCCCACTTTTTGTGCCAAGGTCAGTAATAAAAAGATTAAACAAGATTGGTCTCAAAACCGATCCCTGAGAAACTCCACTAGTAACCTCCTTCCAGCCTGACAGTTCACCTTTCAGTACGACCCGTTGTAGACTCCCCTTTAACCAGTTCCTTATCCATCTTTCAATTTTCATATTGATCCCCATCTTTTCCAATTTAACTAACAATTCCGCATGTGGAACCATGTCAAATGCCTTACTGAAATCGAGGTAAATTAGATCCACTGCATTTCCTTTGTCTAAAAAATCTGTTACCTTCTCAAAGAAGGAGATCAGGTTGGTTTGGCATGATCTACCTTTTGTAAAACTATGTTGTATTTTGTCCCAATTACCATTGACCTCAATATCCTCAACTACTTTCTCCTTCAAATTTTTTTCTAAGACCTTGCATACTATAGATTTCAGACTAACAGGCCTATAGTTACTCGGATCACATTTTTTACCCTTTCTTAAAAATAGGAACTACGTTAGCAATTCTCCAGTCGTACGGTACAACCCCTGAGTTTACTGATTCATTAAAAATTCTTGCTAATGGGCTTGCAATTTCATGTGCCAGTTCCTTTAATATTCTTGGATGAAGATTATCTGGGCCCTCCGATTTTGTCCCATTAAGCTGTTTGAGTTTGGCTTCTACCTCGGATATGGTAATATCTACCTCCATATCCTCATTCCCATTTGTCATCCTTCCATTATCCCTCAGCTCCTCATTAGCCTCATTAAAGACTGAGGCAAAATACGTGTTTAGCTATTGGGCCATGCCTAGATTATCCTTAACCTCCACTCTATCCTCAGTGTTTAGCGGTCCCACTTCTTCTTTCTTTGTTTTCTTCTTATTTATATGGCTATAGAACCTTTTACTATTGGCTTTAATTCCCTTTGCAAAGGCCAACTCTACATGGCTTTTGGCCTTTCTCACTTTATCCCTACATGCTCTGACCTCAATAAGGTAGCTTTCCTTGCTGATCACTCCCATCTTCCACTCCTTGTAGGCTCTCTTTTTTTTTCTTAATCACCTCTCTGAGATGCTTGCTCATCCAGCTTGGTCTACAACTCCTGCCTATGATTTTTTCCCCTTTCTTGAGATGCAGGCTTCTGATAGTTTCTGCAACTTTGACCTGAAGTAATTCTAGGCCTCCTCCACCTTTAGATCCACAATGTAGTAGACAAGACAAGAGAACCTGGCACGGCCCAGTGGAAAACACAGACTGGATTGCTAATCTTTGATATTTTGTATTATATGTGAAAGAAAAACTATTACAGTTCTATCCCCATTTTGATCTTGTTTTGGGCAGGCACACACACTACCCAAACTGATAGCACCATCATTTGTTTTCCACCATTTTCAAAACAAACATGACACATGAACCACTGTGCCTGGTACCTCAGTGGGCATTCTTTTGGTCACAGAATCACATGGTGATAAATGTCTCTATTCACAAAGAAGAAACCTTTTACAAGGCTATAGTGTTAGGACAGACTAACCCAGAATGCTTGGCTGTACCTCTGTTGCTACCGTCATTCTGCGGTGGATAGAATAAGGCTAAGATGACAACAACTATATGTGCTCGTGAGTGGTAACAAAGAATTAAAAGCTACAGAGTCTTGATCAGAGGATAAAGCCACTGAAGATGTGCATTTAAATGGTGTTCTTTAGACAGCAGAGGAACATAAAGATATTGGGTATTATTGATGTAAGAGCAGTGCAAATGCTATGAGCCACTCTGTAACCTCTCTGCCTTAGCAAGAGTAAGCTTTGCTGGAGATTGGACTGTGTGTCAGCTCCCTGTCACAAGTCCATCTTCCTCACCAGCAAACCCCTCAAGGCTTTCCCAGCCCAAACCTTGCCTAGCAGGTAACAATCAGTCAGTGAACTCCATCCTCCGAGCTCCTCAGAGCTCCCCACATACACAGCCCCTGCCACCGTGCATTCACAGAAGATGGTAAGTTTGTTGCTTTTCTTCTAGAGCCAGTACATAACAGCTTATCAGCTTAACTGGGGTAAACATACCCTGCCCTTCAAACACAGTGTTGAGTTGGTTTATAGAACAAATAAAAAGTTTATTTACAAAAGGACATAGCTTAAGTGATACCAAGGAGAAGGAATAAAGATGGAAATGGTTACAAAAAAGAAAAATACGCTTTCCAAAAGATCTAACTTAACCAGTTACAGTTTTTGTTCAAGGTACTTTCTGTACCAAGCCTCCTTTCCCAGAAATAGCTGGCTAACTCTTACTCAGGCTTGCCACAGTGTCCAAGGCACTGGTTTTCCTTGTGTCCTCAGGTAATCCAAACTCTGTGTGTCCTTTATATCTCAAAATCTGCCTTTGTTTCAAGGGTTAATTTGATCCCCTAGGGTTCAGTCTCCTGTCTCCTCTGGCGGGGGGCAACTCCATCTTGATTAAAGTGTTACCTGGTGTTTTCCCTTGTGATGTTGCCTGTTGCAATTTTACAACATAAATGTTATCTTCCTACAACTCCTGATACAAATGAATAGCCCCTGAATTTGGCCACACCTGGTTTGAGGTGTTGGCCTCTTCCTGAAAAAATCTGTTTATGACCGCCCATCCCCACAACATGCCTGGTTTACACAACTTTTAGTCACAGACTTCAAAACATAGTATCAGTGAGTATCAATAATTCCACATACAGCATTGCCACAGTGATATTATTAATTTGTGTGGTACTTGTTTTCAAATGATGCCTTACAAGAAATAGTTTGTACAAATAACATTGCAGTAGTGTGTAGAGTGTGGACACAGGGATGCCTCGGGCCATAGTGGTGTTCACTGGACACCAGAGAAACATAAAGAGAAAGCAAGCATGTTGGGTATTGTTGATGAAATAACAGGGAAAATGATGAGTAATAAAAGCAGGGTAAACTTTATTTATATGTGTTGCAATCATAGAGGGTAACTGTAGAATCCATTGCTACTTGTGTAAAAATTTTTCTTAAAGAATACATTATAACTAAAACCCTTTACTATGCTTTTCTTTGATATTATCTCCGCGACTAAACATGGAGCACAAAATGATAAATCTATGAATTTTCCTTAAAATAAAAAAATGTGTGTCTTACTCTCTCCCACATATACACTTGTCCTCCCCTACCTCAATCTCATACACACTCTAGATACCTGGGCCTTTAATGTGAACATCCAAAGATTTGGATCCGGTTTTGTTGTTTTGGTTAACAATGAACAGTCTCTCTGCTGGCTGATTTATACCTAAAGAAACTGGAAGTTGCAGCTAATGTCTTTACAGAAATAAAGCTCAAAGGTAAAGTTGAGCCTGCTGTGACATTAGAAGGATAAAGAGACAGGAGGGAGGGAAGAAAGGTTAATTTGGCCCTAAATTTATACACATATATATATATACACACACACACACACACGAGCAGAGTCAGCACATACACACACATTTAAGCACAATTTGAACTCTTTTGGATCCAATTCTCTATTTCCTTACACCTGGCATAGCTCTTTACCCCTATGCAAATTGAATGCAAAGGGATTTTATGTTCTACCATTCAGACTTCATAAAGTTTTACATTCTCTTTAGACTCATCATTTGCTCCTATATACATGAACACACGAGGAGCAAAACAGTGGGGAGTCAGCCCTTTGTTGTTAGATTTGGTTAATGAAGGGTCATGGGATGAGAAACCAATTGAAAGCTCATACAAAAATGAAAAAAAAAATGTAATAAGAAGCTCAGCAGAAAATAGTAAAGACAGGAGGCCAGCCAGAATACATACACAGACTTGTAGCAGCAGCAGCCTGCCTGAAAGGAGAAAGATCAGTTCATGGAATTCTCAAGTTCCCAGTCAGAAGCGGCGTGAAAAGATGACCTTTTTCACTGGCATGGGATACTTTTTTTCCACATCAAATGACAAGCTGTCAATAAGGTATTGTGCACCCAAAACACTCAGACGGGAATCTTTTCAAAGATGAAAATATGACTGATGTACTACATTATTCAATGTTTGCAACAGGATGAAAGAAGACTCCTGAACAAGTATTGCACAGGTTCTGATGCATATAGTTGGTAAGCTCAGTAGATCTGGATCTAAAACCACCAGCTTCTACAGTAAAATATCTCTGGAATTGTCCTACCTTGTGCACCATAAATAATTAAGATGAATAAGTAATATTGAATATATTATATTCAGCTGCCAAACAAAGCAGAAACAAGCATTTTTTTTCCATTTCATGCTGTTCAATGATACAAAGGGAGAGGAAAATATGTATGAATATAATGGTTTGGTTAGCTATGTTCTGAGATGCAAAATATATAATTGCTACTCATTTAGCCCCCTTAAGTGGAGAAGGAATTTTTTTTTTCATGCTTGGTGGGAACGTGCACTGATTCCTGAAAAACAGACCAACCTGATCAGTTGATTATATCTGAACTATTAGTGAAAAAATTTCTGCAGCATGATGCCATCTCCACCAGTGGTCTCACTAATACCTCTGACTACTGTCTTTATTTCATTAACTTGTTCTCAGTCAAATACTGTAATACAGGCTTCTGGGTGATATCATTTCAGAGAGAGTTAAATTCAGTTTAAAATTAGGGTTTTCTGAAATTATTCTCTCAATTTTCAAACATGATGCTTAAAAAGCTTGAAATTAGATTTTGTGTGCATGCGTATAAAACTAGATAAATGTAAGCTAACATTTGAGATCATTTAAAAATAATGACACAGAATTAGGTGCTATCCTGCAACTGGATCTGTGCATGATTCTCCATTGATTTTAATCAGGATTTGTGTAAGTGCATAGGTCCATCCAGATCGAAGTGTCCGCTATTCCCTCACCTCAGTAAGTACTATTTGAGGTTTGCTGGCCAAGCACCAGGGCTGCCATGGAAAGAATCAATATTAGTCAAGCATTACCCAAGAGGTCTCTAAAATACAAGAGCCCTCTCTAACTTTGAGTCATTCCAGTTGCCTAATGTTATACGCTCCTGTGCAACAAATATCTTATTTTATGAAATGGTGAAAAAAGTGAACAGTGTATTCAAGAAGATTTTTAATCACTGTTTCTTGCATAAATTCATCTACTTGTACTATCTCCACTTCTGGTATAGCCTAGTGTATTTTTAGGCCACAAGCAATAGTTTTGGACAATATAAAAAAAATAAAAATTCTGCAGCAGCTTCTCGGTAGCAATGAAATAGCAAAACACTCTATTTACTAATGAAAAGGGTTCCTTATTAAATCACTTGCACGGCTGTTTCATTTCACGGGTACTCACTAGCCTCAATCTCATTGGAGGTAATCCTGCATTCTTTGTCTACCCAAAGCTCCTGCAGAAGTCAATGGTAGCTGTGGATACTTAAAGAATGAAAAATTGGGCCAGTATTTATGTTTGTGTGCCTTAAACCAAAATTTCCACTCAGTGACTTAAAGATCCATTTTGCTTTAAGTCTTGTTTCATTATTCCAGATTTGCATGTACTGATTTTACGTTGATCGTTTGTCTTAGCTACTCTTCCCTTCTACAAATTATGTACATATGGCATTTTGGGGAAAAAATAAAACATTAATTGTTGGTCCATGTGCTGCAAACAGAAAAGAAGCATTCTTAAAAACAGTGACAATAGAGAATGAAGTTAGCAGTTATATTTGTTCAGAAATGACCAAAGAACGGAAAATGTCTTCCTGTGTGCTATGCATATAGCATAGTCTATGTTCTATATTGCATTGTAGTTACCATGGATTGGTGTCCTATCAGTACCTAACATAGTCAGTCAATCTATAATAAACAGCTTGTTCTCCTCTAAAATCAATGTTTTACAATGCTGATTTTAGGCTTGGGTCATCAATAAAATTCTCAAATTCATTGATCTTCCTGGGAACATCAAGCTGTCTCTTTAGATCTGATGTTCACTCTCTTAGCACCATAACTTACAATGCTCATAAAAAACCAACCAACCAAACAAACAAAAAAACCCCTGTGCTTTCACCTCCTCAAATTTTAGATCTCTATATTACATTGCAATATTTGTATAATCCATACATTATTTTGAGAAGTAGAAAGGCTGTGATTATGGTCTGCCTTACTTAATATTTTTGATTAAGGTTTCTATTATTTTTACTTCTAAATTTAAACATCTCAATACAAAAAATAAAAATTATAAAACTGAAAATGTGTTATATACAGCACAGTATTAACATATATGTGCAAAAACCATTTTAACCACCTTAGTATTAAGTGAGAAAATCAAATCAATACTTTATGAGGTGGGGTGGGGTAAGGCCGGACAACACAGTAAGGGAGGGGAAGTGTGAAAGTAGGGGAGGCAGGAAGGAGTCAGGAGTTGGAGAAAAGGGAGGGAAGTCAGAACTGGCACCTGAAAATTTGGTATTCCTTAGTCAAATTTTATTTTAAATGGAGCCTGGATTTCTTCAAACTCATGTTGTTGATCCCTGTGGCTGCTAGGTCAGATGAATCAGAATACCCTTGATTCATTTTTCTACCTCTATAAAACCACTCACTTCATGATCATCTCAGAAACTAAGAATGTTGACTGATGAGAGGCCCAAATAAATGGTTACATGTAGTTATCAATGGAGGTTTGATTGCTAAAGCCTCAAATAATTTCAATTCTAGTGTCAACTTCTTTCCACAGACGTTTAACTGGAAGTCATCCCCACAGTGTGTGCAAAAAGTACACCCTTAACTTTATCACAGGGGCAGCATTCATCCAAAGGAAGAACTGTCATCTTATGTAGTCTTGTGGTGTCCAATATATTCTAAATAATTTGTTTTTACTTTGTTTATTGAAAACAAACTGTATCTAAACAAAACCTATCTTTGGTGGGAGACAATGCATACTTTTCTCAGCCCTTTTTCTTTCTCCTAAATAATCTGTTTGACCATAGCTAAGGCATTGCTTTCTTCTTTGTTTTCCAATAAATGCTTTTGAGTAGCTGAATAACGCATTGTGAACTTGCATCTGTATTATTCTGGAGTAGTATATGCCTAGCAAGCTATCGTAGGATGTCACTGAGAGCCATAACTGGATTGGTGTAAAGTCAAGCAGGAACCAACAGAGATCAGGCAGTCGCCTCCCTTGCTCCCGACATCCCACAGAGGGTCTTTCATGGAAAAAGGGGTAACAATGCAGCTCCCTCCAATCCTGTAGTGCTGGGGCAAGGAGGATTCCCTTGATGGGGAAGCCAGCACCAGAGCAGCAGACTAGTTTTTAGATAGCTTAGTATAAGAGGATTCCTAGAGTTTACAAAAAAAGAAGTCTAGTAAAAAGCTTTATTTTAGAAACAAAGCCTGTTTTAGTTTTCCACACAGACACTGTGAGATAAAATGCTACATTTGTTACAGGACATTAAAGGAGTTATTGGGCCATATCCTTGACCTCTCTTAAATTCCCTTTGCACCTCTTTAATAGCAGAAAGGAATTTAAAGCAGCCTTAAGGTAACTGCTGAAGATTTATCTGGTAGAGAGCTGGCATAGCTGAGCTGATACTCCACTGTGTACCTAATTTAATTTATATATTATATTTATATATAAATTCTTTACTGAAAGGATTAAAGTATGTGTGTGTGTGTGTGTATATAATCCTTTGAGTAAAGAATTTAAATATATGAATGTGGATGTTGGGGAATTGGCAAATTCAGCCCTCCTTTTCTCTATCCATTGGTGATTTAATATTCAGTCTCTCTCTCTCTCATTTCATATTTATGGGTAAGAGATGGGGGGGGAGAAACTTAATGCAAAGTTGACATTCCCTGTTCTTAAAAAAAGAGATACTGCTTAATGATAAATAAGGGAAAGTTCTAACATAATGCTCTAAATGGATCAGAAACAAAGTTCACAGGTTCTATAGATGAGGGCACACCCTAGAGCAATGCATTTTAATAAACCAAGTACTAAAGTCATGCAATTAAATATTTCAGAATAAACACACGAAATCTATAGCAGTAGTATTGCAAAATTCTCCTGAAAGGCATTAAAGGGAAAGAAAAGACTGGATTTTACTACCTATGACAGAGTGCAAAAATATAATTTTAGAACTATAATAATGAAGATTATGGAATTTATAATGACTGAGGCAAAAACTGGGAGAGGTTATGGGATGGCCTCTTTTGAAACAGTAAATTTGTTAAAAGTATGAGAAATTTGCCTGATCCAGGTTATTCTGATTTATGCAAGGCTGAATATTTGGTAATATTGCCACTCATCACATCCTGATCATATTGCCTGCTTTATTAATTATTAAATATTAAATGAGAGGGACACATTGATCTTTAGAAAAGATATTGGAGATTTAACAATTTTAAGCATATTTCTAGTTTCCATTCACTTCATATTTAGACTCAGGGACCAGTCCTCAGCTGGTGTGATCAGCTTAACTCCACTGGAATAATCAGTGGAGTTATGTTGATTTTCACCTGTTAAGAATATTGTTGAAAAGCAATGCTGTAAATAGTTACATTGCTACCTCCATCTATTTAAGAGGTTACACATAGATGTACATGGTATAGTTTATCTTTTAAGAGTACGACAACATTCAGAGTACAAAAGATACAACATGACTATGAAACAGGCAGTGAAAATACTATTGTGCTCTGTGGAGTTCAAAAGCCTTGATACTTCAAGATACTTCACAGCTTTGAGACGCTTCATTAATAGAGTAGTGAATGAAGGCAATGCATTAAAATAGGACCAAAGGAAACGTATCTTAATGACAGATGAACAAATCAAAATGGAGTATTTTAAAAAGCAGCTAAGAAATTAAAGTATAGAAAGGCAAAACCATCAAACAAAATTCAGGTAAAAGCAGCAGTGTGGTGAAATAAATTAGGCTGACAAGGGAAAGAAAAGAAAGAACAAGTAGAAGAATGAAAAAAGACCAAAACAGATTAAGTTACAAAATGAGCAATGCCAACAAAAGAAAGTGAATGGTATACTGAGGGACCAGTAAAGGAGAATATGTTAAAGAAAGAGATAAACACTTTTTTTAAAGTGCTGTTTACAAAGCTTGTTATCAGATTTGCCCATTACTTTGGGGTATGCTCATTTATTAGGGTTACTCTTCTGGGAGGAGGGTCTGTAATTCTATCAATGTATTGCTTGTGTCACTTGTGTTTTCATTGGAGCTCTACTTCTCCCTTCTGCAAGTTCCCTCCCAATGGAGCTATTCTGCAGGACCTAGGTTCCCCAAGGCTGAGTTCAGCCCCAGAATCAGATGAACACACACACACACACACACACACAGACACAGACACAGACACACACACACGTTAACAGAGCTCATCTGAGCTGACCGGGTCAATCAGCACTCCCAAGCTGTCACCCTTATATGCTCTCAGACTCAGCGGGCTGGTTCGAACAGCACTTCCAGAGGCACAGGCACCACACTGGAATAGAGTATGCCGGAGCAGGCTGGGTCGAGCAGCACTTCCAAGCTGCCACCCTCCTGTGCCACAGGTTCCACACATCCCTATCCCCACTTTCATGTTACGATTGTTCTGGTAGTAACCCACTTGATGAACAAACCCCACAGGATTTTTGGGCACTGCAGGGATCTTTAGCTTAGGTGAGAGAAGTGTTGCTGCAGAGCAAATGTGGAAGCCAAAAACATGAGAGAGAGGGAGGGAAGCAACCAGCTTAACCATAAAAGTTACTTATTGCCAGATAATAACCATACAAGTGGAGCCAAACAAACAAAACAGTTACAATATTGAATCTAGCTTAAATTTGATTACAAAAGTCAAGTTTAGAAAACTATACCTGATCACACAAGTCAGGGTTAGAAAGCTATACCTAGAGTAAAACAAAAAACAAACAAAAAACAAACCAGGGAGAGTTGGGTTCTCACCACTATGTGACTCTTGAACCGGTTGGGGTTACCAGGTGGTGGTGGTAGCTGATAGTCCAGAGTGCTGGAGACAGGCAGAGCTCCCAGCACCATCAGTCAGGAGAAGATGAAGTCCCAGTGGAACTGATGCAGATTTTGGATCTAGGCATCAGAGCACTTACTTGAGCATGGGTAGGGTTTTTTGGTAGGAAAAGAACAAGTGTTCAAGAGAGAACACTAGATTTGTTTATGGGTAAACTGATGGCTCAAGGAGTATACCAAAGTTGTTTTATCCAGGCTAGACAATAGGAACTGTTTATTCCTAGCTATGGGTGGTGTTCCTTCCAGGGAGCTCACAAAGCAATTAGGCAGCTTCAATATTTTGGATACCAATAGAGGATTTATTACTAAAATCGGTCTGATAACTTCTGAGCTGGGTGTGTGCAGGTATAGGTTCATTAACATCTAGAGCAGAGATCTCCCATCAGGCAGTGCTTCCCTGCTTTTCTGGTCCCAGAGTTCAGTGCGGTTCTTGCCTTGGAATCTCTTTTCTCTATTCTGTATGCTAATGGAGATGCCTTTCTGTCTTATCTTCAATGCAAATGAAGCTAGGGGAGTTACCTTCATCCTGTCACCCTTGTCCGGAGAGGTTTAGGTGTGTCTCCCACTGCCTTTTCATTCTTCTTTGTAAGTCTTTCTTCTGATCAGTTTTGATTCAAGCAGAGGCTGGGGACAGACAGGGCCGGTGCAACCATTTAGGTGACCTAGGTGGTCGCCTAGGGTGCTAGGATTTGGGGGGCGGCATTTTCTTCGGCAGCAACCACGGCGGATGGATCTTCAGCTGTCCCGGTCGCCGCCGGCATTTAGGTGGAGAGAGCTGGGGCAGAGGAGTGCGAGGAGGGCTGCCTACAGCAAGTAAGGGGGAGGGGCGGCACGCAGGGGGGTGCCTCAGGGTGGAGGGTGAGGGGTGGGGAGCTGCCGTGGGAGGCCTCAGGACAGAGGGCAAGTCCAGGCGGGGGCTCACGGATGGGAGAGGGCGCAAGGTGGAAGTTTTGCCTAGGGCATGAAACATCTTACACCAGCCCTGGGGACAGGGGGTCCTTTGTGAGTCAAACAGCCTGGATAATGCACCCCGGTTATCCAAGAACACAGAGTTGACAGGTAGCAGTATGTATCAAGGAGTTACTACATGATAAAGAATTAAGTTATAGCAGGAAGTTTACAAGTAGCACATATCTTTCAGGACATCAGAAAATGCTCTACTTCTTAAATCTGACAGACTAACAAAAAGAGATGTAACCCCCCTGCCAAGTGAAGTCAGCAGCAACAATGGCCACATTCAATAACTAGGGGTTCCTCTTAACAATAAAAAACAGAACCAGCTCAAGTTCCTACTCATTAATTTGGGAAAACATAATGCCACCCCTGGGCACCTCTCAGAGGCAATACTGCCCTCTCACAGCCACTGAGTCTGTGTATAACAAAAGAACACTTTTAATAAAAGGAGAAAAGGAGTCCAGCACTAATTTGGGAAAACACCACAACACCTTTCAAAAGCATGTAATCATAAGCAAACACCCACCCCACAGTACATTGGGCAGTGTATTTTACCTCAGTTTCCCATCTTATGGTGTGAAAGTCCAACGAATGAATGTTCCTTTAAGATGCCACTCCTGTCTCCCTCCACTGCATTCCACTCCACTCACAGTTGACTGTGTGTGGTTAGCAAAGACCCAGATTCCAGAGATGCATTCACATACCCTCTCCTAACAGCCTGGGGTGGGGGAAAGGTGTAAGACTTAGCCCCTAGCCTAGACCTTCTCACCAGTGATGTCAGCTCTAGTAATCACTGAACAAACAGAAGAATTCTCACTTGAGTCTAATCAGCTCTGCCTTTAAACACTGGAAAGAGGAGGGTCAAAAGTGGTCTAGGACTCTTTGGGGAGAGTCCCCACCACCAGATGGAAACACCTGTCCGCACCCCGTCCTATTTTCACTGGGATTTGGCATTGCTACCCCCTGCTTAGCAAGTCTACTTCAGTTTAGGATGCCCTTCCCTGCCCTCCCATAACCAGGGCATGCTAAGTAGAGTTCTGCTGTTCTTTACTCATACAAAACGGATAACATTTCATTACCCCTGCATTCAATATGTAAAACTGTTATTAAAGCTTATATTAAAATTATCTAAAACAGGGTTAATGAAAAAGTTTCTATTCATCCCGATATAATGCTAATATGTTATCATAAAGTAGAAAATTTGATTTAAAAAGTCATAAAATGTATTAAGTACATATTTGCAATATCGCAAATTAGGGTTAATACATTTGACAGTACAATTTAAATATCCAGTATCCAGATCAGTCATGAGACGTTATACTAGGGGCAGCTTGCAGAAAATAAATGCAGTAATGAATGTACATTGTCCCTCAGTAATTGAGAATTTAAGATAGGTTGTCTCTGTATAAATATGGTGATTTGTAACTCAAAACCAGCCAAAAATTGATCACTTTGCCAAAGCAGCTCCATCTGCTGAGCACCTAGGTAGAGCAGGTGTAGTCTATGCAAATACCATATGCTCCCACAGTCTTTTCTCCAGCTCACCACTAGATGTCAGGAGAGAGAGCTCCTTCAGACCCTTCTTACAGAGAAATAAATTGCAGTAACTGGGACAGCGAATACCACCAGGCTAGATTATAATCACATCCTTTGGGTGTTAAAAAATGTCTTACAGATTAAATAACTCATATCTAGTATAACTGCCTCAGTCAATTTGAAATACTCTCAGTGATATTTTGATCACAAAAAATAGACAACGAAAAGGGAACTGTGTAATGTAGCGACCTGCATGGAACTTGGAGAGAGGACCAAAAGTAGCAGGAGGGATGAGTTTAAAGGCGGTACCAGGAATTTAGTCTGTGTGTACATGGGTAGAATGCTATTTGCAACTGTACTTAATTCTAGACAACATTTCTCTGTTTGTAGAGGGCATTCCAGAAGTCATATTCAGATAGGGATGATAGCATCCAGATAAAATAAAAAGTATTTATTATTTTTATCAAGTAAGGTTTATATTTTAACTATAAAGTAGAGTATGTGGAACTGGTTCTGATCTCTAATTCTGGTGTAAATCCAAAGTTAATAAGCCTCATTGTAACTGAGGGGAAGAATATATCCTTTTTGCTGAGGTTGTCAAATGACAGCATCAGATATTTGTTCATAAGATTTTAAATTAAATGTTACTTAACTCTACATTGTTGTAGTATGGGATATAATGAGAATCTTAGCTTGATTTCAAAATCATAAATGTTTCCCTATATGTGCTCTACTGAAGGCCATCGCACTAAAGGATATGGTATATCATTGTTCATACAGCAAATGTTATTGATGAGTTAGCCTGCTTGTAAATTCAAGGACTGTGAAGGCCAGTGTCATAACAATTTCCTTTTTAGGCTTGAGTCCAGAGCTTTTATTAGATTGCTATTTTTATTTAATAATATGTATAGTTCAAATTTCATACCAGTATCCAATTTGTACTCTAGAATATAGCTCTGGTGAGGTAAATGCCCTTATGACAAGGAATTATGAGAAAGTGGCAAGAACACTACATTACATAGCCTATCTGAACACTATAACATAGTGTCCAGAGGGGGTTTTAACATTTTTTGCAGTAGAAAGAGTTAGTCTGAGATGAGGCTAAAGCATATTGGCTAACTTGTCACTGAATGCCCAGGCATTAGCAGACATTCCAATTTAATACTAGTATGAGTTGATCATCTACTTCCCCATCTGGTACCTTAAACATTTTCCCTTAGTATATTTAATACCAGCTAAAATGCATTGGTGAGATCTGTCATTGGGTAGAAAGGCCATAGACATGTTATTCTTGCTTGGAAGACAATATAGGTGGCAATCACCAACACTTGGCACTGACAATCTGACTCTTGTCCTCCATTAGTGTCTAAGCCAGGAGTCGGCAACCTTTCAGATGTGGTGTGCCGAATCTTCATTTATTCACTCTAATTTAAGGTTTCGTGTGCCAGTAATACATTTTAACGTTTTTAGAAGGTCTCTTTCTATAAGTCTATAATATATAACTAAACTCTTGTTGTATGTAAAGTAAATAAGGTTTTTAAAATGTTTAAGAAGCTTCATTTAAAATTAAATTAAAATGCAGAGGCCCCCAGACTGGTGACCAGGTCCTGGGCAGTGTGAGAGCCACTGAAAATCAGCTCACATGCTGAAGGCGGCATCGGTGCCATAGGTTGCCTACCCCTGGTCTAAACCAATAGCACATATTTTTTATAAGAGTCTGTTTGCAAAAGTTTGTGGGAAGATAGCTTTTCATGTACCAATGTGCCTCAGATCCCCTTGATCCTCAATAGTTTGGATACAATTCCACAAATTTCATTGCAAAATTTTCTACAAAAAAATTATAAACCCCCATAATTTTAAACAAAATTTGTCCAAATGTTTTCAATCATTGGGTAATGCTTTCCCCATCCCAACCACTGTATGTAATAAAATAGTGCAGGTCAAATTATGCCTTTAATTACAACCGAGAAACCCTTTTGCCATATTGTGCCCTCAATTACACAAGTGCAATGCCATTAACTTTCACTGCTAATGAGTAACCCTTGATGCAGAAATTATTGGATGAGCTTCTATGGACTGTAGACTGCAGGAGGTCAGACTAGATGATCATAAGGACTGTTCAGGCCTTAAAAATGTATGAATCTATTAGTCTAGGAGTAATGCAGCCATGTTAAACTCATGCTAACAAAATCTTTAGACCACACACCATGCTACATAATGAACATTATATAAATAAAAACAAGATCTGGGGGGAAAAAAACAAACAAAAAAAGCTAATGCCATCACGATATACACCATGCAAGCAAAATGAAGAGATAGCATGCTATAGCATAAGTCCTCCAGGAAATTCAGAGATGTCAAACTTCCTGTACACTATAGATTCAGTCTTTGGTTTCCTGACATACACTTCCTGCTGAGGGAGAAACAAAAGAAAAACATATCTCAGGACATAGCAGTCACAGGCTGAGCAAGTTTTGTTACATAATTTCAGTTCATAACAAATGGTTTATTTTGACACTGGCTTGCTCATCAGTAAGATACTAAATGTTAGCACAGAGCCTGTGCAACTGCAAGTAACTTCCCCACCAGCCCTGAGAATCAGAGGAAATGCTCAATAAGCCTTAAGAAGGTTCAAACAGAAATTTGAGCTGTATAGGATGAACCCAGGGGCAAGTCATCATTTCTCTGCTATTAACAGTGACAAGCAAAAAACTATGGTGTACTCCATACTGATAGTGGTGGGGAGAAACAGAAAAGTTTTGCAGAAGAAGTGAAAACGTTTGATGATCATTGTGGCCCTAGGAAAAAAAAGTGTTTCATATGAGAGATACGTGTTCTGTGAGAGCACAGAAAGAAGGGGGAAAACTAGAGCAGTCTGTCACAGACTTAAAACTGCAAATATTCCTATGAGTATGGAATCTTAAAAGACTTTCGCATTGAAGAGCAGATTGCCCTGGGTTGTAACAATGAAAAAAAGTCTTAACAGTTACTCATGGAGATGGATCTGACAGTAGAAAGGGAAAAATGTACATGCTCAGCGACAGAACAAACACACAAATAAAAAGCCCAGCAGAGGGCACAGAGCACATGATTGTTTACTATAGCTAACTCAACAAGGGAAAAGTTCACAGAAATTAAATCTGCCATGGAACAAAACGTGGAAAGCAAGAAACAGTGCCAACAATGTCGTAGTCAGCAGGCATACAGGAAATGCCCAGCATTCAGGCAAATATGTAGCAACTGTAACAAACTCAACCATTATGGTAAAACTTGAAGAAAAGGAAGCAACGTAAGGCAGAAAGGGATTCCTCAAGTAAAGGGGAAGAGCTGTTCTTAAGCACAATAATGAAGACTGAAAACTCAAAAGACTGGCTAATTAAAATCTACACAAATGGCAGCAATTATGTGACATACAAGATAGACTCTGGGGCAGAAGTAAAGGTAATAACTGAAACTAGGAGATGTAAGGAGTACAAAAAAGTGGAAGGGCCAAACACATCTGTGAAAGGCTATAATGGAGGAACTTCAGTGTTGGAAGAGCACACATTGATATTTAAATACAAAGAGAAAACAACAGAATAAGAGTTTGTGGTGGTACACAGAAACAAATAACCCCTCTGGGGCCTACTCATGTCTGAGGTGCTTAGTCTCACTAAGAAGATGTAAGCCATATAGAAAGAGAAGGACAACACACAACCAGCTGTGAAAGAATTAACAACATCATAGAATTATAAAAATGTAGGTTTGGAATGGACCTTGAGATGTCATCTACTCCAGCCTCCTGCACAGAGGCAAGACCAAGTAAACATAGACTATCCCTGAGAGGTGTTTGTCTAACCTGGTCTTAAAACCTTCAATGATGGGGGTTCCACAACTTCCATTGGAAGCCTGTTCCAGTACTTAGGTATCATTATAGTTAGAAGGTTTTTACTAATATCTAACCTAGATCTCCTTTGCTGCAGATTAAGCTGGTTGCTTCTTGTCCTACCTTCAATGGACATGGAGAACAATTGGTAAGAACCCTAATGGAATCAAATATACAAAAAGAAAGAACAACATATTAATATATTCTTTAGAATCTTTATCTTCAACAAAGAGTATGTGTGAATTCTAAGGCCCAGAAAACTGATCCTTGACTGAAAAGTAACCCTATTCAGGCATTTGATCTATTTTGCTATATTTTAACAATCTTAGGTGCCTTCATATCTATACAACTCCAGATATTCTTGTAAATCATGTCCTTAACATATCTATATATAATGCTTACATAAGCATATATAGACTTGAGAAACTAATAAGGGAGGAATGTTATAGCAGATGTTTCCTGTTGGGGAAATCAACAGGAAATAATGATGGTGGGGTAAGAAGAGATATTATCTTGAAGAATTATTAGTCTAACCAGTTGTAAATATGGGAGAAAATTCTTGGCAATGCAGCTTCCTTTGTCTGAAACACTATATAATGATACTGAAGTGGAAACGTAGTTGGCGGAATAAAGACAGTGTGTCCCTTCCAGATGCAGATATCCAGCTCTTAGTCTGACAACAAAAGGTGGTAATGTATCTATCTGTTTCTCTATTCTATATAATGTTATACGAATCTTCTTGATAATCTTAGATTAAATAATTCCAATTGAGCCTTTATTTCGACAATCTTGGGTCATTAGCTCAGACATGCAACAAACAACAATTGGTATCTTTTGGAGAACAGAAGAACCAGATTTGGTTCAATCTTTAGTAATTGTGAAGAAAAAAGGAGGTACACTTTGGCTGTGTGTGGATCCTAGAGAGCTGAACAAGAACATAAACAGAGAACATTTCCACTTGCCCACAAGAAAAAAAAACACTATTGTTAGTGATGCCAGTAGCCAAATTCTTCGACCAATTAGATGTGAAGGAAGGATTCTGGCAGATCCCCTTGGACACCGATACCTCCAAGATATGCATTTTATCACATCATTAGGCTGATACTGTTTCCTAAAACTGTCAGAATATGTGCATCTCCAGAAGTATTTCACCATGAGCCAGATGCTAGAGGGTGTGGAAATGTACAGCGCTGACATAATTTGGGGCACCACTACCACTGTATGTAAGGAATGACTGAAGAGAGTACTGGAAATTGCAAGAGCTAATAACCTTAAACTGGATACAGCCAAATATAATTTTAGACAAGGAACCAACGTACTGGGGAAAAAGACTGACCTCAAAGGGGATCTTGCCCATTGAAACAAAGACTCAGGCAATACTGAACATGCTGTTCAGTAGCTTAAAAAGGAAATTTAAAGGCTGCTAGTTATGTTGAATTATATCAGCTAATTCATACCCACCTATATGACGACAACAATGACTCCAATATACAGCTCTTACAACTCACTTAAGACTACGTCTACACTGAGTGCTAGGGATGTGATTCCCCTGCTCATGTACATATACTTGCACTAGTTTTCAATCTACACTAGCCAGCAAAGCTATGGTAGAACAGGTAGTAGCAGGGAAGGCTCAGCTGACTCATACTGGGCAGAAACCCACTTGAAACTGGTTGGTAAGTTCTCAGTAAGGCTCAGCCATGCCTCTGTCTCTGTTGCTGCTACCATGGCTACACTGCTATTTATACTTGTGCTAGCTCAATAAGGCCTAGTGTATGTACACGCAAACAGGGGATTCACACTCCTAGCTTGCAGTGTTGATACAGTCAGCTCTGTGTTCTTGAGGAACCAGGGTGCAGTATCTAGCCTGTCTGACTCATGAAAGACACCCCCCCACCCCCCCAGCCTCTGCTTGAACCAAAACTGATGAGAGAAAAGGCTTGCAGAGAGCAGTGAGGGATGTTGGGAAACACACCTAGACCCCTCCTGACAAGGGTGCCAAGATTAAGATATCTCTATTTGCATACAGAATGGAGAGCAGAGACAACTCCCATAGCCTCATCTGCGTGAAAGATGGGTCAGGGATTAGCATACAGAATGAAGAACAGAGAACTGCACTGAACTCTGGGACCAGAAAAAGAAGGGAAACACTGCATCATGGGAATCTCTGCTCCAGATGTTAATGAACCTCTGCCTGCACACACCCAACTCAGCAGTTATCAGACCAATTCTAGTAATGAATCCTTGATTGATATCCAAAATACTGAAGCAGCCTAGTTGCATTGTAAGCTCCCTGGAAGAAAACACCACTCATAACCAAGAGTGATCAGCTCCTATTGTCTAGCCTAAAGAAAACCCTTGAGTCATCAGTTTACCCATAAACAAATCTAGTGTTCTCCCTTGAACCATTGTGGTTTCTCTAAAAAACCCCTACTTATGTTCCAGTAAGTGTTCTGATGCTTAGATCCAAACTATGCATCAGTTCCACTGGGATGCCATCTTCTCTTGACTGATTGTGCTGGGGACTCTGTCTGTCTCCAGCACTCAGGACCCTGAGCTACCACCATCACTGGGAACCCTGACCAGTTCAAGCCTCACGGAGTGGGTGAGATCTGCTTTTTTCTCTCTCTAGGTTTTCCTTTCTACCATAGGTATTAACCTTTAATAATGTATGTTATGTTGGTTTAAGCTCTCCTTGTGTTGTTATCACTATTATTCAATAAATAATTTTTATGGTTAAGCTGGTTGCGTTTCTCTCTCTCTTGCTGAGCTTTACTCTTTTGTGTTTTTAGCTTCCCCTATTTACTCTACAGCAACGCTTCTTTTACCTAAGCTAAAGATCCCTGCGGTGCCCAAAATGCTGTGGAGTTTGCTCATTGAGTAGGTTACTACCAGTACAATTGTAATGTGGGAGCGGGGATAGGGACATGCTGAATCTGGGACACATAAGGGTGGCAGCTTGAAAGTGCTGCTTGATTCAGTCCATTGAGCCCAAGGGCACATAAGGGGAGAGGCAGGTTGAAAGTGCTGCTTCATCCAGCCCATTGAGTTCAGAGACATATAAAGGGTCAGCTTGAAAGTGCTGATTGACCCCATCCACTCAGACTTGCTCTGTTAATGTATGTTTGTGTGTATATGTGTGCATGCGTGTGTGTGTGTTCATCCGAGGCTGGAGGAACCCAGCCCTAGGGAACCTAGATCCTGCAGGAGAGCTCCATTGGGAGGGGACTTGCAGAAGGGAGAAGTAGAACTCCATATGAAAACACAAGTGACACAAGCAGTACATTGATAGAATTATAGAAAACCTCTCCTGCCGCCCAGAAGAGTAACCCAAATAAATGAGCATACCCCAAAGTAATGGGCAGATCTGGTAACAGTGTAGACATAGAATATGAAAGAGTTCAATGATTTAAAGCACATTATGGCATTAGAGTCAGTGTTGCAGTTTTTTGATCCATTGTAAGACATTAAATTCTCCATAAATGCCTCAAAAGGAGAGCAGAGAGCATTATTATTACAGTATGATGGAACTGATTTGTTGGTAGTCTCTCATGCATATAGGGCTATGACCAGCTTCAGAGACAATGTACTCATATATTGAAAAAGAGACACTAGGTATGGCATATGGATATACAAGATTTCATTAGTTTCTCAATCAGACCTTCAACCCAGAAACCACTGATTGCAGTACACAAAAAGGGACCAGGAGAATTACTTTCAAGGATACTTTTGACAATACAGAAGTATGGTATGACCCTGAAATTACAACCTGGGTGCCACTTAGTAATGGCAGACACTATCAAGTGCATATGCTCCATCTGACAATACACAGTCTGATGATCTGGAACAAGCAGTAAACATGATAAAGATGACACCGTATCTCCAGGCATATGGGATGAACTACAGACAGGAACAGTGAAAGATGATATGCTGCAAGTAGTGATACAAGTAATTGTGTGTGTGTGTGCAGGGGGATCAATACTTTACCTGCTTCTTCCTACTTTAAAAATGAGGTTTCATTTATTTCAGGAGTGCTCTTGAAGGGGACATAGACTGTGATGAGAAGGAAAAAAAATGGGAATGAATTCAAAAATGGCACCTAGAATTCCCAGTTCCAAAAGGAGAGCTGGAGTTGTATTCTTGCCACAGATAAATAGTGACATCAAAGAAATGGTGAGGAGGTATGGAAGTTGTACTGAGATTCCAGGATAAAAAGCCAATGATTCTGCATGAACAACTTTAAATTCCATTGGACAAGTTGGAATTGACATGTTCAACTTGGGAAGACATGAACACTTGTTGGTAAAGTAGTCCATTATAAATTTCTCAGACGTAGTCACTCTTGAACATAGTAGAGGTAATCAGTTGTCAACACATTAAATATGTATTTGCATGTCGTGGAATTCCAAGAACAGTAGAAAACTAACAATGAACCATAGTTCAAGACTAGGGAATTCCTGGACTGTGCTAAAATGTACCACTTTCATCATGAGACCAATGGATCAACTCAGTGTGGAACACTTATAGTGAAGAAGTTGCTCAAAAAAAGCAATGGATGCAAGAGAAGATCCATATTTGGCATTACTCAACTGTAGAGCTACACCACTATGTTGACAATCACAAAGTCATGCATCCGACAAAGTGGGTATTCTCCCATGAAAGCTTATGCTCTAATATGTTTGTTAGTCTATAAGGTGCCACAGGACTCTTTGCTGCTTTTACAGATCCAGACTAATACGGCTACCCCTCTGATACTGAACTGCTCTACAACAGATATGTAAATACCTGATTACCAGTTATGAGACTAAAACGAAGGATGCCTAAGGAGTCTGATAATGAGGAAAAGACTAGGAAAGTACAATCAGCCAAAAGACTGTTCAATCTCAGTGCAAATTTATTTGTCACCAGTTTGCTACCAATTTCTGAAGGCATTTTGTTCCCCAGAATATCTGAGAAAAATGTATGAATTATGAATGTGTTTAATGATAAAAAACACACCAACAATCAGAATCTCTTTACCACTGACAAGAATTCCAGCCTCATTAAGTTGTCTCTGAAGCTAATATATAAATTTCTCTGACACAGGGCACAAATGTCATTATGTAAACCTGAACTCTTACAGGATTATTACACTCACTATTTAAATATTCTTACTATGCTGTTTGATAGAATTTGACATGAACTGTATATACAAATTTTATGCAGTATCTTTGCTGTCCCTTTCTCCAAATACGAACCTTCTCATCTATGTGCTTTTTAGACAGCATATGTAGAAAACAAAGATTACAAACTTATTGTATGGGATTCAGGCTTGGAACCCAGACCCATGCATGCCCAAGTAGTAATCAGACCCTGGCCATAACTCAGCAGCTACCCTAAACCGCCAGAGAAGGGAGCAGTGAAACTGTAGCTTGCAAAGGGCCCCACTCACACAGCCCCTGACTAGGGGAGATGTCCAGCCTACTGATTGGCTGGGATGTTCTACTTAAACCAGAAAGAGGAACAGAAAGTTATTTGAGCAACTACGTGAATTCCTGACTGGCTACCACTATGGAACCTCCCTACTTGATACTAAACTGGGAGGGATTGCAACTGCTTTCAGGATAGGGTCATAATTCAAAATGAACTGGACAAATTGGAGAAATGGTCTGAGGTAAACAGGATGAAGTTTAATAAAGACAAATGCAAAGTGCTCCACTTAGGAAGGAACAATGAGTTTCACACATACAGAATGGGAAGAGACTGTCTAGGAAGGAGTATGGCAGAAAAAGGATCTAGGGGTTATAGTGGACCACAAGCTAAATATGAGTCAAGAGTGTGATGCTGTTGCAAAAAAAAGCAAACATGATTCTGGGATGCATTAACAGGTGTGTTGTGAGCAAGACACGAGAAGTCATTCTTCTTCTCTACTCTGCGCTGGTTAGCTTCAAATGGAGTATTGTGTCCAGTTCTGGGCATTGCATTTCAAGAAAGATGTGGAGAAATTGGAGAGGGTCCAGAGAAGAGCAGCAAGAATGATTAAAGGTCTATAGAACATGACCTATGAAGGAAGACTGAAAGAACTGAGTTTGTTTAGTTTGGAAAAAAGAAAACTGAGAGAAGACATGATAGCAATTTTCAGGTATCTAAAAGGATGTCATAAGGAGGAGGGAGAAAACTTGTTCATCTTAGCCTCTAAGGATAGAACAAGAAGCAATGGGCTTAAACTGCAGCAAGGGAGGTTTAGGTTGGATATTAGGAAAAAGTTCCGAACTGTCAGGGTGGTTAAACACTGGAATAAACTGCCTAGGAAGTTGTGGAATCTCCATCTCTGGAGATATTTAAGAGTAGGTTAGATAAATGTTTATCAGGGATAGTCTAGACAGTATTTGGTCCTGCCATGACCTCTTGAGGTCCCTTCCAGCCCTACAATCTATGAATCTACTTGCTTGACTCCTGAGCCTTTCCTTACTGCTGGTCTTTTCATTACCCCAGAAACCCATCTGTTCCTGGTTCTGACCTTTGGATTGATTCCTGAATGTCTCCAGCTCTGGCACCAGACTCTGGCTCAGGTTCCAGGTGCCTAACTCTAACCATTAGGCATGACTGTCCACACCTTGGTCCTTGTACTTATTGTGCCTCCAGAATACACAAATATTTAAAAAAGTGTTTCTTTCCATGGATCATATCATCATAACTCATTTTAGCTGGTATTTTCCTATAAGAATATACTGAATGCACACAGAAGTAGATGATCAATGTCAGATTACAAGTAGACCGTCACTTTACAGCAACCTGTAGTAAAGTAGCCTATTTTTTCACCTCGGTGCACCTCAGTGCACACAATAGTTGCAATTCTCCCCTCGCTATCAGTAGTACAAATGAAGAGTAATTTTACCAATCAGGCCTTCAAAGTGCACTTCCAGTTCAACATGTATATAATTTCTCCTCACTTAAAAAGGAAAGCTCTCCAAGAAAATTTACATTTATAAGTTCTTCAACCTTGATTTAATAAGACATAAGGGGTCAGATTAGTTTCAGTCATGCTATGGACTGGTACAAAGTGGCTTATTTAGCCAGTTGACGTTTCTTCCTGCATTGGAGAATTTACGGGTAACTAGTACACCACATCTCCTTATGTTAATAGTAAAGAAAGCATAGGGATTACTTCTTTTTCCAACATGACATTTCTGAGCTACTGCGATGTGACCAAGTATTTTAAAGTGATGCACTTCAGCCAATTCTAGAACTGAACTCCCACTATGTTGAGTATTTTGCAATATACTGGACTCTCAGCAACAAGCACTTAAAGCCTCAAGCCCTAAGAATTGCAGCTCTGTTGTAATTTTTTTTATAGTATAGCAGTTGTTCCTCAAGCTTTATTTGCAATATAACCCACTACCACCAAAATTAAGACCCCCCCCAACATGCTGATGACTCCCCCCACCCCCTGCCGCCAAGTGTCTAATAATTTAAATTGGTATTTTCTAGCCCTCATCCTGGTATCATAATTATGGAATCAGACTTCAGAGTGAAAACAATTGTTACCTAATATAATCCTTTACCAGTGCAAGACTATTCCACTCAGTATGATTTCTAGCCTATTGCCCATATTTAAGTGTCCAAATATGGAAACTTTAATTGCTTCCCCTTGCAACTAATGGATTTTTTCCAGTCTAACAGAATATATTGCTAGAAAAAAATCTTCCAACTACATTTAACCTATACCCACTCTGTTTCATACTCAGTTTAATGATCTTGTAGCACCCAAAACAGTTCTTCCTCTTTGATTTTACAGTAGAGTTGTGATGAATTGCAGTGATTCAGTTTCAATTTTAAGTGATTTTCTGACAATTTGAAATTAGACTAATTTTGATGGTCACTTGATTGTCTACTGTTTCCCATTATAGCCTGGCAGCCCAGTGGTCTGTCAAGCATATGTTGAAAATCAACCAATATGGACTCATTTACTGTGGATAGATGAGTGGGAAAAGGAAGAACATGATCACTTGGGAGATATTCCTCAGTTATTCAGAGTAACCCTAAGTGTAAAGTTTGTTAAGTGTTCCTTGAGGGAATGTTGTATGGTTAATCCTAATCAACTATGAGAAAGTGTGTTTATCAAAGTATCCATAAGCACATTGAGAGGGTTAACAGAGCACCATACATAGCTTTTTAGCCATGTCACAACTACCACAAACGGTACTCAGAAACATGGCGGATACTCAACGTGCATCCTCTGAAGCAACTAATAGATACACAGGCTAGATCCTCCGGTTCTCAGCACAGGGGCAATCAAAAGGTGTCTTTACAATGGGGAACTTGTTGAAAACATCTCAAAACATTGTTAAACCTTCATGTCATAAGAAGGTTTCACTCTTACCTTGGTTCTTATGAGTACTTGGTTGAAGCTTCCATCTTTATCATCCTATTTGCTACAGTCCGATCCCCTGAGGAGAGACTAAGGATAACGGTGATGTTAGCCCTGTAGAGTCTTTCTACTTTCTGAACATGAACATTCTTATTTTTCTAAGGAGCTAGCTCTTTTTACTCTTTCCCTCACCTGAAGACCCATGCAGGGCTGGGGAAAATGCCACACTAAATATTCTAAAACGCGGAAGTAATAAGTAGCAGTGACTCAAACTAATGTTGTGTGGTTCTTCACTGAACAGATTGTTTTTTCAATGAAGGGTATAGCTGTTTATATCATTGTGCTGCTGTCATTGCCGGAGATATCTTTTGCATTTGGGGGTAGGCCATGAATCAGTGTTTCATTCCTGTTCACCGAAAAGCACATCACTATGATCATAATTTGTATGTGATATTGGACATTTCCAGGGGAGGGCAACTGTGTAATGTAATCAGTATCTGTCAGGTCTACAAAAGAGACATCCTGTTAAATACTTGTTGATTTGAATATTGTGCAAAATTAAAACTGGGAAGGGGGAGGGGAAGAGGAAGAAAAGTATTTTTACAGCAGTGACACCTGCATCTCCATATTGGAAATTTGTTACAAACACTGTTCATATTAAAATATATTTTAATATTTAAAGAAAATGAGCCTCTTCCTAGACTTCTGGAACTTCAGATTTTCATTTTATAACATCTTTCTGTTGTGCAGAGAATCTCTCATAGAAACAGCATATAAGCTATCCATATACAAAAATAATCTATTTTAGAGATACAGCTAGGTACCCAGCTGTATTTCCCTATCTTATAATATACCCAAAATCAACTGATTCTTTGATCTTTTTCCAGTTGGTCTCTTTTACAGTACCTGAAATACTGCTACCGTCTGACAGCCATAAGTAAAAACTTACACAACATGCTGTCATACTATACATAGAGGAGCTGTTAATTATCATTAATGAAATTCTGCCTGCCACTTCTGTTCTTCAGCCTCCCTTAATGCTACCCTTCAGGACTCTTTATGCACAATTCTAAGGAGGCACCCATTTTCTTGGCACTTAAAAACTCTTTAGCAATGACAATTAAGACTGTAATGAAGATTCTTGGCCTAACAGCTCACACTGAAAACCGATTCCTTTTTAAACTGAGTAGAATTAAGCAATAAGATATGGGAGGCCATGCTGTAGTGAAGATGAATGCATACCTCAGAAATACAGTGAGGCATACAGTGCAGAAGTCTATTTTCCACATAATCAGCGCCCTGTCTTCTACATAATCCCATAGCAACAGAATTTCTCACAGAATCCATCCCCTGCTGCACAATGTGCACCAGAAACTCTGATTCATTTCATTTTAAAAAAAATTCTCGGCCATTATAAAACCATTTGGTCATAAACTGATGCCGCATTCTTCTTCTGATGCCGCTTCTACACTTAAACAACTACAGCAGCAGAGTTGCAACACTGCAGCTGCATGTTTGTAGCGCTTCAGTGTAGATACACTCTACCAAGATGGGAGAGGTTCTGCCATCACTGTAGCTAATCTAGCTCCCCGAGAGGCAGTAACTAAATTGACAGAAGAATTCTTTAGTGACATAGCTGAGTCGACCTAAGTTTTTCATGTAGTCCTCACCTGAGTCTGTAAACTGATAGCTTGGAAACAATGACGCCAAGAGGCATAAACTCATTTATCTCCATAGCATGTTAACTATGAATCTCAATGTGAAAGGCTTAAGTATAGACATTGTTAAATGCTGATCCTTTTAGGAGAACCAGCTATTGTGCTTAGCCATCATTGTTGGATGCTGTCTGATAGCTGGTTCCTATGAAGGGTTTCTCCCTAGTTCCCAATTCCTATCTTTCGTCTGCTCCCCCAAAACAACATGGAACTACTATATGATCATAGAATTATAGAAACGTAGGGCTGGAAGGGAACTCAAGATATCATCAAGTTCAGTCCTCTGCACTGAGGCAGGACTATGTAAATCCATACCATTCCTGCAGGTATTTGATCTTCTCTATCTATGGAGTCAACAAATTCTGAGTAGCTCCCGACTGTTTAAAAATAAAAACAGTAGGTTTTGGGGGGAAGGTAGTGTCAGACCAAGAACCCACACTTATTTTCTATTGTGATAGTACCCAATGGCCCAGTCAGGATGGTGTATTGCTAGACAGCTTGCAAATACATTTTCCTTATCATGAAAGATTTAAGCCAGCCACAGCCTCATTCACCTATTCATTTTGCCATAATCTCACAAGGGACTGAGTGTAGCTGTACCTTCTAAGAAGAGTATGATGTGCTTGAAGTTGCTTGGGGTATGGGTACCTCTAAATAATGCACAAAGATGGCAAGCAACACTAAATGGATCTTCACTGCCTGAGCTATAAAGAGGTTGGCTGCAAACACTGAGCACCCAGTGCTATGCTCTGGCTGAGGGTACATCCCCATAGCTTACAGCAGTGAGTCTCAGAGCCTGGGTCTACAGACTCAGACACATTTTATGGCACTAAAAATAGCTAACAAGAGCCCAACCTCATCCATAGGCTTCAGAGTCCCAGCCCAACCCTGGACATTTGCACAAATATTTATAGTGCCCTAGCACAATTCTATAGACCCAGGTTCAGACTCACTCCCGCAGGCTGCCACTTGCTGCACAGATATGTTCCCTAAGAGGGATGATACAGTTCTTAGATGCAGAAACTTGCGAATACTGAGTAGCAGTAGGGATGCGATATTGCCTCTGTATATAGCACTGGTGAGACTATTATTGGGATACTGTGCTCAGTTCTAGTGACCACACTTCAAAGAAGTATGTTGAAAAAGGTTTAGAAAAAGAGCTACAAGAATGAAACGAGGTCTGGAAAAATCTGCCTTACTGTGAGAGACTGAAAAAAAGCTCAATCTATATAGTTTATCAAAGAGAAGGTTGAGAGATGACTAAATCTCAGTTTATAAGTACCCACATAGGGAGATGCTTTCTGATAGTAAAGGGTTCTTTACACTAGTAAGCAAAGGCACAACAAGATCCCATGGTTGGAATCTAAAGACAGATAAATTTAGGCTAGAGTTAAATTGAAAATTTTTAACAGTGAGAGAGTTAACCAATGGAGTTTAACAGTGAGGGAGTAAATACAATTTGCCAAGGAATATGGTGGAATCTCCATCACTTGACATCTTTAAATCAAGACTGGATGTCTTTCTAGGAAATGCTGCAGCTCAGCTGCAAGATATGAACTGGATAAAGGAATGACTGGACAAAGTTCTTTGCCTTGTATTAAACAGAAGGTCAGATTAGATCTTAATAGTCCCTTCTGGTCTTAAAAATCAATGAGGTATTCCTGAAGACCTATTGCCAGCCTTAAAAAAACACAGCAAGCAAATAAACAAACAAACAAACAAAAACCCAAAACAATATCTGTACTATTGTCAGGGAGCATGTATGAACATGTGGATCACTCAACTTGATGTTTAGACCCCTGGCCCCCCACCCCCCCTTTTCTGCTCCTCTCATGGAAGGCCTGTGGAAAAGTGAATCCATGTATTTGGGCAGAAGGTGGCTGATTTCTTATTCATGCTTGTGCTGCTGGAGTTTTGTGATAGGAACCTACCAGTGCTTGCCAGAATTTGGCCCCCAAATATTCAATTTGTATTTAGATTTCCCCCAAGTATCAACATATTATCTCTGTTCCGTTTAATTTTTATGCTCTCTGCTGGTCTTAACAAGCCAAACTCATTACAGAGGATGACTAGGTAGCATCATAAGAGGATTTTGTGATTCATCCATTGTAGTGTGAGCAGTGGCAACTGCCAGAATTCTAAATTGCTCCTCCATAATTAAAATTCTTGCCAGTGGTTTGACAGATCATCCTGAATCTAACGGAACCACAATTTTTTAAAAAGAGGATAAATCTCTGAAACCTAGAAAGTCTTTTGACTTGGTGGAATTTGTGCATGCTCATATTTAATTTTTTAGTTTATAAAATCTGCTTATCAAGGTGTTTTTGTGTGCAGAGTATTTTTTAAAATTTAAGAACATATATATATTCCTTAACTAAACTAATGTCAAATCAGTATTCAGGAAGCCACTTCTCCCTCTATAAACAACAAAAAAAAAATCTCATTCCTCCTTCTTAAGAGAAGCTTGAGAAAAATATATAGGTCTTGCACACATTCCCTGAAGACCTATAAACCACACTATGACAGATCAAGTGGGATAGGTAACAGAGTTTTTCCCCTCCACTCTTGGTCCCCAGAGATATAAATCTAAGAATTTCCATTTTAATAGGTTTAGGTGATCTAAAATTAGCAGAAAACAAAGAAGCTGTCACTAAGGCAGCCAAAATCTAAGTAAAAAAGTACTTCCTAGGCCAAGCAACTTTATTTACCCTCAGAGAGGGTATGGGAAGTCAGAATAATCTATGGCATAGAAGTGTGATCTTCCATGTATGTGAACTACCTTTAGTTGAACTACCTTTAGATGAGGCTTCCTGCTTACATCAGCTAATGTTTGAGTGGGTTTCAAGAGTAGTTCCAGGTAGAATGCATTGGAAATAACCCAACTGGTCCATATCTGAGAGGAAGGATCACAATCTCCCTGCTAAGAAAAGATGGTGGGGGAGAGGGTAGGGAGGAAGAAGAGAAAAATCACTTTAGACACAGTTGCTATCTGGACATCCAGAAACAGCTCAAACTCTAACAGGGCTACCAGTCAACTAGCATCATCTCTCTCAAATTGAGGTTGACTTTTGCTCAAGCAGTTCATCCCAGGCTCAGATTTGGCTGGAATGTGGTAAATCCAAACCATTTCACCATCTGAGCCTGGGAGAAATAAAATGTAGAGCTTACTGTCATCAGCATATTGGTGGCAACATGATCCAAACATTGCAGAAAAATGAAGCTGCCCAATACACATCAAGCATAAAGGCTAACAGAAAAGACCCCTGTGTCACATATGAGAGCCCTTCAGACTGCTCTTTTGGTCCTCTCTCCAAAAAATAACTGAGCCTCTCATGCATCTTTCCCTGCCAGGATTGTAGATGGATCAACATCACCATGTTGATCAATTTCATGAAGGACAGATGTTTGACAGACAGTGGCTAGGCAATAGGTCTTTACAAAAAGACAGCATGGATACTTAACATGTGTCAGTGCCAGAAAGTGTCCATACTATACCCAGAACAAAACTAAAATGGATTGAAAGGAGTCAAGGGTCTCTCTGGTCCACAGATACTGCAGAGCTGCACCTCCGCAATCTGGTAAATAATCTTCCCCTCATTCCCATAAAGAAAGATTAGCAATGGGGTGTTAAATGGCAAGAATATCAACACCATGGATTGCCTCTTGGATTACAGGCTGAACAATTGCTCGCTTTGAGAAATGCAGTTATGATTAATTGACTCCATATTTTCTCTGGTAGATTTTGTCAGCCAAGAGAAGCATGGTTCCAAGTCACCCCTAGCCTTTCTAGAGGCTCTCAGTGAGACTGGTTAGAATCCAAGCAGAGAAATTTTGACATTGTCAACAACTTAAATGGATCTGCTATCACAAAAGTGACTGAGTCGGTTTGAGCATGATCAGAATTATCACTAGGCAGATACAAAGCTCTTCATAGTGAAAAATCTTTGACTCTCTGAAGAGAAACTACCTATATAGGCCACGCTGCCCACTGCTCAGAATGGTTTTACTGGGAACTGATCCAATGCCTATTGGAGTCAATGGCAGGGGTTTCCCACCATTTATTTCAACAGGATTTACATCAAGCCCTAAGTCAAGATTTTATGAAAACCACAGAGGGGGGGAAATACCCTAGTCACTAGTGATTCTCAAGCTCGCTCTCTCTCTCTCACTCAATGAATCTATAAGTCTACATAATAAGCTCTCTGTGTACCACTCAGAAGTTAGACTGTTGGTTGAGTCAATGTGAAGCAATGGAAATAGCTATAAGCATGGCTGAGTGCTCTTTTTGTTCTGAATATCACCAGGTTCAATAATTACTGGGTTTCATCTGAAAAATTTTGCTCAGCTCTGATACACATACAAACATGGGGATAATAGATTAATATACAAGGATAAACTAAATTCAACTATAGATTGGGACTTGCTCTTGTTCATTCTAAAAGCTTTTTTGTGAAACCTCTCTCCACCTTGTACAACCTCTATCCACCTGACACTCTGCTAATACATATTAGTTCTCACAGACACCTCCTAGAGAATGCTGGAAAGCAATCTTATTTAGAAACTGCTCTCATAAGTGTTTGCATTGGCTCGTTTGTTATTCCCAAAAAGACATTTTATGAATGGTGTGATGGGTTGAATCACAGAAGCCCTCTGGGGGTTGCCACCTGATGTGCCAAGACTACTTCTGCCCCTGCTTTCCTGCCCCGTCAGCTTAGGACTTCAGTGCCCTGCCTGGTTTGAGCCAGACTCACTAGCCTGCTGCAAACCCAGGCCCAGATCTGAACCATGTCCCCTAACAGCTGCAGGCTTAACTGAAAGCAGCTTACAGAAGTGTTCTCACTTTTAACACTTAGATGACCAACTTTCAATGGGTCTAAACCCAAATAAATCCGTTTTACCCTGTATAAAGCTTATACAGGGTAAACTCATAAATTACTCACTCTCTATAACACTGAAAGAGATATGCACAGCTGTTTGCCTCCCACCCCGTATTAATACATACTCTGAGTTAATTAGGTAAAAAATGTTTTTATTAAATACAGAAAGTAGGATTTAAGTGGTTCCAAGTAGTAACAGATAGAACAAAGTGAATTACCAAGCAAAATAAAATAAAACATGCAAGTCTATATCTAAGAAAACTGAATACAGATAAGATTTCACCATTTCCAGTAAACTTCCTTTTACAGACTAGTCTCCTGCTAGTCTGGGTCCAGCAATTACTCCTCTCCCACCCCCGGTGACTGTTCTTTGTTTCAGTTTCTTTCAGATATCCTTGGAGTGGAGAGGCTCTCTCTTTAACCAGCTGAAGACAAAATGGAGGGACCTCCCACAGGTTTAACTAGACTCTCTCTTGTGGGTGGACCCTCTCCTCTCTCCTATGCAAAGTTCAGCTCCAAGATGGAGTTTTGGAGTCACGTGGGCAAGCCACATGTCCATGCATGACCAAGACCTCTACGTAACAGCCATTGTTCAAATGCTACCTTGAACATCCTCAAGTAGACTTCTTATGTGGATTGGAGCATTCCAAGATCCATTGTTCCTTAAGTGCTTCTTTATTGGGTACTTAAATTCCTTTCTAAAGAAGCTGACCAAATGCCTTACAAGCCTTACTTAGAAATCAAGCAAGTATACAGCCAATGTTCATAACTTCAAGTACAAAAATGATATATGTGTACAAATAGGATGAATAGATTCAGTAGACTATAACCTTTACAGAAATATGTTACATGGTACATGTAGCATAAAACATCTTCCATTTATGTCATATTTCCATAAAACATTATGGGATACATCATCACAAATGGGATCTGTGTAGCTTAGCATTTCATCTTCTTTTTTCTCACCTGAAGTAATAATTCCATAACATGACAATTAGTTGATGTGGAAAAGATAACACAAACAAAGAATTATGACTCAAATAAGGAAAGCAGCAGGAGCAAAAAAAGCCCTTATCAAATAATAATCCTATTATTGTGCAAATGCCCTTGAATGCAGTCCTGAAATTCTTACTCAGATTAATCATGCCATGGAATTCATTAGTTTTTTGTTGTTGTTTTTTTTAAACCTGATCAAGAGCTTCAATCATGTCAGCAGAGTTTCATGCACTATAACTAAAATGTTTAAAGATTTCCATAGGGCATCAGGCAGATTTAAACACATAGCAAGGATTCAAGAAATACTATAGTATCTTTTCTCTCCCGCTATGAAAAGCTTAATGAATTCATTGTTCTTTATGAAGAATACCACCCATGCCCACCTCCTCAGTGAAAAAACAAGACAAGTCGATGATAACCAAATACATTATTCTTCTTGGTATCTTAATAGTACAGACCTATATGAGGGTGCCATGCAAGAAAGATATTGCTATGGCAATTACTCTATCTATTAACAGCAGTTACTGTGACAATACCATCCCAGGCACATTGTTAGCAGTCGGGTTGGAAATAGCTGTGGGCATTTATCTGTGAATAGTCTGCATAGTTGTCTGGCTTAATAAACTAAATATGTCACAACACTACACCAAGAACACCTCCTTTTTATATTATGAGGCTCTGCCTCAGTGGAAGGCTACTCCCTTCCTTGCAGCGCACCACAGCATTTGTGTATGGAGAGAAGAATCTAAAGACTAACAGCACACTGTACATCTGGGACTTGTAAATTACTAGTTTTGTAAACTATCATAAACAAGAGATAGAACCCTGAACAACTGTTACACAAATCAATCTCTGTCTGTTTAATTGTCATCTCTACTGCCATATTCCTCCATAACCTGCAAACATAACATTCAATTAGGGAAGGCATAATGGGAGTTCTGAAGCTTAATTCTTCGGAATGAGAGTTTTACCTGCAGACTAAAAATTCTTCTGATTCTTAAAAGCTGATTCTCTTTTTATCCCCCACCATCCTAATTAGAGATCTTGATGTGACTTTTATTTTTGTGTTTGATTTTCCATCCAAAAGGAGTTGATATTCATTGAAGTAAGGGACAAATGCCATGGGCTAGAGCCAATACTCATCAGAATTGAGTAATCCTGGCAGGGGTTACTCACTTCTGACATGATAAATTTCTGTCTGTTTTGCCTCTCTGCATTCCCTGAGCAAAGATTTCCTGATTGTGTGTGGTGGTCGTTGTGGGGGAACAACATTAATTGAATGTAATGAATGAGAGATTGATAGCACTGTTTATCCACAAAGTGCAGCATGAATAGTGGCACATTGCCGCATTGCCCCATCAATGGATCTCTACTTTAGTAATGAAAGTAGGTCATTTTTCTTGCCGTGCAGTCATGGCCCTTTGGAGCAGATTAAGTAAAATCCCTTATTCTACACAAAGATGAAGCCAGCACATGCTTATTTCAGCAAGCTTGCTTGATTTAGTTAGTCATGGCCAAAATAGGAGACCCAAAGTTAGGGTTCTCCCATGCTTGGATCACATCATATAAGGATCATGTTTTATATCCACAGTGACCTGAGGCAAGGAAAAGAGTTTATTGCATACATGCTTTCATCTTGGATACATCGTAGCTGGAGTGGAAAGATTGCTAAAGAGGAAGAAGAAACCTGGGTGACGAAATTAGAGCCTTTTATTTATTAGAAGTTTCTGTTGGTGTCCATCACCTGCATACTTTACATGTATAAAGCTGCCAAACAATTTTATAACAGACTTTTATTTTAAGGAACCCCCCTATCCCTGCTCCGTAATTAACATCACATTGTTCTAACTATGAATACAGGATCTGACAGAGACCTGGCCAAGCAGACTGTACAATGACTTCAACAGAGGCAGAAATAGATTAACACCAATGCTTTTGAAACCCAAACCTGAAGTTCGTTAAGCTCAAGCTCTGACAAACCACTTGACAGGAAGTGAGTTGTGGAAAAGTCTGTGGCCAGTACACAGAGAAAACCCTGAAATGATAAGTCCCAGCTCAGATATCCTCTAGGAGTGGGCCCTGTGGATCATAATGCAAAAGATGGATCATAGAGAGAAGTGATTTCCCAGATCAGTGGATCCCAGAGATTTAAGGCTGCCTAAATAATCACCAACTCCTTGAGCTGTACTCAGAAGTGAAATGGTAGCCAACACAGAATGTGTTTATGATCATAAGAGACAAGTCTTGCAAAATGATGAGCAGCTTTGAATCAACACCCTGCAAAACGCAGTCCATAGTGATGTCTCTGTAGGAAAGTTGCTGCAGTCTGGTCTATTTTAAAGTTTCAGGTACTTTTCAAGTGTGTCCCCAAGTGGTGTTCATTGTAATAATACAACCTGGAGGAAAAAATGGCACTGACGCAAGAGGCTTGCTTGGCATGTCAAAGGAGTCCAATGTCCAAATTTTCAGAGATGTTGAGCACCCACATTGCAATCAATCGCATGTACAACTCTGAGAATCAGGCATCTGGTCATTACCTTAATAAATGAAAATTATAATGCCATGCAACAAGATTTGAGAAAGAGGTAATCCCAAAAAGGGAACTTCCCCATTTCTACTTGCAACTAATCATAGTTCTGATCTGAAAAGTACGGCACTCAGAGAAAGATTGATGTTTTTAGGAAAGCACAAGAAAGTTCTTTGAATTCACTCTTTTCTCCTGCCACAAAGATATGCAGATAATAAAATTAGTTTTAGATCAAGGATTCATTAGATAATGCATTTTCCACTTAATAGTGCAATGAGATTCTGATCACAGAAATTGAATGAGATTGGGAATGCTTAAAAGAAAAAGAAAGAAAAATGTTTTCTATTCTGACTGCTTGACTTTTTAAACTCCAATATTTCAGCCTAAAGTGTTTGGAGACATTCAGGGAAGACATAAAACATGACTTTTTTCACCTAGCTAGCTTGAAACTTAAGCTTCAGATGTGGCTGAACACTATCAAATACTTGGAGAAAAACATTTTTGAACATTTGAGGACTACTACATTTTGAGAGGCTAGAAAGGATTTATAATGGTCTATGAGATGTATTGACGAAAAGTGCAGTATAAGAGCTAAGAATTATTGATCATTAATTAGTGGACAGGGCACTGGACTAGGATTGAGAACCTCATTTGATTCCTAGCTTAGCCACGGAGCTCCTCTATGACTTTGGACACATAGCTTAAGCTAACCTGTGCCTCAGTTTCCCAAAAATGGGGACAGGATTCTCTTTACCTCAAAGGGCACCTGCAGTGATAGAAATCCATTTATGAATGTGAGGTTTTCAAGTACTACAGCAATGAGGGTCGTATGTGTAGCTGGACAGATATCTCTCTTTCTACAGGCCTTACCATCTTGATGAGGTGCATATGGCTAAATTCAGAGATAAGGCTGAGAAAGTCTAGAGTAAGTTTAAGTGGATGTAACATGCCTTCTTTTGATGCTGTGAATGTGTTCATTGCACCAACTTTAACTTCACTCTAAACTCCATTAGGAATAATCAAAATAAAACTCCCTCAGACTCATTTACCACATGTTGAGATTTTCCGCATACTCGTTTTCTTGAACTACTTCTAATGCCTGCAAGTTAAGCACTTTCCTTCCAAGTGGGAATGAGAAGAAACTGATGTCATTTAGAAATGGAATTTCAATGGGATTTTTTCCAGAGCTGAATAGTGATGCAACCCCTAAAGCAAGGAACCAAGCCTCACCCCACAGAATAGGAGTCATTGCTGTGTGGTGAGTGCGAAGCAGGCTTGCTCTCCAACTCTCCCCTCCACATCGGGCCAGGATTAGGGTTGCAGTGTCAGGGCAGAAGGTGCTGCTGAGAGGCCAGTGCCCTCTCAGCAGGGTGAGGAGGAAGTAGCAGATGAGGAGAAGGGCACTGACCTATGATTTTGTATTTCCCTCATGAATTTGGACCCTGGTTGGATAGCAAAAAACATAAAATAAAAATACAGTTGGTGGGTCACCTTAGTAAAAGGTTTGGGAATCACTGTTGTAGATGGTCTCTAGTTATAGCCTCCAAAAGTATATTCCATACAATGTTAGATTAACAGGACCCAACAAACTGGAATGCGTACAGGAAGTTTCTACATTAAAAAGCTAATTTTAGGTGGCATGGATATCAGAACTGTGAGAGTGAAGAATCCCTTCTCCCCCATGTCACAACCTGACCATCTGACTGACTTGTGAGCCTCTCTCACTGACAAACTGCCTGTAGCTGTCATGCTATTTCCATTACTGTCTCTCAAGGCCTCTTATGAGCTCACCTTGTGAACCACTTCAAGTGGCTACTAACCTTCTCCTTTAAAAACAAACAATAGACCAAATCCTTCTGTCATCTCCCACTGATTTCAGTTCTTCCTGAATAATGACTGCAGTTTTGGTGCATTATCTTTCTGAGGAAACTCATCAGAAGGCTCTAAATTAGAAGGAATGTTATGCTTCTATGAAAAACACACAGTATTCAAATATGTGTTAAAGCAAATTAAGTGACCTTTAATTATTTTTGAATATGCTGAAGATTTTGAGCCAAGTGCAGTTATAAAAATCAACAGAAAAGATCCAGTAGTAACATTATGGGGGTACATTTGGCAAATAAATACCCCAGGAAAGCATTAACAGTTAAAATTATGCATATTTCAGTTAACCACAGGCTAAATTGTTAATTTTCATTCTGATTGCATTACTGATACTATTCATAATGAAGCTGGACAAACGCCTTGTCTTTCGATGTTATTTAATTGCGGACAAATATTAAGTGGATATCTCCTAATTCAATACACTTGTCAGTAAAGATATCCATCTATGACATTTTATTTAATTGGGCTGTCAGCAACAATATGTCAAATTGGTACTGCAAGCAAGACGTCTCCATATTTAGGTGGTTTTTTTTCTGATTTGTATTAACACAATAGGTTGGACCATACACAAAACAACACCATCGTATTAGATGAGTGTGTATAGATAAGGGGGGTATTTATCATTACTGTGCAGAAATCAGAGCAAAAACAGAAATGAGTAAAAATAGAAAAAAGTCCTTCATTTTTAAAATGGTCCATTTGGGGCCTCATTTGGTACAGGAACTTATTTTGGCATCTCTCATTGAGAATGAGTAAGAAAAGGGAATGTGTACAAGAGATTCCCATCAAGTCCTAAAGTTGACTATGTTCTGTCAATCAAAATCTCTAGAGGCATTGCCATGGCTGACTATTCAACAATTAAAATGAGGAGCACACTGAAGTCAAATTTCCGCATTAGAACAGCACTATGGAAATAGCTGAAAAGGGCATTGTACCCTAAGGGAAATGACGCTGATTAATAACCAGCCAGTTTCTTTTGTTGAGGCTTTGGATGTCTGAGGCTAGGAGTACAATTCCCAGATTGCACAGACACCCTCACGCTAGCTTACTAAAAATAGTTTAGCCACGGTACAGGCCATGGGCAGAGGCATGGACTAGCAGCCCCAAATACAAACCCTCCTGGACCCCCTTCACATCTATTTGGGGCAGCAAGCCTGTGCTGTTACTCACTGCTGCCCTTGCTACTGTAGCTACATTATTTTTAGCATGCGAGCTCAGATGAGAGCCCCTAGCTCCAAGGGTAGATGTAGCCGGAGGCATTTAAAAGTGCCTGAGTAGAGGGGTTCTAATGCAGATGGTCAGGGTCCTTTTCCATAATTAGTTTTCACGTACCACTATTACTGATCTACTATTGAAATCTTCTTATTGCAGTAGTGCCTAGAGACTAACCAGTTTAGGGTTGCGTTGAACAGGACACCATACAGATTTAAAATAAATACATTTAAAAAAATAGCTTCAAAGAGCTTACCAAAACAGACAAGACATAACAGTCGGATGAGAAACAAGCAGGTCAGGGTTGAGGTAAGCATGTTCGCATGCAGGTGCTAATGGACCATACGATCAAACTAGTTTGCCTAAAGTATCTAAATGCTTGTTGAGATTCCTGAATTCCTATTTAGGAGGCTAATTTTGCCTTTGGAACCCTAATACAGGTATTTTGTTGCCTACGTACAGCCTTAGGTATCTAACTAGGCACTTAGATTTGAGTATTGACTCACTAGAAACTACATTAAGAGGTTAGTTATTCCTGCTGAAACAACATTGACCGTCATGACTCATTCAAAAAAGCACAAATACTTTTGATCACTAAGTACCAGAATGAAACTGCACAGCTTCCTCGGAATTCTAATATTCCTGATAAGTAGGTCAATAGAGTACTTGAGAGAAACCTAACATTCCATTTACAGCAGTCCATTAGGATAATAGCATGTTTTGTTTTTTAAAAGAAGACTGACTATCCATAAGGCATAGTATAGTTCCTTATTATTGGAGCCAGTAAAATTAGGTTGCTTTTCTGATGTTTCACTTTTCATACAGAAAGATCATATAGCTGGCCCTTAAAAGAATCCATCAAGATAATACATATGTATTTCGGTGACATTTAGGGCAGTGCTGAATGAATATTTCCAGAAAGTTTATTAAAGCGCCTGTGTATGCTCTATTTCAGGCTTGGGAAACAAACCACTAGAGAACAGCAAAGAGTCCTGTGACACCTTATGGACTGACAGACGTATTAGAGCATGAACTTTCGTGGGTGAATACCCACTTCGTCGGATGCAGGACGATGAAGTGGGAATTCACCCACGAAAGCTCATGCTCCAATATGTCTGTTAGTCTATAAGGTGCCACAGGACTCTTTGCTGCTTTTATAGATCCAGACTAACACGGCTACCCCTCTGATACTGGACACTAGAGAACAGTATGATGTGTCTATGTAAAAAACTATTCACAAAGGTTTAATATCAATCAGTGTGATCAATATCCCAGGCTAAAATCTTTTCTTTTTTTAAACTTCTATGTCTATTTGTGTCTTTGAAAAGAAAACGTTACAGTTTTGGGCAGTCTTGGAGCACGGCTCCTCATCTTCCCATTGATAATGTGAAAAGGAACCCCCTTAAACTGAAGAGTCCAAAGTTAGCAGCTTTAACTTGGATCAGTGTCTCAGTGTCAGTGCAGAGGTAACGCATAAGTTAGTTTCTGTATACAGAGTTCACTTACATCAATATACAACAATTTGCCAAAGTGCAAAGGGTAAAGAAGTCCACATTGGTTTGACTGGCAAATCAAGGAGAGAGGAGGAGAGCTTGAACTACTTTAACATACACCTTTTTACATCTGCCTGTCAGGGACATAGGAAGAAAAGCTACTTTCTTCTTGCCTCAGAAACGATAGATCTGAAGATAAGATTTCATTTAAAAACAAAATCTTTTACTTGCAGAAACAACATCAAAGTCCATTCTGATTGATAGTGAGGTTTATCACTGGAAAAAGTTATCCACCTTAATTGCACAAGCCGTTGGAAAATTAAAAGTCATATTCAAAGGGTAGAATTCATGATTAGAAATTTGTTCTACTTAAAAAAAAAACAAACAAACAGAGCTTACCTTGTAGGATGGACAGTGGGAGAAAATTAAAAATAAGTTTCCATTTAGATAAGGTGAGGGAGGAAGAGGCTCTTCCTGGTCCCTATCCATCCCATTCCTTGTGAGTCCCAGTACTTCTTTCTTACAGATTTAAAGGTACTAGCTTGGGAGGTGATTTTAAAATGTCTTGCTGGGGAAAAATTAAAAACCTAGGCCCTGAACTGAATAAAGTATCCCAAAATGCAACAGACAAAAATTACTGGTAAGGGTTTTTTTAGTGATTTACAAGTGTGATGCTAAAAATCCCTTGAAAACCCATGTTTGGAAATAAGACTATGCTGACATTAGGGTCAGGTAGTCCCCCCTCATTTTTATAGGCATAGAAAAGTTGAGGTTATGTTAACGAGTAATTTAGGATAATCCATGTATACTGAACTATAATATTAAAATATGAAGAAAATTGCTGAATGTTAGAAAATAAGGGTTATATTTTGTTAGTTATTGTTGATATAATGTTAATGATTTGTAACACAGGAAAATGAAATTACAAATTACAAATTACGAACATTTGGATAAAATGTATAACTGTGTGTGTGTAGTGTTCGATTACATATTCATTAGCTTTCCTCCAATCAATGTTATTTGGAAAGATATAAAAAAATGAGTAAAAAAGGCCCCAAATTGGAGAATACCGGATGAGGGACAGGTGACCACAAGACAGTGGAGAAGAGCTTCCCAGTACCCAGTAACTTGGGCCCCTATCTGTTCTGGCTTATCTGTTAAGCATGTCTGAAAAGACACTATACGGAACAATGATTTTGTGTGAAAATTTCTAAATAAAAGGTAAAAATTGATTAAGCCTAAATTGGGTGGACTTGTGCCTCGGTTTCCAACCTTACAATCTGTAGAAGGCGCATCTGTGTGTGCATGTGTTTATATAGAATGGGTAGAGTTGGGCTGAGAAAAGCATGGATTTTGCAGGGCATTGGAGAGCAAAGATAGGAAGATTTCAGTAGAGGGGAAAATAGAAGGGGAGCTCTTGCAGCCCTTAATCAGTTCATCAGGGCACTCAAACCACCACCACTTTACCCGTGTCCCAGTAGAGTTGCAACAACATCACATTCCAAAGGTTGATTTAGAGCTAGACTGTGAAACTCTTGTTTATATTATGAGTGAGTGAGAAAATTACTCCCATATTGAAGTCAATGGGACTATTCAACTTGAGTAACAGTATCTAGCTTTTAGGAAGCTAGGTATAATATTTCCACAGTTTAGATTAAGGGCGTCTGTTCAATTGGATGTCTAAGCTAGGCAAGTCAGAGAAATTGGGGCCAGAGTCTTAGGGTATGTCTACATCTACAATTTTGCAGCGCTGGTTGTTACAGCTGTATTAGTACAGCTGTATAGGGCCAGCGCTGCAGAGTGGCCACACTTACAGCAACCAGCGCTGCAAGTGGTGTTAGATGTGGCCACACTGCAGCGCTGTTGGGCGGCTTCAAGGGGGGTTCGGGGAACGCGAGAGCAAACCGGGGAAGGAGACCAGCTTCCCCGCGGTTTGCTCTCGCGTTCCCCGAACCCCCCTGCAAACCGCAGGGAAGGAGACCTGCTTGCTCGGGGGTTCGGGGAACGCGAGAGCAAACCGCAGGGAAGGAGATCTGCTTGCTCGGGGGTTCGGGGAACGCGAGAGCAAACCGCAGGGAAGGAGACCTGCTTGCACGGGGGTTCGGGGAACGCTAGAGCAAACCGCAGGGAAGGAGACCAGCTTCCCCGCGGTTTGCTCTCGCGTTCCCCGAACCCCCCTGCAAACCACAGGGAAAGAGACCTACTTGAAGGAGAGGCTTCCTCAGGTATGCTGGGATACCTGCTTATTCCACGGAGGTCAAGAAAAGCGCTGGTAAGTGTCTACACTTGATTACCAGCGCTGGATCCCAGCGCTGGATCCTCTACACCCGAGACAAAACGGGAGTACGGCCAGCGCTGCAAACAGGGAGTTGCAGCGCTGGTGATGCCCTGCAGATGTGTACACCTCCTAAGTTGCAGCGCTGTAACCCCCTCACCAGCGCTGCAACTTTGTGATGTAGACAAGCCCTTAGCTAGGGTAAAGCAGCATAGCTCCACTCACTATGCCAATTTACACCAGCTTGTTGACTTGATTAATTGACCAACTGTCTAATTCTGATTCATGAGTGCCTAGCCTGGAAGGTTGTTTGATGCTCTTGTTGGCAAATACAAGTGTAAATTCACAGCCTACAATTTTGGGCATCTGTAACTTAACAGATGAGAAATCCTTTGTATGAAGGATTGTGTTTATAGTTTTAAATAAGATCTTTTAGGAAAATAAGTTAATTAAAAAGATACAGCACTTCTGCATTTGAACTGCTGACTCTTGACAGAGTAGCAGAGCACTTGTCTCTTTTGAAGCTGAAAGAGGTTTCCTATATGTACACAGCAGTAGAATGGAGAAGTCTATTGTTCTCTGTGTGTGCATGAAAAGTCAGTTTTCCATTATGTGCATTCTGAAGTGCAGCATTAGAAACAACTTATTTGTACCAAGACAATTCACAGTAATGGAATCTTGGCTGGTTCCCCCCCATTTGAAAGTATGCGTTGTATCTTAATGCTCTCTCCTGAGCCAGAGTATTTTGGGAGAAATTCTGTGGAAGTGTAATCTTACTTCAGAATTTCCTGACTTTCAAACATTTGATTTTATTGCAATTGCTGATCTCTGCTTGCAAACTGAACAAAATTTCATTTTTGGCTAAGAATAGACTAGACAACTAAGTCATCCTTTCCATGCATAATTTTTGTAAAGACCGTGGTCATTGTGGCTGCAGTCCACATTCCTGAGTGCTAGTAGTTACACGATAGTTTAAATGCATTGCAGTTATTTTAACTTCCTCTAATTATTGCTCATTTGTAAGCATGTCTAGTGAACTCCACTAAAGACTAACGAAAGCCTGAAAATAAGGAGAGGGCTAGTTTTACACAATAGCTTGTTTCAAAAGTACTGTGACATTTTTGTTAGACAGTCATAGTTATATTATTGCTTTGTGTATATCCCTTGGGATTTTCTCACTCTTTTTGGAAAATGCTATTGTTGTAAAGGTAAAATATAAACCTTGAATTTAGCTTCTTCCCCGAGCTTAGCTGTCCCTACAATTTCCCTTGAGGGCCTCATTCTGTCCCTGGCTCCCTCTCTAGAGAGCTACTCCTAGTGTTTAAAGTGTGCATGCAGGGCGGGGAGGGAGAGGGGATCACAGACCCTGCAAAAACATTTTTTTAGTCAAGTGGGGTCCCAGACAGACAAAGCCCTGACTTTTCAGTCCACTTTAAGCACTGGCTACTCCCACTTACTTATAAACTAGGAAACTTTAAACAAACCAAAGCTGGCTAGAGTAGCAGCAGAAATTCAGCAGCTTTAGGTAGGATTCAAATACCTGCTTAGAGATGGTAAACAGAAGGTTCCTGACACCCAGTTACATCTTTCCCTATAGAACAAGATTCAGGGCATGGCTAATTAGGAAATTTACAGTGGCACAGCAGGAGAAAGTCCACCTGTTGGCTTAACTACTCCAGAGCCCCCAGTAGCAACAGAGAGGTCAGAAAAGAGCCACAACAATGATTTGAGGATTAGAAAACATGATTTATGGTTAAAAACTGAAGGAGCACCATTTTTTTAAGGAGCAGGGTAAATGGTGACTTGGTCAGTGTAAGTACTTACACAAGGAACAAAAAATGATAATAAGCTTTTAAATTTAGCAGACAAAGATATAAGACCCAACAGCTAGAGGCTGAAGCCAGACAAAAATCAGACTGGAAATAAAGTGCAACTGTGATGATAATTAACCAGTGGAACATCTTACCAAGGGTTGTGGTTGATTTTCTGGCATTCTAAATCAAGATTAGATGTGTTTCTATGAGACGTACTCTTGTCCAAACAGGGATTAATTCAGGGAAGTCTTATGGTCTGTGGTATGCAGGAGGCTATACTGGATGATCACTATGGTCCCTCTGGCCTTCTAATCTATGAATCTTTGCTGAACCATAGAGGTTACATTTCTTTGTGTGCCTCAAATATCTCACTAGATAAATACAGAATAGTAAGAGCTTGTAGCTCCTCCACTACACAGGAGATTGTTATTTGAGGGGAGGGAGGGCTCCCTGCTGGAGCCATAGAGTCTATTTTTTCTTCCCATAATGTATCTTCTGCTTGTCATAGACCACAGCTACCATCGTCTTGTATCTCTCTGCCTCCATCTGCTATACAGCTTCCGTGTATGGCTGATGCCAGTATACCCACATTTCCATCACCCTAGGCAAACTTTCTATAGTATATACTTTTCCAGTATTAAAGTCCATTAGTTTCCACTATCGTTTGATTCTATGGTTCAGTACTGAGACACAAGACAGCATCAGTAGGTACTTTTTTTTTTTAATAAAGAAAAAAAATGGCAGTGTAGGGAATCCATATGTCTGGATATAGACACAGTCTCAGAAAAATCACTTTTGAGTAGTTAAAGAACTATTTTGTAATGAAGGAACTTTTCTTGTTCTATATGCATATGAGACAGCTAGGATATAATATCGCATTGGGAAAACTTTTGGTTTTCTGCATGTTTATTTCTTGGGATCATGTAGCTGCCTTTATGACACTTGATAATTAAAGTTTAATATTTAGAATGGGGGTTATATTAAAGATGATTATAAAGTAGACATCAAAATAAGCACACAAATCCTGACAGCTAGAAAAAAAATCCTGTTTAAGACAATATTCAGGATTATTTAAGATAGATTTAGCAAATATAGTGATAAGTGCTAATAGGGGAGTAATTAAAAAGACGGATTTGACTTGTAACAAAAGATAACACAAAAGCACACAGCATGAAGATATGTAATAAGCATAGGAAGAACAATGTTCCATTGCCCATTGATAGTATTAATTTAACATTAGAATCAGTTCTCAGTGGATACTTCTGTGAAAGTGTGTGAACTAAGTTTCTCAGTATATACTTGCCACTAAAGTATTTATGCCACTGGAATGCATATTGACCACTTGTCCTTCTCTACATCAAATGGACACAAAATAACATTCTCTATCCTGACTAGAAATGCTGCTAGCCTTGCTGTACAACAGGAGAATCTTCAAAGCACTGTCTATTGCCAATATTTATTGACTACTACTTTGATAGAAAATGAATCTCAGCACCCATTATTATCTAATAGATAATGAAATGTTGGCCTATTGGTGTCTTTATCCTGGGATGGAGATATTAAAACTCAGCAGGTGAATTTGTGTCTCAAGTCTTTCCAAGGAAGGATTTAATACTTCAGGCTTGTGAAAGAAAATATGGATTTTGGTTTTGCTCTGTCAAAATGCTAAGAAGTGATGTTACTTCTCGTCATTTTTATATGTAATATTTCAGTAAATGAATATGACCTGTGAAAAAAGAATGTGATGCAGTAGAGTATAAATAACAAGTTCCATTCACACCTCTGCTACCGGCATGATGGGTAATTAGCAAGTCACATAGGCCTGAATTTTCAAGAGTAGCCTCTAATTCTCTGTGTACCTATTTTTGGGTAACCAACTTGAAATACATGCTAGGGCCTCATTTTAAGAAGTGCTAAGCAATCACAATACCAGCTGGAGTCCATGGTAGCTGTTGACAATATCAGCACTGAAAGCAAGACCCATAGTGCCTTTCACTAGCTCAATTTCCTGGTCTAGGGACCACTACTTGTTTTGATTCCAGTCAGTCTCTTGGAAATACGGGGGTACCATTTCCTGTCCCTTACCTCAGTAGGGTTGAAGTACTAATCTTTTACCAGCACCCTACATAACAGTTTAAGTTCCTTTAACAGGAACCAAAAAGCTGCCTGGAAGAGAATCCCAGTGTCAGATGCAGGAGCTGAATTGACTTCAATAGAACTTTTATTGACCTACACCAGCAGCGCAGGGCCCTGTAACACCATGCTGAAGTACTGGCTCATTACTCAAAGAAAAAGCAAATCACAAAGTTTAACCAGAAATGAACCATTCATTTAAAAAAAAAAGTGTACAAGATCTGAAGTCATTCTATCTGAGTCTGCTGCAAAGATTTCATGAATCTTGTTTCTTTCCAAGTTGGTAATCCATATATCAGATGATGATGACGACATTAAAGACGCAAACCATTTCCATTAGACTCAGACATAAAAGAGTGAAGTTCCAGTGAGATTTAGGAAAGTCACATCTCAGCACACACAAAGAACAAAGCAAAGGATTGCATGCTTCATCTTAAAATGAAGCAAACAATATTCTTCAGATACCATTCTCTATCCCCTCAATCTCAGTTTTCCCTAGGTCAAAAAAATTACTGATTATTTTCCCCTTTGTATAGCAAAAGATCTTTACTGGCTTGAACAGCTGCAGTTTTCCCCCAAACTGCCCCAAGGGTGAATGGTAGAGTTGGCCAGGTTGAGCAAATGTTGAGAGGTTGTGAAATATAGATTAGCTGGTGCCAAGCTTTTTGCAAAGCTGGAATTTTTCCTGCCCTCTGACTCTCTCATGTATTTTTGTTCACAAACTTGATAAAATTAAACTGGAGGAAGAGGGGAGGGATTTTCAAAGAGACAGTGGGAAATTGGGCCTCTAACTCCCCTTTGCATCTCTGAACATCTTCTCCAGAATACTTAATTCCATAACCCCACATTTGCTGGGATGAGATTTGCTTCAACCAGCGTTAAGCATTAGAACAAAAGTGTGGCACAAATCACTAAGATTTGTACATTTGAAATAGATACACTTAAAATAATGGCAAAAATTTTCCAAACATGCAAGCAAAGACTGAGATGGAGAAAGACAATACTTGCCATATGCATTTCATTTTCATTTTAATCAACCTATAAAACTCAAGAGAAGATGGATTGATTCATTTTTTTCTATTTTAGTAAAGATGTATCTAAGGATGGGACACCATAGCTCACTTATTGGTTTGACAGTCAACGTTTACCTTGCATACCTTGCTAGCCACCCCACATTCCATCTGAAGCATAGATGATGGAACTAGGGGTGTGGGGAGTGCTGCAGAACCCCCTGGCTTGAAGTGTTTTTCATTATATACAGGTTTTACAGTTTGGTTCAATGGCTCTCAGCAGCCCCACTATACAAATTGTACCGGTTCCCCTGATTCAAAATATTCAAGAAAAGAATCATGAGACAGGTCCCCCAAAAGTCAATCATTAAACTGCTTTCAAAATCATGGGAGTTTGAAAACACATTTGAAGTTTTTAATTGTTTGCCTTCTGGTACTGAGTGTTTAAATTTCATGTTTTCCAGGAAAAAAAGGGCTAGCACGGTCATTTAAAAAAAAAAAAAAGCTCAAATTCTCTGGTAATAACCCAATTCCAGTTGCTGCAGGGGTTCAAAAACCTGACAAACTGAAAGACTCACTAAAATTATGAGCATTGGAAACACTGATCTAGGTAGGTAGCTAAAGATGGGGTTCGCTATTGGAGGGGGGCGGGGGAAAGGACTTTCTGAACTTATTTTTGTGCTTAAAGCTACTCAGCTTGGTTTCACTTTACAACTCCTAAGAATGTTGAAGCACTAGGTATCTGAAGAAATTAAGAAATCCAACAGTCCTTAGAGTACTCACGCAGAACCACCTGTTGCCCCTAGAATGGTGACAGGCAGTTCCACTCCTAAGAGAACACTCCTTCGACCTCTCTCCATCCACACCCACTCGCAACACAGCTTGTGGGAGAGAGGCAAATTACTACATCACCATCAAAATAATGGAAAAAAAAGTGTGTCTGTTGGGGGAAGAACTGACAACTTAATCCACACTATTTTCATAACAGCTGTGTCAAACTAAATTAAGATTGTGCCATTTTATTCTTACTGGATTTACAAATAATGGGCTCAAAGGTACATGACCCTGCACATGCCAGTGAGCTGCTGCACACCCTGAATTCCAAAGGGGATAATAAGTATACTCATTATCCATAAGAACAAGGCTCATTATAAATTAGCAGCCTTAGATCAACTGCGAAGAAAGTTATATCTATAGACTCTGCCCCCAAACCTGCAGTGAGCTCTGCAAAGGTGTACCCCTGTGCCTTGTGGACCTCACTGAAGAACTGAAGTGTCTATACGTTTATTAATATCTTTATAAATCATACAAGAGATTAATGGGGTGACCCATTTGAGGAAATAGGATCAACAATATCAGCCTTGAATGCCTAAAGTTCAGCTCCTAAATAAATGTTCTAATGTTCAGAGGTGCTGAGCAGCCACAGCTACACTTGACTTTGCCCATACCTCTCACGGAAGTCAAGGGTGGCTGCTCCCTACCTCTGAAAATTAGGACATTTATCTAAGAGCCTAACTAAATATCAAACTTGTCAACACTGACCTGTGCGCTATTTTCATTTAGCTAATCCCTCCACACACACACAACCCAGAGTCTCTTCCCACTTCTCAAAGATTTCACAGAGTACTGAAGAGATACCTGATGAGTAAAACTCATTCCATTTACAAGTTAACATTTCTACAGAGGTTATCACCATGATACTGCAGCAAATATAAAGTGTTTAATGAAAGATTAAAACTACTCTGGTCAAGCGAACAAAGCACTTTTTCTAATACATTATCCTTTTCATTGTTTATTCAAACTGTAGTTAGGGCAAATAATTGAGGATTATAAAAATGGCTGAATTATTCAGATAGTGGTGTCATTTTGCAGATCAGATCTGAGATCGTTTTGTAAATTTAGAGAAATGTAATTTTTAAAGGACATACAGCAGTGCAGAATTGTCAACTTTCACTAGTGCAGTAGGAGATGTCTCTGATTACAATTACAAAGTCGGTTATACTGTAAGGCCAAAACTTAAAGGATCCAATTCCAATCTAATACATGTGTAACTCCACAGATGTTATGGCATTAGCAGTGTTAAACCTGCTAAAGCAAGATCAGAAATATTCAGTGTGGAAGAGTCAACATGTTTTCAACCAGAGTGCAAAAGCTCTTGCAGCCTCTCTAGCAAAGCCTCTAGACTCCTCCTTGCTAATTTATTTGTACTTTCTCCTTGGCAAGATCTTGAAATGAGCACAATTCACATCTTCAATCCAGCCCTGAAAATAGCTTAGCCTATAATCTGAGCCCCTGCAGCAGCACCAGCAAGTGTGAAGGGGCAAAACTAAAAAGGTAGAAAAATTGGTCCAGGGTAAAGACTGCTGAAAATTCAAATTATTTTTCACAAACTAAATTCTAGTTTCCTTTGTTGTTTGGTTTAAGCCAAGGCGTTCTGCAGAAATTTTGTTGCATTAACAGTTTAAAATTGTTTTGGGTTTTTGACAGTCCCCCCAGTAGCAATTATTCTTCCCTTTCTCTCGTTTTAACTCCCCACCACCGACAAAAAGCTTGGCAATTTTTCCTTCCACCCAATTGTAGTGAGAACACCTACATTCAAGAAGTCAGAGAAAACTGCCATAGAACGGGTCCCTTCGAATCAGAGTGGAGACATTACTGGGCCCTGTTGGGAAACCTATGCTACAAACTCTGTTCCGTGGATATAAGCACTGGATGTCAGCCTTCACAGCTGTCAGGAGAGTATCAGACCTACATGACCTTACATATAAAGAAAATACTTATATTTAAAACACAGCATATCTGCCAAACAGGACTAGGACTTTCTATGCCTTTCTTTTGAATGTTGCTAGTTTTTAAATGAGTAGTCTTGGTCAGCTTATCTAAAACACATATCAAGTTGTCAAGGCTTAACAACCCATTCTTTTTGTACAAAATTTTCAACATAGCACATCTGTTCAGTCTGGAAGGCAGTAGGCAAAAAGCATCTCAGTAAAACAGGACAAATCTTTTCTCAAATTTTATTTTCTATTTAAAATCATTCATATTTTACCAGGTTTTATAATTGGGATAAAAACAACTAAAGTTTCCAAATCATGTAGCAACGGACACTTATATTAACTTTGATTTAGTCACCCTGCAAACCCTGTAAGAGAGAAGAGAAAACTGTACATTTGCCCTTCCATAGTTAGAAATTAGTAAAAAATCTCATTGGACGAGTGGTAAAGTTTAGGGTGTGTTTTATTGTAGCTAGTGAATATTTTTCTTAGATACAAAAGATTTGCTAGGTGCTTTACAGAGCAAATAAAAAATGAAAAACATGGTAAACTCTTCAGGACACGAGCAATCTAAATTTGTATGGTGGTGGCAGTAAGGACACTCAGCAATTGACATAGTACAAACGCATGGTTACTCAGATCCATACATCTTTATGATTCCATTATATTTTAGAACTGTACAACATACTACTTGATGGAATTAAGAGACGCTGGTGGCTAGGTGAATAGAAATCAATGACCCACTCAAGGGCTGAATGCAAAGGTCTGTGTGTCTGGTTGGATTCTGCTTTGTGCAGGACCAGAAGAGTTTCATGCTATTTCTAAGCTTCACTCCATCATATATCCATCTGTACCGTGGCCCCAAGGGGACACTGTAACTACCAGAAATCCCTGGAATTTCTATAGTGCTCAGGCCAACTCTTCTTTTCCAGGGATATACTCACAACTCATCACATCCATGGGAGAACTGTGGAGAGTGCTGAAGAAGAGCTGGTCAAAGTGTGATTTTTTACAGTTCAATTGAAATTTCATCTTTACAAAATTTGGATTTGTTCTGAATCAGAAGCTATCTGGCCTAGGAATCTGGAAGCTTGGTCTCTCTGCTGTCCAGCCCTGTCAGGATAGTCCTCATGGGAGAGCTGGAGACCCTGGGAGCCTCTCAGGACTTTCAGGGTCCCAGCTCCACAGCAGTGAACCTGGAAGCCAGAGCCCACAGGGTTTCCAGACTCCCTGTTGTGGAGCCACAAACCAAGACCCTATTACAGTCATGACTCCTAGAGCTTCCAGGCTCTTGGTTCCATGAGAGTGAGCCTGCAAACACTAGCATGATGGAGCTGCCCAGAGCCTGGGGTCCCCGGGTTCTGTGGCAGACCACATGGCAGAGCTGCCCTGGAGTCCATCAGAACCCTGCCAGAGATTTGATGAAGTTTGTGGAACACAACTTGCTTTTGCAAGAAAAATTCAGGTATGACAAATTGGCATTTTGCAATAAAAAAAAATATCTAGCTGGAAAATGCCCTCCCTCACCTGCCTTCCCTCCAAACTCAAAATATGCCTCCATTTCCTGCCTTTTCCACCCATGCCCTAGCAATTTGGTCCCTGCTACATCCCATTCCTCCTATGTTGGTTCCCAACCTGAGGGAAGGGTCAGGAACCAGGAGCAGGAATAAAAGGTCATTCTAAAATCAAACACTAGGGAGTGTAGGGGAGAAAAGGGGTTTTGATGAAGAGAAGCAGAATTCACTTCAGACAAGGGTCTTAAACACTGTAGTCAGGCACCCTCTGTTAGCCCAGTGCAATTTCAGTCAAAAAAAATCCTTAGAATTAATCTGTTGCCAGTTGTTTAAAAGCTGGTGTCATAACCTTAGTCCCAGATTTGGACCTTAGCGTCCAAAATATGGGGGTTAGCATGAAAACCTCCAAGCTTAGTTACCAGCTTGGACCTGGTACTTGCTGCCACCACCCAAAAAATTAGAGTGTTTTGGGGCACTCTGGTCCCTCTGAAAAACCTTCCCTGGGGACCCCAAGACCCAAATCCCTTGAGTCTCACAACAAAGGGAAATAATCCTTTTTCCCTTCCCCCCTCCAGGTGCTCCTGGAGAGATACACAGACACAAGCTCTGTGAAACTACACAGAGTGACTCCCCCTCTCCGTTCCCAATCCTGGAACAAAAAGAACTTTCCTATTCCCCCAGAGGGAATGCAAAATCAGGCTAACAAATTCAACACACAGATCTCCCCTGATTTCTTCCTCCCACCAATTCCCTGGTGAGTACAGACTCAATTTCCCTGAAGTAAAGAAAAACTCCAACAGGTCTTAAAAGAAAGCTTTATATAAAAAGAAAGAAAAATACATACAAATGATCTCTCTGTATTAAGATGATACAATACAGGGTCAATTGCTTAAAAGAATATTGAATAAACAGCCTTATTCAAAAAGAATACAAATCAAAGCACTCCAGCACTTATATTCATGCAAATACCAAAGAAAAGAAACCATAGAACTTACTATCTGATCTCTTTGTCCTTACACTTAGAAACAGAAGACTAGAAAGTAGAAACTACTTCTCCAAAGCTCAGAGAAAGCAGGCAGACAGACAAAAGACTCAGACACTCAATTCCCTCCACCCAAAGTTGAAAAAATCCGGTTTCCTGATTGGTCCTCTGGTCAGGTGCTTCAGGTGAAAGAGACATTAACCCTTAGCTATCTGTTTATGACAGCTGGTATGTAAATAGAGTTTTCATACATCATTTTTACAATGCTGCCTTTGTTGTCTCCCTGATTCCCAATCCATGTTCTCTTTTTAATGTTAACAGCTGTGAATACAAGTTAACATTTCTTCCCTCTATATTATTAGCAGAATTATCAATATCCTTTCAGGAATGAATAGTCACATTATTCCAATGCTGGAAAAATACCCTGTTTAATGCATATTAGATTTTGAAGTCTCATGCAGATAATTCTTCCCAGACCTTAGGCAATTTAGCTTCTCCAGATCTTTGATCTTATGTGCTTATCAATACTTCACTTTGTCACATACAATGTTCTGAGTAATGAGAGAAAAAGCTAAAATGTTTTTCATCTCAGTTATGTATAGAAGTTCAGTTGGAGGCAATGAAGCTGTTCCATACTGAGTAACTAAACAATAAATCCAGAATCAAAGAATTTGAGCTCTTTTCATTTGTAGTTGATTGCATGCATTCCTTCCAAACCCAGTTAAAGCTTCTTAAATTTTCCCCAAAGTGACTGCAAAAAGATACTCAGAAACTTAAATATTTAATAGCACACTTCTATAATAAAGTATGAAGTCACAAGTTTTTAAATGTGAACTGCTGTGAAATGGACTGGTAAGGTTTTCTTGTAGCTGAACAACAATAGTAAATTAGCAATATAATAAGAACGGCCATACAGGATCGGACCATCTAGCCCCATATCCTGTCTTTCGACAGTGGCCAATGCCAAGTGCTTCAGAGGAAGTGAACAGAACAGGTAATCAACAAGTGATCCATCCCTTGTTGTCCATTCCCAGCTTCCGGCAAACAGAGGCTAGGGACACCATCTCTGCCCATCCTGGCTAATGGCCACTGATGGACTTATCCTCCATTAACTTATCTAGTTCTTTATAGTTTTGGCCTTCACAACATCCTTTAGTAAAGATTTTCACAGGTTGACTGTGCATTGTATGAAAAAAAAATACTTGCTTGTTTGTTTTAAACCTGCTGCCAATTAATTTCATTTGGTGACTTAGTTCTTGTGTTATGAACATGACTAAATAACGCTTATTTACTTTCTCCACACCAGTCATGATTTTATAGACCTCTATCATATCCCACCTTAGTTGTCTCTTTTCCAAGCTGAAAATTCCCAGTCTTATCACTCTTTCCTCATATGAAAGCTGTTTCATACCCTTAATCATGTTTGTTGCCCTTTTCTGAACCTTTTCCAATATATCTTTTTTTTTTTTGAGATGGGGTGACCACATCTGCACTCAAGTATTCAAGATAAGGGTGTACCTTGGATTTATATAGACAATGATATTTTTGTCTTATTACTATCCCTTTCTTAATGATTCCCAGTAGGTTGATATGAAAGTCATTTTCCTAAAGTATTTCATGGCTTGTGGAATTCTATTTTCTCCCATACACAGTATTTATTTTTAACCATATTGCCAAGGAATAGGCACAACGATAGTCTCAGAAAGAGCACTCACAGGATCAATTGTACCACCACCAGTAGTTGGACTAGGAACATTTATAAAGACAACTCATGCAAGCTGTCCACTTGCAAATGACAATATGGTCCAACCCTGTTTGAAAACATTGACTCTAATGTGTATCAAAGCATTTTTTGATGCAAGTTTGCTTGTTGACCAAAATTCATTTTCAGTGAAAATTTTTATTTTGGTCAAAGATTTGGATTTTTATGAAGATTTTATTGAAAATGTTTCAATTTTGAGTTAAAAAAACCCACCATGAAATGCAGCAAAGAATCCTGTAGCACCTTATAGGCTAACAGACGTTTTGGAGCATGAGCTTTCCTGGGTGAAACTGACGAAGTGGGTCTTCACCCACGAAAGCTCATGCTCCAAAACGTCTGTTAGTCTATAAGGTGCCACAGGATTCTTTGCTGCTTTTACAGATCCAGACTAACATGGCTACCCCTCTGATACTTGCCACCATGAAACGTTTCAAAGACAATTTTGAAGTTTCCTGGACAAAAGACATTTTTCTAACTAGCTCTGATACATATGATTTAATCCCTTATGACATACCTCGAATACTGTCAGACATTAATTTTTAGTTTGAATTGTAAAGATAGTAATATGCTGTAGAGAACAATCCTGCAGTACCAAGAGCTGTACTAGAAGACTTACAAATATTTAAGTATGTTTGTTTAGTCTATTTTAAATTTACCACAGTGATTGATTTGCCCTATTATTGTATGCTTCACAACTTGCATATGATTGGGGAATATGGAATTTGTTCAAGAGCAATATTTTCACCTCAGTTATGATGCTGCTTATGTTAGCACCGATAAATCTTGAAGTGGTTTGGCTATTGTGGTTGAAATATTGTTTTACAAAGTGATTAAATCACTCCCTCACAATCAGTGGGCTACCCTGCTTTCAGCGATGTTGTAATACACTGAAGTGACTCCACCGAAGTAAAACAGTACCCCAGATTTTCAGCAGCATAACAGCGAAATAGGCAAGTGCATAAAAGTGACAATTTTTAAAGTATAATATGTTTGTATGAAATATATTAATATACGTTACACCCAAATTACTGAAGCTATTTATATTTGGAATGATTTTTTGGGGAAATCCAGTTATCCCTATAGCTTCAGATTGCTGGTGCAAGTAATGAAAGCATAAGCTCTTTGGGGCAGGGAACATTTGTTACACCTTTGTACAATGTGCAGGTCCATGACTGGGGCTCCTCAGTACGAATGCAAGATAAATACTAAAATAATTCCGCAGGTAGTTTCCAGCTGGGGGCTGCAGGAGCTAGTCCTTCCAATTCCTTTGGGAAAGTGGTCATAGTTGCACCAGTATAACATTGGCATGAGAGAACAACAGGTTTTAATACTGGAAAGAGACCTTCTAAAAACATTAAAATGTATTACTGGCACGTGAAACCTTAAATTAGAGTGAATAATTGAAGACTCTGCCACACCATTTCTGAAAGGTTGCCGACCCCTGCTCTAGTACCTGAGGCTCTTGTAAACTGGCAATTTAAAATTAATCTTTAGAACACTAGGAGCCAAAGAACATAATTGCGAATTGCATTTTAAGAGTTTACCATTGAGCATGTTTGTACCTATGAAACACTATAAACAAGGTCATGTTTGAGGAAATAGTAAAAAGAAACAGATGTGACCTTAATGAAGGTTCTTAGTAAAAAAGCAAGTCGTGCTGAGTTCACAGAGGCAAACTAGCAGAATCCAAACCCAGGTTTAATCAAAATAGCGCTATATAGTAATAGTTCTTACAGTTAATTAACTGTTGTCATCATGTCTTAAGCTCTAGACAACAATATAATTATTTGAAAGGACAAAAATAGGTATTAAGAACTGCAGTAAGTTGTCCAACTGGCTGTTTTAAATAATTATCTGCTAGTACAGAAGAATACTGGCACTAAAATTAAAAGTTTAATTCATTATGAAGCACAACAACAAACATCATGTTTTTATAGCTGTGTGACAGCTCATGATTGTTTGCTCCAGCACAATGAATTCCTTTTACCATATTTGAAATGGATTTGAGTTTGTTTGTGTACATGCAGGACCACATATGGCTTAGACACTTACATTAGATTTAATAGAGTTTTCAAGCAAGTTTCACTGGCACCTGAGGTCCATAGTGTATTATCCCACATTATCAATTTAAGAAATACTTCCTTCATAAATTGATTAAGTACTAAAATAATTTCATTTAAATAAGCAAAAAAGGCTTTCTAATGTTTGCTTTTCTTGAGAAGATGAGTTATCCTAAGAAATGAGGCCAAGCAAGACCATTCCAATGAAACTAAAGAGGTAACTATAGCAGAACCGCTTGGAAATAGTGACCATAATACAGTAGCATTCAACATCCCTGTGGGGGGAAGAACACCTCAACAGCCCAACACTGTGGCATTTAATTTCAAAAGAGGGAACTATATAAAAATGAGGGGGTTAGTTAAACAAAAGTTAAAAGGTACAGTGACTAAAGTGAAATCCCTGCAAGTTGCATGGGCCCTTTTTAAAGACACCATAATAGAGGCCCAACTTCAATGTATACCCCAAATTAAGAAACAGAGTAAAAGGACTAAAAAAGAGCCATTGTGGCTTAACAACCATGGAAAAGAAGCAGTGAGAGATAAAAAGACTTCCTTTAAAAAGTCTAGTGAGGCAAATAGAAAGGAGAACAAACACTGCCAACTTAAGTGCAAGAGTGTAATAAGAAAAGCCAAAGAGGAGTTTGAAGAACGGCTAGCCAAAAACTCCAAAGGTAATAACAAAATGTTTTTTAAGTACATCAGAAGCAGGAAGCCTGCTAAACAACCAGTGGGGCCCCTTGATGATCAAAATACAAAAGGAGCGCTTAAAGATGATAAAGTCATTGCGGAGAAACTAAATGGATTCTTTGCTTCAGTCTTCATGGCTGAGGATGTTAGGGAGATTCGCAAACCTGAGCCGGCTTTTGTAGGTGACAAATCTGAGAAACTGTCACAGATTGAAGTGTCACTAGAGGAGGTTTTGGAATTAATTGATAAACTCAACATTAACAAGTCACCGGGACCAGATGGCATTCACCCAAGAGTTCTGAAAGAACTCAAATGTGAAGTTGCGGAACTATTAACTAAGGTTTGTAACCTGTCCTTTAAATCGGCTTCTGTACCCAATGACTGGAAGTTAGCTAATGTAACGCCAATATTTAAAAAGGGCTCTAGAGGTGATCCCGGCAATTACAGACCAGTAAGTCTCACATCGGTACTGAGCAAATTAGTTGAAACAATAGTAAAGAATAAAATTGTCAGAGACATAGAAAAACATAAACTGTTGAGCAATAGTCAACATGGTTTCTGTAAAGGGAAATCATGTTTTACTAATCTATTAGAGTTCTTTGAAGGGGTCAACAAACATGTGGACAAGGGGGATCCAGTGGACACAGTGTACTTAGATTTCCAGAAAGTCTTTGACAAGGTCCCTCACCAAAGGCTCTTATGTAAATTAAGTTGTCATGGGATAAAAGGGAACGTCCTTTCATGGATTGAGAACTGGTTAAAAGACAGGGAACAAAGGGTAGAAATTAATGGTAAATTCTCAGAATGGAGAGGGGTAACTAGTGGTGTTCCCCAAGGGTCAGTCCTAGGACCAATCCTATTCAATTTATTCATAAATGATCTGGAGAAAGGGGTAAATAGTGAAGTGGCAAAGTTTGCAGATGATACTAAACTACTCAAGATAGTTAAGACCAAAGCAGATTATGAAGAACTTCAAAAAGATCTCACAAAACTAAGTGATTGGGCAACAAAATGGCAAATGAAATGTAATGTGGATAAATGTAAAGTAATGCACATTGGAAAAAATAACCCCAACTACACATACAATATGATGGGGGCTAATTTAGCTACAACGAGTCAGGAAAAAGATCTTGGCATCATCGTGGATAGTTCTCTGAAGATGTCCACGCAGTGCGCAGAGGCAGTCAAAAAAGCGAACAAGATGTTAGGAATCATTAAAAAGGAGACAGAGAATATCTTACTGCCCTTATATAAATTCATGGTACGCCCACATCTCGAATACTGTGTACAGATGTGGTCTCCTCACCTCAAAAAAGATATTCTAGCACTAGAAAAGGTTCAGAAAAAGGCAACTAAAATGATTAGGGGTTTGGAGAGGTCCCATACGAGGAAAGATTAAAGAAGCTAGGCCTCTTCAGCTTGGAAAAGAGGAGATTAAGGGGGGATATGATAGAGGTATATAAAATCATGAGTGATGTAGAGAAAGTGGATAAGGAAAAGTTATTTACTTATTCCCATAATACAAGAACCAGGGGACACCAAATGAAATTAATAGGTAGCAGGTTTGAAACAAATAAAAGGAAGTTCTTCTTCACACAGCGCACAGTCAACTTGTGGAACTCCTTACCTGAGGAGGTTGTGAAGGCTGGGACTATAACAATGTGCAAAAGGGAACTGGATAAATTCATGGTGGCTAAGTCCATAAATGGCTATTAGCCAGGAAGGGTAAGGAATGGTGTCCCTAGCCTTTGTTCATCAGAGGATGGAGATGGATGGCAGGAGAGAGATCACTTGATCATTGCCTGTTAGCTTCACTTCCTCTGGGGCACCTGGCATTGGCCACTGTCAGTAGACAGATACTGGGCTAGATGGACCTTTGGTCTGACCCGGTATGGCCGTTCTTATGTTCTTATGTTATGTTCTTAAAGATTTTTCAAATCCTTAGAATTGCCTACAACAAGGTAAACGACAACAACAATGTAAACTTTGTAGATTATATCCTTTGGCATGAGAGGAAGGTATGGACTTTAATGTTCTAATGGATAAAGTCGTAAGCTAAAGTACAATCATTAACAAGGAGAACACACTAATTGATTCTTTCGGTTTCAACCCGGGTTAATTAAACATAACAACCAAACAATAAGAAGATTGTTTCCTCCCTGTTGAACAGAAAGTATTCTTATTATTATGGAAGGAGTCACCAGGTGCTGCTGATATATGTGGTCTGCCAAGAACTTTTTCTTAGAGTACCAAAAAAAAAAAAAGTGTTGAGTCTTAGGAAGACTGTAAGCACATAGGACTCACCCCTGCGGTGCCTCCTGCTGGTCATCTCTGGGAATTAGCTCACCCCAGCTCTGGCGCGCCCTCTGATGGCTGATGTCTCACCTGCCTCAGGCCCCGTGTCCCTCCTGGACCCCAGTGCCCCTTTACCTCCGTGTTCTTCCCCACTCTCTGGGTCCCCCCTCCCAGGGGAACCCCCAACCCTCTTTCCCACCTGCCTCAGTGGCTACTGCCAGTCATCATCTAGCCCCTATTCAACGGGGCAGACTGCAGTGTAATGGCCACTTATCATTGGCAAGGGGGGGTTGGACCAGCTGCCCCTGCCTAACCCCAGGCTGCACCTCTACAACCCCAGTACCTGCTTGGGCTTTTAGCAAGGCCTGCAGCCTGGGGATTTGCCAGGCTGGAGCTCCTCTTGCCTTTCCCTAGCACTGCTCAACTCCCAGTACCCTGAGCTCCCAGGCAGCCAGGTCCTTCTCTCTCCATGGCTGGAGAGAGACTCTCTACTTTCTGGCCTTGCCGGCCTTTTATAGGGCCCAGCCTCACCCTGATTGGCTGCCTCTCAGCCTTTTTTGATTCGCACTCAGCCCCAGCCCTCTCTAAGAGCTGGCTTTTAACCCTTGCTGAACTGGAGAGAGGTGACTGCCCCACTACATTTCAGTATGCTTGATGTAGATTTTCAGAGCTGTACTGATATCTAAAGATGTGCCATTTCTTTTCCATCAGAAGTTGTGGATAATTAATGGAACATGTTAAGACCAGGGTACCAAATGTATAGGAATGACAGAGTAGGTCGTGCTGGTGAGGGAGTAACAGTATATATGAAAGAAAGCACAGAGTCAAAAAAAACCCTCTTAAATGAATCAAACTGTGCCATGGAATATCTATGGATAGAAATTCCATGCTTGAACAGCACAGTATAGCAGGAGAAATATGTTATCCACTGCCTGACCAGGATGGTGACTGTGGTTATGAAATGCTCAGGGAGATTAGCGAGGCTGCAAATGCAAAAAACCATAATAGTAATTGGGGATTTCTACCCTCATAGTGACTGAGTACATGTCACCTCGAGATACGATGCAGAGATTAAGTTACTATAAATTACTCCTTCTTGGAATCTCTCCACATGGGGAGAGGCAATTCATGATTTAGCCCTAAGTGGAACACTGGATCTGGTCCAAGAGAATACAGCTGAACCACTTCGTAATAGAATCCATCATGTAATTAAATTTAGTATCCTTGGAGGAGGGGAAACACCAAAACAACCCACCACAGTTGCATTTAACTTCAAAAAGAGCAACTACACAAAAATGAGGAACCTAGTTAAAACAGAAATAAACAGTAACAGTCACAAGGGTACAATGCCTGCAAATCTGCATGTAGACTATTTAAAAACACCAAAATAGAGGCTCAAACTATATGTATACCCCAATTAAAAAAAATCAATAAAAAACACACCACAACTAAGCAGCAGAATAGACGTTGTTATAGACGAAGGCATCCTTTAAAAACTGTAAGTCAAATCCTACTGAGGAAAATAGAAAGGAGCCAAGTGTAAAAAGTGTAAGAAGACAGGCCATGAAAGTATTTGAAGAACAACCAGCTAAGAACAAAAACCAAGATCAAAAAAAAAGAAAAAAAAAGCAAGAAACCTGCCAGTCACTGGGGCCACTGGACTAACAAGGTGCTAAAAAAGCGTTCAAGGAAGACAAGGCCTTTGTGGAGAAACTAAATGAATTTCACATCAGTCTTCACTGCAGAGATTATTGGAGAGATCTCTACACCTTAGCCATTCTTTTTAGGTGACAAACCTGAGGAACTGTTCCAGAGTGAGAACAAATTGATAAACTAGACAGTAATAAGTCACTCGGGCCAGATGTTATTCACGTAAGAGTTCTGAAGGACCTCAGATATGAAACTGTAGAACTGCTAACTGTGATACATAACTTATCACTTAAAATGAGCCTCTGTATCAGATGTCTGGAAAATAGCTAATGTAACTCCAATTTTTAAGGCTCCCAAGGCAATCCTGGCAATTACAGACTGGTAAACCTAACTTCAGTACCAGGCAAATTGGTTTGAAACTATAATAAAGAATAGAATTAGACATAGATGAACATAGTATGTTGGTGAAGAGTCAACATGGCTTTTGCTAATATATTAGAATTCTTTGAAGGAGTCAACTAGCACGTGGACCAGGGGATCCAGTCAATATAGTGTATTTGGACTTCCAGTAAGCTTTTGACAAAGTCTCTCACTCAAGGGTCTTAGAGAAAGTAAGCAATCTTGGAATAAGGGGGAAGGTCCTCTCATGGATCAGTAACTGGTTAAAAGATAGGAAACAATGGGTAGAAATAAATGATCAGTTTCTAGAATAGAGAGAGGTAAATAGTGGAGTTCTCCAAGGATCTATACTGGGACCTGTTCTGTTCAACATATTCATAAGTGATCTGGAAAAGAGGATAAACAAGTGAGGTGACAAAATGTATAGAAAATACAAAATTAGCTAGGATAGCTAAAGTCCAAAGCTGACTACAAAGAGTTACAAAGCAATCTTACTAAACTGGGTGACTAGGGAATAAAATGGCAGATTAAATTCAATTTTGATAAGTTCAGGACAATGCACACTATAAAAATAATTCCAACATATAAAATGAGGGGTTCTAAATTAGCTGTTACCTGCAAAGAAAGATCTTGGAGTCATTGTGGATAGTTCTCTGTAAGCATCCACCTAACGTGCAAAAGCAGCAAAGAGTCCTTTGGCACCTTATAGACTAACAGACGTATTGGAGCATGAGCTTTCGTGGGTGAATACCCACTTTATCGGATGCATGTAGTGGAAATGTAGTACAGCATATATATACCTGTCCCCGGAAATTTCCACTACATGCATCTGACGAAGTGGGTATTCACCCATGAAAGCTCATGCTCCAATACGTCTGTTAACCTATCAGGTGCCACAGGACTCTTTGCTGCTTTTACAGATCCAGACTAACACGGCTACCCCTCTGATACTTAATGTGCAGTGGTAGGAACAATTAGGAAAATGATAGATAAACAGAAAATATCATAATGCTGCTATAGAAATCCATGGTGTACCTGGACCTTGAATATTGTGTGCAGTTCTGACCATCTCATCTCAAAAAAGAAAAGATGCAGAAGGCGGCAATTAAAATGTTTAGGGAGATTTAATCTCTCCACACAATGAGATCTAAAGGACTGTGATTGATTCATTTAGAAATGAGATGACTGGGTGTGGAGATAGTGAATAAGGAATACTTAGTTATTTACACTTCCACATAACAATGAATGGAAATGAATTGATCCTAAGAGGATAATAAACCATTTGTTGATACACTGTACAAAAAAAAAATAAAATAAAAGAGAGTTGATTTTAATACTTTTTTTTTATTACTTCTCTTAGGTAGAGTTTAGACCACCTCAGGATTTTACCATAAAATTCAAGCTCACTAATACAGCTGGTCAGAAATTTTTTATTTGGAAGATCCTGTTTCAACCAAATTTTTTCCACCAAAAAAATTGTTTAAATCAAATATTTGGTTTAAAAAATTGGAAAAAACATTTTCAAAATATCCTGGTTTGATATTTTTGGATCAGAAAGTTTTGACTTTACATTTAAAAATTTAATATATAAAGTTCAAAATTGAAATAAAATGTTTTCAGATCCAGTTTGGGATTTTTTTTTAAAATGTCAAAATTTTTAATGGGATGGAAAAATCAATTTTCTAATCAGTTCTACTTACTGCAGCTCTTTAAAATTTATCCATTTAGTTTAATGGAATTTAGATTCTCCTTCCTTTTAATGTGGTAAATACCTTGAAGATTTAATGTCAAAGTATTTAAAGATGAAGAGCGCATCCTGAAATAACTATTTGCATAAAGATCCTTCTCTTCTTTACCTCCCAGGAAGAATAATGGAAGCTGTCATCTCACTCAACTAAAAGATAATCAGGAAGATGGAATTTTAAAATTTAGACAATAATTAGCTTTGTCTAAATCTAATAACTCATGGAATATGTAACAAGGATGATTAAATGTGGAAAATGACCGCTCAACTAACAGAATGAGAAAAATTTAAGCCATTATAAAGAATTAACATTATTGTGAGTCAAGAGATATACAAAACACTGCTGATGCTGGGTGTTCTTGGAATAAGTATTTTATACTTGGAAATAAATATTTTCCATATGGATAAATTGAAACTTTTTGAGACAGAGCTTCAACTGATGCAAATTAGCATAGCTCCAAAGAAATTATGCTGATTTACACCAGTGTAGGATATGGCCCTTTGATAACAATAAATCAAGTGCTACTCTATGCTAGTAATCAAGAAGCTATCTGGCTGGCATAAAACATTCTTATTATCAGCTGGCTTCTAACTGGGTCACTGATTTTTAAATGTATATTATAGTCTAATATATATTTAAAGCTTTTGGGGTTCATGACCAACAGAGTATAAAAAAAAAAAAAGGGAAAAATCTTATCTGCAGTTAATTGGTGTTACTGCATGCTTCCAAGTATCCTTGTGTTCAAATGTTTTCAGTTAACGGAAGATGGGAACTGTAGACAGGCGTATGGAATAATTGTGTACACTGGTGGGGAGACATAGGCCCTAACACTTGCCATCCCAGTCAATGTCAATATTTCCATTGATTTTGAGTGCAGCAGAATTTGGAGTGAAGCTAGTGAAAATGGGATGTATTTGGCATTTTGTTCATTACCTGTTTGAAAGCACAAGTAAGCCAGGTCCACTGCAGACATTAAAACCTGATCAAGCACAGTTTTGCTCATACTCCTACATCCTCTCTTCTGATGTGCAACTGACAGGGAGCAAATGGTCAACATGAGTTGAAATTTTTTAAAAATATATATTGTTCAATACTGGTCCACTCTCACCCTACTCCTTAGCCACAGAAAGGGTATGAACAGAGGCTCTCCACATGGCTGCTTCACTAACATCTCCCCTGCTCAACCCTGTCATGGGGCTTAAGTGGGTGAGAGTACCCAAGATTGGTTCTCTGCATAAAGGTGACTATCATCATGGAATGAACCTGCATTACACCTTCAAGTAAAGTACAAACACAGTCCTAGCCCACAGTTTGTAGCATACACGGTATAACTGGTCCTGGCAATTCAGTTGGTATCTAGGGTCATTTGACAATCCAGAGCTAACCTCTGTGTGACTCATAGACTTTAGTGTCAGAAGGGACCGATATGATCATCTAGTCTGACCTCCTGCACAAAGCAGGCCACAGAATCCTAACCATCGACTTCTATAGCAAACCCCTAACCTATGTCTGAGTTATTGAAGTCTTCAAATTGTGGTTTGAAAACCTCAAGCTGCAGAGAATCCACCAGCAAGTGACCCATGCCCCAAGCTGCAGAGGAAGGCGAAAAACCTCCAGGGCCTCTGCCAATCTGCCCCAGAGGAAAATTCCTTCCTGACCCCAAATATGGCAATCAGCTAAACCCTGAGCATGTGGGCAAGACTCACCAGCCAGCACTCAGGAAAGAAATCTCTGCAGTAACTCAGATCCCATCCCATCTAACATCCCATCACAGACCACTGGGCATACTTACCTGCTGATAATCAAAGATCAATTGCCAAAATTAAGCTATCCCATCATACCATCCCTTCCATAAACTTATCAAGCTTAGTCTTAAAGCCAGATATGTCTTTTGCCCCCACTACTCCCCTTGGAAGGCTGTTCCAGAACTTCACTCCTCTAATGGTCAGAAACCTTCGTCTAATTTCAAGTCTAAACTTCCTAGTGTCCAGTTTATACCCATTTGTTCTTGTGTCTACATTGGTACTAAGCTTAAATAATTCCTCTCCCTCCCTATTAATTCCTCTGATATATTTATAAAGAGCAAGCATATCCCCCATATATTTCTGGCACAATTATATAGCTGAGACAAGAGATCGCTAACAGGAAAATCGATAATGAAAATATTTTTTTTAAATGAGATAAAAAATGCAGGAGGGAGACTAGACTTCTGGGTCTTACTCAAAATAATCCTGGTGTGATTGCAATCTTGACAAGGTCGGTCATTTTTAGCATAGTGACTACAGTGTTTCATATGCAAAGAACCACCTGAGATGAAAGACAATGAAAAATTTCCCAAGGCAATTGAATGATATTGTAATTCCAGTGTTGTTGTAGCCATGTTGGGCCCAGGATATTAGAGAGATGGGGGGTTAAGGTAATATTTTTATTGGGCCAGCTTCTGTTGGTGAAAGATGAGCTCTGTGTAAGCTCAACGTTGGTTCAGTAAAAGGTATTACCTCACATCCCCCTTGTCTCTCCACTGAAATTCCAAAGAGGAATAACTTTAGCATTATGAAATGGTATCATACACATCCGTCTTATAAAAGGTTAGTGCAGGTCCAAATAATGCACATAATTGTCTCATACATCTGTTTTTACTTGTTCTCCATTGTGAATTGCTTTTAAAAATCCACTTTGGAACTGCCCCATTCCCTGTTTTGCAAGCCATGGAACCATTAGTAAAAGTAAGGTAGATCAGGGTAATTATTGCACTCTAGGCTCTAAATCAGGGATGAAGGGATGCAGATTGTGAATCAGACACCTTCCTTCCTACATGGGGCAGGAAGAAAGAACTATTGTAAGCCTTCCATCCATGTCCTTTAATATAAAAAATATGAAGGAAGATACTTAGAGACAAATTCTTCCCTGGTATTTTCACCATAGGAGATATAGTAGGAAATAACCACAAGTTAGTTAACTAAGCTTTTACAGAGCTTATAAAAGGTATGAGTTTTATTCAGTTTTTCAGTAATTGTTTATCTGAAGTCTATTGTCCATTGATGTGAATTCTTTAGTCAGAGTGCAGTGCTTTGGCATTAGCTGGTTCTCTTGACTGGGTTCCTATAATGAGCCAATACTTATTTAAACTCCTATTGGACTTCTCTCTATTTTACTGCACAATTGTCCTTCCTGCTCTGAACCCCACTTCCAAACCCTGTGGAGCCTCATCTGTGTGATTCCGCAGTGAATGGGAATCTCTAGGGATCAAGGGATAAAGTTTGCACTGGAAGGATGATATCCACATGCAAATTCCAGGGGAAGGATTTGGCTTTAAGAAACCATTTAGAACAATTGTCTTCCATTACATGGGATTCTTACTATTTCAATCCAAATTTACAGATGCAAACTTGAGTATTTTCCCCTTCTGTAAACCTGTTTAAATGAGGCTAAGTTTTATGTCTGTCATGAACATCTGACAGATTAACACTAAACTTGTTTGGAAGATGAGCAGAGAGACCTTTCCAAGTCCTTATTTTAGAGTGCAAATGATATTAAGCCTGATCCTGCTTCCACTGAAGAATGTGAGACTTCTGCTATAGAGAGACTTCAATAGGAGTAGGGTTATCAATGCCACAGATCATGCTCAAGTTTTGTCTTCTCTGCTTTAGAGTCTATATTTAAGATATCCACTTTGGTTTTAAGCATCACAGTCCTAGGAGAGTATGAGTCATTTTTCACCTCCAGTGTCTTTACAGCCCTAGAAAATTATTTCTAACGTAGCAGTTTTTGGTTTTAAGAGAATTAAGATGATCCCTCTCCTTTTAAGCTGAGAATGTGAGAGCTTGTCACCATACTTCACCTACTCATTTGATAGCATCTTACTTGCAGAGAGCTATCATGGATACCCTCATCTATGTGATCCCTCTGCAAAGTAGCAAAAATTGCTCCTGCATATTTGAAAGTCTCATGCTTTTTGTGACAAAATATAAATAGGAAATTTAGAGTGCTTTTTAAATGATCACTGCTTGGTAATATAGCCTTTAAGCAATACCAACACATGCCAATATTATCAGCATCTATAACCTACTCTATCTGTATAAATTAGCTTTAAAGAAAGAATTACTTTCAACAGCCTCTGCAATAATTTAATTAGCAAAAATAAAGCTTTCCTTAATTAAGCTGAAAAACATACAAGCAACCAATGTTTGTCTCAGAGCTTATAGTGCAAGATCCAAGAGATGGAGCAATAAAAGACTATTAAAATAACACATTTAAGATTCAAGCTGTTACTAAATACATCACAACTTCTACCAACATCAAGTAACATAAAATTAAAGGAGTTCTAGGCCGAGAAGTACAAAACAAATATAAAAAGAAACCTAATAGAGAAATGAGATGGACAATATCAGTTAGATTGTCCTTGTGATTATTTTTCCACCATGGTACATTTTCTGGTGCATTATCCAAGTAAGACTCCTAAGTGGTAACTTCCCTTGGGAGACTATTCCACCAGAAGTTTTTCAACATGCCCCACTCAGAAACATTCTTATGTAATGGAATAGTAATGGGGCCAGTGAGCAGAAGAAAACATGAGAAAAAAAAAACGTAGCCAGGGAAGCAGGTTCTTACATGCTCAGGGGTAAAGCTGTTCAGTATTTGAAGAACAAGCTAAAACAGCTTTGGGGGCCAATTCAAAATCAGTGGGAAGTCCTTATTTTAAAAGAGAGTTTATCTGTGCTTTGGTTTCTGTGTAACTCATTTTAAAGTCAAATATTTGACCTCTGAAGTATCAATAGCCTAAAGTGAAAAATTTTACTAGTATGTGTTGCTGACATTTAAAGAGGCTTTACATACTCAGACTCTACAGCACATTTTTAATCAGGGCTGGCAAGAAAAAAGTTCTGTTTGACAAAAAAAATGAAGTTTTGGGAATTGTTTTTGCTCCAGATTGGGATGAAACCAAGTCTTTTCAGAAAAAAAAAGAATTGTGGAGAAAAGAAGAGTCCCATCCCAAAGTAGCCAACAGTTCAGGCATGTATCCGTAATGTGGAAGATCCTCATTCAAGTCTCAGCTCTGAATCAGGCAGATCAGGGAGTTGTATCTGGGTCTCCCGCATCCCAGGTGAATGCCCTCATCACTGGGTATTGGCTATTCTGGGGCTCTTACCCCCCTTGACACCTTGTAACAATGCAGTTCTGGCAGGACCCAACTGAGGGTGCCAGTTCAGGACAAATTGCTTAAACAGGGCAGTTACAGCCCTAGGCTGGGGTTTTTCAATCTCTAAGGCAAACCAAACCAGCCAGACAAAGAGGACTTTGGTCTCACCCCACTGGCTAATGACAAGTCACACAAGCAATTTCCTTAGACACTCCAGTATCACAACCAGTGCCACTCGTCCTGGGGATGAATGGTTATGAAAACCAACACCCTAATAAAAGAAAAAGGTTCTCTGGATCCCAAAAAGTCAAGCTGCAGACCCAAGTCAATATACAAATCAGATCTTACCCACAAATCACGCTGTTGCCAATCCTTTAGAATTTAAAATCTAAAGGTTTATTCAAAAAAGGAATAAGATATAGATGAGAGCTAGAATCGGTTAAATGGATTCAATTACATACAGTAATGGCAAAGTTCTTAGTTCAGGCTTGTAGCAATGATGGAGTAAACTGCAGGTTCAAATCAAGTCTCTGGAGTACATCCCCCACTGGGATGGGTCATTCAGTCCTTTGTTCAGAGCTTCAGCTTGTAGCAAAGTCCCTTCAGAGGTAACAAGCAGGATTGAAGACAAGATGGAGATGAGGCATCAGCCTTTTATAGTCTTTTCCAGCTGTAAGATCTTCTTTGTCCTTACTGTGGAAAATTACAGCAAAATAGAGTCTGGAGTCACATGAGCAAGTTCCTGCACACTTTGCTGAGTTACAAGGTCTATCTGCCTTTTCTCAGTGGGTCAACTGTATAGCTGATGGTCCTTAATGGGCCATCGAGCAGGCTAGGCAGAGCTAACACCAACTTGTCTGGGATGTCACCCAGAAGCACAGCATAAGTTTGAAGTACAGAGCCAATATTCATAACTTCAACTACAAAAATGATACATGCATACGGACAGCATAATCATAACCAGAAACCCATAACCTGATCTTAGACACTTCATCTGACCGCCCTTTATACAAGATTTGGTGCCACTACAGGACTTCGGTTGCAACCACGTTCTATATGGTCCCGATTATATCAATAACGTCACACACCTCCTACCTAAATATGATGACTCCTTCGTAGAAATTGACTCTTTTCTATGAAAATTTCAGTTTCAATGTTTTCACATTTAAAAAAAGGTTTCGTTGGAAAATTCCCAAATAACTTTACTTTTAATGTAATGTACAGAGATCAGTACATTAGTGCAATATTAAAAGCTTGGATATTTAATTAAGGAATTTATTATTGCAGCTAAAGTGCTTGTTTCCTATCACCATGGTTTATTGCTTAATACTCTTCCTTCCAGCCCTACGAAAGGTTAGTTAATAGAGTTAATCATTGGTTCCAGCTCATATGGTTTAATTTGACTTAAATTAAAATATTATCTTCCCTACTATTTTATGGCTATATTTGCTGTAAAAAACATGAAAAATGAGGATGAGAATCAAAAAGTGGTTACCTTGTTCTGCCTAATTTTATTTATACTAGGCAGAGTAGTTACTACTTTAAAGCATGGGTCTTCAAACAGGCGGAATGTGCCCCCTAATAGGGGGGCATGAGAAGGGCCAGGCAGATCACGGCTGCCCTCTTTCCTGATAGAGACAAATGAGGGGTTCCTTCCCCTCACCCTCATTTGAAATATGGTGTCACAGCAAGAAAGAGGTTGAGAACCACTGTTTTAAAGCCCAAGTTCTGGAAACACTTTGGTTCATACTACTGTGACCGAATGTACCCCTGTTTTCACACCCTACACACTATTGTAATATTCTTGAATGTGATAACTACTAACCCAGTAATGGCACTGCGATTTCCATTTCACCCCTTCCCCCACAATATTGATATAAGAAAAGTGGCATAGTCATGGAATCTTGTGTATTTCACTGATTCTTCACGTGCCTCTCTCTAATCAGTAGACCTAATTATTATTCCAAGGTATGTGAGTTATAAGGATTCTCTTTCTAGAAGGAATGTCATTTAATGGCACACCACTCTCTTAATGGTGATAAATATGCATGATCTCAAACGCTTTGCATTTAATCTTTATACACAACATTTGTTTCCCTAGGCCACGTCCAGACTACCCACCGTATCGGCGGGTTAAAATCGATTGCTCGGGAATCGATATATCGCGTCTAATCTAGACAAATTAGACGCGATATATCTATCCCCGAGCGCGCTTATATCGATTCCGGAACTCCATCAACCCCAACGGAGTTCCAGAATCGACAGGGAGAGCCGCGAACATCGATCCTGCGCAGTGTGGATGGGTGAGTAATCCGATCTTAGATATTCGACTTCAGCTACGTTATTCACGTAGCTGAAGTTGCATATCTAAGATCGATTTCCCCCTCGTAGTGTGGACGTGGCCCTAGGCTGTTCTCATTGTCAATCCTTTGCAGGATTGCAATTGTATAGACAATACTGAAGTACCAGACCTTATATTATACTTTTTATTTTCTCATTCTCCACCTATCCCACTGGTTAATTGTCTTGGGGACAAAATCTTAAGAGTTAATTTAGCTTTTACTGAATTTTTCAGACAGATCTCCACTGAAGTCAATATAAATCTGCCTAACTAAGACAAGAATTTATAGGATTTATCCTCACGATCTAGCCTTTTGTCTCAACCATAGGATTTATTATAATTCTTGTCGCCACAATTTCTAAGTACTATTTGTTCATAGCACTCAACTAGGGCAAATATTGCATCTCTTGCGCAAATTATTTTTTTAACTACTAGTTTTAAACTAGAATGTTATTATCTGTCCTGAGTAAGAGACAGCATGCTGGTACACTTCCCCAGAACAGACCCAGGAATGAGTTATGGCACCTCCCCTTAGTCCAAGACAAGATATGTAATCTGCTACTGGTATATGATAGTATACAGATCAATGACTCTCTGAAATGGCTCTGCTCTGCTAACTGGCTAAAGGGCCCTAGGAGTGGAGTTAAGGCTCTGTTTATTTCCAACATGTTCCAAACACTTTCACAGAAAGATCAGTTTCAGTCCCATGGTGTCTGATGTCTCCCCTGCACTGTGACCTTCAATGTAGATATGCCACCTCTCTTCCCTGTGCAGGTTAATGCACCGCTTATGCCCCTTTACTTCCCTGAAACCCTTGGTGTTAGCCTTTCAGTTACAAGTTGCCAGTATTTGCCCCTAAAGAACCAGAAGACAGAAAAGTAAAGTACTAGGGGATTAGAAACTCCCTCCTCATCTGAATTCATACATTTGAGGCCAAATCCTTATCTTATTTATATAAGCACTCCATTGTGCCAAATCCTGAGGTACCTGGTTTTCCTGAGAAGGACTGAGTAAGGAATTTAGGATTTGGTCCCCGGACTTCAATGCTGTCCGTCCCTAATGCAAGTTTGGTGAATTTTTAATCAAGAAAGGAAAATTAACACCAGACAAATGTAAATTTCAAAACACCACGTGGCTGTTTATTAACAGAGAGAAAATCACAACTTGGGCTGGGGAGGAGCACTTTTACCAACTAACAGTACTATTGGAACAAGAAACCTTTACACAACCTGAAGCAATCTATTTACATTTATTAACAAGGAACCAAATAATTCAAAATTAACTGCTCTTTAGGAAAAGGTAAACGAATACACCAAATAAAAAAACTGTGTGCACACTAACCAAGTACTACTATCAAATACACCAATTAACTTCAATAGTAGTTATTACAACAACTCAGTTCTTATATACCATATATACACAACTTTACATCAGATAACAATATATGCAGTTCTGTACCAAATAAGAGAGGGGAAAAGAGAAAAGATTAAGCAAGGCACAGAAAGAAAGATTAGAAAGCAAGTACCGTATTCCAGGTGCAGTTGACCAGCAGAACAGACACCAGAAGCATACCGAATCCGTAGAAGATAACGTTGAAAAAGCAATAAAACGACACATCCCAGCTATATCCGGAGGAGACCCCTGGCAGAAGGGTTGATCAGGTCCTTCAGTCAGTATGTGGATACTCCTGCAGATCCTAGCACGAGGCATGGTTTTATTCAAAGGCCCTTTTTACACTTGTCAGGATCTGATTGGTCCCTAGCTCCTACGCCCTCCAGGTTCCGAGCTGTTGCCCCCTACATAGATAGAATTTGCACATGGCACACTAGAAGCTGCTAGAAGCTGCACCCAGCACACTAGCATGGTTTTGCACACAACCCTAATCTGACCGTTTGAACTGAACTACGATTGGTCAGATTGGGTCCCTTTGCCCAAGGCACGCTGGTGTTATGCACACAGCACTAACCTGACCCCTGGGTTACCAGGCAGAGGAGCAGGAGACTGCACACGACACTAGCCTGACCCCTAGGTGACCAGAAAAAAGAGCAGGAAAAATGCACATGGCACTCTAATGTTGCACTCCGCATCACGGTGTTGCACATAGTACCAGTGTGACCTCTAGATGACCCAGCAATTGGCCATACAGACACCATGTTGGAATAAAGACCTTAGGGCTGCGACAAATGCAACCACTCATGTGCAGAAGAAAAGTAGGATTTGGTCCCTCAAGTAAGTGTTCCAACAACACTCTGACTCAAACAAAAACTCTTAAAAGGAAAACTATGTTTCCTTCCCCCTCCCTTCTCACGTACCCTCCATAGGAAACTAGTCAACAACAGCAAACCAGTAATATTAAAGTATTTGTACTCCGAAGGGAAATCAACGTTTAATTTATGGTCATTTAGGAATGATTGTTATTACATGACACCTCAAAATGGCATGGATCAGGAACTTAGTAACAAACAATATCTCTGTTACACAGAATTTTACAACCAGGACTCATTCATGAGAAATATGGGATGGGACACAGTTTGATATATTTCACAATTGTAAAATCTTATTAGCATATATTCAAAAGCTCTATTTTTTTTAAACAAAACAATATTTAAGGATACATTTCAAATGATAGATTAGAGCATATCCTCACAAGTACTGCCACACTCACTGCATCTTGTCTAACCCCCTCCATCAGCACTTGCCCCCGCCCAGTTCCCAGATTGATTAGTTGCACGTGCAAGATTACTTGTGATACCTCTGCAAATCAGAAAACAGCATATAAGCAGATGACATGAGACTTACCATTATGTTGGGTTTCCCTGGGCCTGTAGTATCAAGCTCTGAAATAAACACAATATCCAAACATTGTAGCCCTATTCCTTTCTTTAAAGCAGATGCCTGTTTCTCAAGGAGAAGGTTGACGTTTAGCTGTGATCTGGGACATAGAATCATCGAACTGGAAGGGACCTTGAGAGGTCATCTAGTCCAGTCCCCTGCACTCATGGCAGGACTAAGTATTATCTAGATCATTCCTGACAGGTGTATGTCTAATCTGCTCTTAAAGACCTACAATGACAGAGATTTCACAACCTCTCAGGGCAATTTATTCCAGTGCTTAACCGCCCTGACAGTTAGGAATTTTTTCCTAATGTCCAGCCTCAACCACTCTTGCTGCAATTTAAGCCCATTGCTTCAAGTTCTATTCTCAGAAGTTAAGGAAAAAATGTATCCCTCCTTGTAACCACCTTTTATGTACTTGAAAACTGTTATCATGTCCCCTCTTAGTCTTCTCTCCTCCAGACTAAACTAACTCAATTTTTTCTAGTCTTCTCTCAGAGGTCACATTTTCTAGACCTTTAATCATTTTTGTTGCTCTTCTCTGGACTCTCTCCAACTTGTCCACATCTTTCTTGAAACATGGCTCCCAGAACTGGACACAATACTCCAGCTGAGGCCTCTTCACTGTGTAGCAGAGCAGAAGAATTACTTTTCATGTCTTGCTTATAACATTCCTGTGAATATTTGCTTTTTTTGCAAGAGTTTTACACTGTTGATTCATATTCAGCTTGTGAATCATGACCCCCAGATCCCTTTCCAAATTATTGCTTTCTTGGCAGCTCTTTCCCATTTTGTATGTGTGCAATTGATTGTTCCTTCCTAAGTGAAGTGCTTTGCATTTGTCCTTATTGAATTTCATGCTATTTATTTCAGACCATACCAGCAATCCTCTTCCCACACCTCTGGCAGACTCAGACTTTAAAACAAAAGAAGGAATTAAGTGGACTTATCTGCAAACTTCTACAGGAAGAGTACACAAGAAGTAATTCGTTTCCTCAGGTTTCTCCTTCCTGTGATGGACTCCATTCCACAACAAATTTTGAAGGAAAGCAGACATTGTCCATGTTTTTTTCTGCTTTTTAAAAATCCCTAGTTTTTGTTCCAAAAAAAGTTCTGATGGAAAATATTTGTCTAGCCCTTTTAATGAGCTTTAGTGCCTTTTAGCATTAGCTGATGCTGAGAACCAGTGATAACTTGTAAAGGTGACTTGAAAAGACATTTTCTCAAAAAACTGGGTTTTTGCCAAGATGTGGAAAGTTTTTAAATATTTATTTTTCCCAGGGCTGCTCGTGGGCGGGGGTGGAGGGGAGGAAGTGGGGCAATTTGCCCTGGGCCCTGCAGGGGCCCCCGTGATAATATAGCATTCTATAGTATTGCAAACTTTTTTATGGAAAGGGGCCCTGAAATTGCTTTGCCCCAGGCCCCCTGAATCCTCTGGGCAGCCCTGCGGGGTTTAGTGGATTACAAATCAATATGAGTTACTATGATGCAGCTGCAAAAAAGGCTACTATCATTCTGGGACGTATTAACAAGAGAGTGGTATGTAAGATACAGGAGGTAGTTGCCTCACTGTATTTGGCACTGGCGAGCCCCCAGCTGGAATATTGTGTTCCATTCTGGGCATCAGTCTCAAGGAAAGTGTATAACTAGGAGAGAGCCCTGGAGAGCCACAAAAGTGATAAGAGGTTTAGGAAACCTGACCCATGAGGAAAAGCTAAAAAGCTGGTCATGTTTATTCTTCAGAAGAGAAGACTGAGATGGGGAGATGGTAAGTCTTCAAATATGTTAAGGGCTGTTATGAAGAGGACAGTGATCAATTGTTCTCGGTGTCCACTGAAGGTAGGACAAGAAATAATGAGTTTAATTTGCAGCAAGGGAGATTTAGGTTAGATATTAGGAAAAACTTTTGAACTGTAAGGGTAGTTAAGCTCTGGAACAGGCTTCCCAGAGAGGTTGCGGAATCCCCACCATTGGAGGTTATTAAAAACATTGGACCAACAGCTGTCAGGTATAGTCTAGGTTTATTTGGTCCTGCTACAGCATACAGAGCCGGACTTGACTTTGCAATGTCCCTCCAAACCTTACATTTCTTTAATTCCATGATTCATGCCCCAATACCCTTACTCTGCTCTATATACTTAAGAAAATGAAGTAGAGAAAAGTCTTTTCTGCTTCCTTATTTGTTTAAATAAGTGCCTCCATGAACCCAGGTGAAAGGTTTCTTACTCTAATTGACAGGTATGGCAAATTTTGCGAGGCAAGGAAGGTACCCTGCTAGGAATTAACCCCTTGCTCCAGCATGGGGTATGCACACTCCATCAAAAGCACTAAATGAGTGCTAAGTCACTGTAAATAAGAGAAAAAGAACTAGGTACCTCCAATTTAAAAAGGTTCACTCTTGACGCATAACTAGTGATGTGCAAGTTTGTGATTCTTGGGGTAAATGATTTTGCAGTTTCTTTGCTGGAAATTTCACATCCACTAAATTTGACTGTTAGTATAAATTCACGTTTTACATTTTCTGCTCAAAAAATCAAATGATTTTCAAGTGAATGAAATATATGGGAATATCAATAAATAAATGGATTAAATAAGAAATAAATGAAAACATAGGTTTCCCCTCAAATTGCAACAAAATTAGAAATTCAATTTGTATTGTGAATATTTGGCACTACATTCTAGCTTGAGGGTTTTTTGAGAGAGAAATATTGCAAAGAGTATAGATATGAATTCTGCATGCACCCTCACCCTGAAGAGGTCTTTGGTGTTAAGTTTCTAGCATGATGGAATACCATTCATTCCCCTTTACAATACAAAGGGTGAGTTCTACACACCACTCTGGTCCACTTATACCAGGTAAAAAGGGTGACAGAATAAAGAGGCCCAGGTCTATGCAGGATAGGAATCCCTCTGGGTAGGGACTAAGGAGAACAGCCATAGGTCTGCCTTCTAAGAAATGCTTCACAAACCCTGACATAGGAATGTGCCAGGAGCAGCGTGCATGCACTCAATGCTGCTGCCCATGTGGCAAGATAAGAACAGGCAGCTGTAACTTACACAGGCCCCCAGGGCTATTTAAGTGATGCTGAGGACCACTCCAATCTAGGGTTGCCAACCCTCCAGAATTGTCCTGGAGTCTCCAGGAATTTAAGATTAATCTTTAATTAAAGATTATGTCATATGATGAAGCCTCCAGGAACACATCCAAACAAAACTGGCAACCCTACTCCAGCCCCTGGACCAGTCCAAGATTGGGAGTGTGCAAAGGTGCTTAAACCCACCTTAGTAACCCTCCCTCCCACTTACCCCAGCAGTGGGTTCTGTGCTGCACCTCTCAGATGCAGTACACAGATTCACCTGTACTTTTTAATGTAATGGCAGTCTGGATGAAACTGTTAGGTTCTTTTAGTTCAGCTGTGGAATTAGAAAAGTGCCAAGAAATGTAATTGACATGTTCTATTAACACATATTCATAAAAAGTAAAATAACTTATAAATTACTGGAAAGAATATTTTAAATTCATAACCCCCTCCCCAAATCCTTCCTTTTTAAAAACATTAAACACTCCTGTATCATTGAAGTCAGAGTTTTGTAATTTATTTTAATGGCCACAGAAATGACGCCTAAGTGTACTTCAGTGTGAGGTGGTTTTCTCTGAAATGTTCTAAAAAAACAAACAAACAAACAAAAAAACCACAAAACACTCCTGGAAAAACAGATACCTAGAACGAGGTCAGATTTTCTGTCTATAGTATATAAAAGGGGTCAGTTAAAAAAAAATCCACAGTAGTAGAGTTATTGCAAGGAAAAAAGTTAACCACCCAGGCTGCTGACAGATTCCAGTCATGCTAAATGCAGCACTCAGTGTTTGCCATTTAATCAATTCAACATCACCTCATTAATCCTCTTATATTAGATCCCAAATATTCATTAAGAAATGCAATTAAGACATTTAAAAAAAAGCTATATGGGCCAACAATACTTCTCGTTGCTTTCAGCTGCCTTGTTCATTTCCGTTATTTGACAGAAAACCTTGGTGCTTAAAACTCATGGATCTACTCACAGTGTAGCCTCTGCAAACTATGAAAATCCTTGATTTATGTGGAATCTTAAAATGCATCTCCCCGTGAAGGAAAGAGTAATGCCCTGTAAAGCATGCATGGTAGTATATATCTTAAATATGTATATGTGTAGAGAGAGACCAGAATACCTCACAAGCAAACTTTAGGGTTTTTGTTCTGATGTTTTAAGGATCCTGGGTGCAAAAAAGTGCATCTAGAAAATCATAATATCCATTCATTGCAAAATGGTAAATATGCCCAATGGCCTGTGATGGGACACTAGATAGGGCGGGATCTGAATTACTACAGAGAATTCTTTCCTGGGTGTCTGGCTGGTGAGTCTTGCCCACATGCTCAGGATTTAGCTGATTGCCATATTTGGGTTGGGAAGGAATTTTCCTCCAGGGCAGATTGGCAGAGGCCCTATGGGTTTTTCACCTTCCTGTGCGGCGTGGGGCATGGGTCACTTGCTGGAGGATTCTCTGCACCTTGATGTCTTTAAACCACAAGTTGAGGACTTCAATAGCTCAGACATAGGTCAGGGGTTTGTTACAAGAGTGGGTGGGTGAGATTCTGTGGCCTGCATTGTGCAAGAGGTTAGACTAGAAGATCATTATGGTCCCTTCTGACCTTAAAGTCTATGAGTCTAAACCATTTTCTGCTTAGGGAGAATTAAACAGATATGTCACAACAGAGGGTGAAGCTAGTTTAAAAAAACAACTACTTGATACACACTTTGATGGATTGATTAATTTGAATACAAGATCCAAGGTCTGCTTTCAGGTACAAGAGTGTAAAAACAGTAATTCCAGACTTCAGTACAATTACTCCAGATCAGTCAGTCAGTCTTGATTCTGCAAACTGCTCTGCTCAGATGACTCTCTGCGTAAGTCTACACTACGAAATTAGGTCAAATTTATAGAAGTCATTTTTTTAAAATTGTTTTTATACAGTCAATTGTGCATGTCCCCACACAAAATCTCTAAGTGCATTAGGTCAGTGGACTACGTCCACAGTACCAAGGCTAACGTTGACTTCCAGAGCCTTGAACTGTGGGTAGCTATCCCACAGTTCCTGCAATCTCTGCTGCCCATTGGAATTCTGGGTTGAGATCCCAGTGCCTGATGGGGCAAAAACAGTGTCGTGGGTGGTTCTGGGTACATGACATCAGGCACCTCCTCTCCCTCCCTCCCTCCATGAAAGCAATTACAGACAATGGTTTAGTGCCTTTTTTCCTGGGTTACCTGAGCAGACGCCATATCACAGCAAGCATAGAGCCCGCTCAGCTCACTGTCACTGTACATCTCCTGGGTGCTGGCAGACATGGGACTGCATTGCTACACAGTAGCAGCTCATTGTCTTTTGGCAGCAGACAGTGCATTACAATTGGTAGCCATCGTCGTCGTACTCCTGGGTGCTCTTTTAGCCAGCCTCAGTGAGGTCGGTCAGGGGCATCTGGGCAGACATAGGAGTGACTCAGCCATGTCATTCTCATCTTCTGCCGAGCACCCAGGAGATGATGATGGCTAGCAGTTGTACTGCACTGTCTTCTGGTGAGCAGCCAGGAGATGATGATGGCTAGCAATCGTAATGCAGCATCTTCTGTCGAGCACCCAGGAGATGACGATGGCTAGCAGTCGTACTGCACTGTCTTCTGCCAGCCTAAGATGTAAAAGATAGATGGAGTGGATCAAAACAAGAAATTGACCTGATTTGTTTTGTGAAATCAATGGCCTGCTAAACCCAGGGTTTTGAGTTCAATCCTTGAGGGGGCCATTCTGTGTGACAGTTGTTTGTGTTTCTCCTTGATGCAAAGCCACCCCTTTTCTTGATTTTAATTCCCTATAAGCCATGTCGTCAGTCACCCATCCCTCCATCAGGGCAACGGCAAGCAACTCTTTTGCACCTTTTTTCAGCTCAGAACCAGAAGCTGCAAAAGCAAAACCAGGTGAGGAGGCAATGGCAGCGCAGTGATGAGAGTGATGAGGACATAGACATGGACATAGACTTCTCACAAAGTATGGGCCAGGCAATGTGCCCCAGCAATGTGCACATCATGCTAACGAGCTCTGCATGAGCTCTGCATTGTCACCTGTGCTGATCAGCTCATCACGCTGGCCAAACAAGAACTGAAGTTCAAAAGTTCGCAGGCCTTTTTCTGTCTACCTGGCCAGTGCAACTGAGTTGAGAGCGCTGTCCAGAGTGATCACAATGGAGCACTCTGGGTTAGCTCCTGTAGGCTAATACCATTGAAATGCGTCCACACTACACCAAATTTGACCTGGCAAGTCTGATTTCAGTGCTAATCCCCTCGTCGGACGTGGAGTAAAGAAATCAACTTAAAGAGCCCTTTAAGTTGAAAAAAAAGGGCTTCGCCATGTGGACGGGTCCAGGCTTAAATCGAGGTAACGCTGCTAAATTCGACTTAAAATTGTAGTGTAGACCAGGCCTCTGTGCCAGTGTGGAGTCCTATTATCATTACAGGAGCTCCACACAGGTGGGGGGTATCATGTTCCAAGAACATAGGAACATAACAGGAAGAAAATTTGGTGAGGGGAAGGAGACTGGAAGCTGATGTTGAGAAGGGGGTTGTGTCTGAATATAGGGTACCTTGGTAGGAGTGGCAATGGACATTGAACACAATCTTCTTGGAAAAAAGGTAACATTTTTGTAAACCCTCACAGTTCAGATGAGATTTGCTTAAGAACCTAAACTTCTAGAGTTTATTGGAATACCACGTTGTTACAGCTGTCATACCAATACTGTCAGGGAGGAGCACAGCTGCTCCAGCCTCACTTAAACACATCTAACTAGAATCTTTTATGCTACCTGTTGGACTTTAAAATATCTGACCAGTCCAGCTCTATTTGATCAAGATGTACAGATATTTCTACTAAAATCAGACTGGAGGCACTAATTCACACAGCATACTGTCGAGACTTCTACTTAAAAGGGGCTGAGCACAGAGATTAGATCAGTGTTTCTGGCCATTGTGGTATTATATTTAATAGCTCTCCTTGGAGCACAATCATCTTATCAATTGCACATGTACAGCTCTTGTTAAAGTCAATAGGATTTGCACACAGCAAACAAGATGAATGGGTCCCTAGACTTTCCTTTAAGTGACAGAGAGTTTTAAGTTCCTATTAAAATTCTTGAAAAAGGGGATTTGGATCACCTTAACTCTAAGAGCGGAACAGTAAGAAATCATTTTAGTGATGATTAAGAAAAGCATGGATTAGTGTCAGCTAATCTAATCTGGCATTTCTATGTATGTGTCCCTGAGGTGTGACTGAAAAAAATGGCATCATCATCCAGGGAACAAGTTCTGCAATAATAATAGTTTAAACCTGAAAATTCTGTATGTTAGGCTCTCAGTTGTTTTATAAAATAACTCTGCCTTTGGGAAATACTACAATCAGGGCTGTATTCATTTTTGTATTTATTGGGATTCATTGGGATTCCCTGCCTCACCCTCAATTTGGTCTGTTTTGTCTCTATAAACAACCGCTTTAAAAACAAAACAAAAAAAGACCCAAAATAAAATAAACCTGAAAAGAATTCAGTTAAATTAATCCAGGGGATTAAGGCTCTAACAATTATTAGTTTAAATACTCTAGCTCATTAGTAACTGAACAATAACCCACTCTTCGCACTAAAATGATGAAATACCATTTGAATTTATCAAATAATGAACATTCACATAATTTCAACCTCAGGCACCAGGAAGACTAAGATTTAAAAAGCTGTACAAAATGGTTCTTTAGAAAGAGTGCGTTATCTGTCGTTGGCAGGCAGCCAACATCTCCCTGCACTTTTTGTATTTTCGCTCCCCATAAAGATAGATTTTACCCATTTTCTTTTGGAAGAGGAAAATTTTATTTAAGATACCGCATCCTATTTTTTCCCCAGGATTACAATTGTCCAACTTTTGTTTAAAGAGAAAGGCAAATGAAGGAGGTGTTGAATTTTCAAGTACAACTGCTGAGAGAAATAGAAAAAGTACTAGTCCAGCAGCTATATAGCTAGGTCAAGGTATAATTAGTAACAAGTTTCATTTCTTTGTGCTGTGGATAAAGAGATAAATAGGAGATCTAACTCCTTTCACATTATTTCTCCAACATTTTCCACATTATTTATGTAAGCAGCTAAAAGCCTCTTGGACCCTAAGCTAATTTGTATTAAAAAAACCACAACAACCTCCCTGCGTGAACAATGAAGATAGTAACAATTTTTTTTCCACAGGTGTATGGGTGTGAGTGAGAGCACACACTGCAACATACAGCGTTAAGGCAGTATTTACTCTATCGGCTTTTGAATTGTGCAACATCTCTAAAAATAAGAGAAGTAGCAGCAGTTTTAGGGAAGGATCCCAATGGCTAGCTTGTTCTAATTCAAGATGCTGCATGAGATATGGGTATCAGGGATAAAGGAGTAGGGAAACATGTTGTCTGAATTATCTGGTAATTACTTTTAAAGTAATCTTGCAAATTTTCAAGGTAACATTATTAAGTCTGCATGAAACCTGCAAGTTTCAAAACAAATAAGGCTTGGTGAACCCTTTTTATTGTTTACTTCAGTAAGTATAATTTGGCAATACCTGAGGTTTGCTTTGCATTACGGGTTTGAACGAATCAAAGTCAAAACTGAAATTTATTCAAAACATCAGAGATTTTCTGGTTTTGGATCAAAACCCCTGAATGTTTTGTGGTTTTTGTTTGAAATCAATCAATCCTTCACCGACACTTACAGGGAGACTAGGACTTTTTTAGAAATTCAGACCTGATTTATAAACTCGATGTGCCACATTTAGGGTCCTTAATAAAGCCACAGACCATCAATGTTTTCTAGTTTTAGTTAGTTCTGAAGTTTTGCATAATTCTAAATGATATGTAAATGACATGGGATAGAAATTGTACATTAAAATATGGCAGTGGAAACTAGAGATGAGCTGCAGAGGATTTCCATTCCTGAAGTGTTGGAGCTTCATACAATTTAAGGTCAGATTTAGTTGCTGCCCAGGAGTGGAACATGATGAGACCCCCCAATAATCCATCTGATGAACTGAAGCTCTCAAGTACTGTATCTGCCTAGACCAACATGAAGTACAGTTCCTGTCTGGCAGTACAAATCAACACCAACCTTACTACAGAGATGTACCCTAAATGGCACAGTTTAAACCAAATACAAGAGATGGACACAGATAAGAACCACAGTTGCCAACTTTCATGTGATAAATAAGCACCCCGACTTTCACAATAAGCCAAAAATCAAGCTAACCCAATTCAAAACAGGGCCAAAACAAGCCAATCCCTAAGAACTCCAATACTCTATATGACTAGATCCCGCTCGCATGCAGTCTGGGACTGTAGTGGGCCCACTGTGCACCCTTGACTCTCTCCCGCCTTACCCCTGCTTGCCAGGAGCCAATCAAAAAAAAAAGAAGCAACAAGCTACAAGCCAAAAACTAGCCAACAAACAACTCACAAGTCAATTAAGCCAAAAACACACCCATTTTTTTTCTTTTTTGGTGAGTTTGGCATGTCTGATAAGAACAATGAATCCAAATAACTTTGGGGGAATTCAGAATTCAATACAAATCTAAATCATATGACAGAGTTCCGATCCCTAAACTAAAAGACTAGTACAAATACTTGAATCAGTAGAGCCACATTCCAAATCTCCTACAAGGCAAGATTCCCATTAAAGTCAGTGGGAGCTTGTCTCCTGAAGGACTCCAGGATTTGGTCTCTAGGGAATAAAGTTGATGTGATTTAGAATTACTGACCATTTTCAGCAAATCTTTTTGCCCTATCATTTTGTTAACCCATAGTAGTAACTCTAAATGTTTGTGTGTGTAAAAAATATGGCATACAATGGGACACTCCTCCACTATGCCGTTAGGCATGAATGCAGACTAACTAAAGAGCAGCCATCACAGCAGAGAGGTCAGAAATCAGCACTCTTTACTTGATCCTGGTATATGATAAAAAAAAATGTTTAAAGTGTTATGTGACCATCCCTTGCAAGACCTAAACATACCTATTTCTATAATAGCTGTAACTTACCATTCTCTGAGCTATATTAGGACTTGGGCCTAGAGGGACTCTAAATTCACACATTCATCCAGATCATCCCTACTCAAAGCCTGTTACACCTGCTTAGACATTCCTTTTGATTTACTATCATTAGCCTACTCTACTGCAGAAAGACTTCTTTGGGACTTGTCTACATGGTGCAGCCATGCACACTGGAGGCTGTAAATTATAGAGCACTCTAAAGTGTTCTTTAAGTACCTTATGTAGGTCCCACTGATTAGCTCTAAAAGATACCTAGAATATGTTAAACTAGTCCTGTTTGAAATAGTACTAGATCAGCACTAGGTACCTTTCAGGGCAGCGGTGGGTAACCTGCGGCCTATGGGCCACATGCAGCCCATCAGGATAGTCAGCTGGTGAGCCTCCAGACCGTTTGTTTACATTTGCATGGCTGCCACCGGCTCCTAGTGGCGGCGGTTCACCGTCCCCAGCCAATGGGAATTGTGGAAAGTGGCAGCCAGGCCACAGGTTGCCCACCACTGTTTTAATACCTTTAAATGCCTCTCACATTAAGTGGCCATGTACAAATGTGACAATCATTATCTTGGCTGACATGGAACTACCAAAAGCAGGGACCTCCACAGCTAAAACCATGACTCCTTTCAATTTGAGCTAAAGAGCCAGACTGTAGCTGGAGGCTATACAAGACTAGTTTCTTATGTAGACTGGGCACTGAGGGACATGTTGATCTACAGATTGCACAAATACTTGTTTTAGATACATAAATCAGGCAAGTTGCAAATGCACACATATTATTGCTTATGCTTCGGCGTGAAGCCTATTTTAATGTTGCTTTAAGGTGAAAAAATCACGTTTAAAACTGTGAAACTACATTTTAGAACATTTTCCCTCTTAAATGGATATTCTTTAAGGGAAAATATATTGAATTTTTAAAACAACCTCAAGAATTCCATAGCTAGGACCTCTGTTAAATTAAATGTAATAGGACATTTTACATTATAGAGAGTATCTTATTATCTATTCTATTCAATTTCAGGGTGATTTCTATAGATACCTATTAAATACTAAGAAAACCCTAAATGATTTTTACCCCTATTAAATTCTATATGATTTTTTTTTTTTTTGGTAACTGAAATGGTGGCTTCTTTCCCCAACTCCTTTCTTCATACGAAGATTGCTATAAAGAAAAAATGTCACCCATTCATTTCTGCCACTAACTTTTACATGTTATTGTACATTGTAAATAGGGGTCAGACACAATGATAACATCTAATCATCAAAAATTTATTGACTTCTGGTGCATAGCACCATCTCAAGTTTTGTCCAGGACTTCTACAGAAGATACTATTTTTAATAGAAAACAAGACTAATTTATGAGCCTACTAAGTGTTTTGGGGTGCGCCACTCACAGCTGGACTGGCACCTCCTCCTGGTCACTCCAGAGATTGGTTCAAGGCTGACATCTTTGTCCATGGTTTGCACACCATCACTCTTGATGACCTACATTAGACCCAGAACCACAGCATCCAATTCGTGACTCAACAACCCTCCATCATCTGTGTTTTCCCCCTTCTAGGGAGTAAGTATACCACAGTCCATTCGTCAAACCACTTCTCCAGTCGCAAGTGGGGGAACGCAGGCTCACCCACCACTCTGGGTCCTGACCCATGGACGCTGTAATGTGCTACATTCCCTCCAACTGCTCAGTACATTTCCTGGGCTACTTCCCCACAGCCCCAGCATCTTTTTTTACCCTTTGTCTCAGCGTATCAGTCCCAGCAGCCACCCAGGAGCTCCCTCCTACTCCCTGCTAGCAACTATTCTGTCCCTGGTGCTGGCATCCATCCACCTACTAGGAGCCCAGTCCTCCCTCTCTAAGCTCTAGGCAATGACTAACTAACTCTGGCCCAGCAGCTTATTTTGTTTGAGCCTGCTGGGCCCTGATTGATTGCTCCATGCAGCCCTTTCCTGATTGACAGCATCCAATGCAGCTTCTCTTGGCTGCTTGGAGGACTCACCTCCACTGCTCATTCCTGGGATTAACCCCCTCTACACCAGTTTGGGGTAGACACCCCATCACACTGAGTAACATTTAAATGTGGCAACTACTAATATCTATGTGCTTCATATTTTTAATGACAGTAAGTAGACTGTGCAGGATAAGCCAATACTAAATATTTTTTGCATTTCAAATGAGCAGTGTTTTATTACCTGTGTGATGGAGAGAGACCAAATATTAAAAGAAACTGATCTGGTTCCTACTTATTTTTCTGTGCTCTTATACTGGACTGGCAAACTCAACAGGTTTTCTTTGTTTCTCTGTGTATAAGTGTGTTTATTTCTCAATCAGTTCTAAGTGAAATCTAAGTGTTTGAACTGCTTTTGTCTCCTTCATGGCTGTAATTGTCTATGATTGCATCTGATTTTCTGTGATTGTTTATTTTCCTTCCCCAACTGTTGCAAGGGAAGTGACAGCTGGAATCACTTGGACAAAAAAAACAGAGAATAACTAAGAGGGACTATTGAAATGAAAACAGACCCACAAAAACACTTCGGTGCATAGGTGTTGGTTTTACTCACAACTGCAATTCACAAAATTCCCACTCAGCTGCCACCTATCCCTGTAGGTGCTTAAACCTTTTTTTGCAGAAAAATTTCTGGCAGTTTCGTTTAGAGTCAGGCAGCCTCTGAGCACGCCTATTAGATTTAGGCAGAGGAGAGTTTATCTTTCACCTATTTGTGAATCATTAGCAGAGATTGGTGCATCCCTGCAGCCTGGACTTAGATGCTTGTTTCTGAGGAGGAGGAACGCAGGAATGTACCTATCTCATCAGCATCTCCTGTCAGCTAGCTTGAGTCTCCTCCATCTAACATTCTGGCTTTATACATCACACCCTTTGGCACCTGTCTCTCCGCATGCATTGTACAGGGTGTAAAGGCACCTAATTCAGGCTTTGTGAATCACAGTGTTGTTCCTGTGATTTTCTAGAAACCTAAAAGTGAGATGCTGCAACACTCAGCTTCACAACTAAATCCCTTTGGGTGACCAGGCCTATGCTGTGCTCTTTTTACGCTTTTGTATTTGCTTATTTATCTTTTTAGTGTCCTCTGTTCATTTAAACCATAAGTCTAGAGCAGGGGCAGGCAACCTACGGCACGTGTGCCGAAGGCAGCACATGAGCTGATTTTCAGTGGCAGTCACGCTGCCTGGGTCCTGGCCACCGGTCCACGGGGCTCTGCATTTTAATTTAATTTTAAGTGAAGCTTCTTAAACATTTTAAAAATCTTATTTACTTTATATATAACAATAGTTTAGTTATATATTATAGACTTTTGAAAGAGACCTTCTAAAAACGTTAAAATGTATTACTGGCATGCAAAAACTTAAATGAGAGTGAATAAATGAAGACTCAGCACACCACTTCTGAAAGGTTGCCGACCCCTGGTCTAGAGGCACATGTGCAAACGTAACATATTTTGGAACTCAAGCATGACACGAGAAGACAGAAGGAAGGTATAAAGTTTTAGAGTATGGCCAGATGAGACTATGAACCATTGTGCAGGACATCATGGACACACTGTAAGTGAGTAGCTGTCCAGATGGCAGAAAATTGAAGACATGGTATGTGTGAGCAACTGGTTCTGTGGTGGGGAAAGCAGAAGAGGGCTAAAAATACTGAAAATAGCAGATTTGACTGCTCAGGCTGATTGGATGAGAAAAGGACCAAATGGGAATAATAGTCTTTACGGAAAGCTGAGACAGAGGCAGTCCCTATATGCTGCTCAGACTTAGTGGGCTTAGAAGCACATAATATCCAGTACAGTATTTGGATAAAAAAAATTGCAGCCTAATGAGTGTCCAACAAGGGGAGCTCGACTGGTTCTGTGATACATTGTAGCCAATTTATTTCTACATACTCAGGCCCTAGGTCTGGGTAGTTTGGCTAGGGGCATAAAGGAGAGATGGAGGTGGGGGAAGGATATTTCAAACTCATCCTTATGCCTGTGTGGATGCACAGTTCAAATTAAACTCTAACTTAAAATATATACCCTTCTGTCTTTTCATGATAACTATGAATGAAAAGCCCTTGGCTAAGACACAAAGTCTAAGTCAATTAAGCTACAACATGAAAAGTGTGCACCTGATACCACCATGATCCTGCCTCCTGACATCACTCTGTCATTTAGAGGAACATCTGATCATGGGTAAAATCTAGCATAGGCTCCATGGTTTTAAAGGAGCCAGGATTTCAACCCTGATTGTTAGGTTAAGAGGAGAAACGTGTGGACTTAGCTCTTTCTCTCTCACACACACGCGCACAACCAGCCCTAGTGTTTTTAGTGCCCTAGGCACACAGCCTTTTCACGGCCCCGTGCGCTGGTCCCGTGGCTTCGGTGGACCTGCCGGAGCTGCGGGACCAGGAGACCCTCCGTAGGCACGACTGTGGCAGGTCCACCGGAGCCGCCTGCCGCTCCCCCCCCCGGCAAAATGCCACCCCCCAATAATCCTGGTGCCCTAGGCGATTGCCTAGGCCGCCTAAATGGAAGCGCCAGCCCTGCAAACACCTCAGAGAGGAAGAGAATGGTTTGTACAGAACAGAATGTGACATGCACCATCTTGACTGTGGAGTTTCTACAGCTTTCATTGGTATTGTACTTCATCAAGGACAGGGATGTGTAGACAGGTATCATCCCAAAGCACACCTTGCCTCAGTTTCTCTCTGAGGTTCCACCCAGAGTCTTTAAAATAACTATAAAGTGCCACAGGACTCTGATGCTTTTAAAATAACACTCTCCCTCTGCTGGGGGTTCTCCATAAGCCGCTCCTATAGCACGTTCCCCTCCAGTAGCTTTCCCCTAACTGGGCTTCTTTTGAGTCATCCAGCCAGTCCCCTGAACACCCCTCTAATCATTTTGAGATTGAGCTAATAACCCCAAACACCTGACTGTGGTGGCTTGGAGAGAAGGAAGCCTTATCCTGTCCACTCAACAAGGCTCCTGTCCTCATACCCTTAATGAAACAGTCTGGGTTGGCCCTATACTTCCCCACTCCCAGACACTAACTGCTGCCTAGGACTCTCTCCCATTGACTGCTCCAATTATTCTGGACACCTGGAATGGAGTACTTGGCCTCTCACGCTATCTTAAAGGGCCAGTGTCACATTACAGGATGTGCTGAAAGCAGAAACCAACAGAATTATGTGAGCATGTTTATAATGAACAGTAAAATGCAACAGAGGATGTGCAGATTCTTGGAATTAAAGCAGTAAAGTCACAGAGGTATAGGCCAAAATTTGCAAATGGATTTTGAAGTTAAGTACCTAAATGTATATTATATTATACTCATCTATGCAAGTGGCCTGAATTTCAGAAGTGCCGAGCCAACACATCTCTCATTTAAGTCAATGGGAGGTGTGGGGTGTGCTTGGCACTTTTGAAAACCATGCTGCTTATATATTCTACTAAATATGGCACTAAGCACCTAACCTTAGGAACCCAAGTTTGAAAATATTTGCCTTAATGATTAACGTATAATCATACAGGTATCAGGAATCTGTGTTTTATAGCAAACAGGTAAATTGCTCTTCCAACTACTATCCAAATTTCCATTGTTTCTCTACCCAGCCATGATCTTTATCTACCTCATCTTTCTGTCTTGGAATATCCAGACATAGGTAGACATCACATAACATCCCTAATTCTTTTCATTTCATTTTGATCTTTTCCTTACATAGTAAAGATTAATGTGGGGTTCTGCATATTTATCATGAATTCAAAGTCCATGCTATTGGGGAAGTTTTGTTTGTTTTTATCAGAACTTCAAGTTTTTGAAAACTTGAACAAACTAGAATGTCTCAGGCTTTTCTTCACTTTCTTAATGCCCATTTTCCTCTCATTAAATGTTGCTGAAAACCCTCAGTAAGAAATCTCTTTCTCCAAATTTCTATGCTAGATCCATCTCTTTACTCTTCTTGTCAAGTCTAAAAATGTATCTAGTATTCATGTGGGATTTTTCCTTGTAGCATCTGTGGGCTTTTAAACAATGTTACATGGACAAGAAAATCATACACCCAGTTTACACCAGCTGAGTATTTGGGCTGATGAGATGCTGAAGGCAGTTGTGCAATATTCAGTCTCTACAGCTTGCTTTCCCGGGGCCAGTACTAAGGTCTAGAGCCATGTTATCCAATCCAACTGCACACATACATGAGTGCTGTTCACTGAAAAGTATTGTTTGACAGTATCACAGAGCTGCTTGAAATGTTTTGGATGAAGTGTTTCACAGTGAGACTCTCTACAGCTTTCTGGTTAGGCCACTGGTCTGGGGTAGGGGACAGGTTCAAATCCCTGTTCTGCCTGATTCAGAGTAGAATTTTTCATCCCAGATCATTCAATCAGACAAAGCAAGAACTTGAACCTCTGTCTCCCACATTCCAGGGCGCACACACAGAGATACCCCCATCCTGAATTGAAAAACTAAGATACTGATCGGAAAAAAAAAAAGGGACATTTCAATGAAATTAAATTTTCATGAAAATGTTTAAATGTTTGGTTTCATGCCAACAAAAATTTGAAACCACAGAGTTTACATAAAACTGTCCACTTTCAGTCACCCTGTGCTATAGCACAGAGCTAATAACTTGAGCTAACCTTGCTTTCTGGCAATGATGCTGTCCAATTTGGTTGTGTCCACTACCTGCAGGCATGAATGGACTACACAGATGTTCCTTTCAGGACATTGTTATGAAGCTTTGCTTCCTGCTCTTTCCATAATGGTTGGCTTTTAGTGAGCCCTCTAGATGATACCCTACACAATCAAAGAAGCATCAGTTACAACTGTCTTAGTTGGGAGAGATTGAGAGAATGGCACACTTGCACATACATTGTTCTAGTCCATCCACCACTCTATAGAATGCATGAGGGGTTGACAATAGCCCAAAAAGAGAAGTCCTGTTTGCTGACAATGTTGGCCCACTACCATAAATCTAAGAAACTTCCTATGACTTGGGAGCACTGCCACATGGAAGTATGCATCCTAGGAGACTGAGGGCAACAAACCAGTTATGATCTGGAGAGGGAAGGATTGGTACTAGGGAAATCATATGAAATCTCACATTTAATGAATTTGTTTAGACTCCAAAGGTCCAATATGCATCTTAGACTGCCCTTGGACTGTGGGATTAGAAAATACCTTGAGTAAATACTCCTCCTTGAGACAGCAGGGGCGCTTCTTTTTGGCCCCTAAGGAAACCAGAGTCTGAACCTCTTGAACAAGCAGCCACTCATGATGTGGGTCCCTGAAAAGGGATAGGATGGGAAGGTGAGAATGGAAAGGAATTGGATTGAGTATTGCAGTCTCACTGTCCTGAGGACCCACTTGTCCATAGTTTTGGCCTTCCAAGAACCCAAAAAGTAGGATAGTCTGTTCTCAGATTGGGGGAGGGGGAAAGTAGCAGGTGGATTGTAGATAACTGAATTGCTGTCCTCACAGGAACAATCAAAAGGTAGGTTTTCCTGGATGTCTGGGGATGAGCCTACTCATTGGAACTCAGAGCTAGAGGATATTCTTCTTTGGAGGTCTACACTTCCTTTTCTAGAAGTTGTATTGCCTTAGTGGATAGAAAGTTTGCCTGTAGGGTGGCTGGGAATATTGTATATTTGGAGGTTTACATTGTTTTCTCTTGGAGGCAGAGGTATAGATCTCCAAAAAGTGGAGAATAGTTTGGGAGTCTTTGAATGAATGTAGTTCTTTGTTGGTTTTGACCAAAAACAAAAAAATGACCATCAAAAGGAAGGTCCCTCTATAGCAGTGGTAGGCAAGCTGCGGCCCACAGGCTGCACTCGGCCACCCGGAGCTCCCATTGGCTGGTAATGGCAAACCGCAGCCACTGGGATCTGTGGGTGGCCATGCCTGTGGACAGTCAATGTAAACACTGTCTCACAACCCACCAGCAGATTACCCTGATGGGCCGTGTGTGACCCACGGGCAGCAGTTGCCCACCACCGCTCTATAGTTTGTTTTATGTCTGTGTTATACTGAATTATGTAGCCAGGAGACTCTTCTCATTATTATTGCAGAAGCCATAATCCTAGAAGAACCATCCAATACATAGATGACCTTTTGCCATAAAAGCCTTGTACTCTTCTCTGTAGTATTCAGGCAGTTTATCCTTGAATTTGGACAAAGTCTTCCAATTAAGAAAGTCATACTTACTTAACAGCACTTGCTAGTTAGCCTTACACATCTGGAGAGATAAGGCAGAAGAAAATCTTTCCATCCAATGCATCCAGTCTTTTGGGTTCTCTTTTTTTGGGAGCTTCTTTGAACTTCCCTTGCTTCAATCTTTTATTGGTGGCCATAACCACTAGGGAATTTGGGACCAGAAGCGAATAAAAGACATTCAAACCCATGTGTGGGAGCACAGTAGTCCATGCATTTAACTGTGGGATAAAATGAAGCTGGTGTATTCCATGGGGCCTTTTCTTGCTTCAAAAAAGCTTCATTATTTGGGAGAGCTAGTCTTCTTATCCCCCTTGAAGAACACTGAACAGCTTGCAAATATTTTCTTACAGCAGCTCAGCTTGCATACTGAGAGCAGAGCTTATCCTCCTAAGTAGATCTTGGTAGGATTTAAAATTCTTTGGAACTGGTGCAGAGGAGTTTGGGATTATTGAGTCATTATGGGGAGGGACAAAGATAAGAAGAAGTAAAAAGTAGGTTCTAGAGACAAGATTCATTCTTCCAATAGGGTCATCTTGTGGGAGCTACTGGTCAGGAGAGATAACATCTGCTTGCACCTCCAATATATGGAGGTTCTAGACACTGGGTCATGGCAGGGTCCAGTGACCTTCTCCTTGAGTGAGGAGAAAATGTGGCTGGAGGATCTAGGCTTCCCCCAAGGATTCCACAGAGTCCAATGAAGGAGAATATAGGGCATAGGTGACCAGTAAGCATCAGGCCATGCTGATCTGTCTCTACTGGAAGATTGATATTGAAGGTCTTCCTCCAAAGACGGTTGGAACACTTTCCTGGACCTAGTGCACCTAGGAGGTGGGAACGTAAGGAAGTGGAAGATTCCGATCCAGGCCTGGAAGGGTCTCAAAATAGACAGTAGGCACAAGAGGCGGCCAGTCTGGTAGGGCTACTGGATTCTCTAATTTATCCAAAGCACCATGAGATGAATACAGTGCTGGTGCTGATGACAGTACAATGCATGGTACCATAAATGCTTCTCAGGATGCAGAAGGTCTCACATCTAGGTCCAATGCCAAAAAAAAAAAAAAAAGACTTCACAGCTGGTTTCGAAGAACAAACTGAAATCAGCCCCCAGTCTAAAAATGGTCCCAGTAATGGAGCCAAAGGCACCAAAACTGAGGGCACCTCCAGTGCTTGAGTTAAAGGACATCTTGGTAGTGATGTAGAGTTCAACTGTATAGTAGACAGTGTTAGTGCAGAGTTGGCGGTTTGTCTCTGCTCTGGTGCTGAAGTGGAGGGCCTGTGAGCAGCAGATGTTACCAGCAGTCCAGTGGACTCCTGCACTAATGGCCAATCAGAGACAGATAAACAAAACAAGTCTTTCACGGCCTCATATGCCTTCAGGATGGTAGGCATATGAGACCACAAGTACTAAGAAGGAACAGAGATTGGTTGGGATAGCACTACCCTCAGGTGGCTTCAAGAAGGGCCATGTGGAGGAGCAGCACATGTGCTGCCCCAGTGAGCAGTGCTGTGGAAAACTTTCTGGTTTCAGCACGCTGGGCATGCATACACCTGAGTGGAATACATGTCTGCAACCACTCGAACAATAAACCTGTTCCTGTTTGCTATTCTAAAGCATTTCAGTGGTACTTCATTTTATATCACAAACATCCATACATGAATATTTCAAAGCAGATGTACATCTTAACCATATTTCCCTTGCAAAACAAACATGTAATTATTTATTTCACAATAATGTCTTTTCATGAAGAATTCTTACCTTTTAGCCTGGTGAAGCACTTATCCTCCATTTTTATACTAGCAAATGGCCAGACTCACATGAAAAGAAGATGATGCAATTAAGGCTACATTTCTTCACTACAGTATGTGGTTTTGACCACAGATGACTTATACATTTTATGTCATTAAAGATTAAATATTATAGTCTCTCAAATGACATTTGTAGCTGAGCACATTAATATTAATAGTCAATGTCCCTTTAAGTGTATCAATAAGAAATTTCATTCTGCAATACATTATTACAATGATTTTTTTTAAACACACCTAGTTTCTTAGGGCCAGATTATGCAGTGCTTGTCTGCTGCTGCACAATTGAGGAGGCAGTGAAAGGCATACAGATTATTTCCCGTAGCATGAATGCAGCCCCAGTATTATGGGAAGTGCCTGAAATCTTCCCTCTCTATCTTCCTTGGGTATCTGGCAGATCTGAAAGGATGGGGAGGATGAAGGAAATTAGCTCTGCCCGTGATGTTATGGACTATCCCTCTAACTCTAACATTTTTCATAGGAGCAATGGAGAAAAGTTTTCCCAGGAGAAATGGACACCATTCCATCAGATGATTGGACTGTGAAGCTGAATTCAAATGGGACATTTATTCATTTTAAGTTGGACACTGGTGCACAAACCAATGTGTTGCCAGAAACTGTTATTAGCCCTAAAAGAAAAAGCCATAAGAGATACTCATGGTTTACATTAGTGAGTTTATCTCTACTAAAGGCCCACATGACCCAAGTGTATAGGTAAATAACAAATCAGAAAAGAAAACATGTAACAGTTCTAGGGAAAAAAGAGTCTCGGTACTGTGTTAAAAAGCCTTTGGTGTCCTCAAGAGGGCTATACTCTTGGAGGGATAGGAGATCAAAAACATCTGAGGATAAGTTTAAGGACATCTTCCAGGGGATAAGGAAGCTCTCAAGAGACTACAGAATAGAGCTAAAAGAGCACAACCACACCAGAACTCACGCCTGTAGCAAAAGTTCCCTTCACCCCAAGGCAGAGGCTAAAAGAGGAGCTGGATAGACTCATGCTGCAAATGAGAGAGCAAGTAGTAGAACAACAAAATGAGTACACATTGGTCTTTGTACAAAAACAATAACAAACTTTGATCATGTGTAGACCCAGAAGAATTAAACATGGTATAAAGGGAACATTTCACACTATATAGTAGGGGAGAAGTTTTTGAAGAGATGCCCAAATATTCTTCTATGCTGGATGCATCAGAAGGGTTCTGGCTGGTGCTCTTAAAAAAACAGAGCATGGTTGCGCACATTTAACACCCTCTTTCGGAGACAGATTGCCACTTGGGTTGTGTTCGGCACCCAAGATGTTTCAATAGGAAAATACAAAAAAAAATTAGATAGTATTTAGAGAGCATTAGGGTTTACCAAGATTATGTTTTGATCTGGAAAAAAAAATAGTGGAAGAGCATGACCAGAGGCTTTGAGCAGCTCTGGAAATAGCAAAAGCTACTGTGTAAAAGCTAAACAAAAAGATTCAAGTTCCGTGTAATAGAAATAACGTAGAGTGGGAGAGAAGTTACACAGCAGCAGGGGCGGCTCCAGGCCCCAGCACGCCAAGCGTGTGCTTTGGGCGGCAAGCTGCGGAGGGGCTTGCCTGTGGAGGGTCCGCTGGTCCTGCGGTTTTGGAGAACCTCCAGCAGGCACGCTTTCAGGCGGTCCACTGAAGCCTTGGGACCAGTGAACCGTCCACAGGCAAGCCGCTGAAGGTAGCCTGCCTGCCCTTGTTGGGGCGGCAAAATTCCTAGAGCCGCCCCTGCACAGTGGGGTGTACATGTAGCTCACAGTAACGATGATGCCATGACCCTCATGCCTGTCCCAGCAAACAAGGAAGTGGCATAAAGATTCCTTGGGATGGTGACCTATGTAGGGAGAAGTTGTGCCTAATCTAGCTGTCTCTACCCAGCAACCTGAGGATATTATTGTGCAAAGATGTCCAGGGGACAGGGGATGAAACTCTTAATAAAAAGTTTGATAAATTGAAGAGGTTAATTAAAGAGCCCCCATTACTGAGACATTATGACAGTATGCACAAAACTAAGTCGTCTACACATGCTTCCAAGCATGGTATTTGGCACAGTCCTCTTACACCTGAACAGTTAAAACTGGAAACTAGTGGCTTAAGCATCACTGGTGCTAACAAAAACTGGGTATCAATACACTCAAGTAGAGATGGAGGCTTTGGCCTTAATCCATGGGTGTAAAAATTTTCATGTCTTTAGTTATGAGAGGCTAGTGTTAATCAGTTATTGGCCAGTTTCATCTATTGCCAAAAGAGGCCTAGAAGTCCTCTCAACAATGCACAAATTACTTTTTTAAGCTACAAGTGTATGACTTGCAAATTGAATACAAACTTGGGAATGATTTGGTGGTTGCAGAGACTCTTCAGAGAACATTTGACAGAAGTGCAGTGGAGCAAAGTCCAGAGCTAGATTTGTACATGTCAATCTGATTAAGGAATACCTGTCTGGTCTCAGACAAAATGTGACTGTGATAGCCCGAGATACAGCTCAGGAAGAGACCCTGCAGAAAGGGATGAAGGCTTCTAGTGCAGGGTGGCAAGGACATCATGTTCCCACACCTTATTGCAACTCGAGTTGGAGCCCTCAGTACTAGATGGCATTCTGTTTGCAGGCTCCAGGAGGATTGTCTCTAAGGCAGAAAACTATATTAAAAGAATACATGCAGGCAGTTTAGGAATTGAGAAAACGTAACAAAAGGACAGACATTTCTATTGGCTTCCAATAAACAGCAATATTGAGAAAGCGGTTATAGGACATTTCATATATGGCAAAAATACAGGCTAAGTCAAGCAAAAGAGTCCATGTTGGTGGCACAGGAAAAATGACCGCAAGGAGCAATGTAGGGATAGATTTTACATTGACTGGAAAAAACTAAGCACTTGTCCTAGACTATTATCCTCACTTCCCTGAGATAGCCTTACTAGAAATATTAGAAAATACTACTGCTAAATAGATGATTGTGCATGTCAGTTCTATTTTTGCTAGACATGGTATAAGTGATATAGTAATGTCTGACAACTAACTGCAGTCTAGTGGGCATGAGTTTAAATAGTATGTATTGGAATTTGGGTTTAGACATGTAACTTCTAGCCCCCATTATCCCCAATCCATAAGGTTGGTGGAAAACTGTCAAAATAATTAGGTTCCTACTGAAAAAGATTGCAGAGAGTCAAACCTAATTTGTATTTAGCAAAGGCAAATTACAGAACAGCATCTGGAAAGCACGGGTCATCACCTGCTGGCATTTTGTTCAACAAAAAACAGAAAACAAGAATGCCTGAACTTCTAATAATTGATTGCCAGAGTTACTGGGGATTTGCAGATGTATGGAGAGACTGATTGGGCATAAAAAAACAAAAACAAAACACATGTATATTAACAGAGGACAACTTCTGACCAAAGCTATATAAGTACATATTTTACCATGAAATGAGCACTGAGATGGCCTTGCAAGTGTCAGCTGAGTACAACAACATTTTTAATTGAGGGGCATCTGAAAGCATCATAAGAATCTTCACATTACTCTATTGTTTGGGATAGTCGTACTTCTGCAGCAAGTGTGTGGTGGATAAAGTTCAAGCCAAGCTTTTTTTTTTTTTTTTTTTTTTGGCGGCAAGCACACTGATTCTCCACTTAGAAAATATTAGAAAACAGTTGAGCCTTCACAGCATAAGCCAAGGTTTTAGCTAGACAAGCAAAAGGAAAATGATCTGTGAGAGAGAGATTTCCCCTGAGACAAGACAGACATCAAGACAATTATGAACTATCTTGTATCATTAAACCAGCACTTACTCTGCAATGTGTGACAGATCTAACTGCCACTGCTGGTAATTCCTGCTTTGAGTATCTTGGCTGGTTTTAAAAAACGCAACATAAGATAAAGAATGGCAAATGAAAAAGGAATCTAGTACTAGGCAAGCATATTGTGACAAATATCACACTAGTGTCTGGAACCAGGGAAGAGAGGACGACCATGGAATTAGGAGGGGATGGTGAGAGGGGGGACAGGTCAGTGAGGAGTGCGCTGCTTGGTGTGTATATATTGAGCACTGGCCATTTGTTTTGCAAAAGTTCAATTTATGATTCCAATAATAGAATTACTTCCTGTGCTTGGAGTGGGACAGCCTCCATTCCCCTGTTTGCCAGGCATACTCTCTCTTCCCTAAGTCAAATTCATTTCCTTGGGCTGTTTTCCTGTTACCAACCTCCACTCTGTGGCAATTCACTTTTCTCGCCAAGGATCACATTTTAAAAGTATTAAAAAAAGAGTTAAGTAGAAATATCAATGTACATAACAAAAACTTAGTTACATCTCCCCCCTACCACACACTTATTTGTTGCTGCTGCCGTTCTACCTATCTTTGTCCCTGCTCAATTTTATATGGTTTCATCTGTCAGATTTTGAGGGGAGGGATTAGGATTCTGTCTTCTTATTTGCCTATAAAGTGCAGCATAGAAGCAGGATCTGTATTAACAGTTTATCAAAGTGAAGGGTTTTTTTTTTCCATAGCAAGCAGGGCCGGCTCCAGGGCCAGCTCCAGGCCTCAGCACACCAAGTGCGTGCTTGGGGCGGCATGCCCCAGGTGGCACTCTGCCAGTTGCCGGGAGGGTGGCAGGTGGCTCTAGTGGACCTCCCGCAAACACGCCTGTGGAGGCTCCACCGGTCCTGCAGCTCCGGTGGAGCATCCACAGGCACGCCTGTGGGAGGTCCACCAGAGCCCCGGGACCGGCGAGCGGCAGAGTGCCCCTCGCGGTGTGCCGCCGTGCTTGGGGCGGTGAAATGGCTAGAGCCAGCTCTGATAGCAAAGCTTCACTAAGAGCATAATTCTACTCTTCTGACTCGGGAAACACAGCCACTGAAGTTAATCCAAGTTTACGCTGATTAAGACTGCAGGATTTGACCTCTATAATTTCATTATGAGCATGGATGTGGTTTTCAAAACATGCACAGTTTTATCCATAAGATAAATCCAGACAACAGCATTAAGAATTGCTCTCACAAGGCATTTCCATTTGTCATGTGACTCATTCCGGGCATTTTTCTGATGAAGACCTGGCAAATGATGTATGTGACTGTCTGAAGCATAAAATCAAACTGTCACTTTTTTCCCTTAAGTTAATGCATCATCTTATGTTGCCCAAATAAGAATGTGCATTAAGTGATGGGGACATCAAATCCAGACTCCCTTTCTCAACATTCCCCTCTCTCATCAGTTTGACTGTACAACCAACATCCGCATCCATAAGATTTCCTATGCTCTCAGCCTCCTTGACAGTATTCACGTACCTGTTTAATTCTATTTGAGAGAGAAACTTCCAGTGGTTGCACTTTCTCAGTACTTCTATAAATGATGGGGGAGGTTCCTCCATCAATAAATCTATTTTTATAGTAACTGTAATAATAATAGGCTAAATCAACTGAACCAAAACCCCAACAACCTCTTGATAATGTCAAGCAAAGTGATCTACTGTCAGCTAATTACCACTGAGGAGTAAGCCAACATCAACCTTCCTCAAGTCTGTGCTTACTGGGGTTAAATTCACCCACATAACCTTTTCACGATTCATTGATCCTGTATAAATGACTAGTGCTTGGTGGCAGGCAAAATTAGCATGACATCACAAAGACTAATTTGTGCATGAGTGGCATAATTATACAGAACCATTAATATTCATCTATGGATTATGTAGCATTTATTGTTCACTTTTATTAAATTTCTTAAAATCTGCTGTGTCATGCTTGCATTGATCTTGGCCCTCTATTCCACAGGCAGCCAAACTTAGGCTTGATCCTACAAAGATTGTGGTTTTTGGTTGTACGTCCCTGAATTAAGGCTGCTGGGGTCTGGGTTGGCCACTGACACAAGCTGAGGGCAGCTCTGAAGGCTGCCTTTAGTTGCGTCCAAACTGCCATGGTCTCTGTCAAAGTTCCTTCCCCAATCTGAACTTTAGGGTACAGATGTGGGGAACTTGCATGAGAAGCTCTAAGCTCAATTACCAGCTTAGATCTGGTCTGGCTGCCACCGTTTACAAGCACTCCCTTCCTTGGGTAGCCTTGAGAAATTTCACCAATTTCCTGGTGAACACAGATCCAAACCCCTTGGATCTTAAAACAAGGAGAAATTAACCATCCCCGCTCCTTTCTCCCACCAACTCCTGGTGGATCCAGATCCAATCCACTTGGATCTAAAAATAAGGAAAAAATCAATCAGGTATTAAGAAAAAGGTTTTTAATTAAAGAAAAGAAAGGTAAAATAAAACCCTCTGGGAGAGATTAGCATACCAGCTACTCTCACAGACAACAGATTTGAAACACAGAGGATGTTCCTCTGAGCAAAAACTTCATACACCAATGAAATACCTAAATATCCAATTTGATTCTACCTCTAATTGCACAAGTCAGGTCACAAAGAAATAAACGTAAACCTATTTATTCCTTTCTAAAACTTAACTACTCTCATAAGAGGCTGGTTCCTTGATCTTTTTCACTCCGGCTGAAACTGAAAACAAAGGAAAAAACCCTCCTTCCTTTTGAAACATCTTGTTCCCCCATTGGTTCCTCTGGTCAGGTGTCAGCTAGGCTAGGTGAACTTCCTAACCCTTTACAGGTAAAAGAGGCATTAACCATTAACTATCTGTTTATGACAGTCTCTATGGGCCATACACAGTTAGGGAGTAGATAGCATGAGTGTCCCAGTCTCACTGCCAGCCCCCAAACAGCCCTGTCCTGGGGTGCACATCTCTGTGCCTGGTGCCTACATGAGTAATATTCATTAACGTGCTTTACACTTTGGAAAAAAAACAAAACAGTTGCTTAGAGCCCGCAAATTCAATGTAAATGGGCCACAGGAACAATGAATCAGGCCCCATTTGAGTGTTTAGGAATTATGTTCTTCTGCCTTGCCATCCTAAGAGCCATCCATCAGAGAGCTTAAAAGAACTCTTGCCTTCTGCTCAATTTTCTCCTTTACCAAGGGGAACAGGGCTAATAATTATGCTTCTCTTACCAACAGCAGAGATAAACCAGAAAAGCAATGCCTTGTTGCTACATATTTTTCCTTCCCATATTCCTTTTCTTTCTGCACTGCTTCCTTCCCACCTACCCTAGTCTAGTTACATTTTCTTTTTGTTTGTAAGTAAAGTTGAAAGAATGCACACACCAATCCCTAATTTGGCAGTGGTGTCTATTCAGTTCTTAGATAAGCAGAAAAATCTTCCTATTTCTTTGATCTTTTGAGCAAGAGATAAAGATTTTCTTTATATCTTTGCTTTATGAGTCATTTTCAGCCATTTTGGTGGGAAAGAAGTTCTTATTTCTCTTTTTTTGGAAGGAATGTGTTTTCCCAGTATTTGTAAAGGCTTAAATTGATTAATAAATTAATAGGTGCCGATTAGCATTTCAGTGCCTTTCCCTTGGAATTGGCAGTGATTGCACACAGAAACAGTAGACCAGGAAGTGTTAGGTTACTTGATTAAGCCTCATCAGCTCCCACAAATTCCTTATGTCCGGAGTTATGTTGGAGTATAAAAGGAGAACAACTGCCCAGGAATCTCATTCAAGAACCTGTACACTTTTACTTTATAATAGGTGGAGTACAAATGCAATGGTAGACCAATTGCCTTTATGCAGTATTTTTAACCCCCCTGGACTGCAAAGCACTCTACAGTGCATGGATCTGATCCTGAGATGTGCTGAGGGAAGGCAAATTTGTAACATTGGGGCATTGCTTTTCAGCTACCTGTGCTATGGACAAGGGAATCACAGTAATTAGGAAAGTTCAACAATTTAGCAAAATGCCAACCAGTGAGATCTTTTGAGCCTTCTAATTTGTAACTTTATAGAAAGACAGGACAGCGTTGATCCTAAATGCTCACTGAGAGTTGTATTTGCTTGGCCCCTCCTAGAGTCTCCTACTAGAATCACTGCATCCACTGCCAAAATTCAGCCACCTATAAGAAGGAAGGCAGAGGAGAGGCTGGTGGTAGCAATGGGAAAAGAGACATATTGATTAAGGACAATGGTTAGAATCCCAGGGAATCTTTGATATTGGGGGAGGGGATCTTCAATGCCCATTGTGACAAAGTTCTTCCTCCACTTTGGTGGCTCCTGCGCTTATTGGCAGATTTGCTCACCTCAGTGATCTTCCCCTCTAGTGGAACCCACAGTGTGGGTCAACTCCTCCTGTGTCTGATCAGGAGTTGCAAGGTTTGGGGGGAACCCAGGCCCACCCTCTAGTCTGGGTTCCAGCCCAGGGCCCTGTGGGTTGCAGCTGTCTATAGTGCCTCCTGTAACAGCTGCATGACGGCTACAAATCCCTGGGCTACTTCCCCATGGCCTCCTCCAAACACCTTCTTTATCCTCACCACAGGACCTTCCTCCTAGTGTCTGATAATGCTTTTACTCCTTAGTCCTCCAGCAGCAGAGCCTCTCACTCTCAGCTTCTTACGCCTTTTGCTCCTAGCTCCTCACACGCACACCACAAGCTGAAGTGAGCTCCTTTTTAAACCCAGGTGCCCTGATTAGCCTGCCCTGATTGGCTGCAGGTGTTCTAATTAGCCTGTCTGCCTTTATTGGTTCTAGCAGGTTCCTGATTACTCTAGTGCAGCCCCTGGCTCTGGTGACTCAGGGAACAGAAAACTACTCATCCAGTGACTGGTATATTTGCCCTCTACCAGACTCCTGTACCCCCCTGGTCTGGGTCTGTCACACCACGTAGCAGGACCTTAGCTTTTCAGGTCTCACTCAGAAAACACACATATACACACACACACGCTCCAACCCCAAAGTAAAATGATTGAAATTTAATGTACATAGCTTAAAAGGAAGTAGTGAAGAGTGATCCCAGCAAAGACTTCAAAGCTGTGGTTCTAAGGAATATAGGTATTTCAGTCCTGATGCTTAGACCAGTAAGCCATGCTTCTGGCACTAAGAATTTAATCCATTTACAGAATTTGTTTCTGAATCCAAATTTATCTAGGGCATTAAAAAAGATAATCCTACCTTATGCTGTCAAAGTCCTTTCTGGCATTAAATGGAATAGCAACTGTTTGGTAGTTGTCTGCAGGTTGATATTCATGAAGATCAGAGAGAATCTCATGATTTTATTTAAGTATCTTCTTGCAATAAATTCCACGTTGTTTGGATGTACTGAACCGGGAAGAATATTTTCTTCAATCTCATAGCTAGTGTTTTTGTGAATAATTTAAAGTCTATACTGTTTTTATCTTATTTTCTTCATTACTTTCATCATGTATTACTTAAGACAGTGGCTCTCAACTAGGGCTGCACATACCGCTGGGGTAAGCAGAGTCTTCCAGGGGTACATCAACTCATCTAGGTATTTGCCTAGTTTTACAACAGGCTGCATAAAAAGAACTAGCAAAGTCAGTGAAGACTAAAATTTCATACTGACAATGACTTGATTATACTGCTCTATATACAATACATTTCAGTGTAAGTACAATATTTATATTCCAAATGATTAGTTTTATAATTATCTGGTAAAATGAGAAAGTAAGTAATTTTTCAGTAGTAGTGTGCTGTGACACTTCTGTATTTTTATGTCTGATTTTGTAAGCAAGTAGTTTTTAAGAGAGGTGTAACTTGGGGATAGCCAAGACAAATCAGACTCCTGAAAGGGATATAGTAGTCTGGAAAGGCTGAGAGCCACTGACTTAAGACAACTTAAAAGGAACAAGTATGTATTACGTAGCACATAGCATGTGAAGAGCACTACAAAGTGCAATAATTTGTCTGCTATAGAGAGAGTTCTTGGGGGATATTTTTTTTAGATGTTTGTTTTGGCAGGGTAGTTGAATTTTTAGAGAACCTACTGATTTTTTTGTTATATATTTCATTTATAGGGTACAGAATGGAACATAGCTGTGCGAAGAAAGTGTCTACATCCAGGATTATACATATAACACTGCTCTACAGCCAAAATGCTTCTAAATAAATGTAGTCCAACTTTACCAATTCTGGGTCACTGAGAACGAAAATGATATTTAAAATTGTTGATTGGCTCTAGTTTTCAAGATATGCTATTGGATCAGTATATACAACCCTTGACTTGGGAATGGCAGAGGATAAGTGAGTTATAAAGGGAAGAGATCTCAATTTAAACCAGAAATGACTAAAATACATCTTTGACTGGCTCTATGAATAAATCTATGACTGGGTTTGGACAGTACTTGCTGTTTAGGCAAAACAATGAATGATGCAATCTGAAGCTGGTATTGCGTCATACATGATATGAATTGCATCATGTTATTCCTAGAAGTCATGGATGATGCAATCCTAACGAAGCTTACATCACTCTGCTGAACAAATTGCCCTATATCAGCTCTAGAAATCATACAGTGTTGTGCTCTCTTCTTTGAGAGTGTTTGATTTTGCAAAGGGACACAATTCTGTTTAGCCAAAGTGAGCAGAGATGCCTCGTACTTGTGTGAGGAGTGCAGATAACTTCTACTATGTTTGTGGTGAAGTGACTTTTGCATCACAAAAGTGCAGTATAACCACTACGGTTAAGAAAGCCTATCACCTTTATTTTGGCTGCAAAATTGGAGATCAGGGCAAGAGGTGGGCCCCACACATATGCTGCAACACTTGTGCAACAAATCTTGGCCAGTGGTTGAACAGGAAAAGGAAATCTATGCCTTTTGCAGTATCAATGATTTGGAGAGAGCCAACAGATCATAATAAGCAATTGTTACTTCTGCATGGTGCCTCCAGTTGGGAAAAGTGTGTCAAAGAAGAAAAAGTGGACTGTGTATTATCCAAACATTCCATCAGCTATACGCCCAGTACCCCACGGAGAAGGACTGCAGGTTCCTGATGCACCATAATCACTCTCACTTGAGTCAGACGAGGAAGAGGAAGAAGATGAAACTTCTGGTTCTGAACCATCAATGTCACAGGACCCACATTCTCTCCCATCCTCCTCCTCTGAACCACACCTCATAACACAAGGTGAACTGAATGACCTTGTCAGGGATTTGGAACTACCCAGGAGTAAGGCAGAGCTGTTGGGCTCCAGACTACAGCAGTGGACTTTCCTGGCAGGCTATCAGGGCAAATGGAGCCCATCAATGCTTGCAGACTATTGCTGGACAGTGACAAGAGATGCTCCATTTAATGAATACAAGAGACAAGCCAAGAAGCGCCGAGTACACACTGAATAGGACTAAACTATGTACATAATAGCTTTTTGCCTTTTGTTTCATAATAATTTATAACCCTTTTGCTGATTTTCAAAGTGTTACATAAACAGGACAGGTGAAATTTTATCATGTAAAGCAACCATAAACACATGAAGAGACCTAGGTTTACAATTTATGATTAAAACTCTACTATTAACACAATATACATAGACATAAAATGTAAAAACTTAAATCTCTTAGAAACAGTAGCCAGTTGTCTTAATTGTCATATTTGAATTCAGCACATCCAAATACATAATAAATAGCACATTTTATCTCTGAAGCAGACGACTTCTCAAAAATTGTAGACCAGTGTAATTATTGTAACTGACAGGAAGGAAAAGGAAATGCAGAGGAAGACACTGTATATTACAGAGAGAAAATAATTGCAAATGGAATATCAATGTCAATTGGTCACAGTCAAGAATTTCTTTCATCTTTTAGAAAGGATAGATGATATATACATAAGAAAATAAAAACAGATTAACTTTGATTATAAGATCAGGTGATTCTATTTATTTGAGTGGAAAGGGCATTGTTCTCATATCTGTACGCTGGTGCTCTCAACAAAATCCCTCTGCTGCTCCATTTGTGTTTGATCCTAGTCATTTAAAAGGAAGGAGACAGTCTCAGGTAGATTTGTTTTGGTGACCAAGGTCACTTCCTTCCTGGCACCAATGACTCTGGGGATGCTTGGAAAGCCAAGATGAGAACAAACACATTTACAAAGAAATGATGAGGGTAGCCACAGATTGGCAGACGGATCCTTTTAGACCACTAGCATGCCGGTAAGACAAAATTGTCCTGCTCTCAAAATTAGAATCCCTCCAGAAATCAATGAATCTACCACTGAGACATAAAAAGCTGTAGAATAAAAGGGAAGGTGCATGTTGTGAGTTCAATCCTTGAGGGGGCCACTTAGGGATCTGTGGCAAAAAGACAGTACTTGGTCCTGTAGTGAAGGCAGGGGGCTGGACTCAATGATCTTTCAGGGTCCCTTCCAGTTCTGTGAGGTAGGTATATCTCCATATATAAATATGTCCCTATTAAACATAAAATAAGGGAATTAAGGCTGAACCATAAGAAACAGGAACAGTAGCTTTTGGACTGTATCCAGGAGACCTTTTGTCTTGTCTGTTTGGGATGGGTTGGTGGAACAATGTGATAGAATGCATTCTGATCACCAGAATAAATGTGTACACAATCCATTGGTTGGTGGTCATACTGGTGTAGGCTTCAAATACAAAAAAATGCAGAATCCCCTTGATCAAACTGTGATCTGAGATTCACCTGAGGCTTTTGGTAATAGGAAGGGTGGAGCTGTGGTATCCCTTCACAAAAGGGTCCGAAGGGAAAACAATAGCCTCAGAGCCCTACCTGGGAAGACCTGCACTTAGCTGTGAACTTCTTCTCTTTCCTCTAGTGAAGCAACTGGAGTTTGCTCAGTTTTGTGGAGTTTGATGCTGTCAAATGGGACTTGGATGAGATGTGATCTGGAGTTGGAATCTGTATTTCATCATTGGAGCCCAATGTTACCTTGTCACCAAGCACAGAACAGAACATAAGGACAAGCAAGTTATATCGCATGATTCATCAAGCATCCAAGAAGTAGGGGAAGGACAGCAAATCTTCATGAAGGGTACTGAAGAACTTACTGTTCAGTTCTTGCTGTTGCCAATGCTGAAGCCTGATGCATCCACAATAAAGAGTTTGAGCCATGTTCTGGGATTTGTCTCACATGCCATCCAGATTGGGAGCTGTGGATAAAATAGATCTTTCTGTGTTAAAAGAAAACTCTGAAGCTTTAATGGGTGCACTGGGAATTAAATTTCCCACCTCCAAAAGTTTTTTGATAGCTGTAATCAAGATGTTGTCTAAATAAAATGATCTTTTTTTCCACTTGTAGAGACCTTAGGAAATGAATGACTGCTCTCATTACCATTGTAAAAACCCTTGAGGCAAAGTAAAGATCAAACAGCATTACCTTCCATTAATGCAGCATTTCTTTCCAGGAGATGCTTTGTTATGTTTTTAGATAAAGTATTTTGGAATACTAATAAACGCTTTGTTTATGAGATAGTAGTTCAAAACTCCCCACCATGCTATTCTTTAGCAGTTATTTTTGCCTGGCCAGTACATCAGGTTGGGGAAATCCTGGGGTTTAGGCAGAGCTTTATCCAACTTGACAAGCAACTGTTAACACCCAGCACCAGTGATATGCACTTGGGTCTGCTCTGCCATTAGGGTTGACAGAAAAATGTGTTAAGTGACAGGACTCTACTTCTGAAATGGGCTTCAGAGAATCCCATTCAACAGATTTCAAAACAGTCTAACATCCTTAAAGGGAGCCACTGTATCAGCAACTTTCTACTGCTTTTCTTAGCACACAGTCTTCTTCTCAAAGCTTTGAATCTTTCTGCTTTGTATTGGGGATCGTTTCCTTGTTCATAAGAAACTGAATGCCTGCTATATTCTTTGTGTAGTAAGGCAATGACAGAGCCCTCCTCATCTACAATCTATTTATAATTGTGTCAGAAGATGGTAGATGGGCACCATCAGCCCATCAGAGAAAGTTCCAAAGATAAAATGGAAGCTAAAATATCAAACAGAAAAAAGGTTATGATTGCCACAGATTGGCAGATGTACTCTCTGAGCAGTTCAATAGGCAATTGAGAAAAAAATTGTCCTGTTCTCAAATGATGTAGTTTGTTCCTACCCCTGTGTAACAGTGTTGGGACTCACCACTTGGCACCTCCTGCTGGTGACTCTGGGAATTAGCTCTGTCCAGTGGAGCGCCCCTCCTGGTAATGTCCTGACCATCGTTTCGCCCCCAGTTGGCATCTCTGGATCTGCGTTGCTCCCTGCTTGGCGGTGTGCTCTTCGAGGCCAATGTCCTCCGACAGTGCCCCTTAGTCGATCCACACTCCCTTCCGGGGGCAGGGGTGATCAGCAGTCCTACAACCCAGCCACCATGTCCAACCACACCCTCTGTGTCTAATCCCTCATCAGGGATCTGGTGTAGTCTATAGTGGCTGCTCCCTACAGCCAATGGCTGGGTGTACTGCAAGGAGGGAAAGGGGGACCCAGGCCCGCCCTCTACTCTGGGTCCCAGCCCAGGGACCCTCTGGTGGCAGCCTTGCTGTCCTCCTTCTCTCCCCTCCTCTGTCTGCTTCCCTGGGCTGCTTCCCCTACCACCCCTTGCACCCACTAGGCCCTTCCCTTCAGGGCCTGCAGCCTATGGGCTAGAGCTTCCTAGCCTCCTTGAGCCTGACCAGCATTGTGCTGACTGCAATGCTAGTCTCTCACCTTTGGAGACTGACCTTCCCCTCTCGAAGGCCTGGGACAGACTGCCTGCTCCCTTCCTGGGCAGCCTTTTTATAGGGCTGAGCCTGGCCCTGATTGGCTCACAATAAGCCCTTCTTTAATTGGCTCCCTGTCTGCCCAGGCGCCCTGATCTGCCGCAGTCCACATTCTCAGAGAGTGGGACAGTCACCCCACTATACCCCGTATAATATGTGGGAATCCATTTCTTGCACTGGAGTGGATCATTCTAGAAGAGTCACAAATAGAGTTATATGGAGCATGGAAATTCTGTTTCATGAAATATTTTGAGATTTTGAAATTTGTTCTCATACCAATTCAGAATTAAACCTGAACATTTCAAAATTCTCCATGAAAGAAATTTTTTACAAAAATGTTTGGGATTGATTGCAACATTTCATTTCCAAAAATCTGTATATTTTTATATTGTTCATTTAAACAAAAAAATTGAAACAAAATCACTTCAAAATGAAAAAAAGTCTTAATGTTTCATTCCAAAATGTCAAAATGCAACGTTTTAAAATTGTCAGAACTTTTTTTCCTGGCTGTTCTCCAAAATGAAACTATTTTTATTTTGTAAAGCCTTTCTTCAACAGAACTGCACTTTCTGATTGAACTTGGGTTTTGTTGCAGTTTTTCCAACAAGCTTTAATCACAAGCTTCCTAGCACATGGATCTCTGAGAACCCTTCCTGATCATTTAGAAAGCTTGATGATATGCTAGGGGAGAAAAATATGCCTTCTTCACAAATGATAACATAATATAAATGTTAATAAATACAAAAAGGTCAATATTTTCAAGAGTAATTGGTATTTAAAATCACTAATCTTGAGACAGGGTTCTGATTTCAGAGAGTGCTAAGCACCCACCCTCTGAAAAGACATGAGCCCCCTTTAAAGATGGAAGCATCTCAAGTCATTAGTCATTTTTGCAAATGTTGGCCCAGGTGATTATGTACAGGTATTTCACGAACAGCCCCCTTTATTGTTTATTATTGCTGGTGAGTTAGTAGTATCAAGAATGGAAAAAAAAGATGAAATAAGGAAAAAGCATGTGGAAAAAAGATGCAATTGCATCAGGATTATATTAGGATAGCATGAGACTAGGATGCAAATAGCCAGTTTCCATGTCTGCGTTCAATAAAACTTTTGTCCATATGATGAATTTCTCTGATTTTTTTGCATTAGATAAGTGTCTTTCTTCCCAGACAAATGGATTTAGCTCACAGGGAGTTGAATGTGTCATTTTAAAACATGAGAGCTAAGTGTTTGGAAAAAAGAGTGTTTGGAAAAAAGTTACTTAGCTTTAAATTTATTATTATAAGCAAACAGTTTTTAGAAAATGTGACTACTTATCTTCAGGCACAGAGGAAAATACAGTGAGTGGGGGTTTCAGATCAGATATTGTCCATCAACATGATACCTAGAAAATTTGCTGGGAGAACTTACAGTATATGATTTATCTTAATGAAAGTCAGAATTAGTAACTAGATAAAAAGTATTTTCCACAAATATTATAAAAACAAACAAAGTCAATCAACTTATAACCTTTCACATTTTTAGGCCTCGTTCAACCCTAAACGTGAAGGCTTCTCTATGAGACATGCTTGGATTTAAAGATCATCCTGTGTAAATCAATTCATTACATTTTCATGCACAGAATTTGCTTTGAGAAAAATGCTTAATTTGGAAATCAAATTAAACCCTCCTCCCTGGAGCAGCTGGCCCTTCAAGCCAATCTGGAGACCATCAGTAAAATGGGTCTGGAACATTGTACAACATTGTCTTGCTGCACTGAGGTGCTATGTCTGGTCTGAGAAGAGACAGAAATTTTGCTATTCATACTTTATTCTGACAAGTAGGAAAATGTCATGGAATGCTCCACAGTCCTGAATGTGTAACACACCAATATAATTCAAGAATGCAATACATCTGTTGAGGGTTTCAAGATAAATATACACACACACAAGACAACATTTACTAACTTTTAACTTTGGTACGGAGCCAGCATTTTTTTATTTGGGGTATGGAATCTGAAATCTTGAGGTGCCTGCAACCCACCTACAAATGGCTAAATCTCCCGAATCACAAATCTTATATCTGGTATGGCAATATAAGGCATTGGGAATGTCAGAGGGAAAGCTCATATCATTACACATATGGGAACCATTGTACTCTTTCCCTACTCCCACTCCCAAACTGTGGTTCTGATTTTCCTGCAGCATGAATAACTTACACTGATGGTCCATGGGGGATGCTCATAGTGCCAAAGGGAGATTTGAGGCACTGGAGTATTAAGTGCTGTACAAAGACTTGGGAAGAAACAGCCCTTCCCACTGAAAGTTTACAAATTAAACTGAAAGAAGATGCAAGGAGTGAGTGTAATGCGCAACAGGAGTGAAGCAGGAGGGAGGAAGAGAAAGACAGGAAGTGAGACCCAATATACACAACAAAATCCACCCATGGGAAGGGAATATGCATACTCTGACTCAGAAGCTAGTCATGAAGGGCCAGATTGTGGCATTTAAATTACTAGCTGCACTGGGTAAGGTGGTACTGACGGCAGCAGGTGCCTCCAAGGAATTCTTGCTGACTCAGTCAGAATTCCTCCTAGGGCTTCATTTGAAGGGTACGCACTGGGCCAGCTCTGTCCTCACCTCTATGCTATATTTCACAACACAAAAACTAAGTAGTAAGATAAAAACATAAAACTCTTGCTGAAACATAACACTGTTTTATTGCTCAGTACACAGAACGATAACACAAGAATCCAAAAACAGAGAGAGCAAAGCAGGCTGCTCCCTAATGCAAAAAAGGCATAGTAGAAGATTCCATATGATACCTAACAAGAAAATTGACTATATAAAATATGTTTTGAAAACAAATCACTACTTTCTGAATTGCAGTTGGGTTCTCTCTTTTATTGAATATTTTATTGAAGCTGTTAGGGGGACTGTTTGCAAAGTTTGAGATAAATTAAAATGTGTTAGACTGTGCTGCTTAAATAAAGAGCCAGCAGTGCTTTGTAGGGAAGTGGTTCCTTGCCGTCAACTTTTTTCAGTGGGACATGCAGTAAGAATGCCATAGCCGATTACTGAATCTCAATGATTTATGGCTTTTATGGCAATATGGAAGAGGAGTGGTGCACTTCACATTGTGAAGTTGTAATAAACTTTAAATGAACAGGCAATACTTACTTTTGCTTGAGTATCCCACTGGTCATTTATAAAAACTTTCAATTCTGCTTTATCATTGTCCAGAGGCCAAGCATGTGAAACTTGAAAAATATAAAGCATTGATTAAAGTATTTAATTCCCTTAAATTAGGTACAAAAACCTGGATTAATTTAATATCACAGGTATTCTTAACAGTTTTTGATCCCATTTATGCAATGCTACTTTGTCTGGGCAAATTACATATATACACAAGCAGTATTTAAGTCTAAATTAAAAGGAAGCTATCAATGGTTTTAGGTCAGCCTGATCCAGGATGAAATATTTCCCTTCCAAATACTAGCCATGAGGATGAAATTGAGAAGAGCCAAGAAGTAAGAGCTAAGTAGATAAGGCAGGAAAAGTGTTGGAGGCAAAGGGAATTAGAAAGACAGAAGCAAGAGGGAAGGAGATTGAAAGAAAAGGCAGTCGAGGAGGCAGCAGGTAAGGATCAACACGAGAGGAAGATGGAGAAGCTAAAGGAAAGTAAAGCAGAGGAAGAGCAACAAAAGCAAATCTATTTTTTAAAATAACTAGTGATATTGGGGGGCCCCCAATTTGAAACACATGAAAAGGGCCTGATTTTCAAAGGGCAAGTGCTCAGCACCTCATAAAATCATGTCCCTTTAAGGTGTGTCAAGTTGGGTACCAAAAAATGGAGGCATCCAATATCATTAGTCCCTTTTGAAAACCTGACCCTTATTCTTACCCAGTTGTTCCTCCCTCAGGCTCTTGGGGAGCCCAGAAGAGTCCACATCAGCCAACAAAGATTAAAGATCGGCAAATCAAACCTTAACTTCTGTGACCACAAACCTTGATGATGCTTTTGGGTTTATATTTTAGGATTGAGGACGCTAGCATTAGATTGATTTAAACCTTTCATAGACTATATGAGTAAGTTACAATGCACAACTGAGAGTTTTAGCTTTGAAGTCTGACATGGTCTTCTAGTGCAGAAGCAGAATTATGCTAGGTGCTCAGTAATGCTTAGAGCAACACATAGATTCAGTGTAGGGACTCGGGGAAGGTGCCGGATCATTTTTTTCAAGGACAAACTCATCTGTCTCAGCTTCTCTTAACTTTAAAGTCTAAAACCAGTGTTAAGACAACTAAAGAGTTAAGCTACACATTATAGCATTAGTCTTTTCCTGGTATCATGCCCTTCAGTTGTATTAGATTCATTTCTTTTTGTCAAAAAATGTCAGCAACTAATCTGTACCGATGAGCACAACAATAGATTGTCACTTTAGAGATAAAACCAAGCAACCTGTACCACTATCAAGAGGAAATATCTTACTCTATACTTAACATAAGGCTCCACACCTCCAGTTTCCCTTATCAAATGAAATTTATGTGACTGCAGCACAGGCTGATACTTGCCGATAAATAGTCCACAGCATCTGACAAAATCCTCTGCTTATCCTGGAGATTACGCTGGAAAATTAACAAATAGTTTCAGCTTGTTTTGGAGATAATACTTCTAAAAATAAACAGCAAAGAACCTAAGCATGAGAATTCTCCCACTGATTTCAACATCACGAGTTAAAAACTTATGTACGTATTTCTATGGGCTCAGCAGTTTGCTGTATCGAGGACTAAATCTATGCAAGTGGCAGCCATAGTGAGTCATTTGTTGACAGATCTTCTTATGGCCATTGCAGTCACCTTCTATTACTGGTTGTATGTTTGCTTTAATGTTGATTTAGCTGTTTTGCATTTTATTTGAAAATTATGAAATAACTTATAGATCTGAATGTACTTAAATTATTGTTTTTGCATTGCTTTTTTTAAAAAACCCACAATACTAGTTAGTGTTTTAATGATTTCCCTATTATAGGCATCCTTCCTCATACCTGTCAGCAGCTACCTGCAGTTGCAGGACATATTCCAACATTCTTGCTCATTATTCTTATTAAAGAATGTGTTTCTGTTCTCAGGGTATATATTGACCTGGTTTGTTGGTTTTCTTGTCTGTTTTGGGTTGGGTTTTTTCTCAGCCATCATATAGTAAGAATAGAAAAAAAGTTAAACACATATCCATCTTGAGAGAAGTGCATAATATTACTGCTGTGCTGGCAAAGGGCCTGGAAAAAGAAAGCAGGAATATGCCCACTTGATCCAATTGCAAGCTGAGTTTAACCATGATGATGATTAGGAAATCTTAGCTCAGGTGTCTTCACTCTGATGAAAATCAGGATTTTAAAAGGTTCAAAGTACTTCATTAAAATACCTTGCCTGAGACCATAGCATGAGGCAACTCCCTCATTATACAAGTATTTTCCACACAATGAATGACAAGATGCCTTCTCTGGTAGTGCCTTTGCCACTGCTGAGAGATAGGAAAATGAAAATGCAAAGGGGAAGAACATGGCTTTTTTGAATCCTCAGCCTTTTCAGGGAGAGAAATGAAAAAGAAGGATCTCCCTCCAAACCCAGGGCAGGAACTCCACTTTCAAGGTCCTTCAAAAAAAACGGCAAGTGGATTGTGAGACAGATATGTCAATTTCCTGCAATATGCTGAACATACTCTATTGAAGTAAATTAAAGCTTATTGAATGAATTTTAAGTATCTTAGAAGTTCATTATATTAGAACTGCAAAATTGAGGGGCTTATTATGGGATTGTGCATAACGTCACTAGAGGGGAGACATGACTAATGCAAACTTTGGGAAAGGTTATTAGTTTCAAAGGTCTATTTAAAATAATAGGTAGGCAAAAACAAACTTAAGTTAGTGGATTTCCAGGGAATATCTGGGGGATGGTTATGCAAATGTACACACTCCACTCTACTTGGTCCTGCTAGTGAAGGCAGGAGGCTGGACTTGATGACCTTTCAAGGTCTCTTCCAGTTCTAGGAGATTGATATCTCTCCACTTTTACATTACATTAGTTACACAAGAACTCTGCCTTTTGAAGCTTTGCCCTGAGGATAGGTCCTTTGTCTGCTGATCACCTATTACATCAGGAGAAGGTCAGAGGTCCAAATTGCACAAAGGTGTGACTGATTCATGAGTGTATTTTGGAATAAATATTAGATACATTAGAATTGGAAAAAGAACAGAGAAGGATTTAAAAAAAATACAGGTATGTAACAACTTCCATATGAGGAGCAATTAAAAGACTGGAACTATTAAGCTTAGAATAGAGACAAATAAGGGGATATATAATAGAGGTCTATAAAATTGTAAATAGTGTGGAGAAAATGAATAAGGAAGTGTTATTTACCCCTTCACATAATACACAAACTAGGGCTCACCCAGTGAAATGAGTAAGCAGAAGGTTTAAAACAAACCAAAGGAAATACTACTTCACACAATACACAGTTAACCTGTGGAACTCATTGCCAGGGTATGTTGTGAAGGCCAAAAGTATAACTGGGTTCAAAAAAAAGAAATAGATAACTTCATGGAGGGTAAGTCCATGAATGGTTATTAGCCAAAATGGTCAGGAACACAATACAATGGTCTGAGTGTTCCTAAACCTCTGACTGAGACTGAACTCAATACATTTTCTTGTTCTGGTCACTCCCTCTGAAGCATCTGGCATCGGCCACCAATAAAAGACAGGATACTAGGCAAGAAGGCCTATTGGTCTGACCCAGGATGGCCATTCTTATGTGCATATGGTATGCTTGTTCTGAGGCAAGTAAGATATAAACTTGTAACTGCAGAGAAACCCTTGGTGAAGTTTGAAGGACTGACTCATACCTAAGCCCTTGTTGGAGATGGGGTGATCTCTGGTAAGTGTATTAGCATGCATGTAGGTTCTTTAAATGTTTTAATATGTTTTCTCTCTTAATAAATGTTCTTGTTTAGAAAGAATTGAATGGTAATTCATAGCTGTGAGCAGTCACCCTGTTTACAGACTCTGAGAAGAAAAGCAAAGCAGGCCTGCTGAGGTACTCTGACTTGCTGGGGAATTTACAGTGTAGGCAGCGAACTGTTCAGCCTGAAAATATTCCAGTCAGGAGTGAGTGAAATGTAGATTTCTGCCCAAAGGAGCTGATGGCCAGGGAGCCAGAAGCCTAACAATGAGTACGCTTGGTGGATCACAGTGGGTGTATATAGGTGTGGTTGCCCTGAACTGTGACAGACTGCACATAGGGAGTTTCTCTGTTTAGTGGGGAGTGCTAAAGGGAACATATTTGGTCAGTGCTATTTTGATTCTGATGCAATTCAAGTTGTTGTCATTGCTCTTCAAAGTACTGTATGATCTGGACCCCACCTGTCTGAGAGACTGTCTCATCCCATGTTTTACTATGGAGACTGGCATGGACACCAAATGCACATGTCTGCAGAGGTGGCAACTGGCCATCTTTAATGGAGAGCCCTCAGTTCTGGGATTCACTGATGGTGGTATGGTCCTAGATTCTTCGTCTGCACTTCAGAGCCCCATTCTCATCTACATGGGAATAACACACATAGCAGGGGTGAAACTCATGAATCCTCCTACTCATTCTTCCCTGGGGGGGAAGGAAGCAGTTTGCCATCACCCCAGCTCTGAAGAAACTGTGGGATACTCCTCACTTTGGAAGAAGCAGAGGGTTTCTTCTGATTAAACCAGCAGGCCCCCCCAAGATCCATCAGGGTCTCTGGGAATCTGCCAAAGGCAAGGGGCACTTTCACTCATGCCTTTTACTTCTGCACTGCTGCCTGGCCATTCTGGCTTCTGCTTAATCCTACACAATGAGGACCCTGCAAGAGCTATGGGTGCAGAAGAACCATCTACTGGGCTGTGTCTTTGGGATCCACACTTGGAGGGTTCACAATATGGCTGTACTTAGGCTTACGTTGTACTAACTTCAGCTGCTTTCCCCCATAGGTTTGAGCAGAAAAATTCTGGAGCGTCTCAATTCACTGCCCTGGAGCCTCTTCCCCTAGCTAATCCAAAACTATTGTTCTGAATCCCTATGGCAAAGGGGCTCTGCCAGTCCTAGAGAAGGAAAGGTGGTAACCATGGTCCTCTCCCCTACGAGCACAGGTTTCCCCTCTCTGTACAGACCTAGCAGAAAGGAGCAGAGAATACTTAATGAGAACTCTTGTGCTCAGCCCCTCTCCTGTGACATTGCTCCCTTGTCATTCACTTGTGAAAACCACAACGCAGCTTGATGGGTTTTAATCTTGGTCTTGAGAGACTGCTACATATTGGCATGCAAGTCAAACTCCACTGCATGTTACAACGTGCACAGCTGAATGGCAAACTGCAGGTATTAGGCTGTACAGCCAAAGTCAGGTTGGTAAACAAGGTCAGTTGCCCAGAACCACTGGGAATCCTATTCAAATCATCTCATAGTCAAACAACTATAGGATAAAAGCAAGTACAGCCATTATTTGGGTAGAATAGAACTGAGATAAAAGAGGTTTAGAATTATAACTTAGAGGTTAAAGAGAATTGTGAGGCCTTTAAATGCCAAAGAATAGATGAATGTTTCATAAACATGCATTTGTACTACAGTAGCTCATGCTGCCTAAATCAACAAAGATCTCAGGGTCACTCTGCCAACTCTTCTATTATTCACTTGTATGCATTTCATGCCATTCCATAAATCATATTACTCTCCAATGCTATTGTCTTTCCTGTGATCACTGTTTTCTCCAGTTTAAATTATTCCTATAAATCAGCACACTAAAGTACCTAATTCACTGCTGTCATCAAACTTGTCATACAACTGCCTCAGCCTGTGCAGACTTGCAATACATTCTCTGATGCATATCAGTGAGTAATTCCCAAAAAATGTTTACATTCATCTAAAGAAAATGACTTACTTCGGAATGTACATTTGAATTGCTAAATTTTAAATAACAGGAACAGAAATGGAAGGGAAAATTATGAAAAAAAGATTGAAATAAAGAACAAAGAGAAATAGTCAAAATATTAAATTAACTATTAATAGCAAAATAATTAGCAAATATTATAAAGATTGCCTTGATGTTGTATAGGAAGGGGAAATCAGTGAGGCAAGGAATAAGTGGGACTATTTTACAACAAAGTGGAAATTATAGTAATGGATGGTGTAGATATCCCAGAATGAGTTAGGCTGAAATCCTGGTTCCACTGAAGCCATAGACTTTAGCCAGAAATTCATCCCTAGAGTTCAGAAGAAACTAAAGTTATGTTTCAGAGCAGAGGAACATAGTTTCTCTGGAAGAAGACATTAATTAACACTCTTTAATTGTTTTAAGAAATTGATACAATCAGAAGAAGTGATGCCCAGAAGTTTTGACTTTAGAATTCAGCTATGAGTAGCAAAGACACTAGAGGACGGTTCTTTAGACAGCAGCTTACTGAAGATTACCACCTCTGTTCTCTGGCAATGAGTGATTAATGCAGTTCCCATTTTGAAGAAATAACCCAGTGCCAGGGAACAGGAAACTACTGATGTGGGAGCTGAATTTCAGTTGCAGGGGAGGTATTGACAGAATTACATAGCATATAGACATGTATAATTTGGCAGTGTTTAGTGTGATTGGACTCACAGAAAGAAGATTGTGACTGAAAAATGAGTTTGAAATCCATGGCTATAAAACTGAATAAGTAGACTAGCATACAGCAAAATGTTTGAGTGTAATCCCTGAATTGGATATATTTCAGGGAGTCTGTTAGACACTCCATAGGCAGGGCTGGCGCTACCATTTAGGCAGCCTACGCAATCGCCTAGGGTGCCAGAATAATTGGTGGGCGCCGTTTTGCCAGAAGGGGCGGCAGGCGGCTCCAGTGGAGCTGCCGCAGTGGTGCCTGCGGAGGGTCCGGTGCTCCGCGGCTCCGGTGGAGCTGCTGCAGTGGTGCCTGCGGACAGTCGGCTGCTCGCGCAGCTCCGGTGGAGCTGCCGCAGGGGCACCACTGTGGCAGCTGCCACGGAGCACAGGACCCTCCACAGGCACCACAGCGGAGCCTCGGGACCAGCGCGCGGGGCGGCGAAATTGCCGTCCACCTAGGGCGCTCAAACCCCTAGTGCCGGTCCTGTCCATAGGAATGCACGACTCCCGTTAGACACTCCAGTGCAGTGGGCCAAATACTGCAGGTTTGCCAGAGGGATGAGAAAGTGCAAGGTCCCCTTTGTCCCCACAGCACATCGAGGGAGGAGGAACCAGTATGTCTGGCTGCAAGAGTGGGGATGCTAACAGTACCAAGAGGGGAGTGTCTGCCCAATGCAAGAGCAGGCCAAGTCCCTGGCAAGCACTAGCTGTACTTGTTGCTCGGGATTATCAAACTCTCCTGTCTAGCAAGTGGTCCACGTGCCTCTGAAGCCATGAAAGTATATAACAAATGACTGTGTATTACAATTCTTGCACATTGCTGCTCCCTTCACTTCTCAGCATAGCTGTATGGTGGAATAACTGATCCCTCTATTTACAAAGTGTTTGCAAGCCTTTGCTCAGAAATATCTTAATCCTCTGCAAAGGCACTGTCTGTTCTTACAAAAATTCCACAAAAGTTCATTTTAATTTCTCAGAAAAGCAAAAGATTCACAAAGGGTAACCAGCGCCCTGTAAAGACTTTTCAAATACAACCCAGTTATTTTTGTGAAGTCCCAGGCAAACACCTTCATTACATTGGAGTTAAGGTGGTAAAGACAAATATTTGTGCATGAGAACAGAAATATAAATATCCACATCTACCCTCCCCAATAATTAAAGGCCTGATCATACTTTCTTCCATTAGGTATGATGATTACTAGTCCCTTTCTGGCCTCCAAGCACCACGGATCTGTTGGGTACACAGTCCCTGGCACTGCCTTCTTCCTTCTGGGCATCACAGCTTCATTTGAGCCACAGTAACAGGTCTGGTTCAGGTGGCAGCTGCCACTAAGATCCTACCCTCTGGCACAGGCCTGTCTGCCCATAGGCGCCATTTCCGTGGGTGCTCCAGGGATGGAGCACCAAGGGGCAAAAATGGTGCGTTCTGAGCACTCACCAGCAGCTCCCCCATCAGCTTCCCCCCATGCCCCAGTGCATCCTGCCTGCCAGCAGTCCCCCTGGATCAGCACACACACATCCCACCCACCACAAACAGCTGTTTTGCGGCATTTGGAGGCTTGAGAGAAAGGGAAGAAGCAAGGACACAGCGTGCTCGAGGTAGGGGGTGGAACTGGGCAGGAAGACAAGGAGTAGGGGGGAAAGAAAAGTAGGGGTGGGGTGGGACCTTGTGGGAAGGGGTACAGTGGGAATGGGGGCAGGGCCTGGGTCAGATCCAGGGGTCAAGCACTCTCCCCCACAGCACTTTGGAAAGTCGGCGCCTGTGTGCCTACCTACTTCCCTCCTGGGGGCTGATGTTGTAGGAAGAGAATAGAGGGAACACCATGACAGAGGAAACTGCCCTCCGTTTTCCACATAAGGTGAGGGGATCTACATGAATGTCACAAGGCTGTGACTTGGCCATCAATTCTAGAGATACACAAATTAAGATAAAAATACTAACATTTTGAAATCTGGAAAATTCCCACACATTAAAAACTTGGTTAAACAATAGTTATATTTGAAAGGCTTTTACCACGTGTGCAGTTAACGTTGCTAATATGCTTAACCTCCTTTAACATAGTGTATTAAAAAAAATCCCTAAATATTAGAAAGTCTGGAAAGACACAGAAAAAAAAAACATACATACACTCATACTGCATTTCCCGAGCATTTTCACTTGCTAGTTCACCATGAGAACTCTGGATAACCTTAAAAAAATCTTGAAATATTAAATTCAAATTTCAGTCTGATTTCTACTCATTATGGCTAGTAAATGTCATCTAATATATTTCCCCAGTTCTTTTGATAATTCCTTTGTAGTTAATAGGATCTCAAGATGAAATAAACTCACTTTCATTTGTTGTTGCGCCTCTCAAAAGAAACAGAAAAAAACCAGCAGAAAGACTGCAAAATAAAAAAATAAGTAGACTGAGCTACAACAAGAACAGATTTCTACTGCAGGCTTTCTTCTCAGTTTTAGCATTTGGAGCCAATTTAGGATTTCCCCTTGACCTCTCAATTAATGTTTGATGACAATAATTGAATATGACACCCGTGAGCTTAGTTGAACTCCCTTGGGATAAGTTTAAATCAGAAATTGCTGCATAATGCCATGGTTTAAAGTTTGCAGAAAGTGGTTCTGACTGTATTTTGTTGTCAGGCATATGCGCTGCAAGACAGTCTATTTAGAAACGAGTCGCGTTCCTGCTGATTGAACTATTTCAACCTAGTTTATAAAAAAATCTGTACATTACTTTCAAGTATACAAGCTGTTTGATCACATCAAATAGCAGCAGGTGAAAAACCAGAAAACCAGATAGGTATAATTTGATATCACAAATGCAACACTTCTTTAATGAAAAAGATTTAGAAAATATGCAGGATCAGAATACTTAACAGGTTCTGGTACATACTGGAAGGGGAGAAGAACTCTGAAAAATATGTGCTTTGTTAAAAAGCATAAGACTCCAGAGCACTCACTCACAAGGCAATTATATTTTAGAGACCTGTTAGCTGATTGCAGCTTCAAAGCAAGCAGCAGCATCTTCAGATGAAACTTCAATCAGTAGAAGCCATGGCTAGAACTCAAGCTACAATTTCAACACATTAGTGATGTTAAAAAACTGAATGTTTATTCTTTCATGTTATGTTGATTAAAATATATGTGTACTGTGACAAAGTTCCTCCTCTACCTTGGTGGGTCCTGTGCTTATTGGCAGATTTGACCACCTCAGTGATCTTCCCCAGAGTCTGGATCAACTCCTGCTGTGTGGGATCAGGAGTTGGGAGGAACCCGGGCTCGCCCTCTACTCCAGGTTCCAGCCCAGGGCCCTGTGGATTGCAGCTGTCTATAGTGCCTCCTGTAACAGCTGCATGACAGCTACATCTCCCTGGGCTACTTCCCTATGGCCTCCTCCAAACACCTTCTTTATCCTCATCACAGGACCTTCCTCCTGGTGTCTGATAACACTTGTACTCCTTAGTCCTCCACCCTCTCACTCCCAGCTCCTCTCACACACACACTTCCTCTCCTCTGGCTCCTCCTCACCTGACTAGCGTGAGCTCCTTTTTAAACCCAGATGCCCTGATTAGCCTGCCTTGATTGGCTGCAGGTGATCTAATCAGCCTGTCTGCCTGAATTGGTTCTAGCAGGTTCCTGATTACTCTAGTGCAGCCCCTGCTCTGGTCACTCAGGGAGCAGAAGTTTGCTTCTCCTGGGGCCAGTAACAGCTCTTCCCTCTACCGCTCTGCTGTAGAGGAAGGAGGGAGAGGGCTCCTGCTGCTGCTGTTCCTGCTGGGCACTGGGCCCTCACTGCTGCTGCTGTTTCTGCTGCTCCCCTGGCTGGGCTAGACACCACCAGCCCCTCTCTCTGCTGTCTGTTTGCTGGCAGGCTAGTGGTTCCCCCCCACCTCAGTTACTGCTGTTACTCCACCTACAGCCCCTTGCGGGGGGGGGCTGCTGCCCTGCTTCCCAGAGAGGAGGAGAGTGAGGGACCCCAGCTCTTGTTGCTGAGATCAACACCATCTGAGCGGGGTCCCTCCTGCCTGGACGCCAGACCACCACCACCTGGAGCTGCTAGGGCTGCTGTGGCTGTTGCTGGGGAGCTGTTGGTGCCTGGAGGAGGAGGAGGAGGAGTAGAAGAGAACCACCTGCTGCTGGAGACTGTGTGAAGACCACTGTGGAGGGGGCTTTTCTGGACTGAGTCTTTTTCGAACTGTGCTCTTGTGGTGGGGGTTTGGACTGTGTCTGCTGGGGCACCGGGGGTGTGGCATGGAGCCTGCCCCCAGTCCGTCCGTGTCCCCCTTCGGCCCCACCACCATCGTTGCCCCCTCCACCACCCCCGCTGGCTGTTTTCCTTCTGCTTTGGACTCCTGCCTCTGGGTCTGAGCTGTTCGCCTGGCTCACCACGCCCACTTCCACCATTTGGGCCTGCAGCAGCAGCAGCCAACCATTGACTTTTTGGCACAAGTGCCTGTGGGTGCACCACCTCCCCCCTCCTCCTGGACTGATCCCCTGCCCTTTGCCACATTTGTCCACCCCACCTATTTCCCTCTGCTGCCTGATAGTTCTACCCCGGCCCTGTAGCTGTCCCCGTGGTCCCTCTACCCCAATCTCAGCTCGCCCTTTCCCCCCACCCTGTGCTCCCCCAGCCCTGATCGGTCCCCCCCATGCGCCCACGCTCCCTCTCAGGTGCTTGTGCCCTTCCCCATTTGGTTTCCCCTTGTTCACTGCACTCCCCCCTCTGCCGTTGCTCCCTCGCTCCGCTAGTGCAACTGGAGGAGCCGGAACCCCCCTCTGCGTTGGTGCCCTGAAACAATCCCACCCTTAGTCCTTGGTTGCTCCCTACGCCCCTTTAGCCTTCCCCTTCTGGCGCCCTCCTCCCCTGCCTGCAGCCTAGCGGGGAACGGTGGCCGCCTCCTCTCCTTCCCCTCCCCTCGCTGTTTGTCCCCCTCCCCGCTCTCGTTATGGCGGGGGACGCGGCGGGGAAGACCCCTCGCGATGCTTCCACCGCCCCTTCTCCACCTGCCCCCGTGTCCACTGCCCAAGCCTCTACCTCGACCACCGCTGCCGATCCACCTACCACCGCCCCTGCTGGGGCACCGGCGGCGGTGAGTACTGGGGAGATCTCCGTTGCTGCCACGTCTCTCGCCCCTTCTGATTCGGGGGGAGCCCCCCCAGCCGGTGGGAAGGGTCGGGGTGGGAAGAAGGGTAAGGGCCCAGCTAGAAAGGCCAGGCCCTCCATGGCGGAGACTGCCCCCGCTGCCGCAGCCCCGCTACCGGCTGCGGCGTCCCTCCCCGCTGTTCCCTCCACCAGCTCTGCAGGTGTCCCTCCCCTGGCCCCCAGGGCGTACACCCAGGTGGCGGCGGCCCCCCCGCCTGCCGCTGCTCCTCCGACTGCCGCTTCCGCCAACATCTACAGCGGCCGGGGCCCCTTTCCCACTTTGACCAGGAAGCATGGCGTCTGTTGCCTCCTGGTGCCCACCTCGCCCCACATGGAGACCTACGTGCGGGCGTTGGCCAGGGTAGTGGGGCCCACGGCCATCGTGGCGGCCTCCAAAATGTACGGGAAGGTGGTTTTCTTCCTGGCATCGGAGGCTGCCGCCCAGGAGGCGGTAGAGACAGGCCTGGCGGTGGGGGGCGTGTTCGTCCCCCTGGAGCCGTTGGAAGACCTGGGGGTCCGCTTGATCTTGACCTCCGTCCCTCCCTTCCTGCCCAATGCCGCCCTGCTGCCCGCCCTTTCTGCCCTGGGACGCCCCATCTCTGTCATCAGCCCTCTCCCCTTGGGCTGCAAGGACCCCGCCCTCCATCATGTTCTCTCGTTCCGCCGGCAAGTGCAGCTTCAACTGCCGCCGGCGGCACGTGGCGGAGAGGCGCTCGAGGGGTCCTTTCTGGTCCCTTACCAGGGAGCCCACTACCGGGTGCATTACTCAACGGTGGAGGCCTGGTGCTACCTCTGCCGGGCGATGGGGCACGTCCGGAGGGACTGTCCCTTGGCCCAGCACGGAGCAGCGTCCGGGACCCCCGAGCCCCGGCAAGGCGCCGGCCCTGTCATCACCGGTCCCCCTAGCTGCCGGCACCCGAAGCTGCCCCTCCTCCTCCTTCTCGGTCCACCTCTGTGGAGGAGGGTGTGGCGGGGCTACCGCCGGACGTGGGAGAGGGCTCGTCCCAGGGGGAATCCTCCCCGGTTTCTGCTGTCCCACCACTGCCTCCCCGAGTCCCTGAGCCATTGCCCTTGCCCCCCGAGCCGACCCCTGTTAGCCAGCCCCCGGATGATGCCATGGAGGGCTGGTCCTTAGTGCAGGGGAAGCGGGGCAAGCGGAAGGCTCGAGTTTCTTTACATCCTTCGGATTCGGAGGCCCCCCGGAAGAGCAGGAAGGGGGGCGCCGATGTCGAGTCTTCCGCCTTGTCCCCTGATGACTCCCAGTTTGTGGTGCCGGCTGGGGATGCCGTGGCAGCACCGGAAGGTGACACCGCCCCTCCTCCGGGGTCCCTTCCCGTGGATGCCCCCGAGGGAGCCTCTCTCGCCCCCTTCCCACTTGGCGCCTCTGAGAGCGCCGCGGTGGGTATCGCCTTGGGTGCTGGCGGGGAGGGCCCTGGGGTGGTGGACTGTGATCTCCCTCCCATCTACACAGAAATCGAGGCCCTGGGTTTGACCCCGGTCACGCAGGGGGAGGACGACCCTCTGCCGGCGGGCCTCGATCTGGGCGACCTCACTACATCCCCCCTGTCCCCAGGTTCCTTTCCCCTACCCGCTGTTTCTGCTCCCACCTCTGAGGGTCCCCTGGAATCTTCCCTCGACTCGGCTGCGGGTGGCACTCTGTTGGCGGCTGCCGAGCCCCTTAGGGCGACGGCCAGTGCCCCACTGCCGAGACCCGCTTCCCAGGGGATGTCCCTCTTGGGTGTGGAGGACCCGCCCTCCTTCCTCAGCGGGACCCCATTGACCACCATCTCTCTCTGGATGCCGAGGCTGCCGCACGTGCCACAGTGGCTGAGCCCGGCATTGTTAGGGGTCCTCTGCCCACTTCCCAGATCCTTGAGCCTGGCCAGGAGGAGCCACCTTCTGGCGTCTCACCTATGGAGGCTCCGGATCCTGCCTCTACCTCCTTCCCGGATTCTCTCCCTGATCCCCTCCCTACTCCTGTTGGCTCTGTCCTTGTCCCCCCCACTTCCTGTGATGCCAGTGCCACCCCTGGGAATACCTCCCAGGGAGCGGGTTCACTAGTTCTTTCCTGTCCCGACCCCCCAGGGGCTGCTGTTCTCCTTCCACCGCCCCTTCTTGAATCTGGGAGCGGGGCGGGTCGTGTGGCGTCGGTCCATCTGCTGCCACGTTGGGGATCTGTCCCCTGCCTACCCGCCTTGGTGGGCCACGGGGCTGTGACGGGGGCCCCACTGGGGGCCAGTCATCGATCAGTGACCCCACCCCCCCATGCGCTGAGGGAGGAGCTACGGGAGTTCCTCGAGGACGTCCGTGGCTCCCGGAACAAAGTCCATCTTGCGCTCCAGCGGTGGGGGGATTTCCATCAGGTCCTCCGGGCCGCGAGGGCCCTCATGGGGGAGGGTAAGAGGACTGGGAAGCAGGCCGCCACGGCCTACCGGCGGGTCCGTGTCTTCCGTGACTCCTTACTCACCTTCGGGGTTGGTCACGGATTGCTGCGCGGCCTGCCGGAGGCCGTGGGCGTGTCTGCCAGCGAGGATCGCCCCCAGCCCTCCTCATGGCGCCGATCATCCTTGCCACCTTAAACACCCGAGGCTGTAGGTTGGGTCTCCGCAGGAGCCAGGTGCTCTCCTTCCTTCGGGAGGGGGGGTACTCTGTGGTTTTCCTGCAGGAGACCCATACGGATCCGGCCACTGAAGCTAGCTGGCGGCTGGAGTGGGGGGACGGGGCCTACTTTAGCCACTTCTCTGTCTGCGCAGCTGGAGTGGCGACCCTGTTCTCCCCCGACCTACGGCCCGAGGTGCTAGGGGTCACCGAGGCTGTGCCGGGTCGCCTGCTGCACCTCCGGGTCCGCATGGAGGGGCTTGTGGTTAATCTCGTCAACGTTTACGCCCCGACATCGGCCCCGGAGAGGCTATGTTTTTATCAGCAGGCATCCGCCTTCCTCGGCTCCCTGGATCCTCGTGAGTGCCTGGTCCTGGGAGGGGATTTTAACACCACCCTCGAGGAACGGGACCGCTCGGGGACCGAGCAGTGCCTGGCAGCTGCGGACGTCCTCCGGGAGATTGTTGACCGCCACTCCCTGGTGGACGTCTGGCACGACCACCACCCAGACGACGTCTCGACGTTCACCTTCGTCTGGGTGGAGGCCCATCGGTCGTGCCACTCCCGGCTGGACCGTATTTACCTGTCATGTTTCCACCTTTCACGGGCCCACTCCTCCAGCGTTCGGCCGGCCCCCTTTTCGGATCACCACCTTGCCACCGTGACGGCCTCTCTCTGCGCGGAGAGGCCGGGGCCGGCCTATTGGCACTTTAATAATAGTTTGCTGGAGGATGCGGGCTTCGTGGCGTCCTTCCGGGAGTTCTGGCTGGCCTGGCGAGGGCAGAGGCGCGCCTTTTCCTCGGCGCGGCGGTGGTGGGATCTGGGGAAGGTGCGCGCCCGGCTCTTCTGCCGTGACTACACTCGGGGTGCTGGCCGACGGAGGGATGCGGTGATAGGGCAGTTGGAGCGGGAGGTCTTGGAGCTGGAGAGGCGTCTGGCCGTCAACCCCGAGGATCCATCCCTCTGCGGAGCGTGCCGGGAGAAGCGGGAGGAGCTCCGGGCCCTCGAAGACCATCGGGCCCGGGGTGCTTTTGTTCGATCCCGCATCCACCTCCTTCGGGAGATGGATCACGGCTCCCGCTTCTTCTACGCCCTGGAGAAAAGGAGGGGGGCCAAGAAGCACGTCACCTGCCTCCTGGCGGAGGATGGCACCCCCCTCACGGATCCGGCGGAGATGTGCCAGAGGGCCAGGGCCTTCTACACCACTCTTTTCTCCCCGGATCCGACCGATCCTAACGCTTGCAGAGTGCTCTGGGACGGGCTCCCGACGGTCAGCACGGGCGACCGGGACCGGCTAGAGCTGCCTCTCACTCTGGCCGAGTTCTCGGAGGCCCTCCGTCACATGCCCACCAATAAATCTCCGGGCTTGGACGGGCTGACCGTGGAGTTCTACCGCGTGTTCTGGGACGTCCTTGGCCCAGACCTAGTCACCATCTGGGCCGAGGCTTTGCAGAGCGGGGTCCTCCCTCTCTCATGCAGGCGAGCCGTGCTGGCCTTATTGCCGAAGAGGGGGGACCTCCGCGACTTACGGAATTGGCGTCCCGTCTCGCTCCTCAGCACGGACTACAAAATTGTTGTGAAGGCCATCTCGATGCGGCTAGGGTCCGTGCTGGCGGACGTGGTCCATCCAGACCAGACCTACACCGTCCCGGGCCGCACCATCTTTGATAACTTGTATCTGGTCCGGGACCTTCTGGAATTGGGGTGTAGGGATGGTCTGTCGTTCGCCCTCTTGTCCCTGGATCAGGAGAAGGCGTTCGACCGGATGGATCACGGGTATCTCCTGGGCACTCTGCGAGCGTTCGGCTTCGGACCCCTGTTTGTGGGTTTTCTCCAGGTGCTGTACGCTTCTGCGGAGTGTCTGGTCAGGCTCAACTGGACCCTAACCGAGCCGGTCAGCTTCGGGCGGGGAGTGCGGCAGGGGTGTCCCCTCTCGGGCCAGCTGTACGCTCTGGCGATCGAGCCCTTCCTCTGTCTCCTCCGCAAGAGGTTGACGGGGTTGGTGCTTCAGGAGCTGGGGCTGCGGCTGGTCCTGTCGGCATACGCTGACGATGTGCTCCTCGTGGTCCAGGACCCGGGCAACTTGGCGCGGGTGGAGGCTTGCTAGGCTGTGTACTCGGCGGTCTCCTCCGCCCGGGTCAACTGGGTCAAGAGCTCTGGCCTGGTGGTCGGGGACGGGTGGCAGGCAGGCTCCCTCCCACCCGCGCTTCAGGCCATCCGGTGGAGCGCGGGTCCGCTGCTCTATCTCGGCGTTTACCTTTCTGCCACACATCCGTCTCCGCCGGAGAACTGGCAGGATTTGCAGGGCAGGGTGACGGAGCGGCTCCGGAAATGGACAGGACTACTCCGGTGCCTCTCCCTTCGGGGGAGGGCACTGGTGCTTAATCAACTGGTCCTGTCCATGCTCTGGTACCGACTCAACACCCTGGTCCTGGCCACGGGTTTCCTGGCCAACCTCCGGACGGTGATTCTGGAGTTCTTTTGGCCAGGCACGCACTGGGTCTCTGCAGGGGTCCTCCACCTGCCCCTGGAGGAGGGGGGGCAGGGCCTGAACTGCTTACGCGCTCAGGTCCATGTCTTCCGCCTCCAGGCCCTGCAGAGGCTCCTGTTTGGTGCGCGTAGTCCAGCGTGGAGCGTATTGGCGCACGCCTTCCTCCGCCACTTCCGAGGGCTCCGATACGACCGGCAGCTCTTTTACCTCCATCCGAGAGGTCTTCCGCGAGACGTCTCCGGGCTGCCGGTCTTCTACCAAGACCTCCTCTGGACCTGGAAGCTCTTTTCAATGACCAGGTCCGTGGCGGCCACCGTGGGGGTTGACCTCCTCGCGGAGCCCCTGCTACACAATCCCCAGCTTCGTGTGCAGGTGGCGGAGTCCCCCACGGTGTGCCAGAGGTTGGTCTCGGCGGGAGTCACCAGGGTCGGAGACCTCCTGGACTACGACCGGGGAGACTGGCTGGATCCCCTGACGCTCGCTCAGCGCATGGGGCTCTCCAGACCTCGTACTCCCCAGCGCGTACTTCAGGAGGTGAAGGCCGCTTTACTGCCCGCTGCTCGGGCTTACCTCGACCGGGTCCTGCGAGAGGGCATGCCCCGCCCACCCTCCACCCCAGGCCCCGTGGACATTTTTATCAGGCCCCTGCCCCGTGGACCCAATCGGCTCCCTCACCCTTTCACTGCCAGCCGGCTGCATGATCTGCAGCCGGTTTTGTTCCAGACCGCGCCACGGAAACATCTGTACTCGCTCGTGCTCCATACCCTTCACTACCTCACCCTCACGTCCTGCCCCGATACCAAATGGCAGGACCTCCTGCCGCCTCTCGAGGGTGAGGAGCCCCGGTGGGCCAGCTTGTACTCTGCCCTGGTCCCGAGGCCCGCCAGGGATATCAGTTGGTGGCTCCTTCACGGAGCCATGAGCACGGGCGTGTACTTGGCGCGGTTCACATCTGTCCCTAGCACCTGCCCTTTCTGTTGGATTAATAAACCAGAACCACCTGCTGGACCATTGGCTATGAAAGGAGATGTGAGTTATGCTTTACCCCAAACTCCTCCTCAACATACATCCTCACCCCAGGAGCACAGGAATAGTCATTCTACATCATACTACACACAGGCTTGACAAAGCCCTGGCTGCGATGATTTAGTTGAGAATTGGTCCTGCTTTGAGCAGGGGGTTGGACTAGATGACCTCCTGAGGTCCCTTCCAACCCTGATATTCTATGATTCTATGATCAAACCAGTGGTCCATCTAGTCCAATATATCATATCTCTGCAGGTGTCCAGTAGCAATAAAAGTAGCCCATACCTTCATAGAAAGATTCAAGAAACCTTGTAATGGATAAGTATGGAAAAGCTTGCCCAACAAACCCAGTGTAGGCCTAGGACCTGCAGGTAACTTCCTCAATTACAGCTCCCAGATCACTGTGCATGATCAGTAACTACTCCATATAGAATTCCTGCCCTTCTCTAACCCATGGCAGCAGGCCCAGCTTGCAAGCATAGAATTTTTAGCACCTCTACTACAGCTGCATGTAGTTCTTCCAAAGTGTTAATGCTGTGATAGGATAATCAGGACTCCAATCCTTGTATCTTCATATCAGGAGGGTCATGCCACATGCTTCAACATACTCTCTCCTAAACAACAGAACCACAACCTCACAGGCATTTCTGTGGACTGTGGAGAGACAGGAATAAATTAGAGAGGCTACTCCCCTCTTTTTGTACTCTCTCTGAACCGTTTGTGCCAGCTTTTGTTACCCTCATGCAGGAAACATTTCACCTTGTGTGACATGCAATGTTTATATCTTGTACCCATTTGGAACAATTTGCTCTTGTTTGTTACCATAGAAATCCATAAAGATGAAAAAGCCTGAAGAAGAGCTCTGTCAGTGAAAGAGACAAGCTTTACACCTAACAGAAGTTGGTCCAATAAAAGATATTACCTCACACACTTTGTCTCTAGAATATTGGTGGCATGTTGTTTTTCTAACATGAAGGTAAATGGCAAGCAGTACTGTAAGAATTGCCACACAGTGCATTTAATCCTACAATTCTCTTTTTTACTCCTCTTCCCACCTTCATTTTAGGTTTATTAGAGAAAAAAACAACACTGTCTTGTTCACAGTGTTGGTACATTATTTTTTAGCTGAGCATTCAATAATTCGTGAATGTTCAGACACTTTCAGAAAATGTCATGAACATTTATCAGGTTGCTATAATCATGCATTTGTTCTTGACAGTTCATGAATTAAAAGTTCCTGAAAATTCATAAAGGTTTTATTAAAGGGTTCATGACCATCCACATACTTGAAATGTCTCATTTTATTTTCATAGTCTGACATGAAATATTTATGAACATTTCTCCTGGGGATAGAGTTCTAATTTAGCAGACAATAACTGACAGATTATTGACGACTCCGGTCACACGGTTAACTTGTAAGTATGCAGTTAATATAATTGTTCTCTCCTTTAAGATAAAATTGATGCACTTTTTCTACTGGGTCTGACACTCACCATATGCTAGTATCATTCCTTAAGAAGCTCAGAGTGGACCTTTACCTCATTTTGATCATACTTTTATCTTGTAACCAATTAGGAAGACTGAACATAACATTTATTGCATCTAATCATCTCCCATAGTGTTGGGGTTTGGGTTTTTTTTGGTTCCGTACACCATTTTAACACAGCTGCCCACACAAAGACAAAAGAGTACTTAAATGCTTTGAACAGAATTAATTTCCTCCTGCTGCCTTGTGATTAAATTTTAAATAAAGTTGTGCTGTTCTTTGGTCAGATGATTTAATAAAGACTTTTTAACCAGCAGTTCTGTATTGTTTTCCTGAGCAGCATCTGAATGTCAAGCTATACCGGTTGGACAGTCTGGCAAGGGGCTGAGCCACAGCCAATAATCATAGGAGAGAGCAATAAAAGAGAACTCTGGTTACCTAGGGAAGCCCCAGTTCCGGAAAACACTTAAGCAGGTGCTTAAATACCACTCACATCAAGTATTTAACCATACCACTGGTTAAATACTTTGCTTGTTCAGGACCAGAGTGAGGAATCCAATGGAATATTACACACATATGAAAAAGGGTCATGTAAAGGGGACACTCACCATCTGGTGTGCCCCCTGATGACTGAGTGTGGCTTAGCACCCTCTCTGGGCCCTTGCATCCCCTGTCAATGGTCACTCTAAGCCTGGGGTGGCTTGCCCCTTTTCATTCAGCCCTCCAGACAGATCAATAATAGTCCCACCCTTTCCTGGGTGATAAGGAGTACAATAAAGCCAGGGCCTGCTCCAGGCACCAGCATTCCAAGCTGGTGCTTGGGGCGGCAATCTGCAAGGGGTGGCAGTCCCTGTTGTTTTTCCCCCTAGCAGCAGCCAAATTGCCGCCGCGGACAGCGAGGGCAGTCTGTGTGCCCTTAGGGTGGCAGGTGCATTTCTGCGTTGGCGGTAACTTGGCAGCAGCTTCTACGTTTAGCTGTCCGCAGTGGCTTCAGCTAAACATAGAAGCTGCCACCAAATTGCCGCCACCGCTGAAACACGCCTGTCACCCTAAGGGGCACACGGACTGCCCTCACCCCTGCGGTGGCAATTTGGTACTCTGCTTGGGGCGGTGAAAACTGTAGAGCGGGCCCTGAATAAAGCAGAAAACTAATGACCCTATCCCAGGCCTTTGGCCCCACCCTGTGCTTGATGGTTCTTAGTCCCCCCTTTGTGTCAGGGATTTTTTTACCTGCCCTTCCTAGAGGGTTGCCAGCCCTCATCTCTGGGTTCTGTCCCAGGGGCTCTGTATTAAGCAGCTAATATTTGCTTTTGCAGATTTACTGCTGTTTTCCTGGACCCCTTCTTATCTTAAAGCTGATGCACAGCCCTTTGGGGCTCCCTGACACCAGACAGCCCCTCAGCGGCTGGGCCTCCTACAGCTATCTGTAAGGTTTTTCCTTAAGTTTGTTTTCTTGAGATTTCCTGCTTTCTTCAGTTTCCTGGGAGCTGAGCTCAGCTCACCTCAACTCCTTTCTTCTCCTCTGCAGTCTCCTTTCTCTAGGAGGCTTCTCTTTCTAGAAGCAGACTTTTATCTCAGTTGTTGCTCATCAGCCACTTAATCACACCTGGGGAATTAACTATTCTGCCCCTTAACCCCTTGGTGATTGCTACAGTTTGGGATTTACACCCCCTCCATTATGGGTCATTAAAGTTCAAAGGATTTTAACTAAAAAAACCCTGGAAGTATAATATGATATGATTAGTATAGTATAGTATAGTATTCAGCAACAGTTGGAAGGCTCTCCGAACATTCAGAACACCTTCCAGGAATTGTAAGGGTAAATTAAGAGTTCATATTTAAAGGGATACTTTATGCAACTCTTTCATGTGTCTCCAAATGTTTATTAAGTATCAGAGGGGTAGCCGCATTAGTCTGGATCCAGGGCCGGTGCAACCATAGGCAACCTTGGCGGTCGCCTAGGGCACTGGGATTTGGGGGGGCGTCATTTTCTTCAGCAGCCCCAGTCGCCGCCGGAATATAGGCAGAAGCAGCTGGGGCAGGGAAGCGCAGGCAGGGCCACATGCAGCAAGTTACGAAGGGCCGCAAGCAGGGGAACTCCCCGCCCCAGCTCACCGCTGCTCCGCCTCCTCCCTGAGCACACCGGGGGCAGGGGTGAGCTGCTTCACTTCTCCTGCCTCCCAGACTTGTGGCGTCAATCAGCTTAGGTGCTGCAAGCCTGGGAGGCGGGAGAAGTGAAGCAGCAATGGTGTGCTCAGGGGTGCTCGTGCGCGGAGCAGGGGTGAGCTGGGGCAGGGGGGGCACCTCAGGGCAGAGCAGGGGAGCTGCCGAGGGGGGAGGCGCCTGAGGGAGGGGGTGCGGGGATGGCGCAAGGTGGAAGTTTCGCCTAGGGCGCGAAACATCCTTGCACCGGCCCTGTCTGGATCTGTAAAAGCAGCAAAGAGTCCTGTGGCACCTTATAGACTAACAGATGTATTGGAGCATGAGCTTTTGTGGGTGAATACCCACTTCATCAGATGCATGTCGGATGCAAATGTTTATTGTATTTTTTCCAACTATACCTACCGCCTAATATTAATTTCTCCATTAGCAAAGTGTTAGATAATTTAGTCAGCCCCCTATTTAAGTTGGCGAGAGCACTGACTTCCATTTTATAAGAATGATTCTTTTTGCCATTTATAAGTACTATTTTGTATTATTTATTAGTACTTTCAGTTCAGCCAATAATCTTAACCATTTTTTTAGGGCTCCTTTCTGTTAGCCTATATGTTGCTATTGTGGTATTCTTTGGGTTTTAACACACTGACACTCCAAAATGGATGTCCCTTGTTACACAAAACAGAATGAGACATGCCTTTGTCACACAGGCCAGGTATATAAGTCCTTAGGAAATAGTCATGTTTCTTAATTTCCTGGGAAAGCTGGCCAATTTTGGTGTGGCCACTAGGGGTACCAGTGATGTTAGAAAGTCTTGACCACTACGTGGAGGGGTTGGGTTTGAATTTCTGCCATAGGGAGTTCCACCCACAGTTAGATTTCACTTCCTTTGAGATATTTAGAGTGCTGAGGGGAGTACCTCTACTTTGCTGCTGGGACCCATCTTTTCTCCTAACCCAGAAAGCAGCAATAGAAGCTGGGCCAGAGTGGTTTCAACATAGCTAGGAGATGAATACTAGGGGGCAAGAACAGTGGGACTCTGCAGCGCCTCAAAAGGTGGCTTCCTCAAACAGCTAGTATGGAAGCTAAGAAAGGGACAGAGTGATAAGGGTGTCCAGGTGTCTGGTTTTGATGTAAGGGGCAGCCAAGGGGCCCTGCGCACTGCCCCCATGTAGAAGCCAGAGGGGAGACATGCCGCTGCTTCCGGGAGCCGCTTGAGGTAAGTGTTGCCTGGAGCCTCCAGCCCTGACCCCCTCCTGGGCCCCAACCCCCTGCACCAGCCCTGATCCCCCCAATCCCAGCCCAGAGCACACTTCTGCACCCCAAACCCCTCATCTCCAGTCTCACCCAGAGCCTACACCCCCATCCGGAGCCCTCACTCCCCCCTGTACCCCAACCCCTTTCCCCAGCCTAGATCCCCATTCCACATTCTGAAGCCCTCAGCCCCAGCCCAGAACCCTTCTAAACCCCAAATCCCTCCTCCCTGGCCCCACCTCAGAGCCCATACCCCCAACTGGAGCCCTCATCCCCTCCCACACGCTAGCCCCCTGTGCAAGCCTGGTGAAAATGAGTGAGTGAGTGAGGGTGAGGAGAACAAGCGAGAGAAAGAGGAAGGGGGATGGAGTAAGCATGGGAGGGGCCTCAGAGGAGGGGCAGGGTAGAGTAGAAAGTCAGCAACCCTAAGAGTAATAGAGACAGGTAGGCTCATTTTTAATGGAAGGATCTCTTCTCAAATGACACGGTCTAAATGGAGGCCAGCAGGTGCCTCAGCGCCTCAGGTTCCTTTAATAGTACTTGCCTCCAGTACCTCAGTAAAATTTACTGAGGATGGGTTGTCCTTTAGCCTTAAGGGTTAGGCAGCCCCTCTGTGGCTAAGAGGAAATTTGTTTAAGTTCTAAAACCAAACTAGAGAGGATAACCACCCTGAGGACAGAGCAGCAGACTGGTGCTCTGGAGACCTGTGTTCTAATCCCAGTTCTGTTTTTTGGCAAGTCCTACAAATGCTTGGCCTCAGTTCATTCATCTGTAAAATGAAGAGAACACTCCTCTATCTCACTAGGAATACAGAGGCCAAATTATACACCTAAGATTAACCAGTGGTTTTACCCCTCTGAAACTTCATTGGCTTCAATGGAGTTACTCTAATTTACACCAGCATAAATCAGAACACAATAAGATCCTTTATCCTTGTTGAAGCCATGAACCTTGCCATTCTGTCATCGCAGATGGAAATCAAAGGCTTTCATTGAGTATCTGAAAATTAAAATTTAAAAAATAAGTGAGCAAAACTAGCCAAATTACAACAAATTTCATGTGAATGATTGGACATGGCCAACAGCCCATTTCTGCAAAATTCCTCTGTTCCCACAGGAAAAGATATGCTTATTTCATCAAGATTTCCTCAAGCAATCCAAAAAACACCTCTACTAATTATTCTGTTTTCTCTATTTCATTTCCTGTGTATATATTTGGAAAATTCCTTTACTTTGTTTACTCGTTATATTGATAAACACAGCTAGATTTGCCTTATCTTTCCAGAGCAGTGGGTCTTCATGCACACATTTTCACAATTAGTATTTCAGGGCAGATATCTGCTTTCAGAACTGCTCAGTTAATCTTACATACCGTATTAACTTGCTACATGCTACACATATTTTTACATTAAAACAGTAATATCACTGCAATGGGTTTCCAATAGCAGACTGGAGTTGCTTAGTCTAGCTTTAAATTCTACACTTGAATTGCGAACCGACAATGCAATTTAAATATTAAATATTCTGCTGTGAACTGACTAGTAGGGTCGCCAGCAGGTGTCTGGTTTTCAACCAGTACACCTGGTTGAAAAGGGATTCTGGTGGCTCGAGTCGGCAGCGCAGCAGAGGACCGGGACTAAGGCAGGCTCCCTAACTGTCCTAGCTCCATGTGGCTCTCAGAAGCAGCCACAAGCCCCTAGGGACTGGGAGGCTCTGCATGCTTCTCCAGCCCCAGTGCCGGTTCCACAGCTTCCATTGGCCAGGAACTGCGACCAATGGGAGCTCTGAAGAGCGGTACCTGCCAGCACAAAGGCAGCACACGGAAACTCCCTGGCTGCCCATGGCCTAGAGGCCACAGGGACCTGGTGGACACTTCCTTGGAGCTGTGGTAAGTGTCACTAGGACCCCACACCCTCTCCCGCACCCCAACCCCCTGCCCCAGCTCGTAGTTCCCTCCAGTGCCCCAAACCCCTCATCCCTAGCCCCACCCCCAGACCGAGCCCTCACCCCCCTGCAGCACCTGCTATACCCCAAATCCCTGATTCCCAGCCCCACTCTAGAGTGTGCACCCCCAGCCCAGAGCCCATATCCCCTTCCACAGCCCAACTTCCTGCTCCAGCCCTGTGAAAGTAAGTGAGGGTAGGGAAGAGCTAGCAATGGAGGGAGGGGGATGGAGGGAGGGGGCGGGGCCTTGGAGAAGGGGCGGTGCAGCGCTGTTCAGTTTTGTGTGATTAGAAATTTAGCAACTCTACAGACTAGTAGTAAAATATGTGACCAATCCTGAAGCCCATATCTGACAACTAAGGGAGTTTGGCTGAGTAAGAACAGGGTAAAGAATTCAGTAATAGTACTGTGTACTTTTTGTTGTCGAAAGAGAATACATATTTTGATGATAGTCTCTTAATTATTGATTATGGTTATTTGTGAAATGCCAACAGTATATCTAGCCCTGTACAAGATACAGAAAGAGACATGGTCCGGGCCACAAAGAACTTACTGCTTAACATCAGGTTTAGCTGAAAAGATTTAGAAGTGCAGTTCAAGTAAACATCCAAGTGTCCAGAGGTTTGATTCTGGTTTCATTGCACTAAGTTTACACTGGTGCAACCATATTGGTTTTAGTGGAATTACTACTGAACTACTCCTCAGCAGAAGCAAGCTCCTGATGTTTATCCAAAAAGTATCTGAACCTCCTGACTCTACTTCAGTGGCCTGGAAATATCATGAGCTTTCCAGTATGTCCTGCTTCTGGAGGGGACAGAAGGGTCACAAGAAAAGTTGGCAGTATTTCAACACTTTTGCTCCTCTTTATTCTTGCTGAAACCCAGAAACAAAAGTGGAAGTTAATCAAATTAGAGCTGGATGAACAGGGGAGAAAAGTTATTCATGGACACTTTGGCAAGTTAGAGACTGAATTTTCATTTGCCACTTTCACACTCGATTTCATGAACATTTGTGGGAATGAAATTTTGTTTATACAAATGTTTGCAGAATATGAATTTTAAACCCATTGCCATTGGCTATTTGGCTGCAGGTAACAAATTCATTCTGGGCAGCAATAGTATTATTACTGTTCCCCCCCCCCAGTTCATTTGTCAAAATTAACTGCTGGCTGTTTGCTCCTGATGGTTTATTATTATTTGTATTATCATAGCACACAGCAGCCACAGCCATTGAACAGAACCCCACTGTACTAGACGCTGTACAAGCACAGAAGAAGATAGTCCTGTGATGGGATGGATCACAGAATCCCCCTTGGGAACTGCCAACTGATGTGCCAAGACTACTTCTGCCCCTGCTTTCCCTGCCAGCTCAGGACTCCAGCACCCTGTCTTGTTGAGCCAGACACACCTGTCTGCTCCAGCACAGACCTAGAGTCTGAACCACATGCCCCAAAGCTGCACACTTAACTGAAAGCAGCTTACAGAAGTGTTCCTCTCTTTAACACTTAGATGCCCAACTTCCAATGGGGTCCAAACCCCAAATAAATCTATTTTACCCTGTCTAAAGCTTATACAGGGTAAACTCATAAATTGTTTGCTCTCTATAGCACTGTTTCCCCCCTCCCCAGTATTAATACGTACTCTGGGTTAATTAATAAGTAAAAAGTGATTTTTATTAAGTACAGAAAGTAAGATTAAATGGTTCCAAGTAGTAGCAGACAGAACAAAGTGAATTACCAAGTGAAATAAAATAAAACATGCAAATCTAAGCCTAATATAGTAATACAACTGAGTACAGTGTGATGGGGCAAGGTCAGATGGCTACAGTAAAGTACTGAGGAACAGATATGTTAGCACCAGGCTAAACAAATCTCCAGTACTATGGTAACCAAATGACAGTTGCTCCAGGTTAATCAAGGCACCTGGGGCCAATTAAGATCTTTCTAGAAGGCAGTGGAGATAGCTACATTGATTGGCTGCAGGTGTTCTAATCAAGGCAGGCTAATCAGGGCACCTGGTTTAAAAAGGAGCTCACTCCAGTCAGGTGGGGAGGAGCCAGAGGAGAGGAAGTGTATGTGAAGAGCTGGGAGCAAGAGGTGCAAGGAGCTGAGACTGAGAGAGTGTGCTACTGGAGGATTGAGGAATTATCAGACAATCAAGCATTATCAGACACCAGGAGGAAGGTCCTGTGGTGAGGCTAAAGAAGGTGTTTGGAGGAGGCCATGAGGAAGTAGCCCAGGGAGTTGTAGCTGTCATGCAGCTGTTACAGGAGGTACTATAGACAGCTGCAATCCACAGGGCCCTGGGTTGGAACCCAGAGTAGAGGGTGGGCCTGGGTTCCCTCCAAACTTCACAACTCCTGATCAGACACAGGAGGCATTGACCCAGACTGTGGGTTCCACCAGAGGGGAAGATCACTGAGGTGCGCAAATCCACCAATAAGCACAGGACCCACCAAGGTAAAGGAGGAACTTTGTCACAACAGAAAATCTCACCCTGAGAGATGTTTCAATAGGTTTCTTTCACAGGCTGAGTACAGTAATTTCCCCTGGTACAGCTCTTGTTCCAGCTCAGGTGGTAGCTAGGGGATTCCTCATGATGGATCCTCTTCCTCCTTTGTTCTCTTCCACTCCTTTATATATTTTTGCATAAAATATATAAAGGGAATCCTTTGTCCCTCTCTGGGTTCCCAGCCCCTTCTTCTCAATGGAAAAGCACCAGGTTAAAGATGGATTCCAGTTCAGGTGACATGATCACATGTCACTGTAAGACTTCATTACCCACTTGCCAGCACACATGCATACAGAGAGACTTACAAGTAAAACACAGCCATCTGCAGTCAATTGTCCTGATTAATGGGAGTCATCAAGATTCCGAACCACCATTAATGGCCCGCACTTTGCATAATTACAATAGGTCCTCAGTTATATTTCATATTTCTAGTTTCAAATACAAGAGTGGTACGTTCATACAAATAAGATGACCGCACTCAGATTATAAGCTTTGTAATGATACCTTACAAGAGATCTTTTGCATGAAGCATATTCCAGTTACATTATATTTAAACTCATTTGCATAAAATCATAGAGTGCAATGTCACAGGTCCCTCCCATAAAGGTAGGGCCCAGGGTAGGATTTTCCCTTGGTATCTTCCTAAGGCTAAAAGTGTCATTTGTACTTTAACTGACACTTCTCTCTATTGCTATCCTGTGTGCTGATGATCAGATAAGGACAAATACAAACAGAATAACACTTAGGGTGGAATTTTCAAAAGCACCTGAGTTCCTCAGGAGCACAACTCTCCTGGGACTTTTGCTCCTAAGTGGTTTAGATGCTTTAGAAAATCTCACCATTATTTAATGTATGGCAGGGACACACTTCATCTCAGTTTGTCCTATCAGATCAGATGATTTGCCCATCTTATTTGATGTACCTCCAGCTGTGGTTTGTAGCCAATACTGCTGAGGAAGGTCAACTACCCATCCTCATATATTGCATCTAATATTTTCTATTTTTAAAAAACTGCAAATTCAAACATTTTTAATTTTAAGATTTGTCAAAATGTGTATCTTTTTCATGCTTAAGGAAACACTCTGAATTTGAAACAGACTGTTTGGTTTGAGCTGAATTTTTTAACAGTTGACTTTTCCTTTTACAAACCCTTATGCTGCATGCTTTCCTTTACAAACACCTGACAGTCTTTGCCTGTGATGAACTGCAATTGAGCTCTTCTCTTGTTTAGGCTTTACTTCAGTGTCACTCTAGCAAATTCTATTCACAGAAACAACTACATTTCAAGTGGACAAAAGACCCTCTTGACTTCCTGTCCTCCCTTGAGCTTTCATGATACTGTCTGCTCCTGGTTCTTCTTTCACTTCTGATTCTTCTTCAGTCTCTGTTTTGGAGGATCTTCATTCAACCCATTGTACAATTATTATCAAGACATGGCCACTCATCACCTTGACCACTGGACCCATTTCTCCTACCCTTTACTTACCTGTCTGTTTTGTCTTTTAGATGGTAAGTTCTCAGGGCAGAAACCAAGCCTTGCTATATGTTTTTACATTCCAAGCATGTTGTGGACACTACTGGAAAGAGAGAGTATTTAAGGAAAGTGAATTCTGATCTATTCAACCCAAAAACCTAATTTTAAGCATTATATTTATCCAGTCCCCTGTGGTGTTGTAATAGGAATAAATATTTCCATATTTCTATTATCCTTCCCCTTCCATCTTCCTTTAGAAGACATAATTAATGAAGAAAAAGTGGAATAAAAAGGGCTTTTTACAGCCAAACAATTAAACTTATGACTCTACCTAATATAGTAGGGCTTAGGGGGGAAAGGAAGAAACACAATTAACTTGGAGATTAATACTTTCCTCCAGGAAAAGTGCTAGAGCTTCTCTCAGATATCAGAAGAGAGAAATATTTTTAAAATCAAATAATGTGAGCAGAAATGTACTAAAGTAATTAGCAGGATGGACTCACCTCTTCTCTCTCTCAGAAGTGGCAGTGAGAAGTGAAAGACAGGGCTTCTAACTACAGCTGGTGGCAAATGAACAGCTTTAGTGAACTTTTTTTTTAAAAAAATTGCACTGTTTTCATTCTTAAGGTTTTGAAACAATGAGTATTTTTATGATTTTGAATTTCACATTATCAATTTTTCCCCATTTTTCAAAATAAATCATAATTGTTAACAAAACCTTTCATTTACTAAAAACCCAGCTTTGATTTTAAACATTTGATAAACACTGAGAACATTTTCAATAATATGTTTGATGACAATTTTGTAAAAAAAAAGTGATAATTTTTCATGAAAAATCATTGTTGGAAAAGCAATTAAAAAAAATCCCTCTTTGTTTGAAAAATATTGACCTGCTGTAGTTACAACCCACGCACGCTGACATCGCCTCCAGTGGTCCCAAGTATGGGGTGATGCACTTCTTCTCTAAGCATCAGGTGCAGCAGTTAGATATACTTGTGTGGCAAGGGGCTTATAATGCCTCACCTCATATCTATACCTCAGAGCGTCGGAAGTAGAGTTCAAAACAAAAACCTGCCTCCAACTTCCCTCTGATGCAGCCTTGTAGGTGACATTTATATAAAATCACAGTACAGATTTAGGATACTACTCTGATATCTGTACACACTTTGAGGACTGGACCATGTTGCCTCTGCAAGTAGTCCGATTGATTTCAATGGAATTACTCACAGAACAGTAGTATTAAGCATGAGTATAGAGAGAAGAATTGCACACTTGGCATCAATGTACTCATTTTTAGAATCTTCAGACACAAATACATTTCTGGAAGTGTTCTTAAGAAAGCTACAAAATTATGGGATGATGTTGCTGGATTTTTAGTTCTCTTTTGGTTTTTATTCAAGCTGCTCTGAGCAATGTTTTTCTCCACAGTGAAGAAATAATAACACTATACGAAGTTGATTGATGTGGCAGAGTACAAATTTAATGGGGATAAAGCATGGCACAAAGGAGAAAGTTATTAATCCTCAATGACATTGGAATTCACCTTTGCTAAATTTCTTGTTCGGGATATAAAATATTTCTTTGTAGAGAGTGAACAAGGCTAATGTTTTGAAACTCAAAAATGAATTTATTTATAGAAGACTATTTATACAGTACTAATCCTTTAAAAATTCAACAGTAGATTCTTATGGTGGAAAGGCCTTGGTAAACATTTGAAAAAAAAAAAGTAATGTCCAACCTATGCACAATTATGCAGTCTATTATTCAACATAAACTACATAAGAAACATACAGCACGCAGTTTAAATGTAATGACATATGAGTGTCCATATAATTAGAATTTAATAGGCAGCACGAATAGGAAAGTAAGAGGAAAAACTAAACAAAGAACAACAGGAACCAAGAGCTTTTAAAGGTATTAAAGTTTGCTGTTCATTGATTTGTTTTAGCTTTCAATTATGTGCAGTGAGTTGAGAACCAGGAAAATGACTTACCATTCTGTATCTGCTTCTGAAAGGTGCTGGCCCCTCACATAAGGTGCCGAGTACCCTCAAACACCATTGGGCCAGATTGCAATACCTTTCTCACCTAAAGCTTTGTACCACCAAATAGTCCCATAAAAATCAGTGATTTTTTGGGACTATTTGTGGAACAAGTTACTATTTAATATGAACAAAGGTATCCCTATTTGGCCCACTGACACAGTCTCATATGTGAACTGGAGTAACGAGACATCCTTTGATACTATTACCATCTTATGTTCAGAATTATGGATCTCTTTGGCCTGGTCTGCACTGGGGGGTGTCAACGTAAGATATACAACGTCAGCTAAGGGAATAAAGTAGCTGAAGTTGACGTATCTTATTCAGACTTACCTCCCATCCTCATGGTGCGGGATCGATGGCCGTGGCTCCCCCCTCGACTCCGCTACCACCGCTCGAGTCCGCTATATTGTGTCTAGATGAGACACGATATTGATCCCCAATAAATCGATCGCTACCCGCTGATATGGCGGGTAGTCTGGATGTACCCTTTGTTTTTGCCTTCCAAATCCTCAAACAAAGACTCAATGGGAGTGCAAAACAAAATACTGAACAAACTTGAATCTTTTCTGTTATTATGACAGATATTAAAGGAAAAATTAAAAAATGGAATATGGCCATGACCTATAACACTGTACCATAGTGAACAGACTACAACTTTTATTAAACACAAGGGAGGGGCACTACCCACCCGTCACCCATACTCTCATGATTGATGCCAAACTTAAAAAAAAAAAATAAAGAAAAGCTAACACCACCACCACCACCATTTCATTAAAACCAATGTGAAAAGAAATTTCTCAAGGTTTTCGTTTTGATGCTATGCTTTTATTTAAAAAAATTACTCTTCCAAGTTTCCTAAAAGACTGATCTATCACCTCAAGACAGAAAATCAGCAGCAGCAGCTTCTACCAAATGTGGTCATTTATGGCTATATGCTATGGCCTATACCAAGGATTTATGCACCATTGATGTGGACATAGCGGCAAAATGAGGGTAGACACATGCATGGAATTAAGTGGCAGCCTGTAACTTTTATTAAACCTTAACACAAGGGAGGATGCTAACTACCCATCACCTATACTCCACTATATCAGGCATTTAACTGGTTCCAGTGCAGGAGATACAGGGCTCCTTACCATATAACCCGTAACACAGGGTGGCTCTCCTCAGCAAAACCCACATGAGAGAAAAAAATATCCTTCCTGACTCTGAAACAGGTGATTGGCTAGATCTGCAGAATCTGTCAGGTAGAGTTCCCATCCTAGTTTGGGTGGGTAGGGGTGGCTGCTAGAACAGAGATGAAAGAGGCTCCACATGGCACCTGCACTGGGATAAATCTTGGAAGCTGGGAATGCTGGCCAGTCAGCACCCTTCTCCCCCAGCTGGCCATTGGATGCCAGAGACTCCTTGGGGAATGTAACAGCTTGGTCTGTAGGACTGCTGTGTTCCCTTTAACTCTTCGGATCAGGGTATTCTCTCATACTGCTCTGCTAGTGACTAGGCAGCCCCTTCAGTTTTCACTCTCACACAAGCAGTAGCATGTCAAGGAACACCCAAAGTGCATGCAGGTTCTCATGGCCACTCATGAACTATACACAGGGAGACATCAGCAAATACCCCCCAGCCCCAGGCTTGCACTCCAGAAATGTGCAATCTTACACTGCTCAAGACCTTCCTGATCAGTATAAACTCATTAATTAGTTTTCCACTCCTTCAAAGGGTCGTTGGCATGCCCCAGCTTCTGTATTCTGAGCAGATTCCCCAAGCACTTTAGAAAAAATGGCTGGTAAAGATAAAACATTAAAATAAATGTATTAACTACAAAACAATAGATTCTAAGTAATTATAAGTGTTAGGCATAGAAGTCAGAATTGGTTACATAAGAAATAAAAGGTAAAATTGCAGTCAAATCTTAAACTTTATCAGACTAAGCAATATTTGAATCAAGCAGTTTTTTTCCTCACTCTTCTAGGCATTGTAAGCAATTCACAGTTCTTAATACACAGGCTGAATTCCCTGCTCAGCCTGGGACCAATCTTCCCAGTTCAAAGTTTTTATTTCCAAATATTCTTGTTGCCTTCTGGATAGGTGGGGGAGGAGATAAGTGGACTCATGATGTCACTGTCCCTTATTTTATGTTCTCAGTCCATGTGCCTGGAAAAATACCTGCTCAAACTTGGAGTCAAGCAGAACATGTCCTGATACCTGGATGAGTCTCAGAGTTAAGCAATCCCCATTATGTAGAGCCTGAGCAACTGTCTCTTACTGAATTGTAAATCTCTTATTTACAATTCTCCCACTGGTCAATAGCTTATTTACAATTCTCCCACTGGTCACTTAACACCTGTCTAGGTATGGGTCACCCCCTTTGTTGCCACGGGAGATCTAGCTGTGAGTGTCTCCCAGACTCACAACATATTTCAATAATGACCATATTTAAAAAAAAATCTCATATTTTAGCATAACAATGAGTTTCAGCAAATCATGACTTTTCATTCAATACCTTACAAGGCATTCTTTGATAACCATATACAAATGGTGAATGTGGGGATTACAGGATGCTATTTTGAGGTACAATATGTCACGGGGAGAAGCTACCTATTGTTCCTCAGAAAGTGTCTCCCTCCCTTACTATTGGGACTGTCCCCCCTTCACTGCCAGCCCCCATCAATTTTCCCCACCTGTTGTTGCAGGTGGGGAAAGTTCGATGTTAAAAACCTGAGGCCCAAAGTTTTTAAAGATTTTTAGGCAATGCTCTAAGCTAAGCATTGCAAAGCCTTAGGCAGCTATGTCTCATTTTCAAAAGTGAACAGGGTCTATCTACACAGACAAATCTGTGCATTACTAGCCTATACGAGCTAGCTTGAATCCCGCTAGTAATGAAACTAGCCCAGAGCGGGTTTAAGAGCTGGTAGCGAATCAAGCACTTACCCAGAGTCTTGCCAGGTTTGTACTACCTGTGCCAAAGCCTAAGCTGTCTTCACCACTATTGTTACTCGTGCTAGTTGGATTCAACCTAACTACAGCTTTTGCTGTGTAGACATTCCCTTAGGCACCCAAGTCTCAATGAAAATCAATGAGAATTGGGTGACTAAGTCACTTTTGAAAATGGGAATGAGCTGTCTAAATCACTTAGGCATCACAAAACTGAGCGGAGCAATGTCTATACACCTTTAATAATCTGGGCCTGAGGGCAAGGTGCTGTGACGAGGAGAGCTGAGTGGGCTCAACACATTATAGGAACAGGCTATACACAAGGCTTAAGTGGTACATTGGACAACATGTGAACCCTGTGCAGTGGGGATGATTCCCCTATAGGAATGCAGACTATTTTAAGTTTTCAGAATTTACTGAATTTTGTTTAGGTTGCTAGTTGAACATTTTAAAAACAAATCACATGTACTGTGTAAATACCTTCCATGCAAATCCAATGATCAGTCTTTTACTGATGGGAAGCACAGGCGCACTCAGCACCTTGCATAACTGGGCCCTCCATGAACAACTCATGTGCTTTCCTGACATGCAGAATGATATATTATATTCTGAATCTCCTCTTCAGTCTCAGCCACATTGTAACAGCTGGACAACCAGTTCTGAGCTGCAATGACAACATACACGTTGGTGCTACTGCCATCGTATGTTCAGAAGTCTTGCTGTCTTTGCTTATTTTTTTAATCTCACAGGGATGATTTTCCCTCATCATGATACAAACACACACATGTATATTGCTGATCATATTAAAAGGAATCATCCTTTTAGTATTGTCCTTGGCTTTTCCCTCCTTTAATCATTATTAGATACTTTTAAATTCCTATATAAACCATACACATGCAATCCAAAATTACAACTATTGGCGTTTTGAATATAGAATGTAGCACCACTATGGGCCACATTAAATAAAAACTCCTTCCAGTTTCTGCATCACAGGAAAAGATACAAAAGGGCCCTTCACTAAGCCCCATTTTTTGGGAGGGTGGGGGGGGAGGTTTCTCTGAGGCATAAACTGGATTTAGTTTTTATTGAATCTGGTCCTAATATCTGCAAATCTGTTGCAGTTTTTCAATGTGCACTTGGACTTAGTTAAAATTAGAAATGTTATAATGTTTCAGCAACATTTTATCAATTATTTTTGGACTATCATGTAATGATGCCAAAGATTTCAAACTCTTGTAATTAGTCAGTTACACCTACGCTATCTAGTAGTTAAATTAAAAGAAAAATCTTTAACAGATTTGAATGTCTATTGTCACACAAGCACAATGTTAATGACATAAATAAAACAAAAATGAGGAAACAGTGAAAGTAACATTTCATAATGAAAAGCAGTAATTTGTATTTTAATACTGATGACAACAGATGGTTGCATTGGTTCTACAATCAACTAACATATTACAATGAAATGAAATGATCTTCATTTTCCCCATCTGTTCAAAATACTATCATAAAGACACTGATCAAATATCAGCAGTATTCCCTAGGATGTGAAAAAATTAAATAGTATACCACTAGTTATTCACTTAAACAATGGTTCCATTTTAAAACATGGCTACTTTATTAAATTTAAACAATATGAACTTATTGAGATGAGAACACTGTATGATGAATAAGTGATGATATTAAGGATACCTTAGAGTCAATAACTTCATGTAAAATTACTGTACAAATAGAGAGTACAGATCTTGACTCCAGCAGTTTCTAAAATCCATTTCATATCTGCTGCCAGTTGTCAAATGTGAGCAACATTTTTGGAGGTGGGGCCCTGTCTTTGCCCAAGCTTCCACAGAGCCACTTCCACAATGCGAGTTATCAAATATAGTAGAATGCTTGCAAAAAAACCCATCCCAGCTGGTCAGAATTGGGCTGTCCTGCTCCACAAGGTGTGAAGCACTGTTCAATGGTTCCCCTGTAAGTGGGCTCACCACCAGTACCATCTTTGTCTGGTTCACAGGGTATGTGCAAGGACAGAGTAAGAAAAGCAAACAGGACTGCTTAAAAAAATCCCTTAACTTCCTATGGCTGCCATCGAAGTGCTCCAGCAAGGGGAATGCAGGACCCTGCTAATATGAGGGAGTTCCTCTCTGAGCCTGGCTGCACTACTACACATTTTAAAATTCCATGCACAAAAAAAAATCCTACATGATAAAACTCTTTGATTTAGGCCCAAGTCATCTCATAATGAGGTGTTGGAAACTCCGCCATCCTGGACAAGTGAAGTTTTTGCCTGTTCATTTTCTGAGGAACAGGAGGAAGTCTGGCCATTAAGACTACCAATTCCCTTCAGATTTGCATGAAAGCCAAGGCCTTCCTGGCAGAAGCCTGTATCACTGTACTGCTTCCTAGTCTCCAAATGAGTGTGGCTCATACAGGAACTGTGCTAGTATTGGGTCCTTGCACCTAGTCCCCAGTTGTGGAGGAGAGTTCAGAAAACAGCATCAGTCAATTCTGAGTCACCATTAAGTAATGCACATGGACCCCCTCAGGGTTGTATAGGAGGAAATGATCCCCCAGACCTTATCCCCTATATAGTTGCATGGCCATGAACTCACCAGTGAAAAGGCTTCTCTGGGTTTTGGGGAGAAGACTGTAGAGAAAGTTTCCTTTTCATAGATCTCCCCACCAGCCTCCATCTCTTGTATTTTACTCCCCTGTGCTTATAGAGGGGGAGGGCAGCATTTTGTCCTTTACAGTTTAGCAGAGCTACCAGCTTGGCTTTATATAGAAGTTAAATCAGACAAATCATTCTGGCACAGAGTCAAGCCTGCAGGTGTGCACCCTGTTGCAGACATCTTGGGAGCCAACACTGCATGCACAGCAACACACAATTCGTAAGAAAGGTTTAAAAGTAATTATAAGGAGACTTTCTCTGCTGTAAAGGAATAAACAACTGCCTGCTGCAGAAAGAAATGTCCACTCTGAATCTAACACTGTCTAATTAAGAGATGGCTTAAGTAATTTTGGGATTTCACATAAAATCTGAAATGCTTTTATAATAATGAATTTTTGCTGAATTTTAAAGGACAGAGGGCAGTAAAACAAGCATCCCAAGGCAAGGTATGGCCTGAAGCCACTACCAACCATTGGGGCTGGGAAACACGATAAAAAACCATGCATTCTGGTAGAAGCTCCCACAGACATTTAGCTTGAAGCTGCTAAAATGCTTATAGGTGTACAGGTGGAGCTCCATGTTACTCTTGTACTAGGTTAAAATTGTCCAACATCCCTGGAAGAGGGTGGGGCACTTAATCACTTCTACTCGTCAGTTTAAGGTGTTCATATCACTGCAGGGGTCTCCTTCAGCATGAGCCAGGTCAGGACGACTGGGATTTTGGCTGGTTCTTGTACAAGAACAGCACTTTGATGTATCCTGTCACTCACTTGAAGTACAAGAGCATGGAAGGAATAAAAAGCTCTGCCCAGAGCTGGTCAGGAGCTGCCAAGTGTGTGATGGGGCTATGCCATCTGGATGCAAAGAAGGGGCTCTGGGTCAATGACCTATCACCATTTATTGAAAGGACAGGGAGTGGAAAGGATGTGAAACTTATGTCTGTTTTGGATTCTGTTGAGGAATTTCACACCTACACAAGAGCTAGACACAATCCAGCTCCTAAAATATATATACACATATATATACACATGCGAATGAAACACCATTTGCTTTTGTTTTCAAGATCACGCACACAGGGCATTCACATGAACAGGAGGGAAATGGCATTATCGCTTGCCAGCAGTGACATCTGACATGAACATCTGCAAGTTGTAGCTGCCAGCACAACTCTAGAACTGCCAGTCCCAGCACACTGACATCATCAGCTGGACATCTTGTCTGCTAGGCCCACAGAAATAGTTCCTTTTCTCTGGACCTTGTGCCACAAAACAGCAGAAAACTAGTATCAGCTAGAGACCCACTGGTTCTAAGCTTAATATGAGTCAATATGATTTGTTAATATGAGCTGGCCAAGCTTAATATGAGTCAACAGTGTGATACTGTTGCAAAAAAAGCAAACATGATTCTGGGATGCATTAACAGGTGTGTTGTAAACAAGACACGAGAAGTCATTCTTCCGCTTTACTCTGCACTGGTTAGGCCTCAACTGGAGTATTGTGTCCAGTTCTGGGCACCGCATTTCAAGAAAGATGTGGAGAAATTGGAGAGGGTCCAGAGAAGAGCAACAAGAATGATTAAAGGTCTAGAGAACATGACCTATGAAGGAAGGCTGAAGGAATTGGGTTTGTTTAGTTTGGAAAAGAGAAGATTGAGAGGGGACATGATAGCAGTTTTCAGGTATCTAAAAGGGTGTCATCAGGAGGAGGGAGAAAACTTGTTCACCTTAGCCTCCAATGGTAGAACAAGAAGCAATGGGCTTAAACTGCAGCAAGGGAGATTTAGGTTGGACATTAGGAAAAAGTTCCTAACTGTCAGGGTAGTTAAACACTGGAAAAGATTGCCTAGGGAAGTTGTGGAATCTCCATCTCTGGAGATATTTAAGAGTAGGTTAGATAAATGTCTATTAGGGATGGTCTAGACAGTATTTGGTCCTGCCATGAGGGCACGGGACTGGACTCTATGACCTCTCGAGGTCCCTTCCAGTCCTAGAGTCTATGAGTCTAGCGAAGAATCCCCACGTCCTAAAGCCCCACTACCTTAGTGAATAAAGTGCAAAGCACTCTGTCTCCTCTCAGTACATCTGGGTAGTGGGCCAGACCTGCCATTTCCCTGTTATCTTACTGATGGCTGTCCTGAAACCTCTAATCACTCCAACAGTGTTCTTCAGATAGAGAAAGAGAGGTATAGTCTGTATCCAATGACTGTAACCACAAGGCGTAATAGAACTGTGGTATCTGTGATATTTGTGGTCAGACGTTCGGCTGCATGTGTGCATTCTCTCTGCACGTGTGCGCTCCCTCTGCTTGTTGCACTGGGCTCTGGCCAGATCACCTGTACAGCAGGCTCCAATTGAGCTGCCCAATAGCCACAGACCTGTTAAGTAGCAAAGGCACTCAGTCAGGTTTATTGCCGACGAAGCACGGTGCTAATGCCCCGGCTCAATGGTTACAGTTACACTAACACGGGTATGCCTGTGACAATGGACCAGCTCAGTCAGTGGCAGGACTTTCCACCAGCTCCTAGGCCAGACGAAGGGTTAAAGCAATGTATTCCAACATTTATAGACTGAGACAAACAATTTGGTATAAACTTACACATCATCCTATGAGTTACATGACATGTTCGTTACCTCGCCTTGTACTTTCCTCCTGTTGTTTCAGACAAAACATTACTATTCACCACCTGTCTTTGCACTTTTACTCCTGATGTGTCAGACAAAATATCACTATTCATCACTTTTGTCAAACCATTTTATTGCATGCTAGGTTAGGGTGTTCTTGTGCTGGCCTGCTGGAATGTGTGTACATATTCAGTGTGTGTTAGCAATCCTAGCAATACCGGTGCCGAGTTTATGTACTGGTCACTGACTTGTCGGCAAGTATCTGTTTTTGAGAGAGCCTGACTGTGGCTCATAGCATAACTTTTACTGACTTTGGTTCAGGCTGCAGGCCTTACACCAGGCCCATGCTTCAGGCTGTCTCTACTACAGTATTCAGACCCAAGGTGCTTGAAAGAGATCCCCTTTATTCGGCAGCTCAAGTTTCCACTGCCTTTGTATAACATAATATGGGTTTCTGAAGAGCCCCTCCCCAGACTTCTTGGGGAAGTTCCAGAAAACTGGAAGAGAGCTAGTGTTGTGCTAATATTTAAAAAGGGTAAATGGGATGACCCAGGTAATTGTAGGTCTCTTGGTTGGATATCAATCCCACATAGGATAATGGAGCAGCTGATACAAGACTCAATTAATAAAGAATTAAAGGAAGGTACTATAATTAATGCCAAACAACATGAGTTTATGGAAAATAAATCTTATCAAGTTAGACATCTTATTTTGATGAGATTACAAATTTGGATAACAGAGGTAATGGATGTAATGGACTTCTGTAAGGCTTTTAAATTAGTACCATATGCCATTTTGATTTTAAAACTACAGCAATATAAAATTAACATGGCACACATTAAATGGATCAAAATCTGGCTAACAGTCTTCAACACGGAATTGTAAATGGAGAATCATCAAAGAACAGATGTGTTTCTAGTGGGTTTTCACAGGAATTGGTTCTTCTTGGCCTTATACCATTTAACATATTTATCAAGGACCTGGAAGAAAAAAAATAATCAGTTTGCAGATGACACAAAAACTAGAGAGCAGTAAACAATGAAGAGGAAAGGTCACTGATACAGAGCACTCTGGATTGCTTGCTAAAATGGACACAAACAAACATACATTTTGATATGGATAAATGTAAATATATATACACGTTTAGGAACAAAGAATGTATGCCATACTTACAAGAGGGGGACTTTATTATGAGAAGCAGTGACTCTGAAAAAGGATTTGGGAGTAGGAGTAGATAACCACTTGAATAAGAGCTCTGAGTGTGACGCTGTGGCTGTAGGATTAATGAGATCCTGGAATGCATAAACAGGGGACTCTCAAGTACAAGCAGAGAGGTTATTTTACTTCTATATTTGGCACTGGCGTGACCGTTGCTGGAATACTGTGTCCAGTTCTGGTGCCCACAATTCAAGAATGATGTTGATAAATTGGAGAGAGTTCAGAGAAGAGCCATAAGAATGACTGAAGGATTAGAAAACATGATTTGTATAGTTATAGGCTCAAGGTTCTCAATCTATTTAGCTTAACAAAGAGAAGGCTAAGGAGTGACTGCATGGGGAACAAGTATTTAATAATGGACTTCAGCATAGCAGACAAAAGTTATAATATAATCCGATGGCAAGAAGTTACAGTTGACAAATTGAGACTGGAAAATAAGGAGTAAATTTTTACAGTGAGGATAATTAACTGTTAGAACAATTTACCCAGGGTTGTGGTTTGATTCTCCATCACTGGCAATTTTAAAATCAAGATTGGATGTTTTGCTAAAAGATATGCTCTAGGAATTATTTCAGAGACGTTCTCTGGCCTGTGTTATACAGAAGGTCAGACTAGATGATCACAATGGTCCATTTTGACCTTGGAATCTATGAACATGGGCTCTTCTGCTTGACTTGACCTGCAGATTTTGGGTATGATACAAACTTTGACAGCTTCCTCAATGTCATTGTTCATTTATGCAGTCACAGAGTTCCCAGCTGCCTCTGCATACATAGCAGAGCATAGGCTTCTGCAATGCCCCCTCCAAGACTTCCTATCTAGGAAGCTAAATTATTTATTTAAAGGTACAGTTCTCAATACCACCCTCACACCAAAAATGCTCCTTTCAGCTATCAACCCCCTCAGCAAAAATGTTCCTTTTAGGGGAAAAGAAGAACTCAAAACACTTCATCAGTTGACCTGGAGGGAGGTGTGTCTCCATGGTACTAGGACAAGAATACTCAGAGGCTCCCGAGCCACAAATGGCTCTTTAATATGTCTCCTGCAGCTCTTTGCAGCACATGGTGTGATTTAATTATTAACCAATCAGGATGCTCTCACTAGGTTAAGCACCATTTGCAGTTGATAAAATAATAATGCTTAGTCAGATTGCTGAGAGAATTATACATAATAAAATAATATATATAAAAAATCTGAGTGTCACTTGTTAGGATAATAAAACTAACAGTGATTGTACCTGGGAGCAATAGATACATATTCACTGGGAACTTCTCTCAGCCTTTGCTTATAGTAAAGATACCAATATCTCAAGAAATACTTTATCCACTTGGGAAATATTTTACTGCTGTTGTTGCTAGACATATTGCTTACAACACACAAACACATTTACAGGAGGTATAGTGCATTACAGGTATTTAAAGAGGAAAAACTTAAAGATAATAATAACGTGAAACAGAAATCAGACTATAAAGCACACACATACCATTAGTCATTCAGCATATATAAGCCCTTAAGAAATATAGCCAGGCACATACAAAACTCAGATAAAAAACATACCACAGAGACAAGCATAGGTCAGGCAGTATTAAAAAGAAGGCCCAGCATAGCAGGTATGCTCTTGTATTATACACTCAAAACTGTGAATGCCAGAGGAGAATAGAATGATGATTTATCTTAAAATAAAAAGCTTGGTAGCACATTTAACCCATGATTTATTGAGTCAAACAGTGTGATTATGCACAAGAAGTATGTTACGCAGAATCAGAGAAATTGCAGGTATGGTTTTTGGGGGCTGAGCTAACCAATGCATAAAAAATAACTACCTGGATCCATGAATGACCTTATTCAAATTGTTCCTTAAGTTTCATTTTCTCCCTATAAGTAGTAACTCAACAATAATATCTGTATGACAGACATACAGAATTTTTAAAAACAGCAGAAAACAAAACCATAAAACCACCTCAAAATGAGTAAGTGTGTCACCTTTCTGCTGTAACTCATGCTCTGCCTCGTCATCTCTCTTCCCAAATTGTTTGTTCCCCTTTCATGTCTAAAGTTAAAATATTAGCTCTTCACAGCAGAGGCCACCTTTTTCTATCTATAAAGAACCCAGTGAACAATCAAGTGCTGTGAAAATAATAAGAACCATCTTTGCTATACACCTCTTCCCTCCCCTAACCAATATTCTGGTTCTGATTAGTTCAGGAAAGGAACCCTGTTCTTTTCACCTCTTTTTCTTGAGAGAAATTTCCAGCCCATCAGGTCTTCTTCCTTCCCCCAGGCCTGCCAACATGTTTTGCATCTTTTTAACATTAATAAAAGTATTGAACGTGCTGCAAAGGTGTTGTGTGCATATGGAGGGGCTGAGCAGTAAATGGAGATCACCGGGGAGGAGAAGAGAAGGTTCTACTAGCTCTGAACAGAGTTCTTCTAGGTTATCTAGGAAATGACTGAAGTGAATCTGATTTTTTTTCTCTCTTTCTCTCTCACACATACACACTCTCTATCTAAATGCTTGGCACATGGCTTGCTTTTATTTGTACTATGAAAGAAGACTGGACTACCTGTGGTGGTATACTTTGCAAAGTTTCATTAGGAAGTGAATTATGGATTATTAGGGTAACTTTGCTAAAGTGGGAAAAGTCACTCCAGTTGATGCAAAGACAGATTTGCTAAGTGGCTCAGATAGAAGTTTGCACAGTGGTGAATATCACAGCACAAGAATATGACACTCAGTGGATAAAACTTCTGCCACATATCAAAGCAACAAAGTTTGTGTGTATTAAACTTGGGAAGAAAATAACAAACCTCTTTTTAATGTTGCTACCATCTACTTCTATACAACATAACAGTAACTGATATACATGTGCTCTGGTTACATACGTACAGTATCCAATTTCCATACAGAGCATTCGCTCTCTCTTAGGTGCTTGACTGGCTAGTCCTTGCTCACATGCTCTGGACCTAACCAATTGCTATATGTGAAGTCGGGAAGGAATTTCCCCCCAGGTCAGATTGGCGGCATCTTTAGGGTTTTTTAACTTTTTTCGGTGTGTGGGTGCAGGTCACTTGTCAGGATTATCTGGGTCTCTCTCTATAGTGCACCTCTGCCCTTCCTATTCTTGGCCTGGTTCACATAATAGCCTGGTCTCCTGTGGGCTGTAATATTTTGTTCTAATTTCATTTGCTGGATTTAGTGTGCAGGTGCTGGATGTTGTTAGTGGCTGTGATATACAGGTCAGACTAGATGGTCTCTTCTGGTGGTCTCTTGACTTTCAACCCTATATCAATGTGTACATCATATTCTGTCTATAAATTCAGATATGTATAATAGTCCAGATGGTGTGGCTTTTGACAATTGATAGGGTTTTTGCTCCCTCTTGTTCTTTACAGCTGATAGTATATTAAAGGTGGAAGATTTCACTGATACTAGTACTGTTACAGAGCCACCATTGCCCCCATGAGAATCTTAGAGGGATTTGCCTTTGTGATTATTTATATCACAATGCAGCCATAGGAATGGTAGAGGTCAAGGATAATTAAAATCAATCCAACCTGGAGATAGGTGACAGACTGACTCACTAGAGTCTCCTTTTGTAGAAAAGGAATTCTAGGACTCTTATGTAGCACCTGTCTGTCATTACATTGCTGGGCTGAGATTGAAGCAAAATGGCTACTGGTATGTGTATTTTACTGTGTGAAAAGCTTCATAAATTCACACTATTTTCTTGTGTGATCAGGTGCTATATCCTTTTAATGCATGATGAATCAGTAAATTCCAGTGAAAACGGGAAGCTAAACAAGCAAGCTGACAGCATGACACTGTTTTGCATTGTAAATCAGCTCAGTGGAAATAGAAGTGGAAAGATTGCTAGACTGGAACCAGTGAGTGACAGTTAAGAGCTTAGTTCAGTGCCTGAATCAGTCACTCGCAACCCCTGCTGGCCCTAAGTGGCAAGCGCCTGGAGTTAGCCCAGAGCCCTGTTTTCCCCATACACAGCAGAGCACTAATTACACTGCTCTACAACCAAAATGCTTCTGAAATAAATGTAGTCCAACTTTACTAATTCTGGGTCACTGAGAATGATAATGATGCTTAAAATTGTTGATTGGCTCTAGTTTTCAAGATATGCTATTGGGTCAGTATATACGACCCTTGACTTGGGAATGGCGGAGGATAAGTGAGTTATAAAGGGAAGAGATCTCTATTTAAACCAGAAATGACTAAAATACATCTTTGACTGGCTCTATGAATAAATCTATGACTGGGTTTGGACAGTACTTGCTGTTTAGGCAAAATAATGAATGATGCAATCTGAAGCTGGTATTGCGTCATACATGATATGAATTGCATCATGTTATTCCTAGAAGTCATGGATGATACAATCATAACGAAGCTTACATCACTCTGCTGAACAAATTGCCCTATATCAGCTCTAGAAATCATACAGTGTTGTGCTCTCTTCTTTGTCAGTGTTTGATTTTGCAAAGGGACACATTTCTGTTTAGCCAAAGTGAGCAGAGATGCCTCGTACTTGTGAAGAGTGCAGATAACTTCTACTATGTTTGTGGTGAAGTGACTTTTGCATCACAAAAGCGCAGTATAACCACTATGGTTAAGAAAGCCTATCATCTTGATTTTGGCTGCAAAATTGGAGATCAGGGCAAGAGGTGGGCCCCACACATATGCTGCAACACTTGTGCAACAAATCTTGGCCAGTGGTTGAACAGGAAAAGGAAATCTATGCCTTTTGCAGTGCCAGTGATTTGGAGAGAGCCAACAGATCATAATAAGCAATTGTTACTTCTGCATGGTGCCTCCAGTTGGGAAAAGTGTGTCAAAGAAGAAAAAGTGGACTGTGTATTATCCAAACATTCCATCAGCTATACGCCCAGTACCCCACGGAGAAGGACTGCCGGTTCCTGATGCACCATAATCATTCTCACTTGAGTCAGACGAGGAAGAGGATGAAACTTCTTGTCCTGAACCATCAATGTCACAGGACTCACATTTTCTCCCATCCTCCTCCTCTGAACCACACCTCATAACACAAGGTGAACTGAATGACCTTCTCAGGGATTTGGAACTACCCAAGAGTAAGGCAGAGCTGTTAGGCTCCAGACTACAGCAGTGGAATCTCCTGGCAGGCTATCAGGGCAAATGGAGTACATCAATGTTTGCAGACTATTGCTGGACAGTGACAAGAGATGCTCCATTTAATGAATACAAGAGACAAGCCAAGAAGTGCCGAGTAGACACTGAATAGGACTAAACTATGTACATAATAGTTTTTTGCCTTTTGTTTCATAATAAATTTTATTTATATAACCCTTTTGCTGATTTTTAAAGTGTTATGTAAACAGGACAGGTGAAATATTATCATGTAAAGCAACTATAAACACATGAAAAGACCTAGGTTTACAATTTATGATTAAAACTCTACTATCTACACAATATACATAGACATAAAATGTAAAAACTTAAATATCTTAGAAACAGTAGCCAATCAGTTGTTTTAATTGTCATATTTGTATTCAGCACATCAAAATATATAATATCACATTTTATCTCTGAAGCAGATGACTTCTCAAAAATTGTAGACCAGTGTTACTGAACTATTAAGCTAGTTCTGTGCCATGTTGTTGCTTCATTTTCTTGGATTGTATTCTGCTTCCCTTAGCTATGCAAATCCCGCACTAAAATGAGTAGGGAGTTCAGGATACATGGCAGCACTGAGAGCCAGATGATTTGAAAAATAGCTGGGAGACAGAGCTTTTTTTATTTTAAAAAGGACAAGGAAATAACGAAAAACTAAACCAGAAAGCAAGCACGAGTTAATGGATATAAACATAAATAAAAATAGTTTTGGAGTCTGGATGGAGAGTCACAAAAGGATGGTAGCAAAGAGCTGCGTGCTCCCCTTTCAGTTTGAAGGGCTTTGTGCAAGTCTCTTAAGTTTCGGTTGATTTGAAATTAGACTCCTGACTTGCTCCTTGAAATGTCAGATTTAGTTGACCCTAAAAACCTCATTAATTTTTTTTTAAAACCATGTCCTATAGATTTGCCAGGTTTGGAGTGAACTAGCCCAAAAAAGCATTAAGTTTCTTCCAGTTTTCTCCCACATAAATCAGCCCTTATACATCAGACACTCAGCTAAGGTTCAAGAAAAGTTTTCCAAACTTTGCACAGGTGTAGGTGACTACACAAGGTGCATTATAGTTGTGAATCAGACCCAGCTGGCCCAGTAGAGGGAATGTTAGCAAAACAGGATAGGAAACTTACACCATCACTGTGCTGTATTTTATCTAGAGAGAAACTGATAATATCATCAAGTTAGCACTTTCTATATCTGCATTCACTTTTTAAATGTCTTCAATAAAGTCTTTGATCCAATATTACCTTCTTTAGTCCATCCTTATTTCTTTCCCCCTTTGCTGTTTAGGAAAATAACTGAATAATCTGAATATACTTCTCAACTGATAACAAGAAAGAAACAGATTCCAGTGTTAAAATACTCAGTACTGTCAGAACAACCAAAGTTTTCATCTTGAAGCTTTGGGCTCCACAGATCTTGTGCCTTCTAGTATACATTGACTCATTCCTCTAAAAGAAATTAACTAAAAAGTAGATTCTCAGCTGTTAAATGAGCCAGAGGGGAAGCTAATAAGATCTCATGAAAGAAACAGAAAGTGTATTCAAGATAGAAAATTTTGAACATATTGGGACAACATAATTACATGGATGCCTATAGCAACTCTTGTTAAATTGGAGGTAAATTATATGGATTGTCTATTGTTCTCCCCTTCACCTGAGATTGCGAGCATCTCAGAGCACAAACTGTGCTTTTAAGTATTTGCAAAGCACCTACCAGAGAGTGGGGCACTACTGCAAATAAAATAATAGTCAGTGAAGCTCCACCACTTTATATTGGCTGAGGAGCTGACCTTTTATGTGAAGTGAGTTGGAAGGAACTGTATTCTACATTGGGTATTCAATCAGCCTCTAAGAAAAAACCCCATTAACAGACTTATCTTATCCTCCTAAAGGCACACTGCTTCCATGAACTTCACAACAGTAACCCTTCTTGGGATTGTGAAATCACTCTTGTAGGTCAAAACCTTAGGATCGTCCAGTGCATCTTGGCTTATTTATGTCTGCCCTGTCCTTGGGTTAGGAACTGTTTGTCTGTGTCTTATATAGCACTAAACGTGTTGCCAGCACTTTAATACTGATGATACTGTTTTGTTTCACAGTGAGAAGCCGTCAAGGAAGACTAATGAATGTCCCCTTGTTTTGGCTGATATAGTAATATAACTACAGTGGCAGATGAGGACTGGAACTATGGTTTTACCTCTGTAGACAGAAAGAAAAAGGTCAGATTTTGGAAGTGTTATGGAGAAGTAGCAACAGGATCAGGACGGCTGAAAGACAAGAAAAAGAGCAGAATCTATGGGCTTGAGCAACAGGGAGGATGGAGCTATTGTGAACAGTGAAGGAGAAAGAGGGGGAATAAGGAATTCAGCTTCAAAAATGGTGGTAAAATGGACTTCACACTAATGCATCCATTCTTTATTAGTAGGTTTGAGGAAAAATTCTCTTCCTCTGCACTGCATCTTGCTCATCCCCTCCCCTACACTCTCCGGTATCATTTTATTTGTGTTATACTCTCCATCAATAATGTTCTCCTCTTGTCCTTCAAGATACTACATCAAATTCAGACTTAGTGTAAACAACTGCATCTCCCCTGGACTCATTTGCTTTCCTCTTCTCCCATGCTTCTGATTCATTCTTTTACTAAAACGTGTCTGATGTGGTTTATGAAATATGCTACTGAAAAGTTAATTGTATTATTACTAGTTGTAATCTTATTATAGTAGTGCCTAAGGGCCCCATTGTGCTAGACACTGTACAAACACAGAACAGCAGACTGTCCCTCCCCTGAGGCATTCACAATCTACACAGACAAGACAAGGGTGAGGGGTGGGTAGAACATAGCAGCATAGTCAACAATGGAATTGCAGTAAACATCATGTTAGTGCTATGATTTTTCTGGAGTGGTTTTACTTCGGAGGGGATCAGCTATCTGGAAAGAAAAATGAAGGAAAGAGGCAGAGAGAGACAGGACAGGGGAGCAGATTAAAGCTGAAAAGAGATAGTAGGGTGGCAGGGAGGGTAGGAGCAAGCCCTACCCCCCGCCCACTCACTATATTCCCCCTCCCCTGGTGGTTCACTGTCCCCCACTCACTTTCACTGGGCTGAGGAAGGAGATTGGGGTGCAGGCTCCAGGGTGGGTGCAGGAGGGGGCTCCAGGCTGGGGCAGAGGGATTCAGAATGTGGGAGGGGGCTGCAGGTTGAAGTGCAGGAGGGCATGAGGGCTCTGGTTGGGGGTACCAGCTCTGGCATGGGGCCAGGGATGAGGGGTTTGGGGTCCGGAGAGGGCTCCAGGCTGGGGCTGAAGGACTTGGAGTGCGGGATGGGAGTGTGGGTTGAGGCAGGGGGTTGGGGTGCAGGAGGGGGTATGGGCTCTGGGATGAGGATGTGGGCTCTTGGTGGTCCCGGGGATGAGGAGTTCAGGGTGTGGGAGGAGGCTCTGGAGCAGAGGATTGGTGTAGGAGGGGCAAGGCCTCCAGCTGGGGGTGCAGGTTTTGGTGTGTTGGGGGGGCTCAGGGCTGGGGTTGGGACACAGGCTTACCTTTGGCAGCTCCCAGTCAGCAGCACAGCAGGGTGAAGGCAGGCTCCCTGCCTGTCCTGATTCTGCACTGCATCCCGTAAATGGCCAGCAGGTATGTCTCCTAGGTGGCAGGGGCAGGTGGCTCTTGCTGGCAGGCATTGCCCCCTTCCCCCAGCTCCCATTGGCTGTGGTTCCCAGCCAATGGAAGTATGAAGCCGGTGCTCAGGGCAGAAGCAGCATGTAGAGCCCCATGCCCCTGCCCCCCACCCCGCACCTAGGAGCTGGACCTGCTGGTTGCTTCTGGGGTGCAGCACAGTGCCAGGACAGGTAAGGACTAGCCTGCCTTAAACCTGCAGCACTGCCAACTGGACTTTTAATGGCCCAGTTGGTGGTGCGGACTGGAGCCACCAGGGTCCCTTTTCAACTAGGTTTTCTGTTCCAACACCAGACACCTGGCAACCCTACATGGCAAAAAGAGGGGCAGCACTCCCTGGGTCCTAGTATCCCCATAGAGTGTGTGTGTGTGGAGGGTCTTCCTGCACAGTTTTGAGTTCAGGGAGACTGGGGGAAGGAAGTCAATGGCTGGGCCCCATTTCCCAACCTCCCTCAGTACAACAATCCCTGCTTTGACTGCTTCTGCTCCTACTGGCTTGAGTCTCTGTCTGTCACCTCTCTGCATGCTGACTGAAAGAAAACTGCATGCAGTTTCCAGACAGGATATTTATTTTTGTATGATTTTATATTTATTCAGCTCATTTGTTGTATTCTGTCTGAATACCACAAGATAAATAATAATTGAATAAGTCAGACTAATATCACTTCATGGTATATGCTTCAGGTTCATATTGGGAAACTGGTTGTGACACTATATTGTTACTAGTGTAGCAAAGACTGGGAGGACTGCTGTCCTCAAATTCAATTCTTGCATCTCAACCATGCAGAAGATTTCCCTTGAGCTCACTTCAACAGCTGCCCAGTAGCCAACTGGGACACTTGCTAGTGTGATAGCCTTGCTGCTTGAAAGAAAAGGGCGGTATTTAAGCTGAAATTCCTAGACAATGATGCCTTCCTAAGTGACAGGAGTATTTGAACTGAAACCTTCCTCAAATCCTCTGGGAGGTTAGTCATTCCAGTAGCCTAAGAAGTAAGCTAGGTGAGTTTCTCGTTTCTTAGTTCACTCTTAACTTCTAAGTTGCTCCTTCAGACACTCCCAAATTATAGTCACAGCACTTTGTATTCTGTGACTCATAAGGCTTGAATTTTGCCAGACTCCACCCTTGCCACATCATGGAGCTCCAGAATCTACATTGCCATAAAAAAATGGTTTTAGCCTTGTTTAGATGAAGGAGACAGTTCACACTTACCAGAGCTATTCTCTCAGGCTGTCAGCAGACTCAGGAAGAGAACACAAAATTGTTAATGTTTCCAAGGTTTTCTTTGTAACCATAGAGCTAAAGCTATTTGCCCCTGGCAACTTATGCAATTGATTAAGATTTGTCAGTACAAAATTCTTGAATGTACTGAAATCATGAGAGAGAGTAAAAAACTGAATTTCATATAAAAATGAACAGAACATGGTCAAATTTAGGATTGCCCATGCAGCCTTAATTCAGACTCAATTGTGTCCATCTGTGCACTAAAGGAGACTGGAGTCTTTGCGGAAATAGTATGTGGTCATGTAATTAAAGACAGTATCATCATAATGCGTACATGCCAGGGGTTGAACTAATGCTGCACCTGCAAATATAAAATTGGCATTTTCTAACTGTTGCGTGCTTGGGTTGGCAACCTACATTAGGTTCTTTAAATAATTTTTGCATGGTGTCAAGTATCAGAGGGTAGCCGTGTTAGTCTGGATCTGTAAAAGCAGCAAAGAGTCCTGTGGCACCTTATAGACTAACAGACGTTTTGGAGCATGAGCTTTCGTGGGTGAATACCCACTTCCTCAGATGCATGTAATGGAAATATTACATATTTTACAAATATTTATAATATTACAAATATCACTGCCCCTGGATATTTCCATTACATGCATCTGAGGAAGTGGGTATTCACCCACGAAAGCTCATGCTCCAAAACGTCTGTTAGTCTATAAGGTGCCACAGGACTCTTTGCTGCTAAATAATTTTTGTAGGTTGGTTCCTAGGTTTTATTTTTTAAAGGAAAAATGTAAAGACAAAATTATGTGCAGCTGTAATAAGCCCCAGCATGCATCATCAACAGGATTTGAACCTGGAGCACCGCTGTAAAGACTGCTGCAATCTGAACTACAATATATTATCTGAGAGAAGGCTGTTATCCCAGACAGGGATGGACAGCTGGGACCAGGTGCTGGAACTGTGGAGGTTGGCAGTGGGTGATCCAGCCCCTCACACACACTCTCTCCCTTTCTTCACCTTGCCACACTTGAAGGAGTTCTGCCCCACGTAATCTCCCAGAGGTGGCGATGGGGTCCTAAGACCACCTGCTGAGTCCAGGGATAGTTGAGAGTGACCCTGGTGCAGACCTCTCTCTCCCCTGCTAACCCCAAGAGGTGAGGCATTCCTGGTCCATTTAGTGCTCCCAGAGGAGAGCATGGGCTACTGGAGGCAAGTGCCAGGTCTGGGGAGAGCCTATCCTGTCTCTATTACCACCCCTACTCCTGGTGCTACAACAGCTCTGGCACCTCCCAGGTGCCCCCAGTGAAGCATGTGCTGCTGCTGTGGTGGTGGCATGAATCTCACCTTAAAATATGCACACTCAGTTATTCTAAGAAACAGTCAACATTTTCCTGAGGACCATAAGCTGGAAAAAAGAAATGTCAAATTTGACAGTCTTATGTCTTGTCAAATTTGGTTAGAACCTCAAAGGACTTCTAACCAGAGTGCCTTCCTCTGCCAAATATCAAAAGCCTGCTGCAAAAAATGGGGTTCAGAGGTCTTCTGAAAAGGTAGCAAGATTTTTTATAATGGAAAGTGTTAGGCAACAGAATTAGAAGGTGTTGCCACCAGTCCCCCCCCCTGCCCCCGTAATATATAGGTCCCCATTCAAGAAAGCACACCTGTTCAGGAAGCACTTAAGCATGTGTTTAACTTCAAGTATATGCTTAAAATGCCTTCCTGCTTTGGGGGCATAGAGAGTGATCTAGAGGGTAGGAGTCTTAGTACAGTGCATGACCAAAAACCTCAAGATTTATTTTAGGCACTTTAAACCTATGGTACATAGAAAAAAATTCATTACTGGAGCTAGAAGTATATCTGTAGCACACTAGCTGGCCAAAACATATCAGCTACATCAAGAGTCAATAACAGATAAATTGCATTAGAGTCAGCCTAAAGCTTGTGGTTTAGGACAGTTAGTCAATGCACTCCTGAACAGATGGTAACTAATCTATACACCATGTGAAGTTTACAGAATTTTAGGTAACCTGTTTATAAAAGTATGTTCCTACCGTGTAAGCCTTTGGAATGTTTGTTAAACAGAAGTAAAATGAAAAAATGTATACTGCCAACAACTGGCAGCAATGAAAAACAAACAATGCCCAAATAATGTGAGGCTTCCTTAATGCCATAGGGATCTTCAACTAACTACCCAAATTAATCCATTTGGTCAGAGTAACTCTCCTTCACACTTGCACTAATTTAGGAAAATGCTCAAGTCAACAAGTGGTCCTGAAAGCTAACAGTGACCAGACAAGGAAAAGGTGTTCCAGAGCCATGACCTAGCTATTTATGATTATTATGATAGAGACCCTATCTACAGTCTTCCTAACATCCAAAATAGTAACTATTAACACAAGAGTTTTAAAGATTAATACCTTGATACTCACTCAGAAGCAAACTGGAATCCAGTGTTACAAACAGAACACAGGTATAACATGCTCAACATGGCTCATTTCATATTCTGCACTAGCTGAAGCTTCCAGGTGACCTACAAGGGTAGCCTCAAGTAGAGCACATTTAGTATAACCTAGATGTGACAAAGTCATGGACAAGTGTGGGGAGGGTTATGTTTGAAAGAAAGGCACACATTCTAGGTGATGTGAATGATGGACTCACCACTAGAGTATCTCCCCATCTGGCACCCCCCTACTTATTGCTGTTCTGATCCTGTGGTAGTTCGCCTCTTCCCATGACTAAGTCCCCCCCTTTCTGGGGTAACAAACGGTCAAATAAATTTCCAGATGTCCTCAAAAAAGGCTTCAAACCCAACTCTGGGTCCTATGGGCCTCATACCCTTTTATCAGGGTCTTTTCCACTGACCTTTTCCCTTTATATCAGGAAGACTGTGTGTCACATTCCTTGGCAGCTAGTAGGAAAACCCAGGCCCCATCACTCCTCTGGGCTTCAGCCCAGGGCCCCTGTGCTGTTTCAGGGTATTGGGATAGAGGGAGTGAGGCCCACCCAAAGCTAAAGGCCGGCCTCCTCAACTGAGCCCCTCCAAGCAAAAACCAGGGAAAATACATGAAGACAGGGATGGGAGTGAAGGCTAAAGTTTAAAACTCAGGGATCCTGAGAGGACCACTGAGCAGAGACTCCTCAACAGCACCCACACTGCTCCTCAAACATCTCTAAAGTGTCAGTGAGCATTGCCCAGAGGAACTCTGCCTGGAAGAGTCATCAGATGAGGGACCAGAAATAGGACTCACAGTCACAGAGCACCTCCCTTCTGGCTTCTTCCTCGTGGTTTGATAGATGACCATCTTGTCGAGTTCCAGGAGAAGGCTAACAAGGAGATGTGAGACCATGGATGGGGTGTGAATGACTTAGGAGGTGTGGGTAAAAGTGCATCCAGAAGCTCTTGCTGAGGTTCAGGAGGACCCAGAAGAAGAGCTTCAACCTGACACACTCTACCCAGGGACCCTGCAGTGAGCAGGTATGGTCTGTCTATATTCATACCCACCCCCTGGTACCTACCTGGGCTTCTTCCTTTCTGAGACTGTCAGCAGGCCTCTCCAAGCTCACTCTTCTTGCAGAACTAAGGGTCACAGAGATCTCTCCTGATATCTCCCCCCCCCCCCCCCGCAAAATCCCAAACTAAGAATATCATCTTAACCCAACTTCTGACCTCCTCAGGCTTGACCTTTCATTCCTTTCTGCTGCTCTGTTACTTAACTGAACACCTCCCAGGATTCTTTTCCTTGAGATCGACATCCTGCCCCTTTTTCTGGGCTAACCACAGGAGCCTGTTCCACTCCCAGCAGCTGCTTTGACTCTATTGGCCTCCTGCAAGACTACCCTACTCCAGAGAAGATCTCAGGTACAACTCTCCCTCTGGTGTCTCCACTCTCTCATCCCAGAGAGTGACTGCAGAGTTTCTCCCTGCAGCCCTTTCCTGCTCCAGACTTCCTGCCTTTAAACTGACCACCCAGCTCCTTTCCCAGCTGGGCTTCATTCTCAGTTAAGGCTGCCTCTTTCTCCAGGTGCAGCCCGACACGCTAACTAGCCTCTCAGGACCACATTAACCTTTTCAGAGCCTATGTGCGCTACATACCCCTTCACAACTGTAAAAAAGCAATCTTGGCCATGCTGCCACTTGTGGCTCCAAAACAACCCATAGATTATAAAACTTTGAGGAAAAAAGATTGCTTCATAGACATTCCCATCCCCACCCTCATCATCTCTGCTTTGTCGAGACTGGTCTTCAGCCACCTTTCCCTCATCTGATCCCCAATTTCATGTGAGAAGTGTGAAAGAGCAATTGTACCACCTGGATCTGATGACATACACAGAGTTAAGTTTCAGAGAGGTAGCCATGTTAGTCTGTATCAGCAAAAATAATGAGGAGTCCTTGTGGCACCTTAGATACTAACAAAATTTATTTTGGCATAAGCTGTCATGGGATATAACACACTTGTTTTTACAGAGAGCTAAGTTGCCAGCCTACTGATGGCACTGCAGCCCAAAATGTCTCAAGTCTCCACCAGAGAATTTACAAACAGGATTGGTGACAAAATAGAACCCTGCTGATCCTACATGAGAGATCCCTCAGAGAGAATGAGCAATTTCTCCATGCCCAATATCTGGGACCTCTTCGAGGGAAAGGAATGGAGCCAAACAGCCTTCCTCAATCTTGCCAGTGTCAGTCATGTCATGCCATGCATCCGACAAAGTGGGTATTCACCCACGAAAGCTCATGCTCCAAAACGTCTGTTAGTCTATAACAGAGGTCAGCAACCTTCCAGAAGTGGTGTGCCGAGTCTTCATTTATTCACTCTGACTAAAGGTTTTGCGTGCCAGTGATACATTTTAAGGTTTTTAGTTCTATATTATAGAAAGAGACCTTCTAAACTATTGTTGTATGTAAAGTAAAGATTTTTAAAATGTTCAAGAAGCTTCATTTAAAATTAAATTAAAATGCAGAGCTCCGCAGACCGGTGGCCAGGACCCGAGCAGTGTGAGTGCCACTGAAAACCAGCTCGCGTGCTGCCTTTGACACTCGTGCCATAGGTTGCCTACCCCTGGTCTATAAGGCGCCATAGGACTCTTTGCTGCTTTCACAGTCATGTCAATAACACCCTATGATTAATAGTGTCAGACCATGCTGGTAGATCTAACAAAATCAGAATGGACAGATGACTTTCATGTATTATTAAGAAGAAATAATCAAGAACAGTATGGTTGGGGGCTAGGAAACTCAAACTTACCTACAGTGCCAGAACTCACCACAGTCTTCCCAAATACCTTACCCATACAAGAGAAGATTTGAAGTCTGTAGGATTATCATGTAAAGTGATGATTTCTCAGTTAGCATTGTGGGGGTTTTGGTGTTGTCATTATTTCCTCACAGCTGATGCTCCCTCCATCACAGTTCTCATGGAGAGGTCTAATGTGTAAATTACATTAACCCAATGGGAACCTGAAGCATAGGGAGGATAACAATCCATGTACACATGCACTAGTGTAACTTGGCAGAGTAACACCACTGAAATCCTTATGTCTAATATCAGCCGTCTTCACCTTGAGGAGCACATTATGAGACACACTAGGTTACATATGAAATAGATATGCTGAAGGGAATCACTGTGCATGAGAGTAAAAAGACAAGTTTACGTGCCTCTGAAATTCTCTGATTAACCTCATTATTAATATCAGCAACCCTTGAATAAAACCCATGGCTTTGATTCGGTGATGTGCAATTAATTACTCCACTGGCAAAATTTTCTAATGGAATAAAGAAATGTTGATCTGACTGAAGTCATAAAAGATGAAGAAACATCTTCTGAACAGCCATAAGCCACCATGAATGTTTAAGCAGCATTAGCAGCTAACTGATGGATAATAATCCAATCAAATCTCAAACACTGAACTCTAGTGACTGGCTTTTTATGATTTCTAATCTTCCTCTGGCACACACCTTAATACATTTTACATATAAAAAGGAAACAAATGCATTGAAAAAAGTCTGCACAGAAAATTAAGAAATGAGTTTGTACTGATGGAATGATTTCAGCTTGAAGAGATAGTCAATTTATCTAAAGTTCTTGAATTGCGGCTACTACTTCCAACTTGAATGGAATAATTACAATAGGAGGACTGCACTAAATAAATAAACAATGTGTAATTATCCTATGGTAAATTTACCATCAAACTGTGATAAATTCTTGCTAAACTGAGACTTAATAATGAGGTTTGTAGCTAATAACTTTCACCTGTACTGAATATATCTGCATAGTATAGATATTTTACTTAGCATTAAATGCCCCAAACTCTCTCAGCACAGAGAGGGCTCAGTGCAAAACCTAAGATGGATTCTTTGGACTTCTGAGCTGAAGAAGTGTTCCGTGAAGCACGAAAGCTTGCCTCTTTCACCAATGGAACTTGGTCCAATACAAGATATTGCCTCATCCACCTTCTCTCTGAAGATTGGAATTGCTAAAGAAATGACTAACCCCTGGTCAGGATTAGAAATGGTTCTTCCCATGATATTACACAGAACACAGGAAGGAGAGGATATTGGATAGCTTAGTGAGATCAAGGAAAGCACATAAAGATGAAAAAGCACAGGAACTTGTGTTCAAGAAAATTCCAGCCAAAGTTCCTAAATATACCATCACTCAACATTGACACTCCCTTCTACCAAAAAACCCCAACTAACTACCCTCCTAAAATGGAAATAAATCAAATTAAAAAATATGTAAAAACTGACCTCAGAGTTTTTACCCTGAAAACGGAGAAGTGCCAGAGATTCATAAAGTCTGCTAGGCACTTCACTGTTGCTATTAATTGTGCGTGGAAGGCACTCAGCTAATATGGTGACGGGAGACAATATAAAACCCTAAGCCAGATATATAATATCAACCATAGATAGGACTTGTTCCATTATACTTTGTATTGTCAAAAGATGCTTTTAGTCTTACAGTTATAAGTTGTGCTCAAGCAGCCATATGGCCAAACGTAACCCTGGCATCACTATGCTTTTGTGGATGTTTCCATCATGCTAGATTATAAACACGCACAGTAGAAGTACAGAAGAAATATGCACCTGAGTAAAATATTGATGAGGGACCAAAATGTGTAAAACTCTGTTTAGTGGTTGTCATTTTCTTCTCTTCAGATATTATACTAGATTCCCCTTTAAAACATTTCACAACTGTACTTTGCTTTTACCCAAATAATGATTTGGGGAAGCAAGGACATTTTATTTTAACTGCATCCCAAATGGGAACCCTTAGCCACTGAACGGCGACTAACAGTGGGTTCAATACTTGTGAACATAATTATTATTAGTCATGTGAATGAGCAGAAGTTATTTTCCTTCCTTTCAGTGGGTAGCAAATTACTCTGGTAATGGAGGTTCAAGAAAAATGCATAACAGATGCTCAAGGTAAAATATGTTATAAGTCTCAGAAGGCTTGTCTTGTGTGATCCGGAGCCTGTGGAGATAAGGTACTTGGCCACCTGTGTTAATAACAAATGAAATGTGGAAGCAAAGGCTGTGCTTTAAATAGTACAATAGAAAGTGCAACCCCCGCTTGTCCCTTAAAAAGTGGCTGTAATATAAGGTGAATGCCAAGCTAATCTCCTAGTGCCTTGCAATAGAAAATAAGAAAGCGAGAGATTGATGACAACTCACTCTGTGTACCGCAGTCTCCAATTACTGTTAACACAGAGAAAATGTGAGATTTCACATACTCATTTTAAGTAATGCAGTACTTAGAGTGCTGTGTGCATATTGCTGGGCTCTATTCAAATTCATTTCCTAGTTGTCAGCTTTAGATTCATTTACTTCAAATTTATTTACTTCCACCTTGTGGGGTTCATACACCACTCATATTCAGAATAATGTGTCCATATCAGGTGCCCCGTGAACCCTTAAGAATACACGAAATATATATTTTCAGTGGTGTTTTTGGATTAAATTATATTTTCAATGCAACATGTGTCCCTAGACAAGGGGAAACGACCACACAATCGTTATTTTACAACAGCAGCCTTAAAGTCTATCCTGTAAAAACCTGGACATAGTTTACATTTCAAATGCTAAAAGTTAAATGAAATACAAGCCGAGCCAAATCCCCTTTACAGCATTTGGGAAGAGGGGAGAGGGATGTGTCATGCTGGCTGGAGTGGTTCATGACTGAGTGCCAAACTCAGGGCAGACTGTCAAAAAGCAGGCAAGACACCCCAAACTGGTAGTATGTTCTATAATTAGACTTCACCAGCCCAGTAACATATGTGAACTCCTGCAGCACTATAGCAGTCTTAGCTTGGAGTCACAGAAAGTCTCCTTGGACATTCCAGTCTAGTCTATCTTGCCACGCAGGTAAGCTGGACTTAGTGATAAATGGTCATTTACACCAAAGATCACAAAATATTCAGGTTGATCCCAGTCCCAAGAGACCAATCACTTATTCCAGGTTAAACATATCTTTGATCTTGCACTAAAGACAACCCTATAGTAAACTCACTAAGGATTTATTGATTAGGAAAAAGAAGAGACTTAGTTACAGGTTAAAGTAGGCAAGATATATACACAAATAAGTTACAGTCTATGGTTCCAAAAGGTGACAGATGTAGTAAACTGTCAGCACTCAGTGTCTTTTAGTGCTAATCCAGGTTGACCCTGGCTATCTCTGCTTTTGTTTCCTAGCTACAGTCCAGCGAGTCCAAACAGCAAAGAGATGGAAATAATGATAACTGACAAGAACATTATTCTTCCAGCATTCAAGCTCATGGGATGAGCTTTTTCACGTGTAGCACCTTTATGAGTACAAGATGACCATCAATCCAGTCTTTGTATTGTGATGTTTCACAATGGGCCACTTATTTTTTATAGTCGTTCTTGATGAGTGGGGGAACCATTCCTCCTGTCTGGGTTCACAGGTTCAGATCAGGGATTTTTACAGTTATAAAGCAAAAAACTTAATACTACCTTATAGCATCGGATACAGACTTTACAAGTAAGATTAATGTACACAGCAACTTACAAGTATTTTATACAGTCTAAACACTAAATGCACCCTTACAAGTCTAACACCTATCTTGAATAATACTAACATACAGGTTAGTTGGTCAGGTTTCCAGCTATGAATTTTTCAGTACTCAGCTTTACAGCCTTGGTAAGACTTGGCACTTGGTCTACCAGCATCACAGGTTTACTTGATTACATGGTGATTTAGAGATTGCAAAACATTCTCTATATAAAGAAGAGAAGAATTTCCCCCATTGCCAGTGGTCCATCTAGTGCAGTATCCCATCTCCAACAGTTGCCTGTACCAGTTGCTTCTGAGGTATAAGTTAAGTTATAATGTGGATGGGTAGCTTATGTCCAAACCAACCCCAACACTTCCAGAGGTCAAATTCAACTGAGATTTAAGCAGGTACAAATTCCAATTATCTTTAACAGCCTGAATAGATCTATACATTCTCAGTGCCAGGTTTACAATGGCTCCATGGAGCTGGGCCCATGCCCAGAAGAGGCCGTGGCCTGCTCTGCTTGCACTGTGCCCCAAAACTCCTCTGACTCCCCCAACGCACAACTTGCTCATCTCGGCCTTCCTGCCAGCTAGCCGAGGGCTTCTCTCTGCCCCCTGGTCCCACCCCCTGCTCCTCTCAGACCCCTGCTCCTCTCAGTGCACTTCTGGCTCTGGACAATCTCTGCTTCCCACCACCTATGGATCCTCACCTGTCTCCCCGGTGCTGAGCTGCCTGGGTCTGGTGCAAAAGCCTGGCCAGTCTCAGCCAGGTGTGTGTGAGGGGAACAGTATGGAGGGCTTGGTTGGGCCCCTCCAGGCAAGTGTGTCTTGAGGGGTGGTGTTGTGCAGGGCACTGTGCATTTGTGGGTGAGTCTGGGGGGGTGCTGGCCATAGGGAGTTGTGGTGTAGGCATTAAAGAAGGTTTATATTAGAAATGAAAGTGATTCCCCGTCATTGCTCCCCCATAATTTAAATCTCATAGCATTACCAAGTAAAAGATCTGTTGGATTTATTGTTAATTTACAAGCTACCCTCTGTGTAAAGCTTGTGAGCCATTGATTGCATCTGTTCTCAGAAAGATACTTGATTGATATGTAAAACTTGCAGTCAGTTGACTCTGTTCTCTGAGCATACTTTGTAATTGATACTGTGTGAACAGATGCGGTAAGCCATTAATTAACTCTCCACTCAAAATGATACATTGTAATGGCAACTGCTCTTAGAGAGCACAGAAAAAAAACCTCTCCCTCTGTAATGAAAGGATAGGTAGTCTCAAATAAATTAGTAAAACCCCAAAAGTGATGGAGACAGTAAAATACATGTGACTAAAAGAAGGAATGTATGTGAATGAATGCTTTGTTTACATCAGTGATCAGGGAGGTGCCAGCCTAGGAATGCAGTATCTGTCGGCCGAAGAAAGCATCAAGTGGGAACAACCAGATGACCACCGGAGGGCAAACTGGAATCCACCCCACCATCTCAAAGGATGAGAAAAAACCAACATCTGACATCAACATGAAGCCATCAGGAATGTGCCACTTGCTGATTGATTCAGTAACAGCAGGATGAAGCAATTCCCATAGACTGACATAGGAATAAATTCCTATAAAAATGGACTCTAAAGACTAAGAACTTTGAGTCTCTGGTTCCGCTACCACCCTCCAGGAGCATGAGGTGTGCATCTGACAAGGACTCAGCTCCACTCTTGTGGACAGGATACCTGGCCAGTATTCTGTCACGAGCAACTTCCAGGCTGGTAACTATAACTGATTAATGCAGAACCTGTGTAAGTGTTTGTGTGAATGAATAATGTAACAACTGTCTGTTGTATTTGCAGTAAATGTGGCATTTTGCCTTATTCCTCTTATAAGATCCTATTGGTATTATTTTATTAGTATAATAGTGAGGGATTGGGGGTTGTGTGGTGTGGCATAGACCCACTCCTGAGGGGAAGGAGTATGCTGGTAGCACAGGGCCAGGCAGGCCACTGTGTGTCTGGCAACTGCCAATTTGTAAATAGTGCCTTTGCGTTGGGCGGAGCAGGGTCACCCCTGCCATGCCATGCCTCATTGCCTCTGGCTGGCCCCTCACTCCAGGAACTGACCTTCCCATGCCATGTTCTATTGCCTCCATGGGGGCCCACAAATATGTTTGGCGCTGGGCCCACAAAAGGTTAATCGAGCCCTGTTATAACATTCTGCTAAATGAATGTACTGTAGCAGATAATCATACTTGAAAAAATATCCACCACTATAATTGACCTGGTTATCTATGTTTTAAATACATGAACATATATTTCCACTCAAGAAAACACTCCTGTGTAGCCTACAGGTACAGATATTTGCTAACTAAGGCAAAGGTATAAGATAAGACTAATGTAAGGAACCCACCTGGCCTGTACGACAAGAGCTTAGCTAAACAAGGCATAAGGCCCAGAAGCTTTAGGGCTTGTCTACACATAAGATGCTGGAGTGGTACAGCCGCATCAATGCTGCTGCGCCACTTTAGTGCTTCAGTGAAGATCCTACCTGCACCAATGGGAGGGCTTCTCCCATCAACACAGGTACTCCACCTCCCTGAGAGGTGGTAGCTATATTGACAGGAGAAGCCCTCCCAATCAATCTAGTTAGGTCACTATAACTGCATAGCCAACCCTATAGTAAACTCACTAAGGATTCGTTGACTAGGAAAAAGATAGACTTATTTACAGGTTGAAGCAGGCAAGATATAAACACAAATGAGTTACAGTCTATGGTTCCAGAAGATGACAGATATAGTAATCTGTCAGCACTGAATGTCTTTTAGGGCTAACCCAGGTTGACCCTGAGCAATGTAGTTATACTGACATAAGTTGCTAATGTAGACCGAGCCTTAGCATAAGCAATCAAATATCACAGGATAGAATGCTGTAATGACTAAACTGCTGACAGGTAACTACAAGGGGTTAGTTTATACCAGCTTAGGATATTTTAAGCTAGGAACATCAGCAGATATTTGACCAAAAGAGTGCCATGGAAACGAATTGACATATATGCCAATAAGCTTGAGGTAAACGAACTAGTTAACTATGGAAGAAGTGTACAACATTAGTAGGGTGAAGAAATACAAAGGAAAAAGGGAACAAACCCCTACTAAATATGCATTAGGCACAGTGGTGTCAGTGTAACACATTATAAAAGTTTTATCCCAGCCTGTGTGCCATGGGAGATGTAACCCTTGGTAGGTGCCAGGATGATGACCCTTGAGTGTTAATTGGGAATGTGTATGTGATCGATGTATTGTCTGATCTATTGATTGTGTATTAAATATATGCCTAAATGGAGAGTGGGATAAATGTTTTTAGGAAATTAATGGCATAACAGAATGACGCATCAGCCTTACTATGAAAGAGTAGTTTTTAACATTTGTTGTTAATATTCTGAAAACAGATCAAAATCACTTCATTCTTGCAAAGCTGTTACCCCAAAAATTCTGCCAATTTCTAAAGTGTTGATTACTTCTTCAAACAAACATTTTTCTCAGTAGAGCTAACAAGACAAGACTCATTAAACATGTCTTTTGACATAAGTGGGGATTCAACCAATAAATTATGGCTTCAATACTGCAAAGATTTATGCACTTGCTTATGTTCATACTTGGTAAGTAGTCCCAGTTTCTTCAGAGGAACTGCTCACAGTAAGCAAAGTTAAGCATGTGAATATTTTTTTGCAGGACAAAGGCATACAGGGTTAAAACTAGGATAAATGGGTAAACCTGGAACTCTGGGCAATGGAAAGAGAAGGACTAAAGCAAAGCTCAGTTTGAGAAAAGTTTGAGTGTCCCACCTTTGGCCAATAGGAGGTTTTAAACAGAGAACTTCAAAAAGGTAAATGTATAAGCCCAAATCACTTGAACAAAAGGACTTGGCACCCTAGCTAACAGTTGTAGCTGACTCATGAAATACCTCTGTGGTCCAATCACTAGACGGAAAAGATCCACATTTAGCATGTGCTATATAAGCAACATTTCTGGAAAGGCATCATCATTGAAGGAAAGGCATCATCTTGTCGTTGAATGCTAATGAACTGAAGTTAGCAGTATGTTTCTCCACAGTGAAGGAACTATCATGTTCTATGCTCCTGGGAACAATCTTCTACCCAGCACTGCATTTGTTAGATCACTTAAATTGACAAAGACACAAAACATTCTCCCACAGGATGCTGTATTCATGGGATTTGGCATAAACAGTTCGTGTATAATCTGTTTGATGACAAGGAAGAGCAAAGATTTTGTACTTTGAAATATACTCAGAGGGTTTTGAAAATTTAGTGTCCCTTGAATTATTCAGTCAAAAATGCTTCATTTGCTTGTCAGACCTTCCTTGAAAATGCCATATGTTTTGCTAATCATATCTGTAGATTCTGCTGGTTCACGATGACTTTGGAATTTTAAGTTCTGTCAGCAGAACCTCATCTGTTTCTTCTATTTTCTTAAGATTTTGGTTCTCAATTCTGCAGACAACTTCAGTTTTAGCAAAGTCTGAAACGGTTTTCACATTAATAAAATCAAGCTCACTTTATCAGACTTGATAGAGACAATTCCCTACTTTGATAATTCTGGTGACTTGTTGAACTTGTGTTTGTAAGCAGAGAGAAGTAGCACATTCTTATAACGGAGTGAAAAAATGTCATCCCCAAAGCAGCAGTGATCTCTGTGGCTGTTTGTGAGATCTCTGCAACAGGAGTATATTGTAATTTAGATTGGAGGACTGTAACATTGAGAGTACACTTGGCACCACTCATTACCCACCGTGTTATGATGCATGAGAACAAAAGTAAAAACTGCACAGTGATGAGGCTATGATATTAGCTTGACTACACTGAAGAGCATAAACATTAGATATTTTAGCTAAGGGTGAAATAATTTCATTATAATTATCCACTTTTAGGAGCTTCAGCATGTCAACTGCATCTGGTGTCCCTCCTCAGTAATTTCAGAGTAGCAGACTTCCCATAAAAAAATCATCCTTCAGTAAAATTTGAAGAATTCACAGTACTTCGCAGATTCTATGGTGCAAGAACGTTCAGATAAAGCACCACCATCATATTCCTGAAAGCTCCATATGATATTCCTGCAAATTTGTTACACACCAGAAGTGCAAGATTCATGCAAAGCAGGGCTTGGCAAAGAGGCTACTATCGGTATTCAGGTTTAGCAACAATCTGTTCTAGGACAATATGAATTAATCATAATATCAGATTCAAAAGGTAAAACCCTTGGAGTGCTGAGGGAAACTCCAGAGTAGATAGAGGGGAAAAAATGAATCAAAAGCAGTTATTGTTTCCATAGCCACATCAATGCAACAGATAAACAGATTACTGGCATCAGGAAGAAATACCAGGGTAAAAGCTGCAACTACTGTACCCTCTCATCTCAGCACTGGAGGTTATGGATGGCAGGGTATAATGAGAAAATATAGCAATCAAAAGAGTAAATTTTTCTCAAGACCAGTGTAAAAGGTACAGCTGTACTGTTTTAATAGCTTTAACTGATTTAGTTATATCAATGCAACCCTCAAGTTGGATACTTATTATGGTTCAGCTTAAACCTGTTCCTTGTCGATTTAAAAAAGCCACTCAAATTGACATAAGGCTATGTCTATACTAGTGCTAGGGATGCGAGTCTCCTGCTCATATACACATACTCTTGCTAACTTTTGTTAAGCTAGCACTAATATAAATAGCAATGTAGCCATAGTAGCATAGATAGCAGCAACATGGCTGAGCTATGCCAAGTACATGCCCGCCAGTTTCTGGGAGGAATTTGCACTGAACGCCAAAATAAATTTAAATTTACACTTTTTGTTAAGCTGGTGATACTCTCACAAGTGATATTCCCTTAGTGATATGGGAAACTTTGGTGGTATTGCTTACATCTATTCTAGAGAACAAGAACTTCCATTACATCCTTCCACCAGGGCACTAGCAGAGCACACAATGCCCAAGAATAGGGATAAGGGGCAGCGCCCTGACCCACCACACCAAGGAAAAGTGTGGGACCCACCACAATAGCATTGGTCATCTGCCACATCTGCTTTGCATTATATTCTGCAGCAATGCAAGAAACCTACAGGCCTGAATACTGTAAGATATTAGCTTCAGCCAGTTAGCATAAGGCTTGAGGCGTATGAACTTTGAACAGACACACTTTGCACAGATAAACAGCCCAACAGAAAACTCCATGTATTTGAGGAGCTGAAAATAGAGTTTAAGGGAAGTTCTAACCACAGGTAGATGACTGAGCCACAGGAGTGTTCTGGCAACAAACTGACATACATAACAGATACATGAGATACATCTAAGGCTAGCCTGCTTGCTTGCCTATATATCTTTTCATATAACTTTCTTATTTTCTTATGAGTTTGATTATTTGTGTTATTATATTAGGTTTATATGAGAATATATTTTGGCTGTAACACAAGGGACCTGCCAGCCACATCCTGTGTGTTGAGCTAAGGCAAAGGTAGCATGCATATGTTTGGGACCTTTCAACTAGATAGATGGTGATGAGCTAAAGCATAAGGTCCATATATGGCTCTCACCTTTAACATGGAGGATGCATTAAAGCAGGTTGGCATACAGGCTTTCCTAAGTTCATACCCCTTTAAACTTAAGAGGTACACCACAACTTGGAAAGAACTGAAATAACCAGTTAGGACAAAAATAACAAATGTGATACCTAATCACAAAAGAACTGTGGTAACGAACTAACATATATGATAATCAATTGAGATCACTGACATACTAACCTATAGGACAAAGACACTCCAACATTAGTAAGGTGAGGAAATACAAATAAGGAAAAGGGGTGGGGGGTCAGGGGAAATCCCCTAATGAATATGAATCAAACATAACGGTGTCAGCATAACATTCTAAAAAGTAGCATCCAGCCCAGCGGTAGGAGGAGGCGATGTAGTCCTTGGGAGATGCCAGTATAATGGCTATGGGTCATGATGAGGAAGGTAATGAGGAAGATGATGCCAACACTTCAGGTTGTTCTACAAGGGATGTAAGTAATGGATGAGCAAATATACATTCTGTAGTATCTCTACCTACCTTACTGAGTTGGGGTGTTTGTGACTGTGCTAAATGTATTAATAAACTATATAAATATAAAATAGTTCTTAGTGTGAGTGTTGCAACTGTGCATATCGAGGTTCCTAACAACATAATGATTTAAATAATACTGGACCTGATCTTGGGACAAGAACCTGTCCACCTTCAAAGTGATAACTGGGAATTCTTAAGTAATCAATATTACTACACAATCTAAAGACTGGGCAACAGGATAAGTTCTGTTTATGTTGTACACGGTCTTCCTTCATGGGAGATACAAAGATAAATACTGAAACTTCTCCTCTGAACATCTGCTACCATATGAGCTATGTAAATAAACTTGGGTACATATGCTTCAGACAAACAGATTGTAACAGAGAGACAAAATATACTTTTCAGTCTGTCCTCATGTTGACACACTGCAAGTTGTACTTGTCTAAATGCCATTAATTCTAGTGGGAGTTGTGAAAAGTACATCTTCACATTGGGAAATGAACGTTCATTTCATTCTTTTAGCACAATTGCTAAAATAATCCTGCTTCAGGTTTACTCCTGGCTAAATGCTGTAAAATCTTCCACAATTTATCACAGATTCAGATTCAGAGAAAGTCTGGCTAGGTGAAATTTAAAACAGACTTTTATCAATGAAATAGTTTGCACAATTCAATGAGACAAATAACTGGAGTTTGATCAAAAAATTTCCACTGAAACTGTTTTATGGGGAAAATCAGGTTGTTGATTAAGCTATTTTTTATGACAAGTGTCTGCTGTGCACAGAAAACTGAATTTGTCCAAAAATGACTATTCATATACTAAATTTTGATTCCGCTGAATTTGAATTCCTGCTAAAAATTCAAAATTTTCTGTGAGGGAAAAATACCTTTATAAATTATGTAACCTTTCCTTCTCTTTCCTTTCCATGAAAATTTTTAGCATGTTACTTAATTCATTCACACCGTGAATATAAATTACTGACCTCTAATTAATTAGAAGATCTTAAATGTGAGGCTAAAATTAACCATTAAAAGTCTGATAATGTGGTGAACTCCCTCCTCATCTGCTAGTTGAATTATTGGGAGTTGTGATATGTCACACCTTAATCATAAGGGAGACTGATTTTTATTTCATATCTCTAAACACATTATATGTATTCAGATTACAAAAAGTTATACTCATGTCATTTGGAAGGGATTAGTATTTACTGACCCCAGGAATTCACAGGAGCCACTTAGCACTTCGTAGAGTCTACCCCTTACACCATATTTAATGTGTGGGCCTTGTCAGATATTAGCAGAGGTCTTTCTTGATAGACATTGTATATCATCACACTGTAGTGAGGCGACTGCCCCACTCACTGAGAATGTAGGATGCAGCAGGCCAGTGCTTCCAGCCATTGGCTGTGAGGAGTGGCCATCATAGACTACACCAGATCCCTGACAAGAGGGATTAGACTTTAGGGGTGTGGTTGCACATGGTGGCTGGGGCATAGGAAGACTGCTGATCATGCCCCCCAGAAGAGGGTGTGGATGGACTGAGGGGCACTGCTAGAGAGCAGTGGTCCTGAAGAGGACGCCACAAGCTGGAGAGCGACATGGGTTCAGACGCCAACCAAGGGCAAGACAACGGGCTGGACACCACCAGGAGAGGGCGCTCCACTGGACTGAGCTAGTTCCCGGAGACAACCAGTAGGAAGTGCTGCAGTGGTGAGTCCCAACCAGGTCATGTACACTCAGGCTATTTATTTGCTAGAGCTCTTTTAAGACACAGATTTGTGGGGGGGAATATAAAGGTTCTCCAACTCAGCATCCTCTCTTTCTTCAAACACGAGCTTTGCTGTTGTCTTTCAAACAGTAGTATCTGATATGAACAGTGTCAGGAACAGGAATCAGCCATTTCCTGGCCCAAGAGAATACTTTAGCTTCACCTTAAGCAAACCTTGTTCTTCTCACAGCAACAGCCTGAATATCATCACAGTAGTTATGCTCTGCTCTTAGATAACCATGGCACAAAAGACAACTCCTAATAAAACCAGGGATTTTAGAAACCCTTAACAAATCTCAGCTGTGTTTTAAAATGGGCAGGATGAATTAAATAAATTAACAGCAAAATTAGGTCAAAGCTTGGAAGTGTTTGTTTTTCTTGAAGAGCTAAAATATTAATCAAGGTTTCTTTAGAATGCACATATTGTGCGTGATGGACTATCAAAGTTAATATTTTAATAAATCACAAGTATAAAACACAGACAGAAGATTTGAAAAGTTTAGATAGACCAACAGAACTGCTTTTGTGTTCAAATAGTTCACCCCTGCACTTACTCTGCCACTCAGGAAATAAGGAAATCAAAGGAAAACTAAGAATGATGAAAGCATCACAAGGTCCACTGGAAAAAAAAAAAACAAATTAAAAAAACCTCCCCTAAACTCAAAATGTCAACTCAACATTAGAGTAGAAAAAAAGAGTTACTTCTGTGATGTTGTGAACAAATCCATATGTAACCCACCATTGCATGTCCTCCTGCTGCCACTCTTGTCTAAGATTTTCATTAGCAAAGTGATTTGTTACACATATAGCCTTTAAACACTTAACATTATGGGTTGCGATGAAGTTCCCATATGAGCAAGAAAATTAAAAAGGTAAGGAAAATGCAGTCTGAGGCTGAGATTCCTGCCCCAGAAACCAGCACTGTTATTCCAGTTTGGCAGTTGGCAGACAATATGCCCCATAAAGGAAAGCTGAAATATTTCATATAAAATTAACATTTAAATATTATCTTACATATTAATATGACTTTAATTATTATTATACACATTTCTAAATGCCCCAAACAAGATTGTGGTCTCACTGTGTTAGGTATTATACAAATGTGTACAGTCTCTGCCCTGATGAGCTGATAGTCTAAATAAACAAGAGAGAGAACCTGTGGGAGAAAGGATTATCCACATTTAAAGATGGCAAACTGAATTAGAGAAAGATTAAGTTACTTACCAGCCTGGAGCTCCCCTGGCTCTCTCCAGCCCTGCTTCACTGCCAGCATCCTTTTTGCAGGCAGCCAGTCTCTGCTCTCTCTCCCAGCCTAGAGAGAGACTCCTCTTGGGCCTCTGGCTCACAGCCTTTTTATACAGGTCAGCTGTGGCCTGATTGGGGCGTGGCCCAGCTGCGGCTGCTCTGCCAATCAGCCCAGTTTTCCCCTGCCCCAACCCTTTGCCAGGGCTGTTTTAAGCCCTTCCAGGCCGGAGCGGGTGACCACCCTGATACAACATATTTTAGCAATTTTAGCGTTCTTAGCAGGAAGGATACAGGGTCAAGCTGCCCTGTCTGTGGCACCCAAAATCCCCTCTCCTCCTGCTTTGGTTATGCTAAGGCTGTTGCATGACCAATTTATGGCCTGCTGACCTGACTATTTTTAGCAATAAGCAGTAGTGGTTTAGTAGGGCCTGCTGACTTGGCTACTGTTAGCAGTAGGCAATAGTGATTCAGGCACTTTGGGGAGATTTTGGCAAACCAGTAAACACTTCTGGCCTCCGAGTCTTCTCTTATCAAGAGTCCCCAGTATCAAGGACAGGCTTTCTGCCTTCTGCATCCCTTTGCAGTTGGTAGGGGACCCTGGGACCACCCATTACACCAGGTTCTATGCCAGGGCCCAATAACAGGCAGATAAATTCTGCTATACTGCTGCTTGTGTGAAACACATACTACCAGTCCCTCCTTTCCCAATGGATAAACTCACTAAACAACTGAAACCAAAGGTAAAGACTCAGACCTTCCGAGTGTCATGAATCCCTTCTCTGTGAGTTCGGCAAAGTCACCATAGCCAGAGGTCTCAAGCAGCTGGAGCTCCTGCAGTGCTCCTTCCCAAGAGCTGGACGGGTAGGTTAGTTCACTTCCACTGCCTGCCCTCCTACTCAGTTGCTCTGTTCTCATTTTGTGCTCCTCCTGCAAGCCATGCATGCTTTACAGGTTAGCAAGGTGGACCACCCACGTGGGCCAAGAGAAGCTCTCAACTGATTCCTTTCCAGTGCGTGGTTTATATACCCCATCACATTTCCCAAATTTGGAAGAAGATAACACTTACTCAAGGGATAAGGTTCTGTGCTGCTCCATTTTCCTTGATACTTAAAAATAGCATTCAATCATGTAATTATCTTGTGTTATACTTATGTTGCAAGCTCTTTGGGGCAGGGACTTTGTTTTTGTGCTGCATTTGTACAGCACCTAGCAAAATAATATATAGGTCTATGACTAGAGCTTGTAAGCCCTATGGTAATACAAGTAAATAAATACATAAATGTCATGTAATACATATCAACCAAGGGGCAGAGTTCAGAGTGTTTGATAAAGTTGTGGTTTCTGAATTTTCTGTATAGATAGGGATTTACACACTTCATTTAATTTTGACATTTACTGACATTCAGGTGCGTAACTGTGTAACATTAAGCTGCATAAACTTTGGGGGAGGGCTAGGTGGGAGGCCAATTCATACACCATACCACTCCTACTGCATTATTTCTTTCTGCTGTTATTTCGCCTTAGTCTGAAGTTTTCAGTGGAGGTGGTAACATTTGAAAGTAGGCAGGCAAAGCTAACACCTAAAGGTGTACTAGAAACCAATTTACAACAAGTAGTGAAGATCACATTCTCTCCTTTCATGGGTAGTTTCTAAGTTGTGGTAAAATAAGCTGGTCTTTTAACTTCTCTCACTTATTTACAGTTAGAGAACAGTTACTTGAGGAGGAAATGAATCTAGTGCAAGCACTTCTTTCAAATGAAAAAAGGTGACATTGCTGGCACCATAAATCAATTCAACTCTATCCTCTGGAAGTAGCCACCACATCCTTTGCTACATTTTTTCTTTTGGGACCAGAGGAGTCAGAAATAAATGTTTCAAACTAAATAATGACCGGAAGTAGAGGTTACACTTATTTTTCATTTTTCCCTTCATGTATAAGTCAAATTCTACAATTTCTGGGGGAAAAAAATCTTTTTAAATTAATTTCCATTCCTCATTACCATCCACTGCAGTATGAAACAGAAAGCATGCATAAAAAATCTTTGATTAAGTGTCCATTATGTAATGGTGATGCAATGATCATCCAATTAGATGGTTTCAGTGTATAATATTCACGATCTCCAATAAAAATATGATTGGAGAGGTACATATGTTGCAAATAAGTTGACACAGTAGTTTACAAGGGGCCTTTTGGAACCATTATGACCTATCATATTGAAATCTAGAGACTTTCTAGTCTGTGGGCTAAAAACACATCAGTGTCCTTTTATATGTGGTTCAATGGCCTAACAGACTATAACTGCTCCTCTACTCAGTGGAAATTAAGTGCATGCATAATAAGCCATGTGAAAAATCCAGTTTTTTAAAAAAAAACAATCAAATGAAAAAATCCAGACATTTGACAATGGCTAGGCACCAGGGTGTGCTGTGATCACTGCTTATTAAATGAAATAATACTATTTCACTAGCACCTTTTGTTCTCCCTGTATTCATTGCCTCATCTTATAGATGGTAGGCTTTTTTGGAATCAGGACCATCTTTTTCTAGCAGAATGGGGGCCTGATTCTTGATGGGGGCATCTAGTGTTACAAGAGAAATTGACAGCCATTTTGTGCACTCAGCTACCATTAACTGGAAGTGATAACACCAAATAGTTAGAAATAACTTGAGCTTTTGTATAAGCATACAAAATACCTGCAGCTGCAGTTTTGCTGATAAGGATGGAAAGTAAAATTGGAAGAATCATGAAAATGGGCAGAATTGTGAAAGGTTGAGCTTGGATGTTATGACAAGGGGTTGCTAGCTGATGTTAGAATTTTTTTTATTTTTCAAGGGGTTACTATGAGCTATTAGCTTTGTTTTGAGCAACCTATAAAAAGGATCTGTCAGAGTGTGTAATTTGGAACAGTTTGGAGAGGTTTTCTATGAGTAAGGAGGCTGACATCCAAATCCCCAGTGGTTAGGAGGAAGGCTGGCCACCAGAAACCTGTTGCTGACCACTCACAACCATCTCAAACTTTGGGTAACTATATCTGGGTTGCTCTAGAGATAGACTATTGCTATTTTAGATATGTGCTTTAGACTCAATAAAAAAGATTTTAGGTGAAAGCACTCTCATTTTTACCAATCATTTGTCAGATGAAGGAACTGTGTCCACTTCGATTTATTTCCTGAAACCGCCTGGAGATAAGAAAATATAAGTTACAATAGTTTCGGATTGAGAACACCCAGGGTAACACTAGGCACAACCACGATAAAAATAAATACAGCTAATTAAATTAATATACAGACAAAAAAGCCCCTACTGCACCAACTTCACCACATGTTTGTTTAATGATTTGGAGGCTTAATTGTGTCTTGATTTGTCTTTTTAAGCTGCTAACTTCCTAGGCGAGATACTGTAGGTCAGTGGTTCCCAAACTTATTCCACCGCTTGTGCAGGGAAAGCCCCTGGTGGTCCGGGCCGGCTTGTGTACCTGCTACATCCACACGTTCAGCCAATCATGGCTACCACTGGCCATGGTTCACTGCTCCAGGCCAATGGGAGCTGCTGGAAACAGCGGCCAGTACGTCCCTTGGCCAGCACCGCTTCTAGTAGCTCCCACTGGCCTGGAGCAGCCAACCGCGGCCACTGGGACACACGATCGGCTGAACCTGCGGATGTGGCAGGTACACAAATTGGCCCGGCCCGCCAGGGGCTTTCCCTGCACAAGCAGTGGAACAAGTTTGGGAACCACTGCTGCAGGTGAAATCCTGACTCTGCTAAAATCAATGGTAAATCTCCCATGGACTTCAATGAGGTTGGGATTTCACCCTGTATCTTGTTCTATGTATTGTACAGTTCAGAGCACACAATTTGTGCTCAGTATATAATAATATATGATTATAATGCTATATCAGAAATGCAGTCATAAGTAACCTTAATAAAATCTATAAAATTAAGCCTGTATATGCACAGGTATCAGTCTGCAATGTGAAATATCTACTATAAGTACTCATGGGATGCCAGTCACTACAGTACCAAATAAACATAATTTCATTCCCTTTTTACGTAGCAAAAAAAGCACTAGTCTGCATTACTCCCCTTTCACATTATGGAGCTTCTGAAGGGACTGTCTGTCCTTGGATGACAAGCCTTCCATGACCTCCCCAACAAGGGGATCCAGCAGTATATCAGGTCACAAGCAGGTTTAGGGCAAAAGGCCACAATCTAGACCATTGAAATGAACTGGGAGGAGGGAGGATGGGGGGATTTCAATAGGAGCAAGCTGAAGCCTTTATCACTTTTTAAGCTTACAAATGGTCAACATAATTTCCTGGAAAACAGAAATAAAAACTTCCCCCTTACCTGTGACTTTTGGCCTTTTCTGAATTTTTATGGCTAAGTTTTAAACCTGCGGAAAATTGAGTTTATAATGAAAAGTGTGATGGACACTTAGCTTCAGTTTTAATGAAAGGTGCAGCTGTGATAGTGCACTCTGGTAATGGAAAAATACCCTGCCGAAAGCTGGGTCTTCAGACTTAACTTATTGCCCAAAGCTACCATAAATCTGATAGTGTTGAAATCATCTTTAAACCAGTTTTCATTATCAGTCTGAAATTCCCTCCACACATACACCCAAAGTGATTTTCAGTGCCTAATGTGTCCATGAAATTTTCAACTTCTGAGCAACTTTGCATGTTATGGGTAGAATGAGAGAGGACAGTTGCTCCTTTCACACACAGAAAATCAATCTTCAGATAGATTGTTACCTATTTATACAACCATTTCAGAACACTGCTGTTTTAGTGGTGAGACAGCTGTTCACATATGATAACTTCAGTATACTCTGAGATATTACCTTTGAAATAGCAGCATCATCTTATGACTGATATAAGTAAGCAAGAAAAGTTGGTGAGAACAGAACTTCACTTTTGTCTCATTTGTATCAGAACAAAACTCAAAGTACTGTCCTTGAGCTACAAACCCCTTAATGATATTGATTTAGCTACTCACAGACAACTGATACTCTATCACTATCCCAAAAGACAACAATGATCCAAAGGAATGATAAAGCTGGAGAGTCTCGTATTTAGATTATTGGGTATTAGGGGCAGAATATAGTCATCGGTGGCAGCCAGGCTATGGAATTCTTTGGTTACATTCATGCCAAGTTTGATGTTCTATGACTGAACAGGCAGGGGTATTCCCTCAATTTGCTGTTCTCTGGCTGATTTTTTGTTTGTTGGTTGGTTTCATTTTTGCCCCTTCATGAAAATTTTTGTTGAAAAACTTAATTTTTATTTGGGGAGAGGGAACTGGGAGGAGCGGGGTTGAAAAAACCCTACAATATTTGGATTTGGGATTTCATCAGTGATGAAAGCAATAAAAATATATTTTTCATAAAAATGCATTTTCTATTAAATGTTTTGAGAAAAATTTTGATCGGTTCAAATTACTTTAAGTTTTGTTTACTAACTAACAGTGAAACTGGATACTAAAATATTGTAGTTTGCTCTTTCAAAGATTCTTTTTTTCAGTAAAACCATAATGCTTCTTTACAAAAATGACTGTGCATGAATTGTTGTAGTCATTCAGAATATATTGGTGTTCTTTTAATTTAATTTTAAAAGCTCTTTTTAAATAGAGCTGGCTGGGAATTTTCCATCAGAATTAATTTCCTACAGAAAATGCTCTCCCTGCAAAAATAAATCAAAATTTCTTATGATAACATTTTGATTTTGTAATATTATATTAGATATAGATATAGAGAGAGATCATCCATCAGGAATAACTAAATGAAATATTTCATTTTGGGTCAGTTCAACCTGAATTGGAATATTTCATTTTTAAAGTGACCCAAAGCATTTACTTTCAAATTTGTTAAAAAACCATTAAACTGCATTTAACTATTGCCTTATGGGAGTCGTAGTTTGGCCCCCATTCTCTCCTCTTGGTCATACTTCCTAGCAATACATCTCCTAAAAAGCATTTTCCCTGTGTGGTGCATCATGGGAGTCATATGACTCTTGGTACATTATGGAAGATGTAGTCCAGCCCTGCAACTTGACCAATATGGTAGAAAAGGGGCCAGAACTACAATTACCATAAAGCAACAGGGAAATGCAATTTAATGTTGAAAAATGTGACTGGACAAACTGAAGCAACTCTGTTACAGGAATTATAGAATCATAGAAATGTAGGCTTGGGAGGGACTTTGATATGTTAATTAGTCCAGTACCTTGCACTGAAGAAGAACTAAGTATTATTTAAACATCCCTGACAGGTGTTTGTCTAACCTGTTATCATCCTCCTCCAATGATGGATTTTCCACAGTCTCCTAGGTAAATTGTTTTAATGCTTAACTACCCTTACAATTATGTAGTTTTTCCAAATATTATGCATTTCTGAATCTAAATTTTTGGAAGATCCACTTCCTGGAAAATATCAGCATTTCAAGTTTTTGTCTCCAAATAGGATGCAAACAAATTTTGCTTAGCTCTACTTTGAAAGCTTGCAATATACAATCAAAACAAAGCAGCAAGAGTTCCACTGTTCTCCTCAGTTCAAACCAAGTCTTATTGACTGTAAACATTAAATAAGCAGAAAAAGCAAGTAGAGCCAGACTCATTGTACATTAAAAGGCAAATGCATTGTCAGCGTGCACACAGACTGTCCTACCACAACAATTTTATCTGAGTCTCTAATTATTTGTTTAAAGATAATGGGTTGGAAGCATAAAATGGTGTGACTCATTATTTGATTAAATGTTTCCCTCTGTGATTTATGGATCACTGTGAAAATGACAAAAGTAGTAGTAATAAGACAATGTAAGAGCTATAAAAGGAGGGTTATTACCATGCCAGCCTGCAATATTTTCCCAGCAGACAAAACCTCCGAATAGCATTGGCAGCATCTTGCCTCGTTGCTACAAGAAGGATCAGCATTTAGTCATAGTTACTAAAATCAATACAAACCCAGACATTTCTAGGGCCAGTTCTTACCCCAGCACATGAGGTTAATGCAGACAGCAACAGAGATTCTGGGGACACTCCTCAATCCTCACAGTGACAGGTGACAAAGCAGCCAAATAGGAAATACGATGGATGATGTCAGCTCTCAGTGTGGCAAAAATGGGAGGAATGGGAAGCTCAGCTTTTAAGGCTAGGAATAATGGTTGCCAATAGTCCTGGGATGTTGGCAGTTAACCAGGGAGCTTTCCAAAACCCTAGCATTTTCCCAGCCAAGCCAGGACTGTCATCAGCTACTAGAGTTAAGGCTTTATCAAGCTTTGAGCAGGAGGCAATGATGCAGACTTGCATCGCAAAGCCAAAGTGGCAATACATCAATGACCACATACCATTTATGCACTGCAGTCCTTTGATGCAGGAGGCATTGGAACTACAGGCCTCCTATTAAGGGACATCTCTGTATGCTTGTGCCATGAAGCAAAGCAATGGTTGGGTTACACACTCATTTTAGGGAGTTGAGGCAGAATGGCAGCTATCAGTGCTGCTGGGGGGGAAGAGGGTGTTGTTGGAGCAAAGCCAAGTTATCTATCTATCTCTATATATACACCTTGTCCATTATTGTAGTGCCTAAGTGCTAAGGAACTGCAGGTTCCAACTCAAGCAATCAGTGTAGTATTACCTCATAGGATCTACCAAGAGGTAAGGTGCAAGGTGAATGGGATAAGCAAAGGACCACACCATGGAACCAAAGTATTGATGTGCTGTATATCAGGAAGCTGCCTTGAATGCAGGGTAACTTTGCAGTTTAGATCTGCGTCTGTGGCATTGCACTCTAGATTCTGCACTGAGAAGTCAGCTCAGGATTGCCTCAATTCATGAGTATACAAAGCTTTTGACTAAGGTAATATTGGCACAGAGCCAGGACACAAGATTTTATTTGAAAGGAACAGGCTTTTTCTTAGCTGATCCACTTAACAGAATCATCTACATTCAATGCCTCCAGACAAAGAGTATTGCTTTTCACAGAAATCAACAAAGAACAATTCTTAACTACAGCATCTCAAGTTGAAGGCCGTAATGCAAAACCACTTTACAGTTGTGGGCTGTGTTTTTGCTAATGGTCCAGTGCATACCCACTGACCCTTTCCAGCCTTATGTCAAGAAACTTTGGAACACAAATGCCACACAAGTATCTATAATGACTCCTGGGCTTTATTGTCATGTAGAGAACTCCTGGAGACATGCCCACAGATGCCCTGAAAGCTTCAAGCCAGATAACTTGCTCCACAAAGCTTCAAGACTGAAGCAGATTACCATTGCTTAAGGGCTTTCGTTGAGGTCATTCTTTGAAGGATAAGTCTAGACATTTGAGAATCCTCTTTCCCACATGAAATTCAATCATACAGAAGGAGGAAATCTATTGAGCTCTTTAAATAATTACTCTGTTATAGACAACTCTCCCCCAACATGATGTTCTTTTATGAGCCAATTTTACTTTGTCTGATGTAATTTATGAACACAGAATGTTTTTAGAAAACTTTCTTAGCCAAAATCTTACAAAGATGCAAATCTGTGTCTTGTGCTAAAATCATCTGAATCACCTGAATTTGTTAATTATAATACTAGGATCTCACTGAAAAAAAAATGTTTTTCCCTGTTGGTGATTGACACATTAAAATTACAATGCCATCTTTGACACTTCATTTTGTTGCAAATTTTTATCGACTGTAATGTCAGAAGCAATTGAACATGAAAACCTCCAATTGTAAATGTGTGCAATGGAACTGAAGAACGTGTTCAATTTATTTTTATGTTTGTTTGCAAATCTGAAAGACAACACGTATCACATCCAGATTTTTTTCTTGAACCTTGGATTACCAGACAAATCTTGGGTAAACTGGTAAACTGTAGACTTGCTGAACAAATGTTATTTTCCTTTCTAGCGTGCACTTAGCTGATTATAAAAATCACTGCAGCACTTTTGAAGCTTCAAAGGCTGTTTCACAGATTCATAGATTTCAAGACTAGAAGGGACCATTATGATCATCTAGTCCAGGGATTGGCAATCTTTGGCACGTGGCCCATCAGGGAAATATGCTGGCGGGCCAGGCCGGTTTGTTTACCTGCAGCATCTGCAGTTCGCCTGATCGCAGCTCCCACTGGCCACAGTTCACCGCTCCAGGCCAATGGGGGCTGCGGGAAGTGGCACGGGCTGAAGGATGTGCTGGCTACCGCTTCCCGCATCCCCCATTGGCCTGGAACGGTGAACTGTGGCCAGTGGAAGCTGCGATCAGCCAAACCTGCAGACGCTGCAGATGAACAAACCATCCTGTCCCTCCAGTGGATTTCCCTGATGGGCAGCATGCCAAAGGTTGCCGATTCCTGATCTAGTCTGACCTCCTTTATTTCACAAGCCATAGATCTTTCCCAGAACGATAGATAGATTTTTTTAAAAAGAAATCCAACCTTGATTTTAAAATTGCCAGTGATGGAGAATCCACCATAATTCTTCAACTTTTTGGTTTTGATGTTTAATTACTTTCACAGTTAAAAATTAACACCTTATTTGTAGTCTCAGTTTGTCTAGTTTCACCTTCCAGCCATTGGATCATGTTACACCTTTGTCTGGTAGATTGAAGAGCCTATTATCAAATACTTGTTCCCCATGTGGACTATAATCAAGTCACCCTGAACCTTCTCTTTGCTAAATTAAATAGACTCTTAGAGCTCAATCTATCACTCTAAGGCATGTTTTCTAACATTTTAATCAGTCTTATCGTCTTCTCTGAACTGTCTCCAATTTATCACCATTCTTCTTGAATTGTGGACACCAGAACAGTATGCAGTATTCACACCAGTGAAAAATACAGAGGTAAAATTATCTCTCTACTCCTCCTCAAGATTCCCCTGTTCATGCATCCAAGGATTGCCTTAGCTCTTTTGGCTACAGTGTCATATTAGGAGCTCATGTTCAACTGATTATCCACCCCAACCTTCAAATCTTTTTCAGAGTCATTGCTTCCCAGGATTGAATCCCCCATCCTGTAAGTGTGGCCTACATTCTTTGTTCCTAGATGTATACCTTTACATTTAGCAGTATTATTTCTTGCACCCAGTTTACCACGTGATCCAGATTGCTCTGTATCAGTCTGATGAACTATTGTGGTCTGCTTTTCTCCTGAAGTGCAATTTATGCAAACAAGTGTGATCTTTTACACTTCCACTATTCTAGCGAGGGAATATATTTAATAGATTAGCTAGATTAGACAGATAATATGGATGAATAGAGAGAAAAATATGGACTCTCTGGCCCAAGACAGATATTTGAGAACTGGAGCTAGTCCAAATAGGAGTTGTATTTTCTCTTGCCATTTTCCTATTTAAAATCTCTGCCTTATTTACAAGTGTATCAAGTGATAATATGTCTGCTAGAGTAATTGCAGCTTTTTCTCGTTTTGTGTAAATTGTCTGTTCTACAGAGAATTGGATGGAATGTCAGGATTATATTTTCCAGTTCCCCGTGGTTTAAGGAATTGCTCAAAGATCAAAAGGACGGAGTTCTGATAAGTAGGGTGTTACTGGAGAAGTGCTCCAGACAAAACTCTTAAAATTTTATCAAAATGTTCCACTTTGAAACAGCACTCTGGTCAAGCATTTCTTCAGAAGCCATTACTATTTTCATAACAGCCCTGATCTGACAACTTAATAAGACAGTCTGTTCCAAGTCCTCTCTAATACTCTAGTCCTGGAACCCTTACTCATGTGAGTGGTGCCAGTGAATAAGAATATAAGACTGGCCGTACTAGGTCAGACCAAAGGCCCATCTAGCCCAGTATCCTGTCTACCTACAGTGGCCAATGCCTGGTGCCCCAGAGGCAGTGAACCTAACAGGTAATGATCAAGTGATTTCTCTCCTACCATCCATCCCCACCCTCTGACAAACAGAGGCTAGGGACACCGTTCCTTACCCATTCTGGCTAATAGCCATTAATGGACTTAACCTCCATGAATTTATCCAGTTTTCTTTTAAATGCTGTTATAGTCCTACCCTTCACAACCTCCTCAGGCAAGGAGTTCCACAAGTTGGCTGTGTGTTGTGTGAAGAACTTCCTTTTATTTGTTTTAAACCTGCTGCCCATGAATTTCATTTGGTGGCCCCTAGTTCTTGTATTATGGGAACAAGTAAATAACTTTTCCTTATTCACTTTCGCCACATCACTCGTGATTTTATATACCTCTATCATATCCCCCCTTAGTCTCCTCTTTTCCAGGCTGAAAAGTCCTAGCCTCTTTAATCTCTCCTCATATGGGACCCATTTCAAACCCCTGATCATTTTAGTTGCCCTTCTCTGAACCTTTTCTAATGCCAGTATATCTTCTTTGAGATGAGACCACATCTGTATGCAGTATCCAAGATGTGGGCGTACCATGGACTTATATAAGGGCAATAAGATACTCTCCATCTTATTCTCTACCCCTTTTTAATGATTCCTAACATCCTGTTTGCTTTTTTGACCACCACTGCACACTACGTAGACGTCTTCAGAGAACTATCCACAATCACTCCAAGATCTTTTTCCTGATTCGTTGTAGCTAAATTAACCCCCATCATATTGTATGTATAGTTGGGGTTATTTTTTCCAATGTGCATTACTTTACATTTATCAACATTAAATTTCATTTGCCATTTTGTTGCCCAATCACTTAGTTTTGTGAGATCTTTTTGAAGTTCTTCACAATCTGCTTTGTGAAGTCTAGTATCATCTGCAAACTTTGCCACCTCACTTTTTACCTCTTTCTCCAGATCATTTATGAATAAGTTGAATAGGATTGGTCTGAGGACTGACCCTTGGGGAACACCACTAGTTACCCCTCTCCATTCTGAGAATTTACCATTTATTCCCACCCTTTGTCCCCTGACTTTTAACCAGTTCTCAGTCCTTGAAAGGATCTTCCCTTTTATCCCATGTATCATGGTATAATCCCCCACTCTGAACCTTAGCGTCCAAAAGATGGGGTACCAGCATGAATTCCTCTAAGCTCAATTACCAGCTTAGTACTTTTAGCACTGCCACCAACCAGGAATTCCAGTGCCTGGTACACTCTGGTCCCCGCCAAAACCTTGCCCGGGGACCCCCAAGACCCAGTCCCTCTGGATCTTAACACAAGGAAAGTAAATTCTTTCCCTCACCGTAACCTCTCTCAGGCTTCCCCTCCCTGGGTTACCCTGGAAGATTACTGTGATTCAAACTCCTTGAATCTTAAAACAGAGAGGAAAATTCACCATCCCCCCTCCTTCTCTCTCCCCCTCCCAGACTCTCCCTGAGAGAGAAAGTAATCCTAACAGAGAGAAAATTAACCTCTCTCTCCCTCTTCCCTCCTTTCTCCCCACCAAGTCCCTGTGGTCTCACCAGAATAAAAAAAACAATCCGGTTCTTAAACAAGAAAAGCTTTTAATTAAAGAAAGAAAAAACAGTAAAAATTATCTTTGTAAATTTAAGATGGAATATGTTACAGGGTCTTTCAGCTATAGACACTGGGAATACCCTCCCAGCCTAAGTATACAAGTACAAATTAAAATCCTTTCAGCAAAATTCAAATTTGAACTACTTCCAGCCAAATACACATTTGCAAATAAAGAAAACTAACATAAGCCTAACTCGCCTTATCTACCTAGTACTTACTATTCTGGACATATAAGAGACTGTATTAGAGAGATTGGAGAGAAACCTGGTTGCACATCTGGTCACTCTCAGAACCCAGAGAGAACGACCACCAAAATCTAACAGCACACACAAAAACTTCCTTCCCTCAAGATTTGAAAGTATCCTGTCCCCTGATTGGTCCTCTGGTCAGGTGACAGCCAGGCTCACTGATCTTGTTAACCCTTTACAGGCAAAAGAGATATGAAGTACTTCTGTTCTATTAACTCTTACTTATCTGTTTATGACACCATGACAACTTAATTTATGTAAAAGCCTTTGATGAGGGTCCTTGTCAAAGGCTTTCTGGAAATCTAAATACACTATGTCCACTGGATCCCCCTTGTCTACATGTTTGTTTGACCCCTTCAAAGAACTCTAGTAAGACATGAATTCCCTTTACAGAAACCATGTTGACTTTTGCCCAACAATTTATGTTCTTCTATGTGTCTGACAATTTTATTCTTTACCATTGTTTCAACTAATTTGCTCGGTACTGACATTAGACTTACTGGTCTGTAATTGCCAGGATCACCTCTAGAGCCCTTTTTAAATATTGGTGTTACATTAGCTATCTTCCAGACATTGGGTACAGAAGCCGATTTAAAGGACAGGTTACAAACCATAGTTAATAGTTCTGCAACTTCATATTTGAGTTCTTTCAGAACTTTTGGGTGAATGCCATCTGGTCCCAGTGACTACAAGTTTTTCAATTAATTCCAAAACCTTCTCTAGTGACACTTCAATCTGTGACAATTCCTCATTTTGTCACCTACAAAAGCCGGCTCAGGATTGGGAATCTCCCTAACATCCTCAGCCGTGAAGACTGAAGCAAAGAATCCATTTAGTTTCTCCGCAATTATTTTATCTTCTTTAAGTGCTCCTTTGTATCTCGATCGTCCAGGGGCCCCACTGGTTGTTTAGCAGGCTTTCTGCTTCTGATGTACTTAAACATTTTATTACTTTTTGAGTTTTTGGTTAACCCTTCTTCAAAATCCTCTTTGACTTTTTCTTATTACGTTTTTACACTTAATTGGGCAGTGTTTATGTTCCTTTCTATTTACCTCACTAGGATTTGACTATCACTTTTTAAAAGATGCCTTTTTATCACTCACTGCTTCTTTTACATGCTTGTTAAGCCACAGTGGCATTTTTAGCTTTTTTACTGTGTTTCTGAATTTGGAGTATACATTTAAGTTGGGCCTCTATTATGATATGTTTGAAAAGCATCCATGCAGCTTGCAGGGATTTAATTGACTACTTGAGAGAGTAAGAGTTGCAGGATCAGACCCTAAATTTGGGGTTTTAATGGTAAGTGATTTGGCATTTACTTTCCCTGCAACAGAAACTGGGGGGGAAATCTGTGAGACTCTCTTGGCCCTACCCCACCTAACGTGAGGGAGTCCAAGACAAACTGATTAAGAAAATTACCCTATTTTTTTGAGAGTGCTTGTCACTGTGTGATGCCAATTAACTTATTTTTGCCCACATATCCCACAGAGGTGTGTCTGCATATGAATCAGCTACTCCATGGTAACAGCCGTGAAAATTCACATTGTATTTTCTCACTCGTTACAGCACTAATGACTCTTCAGTGTTTGGCCTACAGATGTATAATTTAAATCAGTATAACAGCTGCTAGTCTCTTTGGCTGTGTTTGCTGAAGTCAGGACATGATAACATTCCTTCCTGATGATCATCCAACAACCAACCATTTGCAAGGAAACAGAACAAGAAGATGGGGAGAGTAGGGGACTTTTGTGGAAGTTGTTTCCTTTTGTTCTTATCCGTCTATGACCTTCTCTGGACTAGTTCACTAAACAGACTTCATTTGGCCCTGATGGGCTATTATAGTATGACTTTCAAAAGCAATTTAGCCCCGGTGTTTAAAGACAAAATGTGAAGGATTTACACAAAATGTGAAGGATTTACACACATGGGCCAACCTATTTTCCTAATGTAGACCAGACCTTTGAAGTAAAGAAAGCCAAGAATGTTCTAAGTGGCCTGAAAACCGGAAGATATTTTAAGTGGTCTCGAACACATGAGTCAAACAACAGTGAAGATAATCCCTCAAGCTTCCCCTGGATTCAGTCTTGCATGTCTCAGCACAAGAGTATATTAGCACTGGAGCTTTGTCCACCTCTCACCTCTTTGGAAAAAAATTAGTTAGGATTTTCAGCCAGGGAGTGGATGAGTGGGATTTTCCTTTGGTTGCAGTGGTAAAAAGCTCATGGTATGCCATAAGATTGAAAAAAAAATGTCCATCTTATTTCATGGAGAAGGGAAAAGTACGCAGCGCAAACAGCTTATCTGTAAACAGTCTGTGCACCTAACAATAGAAGTCTTAGATCCCAAAACAGCTGCCAGGGAGGCCTGAATATATTAGGCTTTCTTAGCATAACTTTGGTTAAAAAACAAGGAATTACCATAAAGATGGATTCCATAGTGTGGTTTCCACTATCACAAGAGTAGGGAGACAATATTAACATCTCATGAAACTAGAGGAGGAACTTACTAGAGGAGCAAGAAGCAACCTTCAAATACAGATAACCCATTTTTTTTTATTCAATATGATTGTATGGGCTGTTAGAGATGAATGAATCAAATTAGAATTTTGCCTAATAGGCTAAATTCCTATACACCAAGCAGTGTTCAAAAGAAAAAAGTAACTGTCTTTCTAGTTTAAAATAACCATGTGCTCTTTTTTTCTTGGTCACATTACTAGACACAGCTAAACGTTTTCTATCCCTGAAGGATTTTACTCATTTTAATTCCAGAAGATGAAATGCAAATAGTTTCGGATGGTTTTGTGTTAACATTTATAGTTATGAATTATGTCTGACTGTGTGATGTCAGTTTCTTCATTATTTTGTCATGAGTACTGTATAATACATTCCATGTATATTATGTCTCCCATATTCAATTGTTTTAAGCACCTCAATTGCCAGAGAATCATATAAATGTTATGTTCCCTTTGAAGAAAATCTGTCTTTGATTTAATAATAGTAGACCTTAAAGCAGATGTTCTTGATCCACTCCTGCACATTTATGACAGTTTTATCCATGTATTAGGAATACCAACCACAGAAATTACTTTCAAGCTGGAACACATCATATCATATTTTCGTATTAAAGGAACAGGTTCAGTACTACAGTAAAGGGTTACTAAAGGCTGGAATAATAATGGAGCTAATGCCATCATGCTATAACATACATTTAAGAATTCTGAGCAGGATCTTCAGCTGTGGTAAATTCCTGTAGCTTCATTTTTTTTTATGATGGAACATTGGAAAATGTAATATGTTTCCACTCAAACAGCTGATCAGGCAAATCACTGCATTATGCTGGCATGTTCTTTAGTATCTCAAGTCTGGAGAGGTCTACATTGCAGTCATGCCACTTCAGACTATGATTTTGTCACATCTCAAGCTCTGAGGTATTGGGCCTAGTCAGTATTTGGATAACAAACCCAAGACAATAATAAATCAATGATGTTTGGGCACCCTGATTTCTTGGTGTTTGCTATTTTTTAGATGAGATAGAGATCTGTGGTCAGTGTTAAGGATCCCACAACACTTTGTGAAAGTATTGGTTGGTTAAACCTTGTTTCCTGGATAAATTCCAACACAGGTAGTTATTAGCTTTCTATCGAACCACGCATCTTCATTTATGAAATTGAAGTTAATCTCACCTTCTTTCTTATAAAAAAGAATGATGCAGCATTGCTGGTGCACAAAGGACACCATTCTGGATGAAAGGGTCTTAAGTACAGAATATTACTATGCCCATAATATTAATGCTGACTACTGACCATTAGCCCTTAAACAATGCAAGCATACAACATTGACTTTGAATTAACAACTACTTTACCCAAATATAACAGTAATATTCTGAAACACTGCCATCTTTTGGCATTTTTAAGACAGGGAAGAATCTACTTGATTTACTTCCCTAGGTGAAGGTTAAGCAAAACAAATTATGTGAAATCTTAAAGCAAATGAATGCTGTCACTTTCACTTATCAAGAAAAGTGATACGTGCACTTTCCAGCTATGAATTTTATCATTAACATCTCGTGCAGAGAGGAGAGAACAAAAAGAAATTAGTTGCGTGAAATGCTGCCATTCTTCACTCACTGAAGAATGCTGCAATAAAAACAGCTTTGATAACATAATTAAGCACAGATTGTAATTACTTAGAAATCAGATTCTCATTTTTAACACCTTATTAATTAAGTGAGGTTCATATTAAGTGAACACTAATGGGTTCAGTAAAAATTGGTGGCATACTAGACATAGCCAATAACTAAAAGATGGCCAAAATTATACTGGGAAGTGCGAAGTAATTGCTTTCACATAGGCTTGCTTAGGTAAAGTTCTCATTTGTGCAGATTTCCAATGTATCCTCACATGGGAAGATAAGAATATTCATTTTGGATTGACCTGTGGTCCATTTAGACCAACACCCTGTCTCTGGCAGAAGCCAATACCTAGTTTCAGAGGAAGGTGCAAGAAGCCCACAGTTGGTAACTGTGGGATAATGTGTCACATAAAGGTCTTGTCCTGATCCCTAAATAGTTAGAGATTTACTTAAATCCTAAAACATGAGATTTTTATCCCTTTCAGCACTTTGTTTTCATTAATAGCTTTAGTCTGGATATTCTTGCTATTCATATAAACATCCAATCCCTCTTTGACTATGAGTAATTTCTTGACTGTGGTTCTCCAAACATGTATATTGTCAGCCCCTTTGTTACTTTTTTAAGTGGTTTACACTTCCCATCCTTTTATTTTCCTTCAAGCTAGGCATAGACACAGCCACTTTTGTAATCTACAGTACTGGAATACATTTTAAAAGACATGCAAATGGTTCCGTTAAATCATTCAGACATGATAGGGATTGCAAATCAAACACAGACAGGGACAATGGACTGAATCCAAATGACCAAAACCTTTGCTGTAGCACCACTACTGATCCATATTATCATTAATTGTTTCTATGACAGCAGCACCCAGAAACCCCTGTCACAGAACAAGTCCCCATTGTCTAGACAATCAACAAACAAATCCACTATCAATCAGCTTCTATCTATTACATTTGGACATAGTTGGAAGAAGTACTCTAATGTTACTCATTACCTGTGCTTACAATACTAGAAACCATTCATCAATGGAAACCATTCACCACTGGAAGAACCAGGAAGACGGATGTCACCACATAACTAAAGAGCATACAGTCTCCAATAGTGTCACCAATTCTAGTTCCAATGCTCTACATCAGACGTTTTTACATTTCTTTTGTCAACAACAAAATATGTGTCAGACCCAGATTTCCTCTGACATTTCCCAGTCCTAGGAATTTTAGTGCTTTGCCAATCAATTGAAAAGTGGAAAATCAACTTCCATCATCAGTATCTCACTGCATGGCTGAAATCAGCAAGTGAATGCTGTGTCAGGATACCTCAACAGCTACAGTTGCCAAACATCATCTTTGATCTATGACTGGCAAGAAAGCTGTGACTCCCATTGTCAAATGAGGACCTGGTCATAGTGATCTACACCTTTGTGTCTGTGCGGGTATACTTGGTAAGGAGCATACAGTCCTGTAAAAACTCCAGATGGTCCAAAATACAGCAAACATCTACTGACCAACACCAATTACTAACAGGCCACCACTCTGGCACTCTGCCAATTGCATGGTCTCCCATAGCACACTAGGTTAATTTCAAGGTAGAAGGGCTCATCTTGAAGGGCCATCACAGTTATGCCTCTTGATATGGGAACAGGTCCTCCCAGCACAGTTTTGCTCCAGAGGAATGGTGACATGGTTAACCTCAGTGGTCAAGCTTGTGAGAGAGAAGGACAGTGTATTTTTGCCAACTATCCTAAAAATGTGAAACTCCTGTTCAGGTGATAGAAGAACAATAGATGTTGCCACCTGCAGAGCACAATGCAGGGATTTTCTTGCTATTACCTTGTTTCCATTGATGTCCTGATTTTGTTTCAAAGGAGTTAGTCATATGGTAAATGCATTCAAATATATTACATCCGCTCTCACATACAGATCTCAGAAGTATGATATGCTTTCTTTATATACACAACTCACATATGTGATCAGGTGCCTACCACTATAGTAACTCTGTGAGAGAGGCTCCAGCTACTGGATTATATTTCTTCCTTCTCCCTAGTATATTGCTAGAATGATTTCTTCCTTCAGCTCTGTGTATATATATGCACGTCTGCGGTTCTCCTCTTTCCCCTTCCATTGTTTTCTTAGTTTATATGAAGAGGAGACTAAGAAAGTGAGCCTTAATCGTCCATTATATTGTGCAAATATATTAAGGAATTATCTGTTTATCTAGTTTATTCTTACAAATCCCACATCACACAAACACTGATAAGCGAAACCCTGAGCAAGAAGAGACAAACACCAGATATTCTGAAACCTGCTTACACAATGAGCTCTCCCTTTCACAGAAGATGATTTACAAATCAATATATTGAACCGAGTTCAACTGGAAAAACAGCTATTGTGTTCTGCATTGGTCCTCCAGCTGTCACAAATGCTTGGAAATTTCATTTTTAACATTCTTTAGGCTGCTGCATTAGTTTTAAAAGGGCAACAATTCAAGCACTGGTTTCACAGTCATTTTGAAATGCCCTTTCTAATAGCACTTTGCCACTGCATAAGTAAATTATATTATTTTGAAACAAAACTCTTTCCAGAAAAATGAATGAATGTAGGGGAGGGGAGGGGGAGAGAGAGAGAGGTTCTGCTGCACTGGTGCCAACATAGACAAGGGAAAGGTTACACAGGGATGGAGGTGGAAATAGTTCTGCATAAGAGAGTTGTTGGCCTACTCAGGGAATGGGGAACTCATGTAAATTGACTTCTGCACTCCCCTGTCCTGGCTTCAGTTCTTTCTGCTATAGTGGAGCTTCTGAAGGCACAGAAGTTTGTCCAGTCCTGCTTCACTACACGAAGAGGAAAACAGATGCCTCCTAATCCTGGTCCTCTTTATCTAGACTTTTACAACTCCACCCGTACCTTCAGTTACTGTGGGCTCTCTATCCATATTTATGGAGGGACAGCTGGGATTTCCCAGACTTAAACAGGAGCTCCCTTTTCCTCCCTCCACTATCTGCTTTTGGGAAAGAGGAATCTTTGGCCAGGTAGGCCTCCACCTGTCTTCCTCAATTTCAGAGTCTTCATTTAAGGGGGAAGAAGTTCGGCAGCACAAATCCCAATGGGTTACATATTAGTAAGCTAGGGAAGGACAGCTTTCTGATTCTAGATCTTGCTAACCGGAAATAGGCTAGAAAGAGAGATGTAGGCAGACAGAGTTTAGGGATACTTTGACTAAGATACTGAATCCATTTCTATCCAGCATTGTTATTAGGGTTGCCAGGTTTTCAACCAGAAAGTCCAGTCAAAAGGGGACCTGGGCAGTGTCCGGTCAGTGCTGTTGACTGGACACCAAAAGTCTGGTTACCGCTGTAAGTGCCATCAGCCTCTATCACCCGGAAGATGGTAAGAGCAACTGCTGCTGAAGAAGTAGGGATCCTGATGGTGCATGGTGCTTGAGGAGCATAGTCGGCAGCTGGGCTTGCTGCCTGTGATGGCCCATCCCACTTTCTCGGCCTCCCGGGATCCCAGCTCTCTCCAGCTCCTTTCTCCAGCAACAGAGACTCTGCCCACCACGCTGAACCCTGATTGGGCATGCAGGCTCCGCGTCAACTCCTCTCATCCTGGTTTTACAGACGGCAGGTGAGCTCCAGAGCAGGGGGAGTAAGCGACAGGGAATCCTGCAGCGTTCGGTTTTGAAAAAATGGAAAGTTGGCCACCCTAATTGTTATGCAGTTAATAAATGCAAGCATTTTATTGAAGCCTGAACCTCTCTGCTTCCTCAAAAAACCACTAGGTTGATAGCAGATGAAAGTCAAAGTATGTGGATATGTGACAATATAAAAATGAATGTTTTAGAATAAAGGCAAGCAAAATCCATGGAGTACTTTTCAGCTAAAATTAATGTAATGAAAAATAACAGTGAAATATAGTATGAAATATGATCAAGTGAAATTATTGGAAATTAAGAAATTATTCCCACATTACAGGAAGTGAAAATAACAAAAAACACTGGTATAAATCATGACCCCCTTCAAGGTCTTGGGCAAGATGAATATTAAGATCTTTTTGATTTACAGCAATTGTGTCTGTTGAACAAATCTCTTAGGTGACTTGATGGGTACAATACATGTGGGCATGGTATTCTAGCCTTTAGATGTCAATAATGCATAATATAATATAATTCCATCTCTGGCTTTTATGGCATGTATTATATTGTCAAGTGTTTGAACTGAAGGAGAGAGAAGTGGTATACAGAAAAATTCAAAACAAAAAAATAAAATACCTTTGTGCGTACTTATTCTAAGGTCTCTCTCTCTCCTCTCCCTTTAAAAATATATGCATCATTGAGAAGTGGGGTTATGCCAAATACATCTATAACCCTTGCAATGAAAGAGCTGAGATGACCACATGAATAAATATTGAAAAGAAAATACATTTTCACTTCCCATTAGACACAAGTCCCTGGTACAGAATTTGAATATGTATCTGAAGTAACCTAAAGAAGGAGGTTTTCAGAACTTACATTGTAGTTGCAGCCCATCTCTATTTCTTTTGTATCTTTTCTTTCTGGTAAATTGCTGAGAATAGGGTATGGACTTTGTTTGGCAAAAGACAACATATAAGCACCAAAAAGGGACACAATCAGGAAGTGCTAATCCTATTTTGACAATAGAGAGAAAAAGATATAGGCCATGGAAATGAACTAAGACTGAGTCTATAGTGATACTATGGACATCCTGCAGGTTGCTGTGTGCTGAGCATCTTTGGCTCCCACAGAAGTCAATGGGAGTCTAAAGCACTTAGTGACTTTCAGGACCCAGATGATTGGGGCCTGATTATACTAGTCACTGAGTTTCTTAACATCCAGCAGGTATCAGTAGGGGGTTGCTCAAGCACCTCGTAAGATCAGGTCTTTTGAGCCTGATTTTTCAGAAGCAATGACCACACACTAGTCTATTTGCAATCACGGGTAGCTTCAAATGCTCCATACATATGAAAATAATGCTCTTAATGTGCACCAACAGTTTGCAGAATCTCCTCAGTACCTGCCCCCAGCTGTCTTCCATAAGCACCCTTTCACCAGCACATCAGATTAAGTGCATGTCAGTGCTAGAATGCTAATTTTTTACTCTTCTGGATATACTGTAGGTAAATAGTCAAGTTCTTTCACACAAAATCATTTTCATCCTGATTTCTCTTCTAGCAAAAGAAGCGAAGCCACTTGTCATATATTATGAAATACTTTCTCTTCTACATTTTGAATTCAAAATATCTGTATTAATTTTATAGTAAAAGAAAAGTACAAGTTACATTTTTTATATGGAATGTTAACACATTCCAGGCAAATTAAAAAATAAGGATAATTAAATATTCTATTAATAATGAGAGAATGCATTCAGATGTGAATGGCTGTAGATAATTTTTATTATCTCATTATTAGTAGTAATCATTTGTTTAATTACTTTTCTAACTAAGTAACTAAGGTGTGTGTGTATGTCTTTGTTTCCCCTTTAGTTTCAATAGACAAGTGTTTCTTAATACTTGGTTGCCATACTCAAGGAGGTGATGAAACACAATCAGTGCAGCCATGAGGCACTGAAAATATTATTACAAATACAAAATATCCCCTCCCATTCCCCACATGCTCTTACCCTTCAAGGTCAAGTATTCTCTGTCAACCTCTCAAAATACACACACATAAATTATATGGTTTTATTGATGTTATCATTGATACATGTTTTCCTCTTTCTTTTATAGTAGATGTAAGAGGATCACAAAATAATTGACTTCAAATAAGGGTCTCCAACCTAACTATGTTGCAATAGATAATAACTTTCAAACTTTTTTGTTACGCTTAAGTAAATTCTTGAAAAAATAATTTCTGGAAGAACAAATGTTGATCATTGCATGAAGGTGAAGTACAGTGCTATGATACTTAATATACTAAGTAACATATTAGGAGGAAGAGAAGCTGATCCTTTTGAAATGTTGTTGTCTTCTGAAAAGTGACAGTGTAAAAATGGCACCTTCTTACCACATAGATCAGCTCCTTGTGCAAAATTCAGTCACATCTGTTTACTTTTAGTGATAAACATACATATTTATCCCTTTTCCTCTAGTAAGTGATACAGATTCAACGTAGTTCTGGGAGAGTGAGACGAGTTCTATTCTCGCTCACGTATCAGCACAATTGTTGACTAAATTTGAAATGCAGACCCAAAATTCTGCCTCAAGTCCCACTTCTGTTGTTTCATTTGAATCTTATAACAATGGTTTGGCATAAATGTGACCAGGGGCAGAAAATGTCTTGCCAAATTTTTATCAGTGGTGATACATGTATACACACACAATATGTGTGTGTGCGTATGCATACATGTCATTTTAATTGTAAACTCACTCTGCTCTTCCACCAACTCTGTCCAAACACATAGTCCATCCCATAGATCCCTGCCTATTCCTCATCCCCATCGTCTGTTTCTTCTATCCCTGCTCCTGTGATACTGAATGCCTTTGGAGAAAGTCTCATAACTACATGGACTTCCTCCACTACAAATTCATCTTCTCCTCCACTTCTATCCTCTACATTGTCAAATAGAACTTGTTGAACCCTTTTCAATTTTTTGATGTGTTGATTGTTCCCTCCCCATCCAAACAATTTCAAGTGTTTTGCAAAAGTTCTGCATTTTTTTGACCATGTCTACTTGCCCAACTGCACTGTTTTCTGACTTTTATTGATTCTCACATCCACTTCTCTCCATTGCATTTTTGCATTCACCCAAACCTCCAGTGGCATCTTCCCATCCAAATGTAAGGTCCTTTATTCTATCCTCATCCACGTCTCTGCTGCTTTTGACATTGTTGATTAAAACGTTCTTCTAAATAGCTGTCCCATCCAAGACTTTCATTATAATTTCTTCAGTTTCTCTGTCAGTGGATCCTCTTCCCCTCTACCAGTCCATGAAGAGATGAAACACATCTCCACCATGGTCCTCTTCTCTCTCAACACTTTTTTCCCCTGAAGTGATCTCATTTGCTCACGGAGCTTCAGCAACCACATTTATTCTAATAACTCATGAATCTACTTCTCCAGTCCTCAGCTTTTCACTTGATCCAAATGGCCATCTCAGCCTGTGTAAGACATCCACCAAGAAACACCTGGCCATCAATTTTAATTCTGTGCAGCCAAAACTTAGCTTGTGATCATTCTGCTCAGACCCTCCCTCCCTCATCTCCCCCATTGACAATATAGCACATCTTTCCTGTCATGCTGGCCCATAATCTGAGAGCCACATTTGAGTCTTCCATCTCTTTTAACTTGCACATTGAGGAGGGTCTACAATCTGAACTTTTTTTCAGTCCAAACAGCTAAATCTCTTGCCCACATTAATGATCTCCCTAATATTTTCTGCTCATAACAAAAAAATCAGTTGTAAAGTTCACCTTTCTTGTCTGTAATTCTGAACATTTTATCTCCCTCTGTGAATCATTCCATTAGTTCCTCTTGTTCCACTGCTTTAAAGTTCAAGTGTCTTGTCCCTATCTTCAGGGAACAGTTTATTTAACAGCACTGACTTATTTTAATTCATTAAATTTCTGTTCACCTCTGCAACTTTTGTTGCTGCTCCACCTCCTTTATTTGGCCAATGAAGTTTTCTTTGACTGTGCAGTTGCACATTTCTGCTGCAAGAATCTTTCCATCCCTTCCCCTACCTAAAATAATCTATAAAGCCTTCTCCTTCTTCAAATCCTTACTCAATATCCATCTCTTCCATGACACCTACAAGAAACTAGCCTACTAATAATGGACATGTGGAGGGACAGCTGAGCCATAGCTCATAGCCCATAGCTCATAGCTGATGTGTACTATTTATTGTATGTGTGAGTGAATACCCATACCCACATCCACCAAATGTGTGTAACAAAGCTGGTCAGAAAACTAAAATTTCCATCCTACAGGAAATTCCAACTTTCAAATGTGTTCTTGTCCTGAATCAGGATGAAAACTTGAACTGCTGACATTCTGAGTGGACCAAAAATTCCAAAAAGTATTTAGGCATTGCTGTGGTCAGTGTTGCGGCAATGCCTAACTGATTTAGGAGCCTAAGTCTCATTTTAAAAAGTGATGTAGGCATCTAGAGACTAAATTCTAGTGGGATTTTGGCTTCTTAGTGCCTATATACCTTTTGAAAATGAGACTATGGCTCCCAAATCAGTGAGGCATTGCAATGTTGAATGCAGCAATGTCTAAATACCTTTAAAAAAACAGGTCCTTTTCAAGTGTTTCTATATCACATAGCACAATGAGTCCCCAGTGGCTGAAGCCTTTGGACACTTCCAAAATATTAATAAGTAATTCACAACAACAGTAATAAAATTGATTTGGAAGCCATTGAGTCAAGAAATGTGGAACTCTACAAATACAACTTTCGGATGTCTTAAGAGGAGAATCAGACTTCAAGCAGACACAGCTGGGTCCATATGTGGTAAAATGTTTTCCTCAAAGTTAAAAACTCTCTTTTGACTAGGTGCAAGCCTTTGCCTGTATTATCCATGCATTTTTTAAAAGTCCCTAATTACTGATTTGTTGAAAACACTCCACAATGGGGTATCTGTGGAACATCAGGCAGATGCCTAATTATGAAGTTGTTTAAAATGCATAATATTAAGAGGATTGAGTAAGTACATAACTGAGGAGCTATCATTCCCAAAACAGTAGGCTAAATAAATGACTCTGAATTCCATTAAGTAATCAAGGATTGATTAAATATGTCATTTATAGTACTTGATCTATGAAGAGAATTTGCAGCACTTTATGAATCATTGGCAATATCTTGACCATAATGGCTGCTTTGGTGCCATTAAGGCCTATCAGATCAGACACAAGTACAGTGCACAAAAATGCTGAAACATGTATATTGTGGCAAATTGCCGGTACTGTTATGCTGGGTCTCACGCTTTCTCTTCTTTGGGGAAGGTTCAGGGTGCCATTGCTTGCCTCTGAATCAGTATTTTAATTACCCCACTATTGTCCTTGAGGAGGGGAGTGGAGAGAGAGGGACCTGGGCCCACCCTCTTCTCCAGGTCCCAACCCAGGGGCCCTGAGGTTTGTGGTGAACCACTTGAACTAGCAGTTCCTTCCCCTGGGCTACTTCCCTCTCCTGCCCTTCAGCTTGTGAAGGGGCTTCCTGCCCTCCTTCTAGATAAGCCATGTGCCCCTTACCAAGGGTTTTGTTGGATTTCTCAGCCCACCGCAGCACTCCTCCAAACTTTCCTTTTGGTCTCTCTTCAAAACTGCTCTCTGCTCCAATTGTACAGTTGATGTCAACAGTTTCTTTGCTTCCCTGCTAACACTCTCCTGCTGCCCTCTGGCCATGCTGTATCACAACACACACACACACACACACACACACACACACACACACACACACTTTAAAATTGTACAGTTGATGTCAACAGTTTCTTTGCTTCCCTGCTAACACTCTCCTGCTGCCCTCTGGCCATGCTGTATCACAACACACACACACACACACACACACTTTAAAATTGTACAGTTGATGTCAACAGTTTCTTTGCTTCCTTAAATCCTTTTTTTTTTTTTTTTTGGCCTGTCACAGTTCATGTAAAGGTACCAGTTCTGTCGCCAGGTCAGGCAAAAATTTATCATAGTAGTTAAGCAGTACTAAGAATGAACATAACTGTGGCACATTCTCTGAGGATGGTATTTGAAGAATTGCCTTGTCTTTCTCTGGCAATGTCCTTAAGCCTGTGGCATCAATTACATATTCAATGTATTCAGCTGAAAGTTTGAAAAACTCACATTTGTCTCAATGTACTCTCAGTCCATGGTCTTCCAAATGTAGCAAGACAGCCTCCAAATTTTGAAGATGATGCTCTGGATCCTTTCCTGTAATGAGAATGTTGTCCAAATAGCACTGAACTCCATTCAGTCCCTTTCTGGAACAGAGCAAGTGCCAGTGTAATATTGAAAGACAATCTGTAAGAAAATAAAATTTTCTGTATGCATAGGTGCTGACTCTGTGGGTGCTCCAGGGCTGGAGCACTCAGGGGGAAAAATTAGTGGGTGCTCTGCACCCACTGGCAGCCAAGCTCCCCTCACCCCCCACCCCACCTCCTCCTCCTCGTGAGTGCATCATATCCCTGCTCCTCCACCTACCTTCCAGCGCTTCCCACCCGGCTGCCGCCAAACAGCTGTTTGGCAATGTTCGCACGCTCTGGGAGGGAGGGGAAGGAGTGGGAACATAGCGCACTCAGGGGAGGAGGCGGGTAAGAGGCAGGGCTGGGGCGGGGATTTGGGGAAGGAGTTGGAATAGGGGCGGGGGGGGCAAAGTTGGGGCAGGGACTTTGGGAAAGGGGTGGGAAGAGGCAAGGCAGGGGTGGGGCCAGGGGCAGAGTCGGGGTCGAGCACTCACTGGAAAGAGGGGAAGTCAGTGCCTATGTCTGCATGTTGATTGTAAGGCATTTGTAAGATGCTGGTTCATTCTTCATTTGTAGATACACACTGTCATAAACAGATAAGAAAAGTTAATAGCACAGAAGTACTTTATATCTCTTTGACTGTAAAGGGTTAACAAGTTCAGTAAGCCTGGCTGTCACCTGACCAGAGGACCAATCAGAGGACAGGATACTTTCAAATCTTGAGGGAGGGAAGTTTTTGTGCTGTGCTGTTAGTTTTGGTTGTTGTTCACTCTGGGGGCTCAGAGGGATCAGACGTGCAACCAGGTTTCTCTCCAATCTCTCCAATACAGGCTCTTATAAGTTCAGACTAGTGAGTACTAGGTAGCTCAAGCGAGTTAGGCTTATGGTTGTTTTCTTTATTTGCAAATGGGTATTTGGTTGGAAGAAGTTCAAATGTGTATTTGGCTGAAAGGAGTTCAAATTGGTATTTTGCTGAAAAGATTTTAATTTGTACTTGTGTACTTAGGCTGGGAGGGTGTTCCCAGTGCCTATAGCTAAAAAACCCTGTACCTATTCCATCTTAAATTTACAAAGATAATTTTTTACTGTTTTTTCTTTCTTTAATTAAAAGCTTTTCTTGTTTAAGAACCTAATTGTTTTTTTATTCTGGTGAGACGCCAGGGGACTGGGTCTGGATTCACCAGGGAATTGGTGGGGAGAAAGGAGGGAAGAGGGACAGAGAGGCTGATTTCTCTCTGTGCCAGGATTACTTTCTCTCTCAGGAAGAGTCTGGGAGGGGGAAAGAGAAGGAGGGAGGAAGGTGAATTGTGCTCTCTGTTTTGTGATTCAAGGAGTTTGAATCACAGTGATCTTCCAGGGTAACCCAGGGAGGGGAAGTCTGGGAGAGGTAACGGTGGGGGAAAGGGTTTGCTTTCCTTGTGTTAAGATCCAGAGGGTCTGGGTCTTGCGGGGTCCCCGGGCAAGGCCTTGGGGGGACCAGAGTGTACCAGGCACTGGAATTCCTGGTTGGTGGCAGCGCTGCAGGTTCTAAGCTGGTAATTAAGCTTAGAGGAATTCATGCTGGTACCCCATCTTTTGGACGCTAAGGTTCAGAGTGGGGAATTGTACCATGACACACACTAAGCAAATCCAATTTACTGAAATATTATTCTCCACTAAAAGTAGCAAACAAATCTTCAATACAAGGTAGCACATACTGGTTTGCACATAAAACTCAGTTCAGCATTACTGAAATTTCCAGAAATTGGGACTGAGCCATCCGTCTTGATCACTGGTATGATGGATGTAGCCCACTCACTGTGTGAAACTGGTGGCAAGACTCCAACCTTCACTCAAAAGTCTAAATCAGCCTCCCCCAGAGGCTTCAAAGCACAGGGAACAACTCTGGACTTGCAATATTTCGGCTGGCTCTCAGATTTAACAGTGAGCTTCAGTGACACATTCTTCATCTGTCCAGGTTCTTTTTCAAAAACTTTGCAGGATCCGTCCAGTATTTCTTGAAGGTTTCGAGGTACTTTCATGAACGCCTTGATCTCAGTCCAATTCCCCTTGAGTTTCTTTAGCCAAGAATTGCCAGATAACGGAGATCCTTTCCTTCAGTCACATACAACAGTAAAATGACGGATTGTCCACATAGCTGAACTTTCACCTGAAGTATCCCTTATGGGACTAACTTTTCTCTGCTATAAGTCTTCAAAACGGTGGAGGAACTTGTGATAACATCTGGTGATAAGTAGAAGCAGAAATCAATGAAAAAGCAGCTCCAGTATCAAACTCCATTCTCATAGGAATTCTCTTGATCAAGGGTGTGACCCAGATGCCATCTCCAACCTCAGCTTCTGATAATGAAGGCAGTGGTAGGTCTTCGTTAGTGTCACAAGAACTCTTTTTTTCCCCTTTATATTTTGAATTCCTAAACTTCCATTCTTTCTTAGGTTCAGTCTTCAGAGGTGTCTTCTTAGATGTACGGTTACTCTGTGTTAATGGTCATTGAGCTGCGCAACAGGTCACAACAATGTGTCCTTTCTTCTGGTACTTCTTCAGATGACCTGGCATGCCCTGCAATCCTTCTCGGTGTGCACAGTTTATGCACAAGGACCACACAGAAATTCCTTGTGTTCCTGTGGAGCACTGTCTCGCTGATTCAGGAGATGTACTTCTCCTAAATTCCAGAGAATCTTTCTCTGTGGTTTCCATGGAAATAGCTACCTCAAAAGCCTTCTTGAATGTAAGTACTGATGCAGTCAGTAACTTCTTCCAGATCTGGACATTGCAGAATCAATCCCAAAATAAATTGGTCACACAGGGTTTTTAATATTTGTCCAAACTGCCAAATTTCTTAAAGCAGCACCAGACTGTGCAACTGACTCTCTATTTCCCTGATATTGCCAATGGAACTGATATTGTTCTGCTATCAGCGATGGGGTAGGAGAGAAATATTCCCACATTGCTGCAGTGATTGCAGCATACATGGCAATTCTGGGCATGCAGCACTCTGTGTTTTCTGACCCATCACTATCAACAAGGTTGAAACTCGTCCATCTGGAATAGAACTGCAGCTTAGAAATTACTCAAAACACTTGAGGTACAACATCCAAGACTTGTGTTTTTTGTTGAATTCACCAGCATTGCCCACAAATATTGTGACTTCACAGCTCTCTTGTTAAACTTTGCACACTACTGGATGCTCTCTCTTCCACAGGAAAACATTTTTCGCTCTTTTCTCTACCATCTTGCATCTTTTCTCTGCAGGTTGCATTTTTTTTTAAACTGCACTTTCTATACTTGATCTCTCTCTGCTAGTTGTGTGCTTATTCTGCAGAAGCCCTCCTTTGGCTATTCTTGGGTTCTCACTGCTAGACTGAAGACTCTGAGCACAGGCTACAGGCAGTACTCCTTTGCCTAGCTTGCGCAAGATGGCTGCTACCCCTCTGTCTTTGGCAGCTCAGCAGCCACCACCTCCTTTGATTTATTTTTATTTGCCTACTCCCCCTCTCTTGCTGACTGGCTCATGCAAAAATTAGCAGTCTACCGCTTGGCACCACTAGCTGAACTCTCTATTTTATTAATTATTATTTATTTGTATTATTATTATCATCTTACTGTTTCTTCCTGTTGATAAGGCAGTAAGAGCATGAAACACGCCTGGGATAGAGGCTGCTTGTAGCCAATGTTACATTTGTGTGTCTATCAGCTTCCTCTGTATCTATCTGCTGGGTGACCTTATTGTTCTGACCACAAAACAAACTAAATGAAATTGAGTGCCCAAACATTTAAAGGGACAGGACATCACAGGAAGGCTCAGTGCTCTTGGAAGTACAGGAGAAGCAGACTGCCATGGCACCTTTCGAAAGGCTGCAGCATGAACTATCACACCCCTTTCCTCACATAGGGCCATTTCTGCTGGCCGATGCAGCAAAGGGTGGGGCCTTAGCACTCCCTCCTTACACTCTTTGAGAGTCTAGCACTACCAACAGTGGTAGACTTATGTAGTCCTTATAGTCCCTGATTGTGATGACCTGTGTTGAACATGATTACTTCCTCAAGGTGGGAAAAGTTTTTTGCAGTTCTCTGTTCCATCTTATAAATGCACAGACATAGGAATGGGCACAAACTGGTCCTTAAGCCACAGTTTCTTTGGATGTTATTCATTCAGCCTGCTATTCCTACTGCTACTTACCATTTTTCTGTTTTACAAATGATTTTTAAAATAAATATATATGGTGATATACCTACTCATAGAACCAGAAGGGACCCTAAACGGTCATTGAGTCTAGCTCCCTGCCTTCACTAGCAGAACCAAGTACTGATTTTGCACAGATCCCTAAGTGGTCTCCTGGAGGATTAAACTCACAACTCTGGCTTTAACAGGCCAATGCTCAAACCACTGCGTTATCCCTCCTCATGTCTTACTCACACAAGTTTCTCATTGACTTCAATGGGAGATTTGGCTACAAAGGGGTGTGCTAGTGGAGCAGATCACAGGATGTATAGTGGTCATTTCAAAAATATAGATTTACTGCCTTTGCTTGTGCAAAGTGTTTCACTGCACTGAACCTAGTTTATCAACCTTTCTGCATCAAGATTGCTGCACATACTGGGAAATTCTTTCTGTGTGAAAACATGTAGTTTGGCTGCAACTTTTTCCCAGAGAAAAATACTGTTATTTTCAAAGATGAGTCAATTTCTTTACTTCCACCACTAAAAAGGCAGTTGCACTGCTGAGACTAGCTGCAGGTCCCCAAAACACTTCTGTTCTTAACTTTGCAAACAAATGTGCAGGAAAATAATTAATGTTTGTCTTTTTAGGTAGGTAATTTAAAGGAAAAATTGAAAATCCAATAGAATATTTAATTTTGGATCAACTTATCTGAAAAATGCAACAATTCCAAGATAACCTAATTTCCTTTCAGGGAGAACAGTAAAGCTAGAGTAGATGCTTTTAATTTGTACTTAAAAGACTAAGACAGTAGAGAATTGTTTTATTACCAGAAGCATGGGGGGAGTTTTAATAGCATGTGAATGACCCTAGGGAATTTTTTACTACAGTACAAGCCATATTCTTTGTACACCAGGGGCTAAGTTTTCCTAGCATAGCAATTTTGAGTGTCATTTGAGAAAGGTAAGTTTTATTTTGAAAAAGTTAGTGACATTTTGCAACTCTGAAACATTTTGAATGTGGTCTCAACTCAAAGCAAAGGATTTGCAGCCTGCATCTACATTTCTATTATCCAAGGCAACTTACTCAAATTCACTTAGTAGCTATGATCTTCAGTTGTAGGGTTACATATAAAAACTACTTTGGGGACTGTTTTCCGCAAGTTTTGCTGATATTGTACATTTTCTGTTATTGAAAAAGGAGGAAAACAAGGTGCTTGTTTTGCCAGACACGTTCATGTACTTATCCGTGAGTGTTTCTAGGAAAAAAGGCCAGTATGTTCTATAAAAGTTCAAGTATTCTTGTTACTATCAGGAGGCTCTAGTCTCCTTTTCTTCAGTTAATGTACACATTGTTTCTTTTCTATGTAAATACATACCTATGCATTTCTAATGCATTTATCACAATGATGTAAAATACAAAATTAAAATCCAGACCGATATTTTTCTGCAAAGAATTCTCCATTGTGCATCCATTCAGTCACCCTGTAATGGTGTGTCTACATCTTGGGTAGCAACCTTTGTGTCAGAATGAAATGCTGTAAAGTGTCCTCATCTGCCTCTCACCAAGTATTCTATGGCTCTGCAAGTTCAGTCCCCTTCTGGGGTAATAAGAAGGTCCAACTGAAAGTTTACAAAACATCCCAACAGAAGAGAGCCTTTGCTACCTCCCTCTTATGCTATTCCTTGACCAGGTTCTTTGGGGTCCATCCTCAGCCACTCGCCAGGTTCAATATTCCTTCAATATTGGGCTTGCATACCCCTTCCTCAGGAGTTGGCAGGGAAATCCAGACCCATCCTCTACTCTGGGTTCCAACTCAGGGAATCTACATTAAGCAGCTAGATCTGCTTCTTTGGATAGGCTGCTGTTTCCCTAGGTCACTTCCTACCATTAAGCCCCTTTGTGCTGCTTCCCCACAGCCTGTGCTTCACATGGCCTCCTTTTAGTTCTCAGATCCCTGGCTTCTCCCTAGTTTCTCCGACCTTCTCTTTTCTCTGGGGAACTAATCTCTCCATTTAAGTACTTTTACTGTCTCTACCTCAAGGCCTTCCCCATAGGAGCCTAACCTAGTTCTTGTGTCAGGTTTCAGAGTAGCAGCCATGTTAGTCTGTATCTGCAAAAAGAACAGGAGTACTTGTGGCACCTAAGAGATTAACAAATGTATTTGAGCATAAGCTTTCGTGGGCTACAGCCACTATACTATATGTTCCTTTCTATGCATCCAATGAAGTGGGCTGTAGTCCACGAAAGCTTATGCTCAAATAAATGTGTTAATCTCTAAGGTGCCACAAGAAATCCTGTCCTTTTTGCTAGTTCCTGTGGATCCTCCAAACTGGCTCCTTGCCTCTTTCAGGCCTATTTCAGGCTCCCCTTTCCCTAGCCCCTGACTTGTTCTCTGTGGATAGGGTGACTAGACAGCAAATGTGAAAAATCAGGATGGGGTGGGGGGTAATAGGAGTCTATATAAGAAAAAGACCCCAAAATTGGGACTGTCCCTATAAAATCGGGATATCTGGTCACCCTATCTGTGGATTTCTCTCCATGGGAGAGTCAGACCACCTCTGTAGTCTCACCCCACTGAGTTCTCCATACTATTTGTATAATCTTTCCCTAATGCTTTCACAGCTGGAGTCATTAATTATCATTAAACTGCCATACCACCATTAGCTAGGGGTTAGCTGCTAAATCACAGGCAAGGCTGAACCTGGCTAGCTTTAAATGGCCAGCAAGCCTGTGAAATACCGCTTCAGTTTTTATGTTGTCCACAGCTTTAATCATGGGTGAACTAACTCAAAGAAAAAACAGACCTAAACCAGATGTGAGCAGAGAGATGCTTGACTATTTTAGGGGATTTGTTTGTTTTTAGTGTGGGGAGGACATTTGTTTTTAGCTTACCTGACTAAAAAACCTTGTAGAAGTCACATAAGTTGACACAATTAGAAAAAAGCAGCAAAGAGTCCTGTGGCACCTTATAGACTAACAGAACAAAGCCTCATTGCTCGAAAACTGAACAATGCTTTGCCCTTAGAGAAACACTTGTCAGGTATGGTCTAGATAATACATAGTCCTGTAGGTCTGGGCTAGACGTAGTCCCAGGGTCTGGGCTAGATGACCTATTGAGGTCCCTTCCAGTCCTTTTTTCTATGATTTTATTGGTTTTATTTCTATGATTCTATGATAAAACCAAAAGCAGTTCTAGGTACCACACAGAAATAACCCATGGATGACAATGTAAGAACACCTGCATAAGGATGTAAGGCCGCCTACCACTAAAGTTGCTTAAAAGAGTTGCAGTGCTGCGGCCATGTGGGCCGGGAGATTGAAGTCTCATTAGACCAATCTATCATAGTGATCAAGGGCACGTTGGTAGTAACTCTTCTTCAATAAACTTGTGAAATGAGTTGATAGTCCCCAACTGGTTTCCAGTGGACACATATACCATGTGTATACCACTAAATGGCTATCATAGTAGAAATCCATATAATGAATAGGCAGGAAACACCAACTGTCCCTGGCGTCCTAAAAGTGGGGACTCCAGAATAGGGTTGTGGGACAGTGAGCAAAGCTGCTACTACATCTGCCTGCATTTTACTTGTTCTGTGGCTCCAGGAAAGAAGAGTTTCCCCACCTCTGCCAATAAGAAGATTTTGCAAGTAGTGTGAAGAACTATAACTTTCCTCAGTACTTTTCAAAGTTAAATGCAGTAGGACTGTGTGCAGTAAATTAGATGCTCTAATACTGAAAACAATAATGATCTTATCACTAATCTGATATTTCTTCTATTAAGATATGTTTGCATCCAGACTCAGAATTTTGAGGATCAGCCCTATGTCTATTAATTAATAATTAAAGAAAAGGAACGAACAATCTCAGTGACTGCCATTTCATGAATGAGCATGTGTACAGTCCCTTTGGAATTCGGGGAACCACCTCATCTGAGCCAAAAGCACTAAGTGGTCCTGGAAATAAAACAAATTATCTTTGTGACTGTTGCAGGAATATGTCCAGAATCAGCAACATTTAATAAGATGAAAAGGCAGATAATTAGAGATATACCAATCTCCTAGAACTGGAAGATCTGACAGTTTTGCAATTAAATAGCACTACAATAAATAAATGTTAGTAATAGTACTGGGGTATAACTCACTCTCACTCCCACTGTCTATTAGGCCAAGAAAAAAATTGCACAGTTCTCTCGCTGAACAGTGGGATGTAATACACTACCATTATCAGCAATGCATTATCAGCAGATTCTCTTAGCAGATCCACACAGTGGAACTTTGGGGGCAGATTCTAGATTCATCCTCCACACACAGGAACTCTGTTTGGCTGCATAGAAAGTCAGATATGGCTATAGAGATCCATAGATGTGAACAGAATTTCCCCCTAATTTTCTTATTTGGACCGCACAACTTTAGCTGAATATGAAAAGAACAACAGTGTTCTTGGTAGGCAGCATCATATACAAACGTGAACATGGTACTAGATTCTAACATCAGTTGTGCCACTGATTTGCTGTGGAACCTTGAAGAAATCAACAACTCTGTCTCAATGTGAAAAAGGGGACAGGACTTACCTACCATATAGGAGTACCATGAAGATTGAATAGTTGATGTTTATAAAAGTAAATACCACTAGGTATTATTGTTGCATTGAGTCTGATTGTGACTGAGCCCATTTGACTAAGGGCTTGGCTACACTTGCAAGTTACAGCACAATAAATGAGCCCTGGGCGCACTAGCTCATTCCCCATCCACACTGGCAAGGCACGTAGAGCACTCTGACTCTGCGGCTACAGTGCTGCTGGTACTCAAACTTTGCGAGTGGAATAATATTTGCTATGCCCCGCTGGAGCACCATAGCACCAATGTGAACAAGGTGTTGCGTTACTGCACTGTGATCAGCCTCCAGAAACATCCCATAATCCCCTTAAGTCAAGTGGCCACTCTTGTCAATGTTTTGAAATCAGCTGCAGGAGTGCAGAAATGCCCTTTCAAAGCTCCCTTTCGGAGAAGCCAGCTGCTTATCAGCTCTGAGAAAAAGCAAACATTTACTGTTTGCTTTGAGTGAGAGAGAGGCAGGAGGCAGGGGTCTGAACTTACAAGACACCATGCTGACACACCCTCAGCACCCCAAAAACCCACTCTCTCTCTCTCCACACATACACACAATACACTCCGTCACACTCCACCCCACTCCCCCATTTGAAAAACACGTTGCAGTCACTTGCATGCTGGGATAGCTGCCCATAATGCACGGCTCCCAATGCCACTGCAAGTGCCACAAATGTGGCCACGCCAGTGCGCTTGAAGCTGTCAGTATGGACAGACTGCAGCGCTTTCCCTACTGCGCTCTAGGAAGGCGTGTTTAACTCACAGCGCTCTACATCTGCAAGTGTAGCCATGCCCTTAGTTTGTAAGCTCTTCAGGGCAGGAACTTTCTACTACTCTGTGTTTGTACAGTGCCTAGCACACTGAGGATCCACTCTTGGGTGGCCCATAGGCTCCACCATAAGGAATTTCTTAAATTCTAAAATAGCAAGTACTATTACTGTCATTCCGGCAAAGGAACACAAAACCTCTGTCCCACGCAGTAGATATCTTTCAATTAGTTTTCAGCATTTTGAATTTATTATTATGGCCTTTGTATGATTTTTTAGTTCTTCTATTCTTTGAATAGATTGCACTCTTTTCTTGAACTTCAGAGACTGGACATTGACTTTGTGCCATGTACAAATGATTGCACTCAATGTTCAGCAGCGGCCATCCACCAACGGTTTTATGAAATGATGCTTTTAGAATTATTTAAAGTGAACCATTACAAAACAAAAAAAGATGGCAAATTCACTGCAATCAGCCAGCTCCTCACTTTATTAGCCACGGAGATGGTCTCAATTATTGATATTTTTTAGAACGTTAACATCAGCATATGCGGTATCTGGCCACAATAAAAAGGCATTATTTATTTTACTTTGTCATCAGAAGAGAATCTTCATGTCTGGTTTGTTTATTCCCTGACAGCAGATATAAAACCCTGAGAATGTGACATCTTAATATAATTTAAAAGGAACTGTAATTCAATAAAACAAGAAGTCCTCATGATCTGGGACATTATCAAAACACAGAGGGGACGCAGTCTTTCAAATGTCCTACTCATTCAAAAAGATCTCTAAACATTGTTCCCTCCCTGGTTTCTATAACAACCCAAAGTGCAAATTCTCCCTACCCTTTATCTGGAATCCAGTCTGGTGAGGACTTCACAGTGGGATTCTAGGTTGTTCAACACTTTGCTGGGGAGTGACAGCTTCTCCTTAATTATATTAAGATGCCAAACTGCAATACCCACATGAGGAAATAAGGAAACAGATCAACAGAGCCAAACGTGTACCCAGAAACCTTCTACTGCAAGACAAACCCAAGAAAGAAACCAACAGGACTCCACTGGCCATCACATATAGTCCCCAGCTAAAACCCCTCCAATGCATCTTCAGGGATCTACAACCCATCCTGGACAATGATCCCAGACTTTCACAGGCCTTGGGTGGCAGGTCAGTCCTCGCCCATAGATAACTTGCCAACCTGAAACATATTCTCACCAGTAACTGCACACTGCACCATAGTAACTCTAGCTCAGGAACCAATCCATGCAACAAACCTTGATGCCAACTCTGCCCACATATCTACACCAGCGACACCATCACAGGACCTAAGCAGATCAGCCACACCATCACCGGTTCATTCACCTGCACATCCACCAATGTAATATACGCCATCATATGCCAGCAATGCCCCTCTGCTATGTACATCGGCCAAACTGGACAGTCCCTATGGAAAAGGATAAATGGACACAAATCAGATATTAGGAATGGCAATATACAAAAACCTGTAGGAGAACACTTCAACCTCCCTGGCCACACTATAGCAGATCTTAAGGTGGCCATCCTGCAGCAAAAAAACTTCAGAACCAGACTTCAAAGAGAAACTGCTGAGCTTCAGTTCATCTGCAAATTTGATCCCATCAGCTCAGGATTAAACAAAGACTGTGAATAGCTTGCCAACTACAAAACCAGTTTCTCCTCCCTTGGCTTTCACACCTCAACTGCTAGAAGAGGGCCTCATCCTTCCTGACTGAACTAACCTCGTTATCTCTAGCTTGCTTGCATATATATACCTACCCCTGGAAATTTCCACTACATGCATCCGACGAAGTGGGTATTCACCCATGAAAGCTCATGCTCCAAATCGTCCGTTAGTCTATAAGGTGCCACAGGATTCTTTGCTGCTTTTACAGATCCAGACTAACACGGCTACCCCTCTGATACTTGACAGATTTACAAATGGGTCCTGAAATGACTGGAGTGTTATCCTGGAAACACAGATCTGTCCGCAGTAGGTACAGACATTTTCTAGGGGGTCAGCTATCAGCTGGGAGAAAGTTCTTTCTTTTTCCTTCTTTCCTTCTCTCTCTTTTTTCAGCTTCAAGGGCAAGACACTTCTCCTTGAAGCAGGCCACTGCCTGATGGAGGATATGGTGCCATTGAGGTCAGTTGGTGGCTTGCTCCTCCTAGCTTGTGATGTCCACATCAGTTTTCTTTGAAATACACTTTCAGTGTCTTTGTAGCATTTCTTCTGACCACCACGGGATCTGTGACCATGGGTAAGCTGAGAGGACTTGTTTTGGGAGGTGAAAATCTGCATCCACACACAATGTCCAGCCCACTTGCACTTGCACACTGGATCCTGTGCTGGATCTCACTGCTGATTTTTGTGTTTTGAGGAAGTTGGCTACCAAGATAGCAGACAGGCTCGACTATCTCCAAAGTCTGTCCCTAGATGGTGATTTGTGATGAATCATGTGCAAGGCCTGAGGCAGGCTAATGGAACACTGAAGTAGCCCACTATAACTGATTCCAAAAAGTATTATTTTAAGAAAGAGCAGATCGTTTATATTCAGTAGAAAAATCAAACACCAAACACTGTAAAATATGATATTTTAGTCCAAGTATTGAATAATGAGGTTCTACAGTTTTTGACTCCAATTAATTTTTATTTGCTTGCACACATCACTCTATTAAAACAGCAAAATTACAAGTAAGTAACACTGTAGAAAAATGTTAATATGCCTCTCCTGCTGTGGTCAAACAGTTTTTGTGGCCAGAGGGGATATACCCTGCAGAGAGCATAGGTTAAGTTCCAAAAGAGCATTTAGTTCCAGTCATAATCTACACTGCCAGCTCTCAGCAGGTGAGAATGATTCATTCTGTAACTTCAGTGTCTGTGAAACTGATGATTTTCAAGACTTCCAGAGTTTGGCAGACCACATTTAAAGATCTGGATTTATAACTTAGTTAGATCTATGAGCAAGTGTCTAATAGAACCTCCAGGTATTGTAAGCAATAGCTTCAATTACTATTTAATTTTATATTTCAATTTATAATCTAAGTCTATAACTGCTAGATAGTTCAGTATGAGTCCAGACTCTTAAATTTTGGTCATAATTTTCAGTTAAGGGATAATGCCAATGAAAAAGAACATTGTTACCTCACAAGGATCTCCTCCTGAAATATAAATCTGATCCAGAAGTTACATTCAAATCTTAACTGAAGCTCCATTAAGTTTCTGCCTTAGAACATCTTCATAAGGCTGAATTGTTCTGGATTTTGGTGTTTTCACACCTGTGAAATATGTTCAAAATTTCATTGAAAGCACACACAAAAAATTGATGCTGACTTTTAAACTTTTGAAGGAGGTTTTAATGCTATGTCATGTATACAGCCAGTGGAATATAACTAAGTACACATACTTGTACAAATCATCTTCAGTTATGTTACTTCATGGTTGGAGAAACTATGTATATAGTCCCTTTGAACTGACTTTTTACACTTAAATACAAGACTAATATCTCTGATTCTGGGACAACATTTTATTCTCTACTATTTTGACAAAAACCTGTTCAATTTACCTTAATAGTCCCCATTGATTGCAATCTGAGAGAGACAACCAGATCTACCACATTGGCTGGGATGAGTGCTAGGATGCATTGTATCCTACCTGCCTTTCAGGTGCCATCTCTTGTGTAGAGTGTAGGGCTGTCAAATAATCACAATTAAGTCAGATGATTAATTAACAAAAATTAATCAGGATAAAAAAAATTAATCATGATTAATAATAGTTTTAATCACACAGTTAAACAATAGAATACCAATTTAAATTTATTAAATATTTTGGATGTTTTTCTACATTTCTAGATATATTTATTTCTGTTACAACACAGAATATAAAGTGTACACTGCTCACTTTATATTTTTATTACAAATATTTGCACTGTAAAAATGATAAAGAAAAGAAACAATATTTTTTCAATTCACTTCATACAAGTTCCATAATGCAATCTCTTTATCATGAAATTGAAACTTACAAATGTAAATTTTTTTTGTTATGTAACTACACTCAAAAACAAAACAATGCAAAACTTGAGCCTACAAGTCCACTCAGTCCTACTTCTTGTTTAGCCAATCGCTAAGAGAAACAAGTGTGTTTACATTTACGGAAGATAATGCTGCCTGCTTCTTAATTACAATGTCACCTGAAGTGAAAACAGACATTTGCATAGAACTTTTGTAGCTGGCATGCCAGATCTACTAAATATTTGTATGCCTCTTTATGCTTTGGCCACCATTCAAGACGACATGATTCCATGCTGATGACACTTGTTAAAAAAATAAGGCATTAACTAAATTTGTGACTGAACTCCTTTGGAGAAAATTGTCTGTCTCCTTCTCTGTGTTTTACTCACACTGTGCCATATATTTCATGTTATAGCAGTATCGGATGATGACCCAGAATGTTCATTTTAAGAACACTTTCACTGCAGATTTCACAAAATGCAGAGAAGGTACCGATTTGAGATTTCTAAAGATAGCTACAGCGCTCGACCCAAGATTTAAGAATTTGAATTGCCTTCCAAAATCTGAGAGGGATGATGTGTGGAGCATGCTTTCAGAAGTCTTAAAAGCGCAGCACTCCAATGTGGAAACTATAGAACTTGAATCACCAACAAAAATAAATAAATAAATAAATAAATAAAAATTCATGAAGCAGATCCTCAAGGAATCAATTTTGAAGCACTTAAAGGAGAGGAAAGTGATCAGGAACAGTCAGCATGGATTCACCAAGGGCAAGTCATACCTGACTAACCTAACTGCCTTCTATGATGAGATAACTGGCTCTGTGGATGAAGTGAAAGCAGTGGACGTGTTATTCCTTGACTTTAGCAAAGCTTTTGATGTGGTCTCCCACAGTATTCTTGCCAGCAAGTTAAAGTAGTATGGATTGGATGAATGGATTATAAGGTGGATAGAAAGCTGGCTAGATCGTCAGGCTCAATGGGCGGTAATCAATGGCTCCATGTCTAGTTGGCAGCCGGATCAAGCGGAGTGCCCCAAAGATCAGTCTTGGGGCCAGTTTTGTTCAATATCTTCATTAACGATCTGGAGGATGGTGTGGACTGCATCCTCAGTATGTTCACAGATGACATTAAACTGGGAGGAGTGGTAGATATGCTGGAGCTTAGGGATAGGATACAGAGGGAAACAGACAAATTAGAGGATTGGGCCAAAAGAAATCTGATGAAGTTCAACAAGGACAAGTGCAGAGTCCTTCACTTAGGAGAGAAGAATTCCATGCACTGCTACAGATTAGGGACCAAGTGGCTAGGCAGCAGTTCTGCAGAAAAGAACCTAGGGGTTACAGTGGATGAGAAACTGGATATGAGTCAACAGTGTGCCCTTGTTGCTAAGAAGGCTAACGGCATTTTGGGCTGCATAAGTAGGAGCACTGCCGGCAGATAGAGGGATGTGATCATTCCCCTCTATTTGGCATTGGTGAGGCCTCATCTGGAGTACTGTGTCCAATTTTGGGCCCCACAGTACAAGAAGGATGTGGAAAAATTGGAAAGAGTCCAGCGGAGGGCAACAAAAATGTTTAGGGAGTTGGAGCACATGACTCATGAGGAGAGACTGAGGGAACTGGGATTGTTTAGTCTGCAGAAGAGAAGAATGAGGGGGGATTTGATAGCTGCTGTCAACTACCTGAAAGGGGGTTCCAAAGAGGATGGATCTAGACTCTTCTCACTGGTACCAGATGACAGAACAAGGAGTAATGGTCTCATGTTGCAGCGGGGGAGGTTTAGTTTGGATATTAGGAAAAAAAAATTCACTAGTTGGGTGGTGAAGCTCTGGAATGGGTTACCTACAGAGGTGGTGGAATCTCCTTCCTTAGAGGTTTTAAGGTCAGGCTTGACAAAGCCCTGGCTGGGATGATTTAGTTGGGGATTGGTCCTGCTTTGAGCAGGGGGTTGGACTAGATGACCTCCTGAGGTCCCTTCCAACCCCGATATTCTATGATTCTATGAGAAAGAAAATCAACCTTCTGCTGGTGGCATCTGATTCAGATGACAAAAATGCACTGCTTTGGATTGTTATCGAGCAGAACCCATCATCAGCATGGACGCATGTCCTCTGGAATGTTGGTTGAAGCATTAAGGGACATATGAGTTTTCAGTGCATCTGACACGTAAATATCTTGCAACGCTGACTACAACAGCGCCATGCAAATACATGTTCTCAATTTCAGGTGACATTGTAAACAAGAAGTTGGCAGTATTATCTCCTGCACATGTAATCAAACTTGTTTGGCTGAGCAATTGGCTGACTGAGTGAACATGTAGGCTCTAAAGTTTTAAATTATTTTTGAATGCAGGTTTTTTTGTACATAATTCTACATTTGTAAGTTCAACTTTCATGATAAAGAGATTGCACTACAGTACTTGTATTAGGTGAATTGAAAAATACTATTTCTTTTGTTTTTTACAGCACAAATATTTGTAATTAAAAATCAGTATAAAGAGAGCACTGTACACTTTGTATTTTGTGTTGTAATTGAAATCAATATATTTGAAAATGTAGAAGACATCCAAAACTGTTTAAATAAATGGTATTCTATTATGGTTTAACAGTGTGATTAATTGTGGTCTCCCCACTCATGCAGGAGGAACACAAACATGGTATTTCTAAATCTGAGATCCATGGACATAGTAATGGTATAATACTTCTGTTTGCATATGTTGAGGATAGACGCCTCCTGAATACCCCTTGGTGTCCTCAGGGTGGTCCTGCTAATGGCTGCATGACTTGATTTCCTTTTTCCAGGCATTTGGAGTTCCCTTCTTTCCAGAAGCTGATTGTCCACCTCCATTCTACACCTATGGTGACAAGGCTGCCCTGCCTGGAGCTCCCTACTGGAACAGGCCACAGCCTGGCCAGTATGCCTGCCTCCATTTCCCCTTTTGTTCTGGAGTGCCAATAATTCCGCACAAACTTTCCACAAAGAAGTAGCCCTTTGTGTGGTTAATTTATTACAGAAGTCCCACAATCATTAACCCAGCACAGTCCAAGCAGTACATTTGCTCTTTCAAGTCCCAATGGTCCACCAACAGACAAAGTACAGCATTGGTCTTTCTCACCATGCTCTAGCTCTCCAATACATCTCCAGCATCTCTCACCACACTCTGGCTCTCAGGTATGGTTTTGGCATCCCTCACCAGGCCCCACCCCAGCCCTGGGATCTGCCTCCGCCCTGTTTCCTCTTCAGATATGTTTCTAGCCCTTACCCAGAGACATCAGGGGGCTCACCCCTCCAGCTTTGCCCAAACTTCAGCTCTCTCTGGTCCTCTGGCTTCAGCTCTCCACTTCAGAGAGTCAGCAGGCATCTCCCTCTGCAGCTCTCAGACTTCAGGCCTCTCTGTCCGTGGCTCTCTGGCCTGGGGAAGTTTGTAGGTAACCCTTCCTCTCTACCCCACCTCCCATTGCCTTCTGCTTTCACCAGCCTGATCTGACTCCACTGCTCACTAGGGAACTCTCACATTACCTCCATTAGAAGTATCCCCTCCCAGCTCTGCTCTTCTTCTGACCTCACTCTCTATGGACACTGCATTCCTAATGCACTGTTGCCTTTGGGCTGTATCCAATGTCTAACAGCCAGGGACAGCCCCATCCTCCTCATTACACCAAACCAGAAAGCAGCTGGATTGTAACAATACAGCTAGGCCCAATTTAATTTAAGAGGCCAGCTCCCTGTTACACTGCAGCCAGGGCACCTAGAATTTTTGTGTCATATCGCTTATCCATGGAGCTCCATATCCCTTATGCCAGGTTGCTTAAGCTTCTAAGATCATCTTCTTTGCTAGCCATTCTGATTATCTTGTCTTTATCTGGAAATCCATCTAAAGGCTTGCTGTTTTCCCCACACAAGTTCAAGTTTCTTGTCCTCACCCTCAAGATGTTTCACATCTCTTCCTCTTCCTTCCTTTCCTTCTTCATCTTTTACCACTTTTCCTCCAGCTCCTCTAACTAATGATGCAGCCCTTGGAGCCAATGTATCCACTTTGCATGCAACTATGTTTGCATTTTCTATTGCAGTGCAACTTAAGCACTGAACTGATGCCTTCAACGACTCCTACCCACTCCTCGTTCAAATCACTCTAAGGCCCATTTCTTCTGACACTCCAATTGGTCTGCTTATAATGCTTAGTTGAGGGACTGTTGTGTATATTTGATGTGGATTTTAAGTATAAGTGGTGTGTAAAATGTGTACATGAATACATTTAGCAATTGTACTATTTAGATTGTTCATTTCTCCTACACTTCAGAATGTTTTTTTGCCTTAAGGACAAAAAGAAAATAGCAATTGGTAACACCTCCACATGTGCATATGGATGATCCTCTATTCTTCCCTTCCCTTCCCGCATTCCTTGCCGTTTCAGTTCTAAGTGTCTCAGGGCAGAGGTCATGCCTGGCTTTGTGCATGAACGACACCTAGCGCCATGGGGCTGTATTCCGGATTGGATTTCACCATGTGACAGGGCATATCTACCCCAAACCAGTCCTGAGAGGGTTAACTCTGCTTTGCAGGGTAAGAAAGCCCCACCCCTCTGACCTGCTGGGCATGCTCAGCCTGAAGGCAGCATAGAAAAGGTAGCAACCCAGCTCAGTCTGGGCAGGCTCCGGAGGGGAAGACGCAGGCTGCAAGCTCTCTCCAAGGAGTTGCTACAGGCCCCGACTGCGGGACCACAGCTCACAGAGTTCCAGACAGACTCCAGGCTGCCCGATGAGCCCTGAAAAGGGACCCACTACCCCTGGGAGCACGGTTATTTGAGGACCACAGAGGAACCGGGGAGCTTCAGTGAGGGGGGAAAGGGTAAGAAGCAGCTCAGGGGACCTAAACTTTTCACCAGTGAGTGAACCAGGGAACCAATCAGCTTGTTTCAGGAGGATCCCTACTGACTCATGGTGAGCACCCCCACCACTGCCAGGGCCCTGGGCTGGGACTCAGAGGAGTAGGGAAGGCCTGAGTCCCCTTACCCAAGGCACTGCACCACCCTGAGTGGTGCCCCACTCTCCCGACAGGCCATGCAATCCCACAGAGGTGGGCTACTTTACTGACTTTGGCCATTGGGCCATGCTGCCCTGAGCGGTAAGGCCACTTTATTGCCTTTGGCCATTAGGCCACACTGCCTTGACTGGAAGGACAACTTTATGATAAACATGGTAGTATGGCCTAGTGGCTGGCATCAATAAAGGTCATCAGCATAAGAATCAACTGTCTGCGGTACAACCTTTTCCCTTCTTTTGGGCCGCATGTGACCTGATACCCCTTGATGGGGTGTACCTACCCTGCGACATACCACAATATACACAATAGCACCAATGACAATGGCAACAGTGAATAAATCCACTCCAAGGTTTCAGATGTCAAACAAAATACTAAATGCAACTCACAGAGAAAAAGAGTTCTGACAGAAGTGACTTGAAAGAGAAACACCCTGTCTTTGGCCCACTGAGAAGCTGATTACAATATGATTTCAATTAAGGGATCTCTGGGAAAATGTGCTACTGTGCCATCAGCAGAAACATGACCTTAGAATCAAGCTCTATTTTTGCTCTAACAAATATGACACAAGTGCAACTGTACAGGAAACTATTCTTTGGAGGAGGATCTGTTGCATCCTGTATGCAGCATGGGATGATTTAATGACAAACACACACATACACCACTGCTTAGTATAGTTTTGAATTGTCTTGACATCATTGTCTGTGCTATTAGACACAAGACACAGACCTGACAACTTTTTCCAAAAGATGACTAAAAACTTACTATCAAAGCGTCTCCTACTCTACAGGTGTCTTGGAAATGAGTTTCGCCCAAAGGCTTCTCAACATATGAACAGGAGAGAAACCATTCGTACACAAAAGTCAATCATGCAAAAATGCTGCCTGGACACCGAAGTGAGCACATCAGCTGCCTGACCCTCAGTTATCCTTATGTGCAAATCCACCATGAGAGAATATCCAACAATTAAGCGAGCCAAGATGCTCGCCAGGAAAACAGCTAATATGATTAAGCGCCAGATGGTTATACAAGAAAAAATACATACCAGTTATTAGCATCTGGGTCATACAGCTGCCAAGCAATTCCATGGGCATCAGGTCCCATGTTGGAGTAAATAGAAAAGGAGGGTAAAGGTAGCATACCAAGTCCAAACCATATGATTGCTTTTAACCATGTAGTTATTTTGAAAATATACAATTACTGTCTGAAAGATCTCTCTGCATATGTAGTACATGAGTACTTTTCAGCTGTCAAAGGACAACAGTTTTAAAATTTGTGAATCATGTGTGCCAACGTAGACACTTAAATCAAAGCACTGAATATTCACAAACATAACTAGACTCTTTATTAGACCTTAGGCACATCCCTCAAGGATAAGGGCTAACATCCATGCCAGTGGAGCAAACCTTTGCAAAGACATTTGTAAAAGCAATGTTAATATATCTTCACAGTTCAGGGTCCAAGCTGAGAGGCAGATATATGTATATAAATCATCTGAAATTTGCCATCAAGTTGAACTATAATTTGGTAATAGATAAGTCTCCAGGGCACTTGCTGATAAATTCAGTCAAGATCTCTGATTAAACCCTTCTGAAAGTATACTTACAGTGGTCACCATTAAGAAGTCAGGGTTTGCCAGTAGCCTCACTGTCGCCTTCCTCTATACCCTCCCCCACTTCTCCCTGCTGTGAACTCTCCATCGTGGTCCTCGGATTGGCAGTGGAGTCACACCCAAGTATGGCATCCAGCTCCTGGTAAAAACGGCAGGTCGTGGGGGCAGCTCCTGAGCGGCGATTTCCCTCATGAGCTTTGCAGTAAGCACTCCTCAGCTCTTTTATTTTGACCCTGCACTGCAACGCGTCCCATTCATGGCCCCTTCTCATCAAGGACTGCGATATCTGCCCATAGGACTGTGATATCTGCCCATCTGGAGCGCAGCTGTGCTTGCACAGCCTCCTCTCCCCAAACACTTATGAGGTCCTGCAGCTCTGCATTGCTCCATGCTGGGGCTCGTTTGGTGCGTCGCGGACTGATTGATTGATTGATTGCATGCCACACCTGGCTGAGCAAACAGGAAGGGGATTTTTAAAATTCCCGGGGCATTTAAAGGAGGGGTCAGGTGAGCCCAGGGCAGTGGAGTTTGCATGATTACCAGAGAGGCTTCTAAGGTATGCTGGGATACCTACTTATGCCACAGAGGTCAATAAAAACGCTGGTGGGTGTCCACACTTGCTGACCAGCGCTGGATGACCAGTGCTGGATCCCCTACACCCGAGGCTCGACCGGGTGTACAGCCAGCGCTGCAACCAGGGAGTTGCAGCGCTGGCCGTGCTGTGCAAGTGTGGCCACATCCTAAGTTGCAGCGCTGTAACCCCCTCACCAGCGCTGCAACTCTGTAGTGTAGCCAAGGCCTGAGATTCCAAACAGGATAGTTAGGGCTCCCTGAAACAACCAGTTTCCTATGCCAGAGAAATTGAACAGGTTACTTAGCCACTTCCATAAAGAACTCAGCTCTTCATGAGGAAGATATGCGATTTGTTCTAAGTGGCTAGCGTGATCTATTACCTCATTGGTATTGTCAGGCATAAACACACAACATTCTTTTCCAATGAGAGCACAGGTCCCTCCTTTGGCCGCCAGCAATGCTTGACGGTTTTGGAGGGCAACCTGTCTGATCACCCCTGTTTCTTTGGCCAGGGTTTTTAAACTTTCTCCGGTTTCATTTGCCATTATTTCAACTACTGCTTGTAACCTTAGGAGTCTTTTTGCGTGGTGTATTACTCCCCCAAGTGGGATAAAGGAACTGCCAATAGCCTCTTCCCAGGTGTCATTACTGTTCCATATTGTGTTAAATGGACAAGGTCCTCCAGTGAGGTCTGGGGAATTGAGTGGGATAGCCAGGACAGGAACCAGTTTGAGAGTGGGCTGGGATGTGGCTGCAGACCCAGCATTTAGAAATAATAAGGGTCTGAGCTATCCACACTTGCTGCTGGATAAAAGAATCGTCATTGTGGACTCCCCAGACCTTAAGACACCAGCAGCCGAAGAACAGGCACCACCAGAGGCGCATGTTGGAGGCAGGGCCCTTCTGGTTCTGACAACCTCAGCTGAGGGAACTGCAGTTACAGTTTTATGTCCACCAGGCAGCAGGCGCTAGGCTCACTACTGCTTCTTCTTGGGCCTTGCTTTATGTAGTCATCTGCTTCTGGCAACCCTTACGAGAGCGTAGAATGTAAGGTATTGCAGGCTGTTCCTCTACGTTTTCTTCTGGAGTCAAAAAATTGACTCTGCGTGGTCCTGAGGTGGTGGTTGGTTCACTGGGGGTGGTGCATTCTTACACTGCGAAGCATGTATCCACTCTGAGATGCCAGACAGTTTAACAGCTGTCCCTTGACTCTGGCTATAACAATGGCCTTCACACCTTATCTTTTCCTGATGCATACATTCCTCATTCACACAAATAGATTGAGAATACAAACAGTAGTATTTTATATCGAACAAAAAAGCATTGCAAATTAAACCTTGCTAAGTTTTACAATTGATAACTAAGACAATGTACATTGAGACCCAGGCCTTCAATGTTTCTCTAATTTACTTAACATAGACACAATAGAGAATCCTGTCTCTTACTATCTAAATTTTAAAACAAAGAGTTAGAGGGGGCCCAATTTGTAATGCATATGGGAAAACAGAATCTTATAGTCCCAGGAGGTCATTTATTTCTGCTATTTAAAAAAGTGGCTAGCAGGATGAAATCAAATTATACTTTAATTCTTATGGGACATTATAAAATCCTGCTCCTACATATCCCCCTTTTGACACTAAGATTATTAATTGCCAGTGTCACTTCTTATTTAGTCCATGTAATAGAAAATACTGGGAGATGATTTGGGCCTGTGGCTTTAGCTTTGCACACATTTGTTTTATCCACCAGCACATTGTAAACATTTCAATTACACACATACAATTTAAAACCAAAAACACAATTAGGGGTAGTAACATTAGTATGCCAGTAGTTGTGGGAAACCATCCAGAAAATATGTTATACCAATGGTAAGCTATGATGTTTTTCTGTAGTGGCAATTCTTAACATGTCCCCATTTGTGTGTATAATATGAATGGTCCAGTAGGTTGCTAACACTTTTTAAACACTTTTCCCCAAGAATTAACACATACACATAGGCCATTATACAGTACTTTGGATTATCTGAAAGACAAAAATAACATTTTTCTATCCCTTTTGGGGTGGCATTGATTATTACTTAAAAGATTCCTTTCTTTTACAAATACCCTTGCTGACTGCAGGCAAAACAGAGGAATTACCCTATATTTTCCTGTGGTTTTTGTTTTTGTTCTATAGGCAGGCCAGGTTTTAATGGCTTTTACTTTTTAAGGGTTATGCGGAAATTATTCCACTGTTTAGTTATTAAATTCATGAGGTGGTGTACCTCAAGTTTTTCCTCTTATATAGCAGACCAGGTTTGTAATGTTTTTCCTGCTGTGTTAAACTTTAAGTTTATTCACAGATAATAGCTGAGAAGCATCATTACCGTATTACTTTAAAGGATTTTTCCAAAAATCATACACTCTAACTTGTTACAGGGGTACTTACTAACATTAAATTTATTTCAATGTTTAATATTAACAATAACATTAGCATCAAATCTATTAAAGGTATCTTGTTATACCATGCCTTTTATGTAGGCAATTTGTTTGCTGACCAGGTATGTTATTTATTTGCAGCTTCTTTTGTGCTGGCAGTTCTCACCTTTCTTTATCAGTTAGGTAATTTGCATCAACACAGGCTTGACTTTTGGATTCAAAGCCATCAGCAGAGCTCAGAGACTCTGTCGTAACACACAGGGATCTGAAAAAGAAAAAAAAAAAGCCTATTGCGGCTCTTTTTGGAGCCCTAATAGGATTTTAATTCAGCAGCATGTTTTATTTGCATTTCTTTTACCCCTTTTTACAATATACACTGCACATGTCCGAGGGAAAATGCACATTCCTTCTATACTATAACTTTTTAAAAACATTAGCCATATCAATTTTTACATAAGGTGTAACTGTTTCTTTTGTTCTTACAGAGTTTTCATGTATCCTTATCAAAGTGACAGTCTGATTCCACAGAGCCATTTTAAGGCTCAGTGTTTTTAACATTGCTTCTTTTTGTTTTGTGCACCTCACCTCTGCTGTTGCTTCAGAGGGTCACTGTTAATTTCTTATTCTTTCACTACAGCTCTTATCTGCTATTGTTACAAAAAAAACAAACCAAACAAACAAACGGACTCCAGAATCTTTACCTATTCTCCTGATTTTGACTGCTCTATTGCAGCCATGACTTGGTCTTTATTTAAAAACATTTTAATTTTTGTAAAGAATGAAGTTACCCCTTAAGGGTTAAATGCTAAATCCCAAAGCCAAACACTAATTGCCTGTGTCTTGCAAAAAGGTCTGTCAGTTTTGCAACTTTGAATTAGAGTCAAATGAATTTTTAGTGGCATTAAAAACAAAAACAAAATCAATTTATCTTACACCTACAAACAGGAGTTTTTACAAACCAGATGTGCTGGTTTAGATTCTTAGAACTTTACATATTTTCACAGACAAATAGATACATACACTTTTTTTTTCCTTAAACATTTCTTTACACTACTTTGTTTTTACATAGCTGTATATATATTTGGATGATTTACAGGCATTCTTCTGGAAAAGGGCCCATTTTCCCTTCAGAATGGCTGCAAAGAAACCAAGAATTCTCTCTTTAACATGGTCCTTTTTAACATTTTCCACAAAGTTTAACTGCTTAATTCTCTCCAGCCTCTGTAGAGTTAACTTTTCACTCTCTTCCCTTAAATCACTTGTTTATGTCCCAAAATGACACCTCTATCACCTCAGATTTCACCATTTTAAGTATTGTTCCAGGGATTCATGCCTGCACTTACTGCTTTTCTTACTCCTGACACTATGCCCTTAGGGCTTCCAACATGTTTTTCAGTTTCTTTATCTGTTGCTTGCCTGCTTTTCTGGGCCCAATCCTGCTTTTTTTTTTTTTTTTTCCAATGAACCGTTTGTGAGTGCTATTGTGGTCACTTCACAATTTTGAAAGAAGTGTTCAAGGAAAGGGACCAGGAAGGGTGGGGGCTAGTTGAGGAGTCCCCTCTCTTGCTGAATTGGTAGTGGAACACTAACGAATCAGTTTCTGAGGCAGACAAAGGGGAGCAGAACAAGGAGATTTTTGTTCTTTTTACAATGAGATGGGAGTATGAAGGGGGTTGGATCGATCCAGGGTTTGGAGAAGGGGGTAAAGGGGAGCGCTCGGTCTGGTGGTGGGAGAGGAGGCTTTTAATAAAGCTTTTAACTTATTATTTGAATAATTGAGAGGCGAGTTTTGATTTTGTCCACCTATGATTTGCCTCTTCCCACCACTGCATGAAACAATTAACTTCTCCTTTAGCCAATTTAGTTTTAGGTTGGCTGAGTTTGTCCTTTAAGACGTCCACTCAGTCTTTGTTCCAAGATTTTAACAGTGGCCACTGAGTTTTGGGATCCCCCTGAGTTAGCCTAGACCATTTTCCCAGAAATTTACAGGAGTCTGGACCCTTTTTACAGGAGTCCGGACCCATCCTAAATACATAAAATGAGCCGGCGTTCATTTAGGGAACTGTCCCGACTTAGACGTCTGGTTACCCATACAGGAGGACTTCACACACCAATCACACAAGAAGGAAATTCGAGTTCGTCAGAGCGATGCCCAGTGCAACACACAAAAGGAGCCCACAGACTACTGCCTCAATCGCCCTTGCTTTCACACCAGGGGTTTTACCCAAAGTGCGGTGCGACTGCGATTGTGCAGATTCCACTCACTCAGACCGCGGGGACAGGAACCCCTTGGTCAGCCGATCCCCAGACAGAGACGGCACCCAGACTCAAACACTCCACAAGAGGACAGATAGACACAGAGACAGGACAGTCCTCAGTCTGGACAAAACACAGAGATAATTACCTGACCAGATTCCTGATGTCAGATCCCGGGATCCCTACCAGAACAGAGTGGGAACCAACAGGTTCGATGGTGTAGACCTCACTGTGGCTGTGCGCCTTTCCGCTCTAGTGGGGGACCGCTTGGGCCAAATGCCCAGGTGCCGGCTGCCACGGTCATCCTACAAAAACAGTCAGGAATCACACAGCCCCAGTGAAGACGGTTGCCATCTCGGTGGAACCTCCAAATTGTCAAAGTTAGAATCAGGACTCACAATTTGTCAGACCACTCTGTTTATTAGCGCAGCGCTCCGCCAATAACATTCAGAATATGTGAGTGGCCATGCAAGGCCCAAACAGTCTTATTTATACAGATAAAAGAGCGGGAATTTAGACAAAAGGACAAAGAAATCAAAACAGTAAAATTCACCTGGGGCACAGCATGCATATCCTATTTCCTTACTAACTGTTATCGATCTAAGGCTAATGCTTCATCAATTGCCCTTAAACGGTGCAATTGTTCTATGTTAATGTCTGTATTCCTGACACCTGGTTGCAACATTCCAACAACTTTGCTTAAAGGTACATACAACATTTCTTTAATCCTTTCTATTCTTACTATATAATTCATTCTACTTTCACAAAGTGAAGCATAAGTACTTCAAAATAATGTTTTCAAACATATATTGTCACTTCTGGAATGAAATTCATATAGTAGGAGTCCTCTTATTGTACATTTGATTGCTGCCCAAAGCAGAGAAATGTTCATTGCCCTACATATTTTGAGCAGAAACCAAAAATTTTGGCAATAAAAAGTTTTTAAATTAACCAAAAATCAACATTTGAGTTTGATCTTAAACTACCATCATGTCCCCCCTCTGCAAAAAAACCACTTGCATTTATAGTTTATTCTTCCTTTATTGTTTGGCTTGTGAACACCATAATTTTCTTTAATGTTACTGTGAGTTATGCATGGATATTGAGAGGAAAAGAGAAAGCTTAGTTTGGTTACCTTTAAACTTCAAATATAAAATGACAATTGTATAGCCTTTTGGGTGCACACACCATTATACCTCATAATAAAAAGTAAAATTAACAAATGCCTCCTCACTGCTCTTGATCTTTTACCTTTGATCTTTATTTCATCCAACATATTACAAGAATAAGTGGTATCAGAATCACATCAGGTCTTGTTTTATTGGTAAGAAGAATGTTCATGTAATGTCTCCTAATTAAATAATCTAAATTACTAGACACTGTAATTACCTATAACAGAAATACACCAGTGATCTGATTCGAAGACATGAAATTTACCTATTTATAATGAACAGCAAGTGACATAGCATCTTGTAACGCAATGAGCACACTTAACATCATTTCCTTATTTGAAATGTATAGGCTGTACATCATTAGCAATATAATGAAAGAGGAAATGTTTTGCCAGCTGCCCAATTTCCAACTGATATAAAATCTAAATATTGTATAGCTAGTGAAGGGGAAAACACAATTTTTCAAGACTACTAGATGTGTGCATGTTCCAGCATCAAGGAAAGACAACATTTTGAACCTTATTACAAAGAAATAGAACAGGTGTTTAGCAAGCTTTGAACCAGCTTGACATTTCATTGGACTAATGAATATCAATATGCCCTCTCTGTACACCAGATTTTCTCTATTACTTTGGCTTCTATAGATTTTTCTATAGCAATATCTGTATATTAAAAAAGCCCAGTGCAGTACAATATAATTATTCCATGTACAGTGTCTAATGTTACTTACACTAGTATATATGATAGAGGTGTCATAAACAGATAGCTAAGGGTTAATGTCTCTTTCACCTATAAAAGGGTTAATAAACAGTGACCTGAAACACCTGACCAGAGGACCAATCAGGAGACAAAATACTTTCAAAACTGGGTGGAGGGAAGTTTGGGTGTGAGTTCTTTGTTCTTTGTCTTGGTTCGGTGACCCTCTCGGCTCTGAGAGTGATCTTTCTATCTCCAGGCTTTCTAATCTTCTGTTTCCAAGTTGTAAGTACAAGGATAGTAAGACAGTAAGATAGTAAGGTTTATATTGTTTTTCTGTATTTGCAAATGTGTAGTCTGCTGGAAATAGTTTAAATTGTATTTTTTCTGGATAAGGCTGTTTATCCATTTTCTATAAGCTAAAAGACCCTGTATTGTTGACCATCTAAACTGCAGAGATAAACCTTTTACTTTTTCTGTCCTTTTTATTAAAAGTTTTGCTTTTGAAGACCTGTTTGTTTGCTTTTTCCCCTTGTTGAGGCTCGAGGGAATTGAGTCTGTACTTAACAGGAATAGAGAAGGGGGGGAAGGGTGGAATCCCTTTGTTTAGATTCACGGAGCTTGAATCTGTATATCTCTCCAGGAGCCCAGGGAGGGAACATCTGGAGGGGAGGAGGGGGAAGGGAAATGGTTTATTCCCCTTTGTTGTGAGACTCAAGGAATCTGGGTCTTGCGGTCTCCTGGGAAGGTTTGGGGGGACCAGAGGGTATCAGGCCCTAAAAATTCCTGATTGGTGGCAGCGCTATCAGATCTAAGCTGGTAATTAAGCTTAGGGGAATTCATGCTAGTACCCATATTTTGGACGCTAAGGTCCAGATTTGGGAATTATACTTGACATGGTGTGCAGCGTATGGGAAAGATAAGAATCCAAAAGCCAGTAAGATTATAATTTTTTTTTCTCTGCTAGCTGCTTGTAAGCAGAGAGAGAAAGGGTTTTGTTTTAAACCTACAGCCAGAGAATTTTTTTTTCTTTGCTCCGTCTAGCTGTGCATAGGGAGGGCTATTAGGTTTAACGACGGTCGTTTGTTAAACAAAGCAGCCTTAAGTGGTCAGCAACAGCACTCCAGCCAGAACTCATTTGTAAATGAAAGACAGTTTCTTTTGCTTTTTACCTCTTTCCGGAGAGGCTAGGAAGTTAAAAGGACTCTGTTGCTAAGCAACCCCAGGAAGCCAACAGAGAACCTGGATTTCAGGCAGTAAACACCAGAGGGCACCTCAGCACAAGAAAGCAGGAGCCATGAGTTCCAAGGAAAGCCTGAGACAGGAGCAAGCGGCAACAAGCCATGGACAAAGAAAATGAACATAGGAGATGGATGGAACTAATTAATGCAGAACTAGCCAAGGAAGAGGTAGCCCACAAAAGAAAACAACAAGAAGAAGAGCTGGCCCACAGAAGGAAACAAGAAGAAGAAGAGGCAGTCTATAGAAGACAGATAGAACTCCAGAGGGAGACCCACCGACGGGCCATGGATTTAGAACAGGCTAGGCAACAGAACACAGCCAATCCTAACAACCCTTCGCCAATAATGGTTCCACAGCACAAGAAATTTCCTACCTACAAGGCAGGTGATGACACTGAGGCCTTCTTAGAAAATTTTGAAAGAGCCTGCCTTGGGTACAGCATCTCTGAAGACCAGTACATGGTAGAATTGAGGCCACTGCTCAGTGGACCCTTAGCAGAGGTGGCGGCTGAAATGCCTAAGGAGAAAATGAACGATTATAAACTTTTTCAAACCAAGGCCAGATAAAGAACGGGGATAACCCCTGAAACATGCCCGTCGGCGGTTCAGAAACCAAAAATGGAAACCAGATGTGTCCTTCCCCCGACACGCCTACCACATTGCAAAGAATTATGAAGCCTGGATATCAGGAACAAAGGTTAACAATCTGGACGAGCTGCACCTCCTGATTCAAATGGAGCAGTTCTTAGATGGTATTCCTGAGGAAATAGAGAGGTAAATCCTAGATGGGAAACCCAAAACGGTAATAGAGGCGGGGGAGATTGGAGCCAAATGGATGGAAGTGGCGGAAAAGAAAAAAACCTACTGTCAAGGGGAGCGAATACCCCAGGGGATACACTGACAATAAACCCTACAACCGAGGGCAGCCAAAGACCCCACCTACAACCCAAGGAAAGCCACAGACGCCCTATTCTTCCACCTCACTAGTCTCCAGTAACCCACCTCGATTCAGTGACCAGTCAGCTGGAAGATGCTTCAAGTGTAATGAACTGGGACATATAAAGGCCAACTGCCCAAAGAACCCCAACCGAGTGCAGTTCATTACACCACCCTCACACCAAAGATCCCCAGGCCCAGATGCCTCTCAAATACCCTTGGAGCGAAGGGAAATTTTGAGAGTGGGCGGAAAGAAGGTTAATGCGTGGAGAGACATGGGGGCACAAGTGTCAGCTATCCACCAATCCTTCGTCGACCCCAAATTCATCAACCCAGAGGCCCAAGTGACAATTTACCCCTTCATGTCACAAGTTGTAGACTTGCCTACAGCTGAACTGCCTGTCCAGTACAAAGGCTGGTCAGGAATGTGGACTTTTGCAGTCTATGACAATTATTCCATCCCCATGCTACTGGGGGAAGATTTGGCCAACCAGGTGAAGCAGGCCAAAAGAGTGGGAATGGTTACACGTAGCCAAACCAGGCAAGCTTCCAGACCCATTCCTGTTCCTGAGCCATCCACAGAGGCCCCGTCTGTGTTACAAGAGACCCAGACAGAGGTAGTGGACCCGGATCCCATGCCAACAACGGAAACAGCCACAGTTCTTCCAGTCCCAGACCAGGAACTGGAAAAGCAGCCAGCACCAGAACCGGTGCCAGCACTGACGACCGTGCTTGCAAATCCATCTTCAACCCCAAGGCCAGAGGGTGCCAGTGAGCCTGAACTGGCAGAAGCAGCAGACAACCACACCCAAGAGGCTCAGCCAGAGCCTGAAATACCCCCTGGTGCACCAGCGGAGAGCAGTTGGCCAGCATCGGAAACAACCCCATCACTTACATCGCTTCCAGAGGGACCAAGCCCAAGTCCACAGTCTGAGGAAGAACTGGTGTCCCCAGCCTCAAGGGAACAGTTCCAGACTGAGCAGGAAGCAGATGACAGCCTTCAAAAAGCTTGGGCGGCGGCACGGAGCACCCCACCGCCTCTCAGCTCTTCTAATTGATCCCGGTTTGTTGTAGAACAAGGACTTTTATACAAAGAGACTCTTTCTGGTGGACACCAGGAAGATTGGCATCCACAAAAACAGTTGGTGGTTCCAACTAAGTATGGGAAAAAGCTCTTAAGCTTGGCCCATGATCATCCCAGTGGCCATGCTGGGGTGAACAGAACCAAGGACCGGTTGGGGAAGTCCTTCCACTGGAAGGCGATGGGCAAGGATGTTGCCAAGTATGTCCGGTCTTGTGAGGTATGCCAAAGAGTGGGAAAACCCCAAGACCAGGTCAAGGCCCCTCTCCAGCCACTCCCCATAATTGAGGTCCCATTTCAGCGAGTAGCTGTGGATATTCTGGGTCCTTTCCCAAAAAAGACACCCAGAGGAAAGCAGTACATACTGACTTTCGTGGACTTTGCTACCCGATGGCTGGAAGCAGTAGCTCTAGGCAACACCAGGGCTAAAGCTGTGTGCCAGGCCCTAACTGACATTTTTGCCAGGGTAGGTTGGCCCTCCGACATCCTTACAGATTCAGGATCTAATTTCCTGGCAGGGACCATGAAGGAACTGTGGGAAACTCATGGGGTGAACCACTTAGTTGCCACCCCGTACCACCATCAAACCAATGGCCTGGTGGAAAGGTTTAAAAGGAACTTTGGGGGCCATGATACGTAAATTCGTCAACGAACACTCCAATAATTGGGACCTAGTGTTGCAGCAGTTGCTTTTTGCCTACAGGGCTGTACCACATCCCAGTTTAGGGTTTTCACCATTTGAACTTGTGTATAGCCATGAGGTTAAGGGGCCATTACAGTTGGTGAAGCAGCAATGGGAGGGGTTTACTCCTTCTCCAGGAACTAACATTCTGGACTTTGTAAGCAACCTACGAAGCACCCTCTGACACTCTTTAGCGCTTGCTAAAGAAAACCTAAAAAATGCTCAGGAAGAGCAAAAGGCCTGGTATGACAAACATACCAGAGAACGTTCCTTCAAGGTAGGAGACCAGGTTATGGACTTGAAGGCGCAACAGGCCCATAAGATGGAAGCATCATGGGAAGGGCCATTCATGGTCCAAGAGCGCCTGGGAGCAGTTAACTACCTCATAGCATTTCCCAATTCCTCTCTAAAACCCAGAGTTTACCATGTTAATTCTCTCAAGCCTTTTTATTCCAGAGACTTACAGGTTTGTCAGTTTACAGCCCAGGGAGGAGATGATGCTGAGTGGCCTGATGGTGTCTACTACGAAGGGAAAAAAGACAGTGGCGTGGAAGAGATGAACCTCTCCACAACCCTGGAACGTCTGCAGCGGCAACAAATCAAGGAGCTGTGCACTAGCTTCGCCCCATTGTTCTCAGCCACCCCAGGACGGACTGAACGGGCATACCACTCCATTGACACAGGTAATGCTCACCCAATTAGAACCCCACCCTACCCGGTGTCTCCTCATGCCCAAGCTGCTATAGAATGGGAGATCCAAAACATGCTACAGATGGGTATAATCCGCTCATCTACCAGTGCATGGGCATCTTCAGTGGTTCTGGTACCCAAACCAGATGGGGAAATACGCTTTTGTGTGGACTACCGTAAGCTAAATGCGGTAACTCGTCCAGCAACTATCCAATGCCACGCACCGATGAGCTATTGGAGAAGTTGGGACGTGCCCAGTTCATCTCTACAATAGACTTAACCAAGGGGTACTGGCAAGTACCGCTAGATGAACCTGCCAAAGAGAGGTCAGCATTCATCACCCATGCAGGGGTGTATGAATTTAATGTCCTTTCTTTTGGGCTGCTAAATGCACCCGCCACCTTCCAGAGGCTGGTAGATGGTCTACTAGCAGGACTGGGCGAATATGCAGTTGCCTACCTCGATGATGTGGCCATTTTTTCTGACTCCTGGCCCGAACACCTAGAACACCTGGAAAAGATCTTTGAGCGCATCAGACAGGCAGGACTAATGGTTAAGGCCAAAAAGTGTCAAATAGGCCAAAACAGAGTGACTTACCTGGGACACCAGGTGGGTCGAGGAACCATAAACCCCCTACAGGCCAAGGTGGATGCTATCCAAAAGTGGCCTGTCCCAAAGTCAAAGAAACAGGTTCAATCCTTCTTAGGCTTGGCCGGGTACTACAGGTGATTTGTGCCACACTACAGCCAAATCGCTGCCCCACTGACCGACCTGACCAAAAAGACCCAGCCAAATACAGTTAAGTGGACTGATGAGTGTCAAAAGGCCTTTACCCAACTTAAGGCGATGCTCATGTCTGACCCTGTGCTCAGGGCCCCGGACTTTGACAAACCATTCCTAGTAACCACGGATGCATCTGAGCGTGGTATAGAAGCAGTTCTCATGCAGGAAGGACCGGGTCACAACTTCCATCCTGTCGTGTGTCTCAGCAAGAAACTGTCTGAGAGAGAAAGCCACTGGTCAGTCAGTGAAAAGGAATGCTACGCCATTGTGTACGCCCTGGAAAAGCTACGCCCATATGTTTGGGGACGGCGGTTCCAGCTACAAACTGACCATGCTGCACTAAAGTGGCTTCATACTGCCAAGGGGAACAACAAGAAACTTCTTCGTTGGAGTTTAGCTGTCCAAGATTTTGATTTTGAAATTCAGCACATTTCAGGAGCTTCTAACAAAGTAGATGATGCACTCTCTCATGAAAGTTTCCCAGAATCCAGTAGTTAAAAAGTGTTATTAAAATGTAAAAGTCTGTTAGTAATATACTTAGTGGTATATGTAAAGGTGCATGTGTTGTATTAATCTGTTTATTTTAAAGTTCTAGGAGGAAATCGCCGCCAATGAGGTTCCCCACTGTCTGCAATTTGGGGGGCGTGTCATAAACAGATAGCTAAGGGTTAATGTCTCTTTCACCTATAAAAGGGTTAACAAACAGTGACCTGAAACACCTGACCAGAGGACCAATCAGGAGACAAAATACTTTCAAAACTGGGTGGAGGGAAGTTTGGGTGTGAGTTCTTTGTTCTTTGTCTTGGTTCGGTGACCCTCTCGGCTCTGAGAGTGATCTTTCTATCTCCAGGCTTTCTAATCTTCTGTTTCCAAGTTGTAGGTACAAGGATAGTAAGACAATAGGTTTATATTGTTTTTCTGTATTTGCAAATGTGTAGTCTGCTGGAAATAGTTTAAATTGTATTTTTTCTGGATAAGGCTGTTTATCCATTTTCTATAAGCTAAAAGACCCTGTATTGTTGACCATCTAAACTGCAGAGATAAACCTTTTACTTTTTCTGTCCTTTTTATTAGAAGTTTTGCTTTTGAAGACCTGTTTGTTTTTTTTCCCCCTTGTTGAGGCTCGAGGGAATTGAGTCTGTACTTAACAGGAATAGAGAAGGGGGGGAAAGGGTGGAATCCCTTTTGTTTAGATTCACGGAGCTTGATTCTGTATATCTCTCCAGGAGCCCAGGGAGGGAACGCCTGGAGAGGAGGAGGTTGAAGGGAAATGGTTTATTCCCCTTTGTTGTGAGGCTCAAGGAATCTGGGTCTTGTGGTCCCCTGGGAAGGTTTGGGGGGACCAGAGGGTATCAGGCCCTAAAAATTCCTGATTGGTGGCAGTGCTATCAGATCTAAGCTGGTAATTAAGCTTAGGGGAATTCATGCTAGTACCCATATTTTGGATGCTAAGGTCCAGATTTGGGAATTATACTTGACAAGAGGATACACTGTAAAGAAAAGCTTTAAAATGTTAGCACCAAAAATGGGTGCTATCAAGTATCTCGCAAGTAAAAATCAATCTACAAAATACTACAAAATAATTAGTTAATAATTAACAAAATAATGTTAATTTTAGCCTCAGAAAAATCTATGTCAGAATCAACAGGAATGCAGGCAGACTAAATACAACTCGGAAACTATATTCTGAAGGGAAATAACATTTTGCATTTATATAGTATCTTTCATCCTGAAGGATTCCAAAAGTGCTTCACAAAGTACAGAAAGAGTCATTATATGTTCAATATTTATGAGAAGTTACCTCACCAGAGCGTATCAGATACTAGTTATTTCCCATTCTAATATAGGGAAATAATGTGGTATTTCAGACACTGTTGGTTGTTAAATATTGGTAAATGTTTACATTTTAATGGCAACCACTCGATAGAGACACAGCATCACTGGAATGCACCCACGCATAGGGTGGAGGGCAGTTCTAGTGCATCACATGCACAACAGCAGATGAAGGGAAACACTGGAATAGGATAGATGACACAAAACTGTACACTTATGGAAAAGTGCTGTGTGCTCTTTAGTTGCCGTGCAGAACAGACAAAATCTTGGATTTTAAGGTGTTATCTGAAAAGAAAGAAAAAAATATATAAACAACGGCATACCAGACAGAACTGCCTGTGAACAAGCCTGTCACAGAATTTAGATTCAGGCAACAGATGACCTACCGGAAAACCTCTCCTGTAAGGAGTAGGACTAAGTTTGTTTTATACGCACTGTATGTTATCAATATCCACCAAAATTCTATTAATTTCAGCTAGGAAATGTTAGGCAAATAGTGAAAACCCTCAGTCCCTTTCCCAGCAAGGCAGTTTGTGAAGTAGTGTCTCTATTACTTGTTTCTGAACACTCTCGGAGGGTTCACACTCTTGGCAGGTCCCAATCAGAATTTTCCCCTTGTTCACTATCCAAGACTGAAGAGTTTTCATAGAATGGTAAACTCCATGTAGAACTTCAGGCATAATGTTGTCTATAAAACATACACAGTATTGTAACTTCTCTCTTCTGACACTATTGTCTTCTCTTTAGCAGTATCTCATGGTCACCTATCTTAGCCCAAAGCAGATGTCTGGAAGTCCCATTTTGCCACCATGGTTCAGTGGGAGGGTGAAGTACCACAAGCTTCATAAACAACTTTTTCAACTTAAGTTGAACTAAATAAGGCTCATCTATCAGGCCCGATCTTATGTACAATTGGGGGTCTGCTGCTTTCTCCAGAATTTCAAACCAATGAACGCATTTTCATATAAGTGATTACTCAGACACAGGTGTCTTACTGAAATCCACTTGCAATTTTCTGCCACTACAGGGAACATTTGGTTTGAGATATTTCTTGTTAAAAATACACACACACACCCTTCACCACGCTGTAGACCAAAGGGATAATTAGAAGGGAAGGACAGTATCTAAAAATATATGTAAGTACTGCCAGACAAATGTTTGCAGTGTTCTTTATCAGTTTCCATATTATGCTCTGCATTAATACTCACCTTTTGCAGGGACTGTGTTAGCAGCTGTCTTTTGATTATAAACACTGTTCAATAATAACTGGGCTTTGTGCATGTTGCCTTGCAGACATTCTTTTGGAGATTTTTCCTGAATCTAGTAGGGAAATGGAGAAATCCCACCAGCAGAGATATTTTAGCTGTCTACATTATTGTCATACATGTTGAATGGGGGCTGGGAAGTTACAGAGAGAATCCACAGTACTAATAGCCAGCAGAAATCCCTCTTGATATGATAATTAGGGGAAAGAAGATGGCATAGTGTTTCTTTTATTCTATAGCAGGAAGCCTAGTAGGAAAGGTTGGGGATGGTTATAAGAAGATTTGCAATGAATCAGGGAGAGAGACCAAGACTTTCACAAGTGACTAGTGAGCTTGAGTGTCCAACCTGAAACTCCTTAAAGGGGCTTCATGTTCAGAAAGTCCACTGTTGAGCATCATCCCTCTGAAAAGTCCCTTGAAGATGTGTCAGGTTGAACAATCAAAACCTGAAGCAACCAAAATCGCTAGTTACTTTTGAAAATATTGACCAGTAGCTTTAGGAATAATATTGTTTTCCTTATTCTAACTTAGTTCCTCATTCAGTATTAGAAGAAAAAATGAGTGTGATTCTTTACCACAAGTCATGAAATCTCTCCCCAGCTTCTGCAAGGAAATAAAAAGTATTTATGCTAGCATAATGAAACTCACTTCCCCATCTAAGACATTTCAGAAAACAATATCTGTACTTAAATTTTCAGCTGAAAATCCAACAATAAATCATAGCTGGAGGATGAACATTGAGTGAAATCAAGGATTATGGTCTTGTCTCACTTATATATTTTGTACAATATTGCATGAACTCCCCACCTCCAAATTCTCTTGGTATATTTCTATGACTTATTGTTTCTTTAAGGAAGAGTGGAAAAATACCAGTAGAAGCTATTCAGCAAGGTTATCAGTTCATTGGCAATGAAGGCAGCAACAATACAAAAGTAATGACAAAGGCTGGGGTAGAGCCAAAATTGCTATGGTCCTACAGGAGAAAAGCAGAATAAAAACCCAACAGACCTCAAAGTCAATAGCAAAGTATAGAATGCCTTTGAAAAGGTAAACAATGCAAAAGGGAAAAAAGGAAAATTAGATAAAGGAAACTGAAAAATGTGATGAAAAGTTCAGCAAAAATAGGAACACAGCAAAAAAGAAACCAAGATGTTGGCTGAAAAAAGAAACCCATTGTTATTAAAGAAAAAGCTTGTATTTTGTTACCTGTTGAATTTGGTTAGACAAGAAAATACTCTTTATTTTAGTAAGGATTCTGAATAACATATCCGTCATAAGTATAAACTACTTTAATGATAAGTAGAGCAAAAAGGTTCAAAAAGAAGAGTTAAGTGCCTCTCCTTTCTAAGGGCTCTCATCTTAACTGAGCCAACAAAAAAAATGTTAGACTGAGGTGGCCTCTCTAGTTTTGAGGATGCAGACTCAGAACTGAATGAAGTAACCATACCACATTTCTTGTCATAAATTGTCCCAGTAGCAGATGCTCTGAAAGAACTTAGTGATGTCTGTTTCACTAAAGGAGAGATGGATCCTAGTCCCTTGTAAGTTTATGAACACTTCAGATTACTGCTAAGCAAAACCAATGCTTTCCTTGGAAAAATCAGGGTAGCAGCAAACTTGAACTATGATGCAGCCCAGATGTTTATTCAAGCTACCATTGGATGCCTATTATCTCACTAACTAGTTCCACTCTGCTTCCAATCTTCCATTTGGGATAAAATTATAGAAAAGTGTGTGACAGACCAACTCCAGCAGTAGCTAATATCTGCCATGTATTAGACTCCTTGCAGTCAGGCTTCAAACCTTGAGACAACAGAGATGGTACCATGAGTAATCAACTGAAACAAAGGACCTTCTGAGGTTCAATCAAACAAGCACAGGGCTGGGATGGGATATGAGTTCTATCCCTCACTCTGCCAGAGATTTCCTTGGCTGCTCCAAAAACACTCTCTCTCTCTCTGTGCCCCCGTTTCCTCATCTGTAAAACAGCAATAATAAAATCTGCTCTGGGGAGAACAGAGTGGCCTAATACAGCACCTCCAAAGCCATCTGGCAACCTGGGGTAACCAAAATAATGAGAAAGTATCCAGAGTTGGGCAGCAAAAACTCACCATGTGGATAGAGATGACGAGAAAGCTGTTAAGTCAAGTGGTCCGTTGGGCTCCCTTCCACTTCCCCTGCGTATCCTGCCATTGCTTGCCTGGCTTATACCTTCCTATAAACCTTTTGCACTGCCACTGAGATGGAAACCTACCTCTCTCTTCCCATCCTCTCCTCCTCCCCCGACTTCTGTTTTTTCTCACTTCAGTAGAGAGAAGTCAAGCAAATCTCTACTCTAAAAGGAGGTTGGGAGAAGAGTGACAGTAAGAACATAAGAATGGCCATACCGGGTCAGACCAATGGTCCATCTAGCCTAGTATCTGATAGTGGCTGGTGCCAGATGCTTCAGAGGGAATGAACAGAACAGGGCAATCAGCAGGTGATCCATTCACTATCATCCAGTCCCAGCTTCTGGCAGTTGGAGGTTTAGGGACACCCAGACAATTGTCAATTCTACTGTCTTTTTTGAGATTGGGCAACCAGAACTATGTGTAGTATTCAAGGTATGGGCATATCATGGATTTACACAGTGGCATTATGATATTTTAGGTCTTATTATCTATCCCTTTCCTAATAGTTCCTAACACACTCACCGGATGTTTTCAGAGAACTATCCACAATCTCTTTCTTGAGTGGTAACAGCTAATTTAGACCTCCATCATTTTGTATGTATAGCTGGGATCTTTTTTTCCAATGTGCATTACTCTGCACATTGAATTTCATTTGTCATTTTGTTGTCCAGTCACTCAGTTTTGTGACAGCCCTTTGTAACTCTCCTCAGTCTGCTTTGGACTTAACTATCCTGAGTAATTTTGTAACATCTGCAAACTTTGCCATCTCACTGTTGACCCCTTTTGCCCGATCATTTATAAATATGTTGCACATTACAAGTCCTAGTACAGATCCTTGGGGGACCCCATATTTAGATCTCTCCATTGATAAAACTGACCATTTATTCTTACCCTTTGTTTCCTATCTTTTTACCAGTTACAGATCCTTAAGAGGACCTTCACTCTTATCCCATGACTTCCTACTTTGCTTAAGAACCTTTGGTGTAGGATCATGTCAAATGCTTTCTGAAAGGCCAAGAGTACTATACCCACTGGATCACCCTTTTCCTGTTGACCCCCCTCAAAGAATTCAAATAGATTGATGAGGCATGATGTTCCTTTACAAAAGCCATGTTTACTCCCCCCACCAACAGACTGTGTTCTTCTATGTGTCTGATAATTCTGTTCTTTACTATAGTTTCAACCAGTTTGCATGGTACTGAAGTTACGCTTACCGCCCTGTGATTGCCAGGATGGCCTCTGGAACCATTTTTTTTTTAAAAAATCTGCATCATATTAGCTATCAGACAGTCATCTGGTACAGAGGCTGAATTAAGTAGAAGCAGATCAGAGGATTCCTGGGAGGGGATTAGTAGTGATCTGGGCCAACCCAGTGATACCACTTTTTCTGCAGAACATGTAATGAGCTCAGGGAGCAGAGTGTTTTCATTGCAGCTTTCTGAGCTGTTCCTTTGGTTCCCTATTCCTCTGATTTTTCCTTCAACATCAAGCTAGTGGTACCAGATTCATGGAACAGGCTTAAGAGAGGTTGGAGGGGAGACAAATGATACTCTCTCCCCTCCATCATTCTATCTTGTCTAAGTCACTGCTTCTGCTCATTGATGTTGTAGCATCGCTGTCTTCATCCAATCCGTGTTGGTACTGATCATGTCCCTGCCTCCCACTGAAGGTGTAAAAAGCTACTTGAGCAAGGGGCAGGCATTAAGTCTGCTATCAGGAAACAAAGCAATTATGCAAAAAAAAATTAGTAACACGTATGGGGGCAGCTGATTCATGGCAAAAGATACAAAAGAACTAAAGGGCAATGTTGCTAGGACAAAGCAGTTAAAATAGTGAAGGTGTATATTCTATAAATTATAGCTAGATTAAAGGTAAATTAAAGTAGAAGAATGCTATTGTTGTTATTTACTTGTACCAGGCTCAAAGATTTGCTGTCTCCCTATCTTAGGAGCATATATGGCACCAGTTACTTTACCGTCTGAGCACCACCAAATTTTTAATTTGTCTGAAGCACAAAGAAATAAGGTGACTTCCCCACAATCACACAGGGCTGTGGGGGAGCAGGGAATTGCACCCAAGTCTCCCAAGCAGGTACTGTAGGGACTAGGTACATAGTTTAAAAAAATGAAAGAAAGAACAGAGGACTAGAGAAAGGGGCTAGACAAGGCTGCCTAAATTCATGCAGATTCTCAGTATGTGTAAACCTTCTTAGGTTCTAATCCTGCTTGTGCAGTCACTGATTCAACTGCAGAACCAAACAGCATCCACGCATAACACAATGTTAACCCAACCTGACAATGTGCTCAGCTTTACCTGGACAGAAATCCTACTCATTACTGTTGTATGTATTTGACTGCTCAGTTGGCATTTACCAAACAATGGAAGAGCATACCTATAACATCTGAACAGATGAAGCCCCGGCATTTTCATATGAGGTATGTGAAATATCAGCATTAGACAGATGATAGATTGCTTTCCCCCTCTGGAACCTACTCGCTTTCTCACCCGTTTTTATAAATCATCTACAGCACTTGTATAATCTATGTAATTCAGAAAAATCCTTAAGAATCTTCAGAGCTGTCACTGGATGGCACATGGAATTCTTGACTTGTTAAACTCTGGCTTTTTTTGTGATTTGTGGCTTTCTGCCTTATTCTATGCTCTCTCATATTCCTTTGATTCAAGCTGGTATTAGCTGCAAATGTGACTGTACATGTGATTGAGGTAGAGTTATGTGACTGTAAATCATAGTCACAGAATATTTACTCAATAGTCCATTCTCTACTGTCTCAGGCTTTTATTTTGTGGCTCTGATGACAGCAAGGGTCTGTTGGACTATTTCGTGTCTTATTTATCCTTCCCACAATCTTCCACAGATGGAGGTCTCTTTTCAAAGACAGCCACTTGTCTTTTTCTTTCTGCTCATAGAAAATTCCATGTCTTAGGTCTACAGAGGTATCTGCACCCTAGGGCATTTGAATTTAACAATGGCATAATTTATCTTAGTATTATTGCCTGACGTCTCTTCCTGTTATCTGTTCACATTATTTTTTTACATTACATTTCTCAATAATTCCATCTGCTGCTGTATTCACTATGTAAAACATGAAGTAGCTGAAATGGTCGAAAGCCTAGCATTAAAAAGGACACCTTATATTTTACCAAGAGGTTGCCATTTTTAGACGCTCCTTGCCCTTGCTGTTGGGAAGCAGGGATAGGCATTTTGTTTTGTACTTTGCCTGTGTAATGGCCACCGTATTAGCTAACACCAGGGATTGTAATAGGGACCTCCAGCTGAAAAGCAAAAGTCACTATAGCTTGAGCTAAAGAGGCACCCTCTAGTGGGTAGGGACTGTAAGATTCAAAACCTCTCTGGATAGTGCACAAAGCGGGACACAACATACACGCTCTGAAACTAACCAGCGGGTTATACATGCACACTTCTCTAAAGGACCACACATGTTCAGCACTTTTTGCAGGAATTAGTTTGAGAAACCAGCTGCTAAAGAAATTGATTAACATCTGAGCTACACCTAAGACCTGTGTGACATTCTCCGTGGTTTCATTTTGCTCTTACAAATATTTTCTTCAGTTTTAATGTGCATGTGTTCATACTGGAAGTCTGTGAATCATTTACTATTGCATTTGAAAGGCCTGAAATTCAAGCATAGCTACCTTCTGGTCCCATTTCTGCAATATTTTAGAGCTGTAGATTCATTTTCTAGTGATTCTACCCCACTTCTAGTTGTGAAAACACAAAATGTAGGGGATGTAACAAGCAGCAAAAAAAAATTGTGGAAAATTCCACAAAACACTGTTTACAGTCCTGGGCCTGTATCTTGTAATGAGATCTGCATGGCAGGACCTCCGTGCAAAACTCCACTGAAGTCAATGGGGACTCCCGTCACCCCCGCCCCCCAGGTCCACTCATAAGTCTCACATGGGGGTACACACAGGGTTTTAGCTTGCCACACCCCATCAGCCAAAAGTTCAGCTACACTTTCAGATTTAAATAAAACTCCAAACAAAAGTCATGCAAAACCGTAAATTGCTTGTCATTTATTGAAGAGCACTAGTGAATCTTTTGATAAATGTCATAAATGTGTCAAGTCCATGATGTAGCTACCAGGAAAGTTTTATATAGCTGGGGTTTATTGCAGACATTCTAAACTGCGATGCTATGAAATATTCTTGCTTTTTTAACCCATTAGACATCGACAACATTCAAACTGTAAAACATCCATCCTCTATATGGTTTGCGTTATACATAAAAACTTGTCAATTTTTCAACAGTGCTTAAACTGGTTTTTTGAAAGTAAAATGACTATTTTCATGCTAAGAACATGCCAGCCAAATAGTTTGGGAGGCGCTAGACAAGCTATAATGATTCATATTTAAAATTAAAATGACAACAAAATTTTAATTTCAGTTGGGTAAATGGTGATGCTTTAATATACACTGTGAAAGGCAGATTTCTAATTAGTAACAGTATGAATTGAGGCCCTGATCCTGCACCATTAAAGTCAATTGCCATTGACTCAATGGGTAGGAGATCAAGCCATCAGTGCTCAGATAAAATGCCAGTTTGCCAACATGGGAGCAGAACTACAAGTTTCCAAACCACACCCATCATAGAATCATAGAAGATTAGGGTTGGAAGAGACCTCAGGAGATCATCTAGTCCAACCCCCTGCTCAAAACAAGACCAACTCAATGTAGCAATATTCCTCATTCCTACACTAGTGGGATAGTCTTAGAGTTGTCAAGCTTCCAGGATTGTCCTGGAATCTCCAGAAATTAAAGATTAATCTTTAATTAAAAATTATGCCCTATGATGAAACCTCCAGGAATATGTCCAGCCAAAATTGGCAACTCTAGATAGTCTGTATTGTCAAGAAGACAATTTAAGACTTGCATCCCCATTCAGTCTATGGCTGCAACTGGCATCCAGGTGCTCTAGCTCAGCAGTTCTAAAACTTTAGCAACCTGAGGACCGCCATTTTGATTTTAAAAATTTTGTAGCCTCCCAAGGTCCCCTGCTGAGCCCCTGGCCCTGCCGCCTCTCCACTCCTTCCTCCAAGGCCCAAGCCCCCTGTTCACTCCATTCTCCCATCACTCACTCTCTCCCAGCCTCACTCACTTTCACTAGGCTATGGCATAAGGTTGGGGTGCTGGAGGGAGTGCAGGGCCTTGGAGGGAGTTTGGGTGCAGGGTTTGGGCTCTGAGCTGGGGAAGGGGGTTGGGATGCAGGAGGGGGCGAGGGTGTAGGCTCTGGCCAAGTGGCACTTACCTTAGGCGGCTCCCGGAAGCAACTGGCACATCCCTCTGGTGATGGCTTCTAGGCAGACAGACGGGGGTCTCTGCATGCTGCCCTTGCCCACATGCACCACCCCCACAGCTCTTGTTTGTTTGTTTATAGTGATGTGGACCCTAATCCATTAGCAACAGAACAGAGAGAAAGAGAGACCCCAACTCACTTCACATAAGCCACAAAACAGCAATCAGAACTGCCTATGGTTACTATCATCTTGGGATGGATTTGAGCCAGTATTTTCAATATGAAATTTGAAAGGCAGCCCTGACATTAGCAGGGATGGACTTAGAAGGGCCAGAAAGGTTGGTCGCTCTGGATGCCAACTTCTGGGGGTGACAAATCAACATCAGGAAGGTGCTAAATAGGGTTTGTTTTGGTTCTTTGGCTCAGCTGGTTTCACCCTACTACATCCCCTCAGTTGCTCAGGGGGTAGAGGGTGCTGAAAATGTTTTCTAACTTGGATGGCAAAACATCTAGGGCCAGCCCTGGACACCAATGAAGGCTGAGACTGTTAATACTTGTCCTTTAATAATTTTGTATAAATAGTATATGATATAGAAATAAACTGTCAAAAGCCACACTGTATTTAATATTCCATGTTAAAATATATTTTACCAGTTGCTATAAACTATTCTTAGTACTAATGATTACAGTGTCCTCTGGGTTAAGCTATTTCTTGTCATCTGTAATAGTCCAATTTATTTCGGATTCTTGGAAGATTTTCTTTTTGATTATGCAGCAAAAGCAACAATGCATGTCAGAGTGCGAGAAGCATTACTAGTGTGATTGGAGACATAAGAGCTGACTGTATTTGCCTGAAGCACAGATATGGAACCCATATTTGCCAGTGCAAATAGAGCAGCACACAGTTCAAGTTTTGTGGCCCCCATATAATGTGGAGAACAGAACTAGCCTGAAGTCTCATTCAACCTGTGAACATTGAAACTGGGATCATTATATTTCCTTTAAGTCCTGTTTCCATTGAGGAGCCTTTGAGAACTGAGGCTTTTCAGAACCTGCCTATGGCTGGCCCTGACACAGACCCACGGTTTGAGGTTCTCTCTCTGCTAGCACCGGGCACCCCCCTCCAAAGTAAAGTCAGAGACAAGACTTAAGTGTGCAGGGAACTGTCTGTTATCTTCCCATAAGTTCCTGAAGTCATGAAATTTGAATTAATCCACTGGAAATTCTGAACTTATATCCTTCTGTTTAAGTAGGAAGAGGCAAATTGGCTAAGAAAAAAACAGTAACTTTTCAAACTTTTTTGAAATTTCAACTTAAATATTTGAGGATAGAAAAATATGCAGTTAATTCCATTTTCCATGACATATGTACTTCCAGATTCTGCCAAAAGGCAGATGTGTCAAATTACCAGGAAAAAAAATTGGTATTAAAATATCACCAACCTGATATGAGGTATGAAATACCATTTTTTCTTGAGAGATGTCCAGCCCAGTGTTGTGAACTCATGAAGTTCAAGCTGCTTTGAGGGGGCTCTGGTCTTTGTGATGAGTTTTCAAAAACACAACTTTTGAAATTCACCCAGGGCCGCCCAGAGGATTCAGGGGGCCTTGGGTCTTCGGCAGCGGGGGGCCTCTGCTTTGGTGGTAATTCGGCGGAGGGGATCCTTCCACTCTGGGACCCACTGCCAAAGTGCCCCAAAGACCCGCGGCAGGGGCCCCCTGCTGCCAAATTACTGCCGAAGCAGGACCCGCCACCGAAGTGCCGGGTCTTCGGCAGTAATTCGGTGACGGAAGGACCCCCCGCCACTGAACACCCGGAGCGGAAGAAGCTTAGGGGGCCCGAGCCCCCTGAGAGTTTTTCGGGGCCCCTGGAGCGAGTGAAGGACCCCACTCCAGGGGCCCCGAAAAACTCTCATAGGGGCCCGGGGCAAATTGTACCACTTCCCCACCCCTCTAGGCGGCCCTGAATTCACCCCCCTCTAGATCTACCCATTTTTTTCTTGCACTTTGAAAACAGCCAGTATTCAAAAGGTTAAAAACTTGCTGCTGAATTTTAGTGCATTTACAAATTTAATAGAGAATAATACCTTTTTATACAGTTTTGAACCATTGTAAAGAATCATATAGCAGGGGTAAAATTCTCTATTACCTTTCTAGGGTAATTTTTAAAAAATGTATAGTAAGGAGATAATTTTCTATTTAATTCTACTGGATTTTTCCATAAACTTTACCTAGATAGGTCTGGTTTTACTTTCTTTAAGTAGGGTCAGGGTTACCTTATAGTCCACCAAAAAGAAAGAAATTCAAATTGAAGGGTGAAACTCCATATACGACACACACGTAAAAAATTTAAAGGTTTTGAGGAGAATGAGAGAGTTGTGTGTAGTTTTTGATAAATTATTATATGCCCCTCAGTTTATCTGTTTGACATTAACCTGTTAGACAGACAGGAAACTGTTAAGGGAGAAACCAACAAATGAAAGAAAAGAAATGAAACAATGGCTAAGATATAGCATCTAGAGTGAGCAGCTTCCAAGGAATTAAGACAGCAACAGCTGGGGCATTGACTGGGCAGTAGTTACCTATCTGGCCCCATCCAGGCTAGCATGGCTTACTCGTCATAAGTTTGACAGCCCAGGATCAAAGGGGATCTTCAACCTTTAAAATGATAGTTTTGGGAAGGAGGAAGGGTGAGTAGGTTGTCAGACAGACACAGAGACTGCATAAGCAGGCTGGGTCTCCCAACCCAGAGATGGGAATTGATGCACCTACCAGAGTTATGGATAGAGACATTGCTCTAAGGTAAGAAAATATACATATAGATCTCTTTGTTGTGTTAATCCATTTTCCTAAATGCTGTATTCTCTTTGGCAATTACAAGCTACTTTATTCTGAAGATGCTCTTTCTGAGTAAATTTAATCAGCTGCAAGTCCCCACAGAACAAGCATTTATAAGTGCCAAAATTAGTTGGGTCTGTCAAATTAACAGTTGGCAAACAGAAGGCTGCGACACAGAGATCCAGTCTAAGAATGGTAGGATCGACCGTTTGCACCCAGACTGAGGTATCAGGAACCAGGCCTATCACCTAAAATTGTATTCAAGAAGGACTGAAAGAGGTCTAAGGCACAGCTTGCCTAGTAACTGTGACATATGTATTATTGGAAAGACCAGTCATATGAATTCTTATTTAGGAGGCACTTAACAGGGTAAAAGAAAATACCATGTACTGCAGAATGATTATTTGAACTACTTTGAAATTATTATAAGTTAGAAGGAAATGACCTTCAGAATTCTGAATCACTCAAGTAAAAGGAAGCCAAATCTGAAGCCATCTGTGAGCTATGAGATGCAAAAAGCTTTTAATCTTTGATGGTGAACTGTATGCTTATATACTGGATATTTTTGTTTATAGAAAGGAATTTTAACTGATAGTGTGCCAAACTATATGGATGCTTGGTGCAGGAGAATACACTGTGATAATGGGACAGAAGGACATTTCAAGGCTTTAAGAGTCTTGGTCTATTTCTTGAAACAGTTGACAATTAGTGTTGCAAATCCATTCCCTGGTACTGATTTTAATGGTCTTTGAAGTGAAATGGCAAGTGTTGTTTCTCTGTGTCAGAGCTGGAAATCATACCTTGGCCTAAGCAAACTGCCAAATAAATCTCAAAAAAGGTGGACATCAATTCACGTTAACTGATGACTGTTAATATTAAACTCAGATGCAGCCAGTAAAGCCTACCAGTCTCTGGTTATGTCTTCACTACCTGTCGTATCGGCAGGTAGCAATCGATTTCACAGGGATTGATATATTGCGTCTCATCTAGGCGCAATATATCGATCCCCGAACGCTCTCCTGTCGACTCCGGAACTCCACCAACGCGAATGGCAGTAGTGGAGTCGACAGGGGGAGCTGTGGACGTCGATCCCGCTCCATGAGGACCGTAGGTAACTCGATCTAAGACACTTCGACTTCAGCTACGCTATTCACGTAGCCGAAGTTGCGTATCTTAGATCGATCCCCTCCCCTAGTGTAGACCACCCCTCAGAGTTTGCTATATTTTCCTTACTACTCGTATGCTGAAAGAGCAGGAAGCATTTCATTCTTATGGCCTTTCCAAACATGAGAAACTTTGACAGCCTTCTTCCCTTCTTGTTTCTTCAAGCCATGGCCTGAGGCCCCTCAAGTCACTAGGAATTGGTAATTGCTGGTCTTTTCATTAGCTCAGTCCACCTTTATCTTGCCGCTCCCCCTGCCCCATCTCTTGGATATTTCTTTCCACAGCTGCTAAGGTAAGAGAGGAAGATTTTCAAAATTGCCTTTACATACAAATAAAACCTGAGAGACATTGTGCAAATATCATTTATGAATAATAAATTAGTTACTGGAAATAAAATATTCTCTGTCACTCTGTTCCATTATTTACTTCTATTTACTGTAAGTACAAATACTATATGCTGCACTTAGTGGTAATTATGATAGTTTGCTGTACAGTAATTACACTTGTCTAATAAAGATATGACAATAAGGGTGGTGTGACTAGAGACTGTACCTCAAGAATTAAGCCATTTCACAGTGTTAATTAGATGGGGGAAAGCACTTACAGGTAAATGGCATTTCTGTTCCAAGACAACTGCTGCATGTAAAATCCTTTGCTGGCAGCTCCTATAGATGACATAAAGAATTCATTATTGTAAATCTTTTAACTTCTGCCCTCAAACATATTGCACTAAATCCAATGGATCAAATGAGACAATGTTGCAATAAATTACACCTTGTCCTAACAGTGTAATCAGAATGTTCTTCTGTTGAAGTGACATTCATTGTATTTTTTCCAGAGTGTAGCCACAGAGGTGATAAAACTTTTTTTTCCAATGATTTCTGCTTAGATGCTTTCTCTCCTTGGTTTTGAGGAAAGGACCTGCAAGGAAAAATCCCCCACCCCAAATCCTCTAAGATTAAGGGCCAAGATTATTGTTCCCTGCATCTACCTGACCTTGTGGCCAAGTGCAGTTGCCAAGAAACAATGCAATTCCTTCAGCTTCCTTGCAGGCTAGCAGCCACAAAGCTTGGAAGTCTCCAGAGGTTTGAGACAAGTAAATCCATGCCCCCTTCTCTATACCGGCCAGCAAAATTTGATGGGCACATGGGGACACTGCACGCACACTGAGAAGTCTCCCTGTCTGCAGAATTATCACCTTCAGAGTTGCCATCACTTTGTTCCAGTTCAGAGTTGTCCTTTCAAGACACAGTCAATCATGCAAGGTAATGAGCATTCATAACTCTTCAAGCAGAAGAGCAGCTTCAACAGCAGCGAGTGGACACTTTCCTCCACTGAATTTGGAGGCCATTTAGAGTTAAGGGCACTCCGTGCTAGAGTTGTACAAATAACTGATTTTTCAGTTTGCTGGCTGAACAGTAAAATTGAAAGAAAAATCATCTGAGTCAATCCAAAGAAATGGCAAACCATAAAAGCAAAAAAAGAAAAATTTCATTTTGTGTCAAATAAAATAATTTGTTTGACTCAAAACACTTAGTTCCATGAGAGTTTAAAACTTTTTCAAATAAAACTGAAGCAACATTTGAGACAAAAAGTCTTTTCAAATAAAAAAGGAAATGTTCCATTTTGTTAATGCCAAAATTAAACATTTTGATTTTTTCTGATTTTTTTTCCACTGAAACAATTTGGTAAATTCAGAATAAATTTGTGAAAAGTGTCAGTTAATCAAATCTGCATTTTTCTTCAAAAAAAGGTTCCAGTCAAAAAATTTGGCCCAGCTCTACTTAGCACCTTGGAGGATCAAGCCCACAATAAAATGGTAGCTAATTGTTTTTGTAATTACACAGATTTGTCTGCTTCTTTTACAGATTTATTCCTTCCCTGGAAAGTTTCTCTAATGTATCAGCTGAAATAACAGAGTTTTGACATGTGAAGTTTCATGTGCATTAGCCCCCGTTTTCCCTTTCCTCTTCCTCCGAGTGCCTGGGGAAGGTGCTGTGTTTTTTCAATGCAAAACTGTCAAATGCCTGGGGCACAAAACTTAGGTTTTATAAAAAAGGTTGAACATGAGCTAATATTAACAGCTATTTTTCTGAATTTAGGGCTAGGTTCAACATATCTAGGGTCTTTCTTGCCAAATAGCTAAACCAGCTGCTAGAGCTTTCCAGAAACCTGAGAAAACTCAATGTAACCTCCCGAGGTGCCCTTCACAGGCAGCACTTCCCCACTTTCCAGCACTATAAGACTGTGTAAAAACAAAGAAATCTTTATTAGGAAAAAGGAAACACAGTCACAGACTAGGGAAAACAGAGCATAGAACTTTTAAAACCAGAATAATATACAAATAAAGAGAAAAATACCCTCTCTCCCTTCAGTTACTTTGGCAGCTGGTGAGAATTTTCCACAGGTAACAGGTGGCAGCATCACCTCAGCAATCCACCAAACCCACTCACGGTTTAGACCAGCAAGTAGATGTAGTCCAAGTGACTTTTTGCAGGTCTGTCTCCAGCCCCAAAGGATCTGTCTGCCTGGAAGTGAGGCCATGTTAATGAGTCTCCTTTATTAAGATGCTGGGCAGGTGGGACCTCATCGGAGTCTACTTAGCTCTGCTGCTGTCCTCTGTGTCATTGCTCACTGCAAAGTTCTCACAGGAGAGGAGCTATATGCACTTAGGACCTCTGAGCAGAGTCCCGATTGCTTGGAAATGAGATTTTTGCCACACAGTAAGAGCTGTTTCCTCACTTGGACCTTCTCCGGGAGCCCACTACTCATTAAAATCCAATTTCATGTATAGTCACGACCTCACAAGTGTCACTAGAGGCATTGTGGATAAATAGTCTATGCAAATGAAGCTCTCTATGGGAGAACTTTCATCTTTATACCAAGAAAGGGATCAGAGAGCTCCTTCTCCTCTGATCTTCTGGTCATATGGCTTATATAAATATCAGAGGCCAGATCCTCAATACCTCCTAAATCCTGTTTGCATAGAAACAGCACCATTGTGAAGGTGGCTTAAAGCTGCCTTAAGGTAGCAGCTGAGGATTCTTCTGTTGCACTACAGTGACTTTCAAGGCATTATCCCCCACTACTGGCCCAAGGATCATTCTGGGATGGGGAGGAATTGGAGCTGGAGTTCAATGTTCTCTAGCAATCCTGGCCATTGAAGTGGTTCCTTAAGGGCTGTTATATACCAAGCCAAGCTAGTGCAGTCCTAAAGTTCCAGTGCAGTATAGTTTTCTAGGTGCCTAGCATTTTTGAGATTCTAATGCCTCAGTCCAGGGCCATCCCTAGGGGGGTGCAGGACTAGGGACATAGCTGGTGAGTTTCTATCTGCCAGGGGGTGCTCCCCCCCCAGCTCTTCCCAGGCCCCATCTCCACTTCACCCCTTCCTCCAAGGCCCCACCCCAACCTTGCTTCTACCCAGCTCCTGCTTTGCCCCTGCCCCACCTCTTCCCATCCTGCCCACCTCTTCCCCCCCCAATTCCCTCCCCCCTTGCTCCTCTCCTCTCAGTGCCTCCAGATGCCACAAAACATCTGATTGGCAGTAGGCATTGGGAGAGAGCTGGGGGGAGGACGCACCGGTGGGCAGGAGGCACTGGGGGGAGTGGAATTTTGGTAGGGGGGCTCCTCATCATCCCCCCTGCCTACCCCCTCTTGAATTGTGGGGGGCCATAAAGCATGGGGCCTGGGGCAGTTGCCCCAATTTACTGTACCATAGGGACAGCTCTGCCCAAATCCCTGGGTGGATCCAGGCCCATGTAACTTGAGCTAGAGATTTTTGTGTTTGGATGGGAGTCAGGTTGGGGCAACAGTTGAGGTATAGCTCAAGCTAACCATGCAGTGAAGACAAGTCTGAAATGTATTGTATTTTTCTTTAGATGTAATAGCAGACAATATCTGAATTTTATTCAGCCTTTGGAATTTCATTTCAGTCCCAGGAATAATACATTTTACCATATCAGTTTGGCTCAACTCTAAAATGAGAACATTTTTACAAAGGGTAAAGAATAAGACAACAGTGCAGAATGTAAACAATAACTATTTACAACATTAGAAAACTTGAGTTTAAAAATTACATTTATAGCTGCTCTTCCAAGAAAAGTTCTACAATATTTTTAAAATAACCTCCCTAAGGAATGAAATATTAATATTTTGAATGCAGTATTTGAGGGTGATTACTGTGGTACTTTACAAAAAAAGCTATGTTTCTCCCTCTTATAAAATATACATTTAAATTGTCCAAATGTTCATGGAGCACTTTAGCATCCAATGTTTATAACAGTATCTCCAGCTGAATGACTGGCGGAACAGATGTATCACATATTGCAGCAGACGTCCTGGAAAGAATATGTGGAATAATGAGTGAAATAAGTGATTGAGGAAATCAGAAAGCCATCTACAATGGTACTAATGCTAAGCTTGGTGCTTTTGAATAATTAACTTTATTAGCTCCATACACATGAGAACATTACATGCAGAGCTGACTGCATTTACCATATGCTGGACAGCCATCTAATGTGAAGATCCTTTACTGCAATAGAATGCTAAAAAGCATACTGCAGGGAAACACAGTTTTACTGAATAGCATCAAAGTATTGAGCATGTGATTGAGCCATTGAGAATGTTGTGATACGGCAATACTTCAACGCATGTACTGTGAAAATGTGGGCATCGTACAGACTGCCGCTGGATTAGGAATAGAACTGGTGATGCCATAGAGAAAGGACTTTCAATAATCATTGTATGAGCAAATGAAACCAAAGAGAATTTCAGCAAAGCTGAAATGTAAGGCAGGAGACACAGTTTTAGTGACTCATTAAAAAGTTTGGGTTTAAAAGTCAACCAGCATACATAAGGTACTTTTACTCCGCGCAGTTGCTTATGGTGGCATGTAGAGTACATATTGCATGCTTCCTAAGCACCTGCTTAGGTGAGTAGAGTAAAGACATGCCTGAACCCTTAGGATTCAGGGAAGACTCCAGCAGCTGGGAGGCTATGGGAAAAGGCTTTGGCAGCTCTCCAGTACTGGAGCCTCTCACTGCAGCCGGAAAAGGTTCTGACAGCTTCCTCAGATGTAGAAAGACTCCGGTAGCAGGGAAGTGCCAGAGACTTTCTCCACGGCCTTCCTCCTGTGACAGCCTCTGATTGTCACTTGTAGCTACACAACACAGTGTGGATACAGTCTGCTTCTCACAGCCGCCTGTAGCTACATGTTCCCTACATGCCCCCATGTAGCGTAGACTACCTAAACAGGGGTGTGTATATTTTATTCTATAAACACCCATCCTATTTTTTTATTATTATGTAAATGGGGGAGTGGCAGTAACTCTTATATTAAGATTGCCTTACCATTCCAGTTACTAAAAACATCCAACCCAGTTTGTAGCAGAGACTTTAAATTTGGCAGAGGATAGTCATGGGGCCAGAAAGGCTGCACAACCAACCTTAGGTCTGGTATCTATTTAGCAGTTAAGTTCTCATCTGTGGAATATTAATGACACTCTTAACATGAGTTGTTTATTAGATATACATATATAGCATGACTGAAGTGTTGTCAGAGTAGTCAGGTAAGGAATAATGCTTTTGCAGATGAATATAAGGCAAAAATGTCACATCATGCTCTGCTGACGCTGAACTTTCTTCTGTTCCTTTTCCCCAAGCTCTAGTACCAGACTCCCCATTTTCCTCATGCTGTTCATCTCATACTATCTCTGAGTGCCACCCAGTCCTATTCTCCTAGTCCCGCATGACCTCACTCGCTCCCACTGCAGCAAACAACACCAGCAAAGCCTAAGAACCAGCAACCTTAGGGGCCCCAGGCCCAGCTCCTTCCCTCTAGAGCCAGAAAAGCAGGCAAGGAGGACGCTCTCGATGTCCCTTTGCCTTTGCTTGAGAGACAAAATATTCATATGCTTATAGCTGATATGAGAGAAAGTCTCTTTGTGTAGTGACTGTGTAGGAAGAATGCACCCATGACTTCATATTGCTAAGGAACAGGGGCGGCTCTAGGCATTTTGCCGCCCCAAGCATGGCAGGCAGGCTGCCTTCAGCGGCTTGCTTGTGGATTCTCAGCAGGCACGCCTGCGGGAGGTCCGCCGAAGCCACAGGATCAGCGGACCCTCCACAGGCAAGCTGCTGAAGGCAGCCTGCCTGCTGCCCTCGCAGCGACCGGCAGAGCGCCTCCAGTGGCTTGCTGCCCCAAGCATGCGCTTGGTGTGCTGGAGCCTGGAGCCGCCCCTGCTAAAGAGTCTTCTATTGTTATGGAACTATTTTGCAACTTCTCCAAATGGTGAGAGGGTGCAGGAAATTGTGAGTGTGCATGGGATGATAGGGACACACCCAGAGAGAGAGAACATAGGTAGGTGCATGTGTGATGCTAGAGCTTTGGTGCCGGATAGACTGAGTTGTGGGTGCACAGTACTTCTGGAATAATGACTGAAAGAGAACAAAAGTTCCTCATTCAATTTATAGCACATATACATCCAAGGAGCCCCACCTGTTGGCTAGGATGCACTACATAAGCCAGAAAGAGGCATAGGAAGTTGTTTGGCTAATCCGGTGAATCCCTGGCTATGATACACTGGGCCCCGCCTACTTGTCTGACTCCTGATTCACTGTTCTCAGCCTGTTCCTGTCTCCCTCGTACCAGACCCCCATCTGTTCCCAGTTCCAGCTTTCCTGCTTCACTCCAGGTCCCTGCTCCTATACCTACCCCTAACTCTGACTCTTGGCTTGGCACCTTGGCTTACGTAGTGCATCCCAGCCAACAGGTGGGGCTCCTTGGATGTATATGTGCTTGGCACCTGACTCTCATCCCAGCTTCAGCTCCAGGCACCTGACATTAACCATTAGGCATGACTGCCCATGTCTCAGCCTCTACACTTAGGGCCAGATTCTACCTAGATCAAGAGTGGCAGGGAGCCTTCCATGCCCATTGTGCAGAAGGTCCAGGCAGAGATGTAGTCCCTACACTCTGTGGTAGAACCTGGGTGCCCATGAGGAATCAGAATGTCTCCTCTTATTGCAGCCTTTGTTGATGCATATCACAGCTTTTCCCTATCAGTTTTTTAAGAAGATAACCGAATTCCTTACTATTCTAATTCCTTCCACACACCCACATTGATTTGGAACGCATTCCTCTTTCCCGCCCTCATCCCATGTGAGTAACTGCTCTGTTCCCATCTAGCTGATATGGCATAGGTTTGGAGCAAGTTGGGGAGAAGAGTGCATAATGACTCTTGACCATTGTAGCTGGAGGGCTGGTAGGTAATTGCTTTTGCAGAGGACCCGAGATTTGCTTGAACTGGCCCTAATGGTTTATATGGACTTTAATGACAAAATAAAAATATATTTTAAGAAGTGTGCCATCAGAAATGTTCTACACACCACAAAAAATGGCTTCTGATGCATTTAGTTTCACTCCTGATGAAAATATCTAAAAATAGACATTTGCATATTTCTGCCCTAATCGTGCACACACACACTAGTGGATGCAGCACTAAATACTATGAGTATTCTAACTTATGTTAATGAGAATACCCCTTCCAGGTAGTATTTACAGAATCATTGCTGGCATATGAATGGCATATATGCCATCATATGCCAGCAATGCCCCTCTGCCATGTACATCGGCCAGACTGGACAGTCCCTACGGAAAAAAATAAATGGACACAAATCAGATATTAGGAATGGCAATATACAAAAACCTGTAGGAGAACACTTCAATCTTGCTGGACACACAATGGCAGATTTAAAGGTAGCCATCCTGCAGCAAAAAAAACTTCAGGACCAGACTTCAAAGAGAAACTGCTGAGCTTCAGTTCATCTGCAAATTTGACCCTATCAGCTCAGGATTAAACAAAGACTGTGAATGGCTTGCCAACTACAAAACCAGTTTCTCCTGCCTTGGTTTTCACACCTCAACTGCTAGAAGAGGGCCTCATCCTCCCTGATTGTACTAACCTTGTTATCTCTAGCCTACTTCTTGCTTGCATATATATACCTGCCCCCGGAAATTTCCACTACATACATCCGACGAAGTGGGTATTCACCCACGAAAGCTCATGCTGCAATACGTCTGTTAGTCTATAAGGTGCCACAGGACTCTTTGCCACTTTTACAGATTCAGACTAACATGGCTACCCCTCTGATACTAAATACAGTAGTGTGGCAGCAGTAGCCTGGCAGCAGCTTGGGTATCTGCCCAAATATGTTCCCACAACTTTGTACACAAGGGGCTAGCCCTTCCTGTCACCCATACTACCACAGCTATGCAACTATTTTTAGCACACTAACTCGATGAAAGCTACTATGAGTATGTCTCCCTGAGCTGGGAATCACAACCCAGGCTCCAGATGTAGACACACTCTTAGTTTACTGTTCCTAGAGGCAATTTGAAGAGAAGTATAATGTAACTATCAGAACAGTTAACTAATTCACCAGCTTTGTGCATGCTTGAACAGCATTGTTCTTACCTATTTTATGAAACAGATAACCATCTCTGACCTTTACTATCATTTGCACAATCAGCACTATTTAATGTGCTGTTACATTTCTTAATGATCCATGTTTTAAGCTATCATTACAGGTGCCTGAAACTTCCTAACTGATGAGTATGCAATTAAAGATTAATATAATGAGCAAAATAATTAAGAACCAGACTTACATCTGCCTTATTTGAGTTATAATGATACCTCCACTGTTTGCCATGACTTTAAGAGACAGTCTGACTATAATCAAGTTTCTCATCATAATCCTTTGAGGATTTCTCAAGATGAGTTGAATTAATATCAGGAAGATATTACACATTTGTTCTTGGAGACATGTATCATGTAGTTGATTAAAGAAATCAGTGTTCAAGAGGGAGAAATGTCATTCTTAAAACATTTGCATAAGAATTTATACGAATAAAGGCAAGAGTCTGAAGATCACAAAGAAAGTGGAGCCCTTGTGCTCTGAATGAAAGTTAATATAGAAGTGAAAAATTGACACAAACAATAAAAATAGTATATGTGCTCATCATCATATAATGAACAAAATGAATATAATCTAATGCCTTTATCCTGCAACTTCTTAATTTTACTCACATGAATACTTCCATTAAAGACAATAAGAATTCATGAAGACAATGGATGTACTCACGCATGTAAAGTTAAGCATATGCACAAGTGTTTGCAGGATTGAGGCTTAAAAGAAAGGCAGAGAGAAGACAAGATATACCAGGATACTCAGAAAAAAGGACAAAATGGAGATTTCTGTTTTAACAACAGATTCACTTCTTCCGGGCCACAAAGAAAATGCGAGTTGTCTGCAAGGATTTGATCATGGAGAGGGTGTTGTCTTCTCATATTGAGATAAGGATAGCATGCACACATAGCATACTGTGTAGTAAAAGACTCAACACTTTAAAACTATTTAAATTCTGAAAGGCACATTTACATTTTCCAACTTATGTGCTTTTCCAATGTACTGAACAAAAGAAAAATGTAAACAATTTTATAACCTTATTACAGAATTCCCTGTTTATTTTACATATATCATTCTTACAGCTGAATAAAACAAGGATATTTCTGTAGTATATTTCTGCCATTCAAACTTTCCTCTCATTTTGTTATGATGTCATCCAAGTGTGCAGTTGCCCTTATTAAATCACACCACAGTATTGAATACTACCCTTCTGTAAACTGCACCCCACAACACCTGACTTTAGACCCCTTTCCCCTGCTTGACAAACCCTCCTATATCACTCCTAAAACGAGCCTCAACCTGATTTGCTCACCTTGTCTTCCGCCTCCAGAACCCTTCTGTATCACCTTCTAGAAAGTGCCCCTCCCACATCTAAATTCTCTAGATAAATGTCTTGGACACTTTCCCCTCCTGCAATTCCTCTGACAAGCACCAAGAGCCAATCCTTCTCTTATGCACCTCATTCCTCACACAGCTGCTAAACCTTCTCCCTCTTCAGCAAGTGTCCTGACCCTATTCTCTTCTCCTGCCTGGCTATTAAACTCTCCGTTTCCAGGCCTCATTGACCTGAGACTTCAGCAGCTCTATAAGAGTTAAAACTTGTTCAGCGAATCTTGAACAGTTCATTTCTCCCAGTAGAAAATAAAATTCTGTTTTCAACAAAAACTTTCAGTCATTACTGGTATTCTGACCATTGTACTAATTAAAGCCTTATAAACAAGCAATAAAAATGAACACTCTATAAAAAGTACCGGTTGATTCCTGCCTTGCTTTCATTGGTGCCTCTACGAGATTCACTTAATGAGAAAATAAAGTAAAATCAGGTTGTGCTATTCTGCAGATTTAATTTCTTATTAAAAAAAACACTTAAAAAAATTCTCACAGCTCAGTGCACCAGTTTGGTTTTTAGAAGTTCTCATGTTTTTACAGTTTACTTTGATAGTAACAGAGTTGAGACATAAGTTGTGTCCGAAGACTTAGAATAGATGTTATCAATTATCAAAATTATCATAGGCACAAACATAGTTTCAGGGGGTCAAAGTCAATATGGGTTTATAAAGGGCCTACACATTCCGGCTAACAGCAGATTAGATTGGCACACCATTCCCTTGGTGAGGAAGGAGAGTCGAATATTGCCTCAGGAAAAGGTGGGCTGAGATTTTCGATGGGACCATTCAAAACCTGAAGGATTAATTCTGTCATACCGAATTACTCCTGTTACGAGAGAGAGATTTTGAGGTGGAGAAGGAGTTCAAATCCAGCTTGAATTAATAATAGCCAGAAGTCATTAACATGTGCTAGTTGTTTCATGAGATATCCTTGAAGCCCCAAATCATTACTACAAACAGCACCCTTATTTACAGGCTCAACGGGTGCTATTTGTAGTAATGATTTGGGGTTTCAGGGAAAGGATGATGGATTGTACTGACACAGCAACTGAATTACTCTCCAAGCCCAAAAGACAGCCCATTTCGTTTCAGGTTGGTGCACACTGATTAGCCAGACAATGGCACTGTCATGTTGTACTTACTATGTGAATAAACAGAGGACCACAGTCTTCATGACTGTCATTCAAGCACTATTCAGAAGCCTTATTTTCCCTGGAAATATTTATAAAAGATTAGCCCACAAATCAGTCTTGCATCTGGCCAATACATTGATGGTCCTATCACACAGACATAATCTAAACGTAAGAGGCCTCTTATATAGACAGAGTAGCAACAGCACAGCAGGAAACAGGTGTTGAGGATAGCTCAGTGGTTTGAGCATTAGCCTGCTAAACCCAGGGTCATGAGTTCAATCCTTGAGGGGACCACTTAGGGATCTGGGGCAAAAATCACTACTTGGTTTTGCTAGGGAAGGCAGGAGGCTTGTGATGGAGTAGGGACTGTCTATGTGGGGGATGGGAGAGCCGGGGACTACTTTAGGTGAGGGACAAGTGCTCAGCCTGTAACCTGAACCAGGGAGAAGGGTCAACAAGGAAGTCTTAACGGACCAGGGGTCCAACTTCATGTCGGCCCTGCTCCAGTCCTTATGGCAGAAATGTGGGGTCCGGCACAACTGGGCCTCAGCGTACCACCCCCAGTCCAATGGGCTGGTGGAAAGGTTCAATGGGACACTAAAAATGATGCTAAAAACATTTATGAACCAGCACCTGCAGGACTAGGACAAGTACTTACCTCACTTGCTGTTCGCGTACAGGGAGGTACCCCAACAATCTACTGGGTTTTTGCCTTTCGAATTGTTATATGGAAGGTGGGTAAGGGACCCCTAGACCTGCTGAGAGACGAATGGGAGGGGAAGGCCACTCCAGATGGAGAGTCGGTGGTTGAGTATGTCCTGACCTTCCGGGAAAGACTGGCTGAGCTCATGGGCCTGGCCAGGGAGAATCTGGCCCGAGCCCAGAGGAAGCAGGAGGTCTGGTACGACCACATGGCGTGGGCTTGTGCCTTCGCCACTGGGGATCAGGTGATGGTTCTCATCCCCATGAGGAAAAACAAACTCCAGGCTGCCTGGGAAGGGCCCTTCAAGGTTGTCAAGCAACTAAATGAGGTAAACTATGTGGTGGAGCTGTCGAACCGGGAGCATCACCGCTGGGTGTACCATGTGAATATGATGAAGCCATACTATGACAGGGGGAATGTGGTGTTGGCCGTGTATGGACACTGGGAGGAGCAGGGAGATGACCCTTTAGTGTATCTATTCCCTGAGACAAAAGCTGGTTCCCCCCTGGAGGCAATTCCCCTCTCTGATCAGCTGACCCTGGCCCAGCATGCTGAGATCAGAGGGGTGCTGCATCTGTACCTACAGCTGTTTTCCAACCAGCCTGGATGCACTAATTTGACTGTCCACCGGGTGGAGACCGGGTCATATCCCCCTATAAGATGCTCCCCGTTTCGGGTCACCGGGAAAACTGCCCAGGACCTAGAAAGAGAGGTCGGGGACATGCTGGCTTTGGGGGTGATCCAGCAGTCTTCCAGCCCTTGGGCCTCACCAGTGGTACTGGTCCCCAAGAAGGACAGGTCGATCCGGTTCAATGTGGACTATTGAAAGCTCAATACCATCACCATATCTGATGCCTACCCCATGCCCAGGCCTGACGAGCTCCTAGACAAGCTGGGAGGCGCTCAGTACCTCACCACCATGGATCTTACAAAGGGCCACTGGCAAGTGCTGCTGGACGCAGACGCCAGGCTGAAATCGGCCTTTATCACTCCTTTGGGGCTCTACAAGTTTCTGACCCTGCCCTTTGGCCTCAAGGGAGCGCCGGCCACCTTCCAGCGCCTGGTGGATCAGCTACTGAGGGGAATGGAGAGTTTTGCCATGGCGTATATTGATGACATCTGTGTCTTTAGCCAGTACCTGGGAGGACCACATGTCCCAGGTTAAACAAGTGCTGGACCGACTCAGAGAGGCTGGGTTAACCGTAAAGGCTGAGAAGTGCAAGGTGGGGATGGCTGAAGTATCTTACCTGGGCCATCGGGTGGGGAGCGGCCGACTAAAGCCAGAACCAGCCAATGTGGAGGTGATCAGAGACTGGCCCGCTCCCCAAACCAAAAAGCAGGTCCAGGCCTTTATTGGGATGGCAGGGTACTATCGAAGTTTCGTGCCCCACTTTAGCACCATAGCCACCCCCATCACTGAGCTGTGCAAGAAGGGGAAGCCAGACAAGGTGGTCTGGACTGAGCAGTGCCAGCAGGCTCTCCGGGCGCTGAAGGAGGCTCTGGTTAGTGGCCCAGTTCTGGCAAACCCAGACTTTGACAAGCCCTTTATGGTGTTCACCGACGCCTCAGACACAGGACTGGGGGCGGTGTTAATGCAGGAGGATGAAAAGGGGGAGAGACACCCCATCGTGTACCTGAGCAAGAAGTTGCTACCCCGGGAACAGAACTATGCGGCCATCGAGAAGGAATGCCTGGCCATGGTGTGAACCCTTAAGAAACTAGAGCCATATCTGTTTGGGCGACACTTCACCGTGTACACCGATCACTCTCCCCTGACCTGGCTGCACCAGATGAAAGGAGCCAAAGCCAAGCTCCTGAGGTGGAGCCTGCTCCTGCAGGACTATTACATGGATGCGGTCCATGTGAAGGGAAGTGCCATCCTGATAGCATACACGTTGTCCTGGAGGGGGGGCCCTGAACTTCCCCAGGTCACTGGGCAGAGTGACCCTGCTCAGTTCAGTCTCGAAGGGGGGAGAGATGTGATGGAGTAGGGGCTGTCTGTGTGGGGGATGGGAGAGCCGGGGATTACTTTAGGTGAGGGAAAAGTGCTCAGCCTATAACCTGAGCCAGGGAGCAGGGAGGAGGGTCAGCACCTTTGCCCGGGAAGGTGGACAAAGGAAGGTGCCGGCTGTAGGGGAGTTAAGTCAGTTTCGGTTTTGGGCTGGGGGAATTCAGAGTATCCTAAGCTGGGATCGAAGCACCCTGAAACTCCAGAAGGACTCGATTGAGGGGTCCTGACTGTTCTACAAGCTCTGCTGTAACCTGCATTCCTGTTGTCCAATAAACCTTCTATTTTACTGGCTGGCTGAGAGTCACTGAGAGTCCCAGGAAGAGGAGTGCAGGACCGGACTCCCCCACACTCCGTGACAGGGCTGGACTCATTAAAAAAAAAGGACAGACACTTTCTTTTTAAATAACACTTTCTTCTTACCCATGGGCGGCTCCAGGCACCAGCACGCCAAGCGCATGCTTGGGGCGGCATGCCACGGGGGGCTCTCTGCCAGTCGCCGTGAGGCAGCAGGCAGGTTGCCTTCGGCGGCATGCCTGCAGAGGGTCCGCTGGTCCCGCGGCTTGGATGGACCTCTCGCAGGCATGCCACCGAATCCGCGGAACTGGGGACCTCCCACAGGGAAGCTGCCGAAGGCAGCCTGCCTGCAGTGCTTGGGGCTGCAAAATACCTAGAGCTGCCCCTGTTCTTATCTGACCATAGTCTAGGTACACTAGCTCAGAGGCATTTATTATGGCTAATCAGGAAAGTATTCAATTGTGTGGAAAAGGAGGCAGCCATCCTCTGTTAAACTTTGAGTTTGCTATGCTCTGAAAGAATATCTGTTTTGGAAGAAGGAGGTCACTACACAATGTCTGAATAAAACTGACATGACAGTAGCTCACTAGGAGTTAGGAAAAGACCCTGAACTTTATGACTCAAACTTTATTCAGAACTCATTTGCATTTGTATTTGATGTATGAACTATGTGGCCTTTCAGACACCCTGTGCTGATGCAATTGCATCTGTGCTGTGGATTTTATTTCTAAAGTTCACAACCTATATTAAAGTTGATTCTATAACTCTATTTAAGGCCATGAGTACAGCATGAAATAAAATTTGGTAAGCCAATTTGCAAATGAAAATTAATACTATAGTAGGGAGATTCTAGTTATTAATATGACTATTGAAGTCAACACCAGAAATGATCATGGTATTTCATTACCAGCTCTAGAAGTGTGTTTGGGCTATTCTCTGCAAAGAAAATGAATATGAATGTGTTAATTAAATCTCAACAATTAGATTACAAACCCAGAACTCCAGTTCTGTCACCATTATTCATGTTATATACACAACATACTCCACAACTGATCTCACGGAAATCAATGACACAGTTAGCATAGAAATATATTACTCTACAGGAGTAGGGGTGATTTAATTGAGCCCATAAATATTTGAATGCTTGATAACTTAATTTATGTAGTAAATGTTTTTGACATGTATCTTTACCATCCTTTACTATTAAGATTTAATTATATTACCATAGTTAAAGCTAATGTGACCACCACATCAACGCATATGCCATATTTTTATAGTATGAATCAAAATTACTTTAATTCAAATCTACATGATAAATATGTCAGATGAATTGAGAAGTGGCTGAAGGTCCCTAGATAAAAGGTAATGATAAATAGCAATGTACTGAGTTGTGGGCAGGAGTAATGGGTTACCCTCTGGTATTCACGTTAAATTTGATTTGGGTTGACATCCCTATTAATACTCTGCAAGTGAGAATAAAAGGAACATTAAGGAAACCGAGAACTAAATTGGAACTTAACACTGGCCAAAAATAAAATGAGACTAAATCTGAAAACATGTAAACAAATACATTTAGAGATTAATAATCCTACCCTCCTAAAAAAATATTCATTGCAATTGACAAAATTGGAAAGTGTTGATGCCAAGAGAGATTTAGGTGGGTTTAGTGGAGGGCAAATTAGATATAAGTTTGAAGTGTGATAGAGTAGAAAAGCTGACAGCTTTTTGTTGCATATGCAGAGGCAGTTGTCTAGCCTGGATTTTATAAAGCATTCATCACCATGGTCTGGGAAATTTACAAAGGCATCCTGGAGCAGAGAAACCATACCGTGCTTTATTGCAGAGTGTAATCATACCTTAAACACAACGCAGTTAGTTCTCAGTTTCTCATGACCAGAAACTTATACAGACATGTCCCACAGAGGCAACAGAAATACCTAGGAGGTTGGTGGGATTGATTTACTAGGAAAAGTTTTAAAATAAAATAAAACAAAATAAAATAAATGTGTAAAGTTAATCAATTAATGAAGGAGGTCATGAGACAAGTCTTTAGCTCTCTGGTAGGGAAACACCAAGAGAGACAGGAATAATTTTGAGTTCTATAAAGAGACATTACTGGGAGTAATTGGATACAATTAAGAAAATGAAAATGTAGGATCAATGTTAGAACTTCCTGACAGTGAGCTCTATTATGTAACTATGGAATGTTCTCCACAAGGAAAGCTAAGGTCACTCGGGACATTTAAAATTAGACTAGTCAGTCTAATTTTACAATAAGGAATACTTGCATTTGGCAGTGAGGTGGGCTAGAATATGACCTAATGGGTCTTTTCTGTGTCTAACATTTATGAGGCAAAGGAAATCAACTAAAAACTGACATGGGATTGGGAAACTTCATAACCTGAATGGTTACAGCCGAAGGCACTTTCCAAATAATTTTTTCTACCTTTTTTTCCCCCCTTACTGTGATTATGGATGACAATTTGCAGACCATTCACATTCAGCTATAGGAAAAGTCTAATTCTGCAAGCTTTTTAAGCAATACTTTATTCTTTTCTTTACACTTAGAAAGAATAATCATACATTTTAAAAGAGAGTATGAAAAATTATATGGGGAGCTGCACTGACAAAAAAAATCACATTGAGTGTGGAATATTAAAGTTCTTTCCATTCGGGAAAACAACCTGTTTCCCTTTAAGAAAGTCAATTATAGATGGTAAAAATACACCCTTGATATATAGCCTAAACCAGGGCTAATGCAAATTTGAGTGAACATAAAGACAGCAAAACATTTTGTACATTATTAGGAAAGAGAAGAAAAAAGGACAAAATTCAGTCCATTGAAGCAGCCACAAATTTAACTCTATTAAGGGCTAGAATCTATTCAAAAATTACATTTTAAATTATTTTATTTTTTTCTTTGAAAAAATACTAGACAGTTTCAGTCTTATTCTTCTGAGTTGATTTTCACACCATGACAATAATAGGTTTCCACATCCATGTCCTTATGTCTCCCACTTCCTCACACACATGCTTTGCTGACCAATAAGTTACATTCTTATCAATGGTGGGTGAATTCCATATGTAATGTAATGTTCAGGTGAGTTTGGCATGGCACAATAACTTATGTGTGAATCTATATTAAAAAAAGTCTTGCAATTGTGTGTGCTGCTGAAGGCTGCTCCTGTATGCTGAAGGATCTGCTGGCAAGTCAAATTAGAACATCTCTTGGACCTGCAGACTTTCCATCTAGGTGTTTCTGTGAACATCTCACAAACATTCATGAATTTATCATCACTGTATCCCCATGAAGTAAAATCTAGGCCTTTCACATCCTGAGAATAGGTGGTTACATGCTCTATGTGGGGTATGTTGTAGTGGCCATCTAGAAACTCCAAGTAGTGCAGAATGGCTTCCATTTTGGTAGTGGTGCGTCTCACAGAGAACACATTAGCCCAGTGCTCAGCAAACTGCAGCAATTGCCAGTGGTCTTGCTGGTTGGGTTTAAATGCTTCCTTTTATCTTTGAGGTTGTCTTCATGGGGAGATTTACCAGTATAATTATAGTATTGTAGTTATTTTGGTGCAACTCCCCATGTGGACACACCTATTCCAGAATAAGTATCCAAACGGGGAGTTATATCAAAGTAACTATAGTTCTATAATTATACTGGTCAATTTTCCCACATAGACAAGCCCTTAGGACGCTTTAAGTAGCTTGGGACATGGGTACCTCAAAGCCCACCTCTCCACAGTTGCAATCAGTGAAAGTACTTGAACTAGGACCCACTCATTATAACAGAGAGGGGGTTACTGACAGGACATTCTCCATAATGAGCCTTAAGCTTTGGATTCACTCTCCTACCATCATCCTTGATCAGCCAGAACAAGGATTTGTCAGCCTGCTGGACATTCTGCAAAGTCAATCTATTCTCTTGGGCATTTGAGGAGGAGGAAGGCTAGCGATGTTGGATAATTGCATTGTTCAGTAACATATGCAAAATATTCACCAATCAGGAAAGTGATCAGTACAGCTCCCAGGATAAGATTTAACAGTAGACATCTGTTCATTTTGAATACATCTTTTTAAGCCCTTCAGTATCTTTGCCAGGTCTTCAATCTGTATTTCCACAGAGAATGAAGCAATATTGGCTCAGAGTTTCTGGCATCAGTTTCTCTGCCCTTATAATCTAGAGTTTGATAAATTGCCTCCTGCAAGGTGTCAGCTAGGTCAGGCTGCAGCAGGGAAATAAAACAGTATGGAGGAAAAGAAATGGTTAATTTTTTTAAAAGGCTTAGAGACACTCTCGCAAACACCATTTCAGTTAAGAAATACTTGAAACATAATGCTGGGACCACAGAAGACTTTCCCTTATGTAGTGCTTTGATTTTATTTCAAGACTGCCTCAGTCCTAGGTTTATTAACATCTTAAATATCTTTTCCTTATAAAAACAATAAAAAAGAAACTTGTTAAGTAGCTGGAATCTAGCACAACCTCTCTCTGGCTATTCACAAATCCTATAAATCTGCTTGCTATTTATCCTATCTCAAGCATGAGTCAGGATGCACAGAGATAACAAGGAGAAGGAAATGGCCTCTAGAAAGACATTTTCATCTCCAGAGGGTATGTTATGTTTATTCATAAAGATAATAATATAAGCCATACTCGAAAAGGAAGGCAGACAGATTACTTTTGGTAGACACATAATGCACAATCCTCCCTGCCCTTCAGTTGTTGCATGTGTCCTCTCAGGGGAAATAACAACACACGTTTAGAGAAGAGCAGATGCTTGATCAAAATTCAAGTCAGATTGGAACATCTGAATCCAAAAAGACTGTCAAAACTGGACTTGGTTACATTTAGTCAAGAACTCTGGGACAGACACTGATCTCAGTGGATAATTGAAGTCAGTGCTGTTAATCTGGATTTACAATGGTGTCACAACATCAATCACCTAATTGCAGTTCATGCAGAGTTAATCTTGGACCGTCAAAGACATAATACAGCTTACTGTAACACTACAACATGCTAAATAATAAAAAAATAAAATCACCTATGTGGAATTCAAACCTATATCTTCACCAGTTAAAAAAAGAGACTATTATCTACAAATATTCCAATAATTACATACTTTGAAGTACACAGAGTGAATATTAGCAGTTTAAAAATCTATTAAATCAAACCTTTGCTATTCCAGAATACACTGAAAGTGACAGTGCTCCCTTTTACTGTGACCTTAGGAATGTACTCTGCAACAGGAAGTGTTAGGAAGTAAGGATTTTAAACTTGATTGAAATTAAGACCCTGGTAAGAATTTACATAGCAATCTTCCTATGTGTTCAGTATTGATTCCCTTTGTACATATTATTATGCTTAGACTTATTTTGGGAAGTACCTCAAGGAGCTTGTAAGCTTATGATGAAAAAGAATCCAAAAGTTCTGTTACTTATTCAGCCTCTAAGGTCTAGAAGACTAGGCTCTCTCTTGAATTTTTTAATCTGTTCTTGTTCCAATGGCGTCACAAATTTAATGAGAATCTTCTCTCATTTAGAATGTCTATGCTTCCATTGCTGACCATGGCCAAAGTCAGAAATTGCAGAGCACGTGAGAATGGAAACACAAAAATTAACTGAACTTATTCCAAACTCTGTAAAGGCCTACTTGGAGTACGAAGAAAAAGTTTGACTCATTACTAACTTTACCCAAACCATAGCTGCCACAGTTTACACCAATAACATTTTCTAATTGGCTATTGAGTTCTGATTCTGGGGTTACACCTCATCTCCAAAATTGTTATTTGAGACTTTCAAATCAGTCCAGGGCATTCAGAGGCACATCTTCCAAAAATTTTAATAGAAGACACGTGGCTTAATATCCTTCAATGTTTAACATAACAATTGTAAGAAAAGATGGCTTCCCAGTCTAAGTTAATGTTACTTTATAGCAGCTAGGACCTTCACAACAGAACAACCAAACAACTGATTGTTAATGAGGACCACCGATGAAGGGAAGTTGCATGCCTTCACTGTAGACTTCTCTCCTGGAAGATACAATGCTGTTGCTAACATTCTAAGGTTACATATATAAAGCACGATATCGCAATAATATTTTTGCAGCTCTGTTTCTCATATGGATGGGTTTACCATTTGACCACTTTTGACATCTTTGTCCAGGCTTAGATCTGTATAGAACTGCATTTTCTTGGAGTCACGTAAGCTTTCAACAATTCCTGTTTAAATCCATTTTAGAAGGAGCAGTTATTATGCTTTTACTAGTGCATACACTGTTGTGCTAAGAGCCAGCCTGACATTGCTTCATCTGGCTAAACCTCTACTTGCTATCAAGCATTCATTAAACTTTGCTTTTACAGTTTCATAGTTTATTTTTCCAGCAGCCCTAAGTGACAAACCTCATCTGCCTCATCACTCAGACAATAAATAAGGATGTTTATTTGTTCTTCATCAGAGAACTCTTTCGATTACTTTCCTGATGAAAATGTTTGATCCCTGTAGTGACTTAGTGAAGTCATAAGCTCAGATTGCACAATATTTAATATTATATTTTTGTTGTTCAAATCCCTTCTATGTTGTCACTGTAAAAATACACAAAGCTACTCAGATTACTTAAGGAATTAGGTAAATTCACCTTTGAAAGCATAAAGTGATATTTCTTTCAGAGAGCTAGACAACAGATCACCCTCTCTCGTAAAAATGGACATTTATTGCAAGCATAACAATACAAGCCACAGTCACCAGCCTGGCTGCCTTTTACTCCCTGAAAACTTATGGTTATCCTGAGGCTTGATGGGAAACTTAATACCAAGTTTTACTATGGATGGCTTTTTCAGCCATCAAGCTATTTGCAGGGATATTGCACTGTGTGACTTCAGAGTGATACAGTTCAGGAGAATGCAGTAATCACTGTGATAAAAACAGATCAGAATGTGAATACTCAGCTGATATGCAAATATCTAAGAAGTTAAATAAAAAAGACTTTGGATTGTCTAGTCAGTACCCGAACTAACCATTCCCCCCTCTCCAAACAACCTGAGGCTGCACCAAATATCTGCTGTTAGTATCACTGCTGAAATAGAAAACACTCCCCAGAAATGTGATAAATGGGATATGATGAAAGAGTACTAAGGAAAAATATTATTCTGTTGCAGAAAACCAACCCATTCAAAAATAGACAAATCCACAGGATTATCTTTATACTTTTCCCTGACTTTCTCTAGGTCATTACTAGAGTCACTATTTCCCTTTTCAGATAGGTAAAAGTAGTTCATATTCTTAAACTAAATTTGTTGGGCAGTTATTGTGACACTCCCTGGCATTTATCAGCTTTATAATGACTTACATAATATTACCATGCTCCTAGATATAAACACTGTGATCATCTGACGATCACTCAGAAACAAAATTAACAAAAATGTTAATTTATCAGAGCAGCTGAAAGGGTAAGGAACGCGGGACTACAACTTAGAGAGATCTTCCATATTATTTAGCTCATAACTGATATAATTCAAAGTAAAATTTCACAGCATGGTCTGTTCTAAGACTAAAAATGCAGGAGGGGCATCAGAAAAAGGAACAGTGACCTGTTTCTGCCCAGTTTCAAACCGGAGACGTTTCCCAGGTTAGGTGAACGTGATCCCCACTACACTATGGGGCTTCTCCTTTTTTGCCACAGACTTTGCCAAATGCACAGGAAGGTTTTCTCTATCTACAGAAGCTACCTAATGCAATGTCTATATCTATGGCCTTCCGGCTCACAAAGCGGTCATGCCCCCGTCCAAGGCTGACACAGCGCGGAGTGCATGTGACATACTGACCTGGCTCGGGCAGGATCGCTAGCGAGGTATGACACTTTCGCCATTAAGCAAACAGCAATTTTTTCCTGGCCTCTCCCACTGAATACCTCCATGCATTAGGCTGTGCCCTATCAGCACGGGAGGAATGCATGAGCTTGGAAAACATGTCATCACATGTGTGGTTTTTTCACCTTCTAATCTGTGATAACCTCAGGGACGGAGATGATAGGGGGAGTGTAGAAACATTCTGGGGGGGCTGCATGGTCACCTGTGCTGCTGAGTTCACCACGATGGCAAAACAGGAAATGAAATTCAAAAATTCCCAGGGATTTTCCTGTGTACCTGGCTAGTGCATCTGAGTTCAAAGTGCTGTCCACAGCAGTCACAATGGAGCACTCTGGGATAGCTCTTGGAGGCCAATATCGTCAAATTGCTTCCACACTACCCCAAAATTCAACCCGGCGATGTCAATTTCAGCATTAATCTTCTGATTGGGAAGGAGTACAGAAATCAGTTTTAAATAGCCCTTTAAGTCAACAAAAATGGCTTTGTTGTGTGGAAGGGTTCAGGGTTAAATCAATGGCACTTATCTTTCCCTCTAGTAATCTGCCTCACTGACACAGCTATATGCCATACAGTGGCCAGGAATTATTTATTTCAGGGAAACAGGATAGTAAAAAGAGAGGAGTGTTGCTTAGGTAGATGGTGTGACGCTGGCAGACAGGCCATGTCAGAATGTATTCAGGACAATTAACTTGTGTATTAGAGCAAAGCAATTCTTCAATGTATAAGTGTTTTGGGTGTTTAAAAACAGTGCATGTAACATCCCATTCATTTTATTAAAGTTTACTTATATGTGTCCTGTCATAATGTATTAGCAAACATTTACGGTGTAAAGACCCCTGCAACTAAACTCAAAGAATACTTGTGGAATATTAGTGAAGGACTGTATCTGATTAGCCATTGTGTGTGATAACTGGAGGTCAGAGACTAAAAGTGCATTCTTCAGTTGTCATTAAAGGTAAAGCTCAGAGGTAGAGAGACTGTTGGCTTATCTTCTGTCTGACAATATAAGAAAGGATTCAAAGAAAGATCCTTCATTGCTGAACTTTTGGGACTCTTACAAGGAAGTGTATCAAGTGCAAAGCGCAGATCCCCAGAGACAATCTGGGTGCACTGAAAGACTTTTGGGAGACTGGCAGTTTATTACATCACTGCCATCATTTGGAATTACAAACTATGATTCACCTGTATGTACATTTTACCTGTTTTAATCTCAATAACCTCATTCTTTTTCTTAGCTAATAAACCTTTAGTTAATTACAGAATTGTCTGCCAACATTGTCTTTGGTGTGAGATCCAGAGTACCAATTGATCTGGGCTATGTGACTGGTCTTTTGGGATTGGGAGAAACCTGATGTGGTGTGATTTTGGATTTAAGTGACCTCTTATCACAAAGGCCAGTTTGTCTGGGTGGCAAGATAGACTGGAAAGCCTAAGGGTACTCTCTGACTCCCTGGTAAAACTGGTATAGTGATCCAGGAGTTCACATTTGTTACTGGTTTGGTGAAATCTATTTACAGATCACACCACCAGCTTTAGATATCTGCACTGTTTCTGACAGAAGACCGTGAGGAAGACACTCACAGTTGTGAGCCACTCCACACAGTGTGACAGATAGGTTCATCAGTGTTGTGCATGTTATTCTTGCTATGATGATAAAGTTTTACCAAAGCAGTAGGTTTCATATCCCATCTCATTTTAAGCTTCCTTCTTTAATATGGCTCAAATACTATTATGGTCGAGGTCATGCTAGTACCTAGATAGATAGATAGCTTGTATTCCTCATTTTGGATCTTTTCCGCACTATTTCTGGCCTCAGCAGATGCCCTAGATAGCATTTAAAAATCAAATAACCAAGTAAACAGATTGTATAATAAGGAAACTCATTTACCTAAGGAAAAGAGCTGAGCCGCTATTCTCAAATTTATCATTTCTAAATAGTGGTCTGAATTGCCAGAAACTCTGCCAGTGGTTTAAGAAGTGAACATGACTTTGAAATACCTACAATGTTGTTTTGTTAATGTAAACCCCTCTGGAATTGGTTGTTCCTAATACATTACATTAACTCTCTAAGTGACTTACTCCTGGACTACTGCAGCTCAGGACTCCATTTCTCAGATTGGCTATAGTCCAGGGCAGAGACAGAGCAAGCTGGAAGCTACTACCATAACTAATCATACGCCAGAACTCAGCAACAAAGAGTTTGGTTTACTTTCACATTTGGCTGTTGTTCGAGTGGGGCAGAGAAAAAAGCATCATGGCCTGGGAGTTCCCTATTAAATTTCACATTCTTACCCAAAGGGCAACTTTGAACTCTGTTGGTGGTAACTGGGTAGTTGAAAAGTGACGGTCCAATAGGGATCAGCAACTCAGGAGGCTGGGGAGCGATTCCAGGTCAAGCTACCAAGAGTCAGCCTAACTTTCCATTGGATTCCACACCACGGAGCCTCAGGCCAATACTATCTTTTTACGGGATGAAGACCTTGCAAAAAATCCCATGTCTATTTATTTTGATTATGAAAGGTTTAAGCTAGCCAACAATTACAGCACCCATCAAAGGACTGTCTCTCAACTTGCAGTCTGCCTAGGCAGGTAGCGGTAGGGAGCCAGGACATTGAGCCTGTTGTAAATGGTAGTAGGTTGGGGGTTTAAGGTATTGTTAATGTTTTATTATTCTACTTACTATTTTTTTCTTATCCCTCATTCTTTGTTCCCTGTACCTAATAAAGTTTTCCCTGTTGTGATATTGTTATTTTAATGATTGTGATAAGAATTTTATTCCTTGTATACTGGACTACAGTTATAACATATTACTGGTAAACATTTTCCCAGGGCACAGTGACCCTTGTGATCCAGGCACTAGGAAGGTTTCCGCTTTGGATGGAGGCACCAGGTGCTAAGGTAAAGAACCCAGGACCCATGCCCCTGAGGGGAGAAGCTGCTCCAAGCAGCAGGCAAGTTATTCGAATCTGTGATAGTTTTATCAAGTATTTCTAACAGCATCCTATACTTATACTTGCCTACTACATAAGTACTTCAGTCATTCAAAAACCTTTCAATGGGATTTAGGTCCTATATCATTTAGAATTGCCTGTTATAAATACATCAGTAAAAAAGTCACCCCAGCCCCCCACAACTAACCAACCAAGTTATACCAGTACAAAAACTGTGTATAGATCAGGCCGTAGGGATTTTGAATATTTTACCCTATGTAAATATAATCCCATTTGTTCATTAAAACAACAAGGAGTCCGGTGGCACCTTAAAGACTAACAGATTTATTTGGGCATAAGCTTTCATGGGTATTGTTATGCCACATTGCCAACACAGTTGCAGTTGTGTTGTAAATTATGTGTTTCTGCATTCAATAGTTATCTTCAGTAGTTTGCACCCAGCCATTTTTTCATGATCAGGGATCATAAATATCTTCTGCAGATGAATAATATGTCAAATGAAGCAGCACTTGATAGCATTAATCCACTTTTATAGAAAAAAATCAATAGGTCTTGGCATACGATCTAATCTTATTGCTCATTGACGATGATTCTTGCTCATTAGACATTTCTGAAAAAAGTCATCTAATGTTTTATCAGGCTAAATCACATTTTGGAGCCATAAGGTTCAAAAAAATACATATCCAGCTATTAAGGGCTTCCTAACATGGACAGATACATTTGATGCTAGAAACATTTTACACATAGATGTATATAACTGTGAAATTAATCAGCAACTGATACATTTCAAACACTGGCCAGAATCTAATGCCGATTTTTAAAATGATCTCTTACTATGCCTACTGTGAACTCTCCACCATATCTGTGTAGCTGCAGTGAACTTACAGAATTGCTGGAGAGAATCTAGGCTCAGAAGCAACAGCCTTACCTGAAGCTTTTTATTACAATAATGTTTCATGGTAGGGCAGCCAGTATGGTCTAATGGATAGGACATTGGAAAGGAGGTCAAGAGACCAGGGATCCATTCACAGATGTGCCAATGATTTACTATGTTACTTTGGACAAATCACTTCACTTCAGTTTCCCTTCCCAGCCTTTGTCTATTTAGATCGCAAACTCCTTGGGGCAGAAGCTGTCTCTTAGGCCTGGTCTACACTACGCGTTTAAATCGAATTTAGCAGAGTTAAACGGATTTAACCCTGCACCCATCCACACAACGAGGCCCTTTATATCGATATAAAGGGCTCTTTAAACCGGTTTCTGTACTCCTTCCCGACGAGAAGACTAGCGCTGAAATCGGTATTACCATATCGGATTAGGGTTAGTGTGGTCGCAAATTGATGGTATTGGCCTCCAGGCGGTATCCCACAGTGCACCATTGTGACCGCTGTGGAAAGCAATCTGAACCCAGATGCACTGGCCAGGTAGAAAGGAAAAGCCCTGCGAACTTTTGAATTTCATTTCCTGTTTGCCCAGCGTGGAGCTCTGATCAACACAGGTGATGATGCAGTCCCAAATCCAAGAAGAGCTCCAGGATGGACCGTACGGGAGATACTGGATCTGATCACTGTATGGGGAGACAAATCTGTTCTATCACAGCTCTGTTACGAAGACGAAATGACAAAGCATTTGAAAAAATCTCCAGGCTATGATAGACAGAGGCCACAGCACAGTGCTTTGTGACAAGCGTAATGGAAAGTCAAAGAATCAAATGGATGCTCATGGAGGGAGGGAGGGGGTACTGAGGACTCCAGCTATTCCACAGTCCCTGCAGTCTCCGAAAAGCATTTGCATTCTTGGCTGAGCTCCCAATGCCTATAGGGTCAAACACATTGTCTGGGGTGGTTCAGTGTATATCTCGTCAATTTACCCCCCTCCCTCCCCATGAAAGAAAAGGGAAAAAAATCGTTTATTGACTTTTTTCAATGTCACCGTATGTCTACTGCATGCTACTGGTAGACGCGGTGCTGCGGCACTGAACAGTAGCATCCTCTCCCCTCCCCTTCCCTCCCCTCCCCGGTGGCAGACGGTACAGTACAAAATGACTGATAGCCATCCTCATCATCCTGTGAGTGCTCCTGGCTGGCCTTAGTGAGGTTGGCCGGGGGCGCCTGGGTAAAAATAGGAATGACTCTCGGTCATTCCCGGCAGATGGTACAGAACGGCTGGTAACTGTCTTCATCATAGCAACTGGGGGCTGAGCTCCATCAGCATCCCCCCCTTCATGTCTAAAGAAAAGATTCTGTACTGCCTGGACTATCATAGTAGCTGGAGGCTGCTTCCTATTCATTTTATCTCACTACAAAGTCAGTGTTTCTTATTCCTGCATTCTTTATTACTTCATCACACAAATCGGGGGACACTGCAACGGTAGCCCAGGAGGGTTGGGGGAGGAGGGAAGCAACGGGTCGGATTGTTGCAGGGGCACTGCCTAGAATGGCATGCAGCTCATCATTTCTGCGGGATCTGACACAGAGTGGCTGTGCTCTCTGGTTCTCTGGTACACTGGTTCTCTAGTACACTTGCCCCATATTCTAGGCAGGACTGACTCTATTTTTAGATAAAACGTAAAGGAGGGAATGACCCGGCGGTCATTCCCATTTTTGTCTTTGTGCCCCCAGCCGACCTCAGCGAAGGCCAGCCAGAAGCACCCATGACAGCAGCAGACGGTACAGAACGACTGATAACCATCATCTCATCTCCACTTTACAATGGCATGGCAGACGGTACAATAGGAATGGTAACCGTCTCTGCTACTTTGCAAAGGCAAATGAATGCTGCTGTGTAGCACTGCAGAACCGCCTCTGTCAGCAGCATCCAGTACACATACGGTGACAGTGACAAAAGGCAAAATGGGCTCCATGGTTGCCATGCTATGGTGTCTGCCAGTGCAATCCAGGGAAAAAGGGCGCAAAATGATTGTCCGCTGTTGCTTTCACGGAGGAAGGAATGAGTGATGACATTTACCCAGAATCACCCACGACACTGTTTTTGCCCCATCATGCATTGGGATCTCAACCCAGAATTCCAATGGGTGAGGGAGACTGCAGGAACTATGGGATAGCTACGGGATAGCTACCCACAGTGCAACACTCCAGAAATCGACGCTAGCCTTGGTACATGGACGCACACCGCCGAATTAATGTGCTTTGTGTGGCTGCATGCACTCGACTTTATACAATCTGTTTCCAAATACCTGTTTATGTAAAATAGGAATAATCCCATAGTGTAGACGTACCCTTACTTTGTGTATATGCATTGTCTTTCACAGTGGGATACAGATCTAAGTTGGTGCCTCTTGGCACTACCATTATACAAATATAATAATGCTGTTCATTATGAACCTTAGATTAGATTATTTAAAAGTAGAGAATTCATCAGATCTTTCTTCCTTTCCTCTTTCTAACCCTCTAGCACATATAAATGTACTGCAAAGTCGTTATTCTCCTACCACCTATATTACAGAAATAAAAAACTGAACACTTACCTTAGGGAGCTACTGTGCTGAACTTCTGCTGTATCCCAGGAGAAACTACCACCACTTGCTTACTGCTGGAATACACCACCTTGGAATCATGTTATTGCACATACCCAGGGCTGCTAATTTATATTTTCACACAGCTCCACATAGTGGCAGAAATGGATGTATAGTTGCTTCATATTGAGTTGCAGTGAAGAAGTTGCAAAATATTGGTTTGGGTTGTTTGTTTTCCTGTCTTTTGTTTTGTCCTATGAGTGGATGGTGTTGGAGTTCTCTTGTTCCTGCTGGCCACCCAAGGATGAAGGGGCTGGGGTTATTCATTTAATGATTTAAACACATTCTGTGGAGAAACATTGAAAAGGCAAAGTACGTTGATAAGCTCCCTAAAGAAAGCCATCATACATTATGGCAATAGAAGATATCCCTCCACTAAATGTTCTACAAATGTTTGTCCATAAAATTCTTGCATGAAAAATCTTCCTCCTTACACATCACCTTCCATATCTGAGGTAGGGTTGCCTCTGAAAAACTGGTCAGTGCCTACCCCACCACCCCAAAAACAAATAGTCCCTGCCCTCCCCCCAACAACAAAAAGGGTCCTAGTACCAACTAAAGCTAATTATAAAACATTTTAGTAAGAGAAGCATTTTCCACACCACCTCCCCCGCAAAACAAACAAAAATACAACATATGTATTTTATGTTATTTTATCATTTTTCTTATCTTATGCTATCATGGCACTGCAGTTCAGACAATGGGGTGAGAACTATAGAATGATCTAGCATGTTCCAAATGAAGAAAAAACCCGAAACAAAATGGCACATCAAATCTTTTAACCAGCAAGGCAGTACAGAAATTGGCCAGGCTGGTTAAAAGCCAGCCAGGTGGCAACCCTGCAGTAAGGAGGGGAAGCATAGTATAGCAGAATAGGAGTGATGTGTTCAATATTCACTTACAAAATCTATTAGTAGTAACAAGTTTTAGCCAAACTAGTTTAATAAGATGAAAGCCTTTAAAACCTGTTGTTTGGCAAGAAGAGGTGGGTGGGTTTGGGAAGAGAGGAGTTGATAAACAGGTCTAGTTCTGGGACAGTTTCTTTATTACTGACTTGAATGTGCACAGTGCTGTTGGAATCAAGAATTGTTTTAGGAAATTGCATCAGGAAGCTGTGGTTCTGGTGAGTCATGCGTTTGACCATGAGGCTTTAAGACCCTGATTCAGCAAGGTACTTAAGCATGTGTCTGATGTTAAGCACAGTCAGGGGCGGCTCCAGGCCCCAGCACGCCAAGTGCGCGCTTGGGGCGGCATGCCGCGGGGGGCGCTCTGCCGCTTGCCGGGAGGGCAGCAGGCGGCTCCGGTGGACCTCCCGCAGGCATGCCTGCGGAGGGTCCGCTGGTCCCGTGGCTCTGGTGGAGCAGCCACAGGCACGCCTGCGGGAGGTCTACTGGAGCCGCGGGACCAGCGGACCTTCCGCAGCCCACGTCTGTGGGAGATCCACCGGAGCCACAGGACCAGCGAGCGGCAGAGCACCCCCCACAGCGTGCCACCATGCTTAGGGTGGCGAAATGGCTAGAGCCGGCCCTGAGCACAGTACTAGTGCTATTAAAGTCAATAGGACTGCTCAGATGGGTAAAATCAAGCATTGTGCTGAAATGGGGCCTAAGGCTGTTGAAGAGGCACTAAATAGTCACTTGTATTTTCCTGTCTGCAGTATCTTTGGGAATAGTTTCCCTTCGCTGGGGTTTATCCTTATTAAAATTGCCACAGTGACTTTAAAAAAAAAACATGCATTTTTTTATGCTGATTTTTTTTTCAGTTTTGTAGCTCTTCCTTTCCTCCCTCCAACCACTTTGCCACTAAAAAAGGGAGAAAGAGGGAAATGAAAGGGGACAGGGTATTGGGGTGGGTTGTCAAAAAGGAAATTTTGAAAAAGGTTTGGGGTTTTTTTTAGCTAAAATTTCTTTTTTTGAAAAATAGGTGACTTTTTCACAAAAATATTGACCAGCTTTACTATAACCACTTTGAAGAAAGAAAGAAGAGGGAATGTGGAATTTCACTTTAGTTTTGCTTGGAAGATTTAATGTTGGCCTTAACATGTTCATCCTCTTCCCTGGCTGGGTCTCTAGAATAGCTACCATTTTCCTCTTCAGAGTTTCAAACAATTCTGGTAGAAAAAATTCCTTCTACTTCTATGATTTGAACTCAAGTGTTCTCCTTTTTAGGGGAGGAGCTAAAGTCTGTGGAAGGACATCTGGATCTGAATTGCTTTTTGGCTTTTCTTCTCTGTTTTGGGGCTTGTTTTATTTGCTTCAGCTTTACTGAGAAAGGGTGGTGCTCTCCCTTGGGAGACTGGTCTGTTTTCTGGTCTGGTGTTTGCTCATGGATCATCTTTCTCTAGAGCACCTTATCACTGCACATATAATTGGAGAAGAAAAGGAGGGGAATATCTCAGAGAGCCCAGATCTTCCTCTTGAGAAGGAGTGTCAGATGAGATGCCAGATTCCTTGACATGTGACTCAATTTAAATTCTGGGAGAGGACTCCAGAACTTTTACCATTGGAGATGGATTGGAACAGAGTGGTTGGGGAGATTTTGGTATTTAACATCTGATGAGTCCTTGTTGAGGAGCTTGGTTTGTTGAGTCACAGGAGCTGAGGAAGATTAACCTAGCTTTTTAATGAAGGCTTCTTGGCTAGTGCTGGGAGAGAGTCTCTAGTTGCTGTCCGGACTCTGAGCCATTTCCTCAACAGAGTGAGGAGTTGGGAGCAATTGTGGGCAGAGTTCACCTGTTAGGATGCACTCCTCACAGATGCAGCACCTGGGGACAAAATGAAGAGTAGCTCAGTGGGCGATCCAACCTGGGGATAAGAACCCCAGAAATTCTGATACTGTAAGAGATGGGGAGAAAGTGGAGACCACTGCTGCTCCAAAATAAGCTGTTAACAGCCAGGACTGAATAATATAGAAGGGTTTAACTGCCATCCTGTTTGCACTGCAGGAGAGAGGGAATCTGTTATGAGAGTGGAAGGGGCATGATCAAACTCCCTAGTTAACTTAGAACTGCCTGCAGTATTTGCAGGACGAGACATGCAGCCCAAACGTCTCACATTGGATGGAAAAGTGAGGTCTGGAAAGCCCTTTTAGGTTCTGCCTGAACCTGAGACTTTTTGTAATATTTTTATTTGCCTGAGCACATTCCTGTGTGTTGATGAGTCAGTTGAATAAATTTCCATTTTCTCCACCACAAGGAGCTAAGTTTATTTTATTTACTTTAAATGCTTCTACTGCATGACTGTTTTGCGGAAAGTATATGGTTTCTCATAAAACTCTGCAAATATTTCCTGTGTTTTTTTCCTGAAGAGATGAGTAACAATCTGTGTTAACTCTGTAATTATGACTAAATTCTATTTTTATTGACTAAGACAATCTGTGTTATTTCCTCCAGGATTGTCAATGAGAGTGTATATTTATATGCAAGTACATTTTTCAGGGTTTATGCTTTTTCTATTAACTCTGTTACCAATCTTTCAGAGGAAGAAAATATACATAAAATATCTACCTGTGCAAATGAAAGTTATATTTTATGCACACAACTAAAATAAAAAAAGAAAAGAAAATATAATCTTGTATTTTGTCTAGTATAAATACTCCATATACAAATATTACTGCTACCCACTGAGCAGGAGCAATGTGTCCATGACACAAATAATACTTTAGGAAGAAATATGTACCACCACCTGAACTATGAAGAATATTTGCATCATTGCAGCTACATAATCAATATACTGACCTACAAACTGTGGAGTAATATCTTTATCCTTTTTTCCCCTCATGATAAATAAGGTAATATCTTGCTAGATAATGAAACTAGGACTTCCTTCTATAGAGTGGGAAAATGCATGGGAGGAAAAAACTAAACAGAAAAGTGCCCCATCAGGACTTAGATAAGGAAATGTATTACTTGTGAGAGATGCCAAACTGTCCTGGGAATTGAAGTCTTATCTGTATCCACAGAACACAAACACAGTACCATGTGCTCATTTCAGAACAAGCTAGCCCAGACTGCCTAGTCAATGTGCCTGTCATTCTGTTCTGGAAGGATCATTTTCTAGGAAACAAGAGAGTAGTTTAGCCTTCAGACCCATTACATGTTTGACTCTGCAGAGACTGCCAGGAAGGATGCCAATTAATGTCAACTAAGGTGATGGGTTTTGTATTATTCAACATTTGCCCACTGGGATCTCGAGTGAGACCAAAACTTATTTCACAGACCTTTGAAGAGTCATGTGACAGTAATTACTTTAGTTCAGTATCAACTGGGTCTGAATGGAATAGGTTGCAAAGAAATGGAAGTCCTATGATGGCTCTAAGTCATCTAGTCTCTAAAAGTTTTAGAAGCTTTTTCATTGCCACCAGGAGTCCACCCCGTGGCATATCATCTCTCATGAACTTTCAGATGTTGCTCTGAGTGTGTGGTTTGTGGGTTTGATCCTGCTTCTATTGAAGTCAATTGCTGCTTTTTTATTGTCGGGAGCAGGCTCAGATGCTATAGCAGAAATATACATCCAGGATTATTCTGTTCTTCTGCATGTACTGTGTTCATAATCTTGGAGTGCATTGTCAGTAGTTTCCATGTACTTTTTGAAAATATGTTTGCAAAGAAAGATATTGCTCCATCTTACGTGAGTAGCCCTTTTAGTCCAGATTCATTTCTGGGATAGGCCCCAGTTCAGGACAGAATCTCTATTCAGCAAATTACATTCTATTCTATTTAAACACATACTTAAAGTTGAGCACTTACTTTTGTAAACAGTTCAAAGCCCACATTGGTCAACAACAAATGCTGGATGTGCATATGCTTCATTTAATTAAAATTTTCACCCAAACACAGAGATTTTTTTCAGGGTTTTGTTGCAAACTGTAACCAAAACAAACAAGAAAGCCACCCACCTCCAAACATCTTACATCAATTGTGTAGACACATTGTTGTGACTGTTAAGTTATGAAAAGTTACAAATTCAATACTCTGAAATAAAGTGAAAGAATAAATCAACAAAAAAGTGTTTTCTTACCACCTAGAAAAGAGCAACATTATAAAGTGTATAATTGAATAATACTTTGCTTCCTCTTTCTCAGATTTAATTATACTATAGCATTTTATACACTGTACCATAAGAGTTTGAAAGTACTTTTTATTGCATTGGAGAACATTTACAATAAGTATTTTTAACTGACCTCAGTATAAAGGGGAAATTTATTTATAATAAAATAGCACCTTATTTCAGGCCAGCACTTGCTATAAGACACACTTCTGTGATCCAAGTCCTTTTTTTTTACCTCCTGTTTTTGCTGTGGTTTTCATACCTGTTGTGAAATCGGTAATCTCAAAAAACAATCTCTAGAATCTCAAACACAAATGTTACTCATTCACAGGCAACATTTTCTCAGTTCAGCATCTCAATAGAGAGATGAGTGAATAGACCTGAATACAATAACTCCAGCTCTCTGCATTTGTGAGATCAAGAACCAAACTAATTTTGAGGTTCTGATATGATTGGGTCTCTCTACCCTGCCATTGATTTCTGCTATCAGTGCCCTACAGTGGAAAAACCACAGTAAGGCTTTTCTTTTCGCAGATTCACTATTGCCATGATCCAATTCTTTTGAAATCAGCGTCTGCAGTTTCTTCTCATTTACACCAGTGTAACTCCATTGGCTTCAGTGGAGCTGATTTGTCCCTGTGGAAGTGACAGCTGAATCAGGTTCCTATTGCTGTCATAGAGGTCTGGATCAGGTCTTAGATTACAATAGTTCAGAGAAGAACCCAGACAGTGGGACCCATATCTGAACCTGGAAGAAACACAAAACGTGAATTCATTTCAATCTCAATAACAAGTTTTTATTGCAGTCATGACATAATGTATATATGTAAGTTTAACATACTTCTAAATCCAGCCTGAATGTTTAAAACACAAGCAAACAGATTATTTTGGAAAATATTCACAATGAAATCATATTTCAGGCACAGCACTTAGCACCATATGTATTAAAAAACATCCCTGGTTTTGTATATTCATGAGGTACAAGTATGTCATACATAAATTTTACTATAAACTTTGCTTACAGAGCTTGTATTTAAACATTAAGTTTGTCCTAAAATTTCAGCAGTGATATAGACTTGTATATGGCTTTTAATAATGAAAATTAATTACAAACTTCAAGCTAAAATTCTGAGCGCAAGCTACACAAAAAATATGTTTTACCTTATTAGCATGGTGGGAGCAATTTATAGGACAAAATACATTTTACTGAGACTGAAATTTTACTATTGCTTTTTTCAGGGACTTACAAAATACATAGTTTATGAGTCTTCTGAATATTATTTTAAGACTACACACCATTCATAGTTATATCTGAATATATAATGTTGAAATCTAATGCACAAGTGCTCTTGTACATGTTAATGTATCAACTTCAATATCAAATTACAAATTGCATTACATTAATGTTAGTAACTAGTGCTTGTAATCTAAAGAATTATGTTGCACAGTAATTTAAAACATTTTTAATGCAGCTTTCAATTTGTTCCCTGGTGCTTCCTCTACGATGCACAGGCTGACTATTTGCGTGTGATTAAATTTTCGTGTTAGTCTGGATATGCAATATTTGGTTGATCAACCAAATTGTCAGACAGTAATTCTTGTACAGGCTCCTAATTGGATATCAACAAAGGTACGTAGAAGATATTGATTAAGAAAGGTCCTTACATATAACTAAGTATTTGCTCATGTGTAAGCCCCATTTCTATTAATTGTATATGCAAGACCAACTACTGAAAATTCCCCATCATTAGTTCCTCTGGACTTCAATGGCATAATATGGAGAACTGATACATTTTGACGAAAACTACCTCCTACATAGGAGGGTTTGGGTTTTTTTAAGTGAAATTCGTCTCTGTGCAGATAGCTAGCAGAAGGCATATGTACCACATATTCCACTCAAGCTCAGGCTTAAGTAGTGCACAGGAGTAAATTTCGCTCTCTATCAGGTAAGGATTCTTATGACTACAGAAAGTATCTTTCATAAATGAAGCTGATCTTCAGTTGATTTTCAGTTCAATTAAAATGTTAACTTACAAAATCATCCATATTAATAAACACACTTTTCATAAGTCACTGACTGAAATATACTGCACTCTCCTTATAGAACCACTTTATAGTAGTTGAGAGTTAAGATTTCTGAAGGTTATGGTGAAACAGTTTTTAAAATATCGTTATTATGGAGGGCTTTACTTAGCTATGAACTTTGATGCAGTAGCCCTATAACAACGTTGTAACAGAATTAAGAGAGTGGAGTGCATTAGGGAATATTCGTCAAATACTCTGTATCCCAGTAGAATACAAAATTAACATATATGTGGCTTTACAAGTGGTGTCTAGAGTAAGGATATAAATTGTCAATGTTTAATCCAGATTTTAAGGTCCATGTGATCTTATAAAATCTACAGCATTTACTGATTTTACAAAATATTTACACAATGACATACTTATCTGTGCTTCCGAGGTCAAATGTAACCCAAAACAAGAATGACAGAGCTCTGTGCTACTCAGTTTTTATACAGATTTTCACATTGTTTTCAACAGAAAGTTCTGAGCTTGGTTTGTCAGAAAGATAATTTCCTTCACTGGAGAGATATTTTTCTTTCCATTCCAGTTTCAGTATCTTCTTTGCAACGGCCTTGTTTCTAGACTTTTGTTGGCCCTATAAAATCAGATGTCCCTTAGAACTAATCATCTATAAATATAGTTTGTTAAACTATCCTAATGATCCAGCATTTGAGCACATAACTGACATAATGATAATTGAAACTATGTGAGAAACTCTGTGCATGACATTATGAAATGGCCTATTGTCAGTAAACAGACAATGACAAACAACGTAACCCTGGAATGAAATAAGAGGGAAGCACAGATCCTTATGAATTTAAAGGGTAAGTGCAACACAGTGATCTCCCTATTAAAATTTTTAACTGTTCAGGACAAAGTTCCAAAGCAGAATCAGGTTCTAAATAGAGCTATCAATTAATCACAGTAAACTCATGTGATTAACGCAAAAACATTATTCGCAGTTTTAATTGCACTGTTAAACAATAGAATACCAATTGACATTTAATTAAATACTTCTGGATATTTTTCTCCATTTTGAAATATATTGATTTCAGTTACAACATAGAATACAAAGTGTACCGTGATCACTTTATATTATTTTTATTACAAATATTAGCACTGTAAACATGATAAAAGAAATAGTATTTTTCAATTCACCTCACACAATACTGTAGTGCAGTCTCTTTATCGTGAAAGTGCAGCTTACAAATGTAGATTTTTTTTGTTATGTAACTGCACTCAGAAACAAAACAATATAAAACTTCAGAGCCTACTTTAGAGCTTACAAGTCCACTCAGTCCTACTTCTTGTTCAGCCAATTGCTAAGATAAACAAGTTTGTTTACATTTATGGGAGATAATGCTGTCTGCTGCTTATTTACAATATCACCTGGAAGTGAAAACAGGCATTCACATGGCACTTTTGTAGCCAGCACTGCAAGGTATTTATGTGTCAGATATGCTAGACATTCATATGCCCCTTCATGCTTTGTCCACCATTCCAGAGGATATGCTTCCATGCTGATGATGCTCGTTTAAAAAAATGTGTTAATTAAATTTGTGACTGAACTCCCTAGGGGAGAATAGTATGTCTCCTGCTCTGTTTTACCTGCATTCTGCCATATGTTTCATGTTATAGCAGTCTTGGATGATGACCCAGCACATATTGTTTATTTTAAGACCACTTTCACTGCAAATTTGACAAAATGCAAAGAAGATACCAATGTGAGTTTTCTAAAGCTAGCTACAGCACTCAACCTAAGGTTTAAGAATCTGAAGTGCCTTCCAAAATCTGAGAGGGATACGGTGCGAAGCATGCTTTTAGAAATCTTAAAAGAGCAACACTCTGATGTGGAAACTACAGAACCTAAACCACCAAAAGAGAAAGCCAACCTTCTGCTGTTGGCGTCCAACTCAGATGATGAAAGTGAACATGTTTCGGTCTGCACTGCTTTGTATCGTTATCGAGCAGAACCTGTCATCAACATGGACACACGTCCTCTGGAATGGTGATTGAAGCATGAAGAGACATATGAATCTTTAACACATCTGGCACATAAAGATCTTGCGATGCCAGCTACAACAGTGCTCTCACTTTCAGGTGACATTGTGAACAAGAAACGGCCAGCATTATCTCCTGCAAATGTAAACAAACTAGTTTGTCTGAGTGACTGACTGAACAAGGAGGAGGACTGAGCGGACTTGTAAGCTCTAAAGTTGTATACTGTTTTATTTTTGAATTTCATTTTTTGTACATAATTCTACATTTGTAAGTTCAACTTTCGTGATAAAGTACTTGTATGAGGTGAGCTGAAAAATACTATTTCTTTTGTTTTTTATAGCACAAATATTTGTAATAAAAATAAATTGTGACAAAGTTCCTCCTCTACCTTGGTGGGTCCTGCGCTTATTGGCAGTGATTCCCCACAGTTTGAATCAACTCCTCCTGTGTCTGATCAGGAGTTGGGAGGTTTCGGGGGAACCTGGGCCCGCCCTCTACTCTGGGTTCCAGCTCAGAGCCCTGTGGATTGCAGCTGTCTATAGTGACTCTTGTAACAGCTGCATGACAGCTATAACTCCCTGGGCTACTTCCCCATGGCCTAGGTCTGTTAGGGGGCTCGCCCTTGTGGCAAAGAGGGGGATAAAGCATCCATAATACCCCACTACACCTAGGAATGCCCGGACTTGTTTCTTGCGAAGTGGCCGAGGCCAATTTTGGATAGCTTCCAATTTGTTCACTTGAGGTTTTACCAGACCTTTTCCCAGTGTAGCCAAGATATTTGGCCTCCGTAAACCCCACAGTGCACTTGGCAGGGTTTGCTGTAAGGCCAGCTCGCCTAAAAGTATCAAGGACTCTCTCCACCTTCTCTAGGTGGGTTTCCCAGTCTGGGGTATGAATGACCACATCGTCCAAGTAGGCAGCAGCATAACTGTTATGCGGGCGTAATAGCTTGTCCATGAGGTGTTGGAAAGTAGCTGGGGCCCCATGTAGTCCAAAAGGGAGGACAGTATATTGGAAAAGACCCTCTGGTGTAAAGAATGCAGTCTTTTCCTTTGCGTCTTCTGCAAGGGGAATCTGCCAGGACCCCTTTGTCAAGTCTAGGGTAGTCAAGTACTGTGCATTCCCCAGACGGTCCACTAGCTCATCTATGCGAGGTATGGGGTATGCGTCGAACTGAGATACTTCGTTTAGTCACCGAAAGTCGTTGCAAAACCTTGTGGTGCCATCAGGTTTTGGCACTAGCACAATTGGGCTGGACCACTGACTGTGGAATTCTTCGATGATCCGCAACTTCAGCATTTTTTTTACTTCTGCTTTTATTTCCTCCCTTTTGGCCGCTGGCACCCGATAGGGCCTCATTGTTATTCTGGCCCCAGGATTCGTGACAATGTGGTGATATGCCTCAGTTGTTCAACCCGGTTTTGTCAAGAACACATCTTCATTCCGGAAGATCATCTCAGACACCTCATTCTTCTGGTCTGGTGTTAAATCAGGAGACACACTCACCTGTTTGGAAGGCTTGTTTTCCTGGGTTAGATCTTTTCGGATAGTTATGCATGCCTCTTGTGCATGCCAGGGTTTCAGAACGTTGATGTGATAAATCTGTTCTTGTTTTCGGTGTCCTGGCTGCCGCACCTTATAGGTTACTTCCCCCATGGGTTCAACCACCTCATAGGGCCCCTGCATTTGGGCCAGAAACTTGCTTTCTGTGGTGGGTACCAACACCATCACCCGATCCCCTGGTTGGAACTGTCAGACTTTTGCCTGGCGATTGTAATAGGTTCTCTGGGCCTCCTGGGCCTTTTCCAAACGTTCCCGTACAATAGGGGTGACACAGGCTATCCGGTCTCGCATCTGTATTATATGTTCTGTTATATTTCTCCCCTCCTTGAGTTCCTCTTCCCAGATCTCTTTGGCGATATCTAGTATGCCATGGGGGTGGTGTCTGTATAATAACTCAAATGGGGAAAATCCAGTTGAGGCCTGACGTACCTCCCAGATAGCTAACATAAGGTAGGGCAGTAGGGTGTCCCAATCCTTCCCGTCCCGACTTACCACCTTCCTTATCATAGCCTTGAGGGTTCGATTAAACCTTTCTACCAACCCATCACTCTGCGGATGGTACACTGAAGTTCTCAGGGTATGTATATGGAGCAGTGTACAGAGGTCCTTCATTAGCTTTGACACAAATGGGGTTCCTTGGTCTGTTAGTATCTCCTTTGGTAGCCCCACTCGGACAAAGATCCCCACCAGCTCTTTGGCTACCGTTTTAGAGGCTGTGTTCTGCAGGAGGACACCTTCTGGGTAGCAAGTAGCACAGTCCAAAACAACAAGTATATATTGGTGGCCCCGAGCCGTCTTCTCCAGGGGTCCCACTAGGTCCATGGCTATTCGCTCAAAAGGGACCTCTATGATGGGAAGGGGTACTAAAGGTGCCCTCAGTTGGGGACAGAGACTGTGCAGCTGACACTCTGGGTAGGATGCACAGTACCTCCGCACTTCTTCATGTACTCTGGGCCAGAAGAACAGTCGTAGGACTCATGCCAGGGTCTTCTCTATCCCCAAGTGCCCCCCAAAAAGATGACTATGCGCAAGACTTAATACAGCGTTCTGGTGTTTTTGAGGTACTAAGATCTGCTGTACCTTCTGCCCCTGTACTGATGCAACTCAGTATAAGAGATTCTTCTTCATTATGAAGTAATGTGTTCTCCCTTCCACGGGGACCTCATCTATTTCAGTCACCTCCTTTCTAATGTTGTTGTACCTTGGGTCTTCAGCCTGGTCCTGTTCAAAATTTCCTCTTCCGGGGCTAATCTGTCCAAGATCTAGGGGCCCAGTCTCTGTTGCCTCTACTGGTTCAGAAGCGTTCAGAAGTGGGGGTCAGACTCAGGAGCTTCTCCCTCCTGGGTGGCCTCCTTTTCAGCTGCTCGGGTCCACCTACCTACGAGAGCGACCCTCTGGCTTTGGGCCAGTATTCGGGTTCCCAAGGCCTTAGCTGCCCTCCTTTCCCTTTTCGACTTTCTACCCTGTCCGGGAAGGGAAAATAAATCTGGGGATATTTCAGAGAAGACTGGGGCTTAACAGTCTACTGTGGATTCCTCACTAACTTCAGGGTTCCCCTCTGTCTCCAATCCTCCTACTGGGAGTAAGTCTCCAAACCCTGGGAAGTCCATCCCTATGAGCACCGGGTATGGGAGTTTAGGGACTACACCTGCTGCTACCTCAGTAGTGTTCCCCTGAATCTCAATTTTTACTGGGATGGTGGGGTAATAACCAACTGTCCCATGGATGCATGTTATCCCTGTATGCTTAGCCCGCAGCAGCTGACTACACTTCATAAGCTTCCCCGAGACAAGCGTGATAGCACTCCCCGAATCAACCAGTGCTGTGGTCTCTACTCCAGTTAGCTTTACTGGTCTGGTGTACATATGTGGGGTTAGTGAGACCCCCACAAGGTGGATTAGGGAGCATGGGTCTGCCCAGTTCCCCAGGTTACACTGCATCAGCTCCTCAGCATTGGGACACTGTGTAGCTATATGTCCCCACTCCCCGCAGGCATAACATCTGTATGGGGCCTTAGGCATTCCCCAGTCTCTTGGTTTGGGCAGTTCAACATCACGATCCTCTTCTCTCTCAGTGCTCTGACTCTTTGTGGCTTCTGGTGAGCCTTCAGCCCCCCTCTTTTTCCACCTGGACTCTCCTGGGGGCCCAGTCACTTGAGCTCTAGGGCTTAGTGCTGCTAGTCTAACCCGGGGTGCCTCTTCCTTAACTGGTCGTGTCAGCTCCCTCGCTGTCCTTCGTCTTTCTACCAGTGCAACAACCTCATCATAGGTGGAGGGTTCGTTTTGGCTTACCCAGGCACGAAGGTCTGGCGGTAGTCCCCTCATGTATCAGTAGATGACCAGAACCTCTAGTATCTCTTCTGGATTCTGGGACTCCGTTCGCAACCACTTTCGTGCGAGATGGATGAGGTTATACAATTGGGACCGCAGGGTTTTATTTTCCTAGTACCTCCACTCATGATACCACTGGGCCCGCACTGCAGTTGTTACCCCAGATCTGGCCAGGATCTCTGCTTTCAGCTGGGGGTAGTCTGCTGCAGCCTCTTCAGGCAGATCACAGTAAGCCTTCTGGGCCTCCCCACACAGGAATGGAGCAAGGATGCCAGACCACTGTTCTCAAGGCCAGGCCTCCCATAGGGCTGTCCTCTCAAAGGCCAGAAGGTATGCCTCTACATCATCCTCCCGTGTCATTTTCTGCAGCCAATGGCTGGCCCGTATGATCTGCGTCCTATCATGGCCACAGTTCAGCTCTGTAAGGGTCTTTACCTGGTTTACCAGTTCTCACAACATAGCTCGGTCTTGAGAAGCCTGGTCCATCAGCAGGTGATTAGTCTCTTGCTGCAGCCACACTGCCTTCTGTTGGACAGCTGCCTGGACACGGGTAGCCTCTTACTGGGCTGCTGTAGCTTGTATCAATGCCCGTACTAAGTCATCCATTGTGGTGGAAAAAAAAAACCTTTACCTTTTTTTTTTATATATATATAAAATCACCCTTCTTCTGCCGCGCTGTGCACACTAGATCCCACTCCCGACACCAGTTGTGATAAAGTTCCTCCTCTACCTTAGTGGGTCCTGCGCTTATTGGCAGATTTGCTCACCTCAGTGATCTTCCCCACAGTCTGAATCAACTCCTCCTGTGTCTGATCAGGAGTTGGGAGGTTTGGGGAAAACCCGGGCCCACCCTCTACTCCGGGTTCCAGCCCAGGGCCCTGTGGATTGCAGCTGTCTATAGTGCCTCTTGTAATAGCTGCATGACAGCTATAACTCCCTGGGCTACCTCCCCCGTGGCCTCCTCCAAACACCTCTTTATCCTCACCACAGGACCTTCCTGTGGTGTCTGATAACGCTTGTACTCCGTAGTCCTCCAGCAGCACACCCTCTCACTTTCAGTTCCTTGTGTCTCTCGCTCCCAGCTCCTCATATGCACTTCCTCTCCTCTAGGTCCTCCCTCCCTGACTGGAGTGAGCTCCTTTTTTAACCCAGGTGCCCTGATTAGCCTGCCTTGATTGGCTGCAGGTGTTCTAATCAGCCTGTCTGCCTTAATTGTTTCTAGCAGGTTCCTGATTACTCTAGTGCAGACCCTGCTCTGGTCACTCAGGGAACAGAAAACTACTCACCCAGTGACCAGTATATATGCCCTCTATCAGACTCCTGTATCCCACTGGCCTGGATCTGTCACAAAATATAAAGTGAGCTGTAGTTTATAGTTTGTGTTCTGTGTTGTAATTGAAATCAATATACTTGAAAATGTAGAAAACATCCAAAATATTTAAATAAATGGTATTCTATTATTGTTTAACAGTGCGATTAATTGTGCAATTAATCATGATTAATTTTTTAATCACTTGACAGCCCTAGTTGTAAGCAGTGTCTGCAAAAAATGTACATATACAAGTAAATATGCATGTCCAACTTCTGCTTTTCCATCTAAGTCAGCTAATTGCACATGAAAATGAACATTTGTGCGCATGCATTTTTGAAGGTTCAACTTTGAACCCAGGTTTTGAAAGTGCCTCTCCTTATTTTAAAAATTGCAGCTTGGAAAAAACCCTCAACTCTTCCACATGAATGATCACAGTATCACAATGCTAAGGAATTTGCCATAAGGTTCTACATGTGGGCAACTTGAACAGATGAGTCGATTCTCTCTTTCTCTTTCTATATATCCTATTGATGTCAATGAGAGAGCCATGCAGAATGAGAAAAGGAGCACACAACTTCCTGGACAATTATAATGCATTTATACATTCTTTATCCCCTTTTGGAGACATGTGCATACATGGCAAGCTCCCTGAGGTGTGCTTTAAATTTCCAATCAGAGTCTCAACATGATGAGATTGCAAAGAATTGTGCCATGCTACTCTTTCATTTTGATTTTGCGAAAACTCAAGCTCCATAAAGCTAGCATGGAATAAGAATAGAGTCTTACAAAAGGAAACTAAACTGTTTCTCATAGTATTACACCATTCAAAACAACAACAACAACAAAAACTCAGCAGGTCAAGTACAAACTTCTTTTCTATAACTCTTTTCTTTACAACAGTGCAATTTTTAAAATATTTCTCATTACTAAAATGTGTGTGAATTTTAAAAGAAAACTTCCAGTCAGTGGTTGAATTATAAGGGCATGTCTACACTTACCTCCGGAGTGATCGATCCAGCAGGGGTCGATTTATCACATCTAGTGAAGACGCGATAAATCACCCGCCGAGCACTCTCCCGTCGACTCCGGTACACCACTGGAGTGAGAGGCGCAGGTGAAGTCAAGGGGGGAGCCTCAGCAGTTGACTTGCCGCAGTGAAGACACAGCAGTAAGTAGCTCTAAGTACGTCAACTTCAGCTACGTTATTCACGTAGCTGCAGTTGCGTAACTTAAATTGACCCCTTCCCTCCTCCTAGTGTAGACCAGGCCTAAGATTCAAAGAAATCCTACGCTTTTAAATCTTTTTGCCTTCCTGACTTTTGGAAGAAGGAGAACAAATTTAAAACTGAATTTATGAAGCTAACATTTAACAACTCCCAATGGCAGAGTACAAGATATAAAGGGCATTCAGTAGAGTCTTTCATGCCTTTGATCACCCTTACATTAGATCTACCAATGTTGAAAGATAACTTTATAGAAAATGCCCACCATGGTGAAAAGCCTAAAGTGACTTGATTGTTTCCTTAGTGTTTTTACATCAAACATTTTAGTGCAGGTATTGTAGTCAGCAGTGCTTGTAACTTCTTGGCAGAACCTTTGAATTGGAAGACTACAGTCCCTTAATAGATAGTTCCTAAAGGTAGCTCCTTGTCAGAGGAATCTGGTTTAAGATCACCTGGTGATTCTACAGGGTTTCCATTGTCTATGCAGTCTGGAAAGCTTCTCCTTCCAGCTTTGTGGGGGTCGAACACTCTACTGAGGGACACATCTCCACAGTACAGGTTATTTGGCCATTCTGAAAGGTAATGTTGAAGTATTAGCACCTTTTTTCCCAATGGAAAATAAACAGGACAGCACAGTTTCAATATTTTTTACAATTTTCCACTGCTTCATATAAAATACAGTAGCTGAAAGAATGCAGATGGTCTCTGTCATGCAGAATTGTATAAAATTAGATGATGTACTTATGCACACAAATAAGTGATCATTTTCCTAGTTGTAAGACCAATTTGACAGGTTTCGGAGGTTAATTAGAATGCTCACAGCCAAAAAATTGTTCAGCAGTTCTAACTCATATCAAAGTTGTCTAATCAGATGCCTTTTTTTTTTAAATGGCTTGCACTACACAAAGGTTCAATTTTCACACAATTTTCAATTTACATTCAGATTCATTATAAAACACTTTTATATATAAGTTCACTGAAAGTCACTATATGTATGTTCCACTCTACTATTTTTTAATGTTAGCTTATGCTAATAACCACAATATTTTTTCATTGTCTGTTATATTTGACAATTGAGTCTGCTACAAGGTATAAAATAATTGTAATATGGTAAAAGGCTAAGCTTTATAAAAGAGTCATAGCGTAACATTGCTGAATAACTGTCATAGGGCAGTCACCTCCCAGGTGCCCTTTGTGGTGGCCCTACAAGCAGTTCCTTGCCTCAATGTCCCTCTTCCAGAGTGACAGTTGTTCAATCGCCTGCCTGCTTTCCGCATCACACGTGATGGGTAAACCTGCCTGGAGCATCTCGCACTGGAAAGAGCAGGAATCCTCATAGCCCGTCTTCTGGGATTTCATCCATTCACCCCTCACTCCTTCTGGGCCCACCTTTCCAGCATTAAGACATTAGCAGGTAAGCCCCTCTGCTGCTCCCTGCCGTCAGCTCCCAGCTTTGACTCTCTGGCTTGGGCAAGTCAGCTGGCAAATCCCTCTTCTGCCCTCCCTCAGGAACCACTTACAGTCTCCTGGCTCTGGCAGCACTCACCTGGTGAACTCTCACTCCCAGGCAGCTCTTACCTGACCTTTTCCTGACTGACTCAGATAGCTCTGACTCCCCAGGTGTCTCTCCCACTTTCTTCATTTTGGACTCTAGGTTCTGGACTCTCCCTTGCCTTTGGGCTGTCTCATTCATACCTCCCAGGGCAGCCCTACCCACCTCATTACAGCCAATCTAGAGCACACCTGGACTAGATCAGGACTGGTCTCAATTTCCTTTAAGACGCCAGCCACCTTGTTACAGTAAAAAAGCATTTGTTTATATGGGTTATATTTAAGTCAATATTAGATTTTGGGCCAGATATTCAAAGGTACTTGGTGCCTAAAGATGCAGATAGTTGCCTAGTGGGATTTTCAAAAACATCTAAGCAGGTGAATCACCTAACTCTGATGATATCTAACTCCATTAGATAAAGTCCAGGAAAAAATGATGCCCCCAATCCCGCAGATTTATCAATTTTATGCAGTAGTCCCATTGAGATGAAGTAGTCCCATTTGCTCCTGTGTATTGTCAAAGTTAGAATCAGGACTCACAATTTGTCAGACCACTCTGTTTTATTAGCGCAGCGCTCCGCCAATAACACCCAGATAATGTGAGTGGCCATGCAAGACCCAAACAGTCTAATTTATATAGATATAAGAGCGGGAATTAGACAAAGGGACAAAGAAAGCAAAACAGTAAAATTCACCTGGGGCACAGCATGCATATCCTACTTCCTTACTAACTCTTATCGATCTAAGGCTAATACTTCACCAATTGCCCTTAAACAGTGCAATTGCTCTATGTTAATGTCTGTATTCCTGACACCTGGATTGCAGCATTCCAACAGTTTTGCTTAAAGGTACAGACAGCATTTCTTTAATCCTTTCTATTTTCACAATATAATTCATTCTACTTTCACAATCCCTCCTTTTGGTCAAGCGCACGCCATGACCAACAATTACTGGGTTCCACAAATTAACCGTTCCTTATCTCTTTGTTCATCAGTGATATTCAAAATCATCATATTAGCACTCTGTTTTGGGGTAGTCACCTGGGTGACACAATTCTGGATACAACAGGAGATTAACTGAAAGCATACAAAATCACAAAGATTCCAAACAGGATAGTTAGGGCTCCCTGAAACAACCAGTTTCCTATGCCAGAGAAATTGAACAGGTTACTTAGCCACTTCCATAAAGAACTCGGCTCTTCATGGGGAAGATATGCGATTTGTTCTAAGTGGCTAGCGCGATCTATTACCTCATTGGTATTGTCAGGTATAAACACACAACATTCTTTTCCAATGAGAGCACAGGTCCCTCCTTTGGCTGCCAGCACTATGTCCAATGCCTGACGGTTCTGGAGGGCCACCTGTTGGATCGCCCCTGTTTCTTTGGCCAGGGTTTTTAAACTTTCTCCGGTTTCATTTGCCATTATTTCAACTACTGCTTGTAACCTCAGAAGCTTTTTTGCCTGGTGTATTACTCCCCCAAGTGGGATAAAGGAACTGCCAGTAGCCTCTGCCCAGGTGTCATTACTGTTCCATATTGTGTTAAACGGACAAGGTCCTCCAGTGAGGTCTGGGGGATTGAATGGGTAGCCAGGACAGGAACACCAGTTTGAGAGTGGGCTGGGATGTGGCTGCAGACCCAGCATTTAGAAATATTAAGGGTCTGAGCTATCCACACTTGCTGCTGGATAAATGAATTGTCATTGTGGACTCCCCAGACCTTAAGACACCAACAGCCGAGGAACAGGCACCACCAGAGGTGCATGTTGGAGGCAGGGCCCTTCTGTGTGTAAGTCTTTTGCAGGATTAAGGCCTATGAACTGGAATCATTAGATACAAAAAATTGAATACACAAAATTTAAGTGCTGAAGTTTTGCATATAAGTTTGGAGTGAAATTAAACCCTTTGCAGGGTGGCCCATGTTGTACATAGGCACTATGAATCCCACTTAAGTCTTATTCAGAGGAACATGCAAAAATACCTGTGTACATCTTCAGCGTTATCTTGAAGGAGTAAGTGACTCTTAAATGGGCATAAGGCCTACATTCCATTGTAGATCTGAGCACATGGAAGCATTATGTGCATATCAATGGCACAGCTAAAGTGTGTGAAGTCAAGAAAGATTATGCAGTGGAATTCAGCATTTCTCTGAGGGTGGCAGAAGTGACCTTATCCGTGGACAGGAAATTGATGGTGGGCTGTTGCTGAACCATACATCAAAGATCTACCAATTGGTGGGAACCATTTTGTGTAGCCAAAACTCACCTGTTTTTCAGTTGGAAGAACGATGAGACTTGAATTTGCTTCAGAATGATATGGAACAGTTTGTGTTAAATAAACTAACCTATACATCAAGGAAGCAACCAAGCTGTTGGTGCGCCTATTTGTGAAAAAGTGAATTTAACCCTCACAAAAAGAGAGAACCCAATTAGCGCTGCCTCACACCTTCTGTAAGTCATTTCCACTTATTCAGTATCAGAATTAAGTTAGTGCAAAATGGTATCACCAATATCAGATATCTTCTCTGGTATGCACATTTTGCATTTAAGACGAGGTGCAAATTAGACTCAATCTGAAATATTTTGTCCTTTTGTTTAGCTGTGGTTATGGCAAATGTTCACTGAATTTCTCCAGAAGATTTATGTTCCCTATTATCACTAAGCCATAGAGAGTTGTGAGGCACACTTTCCTTAATTCATCATAGCAGGATGCTTCAGCTGGCATACCACCAAAGGAAAAAGAGAATTTAATAGCAGAGAAAACGTTCAGCAACACATACCTTACAGCTACAGCTAATGCAGTCTTCTTTCATCCAGTGTTCATTTTCCTTCCGCTGAATCCCATCATCATCCATGCAACCTTCCTGCCTCAGGCGAGCCTCCAGCTTGTTTATCTGTAAAAGGAGAGGGGAGAGGTGGGATAGGAAAAGGTGGAAACTAAGGTGAATGAATCATTATTCTTGATAACGACATATATTAAAGCTTCAAAAACCTTCAGGCATTTATTCATTTTCTTACCACCAAGCTTTCATCTTGGCTTAATCAGCATTTCTATTTTTGCATAGAACACATTTGCAGTCCAGAAACTACTTGATGATTAAAATATTTTATTTTCCACTTGTATTGTAGCTGATGCCCTTTGTTCAGCCCTCACAGCTCTGACACTCCCCAGGAACCTATACCATGATGTAATTTGGCTCAGTGATCAATACATGATGAACTTCCAGCAAAGAAGCTGTATAGCACAATAAGCCTTCTACTTTCTGGAAACTTGAAGGGGTGAGTGGGACCCTGCCTGAGGTCACAAAAGAAATGTATCATGGTCTAGTCCTAGTTCATGACAGACACTGGTTTGCATCACAAAGCCATGAAAATTTAGCATGAATGGCAGTCACTGTTCCTTTAAAAAAAGGCCTACCATTGGAATAACAAGGATGCTGATGGGTTTTGGAGGCAGCTTGCACAGAATCTCTCTCCACTGTGCTTAAATGTCCAAGCAGTGTTATTAGGTCACGCTTGCAGAAATGCCAGTTCAACAGAACATTTAAAGAAAAGCCATTAAAAATTACACTGCAGCCCCTTCATTAAGTGGTAAGGTAACAGTAGCTAACTTAAGACAGTTTGTGTAATTTGGAAGGGAAAAACCAAGTCTTCAGAAAAAAAAAACATTAAAAAATGAGGCAAAATGATGAATGAAAGTGCAGTTTTACTGCCAAGGCACAGGTCTATTCTCCTCACATTCTGAATGTTTCGCTCCTATTAATTTTAATGACTCACTGCTACAATCTAACACAGAAAGGAGAAGTCATGCTAAATGCTCTCTGTACATATTTTTCAAACTAATTAGTGAAAAATTATATATTTTCCATTTACTGTAAAGCCCTGATTCTGTGGTGGATGCACGATAGCCAATCCCATTACAGTGTCAGATCATGGTTACAATTCCTAACTTAACCATGCCCAAATGGTCCAAGGGAACTAGTTCTCTTATAAATGAATGACTTTCAGGTCAGCTCTCTGGCTACCCCTCTATAGGATATTGTCCTGAATCAACTGTCTGAAAGCCTCCTAACCTTTAAAACAGACTATCTGAAGAAAACCCCAACTAGATTGAGCTACATTTGTAATAGGACCCAGCTAGGACCCAGACAGTAAGTGTGAAAAATAGGGACAGGGGGTCAGGAGGTAATAGAAGCCTATATAAGAGACCCCAAAATCGAGCCTGTTCCTATAAAATCAGGACATCTGGTCACCCTAGACCCAGCAGTGCATACTGCAGTATTGGCATGCACTTATTTCAGAAATTTCAGCTGTTCTTTAGTGGAATATTGCCTGAGGGAGGACGAGGTACAAAATGAGGTGTAGGATATCCCAAGGCAATCTAGTTACAGAAGGGACCCTCTGTTTGTGTAGCTGACCCTGCCTGTATATAAAGGCATGGAGAAGCCAGTTGCCTTCATGGCACTGTCTCATCACTTCCTTCCTGGACATGGCTGAGGGAGTCTCTCAGGGTACGTCCAGACTACCCGCCGTATCGGCGGGTTAAAATCGATTGCTCGGGGATCGATATATCGCGTCTAATCTAGACGCGATATATCGATCCCCGAGCGAGCTTATATCGATTCCGGAACTCCATCAACCCCAACGGAGTTCCAGAAACAACACGGAGAGCTGCGAACATCGATCCCGCGCCGTCTGGACGGGTGAATAATCTGATCTTAGATATTCAACTTCAGCTACGTTATTCACGTAGCTGAAGTTGCGTATCTAAGATCGATTTCCCCCCCTAGTGTGGACCAGCCCTCAGTGATTGGAATCTTAATGTGGGCAGAAGACAAGAACAGGCAGGAGAAACCCCATCAAAAGGCAGATATGGCCACAGGAAGTACCTACGGGCTGGTCTACACTACAGGGGAAAATCAATCTTAGATACGCAACTTCAGCTACGTGAATAATGTAGCTGAAGTCGAAGTATCTAAGATCGAATTACTCACCGTCCTCACGGCGCGGGATCGACGTCTGCGGCTCCCACTGTTGATTCCGCAACTCCATTCGGGTTGGTGGAGTTCTGGAATCGATATAAGCGCGTTCGGGGATCGATATATCGTGTATAGATGAGACGCGATATATCAATCCCCGAGCAATCGATTGCTACCCTCCAATATGGTGGGTAGTGAAGACGTACCCTACAATGAGGCTCAGTTGGACAGGAAAGGGAGTGTCTGTTGGTTCCAGAGATTGCACAGAGGCAATTACAGACCTGATGGGATCTGTAGACTTGATTGTGTGTGTGTGTGTGGGGGGGAATTACACTGCATCCCCTTCATTAAATGAGCTAGGAATAACTTTATGGAGGAACCTATGTCTCAACGTTTTCCTTCAACTCATACACATTTTCCTTGAGAGTGAGTGATGTAGGTCTTGGGGATTTGATCCTATAACATTAAAATATAATACAGTTTAGTTAAAGTTAGTAAGTAGCAGTAAACAAATCACTGGGAGGCAAGTCAGTGGCTTTCAACTTTGAGCTTACACAATTCCAGTTCCAGTCAAACACAGGGAATGTGGACGTAGGAGGAAATATAATTCCTACCTGTGGAGAATTATTCTTCACTTTTGATTAATAAGAACCCACGCTAAGCTTTGAGCATATGCCCCATCCATTATTTTACATAATATGAAAATGTACTGTACCCAAGCCTTGCTTCAAGTACATTGTTTTATATAAATAACTTCTACTTTGAAGATCAAGTGTTTCTAAATTAATAATAAAAATAGCAGCAACCAAGTGTTGTCAGGCCTTTTGCACCCATTAGCTGTTCATACTTAAAAAAGGGAACGTCAGTACGTTTGCCTTGAAATCTGCTCATTTTGTTGATAGAAGTACTAACTTGACAGCAGACTATGCTTTGGAGAATAAATTTATCTTTGAAACCCCAAGTCACACTTAAGTGTTTTTCTAAATGGAAAGTTGAAGTTTGAAAAAGAATGAAAATGCATAAATTAATTCACAGGTTATACAGTATCAAACTTTTTTTTAAATGATTTTTATTGAGGACCTCTGACTTTTTACAATTGAATGTATCTGTCCATCCTGCTGTAACTCCTTACAAAATTCCTCTCGACACCATCCCAACACTATGGCAATTGACTCGAGCAATGTGAACAATAAAAACTTAACACAGCAGTAACACACATGTACTGCGTGTGCATCATGAGATACTGGAAGACTATTTTTTTAGCTTCTTAGTGCTCCAGGTAGGGTCCAACTCTTCTGTGGTTGTACACTTCCAGCACAGTAACACCCCAATCATGATTAGGGCCTTTGGGTGATGATAATACAGAAATGAATAGATTGATATATTCTAAATCCAAAAGGGACCGTTGTGATCATCTTCTCTGATCTCCTGACTACCGTGAATTAATTCCTGTTTGAACTAGAGAATCTCTTTACAAAAATATATTACCCTCACTGTTAATAATGTATGCCTTATTTCTAGTTAGAGTTTATCTAACTTCACCTTTATACTAATTTCAGTCAAACATATGACAACTTCTTTTTATTTACATGAGAAACGTGGTTTTATTTAGATGTAGCAAGGTTTCACAAATATGATCCAATTGTTTGTGCAGTTGCTGTGAAACTACTGCATATCACTTTTACCATGACATTCAGAAAAAGAGGGGTTGTTATCAGAGTGCAAGATTAGGAAATAGATTTGCATCCCATAATTACTTCAGTAATAACTAAGTTTGTGGTTTTTGAGCAAAAGAAGTTTGATCTACCTGGATGATCCTCCAATGAATTAGAACTGTCATTTGAGAGAACAACATTTCTTAAAGAAAAAGCAAAAAACCCATGGAAATATAACTTCAGCTATTGAGCTGAATCTCCCACACTAGTGATTTTAATTACAGCAAAAATCAGAACTCTGCAGTCCACCGCTTAGATCCAAAACTGCAACGCATAGTTTATGAGAAATCTATTGTAACAGTTTTATCCTTATATAAAATGAAACTCTTTTCATGTTTTAAAAGGTGCTAAATGGATTTAGTAATGTTTTGATAAATTTCAAACATATTTCTGCATCACTGCAATTATCAAAATATTGAGCTGTTAAATCAATGTCTGCCAGCTGCATGTTGTATGTGCAAAAGGGTGGAAAATCTGTCTGAGTACTCTGTAGGACAATGGAAGACCAAGAAATAAACAGAAAGAATTATCTATTGATATTATGCTTTGTCCTATTGTTAAATTTTATTATATTTTTGAAATGTATTTCATTTATGATAACAAATATTGAGAAGCTGATTTTTGCTGTTTGTTAATTACAACAAATTGAAATAAAAATATGTCCTTTATATCAATCAAGAGGTTAATTTCATACATTGTATGACCCAGCTCTTCAGTAGCTGCATTCTTCAGGGGTAAAATCCTCTCACATATTGAGAGAGGTCAGGAACAGACAATAGGACATCTTTTGCTGCGCTCATGTACAGATGGTTGCGAAGAAGAGAGGTCAGAGCTGTAATGTTTTCTCTCTAGGTAATTATACACATCCATCATAATAGGATCAGAGCTCTCTCTTGCAGCATATGCACACAAGAGGTTTTGTGGGTGGGCGTGAGCAATGACAGGGGCATGATCAGTGAGTAAACCTCTTGCACAGATCCAATGGCAAACAAACCATGTGGAGGGATGGGGGCTGTAAGCCAACTGGAGAAGCAATTGCAGCCTGTCCTCATAGGTGTTTGTGCCTCTGAGCTTGGAAGATTTCATCCCTCTAGCTCCCATATAGTATGTCTGAGCCAAACCTGTTTATTTGGCCTTTACAGCAGGGACCAAGGTTTCCCTTAGAATTAGTTCACTATCAACAGTCATCATATGGTAATGCAATTTGTACCTATGTTTGACACTAAATACTCTTTTTGAATGAGCATGTGTATTTGTGTAACACCGACAGACCGTGGTCATCAATGGGTGGGATCAAACCTAGGGCCTCAGACCCTTAATGCTTCAGGCACATGGCTGTTAGCTAAGGCTGTAGCAGACTCATTAATCTCTAAGTGGTGATACTAGAGGGGACAGAACACTATACTCAGAAGGAGTGTGGGTTACATTTGCTCCCAGATGGATATGTACATATCCAGTTTACATTAAGGCTCTAGCTATATAATACATGCATATTTCCACTCAAGGCATGAAAACAGCATTTTCTCTCTTTGTGGCAAAAGAATGGTCTTTTGCCATTTTCTACAGTGTGCATCTGAATTCTTTCTACTTAAATATCATGTTCTAAATTTCATTGAACCCTCTCATCTAGCTGATTCTGAACCACATCACCCTGTTATTCTTTTCTACATCATATTTCTTATTGCAACACTGTTGTCTTAGCCCTTGAGAGGATGCCCTACTGAGAAAACAAACGTTGCATAAAAAGGAAAAGCTGGAAAAGAAGAGGCAAATGAGAAGATGACGTTCTCATATGAACACTCTCAATCAATTTAAACTGTAATCCCCCCTCATCTGTTTCTGTTTGCTGAAGATGGCATTAAAATATGTATCAATGTGTTTCTTTCATGATGAAATACTATTTAATTTTCTCCTTTCCTTCAACAGAGGTTTATCCATTATCTAACATATTCCTGTTCAAAATAAATAAGGTCTTTCTACAAAAGGAAAACAAATTTGCAAATCTGTCTATGTCATATTTCAAATAACTGTAAAACCCCTGGAGATAGGAATCTCCATATATTTGCAGTTAACTTAATATTTGAGTTTCAGTTGTTTCAAAATCTATAAAAACGTGTAAGAAAGGCTGGTGGAATACCACCGCCCACAGGTCTGAACAAAAGATCCCCATATATAGTACAGTGAAAAAGCCACCTCTCATGGGACATGTTTTATTAACAGAAAATTAATTCTGGCCTTCCCCCAGGTTTGAATGCTCACAGGGCTCAAATTCAGCAAGGTTTCCTATTAAACCTTAAGCTCAGGCCTACATTTTTAAGGATGCAGTTGTCCCACTGAGACGACTTATGTGTTCAAAGTTAGGCATGTACTGAACTGGGGGCAGGGCTCCTTCCCTTCCCTCAGGAGCTACCTATCTGTCCCAGAAACTTCCTTTGCAGGGGGATGCTTCCATCTCTCTTGTAGTCAGGGTGCAGTAAGGAGCCACACTTAACCCAAAGAATCAGCAATAATAAACATGCAGCTAGTTGGAAAATGTACTTGTGAACACGTTTCCTAAATCTTGAATGTGGCCATGTTCATACCCTTTGCTTTGTCAAATTGCCCTTCCTTTGGCAAAAATGAACAGAAGATGGTGATGAGAGAGGAAATTACCTCACTTTCTTCCTTTGGTTGGGGAAGCAGGCTCCTCAGTGGAATGACTCATGGAGCCCCTCCTCAACCTGCAGACATTCTGCAACTGTCTGTGGGACTCCTGGGGAGAATGATGTGCGATTCTCCCTGGCTATATTTCCAAACAATGTGGAGCTACTCCCCTAGCCCCTCCCCTTCCACAGATTACAGCCCGGCAGAGTGCCCTCCACAGGGTCCTTGGACGGAGGGAGAGAGAGAGGTTGGGACTACATGGCAAAGGTGGTCACCTCCCACTACCACACACGAGAAGTGAGATCGAGTCATGGAGAGGTCTAAGCAATGGCCTACCCCGGAAAGGAATCAAGTGTCATTTCCCCACCTTACAATAACATTACTAAGAGGTTGCCCAAAGCCACGGTACCGACTAGAACCCAGGTCTCTAACTATCAGATGGCAGATCCAAATCTTATACATTCAGCCACAGTGACTCTCAGAATACAAACTCAATATGCTTGGCTGTCATGTACTCTCTGCTTTAATCAGTGTACATCATATTCCCAAAGGTAGGAATAAACTCCATGATTCGTGAGCTCCAACATTCTACTGCAATCTAGCAAATAGTTGTGTAACCCACTGGCAAAGTCTGTGATTACCACACAACATAGTGGCTGGCTTTCATAAAGGATACCACTTAGTCTGTTAGCGCAGGTACTACAGGTCTGTACTGGGGATCTGAAGGGCCACGGTTCAAACTATGTTGATGAGCTATGATACTTATGATTGTGCATGATGGAATCTGTTTTTCCCATTTTCTTAAAAAAAAGGCAACTCTGTTACTGAGTGAGGTTATAATGGAGAGGCAGCATCTTCTCCAAAGTGAAAACTGATTTAAATTTCCTCCTTGTATTGTAGAAAGATAAAAAAGAAAGCCCTTGTTCTTCAGATATTTGGCACTTTGCTAGCATTAGTTCTGATCATATTGGAGTAAGCAGTATAAAGAATTAAAAGTCTCCAACACTGTTCCTTTTCAAAGTTTCTGAAGTGTCTAATATGTTTCTTTATATCTTTTTATCAGAATCATATTCTATCACATCATTCTAAACATAGGTACTGGCTAACTGCTGGTAGCTTCACCGTTGTTTTTAAATCTAAGTACAAATCTTAAATGTCATGGCAATCAATGCTATACAGATGCAGAGAGATTAGATTGGATATTGACAGTGACTTTGTAACAAAGGAAGGAATGGTAAAACAAGTTGCCATTATTTGAAAAGTAGACATGATTCTCCACCATTGAAGTTGACGGAGAAAAGGAAAAGCTGATGGAAATATACCCTACATCACCACCAACAAATTTCCTGATCTAAAGTGCATTGAAATCAATTAAAAGACTTCCACTGACTTCAGTGATCAGGCCCTCAATGGCTAAAATATAGATTTTGGAGAGAAAGATTGTTTTTTCACCTGTAGACCTACTACCAAACACTGATACAGTGCTATCATAGAATCATAGAAATGTGGGGCTAGAAGGGACATTGAGTAATCATTAAGTCCAGCTCCCTGCACTGTGGGAGGACAAAGTAAACCTAATTGATTGGTATTTGTCCAACTTGTTTTTAAAAGCTTCCAATGATGGGAACTCCACGAACCTCCCTTGGAATCCTATTCCAGAGCTTAACTATCCTTACAGATACAAAATTTTTCCTAATATCTAACTTAAATCTCCCTTCTTGCAGATTAAGCCCATTCTATATCCTTTTGGCCTCTTTTTGAAAGTAATTGTAAAGAAGATGTCATAAATAACCTGTGCAATGACAGCCAGATTTGGAGGCTGGCTGAAAACTGTTGTGTATTTGGTTGTCATGGTAATAGAATCTTGTGCTGCTATGTATCAGAGGGGTAGCCCTGTTAGTCTGGATCTGTAAAAGCAGCAAAGAATCCTGTGGCACCTTATAGACTAACAGATGTTTTGGAGCATGAGCTTTCGTGGGTGAATACCCACTTCGTCAGATGCATGTCATTTCGTATTCACCCATGAAAGCTCATGCTCCAAAACGTCTGTTAGTCTATAAGATGCCACAGGATTCTTTGCTGCTTGTATTGCTATGGCAACTGAGTCAGATTATTAGGGGATAGCCCAGCCTATTTCGCTGGCCATTGGTTAGTTCTGTGGTAGCAATAAATGGCTGCTCCAAGGTTTACAGCTCTGTGTCTCCAGTGATTTCTTCCTAAAGTTGCTGCACCCAAGAATATAACAACGTGATGACGAGCGTGGGATCTCTGTGCTGCCCCAGCAACAGAAGGAAGTAGAAGTTAAGGTACAAACAAACAAACCTTGTTTGCTGCTGGAAGGGGATGAGAACTGGCTTGTTTGCATTGACTGTGAAACTGAAACTAAAACCATGGCTACACTTACAGGGCCACTGGAACCTTTTGAGGAGACTATAGTGCAATGGCCTGTATATACTGAGCGTTTTGAGCTTTTTGTTATTGCAAATGACATTACAGAAGCAAAGAAGGTGCCAATATTCTTAAGTGTAAGGGCTAAGACCTACTCCCTGCTACACAGCGTACTACACCCTGTTAAGCCAGAGACCAAATCTTACAGTGACATTGTGAAAATCCTGGGGTCCCATTTTAATCCCAAACCACGGGTAATTGCTGAAAGATACAGGTTCCACAGAAGAGACCAGAAAGGAGATGAAACATTTGTACAATTTGTAGCAACTTTGAGAAAGCTGGCAGAACATTGAATTTAAGGAGGTATTAAATGAGGCCGTACGTGACAGGTTAGTGTGGGGCCTGCACAGTGAAGCTATACGGAAGCGCCTATTGACAGAGGCTCAGCTTACCTTACAGAAGGCCATTGATACTGCTGTCTCCATGGAACTGGCTACAAAGAAGGTACAATCCATCAATGCATCCCCTAGGGTGCATAAGGTGTCACAAGAACCTACCCACAAAACTGTGGGGAGTCAGGAATGTTACCGCTATGGTAAGCCAGGTCACCATGCATCAGAATGCTGGTGTAAAGACCTAGTGTGTCGATACTGTGGCAAAAAGGGACACATTGAGTGTGCATGTAAACAAAAGAAAAAAAGGCCTGTGGTCTGACCGACCAAAAAGGGAAATCTGCATACCCTAGAGCAGACCCAGGATGACCAAGGAGATACCTCCTCACAAGAAGAAGAGCCACTCCACGTTTTGTCTTTGGCAGTGGGCTCACATGAATATTGGGTAACCCCTTTGTTGGACAGCAAACCTATACACATGGAACTGGACACCGGTGCAGCCGTCTCACTGATCTCAGACACTGTGTATAAAGAACAGCTACAGCATCTTCCACTTAAAGCAACAAAAACAGTGCTGAAGACATATACGGGAGAAGCTGTGCTCATGTTGGGCACTACTGATGTTAAGGTGGAGCTCAATGGACAGGCTGCTAAATTGCCACTATTTGTGGTGAGAGATAATTACCCAGCCTTAATGGGTAGGTCTTGGCTTAGGAAGATCCAGCTGAATTGGGCAGAAGTGCACCGAGTGACTAAAGAAGAAACTGGTCTGACCACTATACCAACGAAACATTCTGTTGTTTTTGGAGAGGATCTGGGAAGTATGAAGGGAATCACTGTGACATTTAACATTAAACTTGACAGTCAACCAAAATATCTGAAAGCCAGAACCGTGCCGTATGCCATCAGGCCAAAAGTTGAAGCGGACCTGGAGCGCCTGGTCACAAATGGAGTCCTAATATCAGTTACCCATAGCCCGTGGGCAACTCCTATTGTTCCAATAGTGAAGAAAAATGGCTCCCTCCGGATTTGTGGTGATCTTAAAATCACTGTCAACCCAGTGTTATGTGCAGAGCAATACCCGCTTCCCCACATCGATGACTTCTTCGCAGGCCTGGCTGGGGGACAAAAGTTCAGTAAGATTGATCTGAGTCAAGCATATTTACAGATGCACGTTGATGAAAAGTCCCAAGAGCTGTTGACTATTGTGATGCATAAGTGACTTTATCGATACTGTCGCCTACCCTTCGGAATAACATCTGCTCCCGCCCTGTTCCAGAGGGCTATGAACCAGAACTTGTGTGGTTTGCCAAGAGTCCAGTGCTATCTGGATGATATCCTTGTCACTGGAAGGAATGAGGAGGATCACCTCAGGAATTTAGAGGCTACCCTACAAAGACTGGAAGAGTATGGACTGCAAGTCCGCAAGGACAAGTGTGAATTCTTCCAGCCCTCTGTTGAATATTTGGGACACAGTTGTCATGGAGTGTGGGGGAGTCTGGTCCTGCACCCCTCTTCCTGGGGCCCACAGTGAGTCTCAGCCAGCCAGTAAAACAGAAGGTTTATTGGACAACAGGAATGCAGGTTACAGCACAGCTTGTTGGCACAGTCAGGACCTCTCAATCGGGTCCTTCTGGGGGTTCAGGGTGCTTGGATCCTAGCTTAGGACACCCTGAATTCCCCCCACCCAGCCCAAAACTGAAACTGACTTAACTCCCCTACCGCCGGCCCCTTCCTTTGTCCACCTTCCCGTGCAAAGGTGTTGACCCTCCTCCCTGGCTCAGGTTACAGGCTGAGCACTTGTCCCTCACCTAAAGTAATCCCCGGCTCTCCCATCCCTCACACAGACAGCCCCTACTCCATCACATCTCTCTCCCCTTCGAGACTGAACTGAGTGGGGTCGCTCTGCCCAGTGACCTGGAGAAGTTCAGGGCCCCCTCTCCGGGACAACGTGTCCGCTATCAGGTTGGCACTTCCCTTCACATGGACCACGTCCATGTCATAGTCCTGCAGGAGCAGGCTCCACCTCAGGAGCTTGGCGTTGGCTCCTTTCATCTGGTGCAGCCAGGTCAGGGAAGAGTGGTCGGTGTACATGGTGAAGTGTCGCCCAAACAGATATGGCTCTAGTTTCTTAAGGGCCCACACCATGGCCAGGCATTCCTTCTCGATGGCCGCGTAGTTCTGCTCCCGGGGTAGCAACTTCTTGCTCAGGTACACGATGAGGTGTCTCTCCCCCTTTTCATCCTCCTGCATTAACACCGCCCCCAGTCCCGTGTCTGAGGCATGGGTGAACACCATAAAGGGCTTGTCAAAGTCTGGGTTTGCCAGAACTGGGCCACTAACCAGAGCCTCCTTCAGTGCCTGGAGAGCCTGCTGGCACTGCTCGGTCCAGACCACCTTGTCTGGCTTCCCCTTCTTGCACAGCTCAGTGATGGGGGTGGCTATGGTGCTAAAGTGGGGCACAAAACTTCGATAGTACCCCACCATCCCAATAAAGGCCTGGACCTGCTTTTTGGTTTGGGGGGCAGGCCAGTCTCTGATCACCTCCACCTTGGCTGGTTCCGGCTTTAGGCAGCCGCTCCCCACCCAATGGCCCAGGTAAGATACTTCAGACATCCTCATCTTGCACTTCTCAGCCTTTACAGTTATCCCAGCCTCTCTGAGTTGGTCCAGCACTTGTTTAACCTGGGACACGTGGGCCTCCCAGGTCTGGCTAAAGATGCAGATGTCGTCAATATACGCCACGGCAAAACTCTCCATCCCATCTCAGTAGCTGATCCACCAGGCGCTGGAAGGTGGCCGGCACTCCCTTGAGGCTGAAGGGCAGGGTCAGAAACTCGTAGAGCCCCAGAGGGGTGATAAAGGCCGATTTCAGCCTGGCATCTGCGTCCAGTGGCACTTGCCAGTAGCCCTTTGTAAGATCCATGGTGGTGAAGTACCAAGCGCCTCCCAGCTTGTCTAGGAGCTCGTCAGGCCTGGGCATGGGGAAGGCATCAGATACGGTGATGGCACTGAGCTTTCGATAGTCCACACCGAACTGGACCGACCCGTCCTTCCTGGGGACCAGTACCACTGGCGAGGCCCAAGGGCTGGAAGACTGCTGGATCACCCCCAAAGCCAGCATGTCCCTGACCTCTCTTTCTAGGTCTTGGGCAGTTTTCCCGGTGACCCGAAACGGGGAGCATCTTATAGGGGGATGTGACCCGGTCTCCACCCAGTGGACAGTCAAATTAGTGTGTCCAGGCTGATTGGAAAACAGCTCTCAGTATAGATGCAGCACCCCTCTGATCTTAGCGTGCTGGGCCGGGGTCAGCTGATCAGAGAGGGGAATTGCCTCCAGGGGGGAATCAGCTTTTGTCCCAGGGAATAGATCCACTAAAGGGTCATCTCTCTGCTCCTCCCAATGTCCACACATGGCCAACACCACATTCCCCCTGTCATAGTATGGCTTCATCATATTCACATGGTACACTCGGCGGTGATGAGCCCGTTTAGACAGCTCCACCACATAGTTTACCTCATTTAGTTGCTTGATAACCTTGAAAGGCCCTTCCCAGGCAGCCTGGAGTTTGTTTTTCCTCACGTGGGATGAGAACCATCACCTGATCGCCGGTGGCAAAGGCGCGGGCCCGTGCCGTGTGGTCATACCAGACCTTCTGCTTCCTCTGGGCTTGGGCTAGATTCTCCCTGGCCAGGCCCATGAGCTTGGCAAGTCTTTCCCGGAAGGTCAGGACATACTGCACCACCGACTCGCCATCAGAAGTGGCCTTCCCCTCACATTCATCTCTCAGCAGGTCTAGGGGTCCCCTTACCCGCCTTCCATACAACAGTTCAAAAGGCGAAAACCCAGTAGATTCCTGGGGTACCTCCCTGTACGCGAACAGCAGGTGAGGTAAGTACTAGTCCCAGTCCTGCGGGTGCTGGTTCATAAATGTTTTTAGCATCATTTTTAGCGTCCCGTTGAACCTTTCCACCATCCCGTTGGACTAAGGGTAATACGCTGAGGCCCAGTTGTGCCGGACCCCACATTTCTGCCATAAGGACCAGAGCAGGGCCGACATGAAGTTGGACCTCTGGTCCGTTAAGACTTCCTTGGGGAATACCACCCAGCTGAAAATGGTCAGCAGCGCATCTGCCACGATGTCTGCTTCGATAGAGGACAAGGCCACCGCCTCCGGGTAGCGAGTGGTGAAATCTACCACCACCAGAATGTATTTTTCGCCGACTGGGTCGTCTTGCTGAGAGGTCCCACTATGTCCATGGCCACCTTCTGTAAAGGCTCTTCTATGATGGGTAAAGGCCTCAAAGCTGCTTTCCCCTTGTCCTGGGCCTTCCCCACTCTCTGGCAGGGATCACAGGATTGGCAGTACTGTCAGACATGGGTAAAGACCCCAGGCCAGTAAAAGTTCTGTAGCAGCCTCTGCCTGGTGCGCCGGATTCCCTGGTGCCCTGCGAGAGGGATGTCATGGGCCAGGCACAGTAGCTTGTGGCAAAACCTTTGGGGCACCACCAGCTGCCTCCTGATCCCCCATGCCTCTACTTCCCTGGGGGGAGCCCATTCTCGGTATAGGAACCCCTTCTCCCACAGGAACCTCTCCTTGCAACCTCTCCTCATGGTCTGTACCGCACTGAGGTCAGCCCGGTCCCTGGGCTTCCGCAAGGAGGGATCTTTCTGCAACTCGTCCTGGAACTCAGCAGCTGGGACAGGGAAGGGGACCTGCTCTCTCTTGCTGGCTGGGTCTGAGGCCGCAGCCTCTCTGAGCCATGTCCCTGGGCATTCCCTCCCCACCAGGTTAGAGTCCTGCGCCTCGGGCAGAGTACCTTACCTGTTGTCGGGGCGCAGTGCCTTTCGCTGACTCTGACTACGAGTCAGACCAGGGTACCCCAGGCATTACTTGGCCAGTCCTCGAGGTCTCCCCCCATTAACACCTCCGTGGGCAAATGTGGGTGTACCTCCATGTCCTTGGGGCCCTCCTTGGCCCACTTCAGGTGTACCCTCGCCACGGGCACCTTGAATGGGGTCCCGCCCACGCCCATCAGGGTCAGGTGGGTGTCAGGCACCATCCGATCTGAGGCCACCACCCCGGGCTGGGCCAGCGTCACCTCTGCGCCCGTGTCCCAGTACCCAATGACCTTCCTCCCATTTACCTCCAGGGAAACCAGGCACTCTCTCCGGAGGGGCAGCCCTGCGCTCATCCTGTAAACCAAAAACTCAGAGCCTGGAGCATCCAGCCCCCCAGAGGAGCTGACCTGGGGACCTCCTCCCTCCTTCACCGGTGGTACGCTGCCAGACCCCCTTTCCTGGGAATGTTGCCCCTCATCTGACTGGGTCTTTACCCAGTCAACCCTTTGCGGGTTGGGTCTGTTCGGTCTGTCCCTGAGCTTGTGGCACTGGGCCTATATGTGGCCTCGTTGGCCACAGTGATAGCAGCCCATGTCTCGTGGGTCCCCTTGAGTGGGTCGGATGGACCTGATGCTGGATGTTCCCCTTTGGTGGGGGTTCTCCATAGGCCCCCGCTGGGAGGTCCCATAGTGACACACTCTCTGTATTGAGGCAGGCCTGCTCCTTCGAGACTCCTCCCTGTTATCGCCTGCCCGACTGTCCACAAACTGGTTGGCCAGCTGTCCTGAGGGTTCTCCAGATTCTGGTCCATCAACCACAGCCTCAGGTCAGATGGGCACTGCTCGTACAGGTGCTCCAGTATAAATAGGTCAAGCAGGTCATCTTTAGTTTGGGCCCCAGCTGTCCACTTGCGGGCATACCACTGCGCCCGGTTGACCAGTTGTAGGTATGTGACCTCACGGGTTTTACGCTGACTCCGGAACCTCTTCCGGTACATCTCAGGAGTCAGCCCAAACTCATGGAGCAGGGCCTGTTTGAACAGTTCGTAGTCCCCTGCCTCCGCCCCTTTCATTCGGCTATGGAGTCCAGTAAGGGGGTGAGAAATGAGATCCTGTTTGCAGGGTCAACCCTGTGCAGCTCGCAGGCATTTTCAAAGGCCGTCAGGAAGGTATCTATGTCCTCCCCCTCCTTATGCCGGGCCAGCAAGCACTTATCAAAGCTCTTTGTAGGCTTGGGTCCCCCCTCACTCACCGCAGCCAGGGCCCCACGGCTCGTCAGCCAGGCCTGTTCCAGCTCATGTTTATGCTGTTTCTTCCGCTCCTTCAGTTCTTGCCTCCTTAACTCGAGCTCTTCCCGTCTCAGCTCCCTGTCATATTCCAGCCGCATCCGTTCCACGGATGCCGAGCGTGGCCGGGACGATCCCCTGCTGGGGGGTGAGCTTCGCTGGGAGGATCCCCTGCTGGCCTGGGGGGTCACAGTGCCCTCGGTATTCACTGGGCTCCTCCTCGCCCTTCCCCTAGGCATAGGAATGGGGGGTCTCGGGAAGCCCTCAGCCGCCGGCTGACCACTCCCAGCGGGGACAGACACTGGTGCCTGTGCTGCATCTGCCAGGCTGCTTCCCTCAGAGACAGGGCTCCGTTCATTCAAGTGGTCTCCCTTCTCCAGCTGGGCAATCAACAGGTTTTTGGTGAGCCTCCTCTGCTTGCACAGCTCCACCAGGTTGCACTTGCACTGCTTGGCATACATCTTTCTGCTGGCCACTCACAGGCCAGGGTGCTCACTGCTCCCCACGGTTTCCAAGGAGACCCCTAGTGCACCAGCCCTTCTTGAGGTCATCACCTCTCTGCCGGGGTCAAACTGCAGACTCTTCTGCCCCTGGGACCGCTCACTGCAATCCCCCAAGGGACCCTGTTACTGCAATGTCCTTCTCACTGGGCACACACTCCCAGGGGTTAATCACCCCTTCGTTTTACTGCTCCCCAGTCACTTACCACAGGAAGCGCCGTCCACAGGGTGCAGTATCTCCCGCTGCTGCCACCAGTTGTCACGGAGTGTGGGGGAGTCCGGTCCTGCACCCCTCTTCCTGGGGCCCACAGTGACTCTCAGCCAGCCAGTAAAACAGAAGATTTATTGGACAACAAGAATGCAGGTTACAGCACAGCTTGTTGGCACAGTCAGGACCCCTCAATCGAGTCCTTCTGGGGGTTCAGGGTGCTTGGATCCCAGCTTAGGATACCATGAATTCCCCCCACCCAGCCCAAAACCGAAACTGACTTAACTCCCCTACTGCCGGCCCCTTCCTTTGTCCACCTTGTCCACAGGGAAAGGTGTTGACCCTTCTCCTTGCTCCCTGGCTCAGGTTACAGGCTAAGCACTTGACCCTTACCTAAAGTAATCCCTGGCTCTCCCATCCCCCACACAGACAGTCCCTACTCCATCACAACATCATTGATGCTACAAGTCTTCATAAGGCCCCTGCCAAGGTTAAGGCTATTGTGGAGGCTCCCCCTCCTTGAAATGTTAGCCAGCTTCGCTCATTTCTAGGACTATTGAACTATTATGGAAAGTTTATTCCACAGTTAGCCACACTGCTAAAACCACTTCATGAACTCCTTGGGCAGAACAAGGCCTGGAAGTGGACTGAAGCCTGTGATGTTGCATTTAACTAAACTAAGGATTCATTGCTAAATTCTGAAGTTCTGATGCACTTTGATCCATCCTTACCCCTACAGTTGGCCTGCGATGCATCCCTTTATGGAGTGGGAGCATCTCACACATTATGCCTTCGGGAGAAGAGAGACCTATTGCTTTTGCTTCACACACACTCTAAGCAAAGCGGAAACTAACTATGCCCAAATCAAACGTGAGGCATTGGGAATCGTTCTTGGAATTCAGAAGTTTCATCAGTACCTGTTCGGACGGAAGTTTACTCCTCTCACTGACCATTGACCCCTGACTTCAGTTTTTGGACCCCATACAGGCATTCCTCCATTAGCTGCTAGTCATATGCAACGGTGGGCATTGTTGCTTTCTGCGCACACACATGAAATCAAATATAGGAAATCCACTCTGCACGGCAATGCAGACGGTCTCTCAAGGCTGCCGTTGGCACGTCAACCGTCAAGATATTGCCAAGAAGGAAATCTTTTACTTAGACAAGTAGAGAACACACTTATCACCGCTATTCAGGTAAAGAACGCAACTTGAGTTGACCCAATATTGTCCCAAGTTATGGACCTGGTGATGCATGGAACATCTTGGCAAACCTCTCTGGTCTCACCTGATCTTGTTACCTACATGTCCAGGAGGACGGAGTTATCAATCCAATCTGGTTGTTTGTTGTGGGGGAGACGTGTCATCATCCCACCACCACTGAGATCACAGATGTTAGAACAGCTCCATTCTGGTCACTGTGGAATAGTGCGCATGAAGGAAATTGCATGAAGCTATTTTTGGTGGCATGGGTTGGACAGTGCTATTGAAGAGAAGGCAAGAGCTTGTATGTCATGTCAGGGTGTGAGGAATGCACCCCAGTGGGCACCCCTACATCCATGAGACTGGCCTGAAAAGCAGTGGCAACGTATTCACGTTGACTTCGCTGGCCCCCTTGAAGGAAGCATGTTCTTCGTGGTGGTAGATGCCCATTCCAAATGGCCAGAAGTATCTATAATGCAGTCCACTACTGCAGAGTACTATCCAAAAACTACGAGAACTCTTTAGCCATTTCGGTCTGCCAGAACAACTTGTGAGTGACTCAGACTCATAGACTCTAGGACTGGAAGGAACCTCGAGAGGTCATCGAGTCCAGTCCCCTGCCCTCATGGCAGGACCAAATACTGTCTAGACCATCCCTAATAGACATTTATCTAACTTACTCTTAAATACCTCCAGAGATGGAGATTCCACAACTTCCCTAGGCAATCTATTCCAGTGTTTAACTACCCTGACAGTTAGGAACTTTTTCCTAATGTCCAACCTAAATCTCCCTTGCTGCAGTTTAAGCCCATTGCTTCTTGTTCTATCATTGGAGGCTAAGGTGAACAAGTTTTCTCCCTCCTCCTGATGACACCCTTTTAGATACCTGAAAACTGCTCTCATGTCCCCTCTCAGTCTTCTCTTTTCCAAACTAAACAAACCCAATTCCTTCAGCCTTCCTTCATAGGTCATGTTCTCAAGACCTTTAATCATTCTTGTTGCTCTTCTCTGGACCCTCTCCAATTTCTCCACATCTTTCTTGAAATGCGGTGCCCAGAACTGGACACAATACTCCAGTTGAGGCCTAACCAGCGCAGAGTAAAGCGGAAGAATGACTTCTCGTGTCTTGTTTACAACAGACCTGTTAATGCATCCCAGAATCACGTTTGCTTTTTTTGCAACAGTATCACACTGTTGACTCATATTAAGCTTGTGGTCTACTATGACCCCTAGATCTCTTTCTGCCATACTCCTTCCTAGACAGTCTATTCCCATTCTGTATGTGTGAAACTGATTGTTCCTTCCCAAGTGGAGCACTTTGCATTTATCTTTATTGAACTTCATCCTGTTTATCTCAGACCATTTCTCCAATTTGTCCAGATCATTTTGAATTTTGACCCTGTCCTCCAAAGCAGTTGCAATCCCTCCCAGTTTGGTATCATCTGCAAACTTAATAAGCGTACTTTCTATGCCAATATCTAAACCGTTGATGAAGATATTGAACAGAGCCGGTCCCAAAACAGACCCCTGCGGAACCCCACTTGTTATACCTTTCCAGCAGGATTGGGAGCCATTAATAACTACTCTCTGAGTACGGTTATCCAGCCAGTTATGCACCCACCTTATAGTAGCCCCATCTAAATTGTACTTTCCTAGTTTATCTATAAGAATATCATGCGAGACCGCATCAAATGCCTTACTAAAGTCTAGGTATATCACATCCACCGCTTCTCCCTTATCCACAAGGCTCGTTATCCTATCAAAGAATGCTATCAGATTAGTTTGACACGATTTGTTCTTTACAAATCCATGCTGGCTATTCCCTATCACCTTACCACCTTACAAGTGTTTGCAGATGATTTCTTTAATTACCTGCTCCATTATCTTCCCTGGCACAGAAGTTAAACTAACTGGTCTGTAGTTTCCTGGGTTGCTTTTATTTCCCTTTTTAGAGATGGGCACTATATTTGCCCAACGGACCACAGTTAGTCTCTCATGAGTTTCTAAAGTTTATGAAGGCAAATGGGATACACCACATCACTTCAGCACCATATCATCCATCCACTAATGGATTAGCTGAAAGATTTGTGCAGACAATGAAACAAGCTTTGAAATTGGCAAGGGGACAATTATTCATTCAAAAGCGTCTGGACACCTTCTGTATCCTACAGAAACACACCTCATGCTGTGACCAAGGCATCCCTGGCCTTTCTAATGATGGGACGACAGCTGCGCACTTGCTTTAATCTGCTGAAACCTTCTGAACCTCGACAAATTGTGCAACATCAGCAGCAAGATCAAGTCATCAGGCGTGCACCCAGAGCAAAAGACTGAACCTTTAGCCCAGGACAGCCGGTTTTGGCTCGGAATTATACTTCTGGAGCTAAATGGGTCCCTGCCACTGTCATCGCTCTAATGGGACCTGTTTCCTACACCATCCGGACTGCAGAGGATCTCATCTGGTGGTGACATGTAGATCAGCTGCTGCCAGGTCATACCAGTCCTCAGGACACATTGTCAGTTGAGTTGCCTGACTTCACCACCTCCGGCGAGACATCGAATCAAGAGTCACCTGTTCCTGACTTTTCCCCTCCATTACTGCCAGTGGCAGAGATACCTCTCTGCCCGGCACAAGCTGATACCCTATCCTCACCCCTTCACCCTACGAACCCTGAGCCCATTGTCAGGCTGTCATGGTATCTTTCCCCAATCTGAACCTTAGAGTCCAAAAGTTGGGGTACCAGCATGAATTCCTCTAAGCTTAATTACCTGCTTAGATCTGATAAGCTGCCACCAGTCAGGAATTCCAGTGCCTGATACACTCTGGTCCCCCCAAAACCTTCCCTGGGGACCCCCAAGACCCAGACCCCCTGGATCTTAACACAAGGAAAGTAAACCCCTTTCCTCACTGTTGCCTCTCCCAGACCTCCCCTCCCTGGGTTACCCTGGAAGATTACCGTGATTCAAACTCCTTGAATCTTAAAACAAAGGGATTCCCCCTTCTCCCCTCCCTTCCCCTTCCCTGTTAAGTACAGACTCAATTCCCTTGAGCCTCAACAAGGGGAAAAAATCAAACCGGTCTTAAAAACAAAACTTTTAATTAAAAAAAAGAAAAAAAAAAGGTAAAAAAGTTATCGCTGTAATTTAGATGGTAAAAGTTACAGGGTCTGTCAGCTTATAGAAACTGGAGAAAAAGCCTCCTCTAGCAGAAATACAATTTAAAATACTTCCAGCCACATACACATTTGCAAATACAGAAAACAATCAAAAGACTATAACCGCCTTTCTTACTAAATACTCACTATTCTGAACATATAAGAGACTGTAGCAGGGAGATTGGCAAGAAACCTGGTTGCACATCTAGTCCCTTCCAGGACCCAGAGAGAACAAAGCAAAACCCAACACACACAAACAAAGGCTTCCCTCCACCGAGATTTGAAAGTATCTTGTTTCCTGATTGGTCCTCTGGTCAGGTGTTTGGTTCCCTGTTTGTTAACCCTTTACAGGTAAAAGAGACATTAACCTTTAACTATCTGTTTATGACACAGGCCCGCGCCCAAGACACTCTCGGGTGCAACACCACCAGAAGTCCGCCGTAATCCACCTAGAGACAGGTGGTGTTGTCTCCTCGTCAGATGGATCTTTAGCTAGGGTGAACCCATGGTTATGGGGCAAAATAATCCCCAGGGTTTAGCCGGGAATGGAGGCAGGCTACCCTCCTTCTCTAGTTAGTGTTTGTTTTATTTTGGGGACATTCTTATTAAGGGGGGAGGAATATGTTGTGTATTTGGTTGTCATGGTAATAGAATCTTGTGTTGCTATGGCAACTGAGTCGGATTATTAGGGGATAGCCCAGCCTGTTTGGCTGGCCATTGGTTAGTTCTGTGGTAGCAATAAATGGGTGCTCCAAGGTTTACAGCTCTGTCTCCAGTGATTTCTTCCTAAAGTTGCTGCCCCCCAGGATATAACAAAAACTATGCAGGGAAACAGCAAATCTGTTCCATTTAACAAAATCTGGGTGCATATTATATAACTTGGGAGGAGAAAGCTGGCATCTGTAGAAGAATGGAAATTTCTTGGTGTGCGTCATATTTTCTCTAAACATACTCACAGTACATAGTTCCATTTTAATTCTCTTCCCCCTGCCTTTCAGCAAAAGGTGGATTCTGGTTATCAATTCTCCATAGGGCAGTTTGAATGAGTTTGTTATTTCAGGTTTCAGAGTGGTAGCTGTGTTAGTCTGTATCAGCAAAAACAATGAGGAGTCCTTGTCGTACCTTAGAGACTAACAAATTTATTTGGGCATAATCTTTCATGGGCTAGAACAGGAGTTGGCAACCTTTGGCATGCGGCTCGCCAGGGTAAGCACTCTGGCAGGCCGGGCCAGTTTGTTTACCTGCTGCATTGGCAGTTCAGTGGACCGCGGCCCCCACTGGCTGCGGTTCACTGTCCCAGGCCAATGGGTGTGGCGGGAAGCCGCGGCCAGCACATCCCTCGCCCGCGCTGCTTCCCACCAAAGTCAGAATAGTATAAATGTAAAGCCATCTTCAATGGGCCAAAAATGAAAGCTTTTCAAATGAAGCTGCCTTGAAATGCAGATTGTATATTACTACTCAATTTCAGGTACACGTATTCATGATTACTTCTGGCAAAAACAGTATCTCATAGAAACTTGAACATAGTTATCCAATTTAAAAAAAAATAAAGCAGATTAGACATCAGTCTGAATCACATTTCAAAAACATTTAAACAAAAACTAACCATTAGAAACAAAGGAAAGACTGTTAAAGATATGCTGTAAGACTGTCTGCTCTAAAAACACTCACTGAAATATCATCTCTGATCTTTCAGATATTACTGGTTATATCAAGTAGTAAAAACCTTTACTGTAAGAAACTTTCAAAGAAAAAAAAAGGTAAAATAAATTTTAAGCTATTTGTCACAGAGAATCTGAACTTCGGAGCTCTCAATTTCCTTTAACAAAACATTTTGTACTTGGTCATAATTACGATTTGTCATACCATGAAAGATCCAGCTAAGTCTAATGAAACTAGCTGAAAGCACATTCACTTTAGCTACCCTGACATACATCTAAGTTTAGTGTAGAAGAGGTAATGACAAGACAAACCTGCTGTTTTAGAGCCGCAATTGTCTTGTCAACTTCAGCAGCAAAATGGCTGAAATTTTGAGCAAATCCACTGGATACTATGTCAGTAAGATGCATTGCACTGGCTGCCTTTCTATGCCTGCGCAAATCTCCCTGGTGTCTGAAATACAAGTTAAATTTACCACCAGAAAATGGAAAATAACAATCTGAAGAAAAGGTTTCACACGGGAATTATAGGATTTATGCTGAAAATTAACAGAACTTTGGAAAAAATAATCTGAAATGGCATTGTGCTTTTGATATTTTATCTCATGAGCTGAAAATTTTTTTGAAATATAAAATGAATGTCACGTTACATTACAGATGCATTGCTATGTTAGTCAGACCTCAAAAGTATTTTTCTGAAAAGCTCCCTCCACACCAAGAACCCCTTGACAAATGAAATGTCAGACATTATGCAATGCATAGGTGGGAAAGGTGCTATCTGTATTATGTATTCATGACAAGAACTATGTTAAGAAAGTAATAAGCATAGCTGTCAAAAAAAATCACACCTCTAAAGCGAGACAAGTGTAAAGTAATCCAATCCTACTGAACACAATGAGAACAACAACAAAAATGGTTTAAGTTAGGGCTTCTCTTCACTCCTGTGCTAAATTGCCACTGCTGCCATTGATGTAGCGGTGCCAATTTAGCACCTCTGGTAAAGACACATTACAAAGAGCTTGGCTTGTTTAGCCTAACCAAAAGAAGGCTGAGGGGAGATACGACTGCACTCTATAAATACATCACAGGGATAAATACCAGGGAGGGAGAGGAAGTCTTTAAGCTCAGTATCAATGTGGAAACAAGAACAAATGGATATAAACTGGCCATCAGGAAGTTTAGACTTGAAATTAAAAGAAGATTTCTAACCATCAGAGGAGTGAAGTTCTGGAGCAGTCTGCCAAGGGGAGTAGTGGAGGCAAAAGACATACCTGGCTTCAAGACTAAGCTTGACAATTTTTTGGAGGGGGTGGTTTGATGGGAATAGTCTAATTTTGGCAATTAATTGATCTTTGACTATTAGCAGTAAATATGCCCAATGGCTTGTGATGGGATGTTAGATGGGGTGGGATCTGAGTTAGTACAGAGAATTATTTCCTGAGTGTCTGGCTGGTGAGTCTTGCCCACATGCTCAGGGTTAGCTGATCGCCGTATTTGGGGTCAGGAAGGAATTTTCCCCCAGGGCAGATTAGCAGAGGCCCTGGTTTTTTTTTCCTTCCTCTGTAGCATGGGGCTTGGGTCACTTGCTGGAGGATTCTCTGCACCTTGAAGTCTTTACACCATGATTTGAGGACTTCAATGGCTCAGATGTAGGTTAGGGGTTTATTACAGGAGTGGATGGGTAAGATTCTGTGGCCTGCATTGTGCAGGAGGTCAGACTAGATGATCATAATGGTCCCTTCTGACCTTAAAGTCTATGATTCTATGATTGATGGGAGAGCGCTAGCCCATCGACTTAATTACTCCATCTCAATGAGAGGCAGAAGCTATGTCAAAGGGAGAGCATTTCCGACCAACATAGTGTGGTGTAGACATCACTTTAAGTCAATATAAGTTACGTTGCTCAGGGTGGTGGTTTTTTCATACAGTAAAGTGAAGTGCCATCCTTCTTTTGCTTTATCTGTATGAGCAAAAACTGTCCATCTGCTGATTCACTTTGTGCAATAGTCCAGTAGTTTTCATCCAAGATATAATTTGGGCTAGATATAGGTCCCTAAAATCATTACAAACAACAGGCAGGATCTTCAGCTGACATAAATCAATGTTGCTCCTTTGAAACAGTTGACTTCAGTGGAGGCAGAGTGATTTATACCAGCTAAGGGTCTAGCTCTGTATATTCATAGGCTACTACATTATATTTCCAGTTACACAAAAGACAACTATTCCAGAAAAGCACTTGACAAAAGTCAATAGCTGTCTTAAAAAGGTATGGAATATTTTTATACTGAGTGTGAGCTATGTGACTCCATAATGGGTATCTAAAACAAAGGATTTGTGTGAGAGGAAATACTGTCATATGAAAGGAGATAAATAGCAGGATTCAGTCGTAAGACTGATTCTGTTAATTTTATAAAATATGGGAGTGACCTGAAATTCATCACGATGAAAAAAAAACTCTGTGGAAGTAACTGAAAATGACAAACAGAAAAGTGGGGACAGTGAACTCTAACAAAACATCATTAGCATTCAAAATTACTTGGCAAACTTAAGAGAATGGAGAGTTACTGATGGTTGCCTAAGCAATTCAATGTAGAAAAACTGTTGGTATTGTAATGAGGCTATTGAAAGAAACATGAAACTGATGCACCCTCAAGAATCACAGACATAGCAAAATACTCCTGAAATAAGGATAGGTAAAAGTCCGTGCTTAGGAGAGAAAGCATAAACTAATATACCAGGATGTATAAACAAAAGCAATGAATGAATTTAGCTATTGGAGAAAATTACCAGTGTATGAGAGACTGGTGAGGCTATATTCAGAAAACTTGTAGACAGTTCATGAAAGAGAAGTCTAGAAATGGAAAACATGCAAAAGAAGGCAAACTATAATGAACTGAAAATTTTGGATGTTTCACTGAATTATTTTTAAACAAAAATTTATTAAGTCTATGGATTAAATTCTGCTACCAGTTACAGCTGTGCAACCCTAATGAGAATACAATTTGGCTGGTGGCCTGTGTTTTCTGAAAAATGAAGGAATTGAGAGGGGATCTCAGGGACTTCTGAGGACAGAAATGATAGATGTTATATATCACTGTCACAGGGTGACTGGCCTCTTTAAGAGGGAGAAGGGCCCAGTGCACCTGTGACTGATTACCTGCTACTCACCTGGGCTTCAGAGAAGGCACCTGGGCCTTATGAAGGGGAAGCTGCTGGTAAATAGCTGCTAGAAGAAGCTACTGAGGGGAGAGAGAGAAAAAATGAATCCAAAGTACAGTCCCTAGAAGGAGGGCTGTGAAATCCTGGACTTAAAGGAGAGTTTGCTGTCTGGGGAATCCAGGATTTGAAGCTCACAGCCTCAAGCAAGAGGGCCATGAAACCCCTGAAATCAAGGAGTAAGGGACAAAAGGGTTTTTGGGGGAGCCAGGCAGTGTTTACTAAATTAGAGCCCAAGAGAGGAGGATTATTTTATGGACCCTGGGTGTAAATAAGTTATTTTTGAAGCCTCAGAGAAACACTGAAGCAGGGTGCCAGGCCAGACACAGGGCACTTTGTACTGGAACCTGGTGACAATCACATTATTTGAACTAGTGTGAAATACAAACAAGAGGGAATTGAGATGACCCAAGGGAGGAAATTTAGGATGAAGAACTTTACAGAGAGAACCGAGAGTGGAAGCAGTAAAGGATGAAGGCACACTTAACTGCAGGAGGTGCTGTCTTCTAGAAGAGATGTAAAACCAAGATTCTGATCATTTATAGTCATAAAAAAGCCACTGACACTTTTTGCAAAAGTAGGACTGACAGTCCCAGTATCTCGAATATTTACATTATGCTTATGTTGAAATTATTCCCAAAGTTTGTATTTTAAAATCAGTATTATTTCTTTATTTTAACCATATATTTACAAAACACTAAATTCCACAAGTGAACATTACCTATGTTAATGCAAACCCAAACATTTATTTATTTCACCATCAGCCTCCATCTCTCTATATTCAGTCAGGCATAAATTATTGTCCTGATCATTAAACGCCACCCATTGAGAAACAAAAGTATGGAAGAAAAAAATAGCATTTCAAACACTACAAGGCAATCTCAGTGCAAGTAATCATAATTCCTCTAAACCAATACTGAATTAATTCACAAAAGGTAGTGTGTTATATCAACTACAGACAAAAACAAGGAAAATATATTGTCCCAAACCACAAAAAATCATGATATATCAAAAACACCCCCTTTCCTTGGCATCTCCCATTGGGTATTATAGTAGTCAGAATGAGTCTCTTGAGGTTTGAAATTTCCACAGTGACAATGTTCAATAGCCCTTAAATGTCAGTGTAGTACAAAATAGCTAGTAAAACACCCATGCCTATGAATGAAAACTCAAAGTCATTGTCTTTGGTAAAAACTCAACATTATCCTTTGAATCAGCAAACCCCTAACATCTTTCAAAGTAACATTTTTGGTAAAATATTTCACTATCTGATTCCCATATGATTTGACTTTGAGTTAGTAAATTTCTAAATATTTCTTTTAATATTGTTTTTCATTAGCAGGAATGATGAATTACACTCAAGAGTTTAAAATAATCTGGTTTAAGCATGTTTCTTTCCATTTTTATCTAGCACAAAAAGAGTTCTCTCCTAATGCACACTAAATAATACAAAAACACCACTCCACCACCACAGCTAGCTTCCATATACAATGCTCTTCATAAGTAGCTTCCAAAGCACTTTAAAGATGGTGTGACATTAAATAAGTTTAATAATCAGGTCACTTCTTAGCTTCTAACAACACTTTATAAACACCACATTTTACTGTTTGTGGCTAACTGAATAAAAGGGAATTTTAACACTTAATCAGATTAAAATCAACTAACCTTTGCTATGTTCAAATCAATTTTGTGAACCACCTAAGTAATTAGACTATTTTTAAATGTAAAAATGTCTTAATAATGATAGTAATAATCAAAAGCCAGCAACAGCGTTAGATTGGAATATCAGCATCTAAGGTCCATCATAATTCACCTAAGTGGAATGAAAGACAAATTGTATTCAGGTATAAAGAAAACTAAAACATTCAAAAGATCTCTCTCACACAATTTCTGCGTATAAAAGATTAATAAACAAAGAGCCTTTGAAGACTAAGTAGTAATCAAAATCTTTCATATACATACTTTTCATGCTCATCCCGAAGGTGGCTAGTTCATAAACACATACCTGCTTCTTGTACTGGTCTCCTCATCCCTTTTATGCTTCTCTTTGGGATAACTGTATTCAGCAGATCATTTGCTCCTAAAGTGGTGTGACAGAGCCCCAAACTGTCCCCTTGTCCTACAGTCTGTGAACACAATAATTCATACTAGTATAATTTCTGAAATAAGATTTTCACAGAAAAAATGCACAAAAGTTGTATCAAGTTGCTTTTGTGTGACTTATATAAGCTTCAATCCAGCAAAACACTTAAGCACATGCTTAACTTAAAGCATGTGCTTAAGTTCCATTGAAATCAATGGGTTTTAAACCTGTACCTAAAATTAAACATAAGTTTAAGCACTTTGCTGAATAAGGGTCAGACACATTTGTATTTTATGCATCTACTTTTATTGTACTTTTAATCTTCAACAGTGGAAAAAACAGATGGGCGAAACTATTCCAAAATTCAATCTTAAAGGCTACTCATATCAAGATATGCTATTACTATATGCAATATACGGTATTTTTTTTTGGAGGGGGAGGCTTTTATTTATTGGGTTTTCTTTTTCATAAGAAGACATTACAATTACATTGTTTTGACTTGTAAAATTATGTATCTTACTACAGAATTAACAATGTATATTAATAGCATATTATTGCATCATTCACATTTCACTCTCTTTTTCAAAATTATTTAATCACAATGTGAACATGGTGCATGTTACACACACACACACACACCCACACCCCATTCACAGTAATTCTTTTCGGGAAGCTGAGTGTTTTCTTGGTATGTTTAGCAAGATAAAAGCCTTTTGCGCATCTATAATTAGAATGTAGCCCTCTTTTTTAGCACTCTTAGAATGCAGTACCACATATTGGATGTTTCTTATGTTATTTAAGGGGCTTTTACCTTTTATAAAGGAAGTTTGGCTCTGGTGCCCTAATTTAAACATTATTGTCTCTAATATGGATGTTAGTAAGATTTTGATTAAATACTATCTATATTTATTAATAGATAGCTAACAGATCAGAGATTGCAAGACCAGAAGGGACCACTGTGCTCATCTAGTCTGACCTCCGGTATAGCATGGGCTGTAGAACATCCCCAAAATAATTCCTAGTGCTTAGTTTTGGAAAAACATCCAGACTTGATTTACTTAATGTACAGTATATACAGTGATCTTGTACTTATGCATTTATGCTATAACATTATCAAAAGGCAATGTCTACACTTAAACCACTACAGAGACACAGCTGCAGCTGTAGCTAGCACTTCAGCGTAGATACTCACTACAGCCTTGAGAGGAATTCTCCCATGGCTGTGGTTCATCTACCTTCCCAAGGGGTGGTAGCTAAGTTGACGTAAGAATTCTTGTATCTTGAATTCATCCATCGCCCTAGCACTGTTTATACCAGGGCAAGGTTGGCATAGCTACATCTCTCAGGCATGTGGATGTTTCATACCTCCGAGAGACGTATGCTGTGTAGATCAGCCCTAAAACCACGGTTTTCAGTGTAGACCGGGCCTAAAACCAAACCACAGAAAAGAAAAACATTCCATAGAAAGGTGCTAATCGCCTACATTTTTCAGGTGGCAACATTACAGAGGCTAAAATCAGTATCAACTAATTTGATTACTCAGAGTGCTCAGTTTGTACATTTAATTATCTCATTGATTTTTGTGATTTTTTTCTCACTAATAATTACACACTGTGTGTATTATAGAAATGGAATATGTGTGTGTGTTTGAAGCTACTGATTGATGTGTAACTTGGGATCTTATTTTAGCCTGCAAAATACAGGCCCATAAGGAACAAATGATTTGTAAGAAGCCCAAGATTATCTAGATCAGCTCTGTTTGAGTTAGCTGACAAACCAAACCTTAACATTGAGGAGCTGGCAGACAAAGGCTAAACTTTTCAAATGGACCTCTAAAATTGTGACTTATTTTGCTGGTATAACTATTGTACACTTTTTTTTTTAAAAGTGTGCAAACAGAAATATTAGATGACCAATGCCCGAAGGGGAAAAAACCATGTATGAAAACAAGATGTACAGGTGCAAATTTAGAAATCTCATTGAAAATTTGGCCTATAATACCAGTGTAAGAATCTATGAACTGCAACAGTCATTACACATTGAAACGTCAAAGCAGAAGATCCTATATTCTGAAGTCTTTCCCCAGCCTGTAGGCACTGTTGCAGGGGATTTACTGTATTTCCTTGTGCTGCTAACCCTTTCCTGCTGACTACACTTGAAGATATGACAACTATAACAAAAATCCTTCACCTGCTGTCATCTGATCTAGTGAAACTGGTATCATCCTTGCATACACAATACTTGCAACACAAAGTGAGTTGTGTTCACCTTGCCCAACCCTAGCCATCTAATAAACTATTCACCCCTACAAGAAAAAGATTAGCTTTTGAGGTTCCTCTGTTGTTTTTATATCCACTTATTTTCATGAGATTTGTGTAGATTTTACTGCATGACACTGCATTTTGGGATATCAGCTTTGATAAAGCATTGCGGAATTATTCTCACAAGCAGCCAACATTTTGAGAACAGATTTTTTAAAATATTCCATTATGCCTCTTTTTCTTTTATGAAAATATTTTGCTTTGCTTTAATTGACAAGTGTCAGCAATTATGCTCATAATTTCTCTCTCAAGACAGAAATGGCAACTGCATATGTATGCTTTTGTCTACAACAACAGTAGAAGATCCTTGGCTATCAATGTTGGTTTTGCTAAGAACATTGCTTTTTTGGCAATGAATACGTAATTACCCATAATTCTTCCTTAAAAAAAATAAAACTACAAACAGAACTAAAGTCTTTAACTGCAGAATTCAACTCATGCTATTCTGAGGTCACAACACATTGATTAAAACATGAAAAACAAAGAGCCAATCAAAATATATATTATAAACATAATATAAAAGATGAAGGCATAGTTTAGAAAACAAAAGGACAAAACATAAAGGAAAGCCTTGAAAACCAAGGAGAAAAGAATTTTGAATGACTGTGACGCTCCCCAGAGGTGAGAGGCACTTCACCACTACCTGCCTTTAGCATGAAACAGCTTTGTTTGTGCCTGCCGCAGTTTAGCTCCCTGAAACCAACACAAGCACTGTCTTCCAGGTCTCTGCAGACCTTCCTCTCTGTAAGGAAGAGCTCTGTGTAGCTGAAAAGCTTCTCTCTGTCACCAACAGAAGCTGGTTCAATAAAAAAATATTACCTCATCCACCTTGTCTGTCTAGGCTAGTGAGAGATATACACCAACCTCTGTCTGCCCCTTGAAGCGTTCCCCTGAGATGCCCAGCCCTTAACCACTGGATACCCTGAGAAATTACCAGGTTAGCTGTCCCCAGGGGAGCAGTATTGACATAGCTTGATTCGTACTTCACAGCATCAGGTCTTTATAACATTGAAATCTATTTCTAGTGAGACACTGATATTATCAAAGATTAAGATTTAAAAGCAGCAAAGAATCCTGTGGCACCTTATATACTAACAGACGTTTTGGAGCATGAGCTTTCGTGAGTGAATACCCACTTCGTCAGATGCATGTAGTGGAAATTTCCAGGGGCAGGTATATATATGCAGGCAAGCTAGAGATAATGAGGTTAGTTCAATCAGGGAGGATGAGGCCCTGTTCTAGCACTTGAGGTGTGAAAACCAAGGGAGGAGAAACTGGTTTTGTAATTGGCAAGCCATTCACAGTCTTTGTTTAATCCTGAGCTGATGGTATCAAATTTACAGATGAACTGAAGCTCAGCAGTTTCTCTTTGAAGTCTGGTTCTGAAGTTTTTTTGCTGCAGGATGGCTACCTTAAGGTCTGCTATAGTGTGGCCAGGGAGGTTGAAGTTTTCTCCTACAGGTTTTTTTATATTGCCATTCCTAATGTCTGATTTGTGTCCGTTTATCCTTTTCTGTAGTGACTGTCCAGTTTGTCCGACATACATAGCAGAGGGGCATTGCTGGCATATGATGGCGTAAAATACATTGGTGGACGTGCAGGTGAATGAACCGGTGATAGTTTAGAAATGTGATGCTAAAATGACCATATGTTCCCAATACCTTCATTCCCTCCTGCTAAATCCAGGTATTGGAGTCTTAGATTCTAAGGCCAGAAGGGACCACTATGATCTTTTAGTCTGACTTCCTGGATAACAGCCACAGAACTTCTTCAAAATATTTCCCATAGCATACGTGATAGCGGAGTTCCACCAGTTTCACATGAGGAACTGAGTGAGATCCCAACACAAGCGGTGACTTCAGAGAAGAAAGATGTTCATATGGATCTGTAGCAGCTTCATTGATAAGGGATGGAGAATGACTGCATAGCGCTGTCAATCTGATCTTATCTCCAGTAGCAGCAAAACTGTGCAGTTGAGATATCATTTGATGTCTGGGGTTCCTTTCAGTGTTTGTTATTGTCTCACCAAGTCTCAACTGCAGTTTTGCTGCTACTGGAGACAAGATCAGATTGACAGCGATATGCCAGCAATGCCCCTCTGCTATGTATGTTGGACAAACTGGACAGTCACTACGGAAAAGGATAAACGGACACAAATTAGACATTAGGAATGGCAATATAAAAAAACCTGTAGGAGAAAACTTCAACCTCCCTGGCCACACTATAGCAGACCTTAAGGTGGCCATCCTGCAGCAAAAAAACTTCAGAACCAGACTTCAAAGAGAAACTGCTGAGCTTCAGTTCATCTGCAAATTTGACACCATCAGCTCAGGATTAAACAAAGACTGTGAATGGCTTGCCAACTACAAAACCAGTTTCTCCTCCCTTGGTTTTCACACCTCAAGTGCTAGAACAGGGCCTCATCCTCCCTGATTGAACTAACCTCATTATCTCTAGCTTGCCTGCATATATATACCTGCCCCTGGAAATTTCCACTACATGCATCTGACGAAGCGGGTATTCACCCACGAAAGCTCATGCTCCAAAACATCTGTTAGTCTATAAGGTGCCACAGGATTCTTTGCTGCTTTTACAGATCCAGACTAACACGGCTACCCCTCTGATACTTAAGATTTAAAAGTTAGTGAGTAAGGATAATGGAAACAGAAGTGGTTACATATGAAACAATAAGCATAACACACTTCTTAGAGCCTAAACTTAAGCATTAATAGGCTAAAATCTTTGTCCAAAGTAATTTCTCACCTAAAGCAGTCTCCCAGAGTCACCAGCCAACAAGACTGGGATCTAACTCTCATGAACACAAGAAGTGCTGTCTTTTTTGTTCTCTCACAAAGTCTCCTTTCCCAGAACTCATTGTTTTTCCCCCAGAGTCAGGATGACCACCTGTGGTTTAGGCTCCAGTGACTTGTCTCTTGTTGACTCTATATACAAAACAGGCTTCCATTATGTTGGCTTATATGCTTAATTTATATATTCACCGAGGCAGACAGGTGAATCTACATTCTTTTGTCTGGCTAAACAAGTTTGACAACCTAGCCTCACGGACTGGGACACAGACACAGACATATTTTCAATTCATATGTGTAATTCCTTAAATATGATCAGTAAATACATTTCACAGCAATTGTGAGGGCTCAGTATAGCATATGCTTTTTATTATTAGACATTTCACACAACCTTTTCTGAATAAATCCTATGAAAGCAGCATGTCAAGTGTAATGAATTTTTCAGGCCTGATAGCAGTTGCTGTTACAGAACAGCGAACCCTTAATCAGTTGGCATTAAGAGGTTCTTAGAGTCACAGGAACTTCATATGAAGATTTTTGTTTCATGAAGATATTCCTGTAAAGGGCCAAATGTCATATCCAAAAATGTTTTCATGGAGTCAAAATCCGAGAAAATAGATGTGGCACCATCAAAAGGGACTCTGAGTTTAGCTGGCTGTATATATGTATATTCACCATCCTCTGTACCTTATCTTTGAGAATCAGATAATTTTATCTGTCTGAATGCCTTCAATTATGTTTACACTAATGACTCAAATATACCTCTCCTTTTTACACCTGTCTCATCTGACAATTAAAATAGTAGTCTCTCTTGTTTAATAGCTCACTTAAACTGAACATGGCCAAAGCTGAGGTTTTGATTTTCCCCCTAGAATCACCTTCTTTCTCCCCTCACCATCAATATCACTGTGGCATCACAACCAGCCACCCAGGCATGTAATCTGGGTAACATTACTTATGTGGTCCTTTCCCTAAACCACCAAATCTTTCATGCAGGGCCTCCTTGTCTTACATCCTGTTTGGCACTGAAGATTCCAACCTGCTGTAAATTTCTCCATAAATTCATTCACAATGCTGCTGCTAATCTCATTTTCAGAACTTTGACCAAATCTTTCTATCAGTCTGCTGACATATTCTTCTGCAGTGGATCAGCTGAAATTTCTTGTCTTAACCTTTTACACCAGTCAATTTATTTCTGTCCAATCTAGTCGCTCTATCAGCTTGTTGCAACAGCAACTGCCTCCTTTGCTCCAGCAATGTACCCAAGGCTAGATTCTCTGCTCTGCCAGGTTCATTAAGTATCATGACAGGAGAAATTCATGCTTTTGCCATAGCAGGCTGAGGTCTCCATAACAAAAACCAAACCTAGTTTAACACTTTATAATGTATGACAGTGACTGGGTTATATTAACACCTTTGGCACATTTATTCCTTCTAAATTAATACAACAGCAACTAGCACGATAGGACTAGGTCCTAATCCCCGCTTGGGGCTCTTATATGCTACTGTAATAATAGTAATAATTGTACAAAATTGTGTGAAGTTAGCCATTGAGTCCTGGTCTGACATTTTGCAAGCACAAATCACCGTAGGTGCAACTGATATTAATTAGACTTCTAACTGCCAGATTTGAGACGTAATTAGGTAGTTAAAAATGTAAATGACATTATTTACTCCCCAAAGTTCTTTTTGCCTATAATATTGATCATTCAAAGATCATTCTAAAAAAATCAAGCTACTGACGTCTCAAAGCATTCTTGTTTTATTTGGATAGCAAGTGCCAAGTCAGGAAATGTATGTATTTGGTGACTCTGAAACAGAACTCATTTTTTTTCTTACTGAATTATGAACCGTCTTCCTCTACTGAAAGAGAGTGAAAGTTACAATTAAAGTATAGATTTTGTTGATATATGATGGACTGGAAGAAGAAACCAATATCCTAAAAAACCCTCCAGCCATACACAATAATTCATTTTCTGATGAGGTTTCAGTTAATTGTTACGGTTTTTTTCAACTGATTCTATATAATCAGTTATTGTTACTTGTTAAGTGCTGATAATATGTTTCATCTTTAAATCAAGAGCTCTGATGTTTCAGGATTTGGTTTTCTGGCATCTTGACCTTTCTTGATAGGAAGACATTTTCTTTGATAAGAAGATTTCCCTGGATGGTTGTGTGACATTATCTGATTAAAATATGACCATGTAGAGCATTGTTGCTACTACTGTTATATAATTGCAACAAATCTTGTATGTCAAGTAAGGTGTCCATGGACAGGTTATGATTTGCTGAATATGATTTTGCTATTTGTATGCATGTATCATTTTCGTAATTGAAGTTATGAGCATTGGCTCTATAGCTGCATTTCAAATGTTTGCTTCTATGTAGCACCCACAAGGTATTTATCTAGCACATTTTGAAGGAACTAGTCAAGTGAATGGCACATTAAAGAACATTTAACTCACAATGGAAGACGTTCATCTACAATTAATGGACTTTTCTGCTGTGACTAAGTGAAATCCTGCATTGACATGTGACTTGCCCATGTGACTCCAAACACCATCTTGATACCTGTAATTTTCCAGTAGTTGTGCTGAGGGCTTTGTTTGAAATAATGGATTTCCCTCCACACAGAAGAAGCTATAAAAGACCCTGGAAACATCTCCATTTTGCCTCTTTCCTGCTCAAACCTCTGGACTATGAACTTACACTAATGGGAGCATTCTAACCAAGGGACTGAGGACCTTCCAATAATTTGGAAGCAACCAGAGACTTAACAAGCTAGCAATTTATTCCATCACTGCTACAAGCCTGATGCAATAAATGCAAAGGTTTTGGATGTATTTGGTTCCTTTAACCAATTTTAACTCTCACCTTTCTCTTTCTTTTTATAAATAAATCCTTAGATTTTAGATACTAAAGGATTGGCAACAGCGGATTATTGGGTAGGATTTGAGTTGTATATTGACCTGGGTGTGTGGCTGGTTCTTTTGGATCGGAAGAGTCTTATTTGATGAAATTGGTTTTAAAGAACCACTCATCTTTAAGTCTAATGTTTTTCGTGGTGATACAAGGACTGGAATGCCTAAGACAACTGTTTTTCTGACTTCTTGTTAGCCAGTGTGATGAAACAGAAGTTTACTTTTGTTGCTGGTTAGGTATACCTTATGGGAGAATAACCACCAGTTTTGGGGTGTGTCTGCCTAATCCTCAGCACTTTGTTCTAAATTTGATATTCTTAGTTGTAACCCACAAAGGCAAGGTTACAGGTTGCCACAATGGATTCCACTTTACTTAGATGAGGTCCATGGGTGCCCATCTTAGGCTCCAAGTGGAAAACTGGTGCTAAAATTGTTTCCAAGGAAAACTGTTACATATTTGTTTCCAAAATGTAAAGCTTTTTCAGAATGGTAGTTAACCTACACTTACTACAGATTGGTCCAGCCACTATGAGAACACACAGAGCCACTACTTCCCGAGCTGAAAGACTCTCATCTGTTAGCCTATGACTGTAGCAAACTCAAACTCCTATGTGAGCCAGCTACTGGAAGGGGACAGAAAGCCAGACTGAGTGAGCACATGTTACAGAAGGAGGGCAGAAGTAGCAATATGTAGCTGCAACGATCAACCCACGCTTCCCTGGCTATTTACACTGGAGCTCAAAGCCAAAAAGTTCCCTGAGCATGTTGGTGTTGGAGATATTTCTCAGGGAAATAATGTTGTGGGGATAACCCTGGTTCCAAATAAAATTAAAAAGGCAAAGAACAAAGGTAAGACTTCAGTAAATGAATAAAACTCAACAGGTAAACTATCACAACATGCATGTATAATCTCTGCGTTGATGCACTGCATTTGGCCATTTATGTTTTAGCTCAATCATCATAAACTGAGTTGAAGTGAAACTCTACAGCCCAGTCTCCTTAAACTTCGAGAGACTTTGTTACTGGTTCCTATAATCTCTAAAAAGGGCCAAACCAAATATCTGAATATCTTCAAATTTTGAGAAAGTTTGGATCCAGATGACAATTTTGCCATTGGCTTCACTGGGAATTAGATAAAGTCCCAAATTATCCCATTACCCTGTTATAGCCCTTGCTAGATAACATCAAATGCTAAGCCTAGGTTGTGGTGAGAAGGAATAGGTACATTGGATAAGGAAGAAACTTCATACTCTGGGAACAACTGTAATCATATGTAAGAATCTCTATGATAAAATTGTATTCAGTTTTCCATAGGACACAATTGTGGTGCAGTAGATGCTGGCCTGAAAACAAGGCAATGCAGAGCCTCAACACTCCTCCAAGCAGAACAAATCCCAGTCTAATGTGCTAAGAATTCTCATGCTGCACCAGTTCTCTCCAAGGGCAACCTATGCACTCTGGCCCCATTCCTCACCTCTGCTGAGGCACTGTGCAGCTCTGGGTGCCTGCGTGCAGGGTGGGGGTTGTGAAGACGTTCCTTGCAGGGGCATGACGCTGCATGCTGTGCAAGAGCCAGTCACAATTTGGCCGTCAGTCAATAGATAAGCATTTCTGCATTCTGAGCAAAAGGCAAATTGCATAGGCCCTGGGGTATTTATTTGATTCAGCCACCTCCAATAATTTAAACTGCTCTTCCTCATCAACTTTATGCCTGGTGCAATTAAAATCCACAATCATGCTACATCTGTTTAGTGAAATCATCATCTCCGGTGTATCCTAGAAATGAAAGAGCACTCCTGGTACAGGAAGTCTACATGCTGTATTGATGTGAGTGACACACTAAACCACGTTGCCAGTTGATTAAATAAATCCTTCTTCAAATACAAACAAACAGTTACAGGAAGAACTGACAGATGTATATTTTCTTCTGGGACATATGAAACCATCTGGCTTTGTGATTTCCAGATGGAAGTTTCACAGCGAGTTCTTACTTTGAGATCTTAAGGTATTCCAGGGATCTGTATTTCCTTTTTCAGATTCGTGAGCTAAAGTATCCCCAGCATTGAAAATTATTGCTGACTAATGAAAATTGAATTTATTAGATAGTAAGATGTGTATTAGATTACCAAAACATTCCCTTAATAAATTCATTCTATTAAAAGCTGTTGCATGATTAATGAAAAGAAGCTCCTCAAAGCAGTGTGGAAAACATCAGACTCCAACAGCTTACAGCAAACTATAATGAGACAAGCTATAAAATTGTTTTCAGTCCTGCTTTTGAATTTAGTTGCTATATTTAACTTTATGCCATAAGGCAATCTTTCAAAGTTGCCTTTCTGCTGTTTCAGAACCACTTGCTTCAAACCCTTATTGTAAAGCCAGACAAGGACAAATATACTAGTACTAAGGACACTGAAACGCTCTAAAAATCCAAGTTATAATATAAGAAATGACAGAAGCTCAAACAGAGATACATAACACTAAACAAAACAAGACATGATATTTTAACAAAAGAAGAAGCTAAAAACTCTGGGAAGCATACCCGCTCCCAACTCAAACAGTTAAAAAACAACAAAAAACCCCACATGATTCCTCTGCTCTCCAGACTCTGGATCACTCCACAGAGCCTTCCATTAGGTCTTTCATAACCTCTGATATTCCTCATCTCTGAGAGTGCAGGCTCCCTCTTAAAGCCCTACCCTTGGAGTATCATCATGGGATGCCTGGTCACCTGATCCATGAACCCAAGCGCAAGGGAGATGGATAACTAGATGCAGGTGAGGCTAAGTCAACTCCCCCTAAACTACCTGCCCGCTATATTACAGTGACCTTTGCACTCTATGGTCTTGGGGTCAGATGGGGGCTCTTTTGGTCACTGATGTAAATTAGAGCAGCCCATGGCTTAACTGGACAGTATATGCCCCCAGAGAAGCCATTTCGTTGGTCCAGGATTGTAGTGAACTCTGTCCACAGCCTCCCACCCCAGACCATCCCCTATGCTGGGGGACTAGAAGCAACAGGTGTAGAGCCAGTTAGGGCACTTGTATGTTACCTGGATCTATCCTTATGCAATGGGATCATTAGCTGGCAGCTTAAGCCAGTTTGTGCCCCATTTGCTCTGCCTTGTAATGTAGTGAAGCCACCATTTACCAAAAAAAAAAAAAAAAAAAAAAAAAAAAAAATCACATGAGTGTGTCCCACTAAGGATTGGGTTCCTTCATTTATTGTAAACCCAGAACACTGTACTCAGCTTGAGTAAGCAAGCCCCACACACTGCAAATCTCTGAGAATGGAGGGAAAAGAAACCCTCTCCCACACCGTGGATATGAGAAACCCTCCCCTACTCCATAAACAGAACCACAGATCCACTAGCTCCAACCCAGCTTCTTTCATGCCCCAAAACCACTTCAACAGAGACCCCTGAACAGTTCTGTTGGATCAGGCCTCTTGTAGGCTGCAGAGAACAGGGCAGGATTTGGCCTACATTTACCAGTGCACTGAGCATACTATTTGCTTTGTGAAGTTCATAACTCACTCCAGATACTATTGCTATGACGAAATCATGAGCTCCACAGGCAACAGGGTTCCTCTCTCTTCCCATTGCCCTACAGAACTTTTGAGCACAAGTGCTTTTGGTGGTCCTCAATTGTCACTGCTTTTTACTGTCCTTTGGAGCTTAAGAACTATTTACAGGGATCCTCTCTTTTGCCCTGCATAGACTTTATAAAGCATCATCCAGCCTAATAGACCTTAAACAGTTCCCTGTCAAGCCCTGATAACTTTATCCAGTGAGCTTTTACTATACCAATCAGTATGTCTACTGAGTAGCCTCATATTCAGAGCAATGACCTGTAATTCAAAAAGAGCTTGACTAATTTTCTTCTTGCTTAGCATAAAAACACAGTAGAGAGTCATCCTGCAACAAAATCCATTGTAACAAACCAATACTAGATGGAACACGCAAACCTGCGACTAGAACTGGGTCTTTTATCTCCAAAGCCTATAGCTTCAATCACCTGAGCTAGGGGAAAACCTTTTCTAGTCTCTCTAAACTGCCCCACTAATGGACAAATTGCTCATAAAATATTATACACACCATAAACTTTACAGTTAGTCACAGTCATTAATAGCTCTGCTTAATTATAAGCAATTTTCTTCAAATATAGCCAATGCGTCTGTTCTCAAGGAGATTTAACTATGTGGATGGTTTGAAGAGGTAGCAACAAGCCATTTTTTGCTAACAGGACACAAAAATTAGATGCAAGTCAAAACTTCAAATCAAAATACTTAATGACCTGTAAGTTAGAATCAGTTTGACCACTTTCCCACAAACTTAGTACAAAAATTCTCCTTAATCTTCAGAGTAATTGTTAGCAATTAATTAGTATTATTAGTGATCAACAGTGCCTTTTCAGGAGAAAAAAGTTGGAGTTATTTCTATGCATGAATAGTTTAATTTTACTGTGTAGAATAATCTCTGTATCCAAACTGAAATCATTCTTTCAAAAATGGGTTTCTTTTCTTCTTTTTATTGAAGAGCCTGCCACTATACATACTGCAAGAACAACAAAAATGAAAAAAAAAACAGTTTTGGCAAATAAAAATTATCTGAGAGTTAATAGTAGTAGTAATTTTTCCATCTGCTACTCTGTTTATTACTGATCTTTCCAGCAGTCCTACCACAGTCTCTAATTAATCTTTGGTATCTCACTGCAGTTCATGTATCCCTGAGGGTAGTCTGCCTTTAAGAAGACATCAGGCTGGACCTGCTGGATGTTGTCCCCATTGTCACAGATTACACGTGCCAAAGAGGTCTGCTTCAGCTGTGAGAGTTGTGCCATTGTAAACACTCCAGGATTTTCATACCAAAACCTAGTCAGCAGGCAAAGAGATATGGCATCAGGGATCTGCTGTCTGAGAATTAACAGCATGTCAAACAGTGATAATGAGGCAAATATAAGAGCAGACAGAGAATGCACCATATGGAAGGGATCACAATTGTTCTCCAGTTACATTTACTTTAATGGTTTTCATGTTTTATCAAATTCTTAAATGTTATGATCTTGAGCTATTATCTGGGGTATGTCTGCAACACTGCAAATGGAGTTGTGACTTCAGCATGCATAGACATACTGAGCTAGCTTTGATCTCACTAGCTCAAATAATGATAGCAGTTAGGCCCTGGCCACACAGGCAGCTGCACAGGCTGTACAACTCCACCTGGGACCCAGGATATATGCTCAACTGGCTAACCAGTGCTGCTTCAGCAGCTTCACTGCTACTGTTATTCCAGCTAATTAGACAAAAGCTAGCTCAGGTATGTCTACATGTGCAGCAGTATAGATGTACCCAGAGTATAGAGATTGGGCATACATGGTGATGAAGCCTGTTACCAAACTGGAGTTCCCAGCATTTCCTGTATCATAAATAAATGTTTCAAATTGTGCAGCATTCTGACATTCAGCGTTCAAATGTCGGCATTCTGATATTTTGTCATTTTTAAACAATTGAAAATATCAACATACCAAAAACCCCCCAGTCAAACAGCAGGATATAAGTGACAAGAATCATGCCTGCCCCAAATTAGTGTCATGATAAGATCTTATATCCCATGCTCTCTCTGCATCTCCTCATACGTTTGCTAATTTCAGGCTTCAATCTGAGAAGGGCTGTGCTGAGATCTGGTTGAATTTTTTTCAGTCTTCTTAGCGTATGCGCAACATGGATCATGTGGCACATGACCAGGATTCTTTACCGAATTTGGTCTGCTACTTTTTTCAGATAAGAGCTTTTAGTTGAAAAATAGCTTTTTACAAATATTTTTTCATGTAAAACTATTGATCTCGTTTGAAACATTTGCTTTTTGTGAAAAATACCATGCTGTAATTTTTTCTAAAACTTACTAAAAACATGTTTAAAATGGTTAATGAAAAGCCTATTGAAATGGTTAATGGCATTTATCATTTACCAATACCCAGCACACAAACTATTTCAATAATTTGTAAAAAAGTTTAATTATGAATATTTTCAAATAAATGGGAAAATGGATCCATTCCAAATCCTTAGAAATGAAAAAAAAAGTATGAATCACATTGCAAAACAAAGACAAAGCCCTTATATTATAAGCTCTTCATGACAGGGACAGTGGGTTCTGACATGTTAGTAAATCACCATGCACTTCACAGTACTGTGCTATATAAATAAATAAGTAAATAGCTTTTAAAATGCTAAATGCATATGTTTTACTACTCTCCTCTCTTGAGATGAGACAGATTTGCTTAGCTCTACTTACTCCTTATTTAAAAAAATTATTTTAAATTTTTGTTTTTAAAAATATCACATTTTATTGTACTGCAGAGAAGTCATGGGAACAACAAAGGGTTTATTCCGGATCTGAACTGGAGGATATACACTAGTACTGGAGCATTCCACAAATGAGATAAACACTGCTCTCCACCCTCCTCCATCTCCCTAGGGAAGTTTGGTTGAGCCCAGCAGTGGAGTGGGTCTGGTGAGCACTTGTGCACAGTCATTCTGGAGCATTTCCCCTCCATGCACACTCCTGGTGCCTCAGAGTGCATGTAGGGAATGTGCCTTCGGGGAAGGGGAAAGTGTTCACCTCCTCCCTCTGCTTCCCATTGGCTTGCTCAGGGTGTATATGGGGTAGCTGATTGGCTCTCTTGGGTGCCATCGACCTTCCGTACTTCAAACCCTGCTGGGGCAGACAGGGTAGAAGTTTGCATTCCTTGCAGCATCATGGAGGCCCGTTTTTAGTTTATAGGAATATGAATAGGAATTGAGTATTAGAAAACAATCTGGAAATGTCTAGTGGGTGCTGTGCAGTGCAGATCAAAGGCTGGAAGGGCCAGCTTCCTGAGGAAAACAGTACAAGACCCAGGATATGGCTGGTGTACCTACTAGCCTATAGGGAAGGAGATACCTTAAGTGTTCAGGGATTGAGGTATCCTTCTGGAGGAATCATAATTCCTCCTCATGGGTGGTAATGGCAAGATCTTTCAGACCTGGTCTGAGACTTAGGGTTAAGCTCAAGAAGATCAGATGAGAAGGATTGGTTATATGACATGAGGCCACTTAACCATATACTGTATCCAATAAAATGTCTTCAATTCAAGGAGCATGAAGGCTGTTGATAGCCCCCTTTGGTTAAAGTTATAAAGTTGCAGCCTACTTCCTTAGCATCCATCCCTGTTTCATTCACCTGCATGTCCTGATCAATGACAGCTTTTTAATTTTAGATTTAGTAAACACTGGCAACAAGAGCAAATGATTACAGGGAAAGAGGGTTAGAAGCTTGTCTATTGTCCTACTACTATCTCTGAACAACTATAAAGAAACTAGTAAAAAAAATCATTTAAATCTAAAATCATTTAGTTTTAACATTTCTTCACTTTTGCTGTCAGCTGATAAACTGGTAAGTCAGCTACGGTTTGGCAGTAAAAAGCCCCAAACTCCTTAGATTCTTTCAAGCCTCAGTTATGATGGACTCAAATACTATCGTATGCTATGTCAAATCTGAGGTATATGCGTGTAGCGAGACCTCTGAACTTCACTGGTAGTATTCCTGTTGGGAAAATCTTGAGTGCTGCAATCCAGCCATGGAGACTAAAACTCCCATGATGCCTTGGGTGAAGAGAGAGCACCCACACGCAGTGGGCTCCATTTTGGAGAAGTGCCGAGATTGTTTTAGTGCAGCTTTGTCCATAGAAGCTGCTAATCTGCTGTCAGGAAGCCAGAAGCTGCTGCTGAGAGCCTGCTGGAGACATTTTAAATAGGGAGCCTCAGGTGTGGATGGTGGATTCACTGGACACAGGGCAGAGACTGTTGCTGTGCCCAGAGCTAATTGAGGTGGACCTGTAGTGACGTCAGTGTGTAACCACCACCCTTGTTTGGGAAAGTGCTTACAAGGGAAGGGGACAGCAAAGAGACTTTAAGGGGTTGTCGTCTGAGTCTGAGAAGAGGCGAAGTGGTCTTCTCATGGAACCAGAACCCAGGGTTGCTGACATTTGGTTAAAACAACTCCAGTCTTCAGAAGGGGTGTGCAGCTTGGCATGATCCCAAATTAGAATTGTTCTGCCCCTTGTTGCCTTGGCTGGACTGATTCAAGATCTTCAAGTGCACCCATTCAAGGAAGAGTTTAGAACTATGAAATCCAGAGGAGTGTACCCTCGGGGGAGGTAGAAGGTGGCAGTGTAAATGCAAGTTAGATACGTTTCCTCTACTGAATATTGTATTTGTTAACTGATTTATTGAACTGCCCCCTGCTGATTTAACTGAGTAGTTACATTCAATCTCAGTCTGTTATACCATGTTTCCTTAAATTGTTAAGTAAAGGTGTGTTAACTTTAATCTAAATGTATAATGGGTGTATATTGTTTATAATTGGTATTCTTAAAGTAGACCCATTGCACAGATTAGCTCAGGTTTATTCCTGGAGCCTCCCAAGGCACACCTTTGAGTGTGTACAGGGCCCAGCCAGATGGAGACCCCACCTATTTTAATTTCCTTTACAAGTAAAATGACTGCAGCAGATGGGTGGACAGAGGATTCCCACCTGTCCAACATCTCCACTGGGAGACTCAGGATCTCATTTACTGTCAACAACTTCAGGTGCCTGGGCACATAGATGCGGATTGCCTGCTCCCAAGTAACCCAGGGAGGAAAGGGTGATTACATTTGTATGGTATGCAACTAAGTTAGCATTTTATGGACACAACTATCATGCAAACCTGATTACCTATCTCCATCCCTGAGCCGTTGAAACTGAGTGACAAAAAGGCACTTTAGGGTTGGTCCCACTCTTGTACCAGGAATCAGGTCCTCCACCATTAGAGCTGGCCAAAAGTTAATGTTCAGTGGTGTACCATAGAGCCTAGAAAAAGAATTCAGGTAAAACTCAAGTTACAAACATGGAGCTAGACTGGCATTTTGCTTCAGGCTCATTCTCTTTGGAATGCAGGTGTTTTTACAGAGGTTACTTAATCATTACAAACTTTCCTTGAAAGTCAAAACACACACAATGATTTCTCAACAAAAGAATTCTTATGATCTCACAACCTCCAAAAATGTTTTTGATATAGTCACTGCTGTAGTTTAGAAACAAATCTGAACGCTGAATATTAACCTGCTCACTAGGCAGCTTCTCAGATTTAATATTTCAAAATGTGTCTGACACACAGTGAAAAAAAATATTGGGATGAGTAGATCCAGCTCCAACCCAACTTTGCCTTCCTCTTTGAACACTAAACACAATAAATATACATTTTTCAGCCACATTATTTTAGTAAAGAAAACAGCAGTTCTAGTGGATTATGATATTTGTATCATTTGAACTTCACTCAGGTAAGAATCACCATCAGCTACTATATCTAAGCAGTATTATATCAAAACAAAAGAAATTTTTAAAGCCAGCTCCTTAGCTGTCTATATTGGTGTAAGTCTCAATGAGCTATGCAAATTTACACCACGTGAGCATCTGGTCCTTCATTTCTAGAGCCAAGGACGACTGATATCTGAGTGATGTTCAAACAATACAAATATCAAGATCCACTGGCAATACACTGGGCAGTTAAGGCAAAGCACATTAGAGTGTTCGACAAATTATACCCCTCTGGCACGCTTTGCGATGTCACTTAGACAAGTCCTAATTGTCATTATGAAATTAGGCCTTCACTGACAGTAACTTCTGGACCATGAAAAAGCTCAGATGAAGGTCCACAAAACATTTCTGTCAGCCTTTTCAAGATCTAAATCAGTGTTTCCCAAACTTGGGACGCCGCTTGTGTAGGGAAAGCCCCTGCCGGGCCAGGCCACTTTGTTTAACTGCCCCGTCCGCAGGTCCGGCTGATGGCGGCTTCCACTGACTGCAGTTCGTTGCTCCTGGCCAGTGGGAGCTGCTGGAAGTGGTGCGGGCCGAGGGATGTGCTGGTCGCCGCTTCCTGCAGCTCCCATTGGCCTGAAGCGGCAAACTACGGCCAGTGGGAGCCGCGATTGGCTGAACCTGCGGACACAGCAGGTAAACAAACTGTCCTGGCCTGCCAGAGGCTTTCCCTGCACAAGTGGTGTCCCAAGTTTGGGAAGCACTGATCTAAATAGTAACTGGAAAAGCAACATTTAATGGCTATTTCAAGGCTCTGCAGAACTAGAAATGGAAGCTCTGGATCACTGGAAAGGTAGCTCTCCACCAGCACAACAGGACCCAGATTTTGCTTTTAGTCTTAGAAAGGCTTGAGATTTCAATGTTTATAGTCATTAGGTACAGAAGATTATTGATTTCAACAAGACTACTGCTACTAAAATTTATCTTTTATATTCTTTTTACATAAAACTCATGATTTCTTGACCAAACATCCCAGAATCTTTTGTGTGTTAGCCAAAGGTGTTTAAAGAGGGTTTTCTTTTGGGTAAATGAATGTCTTTGTCCTAGTAGGCCTAAACTTTAGTAGCCACTCTCTTTTTATGCTGAACTTTAGCTGACTCTAGTGTGTTTTCAATAAGCTAAATTTAGCTTGACCGAAGCATATTATTAAATAATGGAATTAGGTGTCCTTTTTTTTATTCAAAACTCTTGACCCGTGGTGAAATGCTTGATTGTCTTACTTAAATAAAACTTCAGCTGAGTTAATTATGTGATATCATAACTATTACATCTGAACATGCAACACTGTTTATGCCTGTGCGTTAAGTTGTGAACAGCCGTAAGTCTTCATAGAATCAGGGCCTATGCAATCAATAAAATGGAAAAAGATACAAAGTAATAGCAGAATGAAAGACAACCTCGGGGAAGAAGGAAATAGACAGTATAATGCAGACTCGATAGGGTAAATTGTACTTTGCATGTTCCTTTAGTGGGGCGTCTGTGACACCCAATTCCTTCCTCTACCCACCAAAGCACTAAAATAGACGGATACGGTGCAGCCCCACAGGAGTTGCAAGGCAATTAACAAAAATATATTGAGATTAGACTAGAACAATTTTGAGGTCCAAATATGTAAATTCTAGCCAAAATGTAGGAAAAATTAAACACTCATTGTGGATCAAAAGCAAACAAACACCAGTGGTAACCATAATCAGAATACCAAATGATGCAGTCACATAATTTGCTGTTATATTTCAGCAAGCAAACAATAGGTGCACTTTCCTTTAACAAAACAGTTCAAATGGAGTTGATATTTCCCTTATAAGGCCCCAGTGCTACTGACTTTTGAAATTCCAAGGGCTCTATGGGAATTCAAGCATTTGTCAAGAGAGATCAGATTGCAGGAACAGGGCTTTATAATGGAAATATTTCATTTAATTCTAGATGGGTAAAATGGAACATATGTACAGTTTTCTAGTTAGGCTGCAAATTATTATTACTATTATTAAGAAAAAATGGTCTAAATATCATCCTCCTTCCCCCCTAGGAAATGTAAATATTTTCTTAGGTTTAATCAAAATTCCTTATAAAAATTAAAATTGAAATATTGGTTTATGAAAACCTTTTTGGGTTCCAAAAACTTAAAAATTTTATCAATGAAGAAACAAAAAAGTTACAGAAAATTTTCTGTGAATTTTTTTTAGTACAAAAGACATCTTTTGTCAGAAAAAATATGTTTCACTGAAAAATTTCAAATGGCTCTAATTAAAATTATTTTATTTTTATGAATTCTGGAAACCTAATTTGCACCTTAATTATGACAAATAATAAACATTACACATTCACTACCATTTCACATAGGGGAGGGCTCTGATGGAGACATTTTATAAAGGCTGAACCTCCCTGCAGTCCTGTGCACAGGTGCAGGGGTCTTCCTACATGAAGCTCATAGCAGAATTGGAATCTAAAAAAATAGCAGTATATTAATAAGGAGACCAATCACTTTGTATCTAGATCAAGCGTTAAGACATAATATTTCTAGTCTGTATAACTAGAAAGCCAGTGCCTCTCTCATTCTTTAGTTTTAAACTGACTGATTATTTTACTGAAACTCTTTCTCTGGTCCTACATACTGCTTTGATTTTTAATTATATGAAATCCTAGAAAGGATCTAGGAACATTGTAATTTAATGTTTAATGTTGTTAGTTAACATAGATAATAAAAACTTGACCAAAGTAGTTGCCAGAAGATCAGGAATAGAAATTATGCAGGAGGTTTTCTACGTCCCAATCAAAGCGGATATATTTCTAAAGTGTTCCTAAAACATCAGACAATGTGGATTTTTAGTAATCAAATTCAGCATAATAAAGGTATCAAATATCTGCTATTGCTCTTGAGGCAAAGACGACCAGCAATAGGGCAATCTTGGACTATTTATTATTTTTATTTGTATTATGGTAGCATCCACAGTGTATTAGGCACTGCTCAAACACACAGGGCCTGATCCAAAGCTATTGAAGTAAATGGCAGCCATTCTAAAATGGATTTTAGATCAGGCCAATAAGGAACCACCCAAAGAGCTCACAAGATGAAACACAGTGACAGATGAAGAGTGTTGGAGTGGGGTTATACATATAATCACATTTCTTCATTATTTTTATGAGCCCTTTCCTGCTTTGAAAGTACTTTTTTCTTTAAGTAAAGCAATCATGGAGACCTAACATTTATGTCTTATTTATCCTAGCTCAGAAAGAAACACACATGGCCAGGTTCTCTGGTGCTTTTCAGACACTTTGTGCTGCTCACGAGGCAAAAAGGTGTTGCAACTAGTCACAAATTCCCACCAGAAATTCATCCGGTATATGGAAACTCCCTGCTGGGCATAAATATTCCACAGCTAGGTCTGCACCTCTATTCACCCGCAGCATAGGGAGCATGGCAGGACAGAGAAGAGCAGAGCATCACTAATCCTCCACTCATGCAGGGTCCTCTACCAGTGGTGTAGGAACCAGGGACAACCTGCAGAGACAAAAGAGCCAGTCTTTGCCCCACCCATCTTGCATCCCCCTCCTGCTCTGAGCAACGCTCTGATGCAGGAGAGACCATTTTGTTATCTAGACTTGATATGCTCGTCACAGCTTCTTGACTATGTCCATTCAACTGACCATGCTCTAGGAATCATTTTGGGGGAGTTCTATGGCCATTGTTATACAGGAGGTCAGACTAGATGATCACCGTGGTCTCTTTTGGGCTATGAATCCATGAGTAACAGTGTAGGATAGATATAGCATAATTTTGGGCAGTTATTGCTTAAAAAGGATATATAAACTAATGTGTCATAAACAGATAGCTAAGGGTTAATGTCTCTTTCATCTGTAAGGGTTAACAAACAGTGACCTGCAAACACCTGACCAGAGGACCAATCAGGAGACAAGATACTTTCAAATCTCGTGGAGGGACGCCTTTGTTTGTGGGTTTTGGGTTTGGCTTTGTTCTCTCTGGGTCCTGGATGGGGCTAGAGGTGCAACCAGGTTTCTGCCAATCTCCCTGCTACAGTCTCTTATCTATTCAGAATTGTAAGTAAGAAAAGGCGGTCCTAGTCTTTTAATTTGTTTTTTTCCATTTGCATATGTGTACTTGCTGGAAGTAGCTTAAATTGTGTTTCTGCTGGAGAAAGTTTCTTTCTATTGTTTATAAGTTGAAAGACCCTGTAACTGTTTACCATCTAAAGTGCAGAGATAAACCTTTTACTTTTTTCTTTCTTTTTTTATTAAAAGTTTTGCTTGTAAGACCTGTTGATTTTTCTCTCCTAATTAAGGATCAAAGAAATTGAGTCTGTATATACCAGGGAATTGGTGGGAAGCAAGGAGGGAAAGGTAAATTTCCTCTTTGTGTTAGATTCAGGCAGCTTGAATCGGTATTGCCTCTGGGTGAGGGGGAGAGAGAACTTGATCTCTCTGTGTTGTGTTTCAAGGAATTGATTCACGGTATCTCCTAGTGTACCCAGGCAGGAAAGATCTGGGAGGAGGTAAAGAGGTGGGAGGGAATGGTTTATTTCCCTTTGTTGTGAGACTCAAGGAATCTGGGTCTTGGGGTCCCTTGGGAAGGTTTTGGGGGGACCAGAGGGTATCAGGCCCTAAAAATTCCTGATTGGTGGCAGCGCTACAGAATCTAAGCTGGTAATTAAGCTTAGAGGACTTTATGCTAATACCCATATCCTGGATGCTAAGGTCCAGATTTGGGAATCATACATGACATAATGGAATTACTTTATTTTTTAAATGGAACAATATGTGTTCTTGATTTATATGTTCACATTTATAGCTGACTATTTTCTCAAATAAATCATTAGTAACCCCATAATAAATATCAAGCCAATTTGCAGCCTTAGGGACTGACCACCTCCCATTAAAGTCCATGGAAGGAGTCCCATAGACTTTAGTTATTTGTGGTTCAAGCCCTAAAGGCTAAAGCTTAATTTATAGTATTTTGTTATTGACAAGCAGGGCCAGCTCCAGGTACCAGCAAAGGAAGCAGGTGCCTGAGGTGGCCAATGGAAAGAGGTGGCACGTCCGGGTCTTCGGAGGCAACTCGGCGGTGGGTCCCTCAGTCCCTCTTGGAGGGAAGGACCCGCTGCCGAATTGCTGCTGTAGAATGAAGCAGCACGGTAAAGCTGCTGCCAAAGTGCTGCCGATCATGGCTTTATTTATTTATTTATTTATTTATTGCCTTCGCCACTTGGGGCGGCAAAAAAGCTGGAGCCAGCCCTGTTGACAAGGTTTCCAACTAGCACTTCTCACAAATGTACTTCTGGGAACAACATGCCTGACAGACCTTTTTCTTTGTTAGATGGCCTGAAGTTTATCTTGCATTTCCTATACATATATTATGCTATATCTATTTGTAAAATCTTCTGTGTTATAGGACTTGTTCTCACTTATGACTGTGAGCTAGTCCGAGTTTTCTGTAACAAGGCCCATTTCTGTTCTCAATATTCACCATGTTCATCTGCCTAAGGGAAAATAACCCTACACTATCACAGCACACAAGCAGCACATTATTATATTTCTACATGGCGTTTCTTCTTCCCTCAGCTGGGTTTTCTACATCCCTTTATCTGTCTTTGAGGATCCTTTTTGTTTCCCCACCTAACCTCAATTCACACATCTCAACTGAAGACTGAATGGATTTCGTTGGTTCCATCAATGTTACATCTGGTTGGAGAGGATCACTGTTCAGTAACCCACGACAACCCATCCCCTTCCTCCTCTAGAATGCCATGCAGAGCACTCAGTCTGTACTAGCCCAGAGAAATGAGACCAGAGAAAAGTAATGATCTTTGTACAAGATAATTACTGCTAATTCTGCTCTTAATAATAAAGCTGTAAGGATTTCTTACACCAGGTACTTGTTCTAGATCACTTTAGTTAAAACCACTATTGTCTTGAATTATTCCTAACATTTTATTCCTAAAATGTTATTGACAAAAGAGGAAAGAAATAGAACAGGCCTCTTGGGGAACAATTAAAAAAAAACAGAGGGAAGATGATTATTTTTCTCAAGAGTATTTTTCCCACTACTTCGGCTCAAGTTCTAACAATAATTACACTGAAAAAGATGTTGGGAGGGTGGACAAGGAAGGCAACAGGGCATGTTACAAGTGGAGCAAAAGAGAGTGGAGAAAGGAGTGTAAGAATGAAAACTTTCCTTTTTAAAAAAAGGCTATCAGCTTGTTGACTTAATTCAAACTTGTTAGCACTAAGACCTGAGATTGTAATATTAGCTCAAATGAGGAGAATTGTATGGGGATATACAGTGCTTAAAACTCATAACTGAATAAGATAAGTGACTCTTCAGAAATTTTTTTAAGCTACAAAACTAACTGAAGTCCTGAAGTCACATTGGATAAATGAATGTCTCTCTACTGGAAAAAAAGAAAAGATGACAAACAGAAATAGTCAAAAGATGTGTAAAGTTTCTGGGACAAGATTGTAATAACTGGGTAAGTGCCTGAAATCAATGAGATCTGCTGGGTTTTCAGAACTTTTAAAAGTCAGACTCACTTATTTATGGATTCAAAGCCTAACTTGAGGAATCTGTTTTCCAAAATCTTGGCACAAGAGACTACTTTAAACTAATGTTCAGAGTACATACTCTAAAGCACAGTTCTGAAGTAACAGAAACATAAATGTGAACAAATACAACTCAGAAATAACATCTAAGGGAAAATTATATTAGGAAATAAAATATAAAATGATTATGGATTACTGGGGAAAAAAGACATTTTATCTGAGGTAAATGTGTAACAATTTGCAAATACTTCTTGGGCTGTAAATTTGCCGGGGGGGTGTATAAAAATCATATTTACTACAACAAATGACATCATTTCTCCATGAAAAATTAATGGACTTCCATGTAAATGTTTCTGCATGTGAGTGTGAGAAAGTGAAAATCAATAGATCTATAATATATATAATGAAAACTCCAGATCTGAGCCCTGAACTATGGGGAAGGGAGTGAGATCAAATGTTGCAATTGAATTTTGCAGCCAAGTTTCCATCTCCGTTTACAAGTTCCACATAGAATGGAAATGTGTTGCTAAATGTTGACCACTTTTGCTCTTAGCAGATTCTCAGATGATTTAATCTCTTTTGATTTTTGTTACTGGAAAAGGTGATTGTGCAACCTTCATCTTGCTCAGAAGCCTGCTGTAATAGTATTCTGAAACTTGCAACCGTGGTCTATGTTTTTAGCATTCTGACACTGGCTGCTCAACAAAAATATTCACTTTTATATTTTGGTTTTGACCTACCCAGTGTGTTTCTGATATCTAGACACATTTCATTCAGGTTATGTTCCACATTGTCACCTTTTAAAGTTTCAATTTCTAGTCATAGAATCACTGAATGACAGATTTCTGTGCCTATGTTCCTACTGATTGAAATGAATAGCTTATCTCAAAATGCAAACCAAAATGCCTTATCTGCTTTTAAGTCACATTTTAAAGCTTTCTTGTTCATTGTTGCATTTTTATCAGTAATGATAATTGTTGTTTTATATACTTTTCTGTACTTTGAAACCAATGATGTGTACCGTGCTACATAAAAAGCAGTAGTGCTGTATATTTTTTGTGTAGGATTATACAATTTTAGATTTCAATTGCAGTAAACAAATTACTTACACATTAAATATGAATAGTTTTGAGTACATTTTATTTGCACGGTAGGGAATCAATGCACAGTATTGATTCACATAACATTATTGTATTTTCCACTCCATGCATCTGATGAAGTGGGTTATATCCCATAAAAGCTTATGCCCAAATAAATTTGTTAGTCTCTAAGGTGCCACAAGGACTCTTCGTTGTTTTTACTAGTACTAGTGTTTCAGATAGAATTACATTCAGGGCTGCTAGCTGTGCTGCTATTTTTAGTCCACTAGCTTAATCAGAACTAGCATGGGTATGTCTATCTAAGCAGGAAATTACACCTCAGCTTCAGTGCAGACATTTCCTTAGAGAACAAGAAGCTAACTAGCCATGTCATTGACCTCTCCCATGCTTTTTACAACACAAAGGGAAGCTTGAGTCGCTATTTATTTTGTCAAACTCTCGAGAGATTATAAACAATTATTACTTCTTTATTTTATCATATTTAAAGGCTGGTGAACGAAAACAAATTTGAAAAATGTGCTATACAACATTTTCTCTATAATGTGTTATATATGTTAAACATCTCTGCAAGCCATGCACAGCTAGTGAGACTTTATTCTAGTAAGAAGGGTTACATAGCATTTCCAAGAAAATGTCAGAGCCTTCACAAAAATAAAATCAAATCCCTATATTTCTCCATAAACATAAACAAAAGGATAGAGCGCCAGTCACCTTAGGTCAACAGTTTGAATCCAGCATAGGTCAGGGATGATAGAAAATCATTACCATCTGACTACTGTTTGTTAGCCTATATGGAATGAGTTCATCATCACAAATGCACAGGTGTTTGCATCAGAAAAACCAATAGTGTTAGTCATGATAGCACTAATTATCAGCATCGTTGAAATTAACAACAGAGAAGCAAATACACATGAAAAATGACCTATCAGTTCACATTTAATTGTGGTCCCTGCAAGTTAGCGTTGAGTCATGTTAGAGAGACTAGAGCCACATTAACACAGGGAAATGCTTTCTGCTGCACTCATTCTGCAACAGATCTTTAGTAAGGTTAATCTAGCATTTGCCGTTTAAATTATTATTATTTATATCACACAACAAACAGACTTCCTGTTTGCTTGACTAAACAAAAGCATTTTCAAGCTAGTATTAGACATGACATCCCTGGGTTGCGGGGGAAACAAGGAGGAGACTGCAGTAGGAAAGATGGGGGCAACTCATCAGGGAGATAATATTGGAACTCACTGAGGGCTAAGGTACGATTTGGTGGAAATTTGTTCCATTACCAGATCACCAAAAATTAATCTCTCTGCTGACTCATTTGTTGACTAGGTCTCACAACAGATGAGGTCCTGAGGAGTAATTACAGTGATCAGATCAGTGTCCTTGTGAACTAGCTTAGGAAGGGGTAAAGAGGTCAGCATGGAATCAGCCCAGAAACAGTTGTGGGAGAAGCAGATAAGCCAGGCATCAAGAAAGAAATGAAAGAATGGTGGGTTTGACAGTAAGTGGGAGAAGCAAAGAAGATTTCAGAGGACAGATAAGGAGTTATGTTTTCTCCATGTTAAATGTAAGCTGATGGCAATACATTAGAAGTAGATGTGAGATAAATCATGTGAGATGCAGGACTAGGTGAGGAGTGTGAGGTAAAGAGTAGAGAGGTAGCTCTGGTCATCTTCAATGCACAGACAGTAGCTGCGAGTATGTGAGCAGATGAGATCACTCAGAGAAAAGGCACACAAATCAGAAGGAGCCAAAGACAGAGCTCTGCTGGACTCCACAGTAAAAGGGAGAAGAGAGAAACCACCTAAAAGACAGAGTGATTAGGGAAGGAGAACCAGTAGAAGGCTGTGTATTAAAAAAACAACCACACAAAACAAGAAAGGATAAGACACTGAGAAAGAGGATATGATTAACACTGTCAAACACAGCTAAAAAATTAAGGAGGGTTATAGATTTGTCAAGAAAAGCTTGTTAGAAATCTTGTGCAAACAGTTTTGGTCAAGTGGAAAGGGTGAAAGCCAGACTGGGGGCAATGGATCCAGGATGGAGATGATGGAAAGGAACTCAAGTAAAGAGCGTTAAATGGCTCATCTGGTGTGTTTGGAGATGACAGGACGGAAGGAAGGAAGGAGAAGAGCTGAACAGAGAAATAGGACTGAGGATGGGGAAACCTTATGATGCTTGTATGTTGAAAGAAAGAAGCCAGAAGAGAATGACAAGTTAATTAGAAGAGTAGAGGAGAGGTTAAAAGTGGGGGTAAGTGTTCAGATGGGAGATGAATGGGGTCAAAAACATAGGTGGAGCACTTGAGGAGAGCAGGTAAAAAGGGTCAGTGTCAGTTATTGGGAAGAAGGAAAAGGGCTGAGAAAGGCTGAGGGAAGACAGAGGAAGGGAGATAGAGATCTGGAAGGAGAGAGATCTCATCAATCCTGTCTGAAAAAACAAGAAAGGAAATTGCATGGAGAGGGAGACTAAGATTAGTCACTGTGTGACTAAGGTTTTAAGAGGGAGTTTACAGTTAAGTAATTTTAAAAGCATTTAAAAAACAGACTTGCTGTGGCCTCTGATGAGACATTAAGATACAGTATTAACTGCCATGTATCACACACAATACGTGTATTTTCACTAATACTCACTTTTTCAGCTTCTCTCTAATCTTTGGCTCTTTAAAATCATTGTGAAGATCCTCAAACTTCTCAACTGAGGTTAAAATACAGAAAACCCTATAATCAACATATGGAGGAATCCCATGGTCACGCCCCCTCTGGATATTCGTAGCTTCCAGATCCAGAGCCACTGAGTGTGCCATGGAGAAAAGCCTCTCAGTCAGCTCCAGGTTCAAAAGCTGAGAAGATACTCACATTTTACCAGCAATGCCAAAAAGGCCACGCAGGAGTGGAACAATGCCACCTTCCTGGATTATCTGGAATGGTGAAAAGAAAGCTTTGTGGAATGGAAGGTGGCCTTGTGGGATTTCGCCAAATGTCTCATTCAAGCGATAAAGAATTGGATTGATCAATGTGTGACCAAACCTAAAAGCTGCTGTTGCAAAGGAATTAATAATCCCAGCATTTACATTGGGGTTATAACCTTTGTAGTCACCCATCATCTTCATAGCATGGTCACCAAGGATCTTGGGTAGCCAGTGGCTATAGGTAATATGTTGCATCTGTGCACCAACAATCTTTCTGGCTTCATTGTAAATAATATCTCCATTCCAGTGTGGGTTCATTTTCAACAGTGCTCTTGCTATGGGGTTATGTTCACGGAACCACAAAGTGTGCATGGCTGTGAGGCCCAGCTGCTCATTGGCTCGGTGATCTCCTGCAAAGAAGCAAGGTATAAAGCTTTCATTTTCAACTCTCGTGCATTCAGTCGGGGGACCTGCGGCAAATGGTAATAAGTGCTTTCCAGAAGATGGGATAAGCAGGCCTTCCTTGAGGAGACCATGTTCATTTGTATTATCTCTTAACTCTTCTGACTCCCTGTCAGAGCTTGCATAAACATTAGAAGCATCGATTTATGATGTTAGATGGTTTATCTGCTCCCTTGCATAGACTGAATTCATTATTGAAGAGGTCATCCCACTACCACAAACTGGACTTGAGCAAACAAAGAACATGCATTTAGAATTTGTCATTCAGGGATCATTCTGAGGAATAATGACGGGGAAGCAAGGTGCATCATTAGTACACACTAAGCTACAAGAGCGTCCATCAGAAAAACATGACACACTCAGTGCAGGCACTGTTTGATCCAAGTCAAGGTCTAAAAACTGGCCCCACTGCATGAGCATATGATTGTACCTATTATCAGGAGTTATAGTCTCTGTACCAATCATTTCTGTTGAAATAAGCCTTGGTAGTGGAAGAGGATAGCCATTATACAAAGAGTCATGACTGACGCTCCTGGGTAAGTTAAAGCCATTTTCGTACACAGGTTTAAGGATCCGTTAGAAAGCAATCAAAGAGGCACCCCACATTGGGTGCTGTAGGTTGTTGCATGTTCCATCGTAGCTTCTGTACTTTTGATGGAAACAGATGTCAGAGCAGTTTGGGAAACACCTGTGAGCTGTACATCCAGAGAGATTGGCAATCAGACTGAGGTAGTGTGGGGAAACCAGATCATTGTAGCGAAACTCGGAAACACAACATTTGAAGAAATTAATTGATATCATATAAAAGAGAAGTGTAAGAATCCATGTAAGATTCTTAAGTTCAATAGTAATTAATGGTGTGTATACATGGATAAAAGTCTCTATCATAAAGTGTTTGTCATGATATAGGCCTTACTCAATTTCTGATAGACTGTAGGTCTGCTCCTGCTCCTGGAGAAGTTAATGGCAAATCTCCTACTGACTTAAACAGGGGTCAGGACTGGGCTGAGGAAACCCTGAAGTGATAGCAACAACAGCTAAAGTGGGGTGTGATGTAAATACCAGAGAGGGATAAAAAATAATATACAGAAATGCTAAAACTCTATAAAATAGGTCTGAAATATGGGCAGGTAACAAAGCAACTGATATTTAAGATGGAAAATACAAGCTAATATAGCTGGAAGATGAGGGAGGAGGGAGAGAAGCCTTATCAATTGGAGGCAGATATTTGGAAGGCAGTAATGCTGAAAGAGGACTAAGAGTGATAGTGCAAATTAAATTTGAGCTAGCAATGCAACAGGAGAGCAAAAAAATGATTTTGTTTCTGTTTTTAAAGAAGAGACATTGTGTCATGGACTAGGGAGGTAATAATCGCTGATGAAACCAGACTGAGAATACTGCATTCTGTTCTTGAATCTGAATGACAGAAAGTTTTAGATAAATTGGAGAAAATTCAGAGAAGAACAACTGACAATATTTAAAGGGCTGAAGGGATTGATTTATGAAGAAAGATAAAAAGAAATGTAATAGCTTGGCCAAACAAAGGCTAAGGGGGATATTAGAACTGTCTATGACTATTTGGCGAATAAAAACGTCAAAGAGAAAGAATGCAGCAGGGGATGAGAATAAACTGATAGGAGGAAATTGGGCAAAGGAACACACAGGCTGAACATTAGAAAGCTGTTTTTAAATGGACAAATATATTAGCCTACAGAAGACACTCCCACTGAATATGGTGAATGATCCATCATTTCAGTAATTTAAAATTGAACTGAATAAAGCACTGGAAGGTGTACTGTAGGAATGAATCTGAGATTGGCATGAGATAGACTACTGGTAGAAGTTTTTATATCCTCTCCATCTCAAATTTCTACAGTTCCATAAACCACACAAAAATACCCTGCAGAAAATCAGAATATTCTTTCAGTTATTTATAATATTTTCACTACTGAAAACAGTCCTCTAAATCTCTTCTACACATTTCCATTGTAGCTCAATGTACGTCAGTGCCACACCCTGCTCACAATACATTTCTCTTATAATAAATTCCATTACAAAATGTACATTACTAAGAAACTGGGTAAAGGGGAGATTACAACAGGTCATACTGTTGTACTGTACAGTACTGTTGCACACGACACTGAAAAGTGTACTGTCAGTATGGAGGGACGCTCCTAGTAGACTGGTCTCGTGACTAATCTTAAACATTTTAATTAATGATCTTGGCACAAAAATGGGAGTATGGTAACAAAATTTGTGGATGATAGAGTGGGAGACATTGCCAATACAAAGGAGGACCAGAATATCAAACAAGATTAGGATGACCTTAAAAACTGGAGTAATAGAAATGGGATGAAATGTAATGGTGAAACTGCAAGGTCATGTACTTAGGTAGTTGTGACCGAATGTATCGTGTGTCCATACCCTGAATACTATTGCAATAATCTTTATACAAAGTATGCCTTGAGAAAGATTTAAAAACTTAATTTGCTGACCAATAATATCATGGCAAAATGCATGTAGCAGTGTTATATGTGAAGCTATAAACATAAGCTGAGATCATAACTAAAAGTATGGAGTGGGCCAAACCCATTCCTCAGAGACAAAGAGCAAGCTGATGCCTCAGCCAGGTGTAAACAAGGCTGATGGACCATTGCTTGCTAAGTGGCCATTCTTTGGCAGGAAAGGGGACAAGGGCAAAAATATTTACATCTTAGCAAAGAAACAGCATGGAGTTGCCTTCCACACAGGCTGCCTGTTACCTTTCTCCCAGCTGGAAATGCTTCTCAAAACAGGCAACAAACTATAAAAAGACACCCTAAGGCACCCCCTCTCTTCCTCCCTTTCTGTCCACTGATTCACTGAACAAAATGGGACAAAGGAAGCAGTCATTAAACAGAAGAAGGGGTCCTGGCCTAAGAAGTTTAACCAGTAAGAATGTTGAAAGCATATGGAGAGAAAAACTTTGCTTTGACTTTAACATAGTTTGGTAAATTAGACATTAGTTGTGTTTTATCTTTATTTTTCTTGTAACCGTTTCTGACTTTTATGCCTCATTACTTGTATTCACTCAAAATCTATCCCTCTGTAGTTAATAATTTTATTTTATTGTTTTATCTAATCCAGTGTGTTTAAATTGAAATGTCTGAAGAACTAGTAAGATGGCATAGTATTATCTTATAATAATGGACTTAACTTAATAATACTTCTATTGTCCTGGAGAGGACTGCACAGTACAGGACTTATTTCTGGGAGAAAATTTAAGACAGTTTATTGAGGTCACCTTGCATTATAACTAAGGCTAGTAAAAGCCAAGGTGTGGCTGGCTGGCTGCAACACACAGATAGACATAGCTAGAGGCTGTTTGTGAGAAGTCCAAGCTGGAGGCTACACCTGCAAAGCAATGTAAAGGGAACCCCAGCTTAGAGGGCAGGGGTGATATGTCTACTCATTAGTCTGGACTGTACCATGGGTATGTCACAGTTATATTCTGCTACAAATTGGGTATGTACCAACTGAAAGCAACAGAGTAGGAGAAAGATCTGGGTGTATTTGTTGATGACAGGGTAACTATGAGCTGCTAATGTGAAATGGCTGTGAAAAAGGATAATGAAATCCTAGGATGCATCGAGTGAGGTATTTCTAGTAGAGACAAGGAAGTATTATTACCATTATACAAGGCACTGATGAGACCTCATGTGGAATACTGGGTGCAGTTCTGGTTTCCCATGTTAAGAAAGATGAATTCAAAGTGGAACAGATGCAGAGAAGGACTACTAGGATGATTAGAGGAATGTAAAACCTACCATATGAGAGGAGACTTAAGGAACTTGGCATGTTTAGCCTAACAAAAAGAAGGCTGAGGGGAGATATGATTGCTCTCTATAAATACATCAGAGGGATTAGCATGAGGGAGGGAGAGGAGTTATTTAAGTTAATGGCCAATGTTGGCACAACAACAAATGAATATAAACTGTCCATCAACAAGTTTAGGCTTGACATTAGATGAAAGTTTCCAACCATTAGAGGAGAGGGTTTCTGTGTAACTTTGGTGCTGTGACGTATCCTGCACCTATTCCCCATGTTTGAGTCTGATCAACTCAGTGTAGCATGGCTGTATGCCATATAAAGATACCTGAGTGACAAAGGCTGGAGTTGAACAGAGTTCTTGGGAAACTGAGTGGAGAGAGGTCTCAGAGGGAATCCCAACAAGGACTTCAGAAACTCAGCCAGAGGTTATAGCACTATTGCAGGAGTAGGTGGATGAGGTTCTGTGTCCTGCAACTTATGGGAGATCAGACTAGATAATCATGATCGCCTGTTTTGACATTAGTGTCTATGAGTTAGCCATGTCTGCAACAGCTTCCCTTTTCCATTTATATCCCTGCCCCAGATTAACCATGTGAGAGGTAGGGAAACTGGTAATGTCTCACATGCTGGGTTGGAAAGGAATACACCTCAAACTTTCTTTGCCTCTGTTAACTCCAAGTTATGATATAATGGAGTGACAACATGTAACAAATAGTTATCTAGTGGGACCAATTCTTTCAAAATACAATAATGATTACATGGATGCATCCCTACTGTATGTGAATATGAATGGTGTAGATGAATTGCACTTAAATTATAATTTAAAACAATAGCAGTAAAGAATATACTCTAAGGTAAATGAGAGGAAGAGTGCTCTGGAGCAAATTACCTGGAATAAAATGATAAAATAACAATTTGCTTATTATGTTCTGATATTAACTACCCTGTATGGGAAAAACACATAATCCTTGAACTAGAAGTTCAGATTCCATCAGCACATGCAAAGTTGTTACCCCTCTGAATCTTCTATATTAAAGATTAAAAAATAACATGAAAAACTCAAAGAAAAGATTGGTTTTATAGTAAATATACTTGTTATTAGCTCTGAGAAAAAAAATAGCTGAAACAACTTCTTACTGGAAAAAAACACAACAAGTGCTGAACATTTGGCTCCTATACAAAAGCATTGCACAAGAAGTTTCATCCACTTATTACATTTGGAGTATGAAAACAAAATGGCATCAAAGGCTGCGAATATGGAAGGAAATTGTCTTTTATTTGTAAGAGCATAACAATAATAATATAAAAAATTAAGCACAGAATGTGATCACTGATAACAGCAAATCTCAAATCTTTAGTGTTTCTTATGGCTAGTTTGTTTAATATACCACCCAACACTTTTGCTAAATCCTATCTGATGTCACAGGCTCTGTACAAGAAATACCAATGATGGGTAACATCAGTCACCCAATCTAGTGTTTTAAAAAAGATAGACAATGTATATTTGTGGAGAATGTGGGAGTTATCCATATTGCTCTGTATTAATTTTATATCTGTCTATGGGCTTGGTGGTTAATGGTGTTTCTGGCTAAAGGGTTAAATCAGTTTGAGCTAGCTTTTAACTTCAGATACAAAAGCTACTGGGTTCAAATAGCCATATTCATATGCCCATTGGACAATAATTCCTTTGACTCTTACCTCTGAAGGTGTGGAATTGGGTGTGGCTAGTTCAGAGGGACGGAGGGTAGAAAGTCTCCAGCTTAAAACGAAGGGGTTTTTTTTATGATGGAACTTTCAAACAAAGAGGTTGGAGAAGCAGTTAAAAAGCTGAGCCTTGGAGGAGAGGAGAGCCAGAGGAGTTGCAGAGAAACTGATTGTAACACGGTCCCCAGTTGCTGAGGCACTAGGGATAAGTGAGGACCTACCTAAAACTTTCAAGGGACAGCCAAGTTTATGTAAGACAATATGTATGAAGGCTTTTCTTTTGTTTTACCCTTTTCTCTCTGATTCTTATGCTGCTATAAATAAATAAATCAAGCTTTGTTCTCTGTCACTGGAAATTCTAGAGCAGATGTCAAACCTAGTTGGACCCCATGGAGGTCATATGTTTGGTAAATAGAGGGTGCTAGAATCTGGTGGTCCAGTGAAAAGTGTGGTGAATCATGGGATTCAAATCTGAAAGAAGTGCATCAAAGATGGCCACAGTGGGAGACAGGACACTGGATGAGGTGAGCCGGTATTCTGAGGTGGTACTGAGAATTCGCTCTCTCATGTGCTTGGCTAGCTTGTTTTTTCTCAGATGCTCAGCATGTATTTGATAGCCATATGTGGGGTTGGGAAGGAATTTTCACCCATGTCAGATTGGCAGTGACCTTGGGGATTTTTCATCTTCCTCTGCAGCATGAGGTGAGGGTTGCTTTCCAAGATCATCTGGATGCACTTCAGTCCTTCCTATTCTCTGCCTGTGGCATACAATAGTTTAGTCTCCTGAGGGCTGTGATACCTTGGTCTAATTTTGGTTGTTGGGTTTGTAGTTGCTGGGTGGTGTTGATGGCCTGTGATGTACAGGAGACCAGACTAGATGACCTGGTGGCCCCCTCTGACCTTGAATTCTATAACTCTGGTTCAGGCCTTTTGCTGAAAAGAAGTGCCCACAGACTGATCACAGGTATGGTTCACCCCTCATCCAGAACAATATCATATAATACCATATATATAAATCATGTACACAGAGTCAGTGACAGCAGGGCTCTTAAAGAAGTCTCTTTCCAATGGGAAAAGGAGAACAGAGGAACAGAAAAGAGGACCAGCTGCCCACATCAGATAGATCCAGCCTCCAATCAATCTCAGGTGTTCCATCCCCCATGGATCCATAGAAATAACAGAATTCGGAATTCCTGTCCTTTCCTTACTTTGAAGCCCCCTAAACCCCTACCCAGTGAGAGGCCAAAGGGACAATCATGACTTTAATTTTAACATTAATTTCACATGTTATTACATAGTAATAATAGATAGCATGTTTTAAACAAACATAAGGAAATGCTTCTTCATACAACACAGAGTCAACCTGTGGAACTTACTGCCAGGGGATATTGTGAAGAACCAAAGTATAACTGGATTCAAAATAGAATTAGGAGAAATAGGTCTATCAATGGCTAGTAGCCAAGATGGTCAGGAACCTCACTGCATATTCTGGAGGTCCTTGAGCCACTGACTGTCAGAAGCTGGGACTGGATGACAGAGGATGGCTCACTTGATAATTGCCCTGTTCTGTTCATTCTTTCTGAAGTAGTGGTGGGCAACTGCAGCAGCCATGCCTAGGGATGGTCAATGTAAACACTGTCTTGCAGTCCGCCAACAGATTACCCCGACAGGCCATGTGCCTGCTCTGAAGCATCTGGCTCCAGCCACTCTCAGAAGAACCATTGGAGTGACCCCGCATGGCCATCCTTATATTCTAATAATTATTATATTGAAGGAAGAGCCAGAGAATTATAAATTTGTATTCTTGCGTTAAGCAGTAATGAGGATACAGACATGGACAGTTACACTTCAGGAGATACTGCTGTGCCATCAAAGTCCTCCAATTTAGGCCCCAGCACCACCTGCTGAAGCCTTGAGCTCCTCCACATTCTCTCTGAAACTCGGGAGCAAAGTCACTGAGTTAAATCCTTCACCACCACTTCTTCCATATGGTTGGTGTGGCAACTACAATTTCACCTGAACTTCATCGAATCAAATGGCTACATCAGAAGCAGCAGAATTTATTGCAGTAATGCCTCCTTCATATTCATAAATGGAGTGGTAGATAATAATATGTTTGATGGTTTGTCACGGGGAACCACACTCACATGCTGGGGAGTCCTTGATTTTCCATTTGTGCATTAGATGTCTGCATCTACCATGATTGGTTTGGATTCGGAACAGAGTTGACCAAGATGACTGTGGAAGATTGAACCCAGGAACCTTCTGCATGGGATCCAGCACAAGGTGCTTATTTTTTAAGTCTTGTTTAGCCCAATCTGCTTTCCAAACCTTCTCTGATCATAGTCCAATTGCATGAGGCAAAGCAGATGTTCCCAGAAAGGCTTGCAAGACTTAAGACATTTGGGGGGGGGAGCATTGTTGAGGTCTTGGTGGATAGGAAGACATCTGTTTTCCTGGATTTGCTGAGCTTCACAGAGCATTTCAGCAATTCGGCATATCAGTGGGGAAGTGAAGTTAAAAAGAACATGTAGCTATGGCATTGGTGTCGACTTAAGGGTTCCAGTGACACATGGCATCACTGTATTCAGCTGGGTGTCAACAAGTCATGCGTGGCTGCATCTGCTCCATATGGGTGAACAATATTCAGCTACCAAATATACAAGTAGTATTGCAGATCTTCGCAACGCTGAGGCTGATGCACACAAGGTTGTACCTGCTAGTTTCTAAATTATGTTGGCTCTCATTTTTATCTTTGCAGTTACCTTCTCAAGGTGATCATGAAAGGTAGGGATGCAGTCGAGTTCCACTCCGAAGTATGTTGGCCTGTAATTATGTTGCACATTTTTACCACAGAAAGTTACTTTGTGTGTTTTTGGCATTCCTATTATCAAGATGAAATGCACTTCCTATTGTTTTTCCAGGGTTTAGTTTCAGCTTCCATTTCCAGAATATTGTTCCATAGTTTGGAGGTCCTCAGTTAATGCTTTCTCAATGTCATGGAGGCTTGCTGCTTGGATTGTCATGGCAAAATCATCTGCATACCCACATTTTAATAATTTAGTTGGAGGCATGCCACTTATGGAAATATTAAAAAGCATTGGTGTCAGTACAGAGAATTGTGGTAGATTGTTTATGGTACACGGTGAGCTGATCTTATTACCCAGGTACACCCATAGGTGTCTGTTACTCAGCATGGACCACAGAAAGCAAAGTGTTTGGTAGCAAGGCATAATTTTTTCAAGTTTCAGCATCAGACCCTTAATCCATATAGTGTCATATGCAGACAACAGGTCAACAAATACTATGCCAGTCTTTAGTTTTTTCTGACAGCCTAAATGTGAGTTCTGAGTACCAGAACTTGGTCGCAACAACTACATTTTGGCTGGAAGCCTGCCAGTTCGACAGGGATAATTGGCTCAGTAAAAGGGTGTATTCTTTTAAGGATGATGCGTTCAAGAAGTTTATACATCATGCATAGCAGAGAAACTGGCCTAGAGTTTGCCACTTCATTTGTGGGCTTCCCAGGCTTTGGAATGGTAATTACCATTGCCTCATGCCATATTTCAGAGATCTGTACCATCTTTAAGGCAGAGGAAATGGCCAACCATCCTACCCCCCAATGCGCACACACTCTTGCCCAACCTGATGCAAAATTGGCTACTCATATTTCCTCCTGTGAAAAACTGACAATATCCTGAATTAACATTACTGAATTAAATAAAACCTTATTGAATTAGGTTTAATACCTTTGAGGCCCATTGTATTACAAATGCAATTGTGTACATGTCACTGTATGTATGTAGGAAACTAAATAATGCAAATCTTTGGAAGGTACTAGGAACTTCAAAGGGCTTTCTGGAACAATATCTGTGAGGAGGCTATACTAGGAAGTAATTGGGAGTAAGGGGAATGCAAATAACCCACTTCAAATCCATCCTTTTGAAGCTATGCCCTGAAAAGGAAAAACCATTGTCTACTAATTACCTGGTTCTGAAAAACCCAGCTCAAAGAACCCATAACTGTATAAAGTGTGGACTAAACATATTTTAGGGTGCTTATTCAGAGCTGAAGCTGTAATGAATTTATCACCACAAAAGAAACCCTTTGGGTGATGTTTGGAAAGACTCCTTTGATTGATGTGATATCTGGTACGCTTATTAGAATGGATGTAGGTTCTTCTATTGTTTTTAAATGTATTCTCTATATTGCTTTTATCAGAAGAGTAAAATAGGCTTGCATAGAAAGAACTGTGTGGTAACTTATAACTGTTGACAATTCTTTGTGTCCATCTCCGAAGAGAAAGCAAGCAGGAATGCTTGGTCAGTTTGCCTCTGCTGGGAACAACACAGTGAAGGCAGAGAACTGTGCAGCCTGGAAATATCCTGGACAGAAAGGAGAGAGACATGAGTATCCACCCACACCAGGCTACAGCCCTGGAGCTGGAAGCTTGAGAGTGGGTGGCACCATACAAATATAACAATTTCAAAGGGATACAAAAAGCATAGACCTACAAGGTACTTAAAATAAAAGAACAGATGAATAGACCATGTAAACTTCTTCTCACCACCTTACTTACTAACATATTTGACCTGACCATCCACATCTGGACTGGGTTCCAAAGTAGAATCTAAAAATGACATTCTAGCTAGCCAATATCATCATGCACATTAAGCCATTCTCTGAGGCTGCAAACAAGAGAGCCACCTAGTGCCAGTTGTAACCGTGGGTTGTTTGATATGGATATATGTTCACCAGGAACTGGACTGAAAGCACTAGGTCAATGAGAAGAACTGATAGATTCGAATGGTGTTCGGTCTCTATGAACTTGAGGTGCACTTGAATCAATGTTCTAGAAATTACATGTTTATATATCCACCACTAATCTCTCTCTTTCTAACTGTGTCACAGACATTCTGAAAACTCACAAACTCTTATATGAGAGATGAATGTGGGGGTGCTCAGTGGTAAATGCTGATCTGTATCCCAAAATAGAGTTTATGGAATGGATTTCTAAGATGGTGTGTTGGCATGTCAGAGGAGAGTAGACAATAGACTAGTGAACACAGTCTGAGGGATAAACTGACACTTGGCTCAGTCTCAACAGTGCCTGGATTTCCAAAAAGGCTTATGTTGGTTTTGGCTTTTTTTTTCTGTAACTCAAATGGGGAGCCCATCTAACTTAGCTTGTAGTGAAAGGTTGCATGAGACTAAATATTTGGACAACCTGTTTATGACTTTGAAATCACTCTCTGTAATGCTTTGCTGCATTTTCTAATAACCCTAAGAAGGCTGTTATTCTCTAAATCACTGGTTACAGGCTCCAGAAGGGAAGAAATGCAGAAATCTACTGGGGCCTATTCAGTAATCATGGTTGGCACAGATGACCTGCTGTATCCAGATTCCAGTCTAAAAGATAGAATTGCACTCCAAGATGGATAAGGCCAAGATACCCAAGACCTGAATTGCATGCTCACAGAGAGACCAGGAAAGAGGGCAGTTAGCCTTGTAACTATGACTATGTGGGAAAAAAAAAAAAATCCATACCATACCATACCATCTTTGCCATGTAAAAGCTGAAAAGGAATTTTGTACATAACCCTTCCTGCACTCATTCTTCATAAAGAATTCGAGGCACAACAGTGCTCAATGCCATGGAAAAAAATAAACCAAGTGGAGAAAACAGAAAGTGTGTTTTAGGCAAGCAAAGCAAATACAACAAGAAGTATCATTGTTTACAGAGAGCAAGAGATTACAAGTTTGCTAAAAGGATTCCATTAGTCAAGTGCTAGCAGCATGCTATCATGTTTCTGCATTTCTTGGACTAGAACAAGCTCTTAGCATAGTGAACTGCCGCCTCATTAAACACATGCGCCAGCTCCCTCTTGTCTTCTGCCACCCAGATGCACTTTTATCACCTTTTACATTATTCACAAAGTGCCTTGATTTGTTACAATGACTCGAAGTGTTTTTCAGCACTCCTGGTGAGTCAAAGTAATAAAATTCAGGGAAACAGTTAAGGTGAGTATTTTTCTACTCAGCTCTGTATGGGTGAAATTCACCTAAGGCTTTCCTTTCGGTAGTTTCACTGCATAGTGAAGGAAACCCACAACAGTCAGGGGACTGCACCTTCCCAGGTGAACTTCAATGATCTAAAACTTCAAAAAGAGTCCTGCAAAAACAATGGAATCTCAGTCAAATTACAAAGGATGAATATAAATAAATAACACAAGTATGTAGGGACAAAATTAGAAAGGCCAAGGCACAAAATGAGATCCATCTAGCCAGGGACATAAAGGGTAACAAAAAAAAAATTCTACAAATACATTAGAAGCAAGAGGAAGATCAAGGATCGGGTAGGCCCATTACTCAATGAGGGGTGTGACAAGATGGTAAAAGTTCATATGGTGGGTCCCGCGCTTTTCTTCGGAGTGGGGGGACTAAGACACCACCCCTTGCCCCTGCTCTTAGGCACCGAGGGCCCCGCTAGTGGCCCAGGAAGATGGCAGAGGAGGGAAGCGGGGGAAGATCTGGGTTTGCTCCTCGCTCTGAGTCCTAGCTCCTCACAACCCCAGTGGGTTTCTTACCCTCTTTCCTCCCTTAGGAGGAGTTATCCTCAGTACTTAGACACTTGGGAGTAGGGGGTAATCTCCCTGCCCTGCTGGGGCACGGTCTTCCTTACTTTGGTTTTCTGGTCTTTCAAATCTCACAACACACCTCCAAGCTCCAGTCCACTCTCCTTCCTCCTCCTCCCCTGACTGTCTGAAGCAGGGGGTTTTATTAGGTTCCTGACATGGCCTTAATTGACTACAGGTGCTTCAATTAACCTGTAGCAATCCTCCCTAGTCTACAGGAAACCACTCCCTAATTAGCCTAAGGCTTACATATTTCCCCTCTATCCCTACTCCCTGGGCCTGCTGTATCACAGGGAGAAGACAATAACAGAGAATGTGGAAACGGTAGAGGTGCTTAATGACTTCTTTGTTTCGATTTTCACCAAGAAGGTTGGTGGTGATTGGACATCTAACATAGTGAATGCCAGTGAAAATGAGGTAGGATCAGAGTCTAAAATAGGGAAAGAACAAGTCAAAAATGACTTAAACAAGTTAGATGTCTTCAAATTTCCAGGGCCTGATTAAATGCATCCTAGAATACTCAAGGAGCTGACTGAGCAGATATCGGAGCCATTAGCAATTATCTTTGAAAAGTCATGGAGGACAGGAGACATTCCAGAAGACTGGAAAAGAGCAAATATAGTGCCCATCTATAAAAAGAAAAATAAGGACAACCTGAGGAATTACAGACCAGTTAGCTTAACTTCCATACCCGGAAAGATAATGGAGCAAATAATTAAGAAATCAATTTGCAAAAACCTAGAAGATAATGAGGTGATAAGTAACAGTCAGCACGGATTTGTCAAGAACAAATCTTGTCAAACCAATCTCATAGCTTTCTTTGACAGGGTAACAAGCCTTGTGGATGAGGGGAAGTGGCAGATGTGGTATATCTTGACTTTAGTAAAGCTTTTTATACTGTCTCACATGACCTTCTCATAAACAAACTAGGGAAATACAACTTAGATGGAGCTACTATAAGGTGGGTGCATAACTGGTTAGAAATTGTTCCCAGAGAGTAGTTATCAGTGGTTCACAGTCATGCTGGAAGGGCATAATAAGTTGGGTCCTGCAGGCATCAGTTCTGGGTCCGGTTCAGTTCAATATCTTCATCAGTGATTTAGATAATGGCATAGAGAAGGGATCTCAAACTCAGATGACATGAGGGCCACATGAGGCTAGTACATTGGCCCGAGGGCCGCATCACTGACACCTCTCCACCCTTTCCATGACGCCCCGCCCCTGCCCTGCCTCTTCCCATCCTTCCCCCCACCCCAATCCATGCCCTTCCCCAAAGTCCCCACCCCAACTCTGCTCCCTCCCTGCCCCTAGGAGTGGGGACATGGCGCGCTGGGGTGGAGGGGGGCAGCGCAGGAGGGGAGCTTGGCAGTTGCAGGAAATAACTCAATGGGCCGTGTATTTGAGACCCCTGGCATAGAGAGTATACTTATAAAGTTTGCAGATGATACCAAGCTGGGAGGGGTTGCAAGTGCTTTGGAGGATAGGGTTAAATGCAAAATGATCTGGACAAACTGGAGAAATGGTCTGAAGTAAATAGCATGAAATTCAATAAAGACAAATGAACAGTACTCCACTTAAGAAGGAACAACCAGTTGCACATATACAAAATGGGAAATAGCTGCCAAGAAAGCAATACTATGGAAAGGGATCTGGGGGACATAATGACTCATATTCAGCTAGTGAATCAACAGCATAACACCGTTGCTAGAAAGCAAACATCATTCTGGAATGTATTAGAGGAGTATTGTAAGCAAGACACAAGTAGTAATTACTCCGCTCTACTCTGCGCTGATTAGGCCTCAGCTGGAGTATTATGTCCAGTTATGGGCACCACAGTTCAGAAAAGATGTGGACAAACTGGAGAAAGTCCAGGGAAGAGCAACACAAATGATTAAAAGTCTAAAAAACATGACCTATGAGGGAAGACTGAAAAAAATGGGCTTGTTTAGCCAGGAGAAGAGAAGACTGAGAGGGGACATAACAGTTTTCAAGTACATAAAAGGTTGTTACAAGTAGGAGGGATAAAAATTGTGTGTTTTTTTAACCTCTGAGGATAGAACAAGAAGCAATGGGCTTAAATTGCAGCAAGGGAGGTTTAAGTTGGACATTAGGAAAAAGTTCCAAACTGTCAGAGTGGTTAAGCACTGGAATAAATTGCCCAGGGAGGTTGCGGAATCTCCCTCATTGGGTATTTTTAAGAGCAGGTTTGATAGACACCTGTTACAGATGGTCTAGATAATACTTAGTCCTGCCGTGAGCTCTTAACCAGCTCCACACATACCACAATGGGCTAAGGGGATGACCATATGGTCAGAAAATATCTGGATCCAGTTGCCAAAAACTTCTAAAGCCCAGCTGGTACAGTAGGGTCACAACGAATATTGCCGCCAAAGGATTAGAGCAACAGCCAAGGAGGAGCTGTATTGCTACCTGTGGTTTGTGGAGTAAAGTCCATCTCTCCCTGACCCTCACTTAGTTACTAAGCAAAGCCCAATTATGAGGGATTTGTGTGGGAAAAAATATTTGAGTGAGTGCATCTGTCATCATTATACTCCAAAGAGCCATTTGTAAAATTAAATTCAAAATAAAATCTGTATACTTTAACAGAGTCTGAATTCTTACTCTTTGACTGTATTGATCATCCTTTAGGTTACTCTGCAAATCTCATTTCCATTTTTTCCTAAGTGTGGGTTTTATCCCTTTCAGTGAAGATAATTTAAGACTGTCTCTAAAGCTGAAAAGAGGTGTGAAGGATTTGCCCTTCTAAATTAAAGTAATGCTTCTAGGCGACAGCTGTTATCTTCAAATTTCAGCCCTAAATTTTTAACCTAGCTCCTGGCTGGTATCTCTTTCAAACACTGCGAGACTAGTAGAGGAACTTGTTTTCTATAACTTTCTGAGGACATGGGCAAAAAACTGGGGATATTGTCCTCAAACTTCCTAAATTCTGGTCATTATAGTGGAAACCAGCTCTTGGAGATTTGTGTTACTGTGAACATTTACGTATTTAGAAATTAACATTATGCATATCATCAGGTTTCAAGATGCATATAAAATGTTGGAAATAAAATGTAGACAAATATGTCTAAAGTGTACTAAGAGGAATCTGACTTATACATTTTTAGGATTTAGGCTCATGCTTAGGATTCAGGCTCAGCAAGGGCTCTTTGACCATAGGGTTTTCCTTCAGGTATGGATTGTGCAGAAAATAAAGACAGTTATATTATTGGTACTGCATGCAAGCAATAAAAACATAGTATCTCCATGAACAATTTTGGGTACATTATAATAGCTTTTAACAAGCAGTGAGTGGGTTTTGGACACCACCAGTTTTGGACATATCTGAGTTTACAAGCTAGAAGACAGAATCTGGTGTCTATAATATTCATTCTCTTCCTCTTTTTGAAGGGATACAACATTTTTGGTTATTCTGTGCTATTGTGCCATAATTAATGCTAAGATTTAGTCAGGAGTATTTTTAGTAAAATCATGAGAAGTAATTACTTTTACTATACGCACCTCTGACTAAATCTTAGCTGCCCTGGCCCTGCTGCACTGGGGGGCCTCGGGTCCAGCCCCACCAGTCACTGCTCTGTGGGGTTTCAGGGCCAGCTACCTGGACCTGCCGAGTAGTGGCTGGTGTGGCCACCCTGGGGCCGCTGCTCCGGGCGAGGTTTGCCTGGTGTCTGGTTTTCGATCAGAACGCCTGGTCGAAAACGGATGCTGGAGGCTCCGGTCAGCACCGCCAACTGGGCCATTAAAAGTCTGGTCGGCGGAGTTGCAGGGCTAAGGCAGATTAGTCCCTACATGACCTGGCACCACGCAGTGCCCCAAAAGCGGCTAGCAGGTCCAGCTCTTGGAGGATGAAGGAACCACAGGGTTCCGCCCTGAGCGCTGGCTCCGCACTCCCATTGGCTGGGAACCATGGCCAATGGGAGCTGGGGGGTGCTGCCTGTGGGCGAGATCAGTGCGTGAAGCCTCCTGGCCTTCCCGCCTAGGAGATGGACCTGCTTCTGGCTGCTTCCAGGGTGCCAATTGTTCGGGAAGTCCTGGTGTAAGCCACACGGGTCGCTGCAGTTGTGGAATTTCATGGAAGTTATGGAAAGTCACAGAATCTGTGACTTCTGCGACCTCTGTGACAAACTTGCAGCCATAGTCATAATTTATACTGCTTGCTGATTTTTTATATTGCAATAGCAACTGACATGCTAAAATGGAAGAACGCTGTGATATAATAGAAGATTTTGTATTTTTTTTGAAATAGTAACCCTAAAGGTCACACTCCTTCATTGACAAGACAAGATGAATTTGATAATATTAAAAAAAGAAATGTGAATTAATAATATAGTCAGTAGAAAGAGATGGAATTCTGAAGAAAAACAAAGAGCAACTCACACTAGAACAGCATGACAATATCAAAAAGGATTAAAAAAATTAATTGCAGGCAAAGAAATATAGACAAGTGAATACAAAGAAAATTGCTTCAACCACTGTAAGCACATTAATACAGAAGTTGGGTAGGAATGTTTCCTTATCCTTATAATTTCTCATTTGAAAGACGGTTCTTCTGTTACTGCAATTCCCCATTGCATTATGGGGGATTGATAAGAAACTCATTAAATGTCACCTTTGCCTTAAGTCATTTCTGAACCAAAGCCCCATGATATAAGGGGAACTGTGCCTGTGGAAGGGGCATCTTCCGCAAGAGTAAAAGAAAGGTCCTGATTACTTGTGGTAACTAAAGCACTTTTCAAAAATGTAGAAGTGTTAAGTCCAGTGTTACAGTCAATTTCCAGCTCTGGTAATTTGTTATATCCAAAATCACCCAATAGTTTCAACTAGCTAAATGGTTTTTCACTTCTTGTCCTAAGTTGTGCAGTGGTACTAGAATAGAATGGCTATTTCCCAACCCTAGGTGTAGCATAAACCCTGCGTGCATTACACTATGTATAATGCTTTGTATAATGCCTTCTGGATGGAAAACACTATAAATGTCAGATGACATTGCAGGTCAAATTTCACCAGTGAGATACAGCAACACATTGTAAAGTGAAAAGATACTAGCTTTTACTGGTACTCACCTATTCCATCAAAATCAACATTCAGACCCTGTTTAACATGCTCCTGTATCAGCTGAAATGTTTGCTCAAAAATCTCTCCTGCTCTTGCAGTCTCTATAGTGAAAGGATCCTGTGGATAGTGGAATTGAGCCAACAGACCATTTGGAGTCCAGGGATGCCTGCAGAAATGAAAAGGACCTATTGAAATCAATATATTAAAACTAATTTCTGTGTAGAAATATGACCAGAGTTTCTCTGTAGATATTCAACATCTGAAAATAATCACAAAGAAGATAGCCTGCTTCAAGAGAGTAGTCTTAAAGTGATGGTGTGTAGAAACCTACATGCAATAAAATATTTAATTTTCTCCCCTTATTTGGGTGTTTTGTATATGTTATAGAGCAAAGCCAAAGAAATCAAAGAGTGTTAACACTACTCTACAGTGGGATATCACAGAAAATACTATTGCTCATCTGACCCTCATACTCTCCAAAGCCAACTTATAAAGAGATATTTATGGCATTTTAAAGGAAAGAACATGCTACCTTCTCCTCATCATCCTTTCTGGACTAGTTGTCTGATTTCCTTTTTGTTAAAGGAAAAACACATTCAGAAAGAAAACGGTGTCAATTACATATCCCTCCAAATAAAGGGATAGCCTACTATTCACCCATGAATGGCTGAAAGCTACCATAAAATTCAAAGATTAGACTGAATTTACCTGAACTTTATGACTGACAAGAAAAAAGGAGCTCCAGTGTCCTGCTACACTGCAACAACATATTATTGCCTTTACCTTCCACACTTAAATGCCAAAGAAATATAATACAGTTACTGTCCATTCATGGGGGGCATTATAAGATAGTGATTTCACCAAGAAAACAAAAGCCTAAGGCTCACAGAGGAATGAAAACTTCTCAGGGTTAGCACTGTCAAACCCTTTTTCTGTATTGCATTGCAGCAGTAATAGCCTCTAATAACTTAATTGCTTTTTCTACAACTTTACTCCCCTCTGCATTGCACAATAGAGGAAGCACAGGGACCAGACACTTTGTTCCTGTCCTGTAGAGAAGGAGGAAAGGCTAAGCTAACTTTTTATGGATGTTCTGTTTGGTTCTTTCCTACTGTTCCCAAAGCTTTGGCTACAGAGTTCCTGGATAGGTTAACCCTTAGCAAGAAGGCACTCAGAGAGCTGTAAGCCACAGAAAGTAATCAGATGGCAGTTGAATAGTGATAGAGAGCCCAGGTGATAGATAGAGATGGGTCTAAAAGATGAAATACTAAAAAATATGTTTTCTGACTTTGCTCAGTGTTGAGAAGCAGGACCTTCCCTTCAAAAGCTTAACTGATAATGACTGCTACTATGCGTATGTCTATACTAGGAAATTAGGTTGAATTTGTAGAAGTCGATTTTTAGGAAGTGACTTTATACAGTCGATTGTGTGTGTCCCCACTAAGTGCATTAAGTTGGTGGAGCGCATCCACAGTATCGTGGCTAGCATCAACTTTCGGAGCATTGCACTTTGGGCAGCTATCCCACAGTTCCCGCAGTCTCTGCTGCCCATTGGAATTCTGGGTTGAGCTCCCAATGCCTGATGGGGCAAAAACATTGTTGCGGGAGGTTTTGGGTACAGGTCAGTTGCCTCTCCCTCCATGACAGCAAAGGCAGATAATCATTTCATGCCTTTTTTCTGTGCAGATGCCATACTGCTTTCAGCAGATGGTGCAGTAGGACTGCTAACCGTTGTCATACAACCACTGCTTCCGCTGGAACTCTGCTCTCCTGATGCCATGAATCCACCTCGCAGGTCCTCTCGTCATTCTGTATAAATATCTATTCTCGTGGCATCTGTTGTCATCCACCACTTCCGCTGCAACTCTGCTCTCCTGCTCATGCCATACCACGGCAAGCATGGAGCTTGCTCAGCTTACCACTGCTGTTGTGAGCATTGTAAGCACCTCACGCATTATCCTGCAGTATGTGCAGAACCAGAACCTACAAAAGCAGGCAAGGAGGCGATGACAGCACAAACACAATAGTGATGAGGACATTGACAGACTTCTTTCAAAGCACGGACCCTGGCAATTTGGACATCATGGTGGAAATGGGGCAGATTCATGCCATGGAACCCTGATTCTGGGCCTGGAAATAAATCAGACTGCTGGGACTGCATAGTGTTGCAGGTCTGGGATAATTCCAGTGGCTGCGAAACTTTCGCATGCATAAGGGCACTTGCATGGAACTTTGTGACTTGCTCTCCTCTGCCCTGAAGCACAAGAATACCAAGATGACAGCAGCCCTCACAGTTCACAAGTGAGTGGTGATTGCCCTCTGGAAGCTTGCAACGCTAAACAGCTACCGGTCAGTCAGGAATCAATTTGGAGTGGGTAAATCTACCGTGGGGGCTGCTGTGATCCAAGGAGCCAGCACAATCACTGAGCAGCTCCTATCAAGGGTAGTGACTCTGGGAAATGTGTAGGTTATAGTGGATGGCTTTGATGCAATGGGATTCCCTAACTGTGGTGGGGCAATAGACGGAATGCATATCCCTATCTTGGGACCAGACCACCTTGGCAGCCAGTACATAAACTGCAAGAGGTACTTTTCAATGGTGCTGCAAGCACTGGTGGATCACAAGGGACGTTTCACCGACATCAATATCGGATGGCTGGGAAAGGTACATGACACTCGCATCTTCAGGAACTCTGGTCTGTTTGAAAGCTGCAGGAAGGGACTTACTTCCCAGACCAGAAAATAACTGCTGAGAACATTGAAATGCCTATAGTTATCCTTGGGGACCCAGCCTACCCCTTAGTGCCATGGCTCATGAAGCAATACACAGGCACCTTGGACAGTAGTAAGGAGCTGTTCAACTATAGGCTGAGCAAGTGCAGAATGGTGGTAGAATGTGCATTTGGACGTTTAAAGGGACGCTGGCACATGTTACTGACTCGCTCAGACCTCAGCCAAATCAATATACCCATTGTTATTGCTGCTTGCTGTGTGCTCCACAATCTCTGTGAGAGTAACGGGGAGATGTTTATGGTGGGGTGGGAGGTTGAGGCAAATCATCTGGCCACTGATTATATGCAGCCAGACACCAGGACAATTAGAAGAGCACAGCAGGGCACGCTGCGCATCAGAGAAGCTTTGAAAACCAGTTTCATGACTAGCCGGACTATGGTGTGACAGTTCTGTTTGTTTCTCCTTGATGAAAACCCACCCCCCTTGCTTCACTCTACTTCCCTGTAAGCCAACCACCCTCCTGCCTTCGATCACCACTTGTATAGGCAGTAAAGTCATTAGTGTTTGAAAATAATGCATTCTTTATTAATTCATCACATAAATAGGGGGATAACTGCCAGGGTAGCCCGGGAGGGGTGGGAGAGGAGGGAAGCACTGGGTGCAGTGGTGGATATGGGGAGGAGGGAAGGTCAAGGCCACACTGCACTTCAAAACTTACTGAATGCCAGCCTTCTGTTGCTTGGGCAGTCCTCTGGGGTGGAGTGATTGGGTGCCCAGAGCTCCCACCACCCCGCGTTCTTGGGTGTCTGAGTGAGGAGGCTATCAAACTTGGGGAGGAGGGCGGGCAGTTACATGGGGCAGCAGCAGTGGATCATATCAGTTTGATCCCCCAGTAGCCTTAGCATTGCATCCTGCCTCCTCTCATTGCACTGCCGTCACCTCTCATCTTGCTCATCCCTCCTGTCTTCGTGTTCATTTTTTGCATTCCTGGACTCTGACATTGTTTGCCTCTATGCATTCTGCTGAGCTCTTTCAGTGTGAGAGGACTGCATGAGCTCAGAGAACATTTCATTGCAAGTGCATTTTTTCCACCTTCTTATCTGCGCTAGCCTCTGGGATGGAAATGGTAGTGGGAGCGTTGAAACATTTGCAGCAGTGGGAGGAACAAAAGGGAGAGTAGTATTTAAAAAGATACTTTAGAGAACAATGGGTAGAATTTCACAGTGAACCAAGATGTTAACATTACACAGCACATGTGCTTTTGGTACAAGGTCACATTTTGCCTCTTATATTGAGGGCCTGCCAGTTTCGTGTGAGAGATCACACACACAAGGTTAGGCAAGAGAATTTGGCTTGCAGGCAGCCATGGTAAGCCAATGTTTTTCACCTTCTTCAACCTTCATAACATGTGGAAATGGTTTCAAACAGCAGCACCCTCCTTTCCCATACCAAGCATCAGTTGGATTGGCCATTTAAAAGGAGGGCGTTGCAAGCTTCCAGAGGGCAATCACCACTCACTTGTGAACTGTGAGGGCTGCTGTCATCTTGGTATTCTTGTGCTTCAGGGCAGAGGAGAGCAAGTCACAAAGTTCCATGCAAGTGCCCTTATGCATGCGAAAGTTTCGCAGCCACTGGAATTATCCCAGACCTGCAACACTATGCAGTCCCAGCAGTCTGATTTATTTCCAGGCCCAGAATCAGGGTTCCATGGCATGAACCTGCCCCATTTCCACCATGATGTCCAAATTGCCAGGGTCCGTGCTTTGAAAGAAGTCTGTCAATGTCCTCATCACTATTGCGTTTGTGCTGTCATCGCCTCCTCGCCTGCTTTTGTAGGTTCTGGTTCTGCACATACTGCAGGATGTACTGGCCGGGAATGCATCCCAAGACTTCAGGGCAAATTAATCATTAAATATGCTTGCTTTTAAACCATGCATTATATTTACAAAGGTACACTCACCAGAGGTGCCTTCTCTGGCTTCATGGTCCGTGAGCCCGCCTTGGGAGAGCTGGGAGGGTATTGGCTCCAGGGTGATAAACAGTTCCTGGCCATCGGGGAGAATGGTTTCTCCACTTGCGTGCCGTGCACTATCCTCCTCCTCCACCTCTTCATCTTCCTTGTCCCCCAAATCCTCATCCCTTTTGCATGAGACTCCCCTCTTGTAGGTGTCCATGTACAGGGGTGAAATAGTGGTAGAAGCCCACCCTAAAATTGCATGCAGCTCATCATAGAAGCAGCATGTTTGGGGCTCTGACCTGGAGCAGCTGTTTGCCTCTGTTTTTTTTTGGTACACTTGACTGAGCTCTTTAATTTTCATGCAGCACTGTTGCTGGTCCCTGTTGTAGCCTCTGTCCATCATGCCCTTGGAGATTTTTTTCAAATACTTTGGCATTTTGTCTTTTGGACAGAGTTCTGATAGCACAGATTCATCTCCCCAAACAGTGATCAGATCCAGTACCTCCCGTTTGGTCCATGCTGGAGCTCTTTTGCGATTCTGGGACTGCATGGTTACCTGTGCTGATGAGCTCGCCACGCTGGCCAAACAGGAAATGAAATTCTAAAGTTCCCAGGGCTTTTCCTGTGTACCTGGCTACTGTGAAAGCTAGCGGCTGGCCCCCCCAATAGCTTACGAGCAGCCATGGGGCGGGAGCAGTGCATAGTACTGCTCACGGACACAGTAGCCTGAACTTTTAAACTGTCTTTTCCTTTCTGCCTCAAAGCAGAGAAATCTTGCTTCAAACCAGTTTTTACTGAACTGATAACAGAGTGCGGGGCTTGACAACCTACCAATCAAGTGTTAACACGCAAAGGTCTTTGTCTGAATGTGTATAAAAGGTTTGTGAAATTTGTGTAAGACAGAGTCTTTTGTACCAAGGTACAGGCTCTCCTTTTTCTGCAGAATAAAGCATTTTTCCTTATCCCTGTCAGGCTGTTAATTGGCTCTCAGCTAGGTAGACCTGATATTTCGGTAGCACTACTGCATCTGAGTTCAAAGTGCTGTCCAGAGCGGTCAAAATGGAGCACTCTGGGATAGCTCTCAGAGGCCAATACTACCGCATATTTGACCCAACAATATCGATTTCAGCGCTAAGCCCCTCGTTGGGGAGAAGTACAGAAATCAATTTTAAGAGCCCTTTAAGTCAACAAAAATCGCTTTGTCCTGTAGATAGGTGCAGGGTTAAATCAATGTAATGCTGCTAAATATGACCTAAACTCATACTGTAGACCAGGGCTAAGAAACCATGTCCTGACTACAAGAAAAAATATGTTGTGACAACTTCATTACAGTACACATTTTTGAATGCAGAGTTGTTGTAGCTGTGTTAGTCCCAGGATATTAGAGAGATAAGGTTGGTGAGGTAGTATCTTTTATTGGATTAACTTCTGTTGGTGAGAAAGACAAGCTTTTAAGCTCCGTGTAAGTTCAAAAGCTTGTTTCTCTCGCCAACAGAAGTTGATCCAATAAAAGATATTACCCCACCAATCTTGTGTTGCTAGGTTTTGGGGGGGTTTTTTTGTAATTTAAAAACACTCAGAAGTTAAGCAGAATAAAAATATGAACAGTTTCTGTGAGCAAAGATAAAATAAATTCTTACTGCGAAAACAAATTTCTTCTTGTGGAGTTAATTGCACTGTCAACTTTTTGGATGGCTTTGAGAATGGATGATTCAACAAAGTTATCACCAGCTTGTCTACTTTGTGTTACTGCAGAAAAAAAATCCATAGTTAGAGAAATGTCTCATTTTTAAAGTTCAAATGTATGTGATATAAATAGCATTTAATAATATTTGGCATTTTAAAGTGACAAGCCTTACAAGAACAAAAAAAGCTGTAAATCCTGACATTTATATTAGACATTGCAAAGAATAGGCAATTATCTTCCATACAATAATCCTACCTGACATGTTCAGAATTGGTAAAGAGATACAGGATACCTTCAGATCACTGGTGCAGATCCGGTTAATAATGAGAGAATGTTATCAACATACAACTGCTTAGAGACTTTTGTGAATTGAGTCTCACTTTAATTCTTAGAGGAGAAAGAGCCACCCAAAAATCATCATAATAGGAATTGAATCTCAGTAGAAAGGGTCACAAGGATGAAGTACATTGAGCTTTCAACAATATTTTGGTCATCATAGAAGGAACCAGTCTGAGGTCTCAAAATCCCAATTGTTAAGAAACCATAAAAATTGTTTAAGGTACAATTCATTTTTGAGGCAACATGCTCAGCACACATAATCCACCAAGAGCCGCATGTTCATATTCTCTCACTCTTCTGTCAGAGTAAAGCAGACTCACAATATTGAGGGAGTCTCCCCATGGATCAGTACTACGAAGTTACATTTGAAAAAGGAAGTTAGCGTCATAAAAATGAAGCATCTAGGAGCAGGCAGGGGGGTATAAGGTAAAATAAAGAGGACTTGTAAAAACCTTTTCATCCCAGAGAAGCTCTAGAACACTACAAAATCCCTGAAAAATAAGCAAGAGAGTCCATTCCCATCATCTCACCCATTTTCCAATTAGCCCTTGCTCCCTAGTAAAAGCCAGGAAAACAGTGGAGCTCTCCAACATGAGAGGTTCATTGTGAAAAAAGTAGGGTAGTGATATCTGATGAGGTTATTAACTCATCTAAAATTAGTCACAATGGTAGTTCAGATTAAGTGATGCTTTCTCAGGAGAAAATATCTACTGAGGGAAGTTATGGGTTGCTCAGTGGACCAATCTACGCAACGTACAGCAGCATTTTAAAAAAAGCTACAAGCTACTTTGCATATAAATGAGAGCGCGCAGACAATCTTATACGGGATAATACATGCAATATATTATGCTCAATTGACCTCACTACAAACAAAGAATAAATAGAAGATAATATGCATGGATAGTTGTTACAGTTGTATAATAGAATCTATACACTTTACTATTACATTGGGAAGGGGGCTTATAAAAGATAAAGGTCCATTTTTATTTAAATTTTAACCAATTGTGCCACTCCTTTGTCAAATACAAAATAAGCATGGGAGACCCTTACAGAACAAATATGTTAAACTATCAATTCTAATTGGCCCACTCTCAGAGACTGACAGAACCAATACCGATTCCTGACTCTGAGAGAAAATACTTTGCCCAGATAGTTTTCTGTACTCTGGAGCTGAGAGCATGCACACAGATGCCAAAATGCAGGCATTTTTAGCATGCAACCCTAAATGGCTCCAAGAGCAACCCCTCAAAAGTAAAAGTACAAAATTGTGCCACGCAAAGCCATTAACGTCATCCTCCAATTTGTCTTTGGATTCCTTAGTTATTAGTAATGCATTGTTAAATTACAGTTCGTAGGACAGAATTAATTGGGAGATCAGCACAAATGGCAAAATTACTGCAGTATGTTCAGAAAGTACCATCTTACATTCTTAACTTTCGTGTTTTATTACAATGACCTTCAAATGGGTACACACAAAGAGCAAAAAAAAAAGAAAAGAAAAGAAATCACTCAAAATTTTTCTTGATGATTTCTTTATGCACCAAGTACCTTCATTTTTTTTGAATGCAGCAGCGTTTTCTTTTTAAAAAGAAAAAATGTGATGTAACCCAAGGCATGCCATGTGCCTGGTAAATCCCCTTCTAGTGACCCCGAACAGGACTGCCACATGATAATTGTGTTACAAATCCCCGAAATACCTTTTTGTTGCATACAAATTAAACTGTAATGACATTCTTTGTTATATGCAAATGTTGTTGTAGTCATGTTGGTCCAGGATATCAGAGAAACAAGAAGGGAGAGGTAATATCTTTTGTTGGACCAACTTCTGTGTAAGCTCAAAAGCTCATCTCTCTCATCAACAGAAGCTAGTCCAATAAAAGATATCACCTCACCCACCTTTTGTTTTATAATTTTCATTTAATTATAATGTATCTGCCTCTTTCCTTACTTTTGAGGGATTTCATTTTTTTTTAAATACATAATATTCTTTTAACTCTTTTTTTTAAACAACAAATGAAATACATTCTCAAGCTTAACTTTCCCTCAGTTCAATTTTGAGTCTCAGAATAATTCTACTTCTTGAAAGGTATTATTGCTTTAATAAACACCTTTAAAAAAAGATATCTGCTAACGTTATACAGGACCTGCTTTTGAAATGGCAACCGGAACCTGTCATAGGTTTCACCCCTACTCTGGACTTTAGAGTACAGATATGAGGACCTGCATGAGAAGCCCTAAGCTTACCAGCTTAGATCTGGTTTTGCTGCCACCATCCAAATGTTTGAGTCATCTGGAAAACTCTGTCTTCCCCCCCAAAACCTTCCCCTCCCTGGACAGCCTTGAGAGACTCCTCCACCAATTCCCTGGTGAACACTGATCCAACCCCCTTGGATCTTATTACAAGGAAAATTTAACCATTCCCCCTCCTTTCCCCCACCAATTCCAGTGAGTCCAGATCCAATTCCCTTGGATCTAAAAAACAGGGAAAAAAATCAATCAGGTTCTTAAAAAGAAGCCTTTTAACTAAAGAAAAGAAAGGTTAAAAAAAAAAACCTCTGGGAGATAGCATACAAACTGATCTCACAGACAACAGATTTAAAACACAGGATGTTCCCCTGGGCAAAAACCTTAGTACACACAAGAATACCCATATTTGATTATTCCCCTAATTGCACAAAGACAAGTTACAAAAGAAAACAAACAAACCTATTTATTCTTTTCTAAAACTTACTATTCTGATAAGAGGCTGGTTCCTTGATCTTTTTCAGTCCGGCTGAAACTGAAACTGACTAAACAAAGGAAACTTCCCTCCTTCCTTTTGAAATATCCTGTTCCCCCATTGGTTCCTCTGGTCAGGTGTCAGCTAGGCTAGGTGAACTTCTTAACCCTTTACAGGTAAAAGAGGCATTAACCCTTAACCATCTGTTTATGACAGTACCTCAAAGCTATTTGGGGACAAACTGTTCTTGGTTTAACAAAAAAAGACAAGGATAAAAGTAAATGTGCATGAGGTAATAATTTTCCTTGACATATATTTAAACTTTCTTTGATGTTTAACATTATAATGTCTACTAACTGGAGAAAGAGAAGAGTTCTATCAATTAAATATTTAATAAAAGCATATTTACAATTTGTCTGTCAAAAAAGCTCTACACTTATCAGAACTCAAGACACTAGACAGATTTTCAGAAATTGAAATATTAGTAGAGGAACAGCTACTTAGAAACTTACTGGTAACAGTCAGCACCATACTGGTTGAAGCCAGGCCAAAAGAGTTCCTTGCAAAACATTCATATCTCCCCTGGTCTCCTTGTCCTAAGTCTCTGATTGCAAGAGTGCCATCTGAGTTCACATGGAATTTGCCACTCTCAGTAATCTGAACACTAGTCTACAAACGAAAACACCCAAAGTACATATTATTGGTGTCTCTCAATTTCTTCTCAGAAAAGATGGAAAGCTACTAACAATGAAACATCTCAAATCAACTACTGACTAGAGGAAATCTGATTCATAAAGGCCCTCAACACATGGAATAATTTTTGTGGGGGACTGACAAAATATGTTTTAGATTCCACCACAGACAAGGCATAGGAATATAAATCAGAGTGCTTCAAAGTTAAGGGTGAGGATCTGTTTTGTTTTTCTTTCCCATTAATGTGCTAGTCTCCTCCCTCTTACTGCTTTATCTGTACCTGGTATTTTGCAAAGGTGACCTATGAGGACACTGTGGAGGTAGGAGAAGTCTTGCTGTAACTGACTGACTGAGTACAAAGGAGTATTTGGGCAAAGTATTTTCTCTCAGAGAGTCAGAAAATCTTATTGATGCTATTAGCATCTGAGAATGGACCAATGAGATTGGGATGCTAACATGTTTGTTTCACAAAGTGGCTTCTTCGCTTATTTTGTAAGCAAAGAAGCCACTTTGTGAAACAAACATGTTAACATGACAGGAGTGGTAGAATCAGTTCAGATTTAAATAAAAATCTAGTTTTATTTCTTTACTGTTACTTTTTTTTCTATAGAGGATAAAGTGTTAGATATATACAGTAAACATAACAGTCACTGATTATATTTAAATCAGGAGGCTTTCTTCACAAATGAAAGTAAAAGGAAATGTTTAGAGTCTCCAATACTGTAGTAACTTAAATGTAAAGTTTTGTGTATGTAAAAACCCCCTAGCAAGAATTCCATCATGACAGATACCATATAGGATAAATGTAGGGTGCCCTACACTAAGCCCCAACATAGGAGCATGTCAGGAGTGGGGCTGCAAGAGGAAGGGGGCAGATTGGACTGGGAGCAGGATCTCAATAGCACAGAGTACTTTGGAGATTCTAGGGTAGGAGTGTGAGGTCTGATGGTTTGGTCATTTAAAGTGCAGTTCCGACAACTATTTGGGTAAGAGAGTTTAACAGATGAAGCTTGAAGGAAAAAAAAATACAGACCATTGAAAGAATACAGATAATGCAAAATGGTGCTTGTTATAAAAATAATAAGATAACTGTTATGCAGATAATTAGTTTTGTTGTTTGGTAGATAAAGATAATTTGTAAAAGTTTTTGTGTTAGTTAAAACCACAAACTAGTTTAAGCTCACTGAAACCACTGTAAAAGGAAGGGTTGTGACCACTGCTACAGGAAGAGTCTGAGAGAAGCAGACAGTAGCTGACAGAAATAAGTGCAGTTCACAGCTAAGCATAGGATGTAAAAGTGGGTGTGGAACAAGGAGGAATCAAGACCACGAACACGTGAAAGGTGTAGTGGGACCTCCTTATCACTCTACTGTAATAAGGCCATTGCTTATAGTATGAGGGAAGCATTATTGCAGTCAGGATTTATAGTCATGTTGAGTACAGCATATGGGATGTATTTCCTTTGGTAAAAAGCCAATCAGATTTTGGGAAATAAAGGCACTTTCAGTGAATTTTCAACTTATAGCCTTATTCTTAGAACCAGATCCAAAAATTACAACAGCCAACCCAAGGAGACATGGTGGGATATCATAGAGGAAGACATGTTAGCATGTAGTAGAATGGGGGATATGGCATTGAACATAGCACTTTTGAGGGAGAAGACTCAGAGTGGACTCCATTTGATGGGATTAACACAAGAAAGATGACGATGACTTTGGAGATTCTAGCACAGCTCCAGGCTATAGCATTACCTTTAGGCAGAACTGCAATGAATTACAGCAACCCCCAGGGCCATCTAATTTATGAAAGAGGCCATTTCAGTCCCGAAGAATCCCAAGAATTTAAGTATAGCATAGCACACTCTTTCAACCCTTGTATTGTACTTTTACTGAAAATAGGCTACGGTTAAAAAAGCTTTTATGTACAATACATTTGTATAGAGCCTTTAGTCTTTTAAAGCAGCAAAGAATCCTGTGGCACCTTATAGACTAACAGATGTTTTGGAGCATGAGCTTCCGTGGGTGAATACCCACTTCCTCAGATGCATATAGTGGAAATTTCCAGGGGCAGGTATAGATATGCTAGCAAGCAAGCTAGAGATAACGAGATCAGTTCAGTCAGGGAGGATGAGGCCCTGTTCTAGCAGTTGAGGTGTGAAAACCAAGAGAGGAGAAACTGGTTCTGTAGTTGGCAAGCCATTCACAGTCTTTGTTCAATCCTGAGCTGATGGTGTCAAATTTGCAGATGAACTGAAGCTCAGCAGTTTCTCTTTGAAGTCTGGTCCTGAAGTTTTTTTGCTGCAGGATGGCCACCTTAAGGTCTGCTAAAGTGTGGCCAGGGAGGTTGAAGTGCTCTTCTACAGGTTTTTGTATATTGCCATTCCTAATGTCTGATTTGTGTCCATTTATCCTTTTCCGTAGAGACTGTCCAGTTTGGCCGATGTACATAGCAGAAGGGCATTGCTGGCATATGATGGCATATATTACATTGGTGGATGTGCAGGTGAATGAACTGGTGATGGTGTGGCTGATCTGGTTAGGTCCTGTGATGGTGTTGCTGGTGTAGATATGTGGGCAGAGTTGGCATCGAGATTTGTTGCACGGATTGGTTCCTGAGCTACAGTTATTATGGTGCGGTGTGCAGTTACTGGTGAGAATATGTTTCAGGTTGGCAGGTTGTCTGTGGGCAAGGACTGGCCTGCCACCCAAGGCCTGTGAAAGTGTGGGATCATTGTCCAGGATGAGTTGTAGATCCTTGATGATGCGTTGGAGGGGTTTTAGCTGGGGGCTGTATGTGATGGCCAGTGGAGTCCTGTTGGTTTCTCTCTTGGGTTTGTCTTGCAGTAGGAGGCTTCTGGGTACACGTCTGGCTCTATTGATCTGCTTCCTTATTTCCTCATGCGGGTATTGTAGTTTTGAGAATGCTTGATGGAGATTTTGTAGGTGTTGGTCTCTGTCTGAGGGGTTAGAGCAGATGCGGTTGTACCTCAGTGCTTGGCTGTAGACAATGGATCGTGTGATGTGTCCGGGATGGAAGCTGGAGGCATGGAGGTAGGCATAGCGGTCGGTAGGTTTTCGATATAGGGTGGTGTTAATGTGACCATCACTTATTTGCACCATGGTGTCTAGAAAGTGGACCTCCCATGTAGATTGGTCCAGGCTGAGGCTGATGGTGGGGTGGAAGCTGTTGAAATTGTGGTGGAATTTTTCCAGAGTCTCCTTCCCATGGATCCAGATGATGAAGATGTCATCAATGTAGCGTAGGTAGAGAAGGGGCGTGAGAGGACGAGAGCTGAGGAAGCGTTGTTCCAGGTCGGCCATAAAGATATTGGCATATTGTGGGGCCATGCGGGTGCCAATAGCAGTGCCACTGATCTGGAGATATATATTGTCATCAAATTTGAAATAGTTGTGTGAAAGTATAAAGGCACAGAGCTCAGCAGCCAGTTGTGATGTGGCATCATCAGGGATAGTGTTCCTGACAGCTTGTATTCCATCTGTGTGTGGGATGTTTGTGTAGAGAGCCTCTACATCCATGGTGGCTAGGATGGTGTTTTCTGGGAGGTGACCAATGCATTGTAGTTTCCTCAGGAAATCAGTGGTGTCACAGAGATAGCTGGGAGTGCTGGTGGCATAGGGTCTGAGTAGAGAGTCCATATATCCAGACAGTCCTTCAGTGAGAGTGCCAATGCCCGAGATGATGGGGCATCCAGGATTTCCGGGTTTGTGGATCTTGGGTAGTAGATAGAATAACTCTGGTCGGGGCTCTAGAGGTATGTTGATTTCTTCTGGTGTTAGTGTAGGGAGTGTCCTGAGTAGATGCTGTAGTTTCTTAGTGTATTCATCAGTGGGATCTGAGGGAAGTGGCCTATAGAATTTGGTATTGGAGAGTTGTCTGGCGGCCTCCTTTTGGTAGTCAGACCTGTTCATGATGACAATGGCACCTCCTTTATCAGCCTCTTTGATGATAATGTCAGGGTGGTTTCTGAGGCTGTGGATGGCATTGCGTTCTGCACGACTTAGGTTGTGAAGCAAGCGATATTGTTGTTCCACGATTTCTGCCTGTGCACACCAGCGGAAGCATTCAATGTATAGGTCCAGACTGTCATGGATAGATTGATGATATTGCTCGGTGGGTTAGGCGTACCATGGTTGTGGCCCCATGTGGCAGGTAGGAGTTTAGACAGCTTACAGTCCTTTTTCCTTTGTAGAGAGGTGAAGTGAGTAATGTAGATCTCCTGTCTTATTTTAGTGAAGTCCATTTGTATAGAAGTTTGGTTATTAATGAGAGTCTCCAGGTTGGAGAGCTCTTTTTTGATGTTTTCCTGTTTGCTGTATAGGATGCTGATCAGGTGGTTCCTCAGTTTTTTTGATAGAGTATGGCATAATCTCTCACTGTGGTCTGTGTAGTATGTAGATAGCAGTGGATAATAATGCCATAATAACTGCAGCTCAGGAACCAATCCATGCAACAAACCTCGATGCCAACTCTGCCCACATATCTACACCAGCGACACCATCACAGGACCTAACCAGATCAGCTACACCATCACCAGTTCATTCACCTGCACATCCACCAATGTAATATACGCCATCATATGCCAGCAATGCCCCTCCGCTATGTACATCGGCCAAACTGGACAGTCTCTACGGAAAAGGATAAATGGACAAAAATCAGACATTAGGAATGGCAATATACAAAAACCTGTGGGAGAGCACTTCAACCTCCCTGGCCACACTATAGCAGACCTTAAGGTGGCCATCCTGCAGCAAAAAAACTTCAGGACCAGACTTCAAAGAGAAACTGCTGAGCTTCAGTTCATCTGCAAATTTGACACCATCAGCTCAGGATTGAACAAAGACTGTGAATGGCTTGCCAACTACAGAACCAGTTTCTCCTCTCTTGGTTTTCACACCTCAACTGCTAGAACAGGGCCTCATCCTCCCTGACTGAACTGATCTCGTTATCTCTAGCTTGCTTGCTAGCATATCTATACCTGCCCCTGGAAATTTCCACTATATGCATCTGAGGAAGTGGGTATTCACCCACGGAAGCTCATGCTCCAAAACGTCTGTTAGTCTATAAGGTGCCACAGGATTCTTTGCTGCTTTTACAGATCCAGACTAACACGGCTACTCCTCTGATACTAGTCTTTTAAAGCCTTCCAAAATGGAATAGTTTAATGAATCTGATCTATTTTGGATGAATTTGTCAAATTGTTTTAAAAAAAGATGTTGCTTTTAAGAAACAATACTTACGACCAATTTATGCCATCCACTTGTGTTGCTCTCAATCTATAATCAGGGATACAGTCTGCCCTTAGACACAATGGCTTGCTAATTTTCTGATGTAAAGACTGAAAAATATAGTACAGGCCTTTAAATGACAGACTAAATTACTGAAGTTTGCTCTTCGTCATTTTCAAAAACAGTAACAAATATTTTTTAAAGGGTTGTTTGAAGATTACAATAGGTGTCTATATTTTGGTAAAAACCACAGCTGCAACTGAAAACACTGGATCCATTACTTTTAAGGTTCTGTATCAGCTGGACAAGACTGAGAGCCTCGTTGATATAATCAAGTAACCCTACCTTGCTGCAGCTGATTGTGGGCTGAGGTTCTCCACGTGCACTGCAAGGAATCTCTACATTCTTTTCAACCTCTGCGCTGGTATCTTGTGGAAGTTGAGAAAACACTGGCAGAGCTGCAGAAAACACAAACACACATTCCTTATATTGTCATGTCTTCTAATACCCAACAGTGTCATCGACTTACACTTTCCTGGATTGATTATGTTTCCCATGGCTAACAGATCCTCAGCTGGTATAAACTCACTGGAACTATGACAATTTACATCAACTGAAGATCTGCCCCTTGGAGTTTAGTTACTGTCATGAGAACAACAAAGCCGTGCTATCCCATGTAATAAGAAAACGATAGAAAAATCTTACCAAACTTTGGAAAGGTCTTACTCCGTTTACATTCATGCTATAACATTCACAAGGTTCAGATGAATTCCATCTCCCTAAGATCATATAAAGGTCCTTTGTTAACTTTTCTGTTTCTATAGTTTAGGGCATGGATACTCATATGTTCAAACGTGTCTTAAGTTAGTAGGGAAAAAAAAATACTTATAATGGCACTATCACAAATTACAGAATCATAGAAAATATGTTTGAAAGGGACCTGTTAGGTTATTTTAGGATGTTGCATCAAAAAAGAAAAACACTATTTTAGGCCATTATTTCCATAAATGGGCCTAATTTTGATTTAGATGACTCTACTGCATTTGTGATGAGCACATCATTAAGTAAAATGGTTCACTACCCTATTGCCTTAACCAATTTTATTTTAAATTTAAAATTACATTTAACCTTTAATAACAATCTCTTACTTCCTGTTTTACAATTGGTGTTTCTATCAAACAATCATTTCCTTCTATTATTGCCCTTTAAATATTTATGTGTAATAACACCACATTGGGGAAATATTCTTGTGTTCTCACAAGTAACAGTGTTGACATTGATGGTACTACATTTATGGATTAAACCCTTTTAAATGGCAAGGAAAATTCACTCTGCTTGCTGCAAATCCAAGAAGTATATTTATAGATAATTTTACCATATTCCATAATAAGGAAACTGGATAAATATAGCCTGGGATTATTTTTTTTGAATTTATATTTATATAGGGCCATATTCTCTGCCCACTGCCACAGAAATGCTTCTTGGGAGCTGGAATCCTTTCCTGGTAACCTGTGGAGTGTTACTGGAGTTGTTCCTCAGCAAAATATAATGTGTCACAAATGTGAAACGAACAAACCAGTTATACACAGGATTCAGGTACTGAAAACAAACCATGATTTTGTCTACTATCCCCAAAAGTGAAAATGTTGTTTCTAAATACATATTTATCATTAAAAGTGTGACCATCCAATAAGTTTCTAGGCACATTTATAACCTTAAAAACAGCAGAAAACAAAACACCTCATTTATTACCTCTGGATTGCACATTCAGCTGGACGGTCACTCTCCTTACACCCAAAGCACTGACAGCTTGGCATTCATACTGACTTTGACCATGTTGGGCCACGTGTATAATACGCTATCTTCCAGATGACAGCACCATGTGGCGTCCATCAGAAGGCAGCTGACTTCCTGCAATGCATCAAACAACAGAGACAAATATGGTAAATTACACTCATCTTATATACATATTTATCATAGGGTTTTTTTTAAATCATTATTTTAGTTAACATTTTGGGAGGCAATATATATTAAAAGGCATTCCCTTCAAAATTCTTGACATGGTTAATTATGAGCATTTTGCTCTTTCCTTTCAAGTTCTACCATTGGTGGTCTTTTTCTCTTTGCTTATTAAAGATGTAAATTTAGTCATACTTTTAAAACATTAAAATTGCCAGCAACTTCGCATAGAACTCAGAGCATTTGATAATCTTTGATAATACCAAATTCGGAAAGGCTAACATTCATTATTTAGACCTTCTTATGAAAAAAGATACAGTCCACAAAAAGAGAAATTGAATGACCAGACAATCTAACGAATTGATACAGTAGTTTTTCACCTCTGGAAAATGTAAATGGTTTAATTTTAGTATCTGCTGACAGTACTTGAGTTGGGAACAACGGGTTATTGAGCAATGTGAGTTGCTTGCTTCAATGTCATGGACAGATAATGAGCTATTCATCATCTTGCTAATAGTGTTGCTTTTTATTGAGGAGGGTGACAGAAAGGTCACTGTGTGATCTGAAGGAGAGTCAGAGTAGACAGGTGTTGAACTTAAATAATAATATTTATTTCCCATATAGTGCTTTTACTCCATGTGTCTCCAAAATGCACTTTAGACACAGGAGGTACGCATTATGATAGTTATGGTTTTACAGATGAGGAAACTGAGCTCAGAAAGGTGAACTGACTTGGCAAAGTCATTCAAACAGGGCAGTACCAGAATGCAAGTCCACTGCTCTGTCCACTAGGACACACCCCATCTCAGCAAACCTGAACATTTGGTAGGATTCAGGCTACTTAAAGCAGCAATCAGAATATGCCTTACGAAAAAAGTAATAGAAAACTGGTTATAAAGTGAGTCCTTTTTCTTTAGCTTCCAGATTTGCACTAGTATTTCTGTGTAGGAAGGAATGAGGTTAGCTAAGGTTTTTGTGTAACAGGATAAATTCCATAATATTTACAAAATAAACAAACTCTTGTCCATGTAGTCCCAGGGTGACTATATCAGTATTATTTTCAATCCAATCCATCTAAATTGGATTGCCACAAAATTCAAAAACTGATGATCAAGTGGTATTTAGTTGTTTGCTAATTTGAAACTCTATTGGCAAGCAACCTCCTTGAGCTACTTCCTCATTTTTAGTAAAATTACTAAGTAAAGTCCATAACGTTATCATTGCTATTTAGTAACATAAGGACAAATCCTCACGTGTTGAACTCTTGTACAATGGCAGATTGTGGCCAATACTGCAATTTCCCACATAATTACAAATTGATCCATAGGTTCCATAAAAGAAAACTGTTCCAAAATATTAAACATACTGATACGAACTTATTTTGCTATTGCTTGCTTGGAAATAACTATTCAGAAGCAGATGTTATGAAGTGACCTTTTAAATCTATGGATATTTCCAAAATTACAATGTGCTAAATTCTAACCTCAGTTAAGCATGCAAAATTGAACAGAAGATACGCATGCTTAGCTGAGGGCAGAATTCCACCCAATATACTTATTTTAAAAAAAGATGACATAAACCAGGTAAAGTGAGATGTTTGTTAAACAGTAACATTATCTTTTGTCATTAATATTACAGCAAGCAAAATTGTTCTACCAGTATGCACTTCATTGCAATTATACACTATATGAGGCCGCAGCTCCAAAGAGTCTAAGGGCCAACAACTGAAGCTAGAAAGGAAAACAGAAAGACTGTGGTTGTGCAAACTAAGTTACACGGGGTAACTCAAACTTAGAAATGGCGTGGGCATAGCATGATTGAACAGATTGGTTTGTTTCTTAAATTGTATGCATATACAATAAATATCTTATAAAACAGAAATGTCTTCATCCTACTTCTTGCGAGTGTTGCAGTAGGAGTTGATCATAAGGAGGAATTTGAATGACAAGAGGAAGGTTGCCTGGCAACCAAGTCTGTGAGGGAATTCCAGGCATGGGGATGGATGTGGGAAAAGTGGATGACTGGGCACTGAGACCAGCATCATTGACAAATCAGAGCATGTGGGTTTTTTGTACACATGTGATGACAAGAGATTAGGTCAGATAAATAGAAATAGCTTTAAATATCACAATTTCAGTAATTCTACACAATACTTTCTTGATCTACTTTTAGTAACTCTTTCCAATAATAAGACTGTTTCTATCTATTTTACATATAAAATTCAGCACAAAAATGTTATACCTGATTTGGTCCAGGCAATCACAGGAAGAGGATTACCATCTGCTTTACACTGGAAATCTATTGTGCACCCTTCTATTGCCACCTGATTGTAGGGAGTTACTGTAAACTGCAGAGGAGCTGAACAGAAAAAAAATAATTGCTTGACAACACCACACACTGCAGGTGTAAATCATGTTATGTGCTTTCCTTTACTACCAAGGAAGCAAAGTATTTTGTGTGTTACCATTTGCAATACTGAAAGCAGCTAAAATAACTGAGTAATACAGGTATGTATAAAAAGCATAAACCCATTACCTTCAGAAGAGCTATTTACAATGTCACTAGAGTCACCACACAAAATTAAAAACTTGGGAGAACATGGCTTGCAAGAATGATGATCTGTCACAAGTCCATTAAGACAAAACCTTATTGAAATAAGTACAGCTGAGATTCTGAGGATGAACAGTACACAGCTCTGGCTCCTATCAGAGTCTTCCTATTTATGGTGGACAGCAGCAAAACACATTCCTAAAACCCCATCTCTAAGAGAACATAATTCATGTCTCATAGAATCTTATGCAAAAATCAACAAAAGAAACATTCTGAAATCAAAACTCTTGTGTATGATAGCAGCAGCAGTAAGGAATAACATGGACAACTTCCACAATTCTTCCTCAGTCAGAGAAGCACCAAAGGTGAAAGCCAGACTTCATCTCATCAATCACAGAAAAACTCTTTGCTTATGGTCTAAATGCTGCCCTTGCATCTTCCATATACAAAGTGCAAAGTACATGGATGGAGGTTACTGTTGCTGGTGGGGGGTGGGCTTTATAGCTGATTGCTGGTAAAAGTGCTTCTCAACTCCTCTTTCACAAAGTGCTGAACTACAGGGCAATGCTGCTTTAAGTGGCTGTGGAAACACTGGTTCCCGAACAACAGATTAGGTAGGGGCGAGTAGAGGTAGCAGCAATGGAAGGATGGATGGGGGAAGGAGCAAATTACTTCTCCCTGCTACTCCAGCTCCTGCTCGGTTCTAGTAGCCACAGGATTTTGCTGTTGTTTCCCTCCTCAACCAGTAGGTGTGATTTAATGTGCCTTTCATAACTTTAGATGAGAAAGTAAATGAGGATACATCAGTAAAGATGGACTAAAATAGGAACCAGTTATTTAAATCCCCTTCCCCAAATTTGGATGGTTTGGATGAAATGGGACTACCACTAACTTTAATTTTGTAAAACCGAAAGCATTTTTTGCCATCTCTGGAGTTAATTGCCAGGCTGCAGTTAATTTAAAATATTCCATTGGAGAAAGAAGATGAAAAGAAGGTAGTTCATAGTTAGGTATCCCTAACATCAACAGCCAACCTTTCCATGTAGATGTCTCACACCCCTATAAGCTTTTGCTTGGTTTTTAACTACATACAGTTAATGAAGATCTCACTTTGTGGAGGTAAGTAATTCACCATGTGCTGCCCCACCTTAAGAAGTGAAGATGAGTGCCATATTTCTTCCCCTTTCCCCAGTTCCCCATTTCTCTGAGTGCCTTGATTCCTGATTTAAATTCAGGAAGACGACTTTCAGAAATTTCAAGCAACTGAAGTTAAACTGCAGTTCAAAACACTGAAACTCAAGGTACCTCAAATGATATTATTGCATGCTTCTTTTATCTTCTATTTTACAGATTTTTAAAAGACAAATTACTATTACTGATAATTATTTCCAGTAAATATGAACATCTCATGATTGTGAGCTATGTGAATAAATTTTTTTTTAAATCTGTTTTCCCCCAAATCACTTTGCCCCCAAAAGTACACTTCATCTTGACTTTTTTTTGTGTGTTCCATTTTCAATATATATATTTGGGTTCCCTCCTCAACATACATGTATATATATATGAAAACTACTACTACCAATAATATATATGCTGAAGAGGAAACACGAAAACAAAGTCAAGTTGTAGCATTCTCTCTCTCTCTCTATCTGTATATATATAAAACACCAAACACCCCATAATCGTATGGTTATGGCATTCAGAGTTAGGCATTCACCACCTTATCTCTACCCTGTAGTGACACCATGTACTGAGCAAAAGATTATGATTAAAGCACTTTAGTGAATGCGGTGTCAGACTAGATGAAACTGAATTTTAAAAGAAAGTTTTAACTTCCTGCCCCCTCCATTTATGGTGCTTGCTAAAGGCACAATTAATGTATTGAAAAACACTCAAATTAACTTAACTGCTTTGGGTTCCTTTAAAATTTAATCTTAACTCTGAATTTCCTGGGTATGTAATGTTTGGTTTGGGGATAATTAAAACATTCTTGTAATATGTTATACCATTAACAGGGCTGGCTCCAGGCCCCAGCGCGCCAAGCGCGTGCTTGGGGCTGCATGCCGCGGGGGGCACTCTGCCAGTTGCAGGGAGGGCGGCAGGCGGCTCCGGTGGACCTCCTGCAGGTGTGCGGGAGGTCCACTGGAGCCGCAGGAGCAGCAGAGTGCCCCCCGCGGCTTACCGCCATGCTTGGGGTGGCGAAATGGCTAGAGCCAGCCCTGACCATTAAGTTACTGATATGTCAGCTCAACCAGATCTCCACCTTCATTTTTTGCCTGTAAATATGCATTAGGCACCATTTAAAACTCAGAATTCATTGTCCCAGGAACTTATCGTAACTACAAACTCCCTAAGTTAGAATTTTTAATTCCATAGTGGCAGCATGGTGTGAAAATGTTTAAGTTTTTAGAGGCACTGATTCCATATGTCTATGAACAGAAAGATACACATCCTGCACAGAATTTTAGATTGCCTAGGAGGGCATAACTCCTTTGAGAATATTCACTGTCTAATCAGAATTCTTCCTCCAGATGAGCTGTCTTGAAAATGAAATTATCATTAATTACTGCATCACAAACAAAAAGATACTAATTATGTTCAAGTGAGATTTAAGAATGGCTAAGTACCATCAAGTGTAATGAGACTTTTGTCTAAAGTCCCAAACAACAATCCCCTGTAGATTTTTCAGAAGATGCTGTGGCAGAAAGCCATGTTGTAGGGAATTAATTAAAACAGCCAAAAAAGAGTTGGCTTAAATTTGAGCAAAACCCAGTACTAACTACAACCAGGAAAACAGAAGATTAAAATCCAAATGATTTGGCATTTCCACATCTCATCTCTTTTGTCACTGATTAACTTATGTTCTTGGGACACTACATTTATAATCAGGTAAAACGGAGTTGTACTGACCATTCTAAGGCAGACCTTTTGATATTGTAATACGTTTGACTCTTTATTGTTATAGAAAGCTCACAAGCAGATCGCCAATGCTAAAAAATTCATGAAGTTACTTAAAACAATTAATTTCCATTGAGGAATCTTAGTATCAAAGTTATTACTTATTATTATTATTCTGTCTATATTTATCACAAACAGAGTTTTGTCATCGTACTAAAATCAATCAAGGCAAAACCTTTCTGGCCACACATTATGAAGATGCTTACTGGGAATGAGTTTTGATTTACAGTGTTAATTATTGTAAGCCTTATAAACTAAGCACCTGCCTTACATACTGATTTCAGCTTTTGAATGGGAAACATTTTCAATTTTTATTTATCGCTTGTCTCATCCAATCTATAGAGCAGATTTTATGTTATTCACTCTAATCGCTGCCACAATATATATGGATACTATAGTAATCGGGGAAAAAAAAGATGGAGCATCTGCTAAAATGACATAAGTATAACATAAAAAAAAATGCAATCTGTTTTCAATGTGAAATAAGAAGCATCCTTTTGCATATCAGTTGGTTGATTAATGATCCAGCTAAAGAGAAATTAAAAAGCTACACACCAATACATAGAAGTAACAAGGAAGCAGTAAAGAATCTTGAAGGATAAGCAGATGGCAATTTCAATCATATGGTCTCTATAGATGAAAAACTGCACTCTTGCTGGTGTTATTATAGGCTATGCATTATAAATAGTATACATCCAAATGAAGTAGTTCAAAATGCATATACAGGTTATTTAGGAAGGACAAATAAGGATAGATAAGATGTGACATCTGTGGGAAATAACTATTTATTGTCAAGAAAAAATTAGCAGTAAAATAACCCTGAGATATTCATCATCATCATCGTCGTAGCAGAAAATACAAACAGGGAGGAATCAAAGATTAAATCCTATCGGACATCTGTGATAAACCACTAGTCCATATATTGTATAACACAATTATGATAATTTGTGAAGAAAAAATGAGTAATAATTATTTTAACCATTCAGATTATACCAACACAAATTTAAAGCACAAACTGGGTATTTAATAATGAAAGCCTTCCTGCTTTCATATGAAGAAGATACTAGAGAAAGAATAAAGATGATTTTGCTGTCATTTTTTATTTTTCTCCTTTAAATGTATGTATTTTTGCCTTCACAATATTCAAGAAACTTCAAATAGGAAGGCAAGGGCCAAATGATCAGAACTGATTTTTTTTTAAAGACTTTCCATTTATTCTGATGCTTTGATATTGAACACTTTTCTTTGCTCAAGCATTTACTGTTGTTTTTTTTCCTGCCTTCCAAAGAGAGCTGCAAACCAACTGAAAGCTTGAAAGTTTATTGCAGTAGCGTCACAAAGGAACTCTGTATCCATTTATGAAATAATCTGCATTTTCTTACAACACTGCTCTCATAAGAAATATCCCTACAACAGTGACAACATGCTACAGAGGGAATACTTTCCTCAATCCCTTTATATGTAAGCACTCAAATGTCACCCAACCTCCCTTTCCTCCCCAAACAAATCTGTGCTAAGCCTATGCCAATAGGACATGCCCATACAAGGCCAAATCTTATTTGCCTTCTACATGCCACACTCTCACTGGTTAAGTTTTAAAGTCAATTCCAGAAGCTGATTTACTTTATGATCTAGCATGTGTTACAGTTACAGACATAAGTAAAGCCATTCTAGAAGCAAGTCTTGTTATTTCAATAGCATTAAAGTAATGAATAAAAAGGTCACAACGAAAAAAGAAACTGCAGGAAATGACAAGGAAAAGCACATATAACAAGGCATGATCTATCACCTGACCTTTCAGATACATGTGGATGTATGCCCTGTCATACTTATTAGAAGGCACTTTTCCTACTCTTCTATATTCAAGGATATTTGTTGTGAACTTGGCTTATTGAAACTACTAAAGCTGTACAGTTCAGCTCTAGAAAATAGTAGCGGCCTTTGAGACACCATGACTTCTAGGCTTCTATGAAGTTTAGAAACAAAGGTGGTCATGTATCTTCTCTTTGCAACAGGTTGGTTTACTTATCGTTAGCATTACTGGGTGGATTCTGTTAAGTATTTTTAAACTGGTGGACAGGGTTAAACTGATCTGAAGGGAGAAGAGAAATGCAGAGCTCTTTAATTAGACATAAGAAATCATTTACGGGGACTGTACAGTGAATTTTTTAACAAGACTATGGCAAAAAGTGAATAGTTTGAAGTGCAGTGTATGGGCAGTGATGTGGATTGGAAGAAGCAGAGTGGTACTCATCCCATGGAAGTTTTGATGGAATGTACTTATTCATGTGGCTCTGTACAGGGACTTTGGCCAACCAGTAAACAGAGAAAAGAATTACCTCAGAACTTGCAACTTCTGGATCCATTTGGGAAGGCAACTTCCAGATAGATATACTGTCCTGTATGGGCCATCACCACCAAGGCACAGATGGCTGCTTGAGAACATAAGTGATAAATGACTTGGCAGATATATGTAACAGTGAATTATATACAGCATGAGATAGAGAAAAGAGAGTTAACAGTGTACAATAATTCCCCAAAAAAGTCTTGGCATGAGGCCTAGCAATCAAACTAGAGCAGTGGCTCTCAAACTGTGGGTCGTGATCCCAAAGTGGGTCGCAACTCTATTTTAATGGGGTTGCCAGAGCTAGCATTAGGCTTGGTGGGTCCTAGTGCTTCAGCCGTGGGCAGTGGAACTTCGATTCCCCACCTGGGGTTGTGTAGTAATTTTTGTTGTTAGACAGGGGTTGTGTTGCAATGAAGTTTGAGAACCACTGAACTAGAGAGATGAAAATAGGAGACTTTGTCCTTTGTAGTCAGAATTGAGCATGCCTATCACAGCGGCGAGTAGTCTGAAAATGACAGGGACATAACAGGGAGACTAGTGGATTTAGCCAATGAACTTGAAATAGTATATGTTTTGTGTATGGGTAAGGGGAGTGCCCTGGCAAAAGCCCTGGCATTCAGGCAATTTAATGAGTCAGACATGAAGATCTGCTTATGACCTTCATGTGCATATGTAATTATTGCGTGACCAGAAAAAAAAAAAGGTATAAAGATTGCTAGACAGCCAGTAAATCTACCTTCTCTTTCTTGATCACTCAGTATTCAAGTGAACTAGTGATGGCAGTCCATGGGGGTCCATGAACACAATAAATGAATACAAGGAAAGTTTAAATGCCTTAAAATTTTCTGGGCTTGCTTACATTCTATATGCTCTCTTTCTCTCCTTAAAGTGCTTCTCAGCTGATTCTGGGAAGATCATAGCCACATTGATTTAGACAGGGAGCCTACTGACGGTTATACTTCGATCAGCCAGCCAGGAATAGAAACTATACCTGGTGAGATTTTCAAACCATCTGTGTTGACCTAACTCAGCCCTTGCTGATGTCAATGGAAGCAGAATTAGGCCACCCACAACTCCCACCCACAATGCAATTTAAGTGACCAATCATACAGCATAAATAGCAAATTGCAAACAATAAATATTTAGAGAAGGTATTTTGTAAATAATCCAAAGGCTAAACTGGTCAGATAAAATGGCTCAAACAATTCAAAACAGTAAAATAAATATTTAAAAATAATTTCTTCATAAATATTTTCTAAAGAGAAAAAAAGATAAATGATTAATGAAGAATCTATATCCAGATCTGTTCCAGACTGTGGACATTTTCTGCCATAGTCCATCTTCTGTATCTCTGTGTATCAGTTTGCATTAGATACGCTGTAACAGTTTTCAAGTACATAAAAGGTTGTTACCAGAAGGAGGGAGAAAAATTGTTCTCTTTAACCTCTAAGGACAAGAAGCAATAGGCTTTAATTGCAGCAAGGACCGTTTAGGTTGGACATTAGGAAAAACTTCCTAACTATCAGGGTGGTTAAGCACTGGAATAAATTGCATAGGAAGGTGTGGAATCTCAGTCATTGTAGATTTTTAAGAACAGATTAGACAAACACCTGTCAGGAGTGGTCCAGATAATACTTAGTCCTGTTCTGAGTGCCAGGGACTGAATTAGATGACCTCTTGAGGTCCCCTCCAGTCCTATGATTCTAGGATTCTATGATGATAAGCATGGCATAAAAACATATTACATTCAATTTAATTATTGCAACACACATCTAGGAATGAATCCTCACACACTCAACAAGTGTCAGTGGGTGTAAAACACATCAGGTTGTCTGCTTAGCAGCACAATTCACCATAAACACATCACCCCAATGCTCAGCTTTCTGCACTGGCTCCCTGTTGAATACGAAGTCAAGTTCAAGGTCTTCAGCCTGATCATCAAAGCTGTCCCTGGGATTGGCTCTAGCTATCTGAGACATCGCATCTGCCTCTGCCACAATAACTTCCTCTGACATCTATGATCCATCAGCTCAATAAAGCTGTTGAACAATGGGGGAGACTCATGACTGTAGAAAACACCGTGGAACTAGATTATGGGTCCCAGTACTGCAAGGGACCACAAAATTAACCATTTTCAGAACAAAATGCAAAAAACTTATATATTTTCCCTAAGTAGGTTTTTCCACACACACTCAAAATGCACATCCATACACAATCAAACAAGCCAACAAGCCAAACCACTCTGGAACTAGAAGTTATTTTCCTTACTGGCTAGAAAGAGCGTTTGGGGATTTTTTTTTGTTTTTAGAAACTATGGGTCATACAAGTTTACCCAACTGCTTATTTAACTATAGAAGGTCCTAAAATGGACCATCAGGTTTGATCAAAGTTAACTCAAATGGTTATGTCAGCCTGTAGCAGGGGTAGCCAAATGATGTCTTGCACACCATCGACTATTTTGGGTGTAGCTGTGCTGGTCAACATTGGTCTTCCCTGACTTTATACAGCTGGTGTAAAACATTCTCATATAAACAAACCAAATTCATCCTTTGTGTATCTCTACTAGAGTCAATGGAGTTACCAGGGATGAATTTGGCCCAATGTTTTACTAATAAACGTTGAGTGCTTGAAATACTAATATATAGTTCTAATAAATTGACTCCTGAGGGCTCAGTTCTGCCCACAGATATGTATATACCTCTACTATTCAGTCAACAATATTGCGTACACGTGTAACTGAGGCAAAATTTGACTAGCAGGCATATTGGTATAGACAAGACAACAGATTGCGAGACAAAGAGCCCACATTTTCATCATACAGTTCAAAGCATGCATCTTAACACACACGACCTGAAAGCTATGTTTCACACTTGAGCCATGTATAGCTCAACAGCAGCTTCATGTTCCACTTACCTTGAACAATAATATTTGCTGATGCTTGAATAGAGCCCTGGTTGTTATAAGCATGGCAGATAAACTGATTGTGGTCCTGCAATGTGACGTTCTAAATGATAAGTCCTCCAGAAGAAGTGATGTTGTACCTGGATTCATCCAGCGACTCTCCATTTCCTCTCATCCCACTGATGTGAGGTTGGGGGTGGCCTGTGGCCATGCATTCCAAAGAGGTGCTGGTGCCAACTAATACCTCTGTATTCTGGGGTTGAATGATAAAACTGGGCTTGGCTAGGGAAGAAAGAGAAAAAACAAGGTGAAAAGGGGTGTTAATTTCCACCTTTTCAAACTAAACTGCTATGCTACTCTTTGAGTAAGGATCTTTCACCTAAAGCACTGGTCTAAGACTCAGAAGACCAAAGTTCAATTCTCAAGTCTGCTGCGGACTTCCTGGACGGCCTGGGGAAAATTACATAATGTGTGTCTGCCTCAGATCTCCATCCGTAAAATAGGAATGACAACACTTCCTTTCTCCCACTTCTGGTCCCCTTATATTTTAAGCTCTTCTAGCAGGGATTTTCTTATTATGCATTTGTGCAGTGCAAAACAAAATGGGGCCCTGATCTTGATCAGGGCAGTACTGTAATTCAAATTAATATGAAAAATTATACAAACTTAAGTGAATACTTACTAACCCTCGAATAGAGGTTGGGAGATGTTTTAAAGAATATATTTGAGAATTAAAAAGAGATATGTGTATTCTAGTAAATGAAAAATGTGTTTCCAAACTAGACGTAATGCAAAGAAGCAGAAAGTATTTACTTGAAACACTGGCGTATCTGAGGAAAGCACTCTGTGTCTTGACTTCGCCTGCCACATTCCGGGCCATACACTGATAGACGCCTTTGTCAGATTCTCTGGTATTTTTCAAGCAAATTCAGTCGCCTGTCATCTTTCATATCCAACGAGTGGCTGAAAATAGAGGAGAACTCTGACAAGTTATCTTTGTCAAATCTGCACATTTTGGAACACTTCTATCATCTTACAAATAAAGAAAAAGACAGTGAATATTTTTGGAAAAAGTATAAGACCAGATCCTGATGACAAACAAGTGCATTTACTATAAATTAATAGATCTGCATATTATGCAGTTGGAATTTCATACTTGGGATGGAGGATAAATTAATGATACTGGGACCATGCATATGTTTCGATGCAACGTTCGGCTTCTAATTATGGGTCTAATAGTGTGAGGTGCTGCATACTCTCATCTCCCAGTGAAGACAATGGGAGAGGAGGGTTCTTAACTTGCAGGAACAAGCGCTCTGTTAAGTTCTTGTATTTATTCTGATTTTGTTTAAAAAAAATGGTATAAATTGTCCCCGGTTCTAACAGTACAAAGTAGTGAGATTCCATCCTCTGTACATGGTCACATCAAGGTTATCTGGATTTGGGTCTGGGTCCTGTGGAGACCACAGGTATTGTACAGCCACTACTCCCCTCTGTGGACAAGTGGGGAGGAGGCAGGAGTGGATTATGACTCTGCCTTTTCATTCCCCACTGGAGCTGGCTAGACACATGAAGATAAGTGAACATCTCTCTTTACAACACTGCAGTCAATTATTTTATTCTAATGCAAGAGGGACGAGGTACTTTGGGATGAACTGTGACACATTTATATGCTACCTCTCACTCAGGGCTGTCATTAAACACTACATTCAAGCACATCTGTTTTGTTTTTATTGGCAATTGTTCTTTTAATTTTGCTGTTACTATCGTGGATTAGAGATTACACACCAGAAGAGCATTTGTTTACTCAATTGAGGTATCAGTATTGTTTGCTCAGGACAAAATTTCTTTGTTCCTTTTTTCGGACTGATGCAGTGACAGTTTCTTATGAAAGTAGCTTGCAAAAATGATCATCACTAAATTAAATTTTAAATTAAAATTGTAGTTTGCTTAGGCAGACTGGAATAGTTTGGTTTTAACAAGGTTCTGCAGTGTTTGTAAACAATTATGCATCTACGTTGGCTACTGTAGATTTGCAAAAGGACATTCAAGACATGTAGCCAGTAGCTTCTTCTGAAGCAACTTCCCTGCTGGGCAACACAGTGTGACTATGATACAAGCAGCGTAAACACACAGAGTGACTCTTCTGGAACAGTTTGTACCATGGTTGGGGGGATGTATTTTTCCCCCACAAAGCTTCAGTTATAGCTGAATTAATAAGAGGATTTTTTTAAAAATAATCTGAGTTTCAAAATACAATTAAGTATACAAAGTGGCAATAGTATAAAATCTGACAAAAACTTTGACTATAACATCTTTGACAAAAAATAAGCACTTTAAATAAGGAATAAGCAGCATTAGAGGCAAGGAATTTAAAGGACAAAAGGACATCATAAATCGTACATGTTTTATATTATAAAAAAGAGATTTTTCTCAAATATAAAGAAACGCATATTTTAACATAACCATCTTGGATTATATAAAAAATTGATTATTTTTGTTACCTTGTTTTCAGTATCTAAATTTTATTTTGAGGGGCTTTTTAAATGGGGGAAATGCTAGTTAGTCTATTTATCAACTAACAGCAGAAGTTCTGGGTAAATTACTTATATAATTACTGATTCTTAAGAATAATGCCAGATGTGTGGTTTGAAGTGTGATCACATTCAATTTCTTTATTGAGTACCACTTTTCATAACCATGAGGGCTAGAATGAATAAACGGTCAATTTCAATCTTTTTGAAAAAATTATTTTTTAAAATATATAGGGACCTTCAGCTGAATCTTCCCCCTTGCGTTTATGACATCAAGTAGCAGCCCAGTCCCCGCCTGGTTCAATTTCTTTAAACTCACCCTAAAAGCAGGGAAGGGGAATGAAACACCTGTGTCCCGCACAACACACACAAGGACCTGGTGCATCTTAAGGGTTGAATAAGCTACCCAGAGAAGAGAGGTAGTTGGGAGAAAGTGAGGAGGTTGCTATGGGAAGGGAGAGGCAGAAGTACTACAGATATCTCTGTCATAAACAGATAGCTAAGGGTTAATGTCTCTTCCACCTGAAGCACCTGACCAGAGGACCAATCAGGAAACCGGATTTTTTCAACTCTGGGTGGAGGGAGTTTGTGTCTGAGTCTTTTGTCTGTCTGCCTGCTTTCTCTGAGCTTTGGAGAAGCAGTTTCTACTTTCTAGTCTTCTGTTTCTAAGTGTAAGGACAAAGAGATCAAATAGTAAGTTATATGGTTTCTTTTCTTTGGTATTTGCATGAATATAAGTGCTGGAGTGCTTTGATTTGTATTCTTTTTGAATAAGGCTGTTTATTCAATATTCTTTTAAGCAATTGACCCTGTATTGTATCATCTTAATACAGAGAGACCATTGGTATGTATTTTTCTTTCTTTTTTTATATAAAGCTTTCTTTTAAGACCTGTTGGAGTTTTTCTTTACTTCAGGGAAATTGAGTCTGTACTCACCAGGGAATTGGTGGGAGGAAGAAATCGGGGAGATCTGTGTGTTGGATTGCTAGCCTGATTTTGCATTCCCTCTGGGGGAATAGAAAAGTACTTTTGTTTCCAGGACTGGGAACAGAGAGGGGGGAAGGGAAAAAGGATTATTTCCCTTTGTTGTGAGACTCAAGGGATTTGGGTCTTGGGGTCCCCAGGGAAGGTTTTTCAGAGGGACCAGAGTGCCCCAAAACACTCTAATTTTTTGGGTGGTGGCAGCAAGTACCAGGTCCAAGCTGGTAACTAAGCTTGGAGGTTTTCATGCTAACCCCCATATTTTGGACGCTAAGGTCCAAATCTGGGACTAAGGTTATGATATGGTGTAGCAGTGGTGGGATATAGACAGAATCCAGAAGCCAGTAGGAATATTATATTTTTCTTTTCTCTGCTAAGGGCTTTTTAGCAGAGAGAAACAGTTGGTTTTAAAAGGGAACCAGAGAGAATTTTTTTTTCTGCTCTCTCTGGCAGTTTGTGGCTTGCATGTTAAGCGAGAAGCCATTAAGAGACTGTTGAGGGTCTTTTGTCACACAATAGCACTCCCATTGAGAGTCATTACCAGCACTATATGAATGCAAATAAAGTGGTTTTTCAGGTTTACTTAACACTGAAAATTAGCTAAAGGCACTGTTGCTAGGCAGACTTCAGGAGGCAACAGAGAACCTGCAGTTCAGAAGATAAACACCGGAGGGCACCCCAAAACAAGAAAACAGGAACCATGACTTCTAAGGCAAAAATTGAGGCCGAAGAACAAATCAAAGAAGCTGAACACAGGCGAGAGATGGAAAAACACAAACAGGAACTAGAAATAAAACAAAAAGAGATGGAGCTGAAAGAAAAGGAAGAAAGCATCAAACTGGCAGCCTTCCAAAGAGAACAGGCAGCCAAAGAGGCAGCACACAAAAGAAAACTAGAAGAAGAAGAGGTGGCCCACCGCCGAGAAATGGAAAAAACAACAAAAAGAAATGGAAAAACAACAAAAAGAGAATGAAGAGAAGGAAAAACAGAGAAAACATGAACTGGAGTTGGCAAAAGCTGGGCTGCATGTGCCAGCCAACCCTAACAACCCGGCGCCAATTATTGCTCCACAGCACAGGAAATTTCCCACCTACAAGGCAGGTGATGACACCGAGGCCTTCTTGGAAAATTTTGAAAGAGCCTGTCTTGGGTACAACATCCCCGAAGACCAGTACATGGTAGAATTGAGGTCACAGCTCAGTGGACCTTTAGCAGAGGTGGCAGCTGAAATGCCTAAGCAGCAAATGAATGACTATAAACTTTTTCAAACCAAGGCCAGATACAGAATGGGGATAACCCCAGATCATGCCCGTCGGCGCTTCAGAACCCAAAAGTGGAAACCAGAGGTGTCATTTCCCAAACACGCCTACTACATTGCAAAAAACTATGAGGCCTGGATAACAGGAAACAACGTTCAAACCTTGGAAGAACTGCACCTCCTCATACAAATGGAGCAGTTCTTGGATGGTGTTCCTGAAGACATCACACGGTACATACAAGATGGAAATCCCAAAGATATCGCTGAGGCGGGGGAGATTGGAGCCAAATGGATGGAACTGGCAGAAAGCAAGAAAGCTACTGTCAAGGGGAACGATTACCCCAGGGGGCACACAGACCATAAACCCTACAACCGAGGACAGCCAAAGACCCCACATACCCCCCAAGTAAAGCCACAGATACCCTACTCTTCCACCTCACCAGTCTCCAGTAACTCACCTCGGCCCACTGACCCATCAGATGGAAGATGCTTTAAGTGTAATGAACTGGGACATATCAAGGCCAACTGTCCAAAGAACACCATGCGAGTGCAATTCATTACACCACCATCACACCAAAGATCCCCAGGCCCGGATGCCTCTCAAATACCCTTGGAGCGAAGGGAAAATTTGAGAGTGGGCGGAAAGAAGGTTACTGCGTGGAGAGACACGGGGGCACAAGTGTCAGCTATCCACCAATCCTTCGTTGACCCCAAATTCATCAACCCAAAGGCCAAAGTTACAATTTACCCCTTCATGTCACAAGCTGTAGACTTGCCTACAGCTCAACTGCCTGTCCAGTACAAAGGCTGGTCAGGAATGTGGACTTTTGCAGTCTATGACAATTATCCTATCCCCATGCTACTGGGGGAAGACTTGGCCAACCAGGTGAGGCGGGCCAAGAGAGTGGGAATGGTTACACGTAGCCAAACCAGGCAAGCTTCCAGACCCATTCCTGTTCCTGAGCCGTCCACAGAGGCCCTGTCTGTGTTACCAGAGACCCAGACAGAGGTAGTGGACCCGGATTCCATGCCAACCACTGAAACAGCCACAGCACCTCCAGTCCCAGGCCCGGAACTGGAACAGCAACCAGCACCAGCAAATGCAACCCCATCTTCAAACTCAACGCCAGAGGGCGCCAGCAAGCCAAAACTGGCAGAAGCAACAGACAGCCATACCCAAAAGGCTCAGCCAGAGCCTGAAATACCCTCAGGTGCACCAGCGGAGAGCGGTTCACCAGCAACGGAAACAACCCCATCACCTACATCGCTTCCAGAGGGACCAAGCCCAAGTCCACAGTCTGAGGAAGAACTGGTGACCCCAGCCTCAAGGGAACAGTTCCAGACTGAGCAGGAAGCAGATGACAGCCTTCAGAAAGCTTGGGCGGCGGCACGGAGCACCCCACCGCCTCTCAGCTCTTCTAATCGATCCCGGTTTGTTATAGACCAAGGACTTGTATACAAGGAAATTCTTTCTGGTGGACACCGGGAAGAATGGCAGCCGCAAAAACAGTTGGTGGTTCCAACTAAGTACCGGGGGAAGCTCTTAAGCTTAGCCCATGATCATCCCAGTGGCCATGCTGGGGTGAACAGAACCAAGGACCGGTTGGGGAAGTCCTTCCACTGGGAGGGGATGGGCAAGGACGTTGCCAAGTATGTCCGGTCTTGTGAGGTATGCCAAAGAGTGGGAAAGCCTCAAGACCAGGTCAAGGCCCCTCTCCAGCCACTCCCCATAATTGAGGTCCCATTTCAGCGAGTAGCTGTGGATATTCTGGGCCCTTTCCCAAAAAAGACGCCCAGAGGAAAGCAGTACGTACTGACTTTAGTGGACTTTGCTACCCGATGGCCAGAAGCAGTCGCTCTAGGCAACACCAGGGCTAACACTGTGTGCCTGGCCCTAACAGACATCTTTGCCAGGGTAGGTTGGCCCTCTGACATCCTTACAGATTCAGGGTCTAATTTCCTGGCAGGGACCATGGAAAAACTGTGGGAAACTCATGGGGTGAATCACTTGGTTGCCACCCCGTACCACCATCAAACCAATGGCCTGGTGGAAAGGTTCAATGGAACTTTGGGGGCCATGATACGAAAATTCATCAACGAATTCTCCAATAATTGGGACCTAGTGTTGCAGCAGTTGCTGTTTGCCTACAGGGCTGTACCACATCCCAGTTTAGGGTTTTCACCATTTGAACTTGTGTATGGTCACGAGGTTAAGGGGCCATTACAGTTGGTGAAGCAGCAATGGGAGGGGTTTACGCCTTCTCCAGGAACTAACATTCTGGATTTTGTAAGCAACCTACAAAGCACCCTCCGACACTCTTTAGCCCTTGCTAGAGAGAACCTAAAGGATGCTCAAGAAGAGCAAAAGGCCTGGTATGACAGACATGCCAGAGAACGTTCCTTCAAGGTAGGAGACCAGGTTATGGTCTTGAAGGCGCAACAGGCCCATAAGATGGAAGCATCATGGGAAGGGCCATTCACGGTCCAAGAGCGCCTGGGAGCTGTAAACTACCTCATAGCATTTCCCAATTCCTCACTAAAGCCTAAAGTGTACCATGTTAATTCTCTCAAGCCTTTCTATTCCAGAGACTTACAGGTTTGTCAGTTTACAGTCCAGGGAGATGATGCTGAGTGGCCTGACGGTGTCTACTACGACGGGAAAAAAGACGGTGGCGTGGAAGAGGTGAACCTCTCAACCACCCTGGAACGTCTGCAGCGGCGACAAATCAAGGAGCTGTGCACTAGCTTCGCCCCATTGTTCTCAGCCACCCCAGGACGGACTGAACGGGCATACCACTCCATTGATACAGGTAATGCTCACCCAATCAGAACCCCACCCTACCGAGTGTCTCCTCATGCCCAAGCTGCTATAGAACGGGAGATCCAGAACATGCTACAGATGGGTATAATCCGCTCATCTACCAGTGCATGGGCATCTCCAGTGGTTCTGGTACCCAAACCAGATGGGGAAATACGCTTTTGCGTGGACTACCGTAAGCTAAATGCTGTAACTCGTCCGGACAACTATCCAATGCCACGCACGGATGAGCTATTGGAAAAGTTGGGACGTGCCCAGTTCATCTCTACAATAGACTTAACCAAGGGGTACTGGCAAGTACCGCTAGATGAACCTGCCAAGGAGAGGTCAGCATTCGTCACCCATGCGGGGGTGTATGAATTCAATGTCCTTCCTTTCGGCCTTCGAAATGCACCCGCCACCTTCCAGAGGCTGGTAGATGGTCTACTAGCTGGACTGGGAGAATTTGCAGTTGCCTACCTCGATGATGTGGCCATTTTTTCAGACTCCTGGCCCGAACACCTACTACACCTGGAAAAGGTCTTTGAGCGCATCAGGCAGGCCGGACTAACTGTTAAGGCCAAAAAGTGTCAAATAGGCCAAAACAGAGTGACTTACCTGGGGCACCAGGTGGGTCGAGGAACCATAAACCCCCTACAGGCCAAGGTGGATGCTATCCAAAAGTGGCCTGTCCCACGGTCCAAGAAGCAGGTCCAATCCTTCTTAGGCTTGGCCGGATACTACAGGCGATTTGTACCACACTACAGCCAAATCGCTGCCCCACTGACCGACCTGACCAAAAAGACCCAGCCAAATGCAGTTAAGTGGACTGATGAGTGTCAAAAGGCCTTTACCCAATTTAAGGCAACGCTCATGTCTGACCCTGTGCTCAGGGCCCCGGACTTTGACAAGCCATTCCTAGCAACCACGGATGCATCTGAGCGTGGTATAGGCGCAGTGCTCATGCAGGAAGCAACAGATCACAACTTCCATCCTGTCGTGTTTCTCAGCAAGAAACTGTCTGAGAGGGAAAGTCACTGGTCAGTCAGTGAAAAGGAATACTATGCCATTGTGTACGCCCTGGAAAAGCTACGCCCATATGTTTGGGGACGGCAGTTCCAACTACAAACTGACCATGCTGCACTAAAGTGGCTTCATACTGCCAAGGGGAACAACAAGAAACTTCTTCGTTGGAGTTTAGCTCTCCAAGATTTTGATTTTGAAATTCAGCACATCACAGGAGCTTCTAACAAAGTAGCTGATGCACTCTCCCGTGAGAGTTTCCCAGAATTCAGTAGTTAAAAAGTGTTCTTAAAATGTAGAAGTCTGTTAGTTATATACTTAGGGGTATATGTAAAGGTGCATGTGTTGTATTAATCTGTTTATTTTAAAGTTCTAGAAGGAAATCGCCGCCAGTGAGCTTCCCCACTGTCTGCAATTTGGGGGGCGTGTCATAAACAGATAGCTAAGGGTTAATGTCTCTTCCACCTGAAGCACCTGACCAGAGGACCAATCAGGAAACCGGATTTTTTCAACTCTGGGTGGAGGGAGTTTGTGTCTGAGTCTTTTGTCTGTCTGCCTGCTTTCTCTGAGCTTTGGAGAAGCAGTTTCTACTTTCTAGTCTTCTGTTTCTAAGTGTAAGGACAAAGAGATCAAATAGTAAGTTATATGGTTTCTTTTCTTTGGTATTTGCATGAATATAAGTGCTGGAGTGCTTTGATTTGTATTCTTTTTGAATAAGGCTGTTTATTCAATATTCTTTTAAGCAATTGACCCTGTATTGTATCATCTTAATACAGAGAGACCATTGGTATGTATTTTTCTTTCTTTTTTTATATAAAAAGCTTTCTTTTAAGACCTGTTGGAGTTTTTCTTTACTTCAGGGAAATTGAGTCTGTACTCACCAGGGAATTGGTGGGAGGAAGAAATCGGGGAGATCTGTGTGTTGGATTGCTAGCCTGATTTTGCATTCCCTCTGGGGGAATAGAAAAGTACTTTTGTTTCCAGGACTGGGAACAGAGAGGGGGGAAGGGAAAAAGGATTATTTCCCTTTGTTGTGAGACTCAAGGGATTTGGGTCTTGGGGTCCCCAGGGAAGGTTTTTCAGAGGGACCAGAGTGCCCCAAAACACTCTAATTTTTTGGGTGGTGGCAGCAAGTACCAGGTCCAAGCTGGTAACTAAGCTTGGAGGTTTTCATGCTAACCCCCATATTTTGGACGCTAAGGTCCAAATCTGGGACTAAGGTTATGATAATCTCCCCCTTCTTACCCCGTGCTCAGAAACAGTTTTGGAGTTAAAGTGAGAAACACGCTGCTTCCAGTAATAGTAGACATGGGTTGGGGGGGGGTGAAGGGAGTGAGAAGTGGGAGGCACTCATGTTTGGAAATACTTTCGACATCCCCCACTCCCATTCCTTTAGGAAGATGGTACAGCCTGCTGAAGAATTAACCCTTTGTTCCAAGAAAGATGAGGGTATGCTGGGGACCTTAAGCCAGGGGATCAGCTGCTGACCCTCCCCATGCCTCTCCCCTCACTCCCCAAATTTGAAGTAGTCCTTGCTGCTGACTGGCCCCTTGCTCCCTTCTCAGTCAGCAGCTCTTTGACTGTCCGCTGAGAGGAAAGGGACAGTAGACAGGGACTGTGAGTCTTCTCTAGGGTATGCGTCTTGGTGTGAGGTATTTGTCCATTGCACCCCAGAAATCACTCACTGACTTGGCTTATATTTATGAAGAGGGACACCAGGGAGTAGAAACTCACTTTTTCGGAAGGCTTTTGAGGCATGTATATATTTTGAGATACTGGTGAAAGAACTATATTACATTTGAGTAAGATTAAGGCTGCTGTGAAGGAATATGCAGGTCTTTATAACTGAGAAGAACAACATTTGTTTATTATATGGGCAGTGATGTTATTAACTATTCATGCTTTTCCTTTTTTAGCTCTTGTTTTTGTAAATGTTGTGACAGGCAGCCATATGGTTGTTACTTATCAACCTTTGTTTTGCAAATGAAATAGTTTTTGCTTTAGTTTCTTGTTTTATGTTTTTTCCTCTTGTGTAGGTATACACAAACACTTACTGATTTTTTTAATAGCTGGGATGCATGCACCACCAGATTATTAAATTAAAGGTCTGAAAGAAATTAACCAATCTAGTAAGAGTCTAGCTTCATTCAGACCTGAATTCAGAAAAGCACTTACAGCACGTAAGTGTTCTTAATTTTGAACATATTGTTCTATTGGATTTAAGTACGTGTTCAAAGTTAAGCACATGCTTCAGTGATGTCCTGAACAGAGATGGACTAAGCACGTACTCAAATGCTTTTCTAAAAAGAAACCTCAGTGTGCACTTGGCAAAGAATACAAAATCATGAAATAGAATACACAGCACAGCCTACCTTCATTCCAAACAGGGGAAAGATGTTTGATGGGGTATGTAAACTCAGAAGGGGTTAAGGAGCAGTTATGGGCCAGGTAGCTCCACCCCACTGCACCTGCAGAGCCTGCTCCAGCTGGAGGAGGAGTTTAAAAGAGAGCCAGACAGCGGAGGAGGAGACATCTATCTTGGGAGCTCCTGAGCAAGGGTGCAGCATTACTCCTGGCTGGAGGCGCGAAGGCTGCAAGTGGCAGGGAGGGACTAGCCTTTCCCTAGGACTAGGCAACTCTTCATTCTGTCTTCTGGTGGATCATTTGCAAGGCTTTTGACCACACACTGGACTGGAAAGGGAAGTGGTAGGAAGCAGTTGAGGGAAGCAGCCTGGAAGCACCCCTCAGTATTTGATATTGCTGCCTCTCGTAGGGCCCTGGGCTGAAACCCAGTGGAGAGGGAGAGCCTGGGCTCACTACCAACCCACCTCTTGCAAAGGGAGCAAAAACCCTTTTCTCTTGAAGAAAAGGTGGATAGAAACATTGCAAGCACTGAGGATAGGGCGTACACCTCACAGTAGCCTGCACCTGGGCTGAGACTCTTTTGTAGGGGATGTCAGACTTGTAAGCAGGGTCCGAATGAGCTCTCCACTGACATCTATTGATGAGCCAGAGGGAAAGACTTCCCGGAGCAGATCATGTTTGCACAGACATGCCTACTCTGCCTAGGTGCACAGCAGATGGAGCTGCTTTGCCAAAATGATCAGTTTTGGCTGGTTTGGGATTACAAGTTACTCTTGTATTTGAAAGCATGGGTAATGAAATGTTGTTATCCTCACTGTATGAGTAAAGGGCAGCAGAACTGTGCTCAGCATGCCTGGATTGAGGGGGTCACCCTAAACTGAATCTCACCTGCTAAGCAGGGATTCAGGATGTCAAAGCCCAGTGAAGAGGAGAGTGGGTGGGGACAGGAATCTGCCCAAAGAGTCCTAGATGCCGTTGGACCTGCTCTTCTCCATCATTTAATGGCAGAGCTGACTGGACTCAACTGAGAGTAATTGTTTCTGGCAGGTGATTCCTAGAGCTGACATCACTGGTGAGCAGGTCTAGGGGCTAAGCATTAGACCCTGTGTGGGGACAGTGAAAGATAACACAGAGACTGCACTGGCTGTGAGGTTCCCTTCTACCTACTGAAATCACAGAGATGGGTTCAGAGACAGAATCTCAGAACACAACGTTGTGGAGCAACAAGCAGCGGCAGCAGGGAAGCAATGGCCAGTGGTGGTAGAGAAACAGCAGCAGCTGTGAGCCAGTTGCAGAGGCAGCAGCTGAGGCATTGCTCGACATCCCCCCAGGGGTGGGAGGTGAACCCCATGAACACACTATTGAACTCTTCACTAACAGAGGACCACCAACTGTGAGTGAGGTGCAGCAGAGGGAGAGGGGAGCGATGTTTTAAAGGGGCATTTGTTCATCTCACTTTCCCACCAGTAAGTGAGAAACTGAAGCAAAGGACACTGTCTAATGCACTGTGGCGTCAGGTTTGCTTTTGAATGCGGCTGCAGTGTTTTCCCAAACTAATGCTTGGTTCCTTTTCCTTTTGAATAAAAGTTCTTTTGTTATACACAGACTCAGTGCTTGTGAGTGGGGAAGTATTGCCTCTGAGGCGCACCTCGGCAAGGTGTTAAGTTTTCCCACATTAGTGGATGAGGCTATTGTTTTGTATTGTTAAGAGGAACCCCAAAACACTGAAGCCAGACCTTGTTGCTGCAACTCCACCTGACAGAAGGGTTACAGACTTCTATATATTTGGTAAGACTGTTACTTATGCCTCCCCGGAAGGGGATTGGCTCCACTGGTGAACTTGCCAAAAGGCCTAGTCATTGTCTACCAGAAGAGCACTGCACTGGAACAACCACCAGCAGGGGACACAAGAGATGGAATGAGGCATGAGCCAGGTACCTAACCAGAATGTGGTACCACCAGTAGGTACAGCCTGTCATGGCATGCTAAAAATCATGGAAAATTAATTGATCTGGCTGAACATTTTCTGACAGAACAGTTTTCTCTCTGAAAATGTTGATTCAAGGAAACAAACATTTCACAGAAATATATCACTTCAGTCAAAATCTTCATCAGGAAATTATTGAAACATTTCATTTCAATAAGGATAAAATCTTTTCTGTCTAATTTTATCACTGAGTTTTATATTAGAATATAAGTTTTAAGACAACATAAAAATAAGTTTTAAACAAAGGTCAAAATGATAAAATAGAAATGTTTAGATAACAATTAAATGAAATATTTTGGAGTATTTTATTTTGCAAAATACCATTTTCACTTTTTGTTCCAATTTGCCATGAAACCAAATTTTGAAATCTCAGAATTTCCCACAGAATGAAAATTCAATTTTTCAACTAGCTCTCCAAATTAACTGACAGACTGAAGAGAAGGACTCATGTTCTTAGCCAATGCCCATTAGACTCAGCAATAAAACCTCCTAGACAAGTCACTTAATCATTCTGAGCTTCAGTTAGACCATCTTAAAAATGTGTCTCAATGTTTTCATATTACATAGCATTTTTTTCATCTGTAGGTCTCAGAGCACTCTGGGTAAGTAAGCATGATTACTCTGATTTTGCAGTTAGCTTCACTAAGTACAGATATATGAAGCAATTTCCATGAGGCATTATGGTCTACTGCAGGGGTGGCCAACCTGTGGCTCCAGAGCCACATGTGGCTCTTCAGAGGTTAATATGTGACTCCTTGTATAGGCACCGACTCTGGGACTAGAGCTACAGGTGTCAACTTTTGAATGGGCCGGGAGGTACTCACTGCTCAACCTCTGGCTCTGCCACAGGCCCTGCCCCTACTCTATCCCTTCCTGTCCCCTCCCCCGAGCCTGCCATGCCCTCACTCCTTCCTCCACCCTCCAGAGCCTCCTGCACAGCATGAAACAGTTGATCGGGTGGTGTGGGGAGGGATGCGGAAGCTGCTGATTGGCGGGACGCACTGGGAGTGGGCCGGGGGGGTGGAGCTGCTGACATGTTACTGTGGTTTTTTGGCAATGTACGTTGGTAAATTCTGGCTCCTTCTCAGGCTCAGGTTGGCCACCCCTGGTCTAGTGGATAACACATAGATCAAGTGCCTCAAGTTATGGCTACACTGCAACTGGGACAACACACATGGGGATACCTGAGCTAGCTTTGACTGAGCTAGCTTGCCAAAAAATAACAATGTCATACAATAACATAGGCAGTAGCACAGGCTAGCCACCTGAATACATAGGTAAAGTCCTGAGTGGGCTCGTACTTGAAGACAAGCCTGTACCACCAGCCCTGCTGTTGTTGCTACTGGAATATGTGCTGCCTCAGCTCCCAGTTGCAGTGTAGACCTACCTTTAGAGATTAGAGTTCTATTTATGGCTCTCACAAGCATCCTATGTCACCTCTGGCAAATCATTGCAACTTTCTGTTCCTCAGCTACCTCATCTGGAAAATGAACCTATGCACATTGCACCTAAGGCATGGGGGAGTTCTGATGGAAAATGCAAGGGAGGAGGCATTTTAAAGGATCCTGGAGTTCCCTGTCATTTTTAAAAATAGAGGTCAGTGAAGAAAGTATTAAAAAATAACTTTTTTCCTCCATGAGTTTAATTGAAAATGAATTGTGTAGAATTTTCATAACCAGTCTTCTACAGAGTGACTTAGATTAGAAAACACACACACACACACACACACTCTAGATTGCTAGTCCACAAATCCAGGTGTTAATAATAATTAGCATTTGAAAATAGATTGGTATACATGTGCAATGATTGGTTAAGATTTACTTGTTATGTATTCAAATTATCTTGGGTTTAGGATTTCCTTCTGCTTTGCAAGTAAAGTAGACAGTATTCCCTGGGGTAACATCTGCATCCTATGGCTCAGAAGTAATACGAGGTTTCTCTGTGAGAAGAAGGAATGGGTAAGAACAAAAGTGACACCAAAAAGTTTACAGCTGACTTTTGGACGGAAAACATAATTTTTCAACATGATTTAAAATGTGACTAGAGGTTTTGTTGGGAAAATGACAGCGTACATTAAGTACCTGCTCTTGAAATCAGATTTGCTGTTGGTAAATAATTAATATAATTTGTTTGTTTAAACTTTAACTTCTGTCTATTAAGTGTAAATTATCTTTAGAAATTTAAAAGATGCTGTTTTTTCTAAAATACTCCACAACATTTGCATCCAGGATCCTATAATGCAAGTGATGTAATGTAATGATCCTTTTTTTAAGTTCACTGCTAAAGGCAAGATGCAATAATAGTTGTGAGAAAAGTGACATTTCTGATCATAATCTCCTCAGGACTGATTTCTTGTATGGTACTGAGTATTTTCTTTCAACTCCACAAAAAAGATAAATACATTAAAAAAACCCAGTAAAACACATAAAATATTTATAAACAGGATGACACTGAAAAATGTCTATTGGACTGAGCAGAACTTTTGAGACTATCAGTATTTCCCATTTTAATAAAAAAGAATCTTTCATATACTGGTAGAATCTTTCAAAATGGAAAAGAAAAAAAAAACCTTTAAAATGTGACCACTGTATTTTCAAGCAATTTATATAATCATACTCGTATATTATTCAGTATTAGGATCTAAGATCGGGTTAGTCTATTTTCCTATTTTGGTGAATCTATTTATGTATGTTCTTGTTTATATAGTCTGTAAAATCAAAACCTTTTTTAGTTACTTTAGAAGAGAAAGTGCTTCAAGTTTAGGAAGAAAATGTACCAGTACACATACTAGAACTAGGTCAGGAATTTTCTGTCAGAAAATGCCCTTTTTGCATAATCAAAATTTGTTCTGGAACAAATTCATTTTTCCATGGGGAAATCCAAATGTCAGCTCCTCAGCTGTCTGGAAGGGTCTTGTTAATTTCACTTTCTGCAGTCTGCTGGCAAGCTCAAAAAAATCAGTTTCAGTTCTCCCAAAATGATTTTTTTCTGAAAATTCCTTCCTGTGCAAAAATTTGCAGTTTTGACTTTTTGTCATGATTTGGATGATTTTTATTTCAGAAACACACAAGATTGATCATGGGACGGGATTTAAGTTTCTAATCATATCTATAGTACACAGGTTTATGTCTAAAATAGCAGGACATCATGGGCTCAGGTTACCTGTAGATTATTATACCGGTAGATTTTATATGCACTGTTGGTAACATTTTGCAAGCATTTGCACTAATGTGAACTACTTGCTGATTTAATGTAGTTTACTGATTGTAAAACCTGTACATGAGAATTTTCCTCTTTTAGTATTACAGAAATATATTGGCTAGTACATTACATTGCATTGATGCTTTCAGACATAAGCTTCACAGCCATGAGATAAACATACACATTTTAGTCAATGTAAAGCAGAAAGGGTCTTAAACAGAGTTGTCAAAATTTTTGAACAAAAGCTTGTTCAATTTTTTCAATAAAAAAACTGCCTTCACAAAAAAAGTCGATATTTTTTTTTTAATTAAAGAAAGTGATATCAAAATCTTACATTTATCTAAAACCAGGTTTTTGGAAAATGAAAAGTTACAATGACCATTATGATAGTGTTTTCAATAATGTTCTTTAAAGATTATGAAAAATGTGGTTGTCATAAACAGATAAGTAAGAGTTAATAGACCAAAGTGCTTCATATCTCTTTTGCCTGGAAAGGGTTAACAAGAACAGTGAGCCTGGCTGTCACCTGACCAGAGGACCAATCAGAGGACAGGATACTTTCAAATCTTGAGGGAGGGAAGTTGTGTGTGTGCTGTTAGTTTTTTGGTGGTTGTTCACTTGGGGGGCTCAGAGGGATCAGACGTGCAACCAGGTTTCTCTCCAATCTCTCCGATACAGGCTCTTATAAGTTCAGAATAGTGAGTACTGGGTAGATAAAGGAAGTTAGGCTTATGGTTTTCTTTATTTGCAAATGTGTATTTGGCTGGGAGGAGTACAAATGTGTATTTGGCTGAAAAGATTTTAATTTGTATTTGTATACTTAGGCTGGGAGGGTATTCCCAGTGTCTATAGCTGAAAGACCCTGTAACATATTCCATCTTAAATTTACAAAGAATTTTCACTGTTTTTTCTCTCTTTAATTAAAAGCTTTTCTTGTTTAAGAACCTGATTGTTCTTTTACTCTGGTGAGACCCCAGGGGACTGGGTCTGGATCCACAAGGGAATTGGTAGGGAGAAAGGAGGGAAGGGGGAAGAGAAAGGTTAATTTTCTCTCTGTGTTAGGATTACTTTTTCTCTCAGGGAGAGTCTGGGAGGGGGAGACAGAAGGAGGGGGAAAGGTGAATTTTCCTCTCTGTTTTAAGATTCAAGGAGTTTGAATCACAGTGACCTTCCAGGGTAACCCAGGGAGGGGAAGCCTGGGAGAGGCAACGGTGAGGGAAAGGGTTTACTTTCCTTGTGTTACGATCCAGAGGGTCTGGGTCTTGGGGGTCCCCGGGCGAGGTTTTGGGGGGACCAGAGTATACCAGGCACTGGAATTCCTGGTTGGTGGCAGTGCTAGAGGTTCTAAGTTGGTAATTAAGCTTAGAGGAATTCATGCTGGTACCCCATCTTTTGGACGCTAAGGTTCGGAGTGGGGAATTATACCATGACAGTGGTAAAAACCAAAATGATGTCCATTCCAAACCTTTCAGAATGAAAACAATTTTAAAGTATTTCCCAAAACTAGTTTTTCATTCAGCTTCATTTTGTAGTAAAATACCTAGTAGTTGACACTGGTATTATATTAACCAGCCTGTCAATGTAAAGTAGTCATTATCCTACCACAGACATTTTGTAGAAAACTTTCATTGGCTTAACACGGATTCTATTAGAGTATGATAGTTGGATATAGCCTAGAAAGGCTGTAGTTAAGACTGACACTATATTGGCACTAAATTAATGAATATGTACAGTCTGGTTCACCGTAGAACAAAACTCCATAAAATATAATATTGTCATGTTCATTTCCCTCTGGCTGTGATATTTGCTTCCATGACACCCTGTGATATTCACAATTATAGAAGATCTCTCTCTCTCTCTCTCTCTCTGAATTACATGTTTCAGTGCACGCAAAGGAGGTGGAGGATGGAAGAATGCGCTTTGGAAGCAGAAATTTTAATTAACATTTTAATATCCTGAAATAGTAAGTACCTTAAAACTCCCATAATAAAACTGGGATGTCTGGTCACCTTAATCTACCAAAAAAGCACACAGAAGTAATGGGCATTAAATTAGACTACAATGCTAATCACTTAACATTTTACATTAATTTAATTTGGATATAATTGAGTTTTTGATTAAAGGTTTCAGAATCCTCCATTTATCAATTAAAATCTAGAAGTGACAGATGTTCAGACAGATGTTACAACTTTAACAGTAAATTTTCTGTCGCTTTCTCTGTTGCCTATAATCCTTCCATTCATTTTTTTTATCTCTTAATCACATCTTTTCAGCCACATATACAAAGACAGACTCCCAAACTAACCTAGACAAATACATCTTAAATACATCTAACTATACTATCTTTTAAATTCAAAATCAATAAATCTAGTTATCTTAGTATCCATACACTCAAAGAGCACCCTAGAGGAACCATAGAGTTGAGATGGGTCATTCAGATTCTGCCTTCTATTAAGAGTTACAGAGAGACCATTCCGAGGGACATAAGAACACAGTACTCATGGAGGAATTCTGCACCATTGCATGCACGCAGAATTCATGTCCCCAGTAAATTTCTTTGCTTCCCCACAGAAAAATGACTGACAGGGAAGCAAAGGGAAGCTGCAAGAGCAGTCACAGACCCCTCCCCAGCAGTACAGGCATATAGTTTTGGGCAACTGGAGCAGCCAGCGGAGTGGTAAATCACAGTGGTGGAGGATGGCTGGAGACATCCCAGCCAGTGGCTCCTATCCTGTGCTGGACTCAGCTCCTCTTCCCCTGCAAGGAGCATCTGGGGCCAGGTCAGATCCACCCCCAGAAACCTCCCCTGATGGCAGGAAGATCTGCACCACCCCATCCCCCAATTCCTGACTCCATCACTCCACAGCCGTGGAGGAGCGCTCACTGTATGGGGAGCTGCTCCCCTATCTTCTCAACCGCCATGCATCTGAACCTCCTCCCACACACAGATCACTTTGCCTCCTCTCCCTTACCGTACCCAGAACCCAACCCTGCCAAATCTCACCCTATGCATCTGGAGCCCCACCCCTGCACCCAGACCACTCCCATTGAGCCCCCCACACTCAATCCCCCACTCCACTGAACCCAATCAGCTGCACCTGGGCCCTCATCCCACCAAGCCCTGCTTGCTCAGCACCCAGACCCCCACTTTTCTGAGCCCCAACCACCTTCACCTGGACCCCACTGCAGAGTCAGACTCCCCCTACACCCAGAAACCCCCAGACAGCCCCTGTGCATCTAGATGTCCCCCAGAACCCGATACTGAGCCACCCACACTCAGATTGCCTCATACAAAGCCCTGGATTCCCCCCCACATTAAGCCCCTCCATACTTGGATCTTGTCGGGCAGAGCCTGCTCGCCCCACATCTAGATTAGGGAGCAGGAATGGGCATGCATGCAAGACTTGGTCCCTCTTGCTTGCTATCTTGGTGTGCCTGGAATAGAGGGGCAGGGCCCAAGGTGTTTCTGGGGCAGACCTGGCCCTTGCACTGTGTCTGGGTTGGACTCACTGCTGAGTTCATGTCCTGGGAGTTGGGCTGCAGGGTGATCCTCCCACCTCCATGCAGCCAGTGGCCCATGCTCCCCAGTGCCATGTTGGAGACCCCACATTTATTTATTGACAAAGTTTGCAGAATTTTAAAATTGTGCATACAAATTTTATTTTTTGGTGCAGAAATCCCTCAGGAGTTACACAGGAATTATCATATCTGAACAGAGTAGTGGTTCCTTATCTGGTAGCCTGAATCAGACAGCAATCAGTACCAGATGCTTGGGAAGGAAATGCAAGGAGCCCTGTAACGAACAACAATGAAATAAACTGCCCATAAAGGAAGCTACTTCCTAACCACAGACAGCTGACTTTTCTCTGAGGCTTGGTATTCTTGGAACAATGGAGTAACTAAGGTCCCCAATATTATCAGTAATTACTATTTCAGAATTGCCCAGGCATCGAGGCCTTTTAGAAAACTAGAGGGCTAAGAGAATTTAAAAAAAAAAAATCAAAGTGTAATGGGCTAGATTTCTTCAATTGTTTGAAGAAACAGAGTTACTGCAACCTTTCACAAGAATGGTGTTGCAACCAGCAACTTTCCCTTTTTCTATGTCTGTGAATGAATGCATTAAAAACATATTAAATTAATATTGAACACTGATATGTTTGATGTGCCAGATACAGCAGTAAAATGGGGAAACTTGATAGAATGTAATTTTCTAATTAAAATATGTGTAAAAGGGAAGTCAACTAAGTGATACAGCTCTGGGCAAGATACTATAAAAACTTTAAGGATAGGGTTTACCTCATGGGCAATCTGGTTCGGTGTTTATTTTAATTAGTTAGGAGTGTTAATCAGATCCTGGGGCTAATATAATTTATTGGGAAATAGATGCCTATTATAGATCAATTGGGAAGGAGACGTGACTAAACTGGCATGTAAGCAATTGACTAAATTGTTTTATGATCTAGCTTTGGATTGTTTTTCTTCTGCATTAGCATTGCCAGAGTTGACAACCAGTTGACACAAGTGAAGATCTATACCAGGGGTCGGCAACCTCTGGCACATGGCTCACCAAGCCGGTTTGTTTACCTGCCGCGTCGGCAAGTTCGGCGGATCGCAGCTCCCACTGGCCGTGGTTCGCCGCTCCAGACCAATGGGGGCTGCAGGAAGTGGCACAGGCTGAGGGATGTGCTGGCCACGGCTTCCCGCCACCCTGGAGCAGTGAACCGAACCTGTGGATGCGGCAGGTAAACAAACTGGCTCAGCCCACCGGGGTGCTTACCCTGACAAGCCATGTGCCAGATGTTGCCAAACCCTGATCTATACCGAGGAACTCTTAGTCAAAAATCTAAACAAAGTCAACTTCCCATCATAGTGATTATGTATGTGTTATTTTTACTATGGTTGTGTGATTTAATTCTAAAAAATGGCTATATGCATCAATTTGTTTTAGTTTGTTAGCCAAATCATAGTCTAATATTATTTTTGCCTTATTATATCTTATACTATTAGTTGCTGTTGTTAAGGGTATTTAATAAACTCTATAAAACTACATTCAACCCTCGAGTTCCTTTCTTTAGTTAAACAATCAGGCTTAAAAGAATCCTACAAAAGGTGTACAGGTAATCAGTTAAGTAGCTGTTTAGTGCTTTGTTTTACACTGTCTTTCTTACAACATTTTATTTCTACCAAATGAAACTGTGAGTAAAATGTTACTGATTAATATACAAGTCTAATCCTTTTTTAAAATCCTGTTATTTTGCCTCAGTGATATCTTGTGCAAAGAGTTCCACAGTCTATTTCGTGGCACCTTATAGACTAACAGATTTTTGGAGCATGAGCTTTCATGGGAAGTGGGTATTCACCCACGAAAGCTCATGCTCCAAAACATCTGTTAGTCTATAAGGTGCCACAGGACTCTTTGCTGCTTTTACAGATCCAGACTAACACGGCTACCCCTCTGATACTTGACAGTCTATCTTATATACATTCTGAAAAAATATCTACTTCATTCACCTTAAATCCAATGCCCTTTAATTTCATTGGGTGTTTTCTAGTTCTTGTATTATATTATTAATTATTATTATTATTATAAGTAGGCAGTGCTTTTCTGCCCTTCGTGTTCATATGTGCCAACATGATCAGACAATGGCTCCCCATGCAAATTATTCCTTGTATTACTATGATCAGGTATTATCATGGTGAAGGAGGGAGGAAGAGATGGATGGATAGACAGACAGAACAACACAGAGTGGGGCTTTGGGGGATGCTGGCCTCAGCCAGTATACCAAAAAACATTAATGCTATGCTTGAACTGCATTATTATGCCTATTTGCAAGAAAGGATGAATTCACTCTCTTTCCAGGTATCTTCCAGCATTTGGTTCACACTTAGAAAACAATACCTAGAGAAATTTGTTTATCTGAATTCATTTTAAAACATGAAATGAAACCATGCGTTCAAACTGACATTCCTTGATAGAAAAATACAATCCAAGATATAACTTTCCACAGAGAAATTAAGTATCATCGCAAACTTAACTGTGAAGTCTTTACTGAACATCTCCTCTCTCCACACACAGAGAATTGAAGACCCTGAAAATAATTATTGATGTCCTGTTCTTTACTCATTGTTAATAATCCCATTAAAAGCATTGTGCATATGGAGAGGCAAGTGTATAAATCTTTGCAGAATGGCACCTTACTGTATAAACAATGTTAACTCGGACAGAAATTGATCCTTGGTGTTTTTGAGTGATAACACATGAGAACTTTATTAATTTTCACACACACCATAACAAATATTCCATAATACAACGTACTTCATGCCTTTATATTATAAGTACAGTTTAGATTTCTGTTTTTATAATACTCACTAGTATAGTTGATTTAAAAAAAAATGAAGTTGTAGTAATAAGATTTCACTACAACCTATTCTATAAAATCTTTGCAGAGAAATGCAGAGAAACTATTTCCTGCATGCTAATTATGGAGATGAATATAGTCTAGTTTAGCAGGGTTCTACTTTAAGTTGTATTCTGTGGGGGGAAAAAGTGATCATAATCAAAGACTTCAATAGCTCTTCATTTTAAAGACTTGACTAAACCAAAAGCACCCATATTTTTAAGTGTTTCAATAAATTTTCATGAAAATAAATAAAATTTATTTTCCATAATAAATAAAAATAGATACCTGTAGACTTAAAGCCAGAAGACGAACAATTTTCTCTCCAAAGATGCATGCAGCCAACTTAACTTACCACAGTTGAATTCTTCCACTATTAATAATGCAATAGACCTGCCGTGAAGTTTCTTGGGATATTCACAGGTGGCAGCAGCTTGAGTATTTCCATTTCTGGTATATTCTTTTATTAGTTCAGCCAACCACATTAATTCACAGTCACAAACTAAGGCATTAGAGTCCAAGTGTCTGTGCATACATGAAATAAAAACAACTGTCTAGAATGTACATTAAATGACATGTTACCAACTGGATTATATTTAACATAACTTTTATGTTTTTAATGCTAGTACAGTTCCTTCAAAATAACTAATCTGTGTGTCCACATACATACATGCACACAGTAAAAATCTCTGGCTTGTTACATTTTGCATTTCCTTTCTTCCTGCTTCCCTGCTCAAGATTACAATCTATTCTTCAAAAATGATTTGTCTTCCATATGTTGGCATAAAAAGGTAATCTCAAAACAAGAGTAAACTGCCTTTCAGATCCAGTATAATTCAGCACAGAATGTTAATAGCCACAAGGTGCAAATATCCATTAGAAAATCTGCCTATGTAGAGGAAGGGGTCAGCTATAGCTGTCCCTACTCAGTACACTACAGAGAGAAGTGGATGCATGGATCACTCTCTCTCCACACCAATACACAGTTGCAAGATATAATCTGTTTCCCAGCACTTCAGTGACAAAAGGAATTTATTGTGTAGTGTAGCAGCTGGGTGCAGCAGCATTTCTTGGCAGGGTGTGGGGAGACCCAGGTGTCCTCAGGGACTTCTTACTACACCTTACACCTTGCTCTGGCCCCAGTTTGGCATAGCACTTCAGTAACATGCTTAAGACCATTCCTACTCCACTGGAAGCTTTTGCTGAAGATCCATGAGATTCATGTGTATGTTTAAAACTATGTATGTGGCTTAAATACTTTGCTGGGTCCTCTAGAAATGTGCTTCTACTCCTTCCCAACAGAGATCCACCTCCAGATGACTCATTTTAGTTATAACTAATGGATGCCTTTATTAAAAATAAATAAAATAAAATAAAATAAACAAAAACCTATCTGATTTATCTGTGTGTTGGTTTCACTTATATGACAACCACTTCCTGTTCAATGCTCAAGAATAAGGCTTGGTCCTAAAAGTAACATTAATAATGATGCCACTCAAAAACCTCACACTATTAAAGTCAGAGGCAGCCAGAAATTTGAAAACTAAACTCTTCAGGTCCATTACACTGTCAGAAGACAGGATACTGAGCTGGATAGACTTTTGGTTTGACCCAGTATGGTCATTCCTATAAACTTTAAAAATGACTATGGCTGTTAGTTCAGTCATGACACTGAAATGTGCAGTTGTTTTAGTAATATTTTCATGATGTTTTCTCTGTTTACAAGATAGTATTTGAATGCATGTATACATTTTATGTTGGGTATGTAATATTTCTGGGATTCAATTTTCACAGAATAAAATTGTTAGAGGCACTTTTTTCTTACCCGTACCTTAAAAAAAAAAAAAAATCACCCTTGAAGTAACTATTTGGTTATTAGTGTCAGACTCTTGCCCTTAACCTTCTATCATCACACCATACATTCAGAGCCTGCTACACTGTATTTTAGATTGTTCAACTGCAAGGAATATGTCATGATGATGAGGTCAACTGCTATAACTTGAAGGGAATATTGATTTCCATTTATTTCAGGTGCTTAAATGACTTCCATTATCTGAGTGCCTCCATAACTTTAATCTATTTATCTTCACAACACCTCTGTGAGCTAGAGGAATATTATCTCCAGTTTATAGAAGGGGAGCTGAGATACGGACACTGAGGCTCCTAGGTCACAAAGGAAGTTTGTGGCAGAGTAGGGTATTGAAAGTTGGGCTCCCAAGACTGAGGTTAATGCCCTAACTAATGGAATGTCCTTCTCACCTATCCCAACCCCTACCTCCACAATGACACCACTTGATGTACACTAGTAACTTACTTCAGTATACCAATGTTGCTCAGGGGGTGGAAAATCTTCCCCCGTGAGCAACACAGTTATAACAACCTAACCCCTAGTGTAGACAGTGCTATGTTGATGGGAGAGCTTCTCCTGTCCATATAGCTACCGACTCTTTGTGGGTGGGCAAAGCCCACCCAGCAGCATAGGCAGTGTCTTCACTGAACTGCTACAGTAGCACAGCTGCATCAGTGAAGCTGTGCTGCTATAGCATTAGTATACAAGGGTAGACAAGCCCTCTCTCTCGTCTTTAAGGGATGCTAACATGTTCAGGATGATTATAGTAGCTTAGCCAGTTATTCTACAAAACCATCCCCCCGAAAGCTATTTTTCAAATGGTTCTTTTCAGATTAAAAGGTGGTGCTTTCTGAAGTTAAAAAGATTAAGCCTATAAAGACATTTAAAGTGCCTTTCTGTAACAGTGTGGCCCTTGAGGCTCTCCTCTCTCTCTCTCTGTCATTAGCTGCCCACCAGGAGTAGCCGGCTTACTTGCTTTGCAACTGTTTATTTCTGAGTTTCAGAATTCTGGAATCAAATACAAAACAAAAAAATCGACTAATAGGGATTAGGATTTTTCTGAACCTCAAAAAGACTGAAAAACAACCAAACAAAATATTCCCCTTGAAATGATTTCAATGTTCGCTTTTTTTGATCAATATTGTAAGCTGGCAATTGGCTTTTGTGTAAATGGCACTTTTTGTTCCAAATGCTACAGAGAATAGTCTCACCTCAGTATACGTATATAGTTCCCATTATCACCAAAAGGAATTACACTCACATATTTCAGTGGGAGTTCTGTTGGAGAAGCAGATTTTTGTAGTTCGTGGATTGTATTGTGTAGTGTGTGTGTGTGGGGAGGCTTCTAGGGGCAGTGTGCTGGGAGAGCAGTGGAGCCCTGATTAGGGGGCGGGGCTTACCTGATTAGGGGTCCTATAAAAGTAGCCAGCCAGTCAGGCAGCTGCACAGACAGCTGCAGCAGCACAGGAGCCAGCAAACAGAGCAGTAAACAGGGGAGTTTCAGTGGGAGACTAAGACAGAGGAACTGACAAGCTGATTAAGGGATATGGTGGTGGTCTGGTGCCTGCTGGGGGCTTGTGTTGTTTTGACTACCAGGCTTCAGGTGGGAAGGCCATGACTGATACAGAGGTAGCAGTGAAAGACACAATGAGGATGACTGGATGTGGAAGCTGTGGCATGTACATGATCCTGGAGGGGGCGCCTGAAAAGAGCTTTGTCTGCATGAAGTGCCGCCTGATAGAGCTGATGGAAGAGAAGATCCGAGGACCGGAGATGCAGGTGCAAACTCTGGTTGAGTTTAGACAGGGGTTTGAGCAGATGATGGAGCACAGACACGAGGGGGCTGAAGGGATAAGCTCAGATGTGCAGATGGAAGCAGGCCCAAAGAATTCAGAAGAGAGACTGCTTGGTGAGGAAAGTGGACGGTAGAAGCATGTGACTAAGAGAACCAGGCAGAGGAAAGGACGGGCTAGTGAAGGAGAAATAGAACTCAGGAACAGGTTTGCAGAGTTGGAAAATGAAGAAGGGGCACAGCAGGTGGCTGCTGAAGGAGAGAGGGCAAGGAAAAAGAGAAGAGCTGATAGTCCTGCAAGAGGAGGGGAAGAGTCAATGGAGGCAACACCACATGTGAGCCCCAGGAGGATTGCAAGGGGGAATAGGAATCGAGAGGACTTGCAGCCAGTGGGTGCGGGGGATAGACCGGAGAAGTGCACTGTCACCAGGAAAAGACAGGTCTACGTGATTGGAGACTCCTTACTGAGAAGAGTAGACAGGCCTGTGACTAGAGCTGATCGGGAGAACAGAAGGGTGTGTTGTATGCCGGATGCTAAGATACAGGATGTGGACCTGAGGCTGAAAGGGATACTAGCGGGAGCGGGGAAGAATCCGTTGATTGTCCTTCATGTGGGAACGAATGATACGGCTAGATACTCTCTGGAATATATCAAGGGAGACTATGCCAGACTGGGGAAGACGCTTAAAGAAATCGAGGCTCAGGTGATCTTCAGAGGGATTCTGCTGGTTCCTAGAGAAGGGCGACAAAGATTATGGCGATCAAGAGATGGCTCAGGCAGTGGTGCTATAAGGAGGGCTTTGGGATGCATTTACAGACAGAAGACTGTTCTCTCGGGATGGACTTCACCTGAGCAAGGAGGGAAATAGACTTCTAGGATGGAGGCTCGCCAACCTGATTAAGAGAGCTTTAAACTAGAAATTTGGGGGAGATGTTCGGGAGATCTCCACGCCAGAATTTAACCTTGAGAAGGAAGTAAACAACGTAAGAGGGAATATAGCCATGGACAGAAGAATTGACATAAGGAGGAAGGGTGTTGTAGATGCCAGACTAACAAGTGATGTTGGTGGTAGAACGTCTGTGCCTAACAGGGTACAGAATGTGACTGAAGCCAAACGGCAAAAATTAAGATGTCTGTACACTAACGCGAGGAGCCTAGGGAACAAAATGGAGGAACTAGAGCTACTGGTGCAGGAAGTGAAACCGGATATTATAGGGATAACAGAAACGTGGTGGAATAGTAGTCATGACTGGAGTACGGGTATTGAAAGCTATGTGCTGTTTAGGAAAGACAGAAATAAAGGCAAAGCTGGTGGAGTAGCATTGTACGTCAATGAGGAAGTTAACTGTAAAGAAATAAGAAGTGATGGAATGGACAAGACAGAGTCTGTCTGGGCAAAAATCACACTGGGAAAGAAAGCTACTAGAGCCTCCCCTGAGATAATGCTTGGGGTGTGCTACAGACCGCTGGGATCTGATCTGGAGATGGATATAGACCTCTTTAATGTTTTTAAGGAAGTAAACACTAATGGAAAATGTCTGATCATGGGAGACTTTAACTTCCCAGATATAGACTGGAGGACAAGTGCTAGCAAGAATAGTAGGGCTCAGATTTTTCTGGATGTGATAGCGGATGGATTCCTTCACCAAGTAGTTGAAGAACCAACAAGAGGGGATGCCATTTTAGATTTGGTTTTGGTGAGCAGTGAGGACCTCATAGAAGAAATGGTTGTAGGGGACAACCTTGGTTCGAGTGATCATGAGCTAATTCAGTTCAAACTAGATGGAAGGATAAACAAAAATAGATCTGGGACTAGGGTTTTTGATTTCAAAAGTGCTAACTTTAAAGAATTAAGGAAATTAGTTAGGGAAGTGGATTGGACTGAAGAACTTGTGGATCTAAATGCGGAAGAGGCTTGGAATTATTTTAAGTCGCAGCTGCAGAAACTATCGGAAGCTTGCATCCCAAGAAAGGGGAAAAAAAACCATAGGCAGGACTTGTAGACCAAGCTGGATGAGCAAGCATCTCAGGGAGGTGATTAAGAAAAAGCAGAAAGCCTACAGGGAGTGGAAGAAGGGTGGGATTAGCAAGGAAAGCTATCTTAGTGAGGTCAGAACATGTAGGGATAAAGTGAGAAAGGCTAAAAGCCAAGTAGAGTTGAACCTTGCAAAGGGAATTAAAACCAATAGTAAAAAGTTCTATAGCCATATAAATAAGAAGAAAACAAAGAAAGAAGAAGTGGGACCGCTACACACTGAGGATGGAAAGGAGGTTAAGGATAACCTAGGCATGGCCCAATATCTAAATAAGTACTTTGCCTCAGTCTTTAATAAGGCTAATGGGGAGCTTAGGGGTAATGGAAGAATGACAAACGGGAATGAGGATATGGAAGTGGATATTACCACATCTGAGGTAGAAGCCATACTTAAACAGCTTAATGGGACAAAATCGGAGGGCCCAGACAATCTTCATCCGAGAATATTATAGGAACTGGCGCATGAAATTGCAAGCCCGTTAGCAAAAAATTTTAATGAATCAGTAAACTCAGGGGTTGTACCGTATGACTGGAGAATTGCTAACGTAGTTCCTATCTTTAAGAAAGGGAGAAAGAGTGATCCAAGTAACTATAGGCCTGTTAGTTTGACATCTGTAGTATGTAAAGTCTTGGAAAAAATTTTGAAGGAGAAAGTAGTTAAGGACACTGAGGTCAATGGTAATTGGGACAAAGTACAACATGGCTTTACTAAAGGTAGATCATGCCAAACCAACCTGATCTCCTTCTTTGAGAAGGTGACAGACTATTTAGACAAAGGAAATGCAGTAGACATAATTTACCTCGATTTCAGTAGGCATTTGACATGGTTCCACATGGGGAATTAGTCAAATTGAAAAAGATGGGGATCAATATGAAAATTGAAAGGTGGATAAGGAACTGGTTAAAGGGGAGACTACAACGGGTCGTACTGAAGGGTGAACTGTCAGGCTGGAAGGAGGTTACTAGTGGAGTTCCTCAAGGATCGGTTCTGGGACCAATCTTATTTAACCTTTTTATTACTGACCTTGGCACAAAAAGCGGGAATGTGCTAATAAAGTTCGCGGATGATACGAAGCTGGGGGGTATTGCTAACACAGAGAAGGACTGGGATATCATACAGGAAGATCTGGATGACCTTGTAAACTGGAGTAATAGTAATAGGATGAAATTTAATAGTGAAAAGTGCAAGGTCATGCACTTAGGGATTAATAATAAGAACTTTAGATATAGATTGGGGACGCATCAGTTGGAAGCAACAGAGGAGGAGAAGGACCTTGGGGTATTGGTAGATCACAGGATAACTATGCGCCGCCAATGTGATATGGCTGTTAAAAAAGCTAATGCGGTTTTAGGATGCATCAGGCGAGGTATTTCCAGCAAAGATAAGGAGGTGTTAGTACCGTTATATAAGGGGCTGGTGAGACCCCACCTGGAATACTGTGTGCAGTTCTGGTCTCCCATGTTTAAGAAGGATGAATTCAAACTGAAACAGGTTCAGAGACGGGCTACTAGGATGATCCGAGGAATGGAAAACCTGCCTTATGAAAGGAGACTCAAAGAGCTTGGCTTGTTTAGCCTAGCCAAAAGAAGACTGAGGGGGGATATGCTTGCTCTTTATAAATATATCAGAGGGATTAATATTAGAGAGGGAGAGGAATTATTTAAGCTTAGTACCAATGTAGATACAAGAACGAATGGGTATAAACTGGACACTAGGAAGTTTAGACTTGAAATTAGACGAAGGTTTCTAACCATTAGAGGAGTGAAGTTCTGGAACAGCCTTCCAAGGGGAGTAGTGGGGGCAAAAGACATATCTGGCTTTAAGATTAAGCTTGATAAGTTTATGGAAGGGATGGTATGACAGGAGAGCCTAATTTTGGCAACTGATCTTTGATTATCGCCAGATAAGTATGCCCAGTGGTTGGTGATGGGATGTTGGATGGGATGGGATCTGAGTTACTGCAGAGAATTCTTTTCTGAGTGCTGGCTGGTGAGTCTTGCCCACATGCTCAGGGTTTAGCTGATCGCCATATTTGGGGTCGGGAAGGAATTTTCCTCCAGGGCAGATTGGCAGATGCCCTGGAAGTTTTTCGCCTTCCCCTGCAGCGTGGGGCATGGGTTACTTGCTGGTGGATTTTCTGCAGCTTGAGGTCTTCAAACCACAATTTGAAGACTTCAATAACTCAGGCATAGGTTAGGGGTTTGTTATAAAAGTGGATGGGTAGGGTTCTGTGGCCTGCTTTGTGCAGGAGGTCGGACTAGATGATCACATTGGTCCCTTCTGACCCTAGAATCTATGAATCTATATTGACAGGAGAATAGGCCCCTATGAAGGTATTAGTAATACTAAGTTATATGAATCCTCAATTTTTTGTTTTTTGTGATAGCAGCATCACACACCTAGAGCACATTGGAGGGCCATATGGTGTTGGCGTTTTCTTTTCCTTCTTGTTCTTATGTTCCTAGCTTTTGGTAAGGAGCAAGCAAAGGAGCAAAGCTGTTTTTTACTTCTGTAAACTTTAAGGGTATGTCTATACTGCAATTAAAGACCCATGGCTGGCTCGTGACAGCTGACTTGGGCTTGTGGGGCTCAGACTAAGAGTCTGTTTAATGGCCACGTTGACGCCCAGGCTCGGGCTGGAACCCATACTCTAGGATCTTGTGTGGTGGCAGGGTCCAGCGCTTGGGTGGCAGCCTGAGCCAGAACACCTACACCACAATTAAACAGGCATGCAGCCCGAGTCCTGAAAGCCCATGTCGGCTGGCACGGGCCAGCCACGGGTGTGTGATTGTGGTGTAGACATACCCTCACGGTTTCAAGGATAAAGATTAAGATAGTAAAGTTGTGAATGTTTTCTCTTTGGCCATGATTCAGCAAACTGCTTTGACAACTACTGAATTTTAAACCCATCTTAAAGTCCATCATCACTTACTTAACTTGAAGCATCTACTTGTTCACTGGGACTTAAAGACATTCGATTTTAAGCATGTGCTGAAATACTTTACTGAATAGGGATGGACCTAAGCATGTACTTCAGTGCTTTGGTGAACTGGGCCCAATTTGCCAGTTCAAATAAATCCTTACGGCCTGGAGACTTCTTAGAGCCTTGAGCCCAGTCTTGGTGCCATGGAAATAGGTGGCAAAATTCCTACCAAATTCAAGGTGGGAGAGGATTGAGCCCCTCAAGCAGGTATTTCCACATCTGGTTTTGGAGACATCATGGCTTAGTAGCAACACTTGAGGAACAAAGAGCAAAATTATGGGGTTAAATTTAAGTTTCGAAGTCCTACACCTGTAGCTTGCTAACTGATCATGAGATGTGAAAAGGAAGAGGAGCATGTGCAACAAGAAAGGAACACGTGAGGCTCCTTAAACTTTAATCAATGTTTATTAGTTATGGAAAATTCTCTCTGTAAGAAAAAATGTGTCCATTTGCTGACCAAATAGGACATGGAAGAACAGAACGCATCATATTTGCAGGCATATAAAATTAAATGGACTATTTGGTTCTCATGTCTATAAACAGGCCATCCATTTCTATTAAATGAGAGTCACCAAATTCTGTTCTGATTTAGTCTTAATTTCCCTTATTCCATATTCAGTAGCTGCTATCACATTCCTTCCCTTCTCCTCATTTGCCTTCCTCTTCATTTCTCATTCCTCAGCCTTGTTCTCCCTTCCCCCGCCTTTTCTTTCAGCCTTGTGTCTTATGGAATTTCTTCTAATTTCTGTTCAAATTTCACTTCTTATGAAACATTAGAACAAACACAGTACATTATGTCACTTTCTCTATCCCATGGTGAAAAGCATGCCAAAAACACCATCAGAAAGCTATGGTCTTCATTTAACTAACCTAATTAAAAACTTTTCTTCACAGTTCACACAGTTTTGCAGTAGAAAACGAGTACCATTATTTACATAATTGTTTTCCAAAACTTACAGCCTCTTTATTGAATCCAGATGAGAAAAACTTCCAGCTGGGATCTTAGACAACTTATTGTCATGCAGAAATCTGAGGAACAGAAGATATGCCTTAATAATTGACAGAGTCCTTTACAGAATTAGATATTAATATATTACAAAGAACATGGCTCTGCACTGTATGTTTTAAAATCTGACAATAAAAAAGTTGCATAATATTAACAAATTAGTAAAGTTGTCATTTATAAAAGCTAAGGCTAAGGGGTGGAGAGGGTTATTATTTAACCACAGTTTACTAATAAATATTGATTATATTTCTTTCAGATGACAAAAACAAAATCTGAGTCATTTATGGCTAATGGCCTTTGTTTCCCCACAAGCATAGGGGTCTCCTGATCATTTCTATTTAAGGTCTTCTCTACACTGAGGATTTCTCCGGATTAGTGCCATCACTAAGCGATGTAGCCACTCCAGTGAAAACTCCTGACAAAGCAACTATTTGAACTGGTTGCATTTAGCTCTGCTTGAAAGTAGCATAATCACGACTGGAGGAAATTGTGACATTGTCAGCTATGTCGGCTACTACACGCCACTGTCGGCGGTATGTAGAGAATATGTAGCCACAGAGAAAATCAGGCTACGTTCACACTGTAGTGTATAGCTGCACGTCAGTGAAAAGCTCAGGCAGGGGGAAAGCAAGGAGTGGGGGGAAAGCTTCAGCAGCTTTCCCTATAAGAGCTTTTCCATCCCTGACAGAGTTTGCCTGCAGTGGGGAAGGCTTCAGTAGTGGTGAGCAGCTGCACTCTTTCCCTTTGGCGGGGAAGGCATCTAGCAGTAGGGAGATGGCAGAGCCTTTCCACATTGATGGAGTCTCTCTCCAATTCCTCCCCGCTACTAGAGTCTTTTCCTGCAGTGGGGAAAGGTTCTAGCAGCTGGGAGGCAGCGGGACACGACATGGCTAAATGCAGCAGTGTAGATAGGAGAGCACGACTTGGGTGAGCAGAGAGCCATGTAGGTTACATCCTTTAGGCCATGTCTATGTTCTACTCACCTAAGTCACATCTCACTGTCATCACTGCGACTTAAACCCATGCTAGGGGAGCTACCGGACTACATACTTTACAAGCCACCAACAGAAAAGTGCTGTGTAGACATAGCCTTTGCCTATTCACACTATGGGTTTGCAGCTTTGAGAGGGGTCTGGCAACTGATGGCTGTAACTTAGGTAAATTTCCAGAGGAGATGAGGCCTTAAATGAGTCACATTTAAAGGTATCATGCCAACAGATTTTGTTACAAAATCCTTCCGAGTTTTGATTGAAATAATGTCTTTTGTTACCTGAAAGAAATCTAAACTCACTTTCAGAGAGATCTAAAGTCGATTCACTGAAAATGACAACTTGGGATTGTCTACAGCCATACAATTCAAATTTGAAAGAGTTCTTCTTGGTTGGAGGGTTTGTGAAGGAAATCTGCATTACAATATCTTGCTCTCTTACTAGGATGACTATTACAGAATTTCCTCTACTTTTCAGCACTTCTGTAGATAAAAGGGCACAGAATTTATTTAGGTCAGTCAGATTTTGAATAATGAAGACAAATCAAGAACACAGAACAAATGAAAAAAAAGTTTGCCCAACCAGCACTTACAATCCTTCTAATTTTGAGAGGTCTCTGAAGGTTTCTGGCTTGACTGTTTCTATTTGATTGAAGTTAATATACCTGTGGAAAGACCATAAATATCGTTATCTTTTCTGGACATTGTGAAGCAATTGGATGGAAAGGAAATCAATGGCATTGACTGAAGATACTGAAAGCACCCAACAAATGGACAGAACACAATCTTTAATCAGGAAATCCATGTATTTTTAACAATCCTTTTCCCTGCTGTTCACAGTGCCAGTTAAGAACCCACTGATACAGAAGAGGTGAAGCTGATGTCTACCAGCAGGTAGTGGCCCCAAGCCATCACTGTCTAACTGAGCAGAAGAATGCCTGCTGAACTTATTATACCATTTAATGAAACTCATTAACATTTGCTTGCATAATAATTTGGGCTAAACATCAGAAAGAGGATGTGTAACAAGTGGCCAAACACAGTAACATTCGCATTAAGGATATAGAATCTATGAAAAGAGAGTTCTTACTCTGTGCAGTAACAGAAGTTCTTCAAGATGAGTGGACCCTATGTATACTCCACTGTGAGTGCACGGGAGCTCCATGAGTCTGAAGCTGGAAGAGCATTGCTAGCAGTGTCTGTAAGTCTGCTCCTGCACCCTTCTCCTCCTTGTACTCCGAGCCAAAGGCCTAAGGGCAGTGTGGACCACCTACCTCCTGTTCCTTCCCTACCGTGAATCAGATGTTAGGATCTGAAGCAGGGCAGGTAGTGGAATACAGATAGGGACCACACATCTCAAAGAACTCTAGTTGCTGTATAAGGTAAGTAACTTCTCTTTCTTCTTCAAGTGCTAGTCCTTATATGTATTACATTGTGGGTGATTGCCAAGCAGTGCTTATTGAGGAGAAGGTTTTGAGGACCCCTGTGATACTTCTGAGAGGAGTACGACTGTACTTAGACAGACATCATCTTCAGAAGCAGCAAAGAGTCCTGTGGCATGCATCCAATGAAGTGGGTATTCACCCACGAAAGCTCATGCTCCAATACGTCTGTTAGTCTATAAGGTGCCACAGGACTCTCTGCTGCTTTTACAGATCCAGACTAACACAGCTACCCCTCTGATACTTGACATCATCTCAGAAGCATCCACTAAGGCACAATGTCTTGATAAGACATTCACTGAACCCCACAGCCGCTTTACAGATTTCAACAATAGGAATGTCTTGAAATGAAGGCTACAGAGGTGGTCTGGGCTCCAGTAGAGTGACCTCTCAGACCTTGTGGTGCAGGGATGTTTATCAACTTCTAACCCAGCAGAATCCACCCCAAAATTCACTCGGAAGGTCTTTGTGAGGAGACTGTTTCCACTCTCATCCATTCCGTGAATGATATAAAACAGTGCAGGTGATTTTCTAAATGGCCTTATTCTTTGCAGGTAGAATGCCCCAGCTCAATGGGCATTTGTGGAATGAGGCCAACTGTTTTCATTAGCAGTATGTGGTTTTTGGAAGAATGGAGGTAGGTGGCTTGTCCAATGTAGATGGAAATCCAAGATCAGTTTAGGCATAAATTTAGGATGTAGCCTCAGAGCATTCGTATCCTTGTGAAAGACTGTATATGGCAGATCTGCCCTGAGGGCTCCCTGTTCACCACCCTTATAGCTAAGGTGAAGGCAATTAGAATGGTGACTTTCATGGATAAAAGGGATAAGGACCAAGAAGCCAAGGGTTCAAATGGAGGTCTTGTTAGTGCTAAGAGGACAAAATTCAGGTCTCACATCGGAGTGCACCTACTCACAGGAGGAAAGGTTCTAACCAGGCCTTTCAAAAAAAGTACTGTTACAGGATGGGTAAAGATAGAGTAGTTATCAGAACATCAGTACGGCCATACGGGGTCAGACTAATGGTCCATCTAGCCCAGTATTCTGTCTTCCAACAGTGGCCAATGCCAGATGTCCCAGAGGGAATGAACAGAACAGGTAATCATCAAGTGATCCTTTCCCTGTTAGTGACAGGCACTGGTAGCTACCACATGAACCTGTAGTGAACTAAGTGAGACACCATTGGTATTTAAGGAGAGAAAATATTCTAAAAAAAGTCAGCATGTCAGAGTCCTCTGTGGTTATCTGATAACTGAGAAGTATTTCCACTTGGCTATGTACAATTTTCTAGTGGACTCTTTTATACTATTATTAAATATGACCTGAACTGCCCCGAGCATGCATTTTCTAAGTTTGATAACATGGTGCAGAAGCAGACTTCAAGGCACTGCTAGCAATACTAAATAGGGAAAAATTGATGACTTGCGGTGCTCCAGGTAAGCTGCTACTACTGATAGCATGAAGGATACCTACAAGTATACTGTTGCAAGGCCAAAGGAGAGTACCCTATATTGGTGGTGGTGCCTGTCCATGGAGAACCTCAGAAACCTTCTGCGTGAGGGGTGGAGGTCTATGTGGAGTAGGCATCCTTCATCTCAAAAGCTGAGAACCAATTGTCTCTGTTCAGTGAGGAAATTATTGATGTCAGTCTGACCATCCTAAACCTCAGCTATCAGATAAAGACATGGAGCTGTCTGAGGTCTAAGATGGGTCTCCATCCTCCCTTCCTTTTTCGATGAGAAATTTTCAGTAAAATGTTGAAAAGGACCTGCTCTATGGATGCCTGAAGGAGGAAGTTCACCTCTTCAATGACCATCCTCTCCTGAGAGTGGTCCCTCAAGAGGGACAGGGAAGGGTTGTTGTTTTTTTTTTGGGGGGGGGGGGGAGAAGAAGGAAGAGGAATACTATAATACAGCTGGAGTGTATGATGGGTTCCAAAGAGGATGGAGCTAGTCTGTTCTCAATGGTAGCAGATTAGAGAACAAGGAGTGATGGTCTCAAGTTGCAGTAGGGAAGGTCTAGGTTGGATATTAAGGAAAACTATTATACTAGGAGGGTGGTGAAGCACTGGAATGGGTTACCTAGGGAGGTGGTGGAATCTCCATCCCTAGAGATTTTTAAGGCCAGCTTGACAAAGCCCTGGCTGGGATGATTTAGATGGAGTTGGTCCTGCTTTGAGCAGGGGGTTGGACTATATGACCTCCTGAGGTCTCTTCCAACCCTGATCTTCTATGAGTTTACATCAAGAATCCAGCTGTTATCACCCACCAAGTTTGGGCAAAGTGGGCCAGTTGACTCCCAAATTGGGTCTTGGGGCTCATGATTGATGGATGCGGCATTTGGAGTGGTTTACAGCTCTTGAAAGTACCATCAAAAATATTTTTTAGCAGGAGGTTGAGATTGGAAGAAGGGGAAGCATTGTGTTCCCTGCTCCAGCTTTTGTCACTTTCATGGGAGTTCATATGCCCTTTGGTGGTAGAAGGGTTGAGGCTTGTATGACTGGGGTCTGTGGTACTTCCTCCTTGGTGCTAGAATGCAGATCCTCAGTTAGTAGAGGGTCGCCCTTGAATCCCCCAGTCAGTGTACAGATTCATCTGTTTTCTTCCTGAACATGTTGTTCCCTTCAAAAGACATATCCTTCACTGTAGATTATACGTCCCTGGAGTATCATGAGGAATGAAGACAGGATGCTCAATGCCTGAAAATAGCCATTGCCCTTGAAACAACAGCTGTTTCTGCTGCATCAGAGGCTTGGAAGGATGATCTGGCAATGAATTTACCCTCCTCAATCAGAGCCAGAAATGTGATCTGCGCTCTTGTGAGGGTTTGTCCATCTATTCCATTAACTTAGAGCAATTTACAAAAATTGCATTTTGAGGTTAACGCTTGGCAATTGGCTATATGAAAAGGGTGATTGAAGTGAAAACTTTCCTGCCCAATAGGTCTAGATGTTTAGCATTCTTATCTAACAGAGTGGATCTTGTAAAATAAAAATTCTGCTACCTTGGCTGGCATGTAGTATTTCTTTTCAGTCCTCTTAGAGGCATAAATGGCTGGTATATGCCAGATGACCTTAGCAAGCCCCATTAATTAGAAGGCAGCATAAACCTTCTAGGCCTTTCACTACGTAGAATGTCCAAGGACTTGTGAGAAGTCTCTTGTACCTCCTGCAGAGAAATCTGGAGAGTATCAGCAACCTTCCTTAATAGGTCCTGGAACTGCCTGTAATAATCAAGCAGAGAAGATGAGGTGGTTAAGGGGTGACTTGATTAGTGTCTGTAAGTATCTACATGGAGAACAAATATTTGATAATGTGCTCTTCAGTCTAGCACAGAATGGTATAACATGATCCAGTGACTGGAAGTTGAAGCTAGACAAATTCAGACAGAAAATAAGGTGTCAATTTTTAACAGTGACAGTAAATCACCATTGAGCATGGGTAGTGGTGGATTCTACATAACTGACCATTTTTTAAGTCAAGACTGGAGGTTGTTTTCTAAAAGATCATTTCTACAAATTATATCTCTGGCCTGTATTACACAGGAAGTCGGACTAGATCACAATAGTCCGTTCTTGCCCTGGAAATTATGAATTATTTACATACACATATACAATCACAGGTTGCAAATTTCTAACATTTGCCCTATACCATGTCAAGAAACTGTCCATATAAGTAAATGTATTTGAAGCTCTCAGACTGGGTCATTGCTTATTAAAATGGTCCAGCTGACATTGTTACACATTTCTGGCACCTGCAATCATGTTTTTGAGTTACCATAAGATGCTCTCAGGCAGGAAGAGTTATCTTACCCTCAGAAAAGTTATTCAATACATCAAAAGCAAACTGCCCTTCTTCTAAATCAACACTCTGACCTGATGACATGCTCTCTTTGGTGGTGAAACAAATAAGAGCTTGTGCACTTGATCTCCTCAACAATGATAAATTGTTACTCCAGAAAGAAAACCTAGCCAGAGAAGATATATATTCCCAAGCCAATATATATACCTGCATGCAAAAGGTGAAACGAATTATTCTTAAGTACATTTTGTTTACAGTAGAAAATAAATGCTTTTTGAGATTTTAGGTGCTTTTTTTATTCATTATCAGAGGAAAATAGGTTAAGTCCCAGTACATCAGGTTCTGAATAAAGAGCATACTCTGCCTGAGGTAGATTTGGAGTTCTGCTGCATATTATTGTTTGGCTAGAGCCCACCATGAATCCCGCCTGTAAATCCTGCTCCAAGAAACTTTTGATTGCCACCTGGGGATTTCTACCTCTCAGAGAACTAGGCACAGCTTTGATCACAGCTGCCAGTGCACTAACATTGTTTTCTCTAAGCCTGTAACTACCATTTTATGTTATAATTCATTTCTGGACTTCAGCCACATAGAGCTTCAAGGAGAACTATCAGCCACTAATAGGCTAGCTTACAGAAATTGAAGGAGAAAACAGAATTATTTTTCCCATTCAGTGAGTGTGCAGCTGTTTAAAATCATTGGCTTCTAAGCAAGTTGCATACATCATAGAAAAACAGAAAACTCGCAGGAGTGTGGAAATACCAGTATTAAGGTTTAAAGGACAAAGACTTAAAATTGTGTTTGTGGAGGAAAAATTTAGGGACACATCAAATCAGTTGTGGGGGCTGAAGGTGGAATTCAGAACACACATGCATACTCTGCACAGGTCTTAAATTCCATATTCCAAAATATACTTGTGCAAATGTCCAGTATACTCCTTTGCAAATGTAAACCTGCTGCTACTATTGTCGGTCATATGTATCATAGCAGTGCTTAGGGGCAAGCCAAGAATGGGCCCCATTGTGCTAGGCATCACACAAACATATAATGAGAGAGAGTCCCTGCCCTGAAGAGGTTATACCCTATATAGACGAGACAGGTGAAGGGAAAGGGAAAGAACAAAAGCAGAGTGAACAGCATGAGGGATGCAAGTATCATACTAGAGGTACGAGTATGTCCCTTGTTTTATTCTTGGAATCCTTTCAAGGGGGTTATGTTAGGAGGAGATTTAGCTAAACAGAAATACAAAGGAAAGAAGGGGAAGGAGGAGTGAGAGAGGAAGGAATGAGCAGTGAAGAATTGGAGCAAACAGACAATCAACGCAGGGGAGAGAACGTCCAGAGCAACAACTGCAGGAAGCACTGTGATGACATCATGTGTGTCCATTGGTACCTGCTTGAACTGCTTTCTGCAGCTGCTCTGTCAGATCAATCTCTTGCTGGCTCCTCCTTGCTCTCTCTTTTCCAAGGGCCCAATGGCTAGGGGAAAGGGGCACCCCATGAGTCCCAGCACTACTAGAGGGAGTGGTCACTGACACAGTTCTCGGCTCTCAGTTGTGAGGGAAATGGCGGCCCCAGCTGACCCCCCATTTTACCCTATTTACTCCCAGAGCAACAGCATCTGCTTGAAAGATTTTCTGCATGTTGTGCTGGCTTCAGTCCCCAGCTGGCTTCTCCTTGCTTTTATCATTATCTGTTCTCCTTTTTGAGGCCTACTTCCCAATTATAAACCCTACAACTGATTCATTTGAAGCCAGTGACATTACACTCAATTTCTCTACGTTAACAATTTTACTACTTAGCAGGATGCTACAGGCTGCCAACACACTGAGCAATATCTGAACATTGATCAACTGATGCAAATTTTCCAGACTCAATTGCCTGTTGAGCCTCCACCCAGATTTAGGCATTTCTGACAAAGTGAATTCCCAATAGCCAGATGAAGTTAGGCATGGTTAAAAATGAAGGTATTTATTTAATTAAAGTATTTTCAATGTAGTGCAGGTTTTGTATAAGTGATAGATAAGGCTCAAAATTTCTGAAGTTTATTAAAAGATTTTTGCTCTGGCAATCAGTCAATAGCTCTTTAGTGAACAGGTTAAGCAGTTCTTGCTTTTTTTCCCAAGATTGGTAGTACTGCAAGTATACAGGGAGCTCAATCCTGAAATGTCCCAAGTGCCACCTGCAAGGTCCTAAGTGACCACAGTCCCGAGGAAAGTCAATGGGTCTGAAAGGCCAAATTCTCTGAAATGCATTCAAGTGATACAAAATGACGCTGAAATGGCTAAAATTGCTAGATGAGAATTACTCTTGTGAAGGGGAACTTTTCCCTTGTGTACAGATGGCAGAGGTGATGGCACTGCCTCTTATGACAGCTATAATCCCCTCCTCCTAGTATAAGGAGGTGGAGGCAGGAGGTTCTGAGGTATTCTAGGGCCAGGACATGGATGGGTCAGGGTGGAGAGGAAGTGTTGTGCAGCAGAACTGTAATTTGTTCTAGGACTGTGTGGCTCTGAATCAAGGAGCCACAATCAGCTCCCAAAGGCCACCACTCTCTACCATGCCCAAGCGCAGCTCAGATATAGTGGAAAATTGGAACCAAAGACTTCAGCACCTTATAGGATGTGGGCCAGTATTTCTACTGCTAGTCCAAGCTGAAAATAAAACGTACAGACTTCCTGCACATATTTTTTTGAACATTAACCAATATTTATGAACCAAGATTTTTTTTTTAAGAAAACAAGGGGGAAAAACATCTAGGTACCTACATAAAAAGTAGCCACATTTTCAGTGCAACTAATTTTATGGAAGATATGGGAGCTCAGCCCCTTCTGTACTCAGGCCAGTTATATAGGGGCCTGAATATGAATGAAAGGTGGGATTTTCAATAGCATTCAGCAGAGGGCTAACTCCTCTCCCATTAAAGTCAATGGGAATTTCACCATTGAATTTCAATGGGAAGCGAGATAGACCAATGCTGAGCACTTATAAAAAGTCCACCCTTGGTGTCCAACTTTCAAACTTTTGGCTGTGGTACACAACCATAGACCTAGCCACCATAAGCACAGGCATGGAAACTATCTTCACCCTCCTTCAGGAGCTTACAATGGTGCCTGCCTTTGTACTGCTGCAGGAGGGGCCTGACCCAGGGGAACTGGTGAATATTCAACGTGGAAAGAAGGGGACAAGATTTGAAGCATTCACACAATGGGATCTGAGCCTTATATGCAAAGAAACTCTTCACCACAGGTGCTTCCAGGGCCTGGGCACATAGGTGCTGGAGGAGAAGAATTCATGCTTCTGCAACTACACAGAGACACAGACAGTTCTCCTCCACAGGCCATCGGGCTGCATTAGGGAGGTTTAAGAGATCACGCGGGGAGTCAGGGGATCCAAATTCTGTTCCTGGATATGCCATAAAACTTGCTGTGGAACCTTGAGTGAATCACTTAATCTCTCTGTGCTTCAGGTCCCTGTGAAACGGAGATGATAGTTAAAAGACATTTGAGGCCGAATCCACAAATGCTTCTGAGGTGCTCAGACACTATAGTAATAAACAACACCTAAAAAAATCTACAAAGAATAAACAAAATACAGTGGAGTTTTGAGGATGCACTAGCAGCCACTGAGTAGCATCCTACTGCCCCCAGTTTTGGGAGAAGATTACTCCATGTATACAGCAATTCCCATCACACACACCGTTGTCTTGGGATGGGCGTTAGACACAAGATTTAGACCTTACTCCACCCTCTAGAAGCCAGTTTCAGTAGCAGCAAATGTGCAACGCAACTGAGCACAGAGGCGGCTCCATTGGTGTATATACACCCTCCATTCATAAAAATAAACAAAAAAATGAATACCCACACGCTAGTCATTCAAATCAAGATGCATGCTATGTTCTAATTTCATGAAGAAATGAGAGGGACAAGTGAAGGCAGTATAAGGTTCTTTGATTTTCAAAGTGTAAAGTTAAATTCCCCTTAATAGTAAGCTTAACGTGTATTAGGCCACTGGGCCGACAAATTGGTGTTCAAGTGTTATTCTGTGAGTTTGTTGGCTCCCTGCCCTCCCTGACAAGATAAATGCATCATGTATAAATACTCTCTCTCCATAATATATTTTAGCAGGTGCTTAGAGACATCTGCTACAGTTAAGGTTGCAATAGTCTTTCTACCATAATCCTCCTGATTTCACATGTTCATAGCTGTCTGAAATGCTCATCTTTTCAGCAAAAGCTTTTCATGCTTTATCTGTTCTCTTGATTTTGTTTTGTTTTATTATTATTTATTTGTATTGCAGTAGCTCCTCAAGGCCCTCAACAAGACTGATGCCTCATTTTGCTAGGCCCTCTAGATACCGATAGTGAAAGACAGTTCTTGCCCTTCCACAGAGCTTAATTTCTAAACCGATAAGATAGATGTATGGTGGAACAGGAAACTGAGCTAATGGAGAGCTGCAGTGACTAGCCCAAGGAAACACATCAGGTTGGTGGTAGCATTAGGATTAGAACTCCTCCTAACTCCCAGTCTTATTCCAATTTTCATTTTGTTTTTAAAAGTTGTACGTGAGGAAAGAATAATGCATATTTCCCATGTCAAAAATATCCTAATCACACTTTATAGATGTAAATATAATACAATTTCTATCATCAATAAAATTTCACATCACAAAACACCCACTGTATATGCGTATCCATAGGATTCATCTTCTATCGACAACACAAGCAACCATCTTCCAAATCCATTGTGTGGCCTTTGCACTTGAACCATCTTGGTGCTTGAATATTACAAATCAAGTGTAATGAGCAGGTATCTGTTTGGCTTTTTCTGCTCAGGGACAATCATGGTACTTGGCCAGGCAGAAAAGCTTTAGAAGCAAGAGCTTATGAAATTCCCAAACCATAGCAAGGGCACTGACTTCCTGCCTAAAAGCCAAGGACAAGGAGCCTAGCAGAGTCCATCAAGTCACACAAGCTTCATCGTGGAAGATCCAAGCCTGAGGAGCCAAGCACAGTTCATTGGTATAACTCGGACATAGGTTAGGGGTTTGTTATAGAAGTGGATGGGTAGGGTTCTGTGGCCTGCTTTGTGCAGGAGGTCAGACTAGATGATCATAATGGTCCCTTCTGACCTTAAAGTCTATGAGTCTTTCCCTCTAAAGTGTGGTGTTTTCAGACTATAAACAAAATGTACGTAAGAATAATTTATTTCACCTTTTGCATGCAGGTATGTAGATTGGCTTGGGAATATATATCTTCTCTGGCTAGGTTTTGTTTCTGGAGTAAGACAGTTTATCATTTAAAGCATCAAAGAGTCCTGTGGCACCTTATAGACTAACAGACGTATTGGAGCATGAGCTTTCGTGGGTGAATACCCACTTCGTCGGATGCAGTTTGTCATTGTTGAGGAGATCAAGTGCACGAGATCTTATTTGTTCAACCACCAAAGAAAGCATGACACCAGGTCACTGTGCTCAAGACCACATCCCTCACCACATAAGATGTGGGAAAAAACACTGTATTCTATTTTATTGAGAAATCGTATATGATTACATAATTAAGAATTGTATTCAAATGTTCATGCTTATCTTAAGTTTTAATAAGACATTTATTGCCTCTGGGGCAGAGTTAAACCTGCACATGCAATGTTTAATTTTTGCAAGTTCTGACCACTGAATCCTCAAGACTGTGAGCAAGCAAACACTTGTGCACATAATTAACTTTGTCAAAAAAGTTCCTCCTCTACCTTGGTGGGTCCTGCGCTTATTGGCGGATTTGCTCGCCTCACAGATTTACCATGTGGGTCGGGAAACAGCCCAGAGACCTTCCCCTCTGGTAGAAATCACAGTCCAGGTCAATTCCTCCTGTGTTGGATCAGGAGTTGGGAGGTTTGAGGGGAACCCGGGCCTGCCCTCTACTCCGGGTTCCAGCCCAGGGCCCTGCGGACTATAGCTGTCTAGAGTGCCTCCTGGTACAGCTGTGACAGCTACAACTCCCTGGGCTATTTCCTCATGGCCTCCTCCCAACACTTTCTTTAGGTCCTGTGATGAGGATTTCTGCTGGTGCTTGATAATGCTTGCACTCCTCAGTCTTCCAGTAATATGTCTTCTTACTCTCAGCTCTTCATGCCTCTTGCTCCCAGCTCCTCACATGCATGCCACAAACTGAAGTGAGGTCCTTTTTAAACTCAGGTGCCCAGCCTGTCCTAACTGATTCTAGCAGTTTCTTCATTGGCTCCAGGTGCCTTAATTATCCTGCCTGTCTTAACTGGTTCTAGCATTGATTACTCTAGTGCAGCCCCTCCTCTGGTCACTCAGGGAACAGAAAACTACTCATCCAGTGACCGTATATTTGCCCTCTACCAGACTCCTGTACCGCACTGGTCTGGGTCTGTCACACTTTACACAAGTGAACAGTCCCACAGAAGTCTCCGTTCTATTGACTTGAACTCAATGAAACAACTTATTGGCATAAGGATAAGCATAAGCCAAGTGTCCAGGATGCAACCCTACCTTTAAACCCTGAAGATTGCATTAATAGAGTTTTGCATGTAATATGATCTATTGTAAAGAAAATGTCTGATTTACACAGTCTGTTCTGAATACACATTGTACACTGTTTCAGATATAGTGTATACGTAGGTGCATATGTGTGGGGCAATATGCTAGGGACACTTACAAAAGAAATCCATGAAAAATTCTAGATGCTGAAAAATAGTACACAGCTGCTTTCAAATTAAGAAGTATTTTCCTTTATACTGAGAGCTGCAGAAGTTTGTAAGCAGTTAAGACAGCAAATATGTAGTCCAGGTTCTCAAAATATTAAGCCACAGGGAGATCTAACTTATTCACAATAACAGTAAACTTGTTATTTCTGAAACAGTGATGAAAATCATTGCTGGCTTACTATTCTGTAACATACCGCTGATTAAAAAAAGGATGTTGTTTCATATGTTATTGTGCACCATACATTTTGACATAAGTTTTTGTTTTAATTATTAATATTTATTTTTAAAGTCATGGTTTCCTATAAATGATCAAGTTGTACATCTTCAAATTAACAACATAGAGAGAGATGTAAGATTAATTACAGCTCTTAACTCCAGATTATGGATCTCAATAGGTTGTCAATAATATATAAGAGCAAATAGAGAAAGTAATTTTTGTTGTATTTAGTTGGTTTGGGGATGGGGGGAATGCTGGGTTGCTATTTTCCTTTCTTTTGATCACTTTCTGAATTCAGAGGTAACCTAATGTTGCTTTTGATTAGTGTTCACTGAAAGTTATGAATTGTTTTCCCATTCATTTCTTCTATGACTACAGGTACATTCTAGCCTAATAAAGGGTACATAGCTTAATTTGTATGTCATCTGCATGAGTCACTTCAGTGTGATACAGTACATAGCAATAGAGATTAATAGAATACATGGTACTTCTATAGCGCCTTTCAACTGGAGATCTCAACATACTGCTCAAATATTAGTTACCTCTCTTATAGGTGACAGAGCTTAAGTCTTATTATAGTGATTTTACCTATAGGAAAGTAAAGTATCTGAAATTTACATGATTTACTTTAATACTGCAAATCAGGAGCCCTGGATTCCCAACCCCCTTCTGTAACCACATTAGAAACTATAGTTTCTATTCTGTCTTTTTCCCCCCATTATTTTACTGACCCTAATCAGTTGTCCTGGTTTACATGGACAAAAAAACAAAAACTTGTGTTTCTGGAAAGAAACTCTGGATAAAAGGCAGTCAATGTTTCAAAAAAAGGTGTGTGTGTGTGAGAGGGGGGGAGATATATATTTGATTGTATCCCTCTCCCTTCTCTCATGTGTCACTGGTCAGACCTCAAACTCTTCCGCACAAGAAGAGTATCTTCTTAGGTATTTCTAGAATGCCTAGCTCAGTGGGTCCTCGATCCTACATAATACTACTAATATTCAGATATTAACAGTGATACAATAGGGCTCACTGAAATACTGGTATCTGAGTTTTACAATGATAGCAGATGATACTCTCCCACCCCACACAATGTCTCTCTCTCTCATACACACACACACACACTCTCCTTCTATGACCCAGAAGGAGACTCTTTCTTAGAGACTTTAATATCCTTCCCTCACTTCTTCCCTGTAACATCCTATGGGGGCCAACCATTCCTTCTTTAGTTAATCAACACCACTACCAGGTTGTCCAGAAGGTGACTAGAGAGTGAGAGAAGTGTATGTATGGCTTCCTTGGTTAGTGAGGAAAAAATGGCTTCAGTCTGGCTTGCAGTCTAAGCTTTCTATATACAAGTCTGTAGTCAGGAAGGGTGGAGGGAGCGAAGGGAAAGAAAACCTCCTCTTCACAGATTACTGCAAAGGTGTTTGGCTGTGGGAAAAATGGTGTCTGTCCCTTGGAACACAGGTATTATCCCTTCAGAATAGAGCTACCCTTAGTTCAGCTGAAGAATGGCTACACTGCAGTCACAGGTGTGATTAAAGCTAGGGTGGGTATGCCTACATGAGCTGGAAGTGAGCTAGTGCGGCTAAAAACAACAGTGAAGCAGCAGTGGTACTTAGCCTGGGTCTCACAGCCACTGTGTCTTCAGTGCTATTTTCAGTTGTGCTAGCTAAAGTAAAGCTAGCACGCAGATGCCTACATGAGCTGCACTCACACCTCCCGTTGTACTCTATTCAGACCCTAAGAGGGCACCATTTGGTCCAAAAATGGTTACTTTTAATAATAAAATTTCTCTTTGGCTGTTAAACTACTATTACAGCAGAATGGCAACTTATTTACAGTCAGCTGTGTTAATGCTCTGCACTGTTAGTATCGCAAACAAAGTCACTTTTTAGGAAAATGCATTTGTTAAAAATAATATTAAATATATTTCAAAGTTCGTTCATGGTGGGGAAGCACTTTTAATATTATGGATTTTCAGATGGCTAGACTGGGCAAAATAGATGCAGCTCTCTTTTAAAGATCAACTGCAGTGTATCTCATAAATAGACAATATATTTTTACATTAAAAAAAGATCAAACCCAAGGCATTCCATTCCCCATTTGATTTAACTACTCACACATTGGTCTATGCCAAAGTTGTTTGGATCTTCAATATCTTCATCAACGACTTAGATGTTGGCATAGAAAGTACGCTTATTAAGTTTGCAGATGACACCAAACTGGGAGGGATTGCAACTGCTTTGGAGGACAGGGTCATAATTCAAAATGATCTGGACAAATTGGAGAAATGGTCTGAGATAAACCGTATGAAGTTTAATAAAGACAAATGCAAAGTGCTCCACTTAGGAAGGAACAATCAGTTTCACACATACAGAATAGGAAGAGACTGTCTAGGAAGGAGTACGGCAGAAAAAGGATCTAGGGGTTATAGTGGACCACAAGCTAAATGTGAGTCAACAGTGTGATGCTGTTGCAAAAAAAGCAAACGTGATTCTGGGATGCATTAACAGGTGTGTTGTGAGCAAGACACAAGAAGTCATTCTTCTGCTCTACTCTGCGTTGGTTAGGCCTCAACTGGAGTATTGTGTCCAGTTCTGGGCACCACATTTCAAGAAAAATGTGGAGAAATTGGAGAGGGTCCAGAGAAGAGCAACAAGAACGATTAAAGGTCTTAAGAACATGACCTATGAAGAAAGGCTGAAAGAATTGGGTTTGTTTAGTTTGGAAAAGAGAAGACTGAGAGGGGACATGATAGCAGTTTTCAGGTATCTAAAAGGGTGTCATCAGGAGGAGGGAGAAAACTTGTTCACCTTAGCCTCTAAGGATAGAACAAGAAGCAATGGGCTTAAACTGCAGCAAGGGAGATTTAGGTTGGACATTAGGAAAAAGTTCCTAACTGTCAGGGTGGTTAAACACTGGAATAAATTGCCTAGGGAGGTTGTGGAATCTCCATCTCTGGAGATATTTAAGAGTAGGTTAGATAAATGTTTATCAGGGATGGTCTAGACAGTATTTGGTCCTGCCATGAGGGCAGGGGACTGGACTCGATGACCTGTCGAGGTCCCTTCCAGACCTAGAGTCTATAAATCTATAAGATTCATATGAATCTATGAATCTTAATCTCACTTACCCATGTTCAGTTTTGGTTAAAATTATTTATTTCCAACTTTACTTACAAATTTTGTTTTGACTGGAGATTGGTATTAGATATATGTTTCCAGTGGCTTAGAGAAATCTGCAGCTGGAGAAAAGAACTCTAAAAAACTAAACATGTCTGATAGCTTTGCAAAATTTGACTCACCCATTCACTCCGGGCAAGTAATTTTTTTTTTTTTTGGACAGGCATGTAAAATATTTATGTCTACTGTCACCAATCAAGGGCAGGCAAGGAGGTTTTGTACAAATATAGGAAAATGTTCATGGCAGCTATTCAAGCCAGCTGGATGTGGATAAATAAATATCTTAGGGATGAAAATTAAAAGTAAGCGTCTACATAAAGGGCACAAGCTTTTGGCACAAACAGTGCGTTTTAAAGCAAAACTATTACTGGGGATTTTTCATTTAATTTGTTTTTCTACAAGTTAAACTAAACAAACAAAACCCAAATATATTTTGTGCAACAACATTTTATAGTTTTAATGATTCCACTCCCTGCCTGCACTATAGCTCATAAGAAAGAGAGAATATGCATTTTTTGCAAAACTCTGATGTTCTTCCACCCACCTGTCATTTAAAAGCTTATCCCTCTTTGCATTTTGCCATTTTTTTCATCCTCCAATTAATGCTGAAGCATCAAAACCCTTCGCATACCACCCACTGCCACTAACAAAACTGGGAAAAGCAGCGCAAGCTTCCTTGGGATGCCTAACCCCACTGCAGTAGTCTAAATGTCTCTCTTTATCAGATCATGATCATTTTGGGCTCTGTCATCCAAGTTCACATCCTGAGCCAAATGCTCCTGTAAACAAATGTTTTCACAGCTACCTGGGGATGTGGAATAGATAAGTGGCCTAGCTGAGAGAAGGGCCAGGGAATCTGTGTCTCCCCCTCTTGGTAAGATTAACAGATAGCTTTTTATAGCCCCCAGTCTGCCCTAAACTTTTTACTAAATGTACATTTTGAAAGGTCATCCCTCCTCCTGCCATTATGAAAAAGGACATAGGGGAATACAATGGACATTTTTCAGGAGCTGATCTCAGATGCCCTTCAGTGATGACAACTGGAAACCGCTGAGTGAATTCATGTACCATTCCTGACTTGAGCAGGATTCAGATAGCTGTGAGAAGGGGCACGGAATGAGCAATGTAGCACTAAAAATGTGTTTTGACTGTGCTTTGATGACATCTTAACCTCAATGGAATGCTAAAGGACATCTGCTAGTGTCCAAAGTCGCCATTTATGTTCTTTTCTCAAAAAAAGCTCAACTTCCTCTTTAGGAGAGATTTCTTCTGTCAAAATGTCTCACTAGCCTATTTTCTTGACATTTTTTTTTAAGCTAAGGATAACTGTAGCAGACCCTATAACATAGAGAACTGTCTGTTGCATAGAGGAAAAGGCCAACATTTGCAAACCTGGGTTCTTAAATCCATTCCACCCTCTGAAAAATCAGGCCAATTTTATATTTGGGAGCCTAAACATGGATTTAGAAGCTGAACTTTAGGCACCCAGGTTTGAACATTTGGGACAGATTTTATTTTTTTTAAATTGTCCCTGAATGAAAGAGAACATACACACAGGCAAATGAAGAAAGTCCATTTAATCTGCCAGATTTCTTCACTGTATTGGGGTAGCATCCTCTTGTGAGGAAACAATGACATCTGGAGGTATAGAAAGGCATGACTAGGCAGTTCAGCAGTGTCCTGATGAAAAATTATGATTAGATTAAAAATAAATAGATAAATGTTGAGCTACTGAACACTCAAATCTAATTATCTGATTTTGTTGAGCTGGACACAAAATTGCAAGGGCATTGATTAAAAACAAATTGAGGGAGGCAGCTTTCCTGGAGTAAAATTTTCCCAGATACAGTTGAGAGAATTACAAAATACCATAAGGGAGAGATTTTCAAAAATTCGTAAAGACTTTGAAAGCACAAGTCCCTTTGAAAGTTAATGGGATATAACTCCAGCTCACATAGGAAACTCACCTTATATGAACAACAGTACCCTAACAGTCTGACTGCAGTAGTTCAACCTGCTACTTGATTATTTCTACAGAATGTCATGACAAGAGGCTCAGGGCCAAATGCTGCCCTGAACTGTGAAGTGGCAGTGCGGGGAAGAGGGTGTATTAATTTGCTATTGTGTACATTATGGTACTATCAAGAAGCCTCAACTATAACACTGGGCATGGTGCAAAACACACAAGAAGAGACAGTCCCTGTTCCAAAAACAGCTTACAACTGGAATTAAGGCAAAATGTGATATGCTAGTGTAGCAAAGTAGGTTGGAGGGAGGAAGAGGGGGGTACTTAGACTGGAAGGTGTGGCAGGAAGGTGACATGAAGATGCAGGTATTTAGACTGACTATATACATCATTTATAGGACTGGGGGTGGGGGTGGGATTTTTCCTCACTTTAAAAGATATAAATTCAGAATAGACAGCAATATAATGGTGGCAGTAGTCTCTACTGGGCACCTGAGTAGCCATTATCAGCTGGCAGTTTACTGGAGACATCACAATAGAAGCAGATACTTAAAAGGGATTTAAAGGAGGGCATGGTTGCTGCTCTACAGATCAGTTCCGTGAGGGTGTTTCATGCATAAGTGATGACATGGAAGAAGGCATGAAGAAATTTATGGGGGAAGCTGACAAAATGAGCAACAATGGTTGGCACCAATGGTAGAGCGGAGTGTGGGAGGAAATATAATATAAAAGAAAGGATACGCATGATGGTGTTAAATTGTGAAGGGGCTCGATTCATTTAGGCACTTCTGAAAATTTTACTCAAGAACAAGAAGCTTGTAACTATTTAACATGGAGGTAAATGGGGGTCTATGAGAGGCCTTTGAAAGGGAGACAATAAGGCTACAGTGACAGGAAGACAACCTTAGCAGCAGCATTTTGAATGGATCTGAAAGGGACGAGTTAGGTGACAGGAAAAGCTTTGACACTGGAGATCACAAGGGCCTGGATGAGAGACTTAGTATGTGTTCAGAGAGAAAAGGGTGAATACTGGAGATCTTACTGAAGAAAAAGTACAAGATAAGGATATGGCTTGGAGGTTGTATTGTATTCTCCTGATATTCCAATTAACATATGGAACACCTACACCAATACATCTAAACATTTAAGCACGCAAAAGTAGTCAAAGTTTTTGTTACTTAAATGTATTACATCTGTTTTAGTGATATATGGAAATGAATGCTAAGTAAGGACAATAAATTCAGAACATAACATTTTCAACTTATGGAATAATTAATGTCTATAACAGCTTTTTTAGGCAGAATTGTTGAGGTAACAATGTAGAGCCATTCATGCAATAATTAGATGTTATCCTGAGAATTACTAGGTTTTAAAAACATGATTCTCAGTAGCTACAGTAATTTCTCATAGTAGATGTCTTTACAATAGCAAATAAGTAATATTCTGCATCTTCTAGCCTAACACAAACAAAATCACCATTTTGCAATGAAAGTCATCTCAAAGCCATAATTAATTTGGAAAATGTTTTAAATGATTATGATTTTCAAGGAAAATATTTACTGATAACTACTGAAAATTGAGACTAGCATATATCAGACTTTGGCTCAGTAGGACTATCATCATTTCATGTGTTATTTTTACCTCATTTTATCATTCGTTTTTCACTGTATGACTATGAAAATGTTTGGCTGGCTATGTCTATGTAGGATGATGTTCATATTTTGTAAGCTATGCAGCTAAAGTACTATAAACATTTGGAAAATGTTTTAATATTTTATCACAGAGAACTATGTAAAAGTTATCCCTGCTGTATATCTTCTCCCATTCCAAGGCAACAGTTGAAGATACATTGTTGCATATTATTATACTCTCTAACTGACTCTGGCTACAGAATTGTAGTTTAATTTAGCTCTCTAATTTTTAAATAAAATCAGGGAATTACACCACAGACATTTCAATCAATTGTATTGTGTTACTTACAGCTGCTCCAATGATCCAAGTCCTTTAAATGCATGCTTGTCTATTGTGTGGATTTCATTCTTGTACAAGTAACTGCAAAAAAAAAAAATTATTGCAATCGGAAATAGAAGACTTGAACACCGCAATAACTTGTCTTCTTTTAGAATTAAGTCATTAAATATATTAAGGACTGTCATAAACGGATAGTTAAGAGTTAATGGAACAGAAGTACTTCATGTCTCTTTTGCCTGTAAAGGGTTAACAATATCAGTGAGCCAGGCTGTCACCTGACCAGAGGACCAGTCAGGGAACAGGATACTTTCAAATCTTGAGGGAAGGAAGTTTTTGTGTGTGCTGTTAGAATTTGGTGGTTGTTCTCTCTGGGTTCTGAGAGTGACCAGACATGCAACCAGGTTTCTCTCCAATCTCCCTGATACAGGTTCTTATAGATTCAAAATAGTAAGTACTAGGTGATAAGGCGAGTTAGGCTTATGTTTGTTTTCTTTATTTGCAAATGTGTATTTGGCTGGAAGGAGTTCAAATTTGTATTTTACTGAAAGGATTTTAATCTGTACTTGTATACTTAGGCTGGGAGGGTATTCCCAGTGTCTATAGCTGAAAGACCCTGTACCTATTCCATTTTAAATTTACAAAGGTAATTTTTACTGTTGTTCTTTCTTTAATTAAAAACTTTTCTTGTTTAAGAACCTGATTGGGTTTTTTTAATTCTGGTGAGACCCCAGGGGGCTGGGGCTGGATCCACCAGGGAATTGGTGGGGAGAAAGGAGGGAAGGGGGAGAGAAAGGTTAATTTCTCTCTGTGTTAGGATTACTTTCTCTCTCAGGGAGAGTCTGGGAGGAGGAGACAGAAGGAGGGGGGAAAGTGAATTTTCCTCTCTGTTTTAAGATTCAAGGAGTTTGAATCACAGTGATCTTCCAGGGTAACCCAGGGAGGGGAAGCCTGGGAGAGGCAACGGTGAGGGAAAGGGTTTACTCTCCTTGTGTTAAGATCCAGAGGGTCTGGGTCTTGGGGGTCCCCGGGCAAGGTTTTGGGGGGGACCAGTGTACAGGCACTAGAATTCCTGGTTGGTTGCAGCACTACAAGTACTAAGCTGGTAATTGAGCTTAGAGGAATTCATGCTTGTACCCCATCTTTTGGATGCTAAGGTTCAGAGTAGGGAATTATACCATGACAAGGACATTACATCATCTCCTGAGTGACAAAGTTAAAAAAAAAAAGTGTTGGATAAACATATCACTATTTTTTTCAAATGCTAAAGTTATCCTATAAAGCATATACAAAATGTATTTAAGGACAACAAGAGAATGTTCAGACTGGATACTTGTTAGCAGAGCTGAGCAAACAATGCACAACAATCTCTCTCACATATTTAGCCTCTAAGACTATGATTTCCTTACATGTATGTTATTAAAAAAAATGGAAAAATATTAAACAAAACATATTTTTGGGTTGATTACACATGCTTATGCCATCCTCTAAATCCACTATTGGAGGCAGGATACCAGACAAGATGAACCAGTGTTTTGAACTAGAATGGCAATTCCTGCATAACTATATTCCCAAATTGTGTTGGTTACTTGTGATTGCTCAGATAAGCTATATTGTATTGTATCTGCACTGAGTGGTTGATCTTACAAGCACTGCTGGTATAAAATTAAGTTTCTGTAAATACCTGAGCAAGAAAATTTCAAATTCACCTTTCAAATTCAAATTCACACAAACATTTGCATGCAAAGAGTTGATTGATTGAATCTTTGTGAAAAGCAAATACAAAGGAGGCATGAGCATAGCCAAAATGAATTCACTTGCTGAATGATAAGAATTTCACTCTTTAATCCTAGCATTTCCTTTTTCTAATCTTAACTATCTAAATATAAATATTGTTGCAGTGACAAAATTTGGGCTACTCAAACAAGGGTAAGGGTAAGAGATTAACAGGAATCAAAACATGATTAGTCATTTATATGAACAACAAGAAAATCAGAGTTACAATAGCAAACAAAAATAATACAATGTTATGACAGGAGTCATGAGGTGCTCTTACACATGGTCTAACAAGTTTGTTTTTTCTTAGCACATTCTTAGTCTGAAGAAATGGTGTAATGTTAGTTTTTGTTATGCAGACATCGTTGAGACAACTGTGGCAGATAGGGGAGTTTGTTTCTTGCTGTCTCTTCTATATTTGGGACGGAGTAGCTTCTTGGGGACCCAGGTCTGCGTATGTTGGCTGACATTTTGGGGGAGCATTTGGGTGCTGTTTGAGACTCCTCTGTTCCAGGACTGGTGTACATGTGTAAATAAACAGGTTATATTAAAAATGCATCCTCACTCCATGTCATTGATTTCTCCTTCACTGGTAAATCAATCTTCTAGGCCTCAAATATCCACCACTACTTGGCAATGGTGTCAGAAGAAGGAGCCACAAGAACAAAGCTTCTGGAAAGAGAAACCCGCATGTTACATGGCATAAGTCAGACTTCCACTGATAGGGGTCAGGAAGAAATCTTGCCCATGGGCAGGATGTCCCTACTGCAGGGTGTAGTAAGAGGCGGCCCTGAGAGAACCCCCAATGACCACAGACTCTAGTAAGGTACAAAGGCACGTCGGCCAGGTTTATTGTCGAAGAGAAACACAGTCTCCAGCTCCCTGGCAAACGAAGTCCAAGGTGCTGCTAAGGTGCAGCTAGCCAGTACTTATGTGCTCCCTGGTAATGGACTCAGCTCAGTCAGTGGCGAGACTTTCCAATGCCCCCTAGGCTGGACAAAGACACTGCCCCAGGGATGCATTCTTATACATGGGTACAAACAAGTTACACTTCACTCCTGATGTATTGAGATGCAACCGCTCTACGTAGCAAGGTACAACCCTTCCACGTAGCAAGGTGCTGCCTCTCACCTTGTACATGTTGGTTTGAACAAAACAACTATCCATCAAATTCTCCTTTTGGCCCTGTCATTGGGATGGATCAGCCTGTTCCTTGTTATCTGTGTGGAGTGTACAAGTATGCGAATGTTCTGCTATCTGGTGTCCAGTACCTTTTAGGTATGTCTCTTTTTGCAGTATCAGCCCTTTCCTTGCCAGCTTCTATGAGCAGGGCCTGCCTCTGGCTCACAGCTTAACTTTGCTTTATGTTAGCAAAGTCTTGACCATTACTTTAGTTCAGGCCTTAGGCCTCATACCAGACCTTGATACCAAGGTTTGTGTCTCAGGGCCTCCTCTTACTACATAGGGTCTCCTGCACCGTCCTCTGAAGAATCTTGTACTGGCTACTATGGGATACAAGCTAATGAGCTACAGAGATAACTGGTCTGATCTAATATGGTAAGTTGTATATTTCTTTGGATATCTTCTAGCATGGTAGATGTAGAGTATGTCTACACTACCCGCCAGATTGGCGGGCAGTGATCAATCTAGCGGGGGTTGATTTATCGCGTCTAGTTTAGACGCGAAAAATCAACCCCTGAGCGCTCTCCCATTGACTCCGGTACTCCACCGCTGCAAGAGGTGCGGGCAGAGTCAACAGGGGAGCAGCAGCAGTCGACTCACCACAGTGAAGACACCGCAGTGAGTAGGTCTAAGTATGTCAACTTCAGCTACATTATTACCTGCCCTCAAGTGTAGACCAGGCCTTAGTCTCCCAACACTAGTACCTATAAACAGGCAGTTGTGGGGATATGCTTTCCCTTAGGCTGCCTCTACCTCTTTCCTGGGAGTTAGTTCACTTGTCTACTCATTTATACCATGCTCTCCCTAAGTATGAGAGTGTCAGCCAAAACTTACAAAAACACAAAGCCAAATTCATATACTGAAAGCTTTATAGGGACTCTGATTTCTTTCCATCCTCTACCAGTAAGTCTTAAAGAATCATTTTTTAAAACTTTCTTGCCTTCCCTTTTTTCCTCTCCCAACTGCCTCTTTTCCCTTTGTTCCCTCTTTTATCCCCATTTTTGTCCTTCAGCATCATATACTGGCATAGTTGCTATTTCTTAGTAACTTTCCTGTTCGTGAAAATGCTATGATGGAAATAGGGTTTAAGCCTTTTCTGCTTCTTAAGTAGAAACAAACAAAATGAATATATTCCTCTCGTTTCCCTTTGACTTCTTCAGAGCAAGGTGAAATACAATCAATCTATCTCCCCAGGGACAGCAGGCTCACAATCTGAGAAATACTGACAAAGGATGACAATTTCAGAAAATAAACATAAAACTATGTGAAAGTTATACAGCATGATATGCCGTCACTAGTACTAAAAGACCTCTTGGCCAAATGAAAACACACCAGACTACAGGACAGCATGCTGCATGTAAAATTATTCATAACAAAGGCCAGAACTACACTACAAAGTTTTGTCAGCATAGCTGTGTTGGTCAGAGTGTGAAAAAACACACACATCCCTAGTGAAATATTTACGCTCGCAAAACCCCCAGCGTAGACACAGCTGTGTCAACAGAAGAGTGCCTTTGTTTGCAGAGATAATGTCATTCGGGGAGATGGTGTTACTATGCTGACAGAAAAAGTGCTCCTGATGGCATATGCTGCACCTGCTGCTATAGCTATGTCAGCAAAGCATCTGTAGTGTAGACAAGGCCAAAGAGTGCATGTGAACTATTGGCTGAATGAAGAGAAAGCAAATTGACTGAACTGCAAATGAAAGTGAGAGTTACTTTTGCAATGTTTGTTAAAAGTCCTCTCTGCAGAAACAAACATGACAATGTTTTGTGTTAATAAAAAGCACCAAAAACCCCACAAATTAATATTTAAGGGAAAATGAAAGGAATCTGCAGCTTACACAAACAGACCCTTTAAAACATATTTCTCTCCCTTGAATTTTGCCAAGTATGGCTGCCATAATAAAATTTCACACTAGGCACTTTCTCAGTTGCCTGAATTACTATGAGAATTGTGGCATGAATTTAAAACATACCATTGTTTTTTAAAAGCTGAGTGTGAAATAGAAAACCAAGTGACAAAATATTATATAGGATTTGGAAGAAAATAAGTTGTGATATTTGTGCAAACTCAAAACCCTCATGGGAGAAATGCATCTAAAGCCTTGAACCGAAACATGAATTTCCAGAAGTCTGAAAATGAACTTAGAATGAGAATTTGGAAAGTTTGAGATAAGGTGGCATTTACATATCTGTTTACCTGAATAGTTAAAGGGCTATTTTTCTATACACTGAGTTGATTAAAGGACTATATGCAACATGAATCTTTTAACATTTATTATGTTATTTGGATTCACAATCATACTGAGAGTTTCAGGAACTTTCATCTGAAAACTATTTTCACAGTACCTTAAGGCTGTTCTCATTTGAAACCTCATGGTTGCACTCAACAACAACAAAATAATAAGCATCACAGACAGTGTAATGGATGCTGGCAGGAGCAAGTTTAATTTTAATAGCAAACAATTCAACCTTAAGGTATCATGAAAACAGTTTTCATATGAAAGTTCCTGAAACTTGTTATTATTGTGAATCCAAAAGGTACTTAACTGAAGGCACATTTTTCATAGACAAAAAACAAAGATTGAATATCACAGTTTTGTCAAACCTTATTTACACATTGGACAGGCATAGAAAAAGTAGAACAAATGAGACTCAGATTCTTCAAATAACCAAAATCACCAGGTGCGCTCAGACATGCAAATTATACTTTCAATGGAAACTAATGAAAGAAGTAGTAAAAAAAGGACAACCCTGCACTGGTGAACTAAGGGCCTGATCCTACACATCTTTGCACCCTGTGCAGCAATTTGCATCTGCGCAAATGCTACAAAATCAGAATGGTACCATTCAGCATTGTTGGTATGCTATGTTGCGCTATACAATTTTTAGTGTGTGCGCAGCCCTTCAAAAGTATTTCTTGAAATCTTCTTGATTTGGTTTTATTCAGAAGCCTGTAAATCATAAACAGCCATTTAATTCTCAATAACAGCAAATTAGAAAATAATAAAGATCATCTGATTGAACCAAAGTACATTTAAATATTTTACCAACATAAGGCAGACTATTAAAACTTTTTTTAGCATTAAGAAAAATTAGAATTGTGTGGAATAATTTTTTTTCCAATTAAACCCCTCTCTTCATGCTTGCAGTCAATAATCACAAAACAATTAGCATCACAGACAGTGAAATTGATGTTGGCAGGAGCAAGTTTAATTTTTAACAACAAACAATTCATATACAAATTATTCACCAAAGCTCTGCACTGCCTGTCTGGTAAATGAAAATTGTAATAATATTTCTGTATTAGAAGGACACTGTTTTCCCTTGAAGTTCGCATGATGGATGAAATCCTGACTCCACTGAAGTCAACAGTAAAATTCTCATTGAGTTCAATGGGACCAGTATTTCATCCAAGGCATTTCCATGAAGGATGGAAATGTAGTTTTTTATTCAGGTATCCTGTCTAGGCACAGATCCTTGAACTACACTGAAAGTAAACTAATCAAGGCAGCTGCATCTGACTGTGTTGGGGAAAATAACTCATTGCACAGACATCAGTATTCCAACAAGCCCTCCACCACACTAAAATGAAACAGTCCTTTTGAGGAGCATATCAGACTTAAGCCCTTCACGTGAACAATTTGTTTTTGTTGTGTTTTTTTTCTTGGTGTTACTGTTAAAAATTGACACCAGAGGCAAGCCTATCCATTTTGGGAAACAAAATGGGTTAGTCTTCAAAACTTCAGCAAAAAGTATTAAATTCTTAAAATAAAGAGGGCACTTCTATGCACTTAAGTGAAAAGGTGCATACAACCATTTTGGTGGATAAAAGATCATAATGGCACCAGAATATAGATTTTATTCCACCCCTTCCATTTTCCACATGCAGCTGTGGGAAGAGTTTCCACCTGCTTGGGGTAAATGTGGTCCCACCTCTTCTGTGACTGCCAGTCAATCAAAATCTTATGTCTTATTCCCCATCAATCACTCCTTGTGTAGTCATTTACACCTGTGCAAAAGGTATGCAAAGCAATACCCATGCTGTATATGGAACCTTAGCTTTGGTGTTTCCTAACTTCTTGATGCATGACCATTCAACCTTAATGTTCCCTTGACATATCATAGGGATATGTTCCATACACAAGTCAGATACAAATGAATACTCTATCCCTGTCTTGTACCAGTTTGAGCTTCAAATGTCTGAATAGTATGCCCCTTTTGCGATTTCTGATATTCAGTTTTTGTTCTGTACAACTAATAATTTAGGTAAAAAAAGTTCTAGTACTGTTCTAGTTCTAGTAAAGTCCTAGTAGGTTCTAGTGAAAAAAGTCTTTATTACTTTTGAACAAATAAGATGAGTTAATAAATGTTTCAAATGTCTGATATGCCTGTGGAGTCATGATTTCCTAGACACATTTCTCTAGGAATTTGGATAATCCAAAGATAAGCTATATTTTGATCTTTCTTTTAGGCTTACTTGGAAATGTTTTCATTCATTGCAGAAATGGAATACATTTAAATGATTAACAATTGAATGTGTTTTATAATCAGGGTTTTATTCAAAGTAATTTTTTCTTAAATATTTCTTTGCTGTAATATTGATATATTACATTTATTCCTGGCAATATTTCCATTATAGTAGTTACAACCTATTTCTAAAATTTGGTTGGTGTATTGTTCATACAGTATCTGTTCAATTTCTGGATGAAATCTTTTGAGATAAATGTGGGAAAATGAGGATGAAAAGTAAAACAATGTTCTCAATAAGGTTATAGAAACAGATCTTATGAGGACACTTTGGTTTTTAAGGTGTGATAAAGAAAGACTCTCAAATGATCATTCAAGAGGAAAGACAGACATCCAGAAGTTCATTATGAGTTACATAAATAATAGTGATGGATAAGCACTGGTGCTGTCATCAGTTAAATCACTGAATGAAAACATGAAACCTGAGGGGGCACAGGAAGAGGGCACAGAGCAGTTATTGTTACTCAATACCAGAATAGCAGATTTACACATTTCAAGTCAGACTATCACATTGTTAAGATAGATAATTATTTTACCTGTTCCTGGTTTATTTTTTAATTGGAAAACCAGTGAATTAAATACAATGAAATGTGAGTTAAGGAATGTATCATGCATATTTTACATATCTATGTACCTGAAGGACACCTATCACCAACACCGCACTATCTGAGAACCTCCCACATATTTAAAAATAGATAAAACATAATGTCAGTCTCTCTTTCTTCCTTTCTAGGACAAATAACTTATTAGGTTGTTATAAGCTTTTAAGTGTGTGTACGTGCACACATGCATGTGTGTATAGAATTTTACTAAGAAAAGCTATACTGGAAAAAAGTTTGTGAATTTGTTCTGAAGGTGGGAAGGTCTATGTTCGGTCTTATAACTTGCCAGAGATGGTTCCATAGACTTGGTCTAGCACCCATGAAATGATTGTCTCCTACATTTATGAGCCTTCCCCACTGGTCAACTGTTTCAAAGTTCCAGTGGAATATGGCTAATCAAATCAGAGACTTTGAATATTAAGGTACAGAGAATGAACTGGAGTTTGTATTCTCTATATGGTGCCTTTCATTTCGAAGTTCATGAAGGGACTTTACAAACTGTATACAGACCATCCTGCCATTGAAATGCAGCAACTTCTACAGTGAAGCACAGCAAACAGTAATAAATCCAACAGTTTAAGAAATGAAGAACAATACCATAGCCATAGTGAATTCATGTACTGTCAAGGCTGTGCCATGAGCAGCCTGTGTGCACCGGTTAGTTACCAAGTTGCAGATGGAAGTCAAGTAGTGGAGTCAGGGTTGAACAGGATCAGGATACCACAAAGTCAAGATCAGGTAAAATGTAACAGATAGCAGACACGTTGCAGAGTTTGGGGACAAACCAGAGTCAGAAGCTAGAGTCTAGGGTCCACAGTAAGGCAAGGGCTGGAGCGGAAGCAAGCAGGTGGTCTGTGCCATTGCTCAGTTAGCTTCCCATGATGGCTTCCTGGTTTATATACCAGGATAAGACAACCAGTGGGATGTAGGGGGCCGCCGCTCAGGCCAAGCTGGGCTGTACTTCCTGCAATACCTTGCTTCACATGGTCCTCCAGTAGAAACCCACCCTGAGCTACCAATGATGATGCAGAAGCATTGATGGCCCAAGAACCCTCATAGTTCCAGGTTCTAGTCCTGCAGGTTATTATATGTAGGTACAGAATCTTAGAAATGTAGGGCTGGAGACAACCCCAAGAAGTCATCAGATCCAGATCCCTGTGCTGAGGCAGGCCAGGTAAACCTAGACCATCCTGACAGGTGTTTGTGTAACCTGTTCTTTAAAAGCTCCAGTGACGGGGATTCCACAACCTCCCTTGGAAGCCTATTAAACTTTAGCCAAAACACTGACTAAACCCTCTACTTTTGTGAAAGATACCATAGCATTTCTACCAATTTGATGTGGTCAGGGCTTCCATTTTACATCTTGAACAGAAGACTGCACGCTCCAGCAGCACAACACTACCTAGCCTTACGGTATGGCATCTGTTCAGGATTGACTGAAAGGAAAGAATGGCTCATAGTACTCAAGTGCTCCTAAAATGTGACACACAGAAGTGCTGACATGAATCATCTTTATTTTTCTAGATCTAATTACAAGACATGGGTCAGGATTACAAAAGACTAACTCCATCACATGGCAGGGGTCAGGATCCACATACTCCACTGGCTGTTTTTACACAATCCAATGACTGACCCAACCTGATCTTGTTTAGATAATGAGATTTAATGCACATCTCAACAAACAGAGACATAATTACAGCCCTGTATGAAGTCAAGCCACATACAGTTTGCAGCGTATACAGCTGCTGAGTCTATTTAAAGTGCCTGCTTAAAACATCAAGGATCTCTCTATAAAGAATCAATTCCTGTGAAGCAGCAATCTCAGGTGTGTTCACAGAGGTTTGAAGGAGTAATTAAAGTGTGAAGGGCATCACTGTTTACCATGGTTCAGCCACCTACACAGACTAGTAGAATGATTAATGAAAAAAAAAAAAACAGTCAAGAAGAATGGAATTTAAGTATAAGACGAAAAGTGGCAGAGGAATAAATTACACAAGACCTATTCATGCAGAGTTTGAGTCTTCAGGGAAAAAGGGAGCTGTACTAATACACTGCAAAGAGTTGCTGAATATGCAAAACAAATATAGACTTTTTTTCTGGCAAGTATTTCTAATATTTTTTTTAAAAATAAAACTAAGACAAGGCCAGGGGGGAAGTCTACCCTTGCTATTCCAAAACTCAGCACCTTGAAGGATCATTCCTTTTTCTTGGCCGTTAAGTTTTGGCATACATTTTTAGCTCTGCATTTTAGAACTAGGACATACTGGGACAGTAAGGGGGAATTTTCTGAAGTAACAGCCTTCCTTTGGGAATGGGTTGTGTTTCTGCTACTGCTGAAAGAGGGAAAGAATATCTATTGTTCTTGGCTCTTTTTACCCCATCTCTTTCTTTGTCCTTTGGTTCTGAGAGGTTGTTTTCTGTATTTTTCCCCTTTAATAATCTTTGCCTGTTGCCAGAGCTGAACAAACTCCCTGTGGACGATCTTCAAAGTGAGATATATGAAGTAAGAGGAGATGCACCTTTTACAGAACATAATGACTTTGAGCAATACAAAGTCACTTGTGATTTTGCAGTGCTGCAGAAGCACAAATGAGCACCTCTGAATTTGACAGCAAAGTCTAATAGAAAGTCTGCATACATTAGACTTATCCTTTGCATTTTCTTCCTAAAGCAAACACCTGTATTATTCCTTGAAACAACTGATGACATCACATTCCAGCATGCAAGCCACTACTTAACTAATGAAAAGGCCTCTCACCTACAGAGGCAGAATGGCCTAGTAGATACAACACTAAACTAGAACTCAGGAGACCTGGGCTCTATTCCTGTCTTGACTGTTTGGTGTTCTTGGGTAAGTCAGTTCACTGTTCAGGACCTCAGTTTCCATATCTGTAAAATAAAGGTAACGAGATGGACCTTCTTTGTAAAATGCTTTGAGATGTACTGATGAAAAGTAATATTATAAACAATAAAACACAAAGAGATCAGAAATACATCCTCACTATACCTTATACCACACAGACATGGAGCCTTATTCACCCTTGTCCTGCATATTGTATCATCATTTACACCAATGAAAAGTAAGTGCAAAACTATCAGGTTAGCATAATAGCATAGTGTAAATGACTGCACAAAATGCAAGGGAACAGTTAACCAATCTCATTGTACCCAACTTTCTCCTACGAAGTACGTCCGATCTAGAATATTGGAGGTTTTTTCATCAAAGTGCATACGATAAATGATTAATGAGAAAGAAAAAAATAAACCTCTGTCCACTGACTGATAGAGAAAAGAGTGAACAAAAAACAGCTGCAAATCATCAACCAGCAAATCAGAAGGATTTGGAAAATGGGTGTAGAAAGAGAATGTAATTTTAAATGATAGTTTATGAACAAAAAACTTTCATTATAATTCATAGGAATTTACAAGTTTTGTTCTTGTTGGAAATAATGAAAATAGATCCTAAATGTTACTATGACAGTTTATTTCTAGCAGAAAATTTTCACTATTCATTTGGGCTTTGTTTCAGCATGCTGCAAAGTGAGTTACCTGCACACTCCCCGTTCACGTTAAGAGAAATATGGGTGAAAAATCTCTGCACCACTTTGAAAACATATCCCCTTGTCTCCAAATCATAAAGAAAAAACAATCACAGTCATGTTTTGTACCAGATCAAAGATTTGCAGTGATCAGCTACTCCAAAGTCTAAACATGACAACAAACTAATTCGGAAATATCCCCCCAAAATGATATTTCATCCTTTATGGCAGCCAAGCTTATTCTCACCCTCAGAAACATGATTAAACTAATGGTAAACACAGGAACACTTGGATGGGTAGAAAGGTCAAATTTAATGCTGAACATCTGAAAAACATGTTCAATTCTGATTAGTGTGCAATGAAGCCTACAGCCTACACAAAAAAACCTATGTATTCTCCTTGGAGGTTTATGAAGTGTCTCCAGTGAATTTTTTTTAAAATGGAAATGACAAAAGCATTGGAAATATTCTTTATTAAACATGCTGATGTGTTTTAGGGTGTGTGTAATCAGATTAGTGATGTGATGTTCCATTTGACAAAGTGAGATGAACTGTATGTTTGCACTATTTACTACACACCCTGTTATTTTTCTTTCCTGCCCAGGACTTTCTAACGCTTAAAAAGAAATGTAAGCATCAGTATAGGTGAAAGAAATGAACGAAAGAAACGAACATCTGAGAACTAAGAATAGTTGCCAAAGAACTGTAAGCAGACAGGCTTGTATTACCTATGTATTCGTGTGTTCCATCCTCAGAGCTATGTCATTCTGTATCAGGCCAAATATAGCTTATGCGCTATGGCTCAGATCGAGCAAAGCAAAGATGAATTAATGACACATATGCTTAACATTAAGCTTGTGCTGCTGGATTGAGGCCTATATTGGCCCAAGAGCCGCTTGTTTCTGATCTTAGCTGTTCTATTTCATGGCATACAAACAGAGAAGCAAATAAAGGCAAATACTCTTGCTGACAGGTTGCAATATAACTCTACCCTTTTGCTGAGCATTCAGACAGACAACACACAAGAACCCAAATGTCATAACTTTCCTACTCAGATCTGAACCTTAGAGTTCAGAACATGAGAAGCTAGCATGAAACCTCCAAACTTAATTACCAGCTTTGATCTGATATCGCTGCCACCAGCCAGAAAAATTCCAGTGTCTGGCTCACTCTGGTCTCCCCAAAACCTTCCCTGGGGAACCCCCAAGACTCAGATGCCCTGAGTCTCACCACAAAGGGAAATAACCCACTTCCCTTCTCCCTCTTCCCCTCCAGGTGTTCCCTCCCTGGGTTCCTGGAGAGATATACAGATTCAAGCTCCATGAATCTAAACAAAGGGATTCCACCCTCTTTACCTCTTCCCAGATTTCCCCGCCCTGGGTACTCTGGGAGATTCCCTGCTTCAAGTCCTTGAAACACAAGTACCGAGAGATCTAATCTCTCTCCCCCATCACCCAGAGGGTATGCAAAGTCAGGCTTAGTAAATCTAACACAAAGAGATTTTCCCCCTCCCTTCGTTTCTTAGCCTTAACCAGTGAAAAACATTCAAACAGGTCTTAAAAAGAAAGCTTTATATAAAAAGAAAGAAAAAGAAATAAAATTGGTCTCTGTATCAAGGTGACAATATCCAGGGTCAATTGCTTAAAGGAAAAATGAACAAACAGCCTTATCCAAAAAGAATACAATTTTAAACATTCCAGCAACTACACACATCTAAATACAAAAAAAAACAATATAAACCTATTGTCTTACTATCCTTGTACTTACAACTTGGAAACAGAAGATTAGAAAGCCTGGAGATTCCTGTGGTCACTCTCAGAGCCCAGAAAGAGAACAGAACAAGACCAAGGACTCACACCCAAAACTTCTCTCCACCCAGATTTGCAAAAGTCTTGTTTCCTGATTGGTCCTCTGGTCAGGTGTTTGGTTCCCTTTGTTAACCCTTTACAGGTAAAAGAACATTAACCCATAGCTATCTGTTTATGACACCAAAAAAAACACAGAGAGAAAACATGCTGTTTCCTTAGCCAGTGATGCACAACTCACCCCAGCTTGCTGTAAGCTGGCTCTCTCAAGACTTACTCTGCTCTGCACACTTTGCCTCAGAACCCCTTAGCTGTCCCTCCCTGCTCCTGCAATTTCAGTTCCAACACAGTCCTCCAGGATGGGACCAAAGACTGGTCCAAAAAGGAACAGGCAAAGGAATAGCCCAAGAGGAGGGCTGAAGGCTCTTCTGTTTTGGGGCATTTTGTGAATTTTCAGTTGTACCTTCTTGTTACCCTGGAAGGAGAACTGAACTTTATGTGACTTGGCCAAAGGTTTGAACTATGGAGGACCCAGTGAGAGGCAGATGGGCTGCAAGGACCCCATGTAGCCGCTAACCCTGACAAAAGGGTGCACTGCGGCTGGTGAGAACACTACGGCAGAGTCCGATGGGTCTCTTTGACAGTGGGATCTATCTGCTGCGTGAAGGAAACAAACCTGTGCAGGGAAACTCATAGGTTTTAAAGTCCAATGCCTTTGCCACTCAGTTCACACAGCTCTCAAATAATTGCAATTGTGTGATATTGCCCAAAGTGTGCTAAGAACTCAAACACACACAGTCCCATCCAGAAGAGTTTACAATCTAATCACAATTGCTCTTTGCTGATTATATATGAAAACTTCCAAGAATGTTCAGTAACTGAACAAAGTTTGTAATTAGAAAGCCAGATTTTCAGTTCCACTCCAGCCCTTTCGCTGCTGTTCAGGCAGCATAACAGGGACAGCAGAGAATTCCCCTTTTGGAAGGGATTCTCATAAAGATGGCAGCAGCCGCCACCTTTACCCTGCATGGTTTAGAGGACATAGCATGGCAGGGTGGGGAGGGGAACATACTGGACCGCCACTCTGCTGATCCTCAGCTGGTATATGGTCCATAAGGGAGCAGCTCCTAGGCTGCCCTAACTCTTTGAGGGGAGCATCCGGCCCTGAGTCATACTTTAATGAGTTACTTTGTACTGACAAAAAGCGTGAGGACTGCATATATATTTTATTTGGCTGATCTCAGAAATCCAACTACCATTTCTACCTCACAGATGCTCCGGCACTACAAGGGTGATAAGCCAAGTATATAGTAGTTTCTCATGCAATAATACATAAGTTGTTTCTGAAGAAGTGTAAACTGCATTACAGTGGTTAATTTCCACAATGATTTGGTAATTCATGAAACTGCACTCAATAGAAAGGATTCATCTGTTTTTATTATTTTCTTTCAAGACAAGGAGTAGTCAAAACACAGACAGACAATGACATCAAGTGTTGGCACTCTAATTTCAAGAGCGCACTCAACTTGATAAACTTCTGTTTTCACTTTAAAAGTATTCAGACTTCATAGCATTTGACTCACACCGCATATTGCCAGCACATTTTTCAGTTAACATAGCCTCATTGAATTTCAATAGCTTGACACACACAGTCCCTTGGTTGCAATCAGCAAATTGCCATACATTATGTACAGTAGCATGACAAACAAATTCATATGTTTAAGTCATCATCAGAAATATTCATCAACTGCTCAGAAACAAAATGAACCAGTTTTCTGGAAAACACTTAATGATTGGGAAAATGGCCTAAATACATCATTCTAAGATTCCTAACACATTAAATGAAGTTGTCCATGTAGATGTATAGAGACATAATTTTAAAGGGACTTTCAATTTTACAAGTACAATTAACTGGAAGTGGAATTAAAAGCAGAAGCAAATGCTAACATTCAGATATTTAATTATCTGATTTCAAATTACACCCACAAAACTGCAGGCGGCTTCTCAATACAATAGCTCAAAAGATCTCAAACCTGCAGAAGCTGACATTACTAGCACCTATCATGAGTGCAGACTTTTCACTGTTTTATAAGCTGTCACAAAAGCTAATGAGGTATTGCAATCACTCCATCTCAGGCAAGCACAATGGTCATTTGAATACCATGTGATACTACATTAACCCACTAGTCAGCTTCTCTACAGACACCAGGGAAGTTTGGCCAGTGGAAAGACTGAACATGTAATTCTTAGGGTCAGTGGTAGGATGGTGAGGATCTACTAGCCCTATAAGAAACCACAGGGGCTCAGAAGGAATTGGAAAAGGGGAAAGAGACCTATACTGGGTCATGATAACTAACATTTAAACAGCTTGAAATAAAGTCTTGCCTCTACTCTTGTTGAATCAACCAGGCAAGTTACTAACAACTTCAACAGGACTTTATTTTTACAGTGGAAACCTCTGTACCAAACTGCTGCTGCACCCTCCGTAACTCTCACTCAGCCTCCTCAACTCCTCCCCTCTCCTTCCTGTTTCCTGTCCTTTCACACTCCCAACAGCCAGTGCTCTCAGTTCTAATAATTGCAAGCACATCTAAATGTCACAACTCTGCCCACCTAACTGAGCTGGGATTTATTTAAAGATTCTAAAGCTCACAGCTGATTTTATTCAGTGGCAATTATGTCCCTTGCTCTGATGTGTTGATCAAGGAGCGACACTCCCAATTTCTTCTAACTACTAGAGGAACAAGCGTCTGCTCCTTGGTTCCTCTCCTACTCAGAGTTGGATGATTAGGGAGAGGAAAAAAAAGGAAGCAAAAGGCATAGAAAACCGCATGCTACATTTGTGCTCCTCAGAGAGGGTGAAGGTGCTGGCCTGTTCCCTGCTACACTGCCTATTGGTTATAGAAAAGCTATAGCCCAGAATCATTGGCAAGGAAGGTGTAGGAAAAATAAATTAAAATGACATCCTCCTCCTGACCAAAGGTGCAGAATATGAACCTCTTGACACTAACACCTTGTTCCACCAGCTAAACAAATGCAAAAGGAACTTGCTTTGATCCACCAGAGTGTGCAGCCCTGCCCACCGCCCCACTTTAACACATTATATCTGAATTCATGTTATATCGGGTCACGTTATATCGGGGGAAAAGGTGTACCTCCAAACCTGGAAGAAGTGTGGAGAGCAATTAAGATGGAGAACAACAAGGCATCTGGGGTTGATGGAATCCCTGTAGAAATTTACAAGCAGAAGAGCTCATCTCACAGCTACACACTCCTGTTCTGAAAATCTGGATCCATCAGAAAATCCCAGATGAACTTAAATGCTATGATTGCGCACTTCCCATATCTTGGAAGCCACGTCTCACAGACAGCTGATATTGATGAAGAAATCCAGTGCAGACTCAAATGTGGAAGCTGAGCTTTTGGACATCTGATAACGAGGGTGTCTGAAGATTGCAACATCAGAGCCAAAACCAAAACTCATGATGTATAAAGCTGTTGTGATCCCCACCCTACTGTATGGGGATGAAATGTGGACAACATGCAGGAAACATCTTAAAGCTCTGAAGTAGTATCAATGCTTTATATGCAAGATTCTCCTAAACAAATGGGTTGATAGCTGTATTAACATCAGCGTCCCCTCACAAGCCAATATCACAAGCATTGAAACTATGATTATTTATCATCAACTTTGCAGGGCATGCCATGTCATCTGGATGCCTGCTTCCACACTGCCAAAACAAGGTCTTTTACTCTAAACTCAGCCAAGGGAAATGCACAAGAGGAGGGTAGAAAAAAAATGGTACAGGCTAATAATCAAGGCTAATATGAGGAAATGCAACATTGACAACTTGTGGGAACGTATAACCCAGGACCAACAACAATGGAGGAACTGCTTGAGGCAGGAAACTCAGCACTTTAAGAATCAGATGTGTCTACATATAACAGAAAAATGGAAGCAATAGAAAGAGCTGCTATGGCCCGAACCACTACCCCAGATTCACCTGCCCTGCTCAAAAACATGTCTCCAATGTGGCAGTCTGTGGCTCCAGTATAGGCCTTATCAGCCATTGGCGGTCCCATAGATAATTTGAAATGGACAATCCATGAAATAATCATCCTCGACCTTGAGGGATTTCCAGTGATAACTCCATAAGTAGTCCAATTAAAATCAGTGGAAGTTGGGATGAAGGTGAAGACACTGTCATCAACAGCAGAATCCTGATTGAGGAGTTCTAATGAAGTACTTAGGAAGTTACTACTAAATTAGACTCATAGACTTTAGGGTCAGAAGGGACCAATATGATTATCTAGTCTGACCCCCTGCACAAAGCAGGCCACAGAACCCTACTCATCCACTTCTATAACAAACCCCTAACCTATGTCTGAGTTATTGAAGTCCTCAAATTGTGGTTTGAAGACTCAAGCTGCAGAGAATCCACCAGCAAGAGACCCATGCCCCAAGCTGCAGAGGAAGGCGAAAAACCTCCAGGGCCTCTGCCAATATGCCCTGGAGGAAAATTCCTTCCCGACCCCAAATATGGCGATCAGCTAAACCCTAAGCATGTGGGCAAGACTCACCAGCCAGCATCCAGGAAAGAATTCTCTGCAGTAACTCAGATCCCATCCCATCCAACATCCCATCACAGAACACTGGGCATACTTATCTGCTGATAATCAAAGATCAGTTGCCAAAATTAAGCTATCCCATCATACCATCCCTTCCATAAACTTATCAAGCTTAGTCTTAAAGCCAGATATGTCTTTTGCCCCCCACTACTCCCCTTGGAAGGCTGTTCCAGAATTTTATTCCTCTAATGGTTAGAAACCTTAGTCTAATTTCAAGTCTAAACTTCCTAGTGTCCAGTTTATACCCATTCGTTCTTATGTCTACATTGGTACTAAACACAAATAATTCCTCTCCCTCCCTAATATTAATCCCTCTGATATATTTATAAAGAGCAAGCATATCCCCCTCAGCCTTCTTTTGGCTAGGCTAAAGAAGCCAAGCTCTTTGAGTCTCCTTTCATAAGGCAGGTTTTCCATTCCTCGGATCATCCTAGTAGCCCGTCTCTGAACCTGTTCCAGTTTGAATTCATCCTTCTTAAACATGGGAGACCAGAACTGCACACAGTATTCCAGATGAGGTCTCACCAGTGCCTTATATAACGGTACTAAACACCTCCTTATCTTTGCTGGAAATACCTCGCCTGATGCATCCTAAAACAGCATTAGCTTTTTTAACGGCCATATCACATTGGCGGCTCATAGTAATCCTGTGATCAACCAATACTCCAAGATCCTTCTCCTCCTCTGTTGCTTCCAACTGATGTGTCCCCAATGTATAACTAAAATTCTTATTATTAATCCCTAAATGCATGACCTTGCACTTTTCACTATTAAATTTCATCCTATTACTATTACTCCAGTTTACAAGGTCATCCAGATCTTCCTGTATGATATCCTGGTCCTTCTCTGTGTTAGCAATACCTCCCAGCTTTGTGTCATCCTCAAACTTTATAAGCACATTCCCGCTTTTTGTGCCAAGGTCAGTAATAAAAAGGGTAAATAAGATTGGTCCCAAAACTGATCCTTGAGGAACTCCACTAGTAACCTCCTTCCAGCCTGACAGTTCACCCTTCAGTACGACCTGTTGGAGTCTCCCCTTTAACGAGTTCCTTTTCCACCTTTCAATTTTCATATTGATCCCCATCTTTTCCAATTTAACTAATAATTCCTCATGTGGAACCGTGTCAAATGCCTTACTGAAATCGAGGTAAATTAGATCTACTGCATTTCCTTTGTCTAAATAATCTGTCACCTTCTCAAAGAAGGATATCAGGTTGGTTTGGCACGATCTACCTTTAGTAAAACCATGTTGTAATTTGTCCCTATTACCATTGACCTCAATGTCCTTAACTACTTTCTCCTTCAAAATTTTTTCCAAGACCTTACATACTACAGACGTCAAACTAACAGGCCTATAGTTACTCGGATCATTTTTTTTCCCTTTCTTAAAGATAGGAACTATGTTAGCAATTCTCCAGTCCTATGGTACAACCCCCGAGCTTACCGATTCATTAAAAATTCTTGCTAATGGGCTTGCAATTTCATGCGCCAGTTCCTTTAATATTCTTGGATGAAGATTATCTAGGCCCTCCGATTTTGTCCCATTAAGCTGTTTGAGTTTGGCTTCTACCTCAGATGTGATAATATCCACCTCCATATCCTCATTCCCATTTGTCATCCTTCCATTATCCCTAAGCGCCTCACTAGCCTTACTAAAGACTGAGGCAAAGTACTTATTTAGATATTGGGCCATGCCTAGATTATCCTTAACCTACATTCCATCCTCAGTGTTTAGCGGTCCCACTTCTTCTTTCTTTGTTTTCTTCTTATTTATATGGCTATAGAACCTTTTACTATTGGTTTTAATTCCCTTTGCAAGGTCGAACTCTACATGGCTTTTGGCCTCTCTCACTTTATCCCTACATGTTCTGACCTCACTAAGGTAGCTTTCCTTGCTAATCTCACCCTTCTTTCACTCCTTGTAGGCTTTCTGCTTTTTCTTAATCACCTCTCTGAGATGCTTGCTCATCCAGCTTGGTCTACAACTCCTGCCTATGCTTTTTTTCCTCTTTCTTGGGATGCAGGCCTCTGATAGTTTCTGCAGCTGCGACAAAGTAATTCCAGGCCTCCTCCTCATTTAGATCCACAAGTTCTTCAGTCCAATCCACTTCCCTAACTAATTTCCTTAATTCTTTAACATTAGCCCTTTTGAAGTCAAAAACCCTAGTCCCAGATCTATTTTTGTTTATCTTTCCATCTAGTTTGAACTGACTTAGTTCATGATCACTCGCACCAAGGTTGTCCTTTACAACCATTTCTTCTATGAGGTCCTCACTACTCACCAAAACCAAATCTAAAATGGCATCCCCTCTTGTTGTTTCTTCAACTACTTGGTGAAGAAATCCATCTGCTATCACATCCAGAAAAATCTGAACCCTATTATTCTTGCTAGCACTTGTACTCCAGTCTATATCTGGGAAGTTGAAGTCTCCCATGATCACACATTTCCCATTAGTGTTTACTTCATTAAAAACATTAAAGAGGTCTCTATCCATATGCAAATCAGATCCTGGCGGTCTGTAGCACACCCCAAGCCCTATCTCAGGGGAGGCTCTAGTAGCTTTCTTTCCCAGTGTGATTTTTGCCCAGACAGACTCTGTCTTGTCCATTCCATCACTTCTTATTTCTTTACAGTTAACCTCATCATTGATATACAATGCTACTCCACCACTTTTGCCTTTATTTCTGTCTTTCCTAAACAGCACATAGCCTTCAATACCTGTACTCCAGTCATGACTACTATTCCACCATGTTTCTGTTATCCCTATAATATCCGGTTTCACTTCCTGCACCAGTAGCTCTAGTTCCTCCATTTTGTTCCCTAGGCTCCTCGCATTAGTGTACAGACATCTTAATTTTTGTCATTTGGCTTCACTGACATTCTTTACTCTGTTAGGCACAGACATTCTACCACCAGCATCACCTGTTAGTCTGGTATCTATACTACCCTTCCTCCTTATGTCAATTCTTCTGTCCATGGCTGTATCCCCTCTTACTTTGTTTTCTTCACTCTCAAGGTTAAATTCCGGTGTGGAGATCACCTGGACATCTCCCAACCATCTTCCCCAAATTCCTAGTTTTAAGATCTCTTAATCAGTTGGGCAAGCCTCCATCCTAGGAGTCTATTTCCCTCCTTACTCAGGTGAAGTCCATCCCGAGAGAACAGTCTTCTGTCTATAAATGCTTCCCAGTGGCCATACATCCCAAAGCCCTCCTTATAGCACCATTGCCTGAGCCATCTGTTGATCGCCATAATCTTGTTACACTTTTGTTGCCCTTCTCTAGGAACCGGCAGAATCCCACTGAAGTAAGGGTATCAGAATCTTCCCTTACATCATTATACTATCAGGACTTTTCTTTTTTTAATGTGCTAATGCTAGTTTAGTATCCAATCCCTGATAAAAATCAGGTGGCCCCACTTGCTGTTATCAGTAAGGAAATCTCAATTCTTTTAAACCAACTTTTTTTTTCTAAAATAGCTTTCCTTTAATATGTCACATGTGTAAAACTTGGCCAATTTTTTTAATGCAACCTCAATGAAGTCAGTAGAATTATGGAGGTAACTGAGGGCAGATTTTGGCCCAGTACGCAGTAGTGTCATTTATTACAATGTTTTAATTTATGAGTTTAGGAAGATGTGCGCAGCTCTCTGCGTGGCTCCACTTCTTATGAGGAATGTGATCATTTCAAATCTGTGCCAGTGAAACTTTACACCATCCCCAATGGATTTAGTATTATTCATTTTAGCATTATAACTGCCAAAAAAATCATCATTCTGAGACACAACTCTAGCCCGATATAACACTGTCCTCAGGAGCCAAAAAATCTTACCACATTATAGGTGAAGCCATGTTATATTGAACTTGCTTTGATCCGCTGGAGTGCGCAACCACCCCGGAGCACTGCTTTACCATGTTATATCAGGGTAGAGGTGTATTTCCAATTCTTGGTCTTGGGCAAGAATGAATCTGAAAGGTTTGAGCAAAATCTGCCAGTTCTCAAATGATGTGAGAATGAAAATCCCAACTAATAAATATCAATTATAACATACAGGAAAAGTGTGATTCACATGTTTGAAGTTAGAAACTATCAAGTCTTCTCCTCCTCCAACATAGGTCTTAAACTCCGTCCAGTGGAATTGTCCAGGGCAGTTAGGCAAATGAGAAAAAATTCAGATTATTCCGCCTCAAGTTAGGTTAAATTAGAGTCCATAACTACCCAGTGAGAGGAAAAAAAACAGATTTTTAGTGAGCAAAACAAAAGTTAAGATTTCAGTTAAAGATGCATCCTTTGCTTGAAAAATGTATATTCATTAATATTGGTGGTTTGCAAGGGCAGGAAGTCAGAAGGTTGAAATTCCTCCTAGCTGTGACCAAAATCATAGGTAAATAGGGCCAGTGAAGTAGTAGTAGCTTCAAAGTCAAAGGAGAAGATAAATATATCTACAGCATGGGTGCCTTTTTGCTTTTGTGCTTCATGTGGCTACTTCTTTTAACTATCCCTGTGATCAGCTCTAAGGGGAAAAAAAATAGAAAAACAGAAGCAAAAAGTGCCTCAGGATAGTAAGTCAGGGGTCTACTGTAAAAAATGCATTGGTTTTGTGGAATGCCCAAATGATGTGTACAATGGAAAGGGGAAGATCACATGAATACACTAGTTCTGAAACCAAAAGTTCCTCTATAGTGTGGCAGAAAGTCTCCACCACCCAAGACATGACTTTGAAATGTTTTCCACAGTAATTTTAAGATATTGTGCCAACTTTCAAATCTTCCCCGTTGGTTTCTATTCAGACACACACTGCAGATTTACACTTCAAATCCAAGTTGCCAACTATAGCAATACTTCTATTAAGTCACACGAAATAATATGTATGTGCTTACACAGCCTATCCATGTATTAGTGTTAAATAAACAATTAAGTGAAAGCCCTAAAATAGCCTAGACTGAAAGGACCTGTTCCCAATATTTGAGGCAACAGAAGACAATCATAAGTGCTTCATGCTTTCTATTATCCCTGTACATGTATCTGGCAATTGATTGTGAGATTTTTGGATCAACGTGGTTTGCTTTTCATAAGAGTAATGGGTTAAAACCAGAGCCTGGGCCAAATTCCAACTAAGGTAATTATATCCTGCCTATCTGAATTGCCCAGCTACTTTCAGTTATATGCAATAATCATTTTCACTTTCAATCTGGTTTAGTTATAGAACAGCTGATGCCTTGTACCCCAAAGTTTTCTGAGATGCAAAGGTGTTGTAAGGCTTATTAAATACTTTGACTTTAGTTTGAAGTGCCAAGTATTACATGTATTCACTTCCATAAGACCTTCTTTATTAGTAGCATCTATCACAAGAACAAGGGAGACTGTTTGTGTAGCCATTGGAGCCACTTGGATGACCTGTAACGAATACTCTGATTCCGCCCTGCTCCAAGAGACTCAAAACTATTCTCATTTCCATGACATGTGACTCTGGCCTTCAGAGCGGCAAATATTTTCCTGAAATAAATTTTAATTAAGTTTTAAATTGTTAATACGGATATTTTTGAAAGAAGGAACCCGAGTGAGGAGTTATAAAAAAAGTGTACGATATGCATGTGCATCGTGCCATTTGTGTGCATGATGTTTTAAAGATATGAATGAAGACAAGGTTCCTGCCCCAAAGTATGAATGTAATCAATGGAAAGATTCCAGTCACGGATTCTCAGATCGTGCCCACTCTTGGCCCTGTGCGGTCCGTGGGGGGGTGCCCCTTTCAGTGAGACAGTCCTTCTCGGGAGTCCATTCTCTCTCAGGGTCAGGCCCCTCCACCTCCTGGAGCCGCACCTCTCTAAGCCTTAGCACATCTGTCTCCACTGTGGGCCCCCTCTAGGAGTCCACGCACTTTGGATCCCCTGGACCTCTTCACCCCCAAAGGGGCAGATGCAACCCTGTTCTCTAGACCGGAGTGATTCTCAGCCAGCATAAAACAGGAGGGTTTATTGAGAGTTGAACACAGCACAGGAAACTCTCAGGGCCTCAGGCCTGGCCTCTCACAATAACAGCACATCCCAGTCTCCCTGCATCCAGGTGGGCTCTGCCTGCTTCCCCTTGCCAGCCCCAAGCCCCCCTGCTTCTCAGCTGGGCCTCTGATATCCCCGGCCTCAAGCCCCGCCTCTGTCCATTGTCTTCTCTCCAGGTAAACAGGGTCGTAAACAGGAAGGCCTGGGTCTCCTCTCCTCGCAGCTCTCCTCTGGCTAGAACTGGCTGGTCAGGTCACCAGGGTCCTCTCTCTACAGTCCTTTGTCCTCTCATTGGCCAGAACCGGTTGTGTCTCCTGAGCTGGGGTCCCAAGTCCCTCTCCGGTCCTCTGTAACAACAAACTTCCTCTCCTCTCACCTTGTTAAACCAGTAACACCCAGGGACATTGAGTCCCACCCCCGTGCATGCAAACCCTGGAAAACACAGAAAACCCCAAGAAAACACCCCACTTCATCACAATTCCCAAATCAAGTGACATTGGATTAAGCCCTTACAATCTAAGGGCTTGTCTACATCAGAAAGTTGCAGCGCTGGTGAGAGAGTTACAGCGCTGCAACTTTGAAGGTGTACACATCTGCAGGGCACCACCAGCGCTGCAACTCCCTGTTTGCAGCGCTGGCCGTACTCCCGTTTTGTCTCGGGTGTAGAGGATCCAGCGCTGGTGATCCAGCGCTGGTAATCCAATGTAGACACTTACCAGCGCTTTTCTTGACCTCCGTGGAAGGAGGAAGCCTCTGGTAATCAAGCTGGTCTCCTTTCCCGGTTTGCTCTCTCGTTCCCGGAGCCCAGAGCAAGCAGGTCTCCTTCCCTGCGGTTTGCTGGGTGGCTCCGGGAACGCGAGAGCAAACCGGGAAAGGAGACCCGCTTCGCCGCGGTTTGCTCTCTCGTTCCCGGAGCCACCCAGCAAACCGCAGGGAAGGAGTCCTGCTTGCTCTGGGCTCCGGGAACGAGAGAGCAAACCGGGAAAGGAGACCCGCTTCGCCGCGGTTTGCTCTCTCGTTCCCGGAGCCACCCAGCAAACCGCAGGGAAGGAGACCTGCTTGCTCGGGGCTCCGGGAACGAGAGAGCAAACCGCGGCGAAGCGGGTCTCCTTTCCCGGTTTGCTCTCTCGTTCCCGGAGCCCAGAGCAAGCAGGTCTCCTTCCCTGCGGTTTGCTGGGTGGCTCCGGGAACGAGAGAGCAAACCGCGGCGAAGCGGGTCTCCTTTCCCGGTTTGCTCTCTCGTTCCCGGAGCCCAGAGCAAGCAGGACTCCTTCCCTGCGGTTTGCTGGGTGGCTCCGGGAACGAGAGAGCAAACCGCGGCGAAGCGGGTCTCCTTTCCCGGTTTGCTCTCTCGTTCCCAGAGCCCAGAGCAAGCAGGACTCCTTCCCTGCGGTTTGCTGGGTGGCTCCGGGAACGAGAGAGCAAACCGCGGCGAAGCGGGTCTCCTTTCCCGGTTTGCTCTCTCGTTCCCAGAGCCCAGAGCAAGCAGGTCTCCTTCCCTGCGGTTTGCTGGGTGGCTCCGGGAACGAGAGAGCAAACCGCGGCGAAGCGGGTCTCCTTTCCCGGTTTGCTCTCTCGTTCCCGGAGCCCAGAGCAAGCAGGACTCCTTCCCTGCGGTTTGCTGGGTGGCTCCGGGAACGAGAGAGCAAACCGCGGCGAAGCTGGTCTCCTTTCCCGGTTTGCTCTCGCGTTCCCGGAACCCCCCTTGAAGCCGCCCAACAGCGCTGCAGTGTGGCCACATCTAACACCACTTGCAGCGCTGGTTGCTGTAAGTGTGGCCACTCTGCAGCGCTGGCCCTATACAGCTGTACTAATACAGCTGTAACAACCAGCGCTGCAAAACTTTAGATGTAGACATGGCCTCAGTTGGATAAAATAAAAAAGAGAGGTATGGAGGAGACCGTGTAACATGAGCATGAAGTGATAGAATCATTACAGAAATGTCATGCATCTCATCCCCAAATTATGTGTTTATAATACAGGGAGCCCTCAGACTGACAAGGCCCGATTTACAGATGCCACTTACAACACTTTTCAATTGACTGTTTCGCCTTTACGATGCTCAATTTGCTTAAAGTTCGCTTGAAATCACATCCTGGTTGCGTTATACTGGTATGGAGCTGGAAGGGGTTGCTTCTGATTGGCTTCGAGGAAGCAGGATAGGTTGTTGCTGGGTAGGATTGCCTCTTATTTTGGATTGGCTTGGGGCCCCACGCTCAGCCAATCAGAAAGCTTGAATAGTGATTGGCTGAGGCTCAGCATGTGTGCCACTCGCTCTGGCTTTCTGAGCCTGTGTTGCCTGCATTCTGAACAGCATGCGAGTTTATATGTTTCTTGGATGGTGTTTACAAAATACAGTGTACAGTAAATACATTGTGTTGCAACATTAGTCATCTATAATTCATTTAGTACAAAAATCTGTGTTGCTGTAGTGAAAATAGTGTATCAAGCCTTGGTTCAGGAACCAATACCCCCTTCATCTTCATACCATTGATTCCGAAGGGAAAAGCATTTTTGACTTACAGCGCAATTCTGATAAATGAATTCTGCCATAAGACTGAGGATTCCCTATAATGAGAGCTAAATTGAGCTATTAGACATGGAATGTGACCTGTTGTAAGCTAGGTTTAAAGGAGGGATCTGAAGAAGGAAAGGAAGATTGATTGTCTCATTGGATGGAAGAAGATGTTACACATGTAGGGAGGAGTATTGTTTTAAAAAAGTAGTCAGGTATCAGATGAATGAAGCCAAGAGACCGATGGACCTGGAAGGGCACAGCATATGACAGAATGAGGAAAGAATCTGAGCAGTAAGAGAAAGGAATTTGAATTTCTTGCAGAATGAAACAGGAGACAGAGGAGCGTTCTGAGAAGCAGCGTGACTTGGCATGGCTGGCCAGTAAAGCCCTTTAATTACAGTTGAGTGAGCTGGAGCCACGAGAGAAAAGGAGAAGGTTACAAAACTATGCTAGAGATAACAGGGACATGAACTCATGAGAGTGACAGGATTTGATAAGAGCCTGGATATGCATAAAGGACTGGGAGGACACAAACAACACCCAAGACTGTAAGTTGGAGTGACTGAAGTTGTCACCAGAGATGGAGAAAAGGTGGATGGGAAGATAAGTTCATTTTTAGACATGGTTAATTTTAGGATGCAGTAAGACAATCATGAAGAGATATCCAAAAGATAGATAGTGATGAAAGATTGGACAGAGAGATGAGAAATAGAGATCTAGAATTGATAGTCTTTGGCATAAAGGTAGTAAACAGAACTGATAAAGTCACTCAGGTTGGCTGTTGATGGAGAAAAGAAGGGATCAAAGATAGTCTACTGAGCAAAAACAACAACAAAAATAGGAAGGGAGAAAAAAGCAATGATGAATAAATGGTCACTAAGGTAGGAGAAGAACCATATGAGGTCAGAGTCTGAGAAGCCAAAGAAAAGAGGACAGTCCAGTTCCAATATTAGCAAAGATTAAGAATGATTATAGAGATGAGGCTCTTAGACTTGGCAAGAAAGAAGTAGTTTGTTACTTTGAGGGCTTTATTTAGTGGACAGGCTGTATCAGAAGGCACCAAGAATACAAGTCACCGGGAGCAGAGGGTACACTCAAGGAGGTTGGAAATGGGGCAGATAGAAGATAGGGAATTTTTGAACTGCACAGAGGAGAAAGGAAAGAAGGTGGAGAATTCATGCTGGATAATTCTAATTTTGCCTTTAAAGAAATTTGCAAGATCAACAACAGAAAGAGTGAGAAAAGAGAGGAGGAGGAGGACTTTAGGATGTAATTAAAAAATAGACAGGGACTGGACATATAAGAATAGGTGAGGGAGAAGTAGGATGATCATACTATTCCGGGACAAATAATGTTAAAAGACGACTCACAAGACATACGGTAAAGGAAGTCAACCGAGTAATGAGAATTTTTCCAGAGAAGCAGCAAAGGAAACAGATCCTACCTGTATTTTATTATCTTCCATCCTCTCCTTATTAGGACATAGAAACCTCCATTTATAGATCCTCCCCTAAAGGATGTCCGAGTCACATCCTCCTCTGCACCTGTCAGCTTTCCCCCAGCCCTTAGTTTAAAAACTGCTCTACAACCTTTCTAATGTTAAGTGCCAGCAATCTGATTCCATTTTTGTTTAGGTGGAGCCCATCCTTCCTGTATAGGCTCCCCCTTTCCCAAAAGTTTCCCCAGTTCCTAATAAATCTAAAACCCTCCTCCCTATGCCATCGTCTCATCCATGCATTGAGGTCCTGCAGTTCCTCCTGTCTAACTGGCCCTGCACTTGGAACTGGAAGGATTTCAGAGAATGCTACCATGGAGTTCCTGGACTTCAGTCTCTTACCTAGCCTAAATTTGTTCTCCAGGACCTCTCTTCGAACTTTCCCTATGTCATTGGTATGTACATGTACCATGACCCCCAGCTTCTCCCCAGAACTATACATAAGCCTATCTAGATGTCTTGAGAGATCCAAAATCTTTGCACCAGGCAGGCAAGTCACCATGTGATTCTCCTGGTCATCGCAATCCCAGCTATGTTTCTAATGATCAAATCGTCCATTACGAATATCTGTCTCTTCCTAATAACTGGAGTTCCCTCCCCCGGAGAGATACCCTCAGGGTGAGATGATACCACATCATCACCTGGAAAGAGGGTCCCAACTATGGGATCATTTCCCTCTGCTATAGTTGGATGTTCTTCTTCCCTGAGGCTTTCATCTACCTCAACAGCACAAAGGCTGTCACAGACAGTGGGTGGGACCATTCTACTATGTCCCAGAAAGTCTCATCTACCTACCTCTCTGTCTCCCTTAGCTCCTCCAGCTCAGTCACCCTGGCCTCCAAAGCCCGTATGCGGTCTCTGAGGGCCAGAAGCTCCTTGCACCGAATGTACACATACACTACCTGCCCATAGGGCAGGTAATCATGCATGCTCCATTGGGTGCAATAAACTGAGTAGCCCTCATTCTGTTGCGGGACTTCTGCCTGCATTCTCTTTTCACTCCTGCAGCTGGTTCCTTTGTTGTTTTGTTTTTATCAGGGGATGTTTTTTAGCTTAAGTTTAAAGTTTAAGGAATGTTAAGTGTATGTAGCCCCCTGCCCTCATGCTTCCCCTGTAAACTCCCTCACAAAACTCCCATTAGCAGCTCCTGTTCGCTAGCTCCTCTGGTCACTTAGGACTGAAAGTGACCAGAGGAGCTAGAGAAATCAGCTAGAGATTTACCAAGTGGTCAATATAAGAACATAAGAATGTCCATGCTGGGTCAGACCAAAAGTCCATCTAGCCCAGTATCCTGTCTTCCGGCAGTGGCCAATGCTAGGTGCTTCAGAGGAAATGAATAGAACATCCCTTGCTGCCCATTCCTTGCTGGGCAAAAATGCTAGGAAACCAATCCCTTATGTGCAAAAATGCCTATAACAGACCAGCAAATGTAGAAATGCAAATTGTGTGCATTCTCTCTGGAAGAGAGAAAAAATGCTGGTGCACAATTAGCACATGTTGAAAGGGCACAACCAAACCCTGAGAGCCAAGGTTATAAAAGTTGTTAAATACACTGCTGAAAAGTGCAATGTAAAAGTGGCGGAAAGGCCTATCTAACCAGCTATGCTATGTGATAAAGAACAGTACAGTGAGCAGAACTGTTAAAAATCAAGGAACTGATAACTGTTTTTAAACATGGCAAGTAAGACAGCTAAGTTCCAAATTACCAGATAATGGCAGCAACATCACCAATGGATATATCAGTTGTCTGGAAGGAAAGAGGAGGTATTGTTTGAGATAATGTAGCTCCTTGATAAATGGAAGTTCCCACAGGTTGTTAAATACTGGGGAGATGACTAATTAAAATGTCGATTTCTGAAAGGTAATTGTTATAGTATGCACTATACCTACGCACAGTGGAATGTTTCTGGAACTGGAACTTCATGGCTAAGAGAAGAAGGCTCAAGCACTGCACTACAACAGAGCCTGTAACAGAGAGGGTGCAGATACACATCATCCTGGACACACTGGGCCTCAAACAAGCACAAGGCAGGGCATTCTCCATTTGGGTCCTAGAACTTTGGAACTCACTTCATAGATCCATACTAGCCCAAATCTGTTAAGGCTTCAGTGCGTGCCACGTGAGGCACACTTTTTTTTCCCCTCTTGCTCTCCATGAGTGAGTGAGTGTTGTGTGAGGCTGGAAAGTGGTGGTTGGGGACTCTGGAGACTTGATTAATTTCAATTATATTTATGTTAGCACTGAGTTACGTCTTTTGAACTAGGGGAATTCAGAGATCTGTTTGTTTATTAATGTATTTTTAAAAAATCTTCTAGGGTGCTGAAAGCATTGGATAGGTGCACTTCCATTGTACTTTGTAAATAAAATAAATAAATAAAAACCAACAAAATCAATAAAACATGTTGGTTACTTAGCAGCTTATAGGATCTAGAAGATTTATTTATTCTTATGATTGTCTCTTTGTTTTTCCTCCTGTAAGTAATTTAGAAACACAAACTTGCTAAAAGAATCCTGTGTGTTTTTCAAGATCCTGTGTGTGATCAACAATATCTTCAGGCTTTTCCTGAGATGAGAACTACTCTCTCTGCTTGTAAGTGTTTTCTATACTTTTCTTCACTTTGGTGGGAGGAGAGGTCCTTATTTTTGCTCAAGTAAGAGGGAGATTATTTTTTTGAAAAAGAAGAAAATCAGTACAGTTAAAGACTGATCCCAAGATTAAATAACACTAGAGAGAACACCATGACATCTGTAAAGTGGGAAATAGTTTGCTGCTCAAATGCACAGTAAGGTGGTTTTAGACACTTCTTTGTTGTACTTTGCTTTGAAAAGAATAACTCATTAGAAGAGACCCCTGCACAGCAAAAATTCAACAGTTTACTGTCTCAGCATGCATAATGACACAGTCTCCTAGCCAGAGGTTAAGGTATAATTTCCAAACTCTGTAAAACAGAGATAGTAAATATTACTACATCAAATAAAATACTATATAGCTATGTATATATACTAGAGAAAAGGCAGTCAGTCTGTCTCTAGAATTGGACTCTGGATTTGGAGACTCTGAACTGGCAGGCTTTGAGTTTCAAATCAGTTTTGCGAGGATGGGACACATTTTCTGTCTTACACCTTCCTCATCAACCTATTCCCAGTTCCCTTGAAAGACATGCAAAAGCATCTGCACGGGGTAGAGCTACAGAATCAGCCCTTCCATTTTACATTTCCTTCCCTAATTAACAAATTGAGGCAGGAGGACAAAAGAGGCTCAAAATCAACCCTCACCTGCTGACATTAATGCAAGTCTTCCTGTCTTGGGGCACTGCAGAGGCAGTAAGCAGATGAAGAATATGGAAGATGAATGTAAATAAACCCTTTGTAAGTGAAACTTGGTGAATTATTAGTTGTGAATAAACTAGCTGATAGACATAGCACCTTTTTTTCCTGTTTTGCTAATCAGGTGTGAACAGATTCTAATTTCTGCCAATTTGTCATTCTAAGTATTCACTTTCACTTGTCTTCACTTTCAAGGCCCTTCACGACAGATCACCACCTTACTTATCTCTCATTCACTACTGAGAGTTCGACTTCGGCCTCCAATCCTCCCATGATGCCAGCTTCCATAGCCCACTTGCTAAGTTTCCAAAGACGCATGCTGGTGCTGTCTCCCATGCATGTCCCCCATGTTTGGGAGAAGCTCCCTGAGAACATTAGCAAAGCTCACTCATTATCCTCCTTCAAAACCCTCCTTAAAACTCTTTTCTGTGAAGCCTACAAAAAACTTGATAGCAGTTCAGCTGCTGATACTACCACACATCATGACGACGATGTTTCTTTGTACTTGCTCGTCAGTCCATCTATCTGTTCTCTCTCGTTTTATACTAAGACTGGAAGCAATTAGGGGCAGGGACTTTTTTTTTTGTTCTGAGCTTGTACAGCACTGAGCACGATGGGGTACCTAGCTTGATGGGGACTGGGGATCCCTAGGTCCTATGATAATACAAATAATAAATCAGTAACAACTCACAATGTTCAGAGTGAAGTTACTTCTCCTTATGGACCCAAGCCTCATTTGATGCACAGGATGGAGGCAGAAGGAAGAAGATGCTGCTATCTTATGTTAAAGGAATTGGAATGAGATCCAGGAGACTTGGGTTCCTGGCCCTGCCACAACTTCTTTTGTGATATAGGGAAAGAGAGCATGCAAGCAAGGGTTTGAGCTAAGGCTGCATCGGCCAATTTTATTCTGGCATTTCCTAATTACTGAATATTTGACTTTATAAGTGGATTGTTCTGTTAATGTAGTCTTTTTTACATGATATATATGGTTAGGTTGGACCTTTTCCTTGATAAGATGACTTACCACACCACCGGTTTTTGGACTACCTATCACCATGCCGCTTTGTGTAGATGAGTGCAAGCGAGTCAGGAAAGAGAGCAATTCAGTATATTCTCAGATTAGGAAGAGGAAGCAAACAAAAGAATCGGGGCTGCATTCAACAACTGAAACATGGCTCTGTATCTGGAACATATGTACATCTGCCCCAGATATAAGGCTTGTCATTGTTGATACCCTACCCAAGAAGCACAGATTTGGAAAGCACTTTTCACAAGCAGACCACTGAGGCAGATAGAGAAAAAAAAATCAGCAGCCCCTTTCATGCACAGTAATTTGCTAGCTTTTAAGTAATCAGCAAGTGATCTCCTTGACAAGAATATATAGTCTTAAGCCTAAATGACTTTCTGTATACAAGCATTTGATAACAGGAGTTGAAAACCTCCCTGAGGCACATAGATAGTATTCCTGAGATAAAAATTTCACCCTATGTCTCAAAACACTGAAGAAAACAAACACTATTTACCACTTAACTCATCAGTGTTTACCTATAGATTGTTTCCCATTTGTATTTCCTCATTTCATATAACACTGTTGCTTAGGGTATGTCTACACTGGCAGAGTTACATCACTGGCAGTTACAGCGCCGCTCAGAGTGCTGAAGGGAAACTACTCTTGTGTATTCACCCTGTCAGCTGCCTGCGCAATAGCATGTTCACACTTGCAGTGGTATTCGGAGCGCTGCACTCTGGGGAGCTAACCCACAGAGCATATCTTCCTTTTCTGTCACTAAGAGTAGCGGGCAAGTGGAGGGGGCTCGCGAGGCATTCTGGATCCTGTCCCAAAGCCCCGTGGTGCATTGCTTTGCATCCCAGCAATCCCTGTGCTTCTGTCCGCATTTGGTGTCATCTTTTAACAGTTTGTGTGCTGCGCGCTCTACCTTTTCGGGCTGCAGGAATGGATCCAGAACTGTTGACCAGTATGCTGCTTGCTCTGACCAACACATCATGAGTGGCAGTGGAGTTATTCCTTAAATTAGAAAGGCAAGAGGAGCGCAACATTGATCTCGCCACACATACTTGCTACATGAGATTGCTTGGCCACAGTGGAACGCCATTTTTGGGCTCAGGAAACAAGCACTGAGTGGTGGGATCACATCATGATGCACATCTGGGATGACAACCAGTGGCTGCAGAACTTTCAAATGAGGAAAGCTGCATTCATGGGACTGTATGATTAGCTCACCCCAGCCCTTTGGCACAAGGACATGAGAATGAGAGCTGTCCTGCCATTGGAGAAGGACGTAGAGATTGCACTGTGGAAGCTGGCTACTCCAGACTGCTACCGATCAGTCGTTAACCAGTTCGGAGTGGGAAAGTCATGTTGAAGGAAGTGTGCAGGGTCATTAAATCATATCCTGTTTTGAAAGACAGACTCTGGGCAATGTGCATGATGTTGGCGGATGACTTTGCACAAATGGGCTTCCCTAACTGTAGAGGGCTGATAGATGGCACGCATATTCCAGTCCTGGCACCAAATCACCTAGCCACCAAGTACATTAATTGCAAGGGGTATCTCTCAATGGTTCTCCAGGATCACCGTGGGTGTTTCACAGACATTAACGCACGCTGGTCCGGAAAGGTGCATGGACTGTCCAGGAAGCTGCAAGCAGGGACTTTTCCCCTACGGTGATCTCCTGGTCCGGGAAGAGTCAAAATGCCCATTGTGAGCCTGGGAGACCCCGTCTACTCCTTAATGCCCTGGCTTATGAAGCCATACAAGGGCAACTTGATCAAGGAGCAGTTCAACAACAGGCTGAGCAAGTGCAGAATGACTGTGGAGTGTGCTTTTAGCCATTTAAACTCCCGCTGACACTGCCTCTGTGGGAAGCTGGACCTGGCCGATGACAAACCTATGCTTATAGCTGCCTGCTGTACGCTCCATAATATTTGTGAAGGGAAGGGTGAAAGCTTCACTCAGGGCTGGACCACAGAAGCTCATCACCTAGAGGCTAAGTTTGAACAGACAGAAACCAGGGCTATTAGAGGGTGCAGTCCAGGGTCACAAGGATCAGGGAAGCTGTGAGGCAGTAATTTCAAGTTGAAAGCCACTAACATTTGTTGCTATACTCGGGAGTGCAGTGCTTGTAATGCTAGGTGGTGATTGTGATTGGTGCTGATGATGCAATATGAAGATTTAACATAACTGTCTGTTGCTTTGCAGAGCTTTGTTTGTTTTCAATTAATAGAGCAAAGATTGCTTTCAAACCAACACAATTATTTTATTAAAAACAACCACCGGTAGAGAGAGTGAAACAAACCAACCATCCACAGTGAGGGGGATGGGAAAAGGGAAGGTCCCAGGAGAAGGTGGAGTCCCAGGACAGCTAAAGATTTGTGTATGTCCCGGGATCACATCCAGCCTTCTCCTTTGGAGTACAATGCAGCAGGTACTGTACTTCAGCAGGACCAAACTGCAGAGCGATGGGTGTTGAGTGCAGTGGGAGTCCACAGTGCTGGACTGTGAGGGAGGAGGAATGGAATGCTGCAGGTATACACTGGAGCCAGGAGGTTGATGAGTGTGTTGGCGGTGTCTGAGGGGCACACAGGAAAGAGTTTAGCCACAGCAGCTGAAGAGGAGGGCAGGCGCAGAGCTGCTTAGTTTGCAGAGCTAGTGTTGCCTGGAACATGTCCGTTTGGTGCTCCATAACATTGAAGAGCCGTTCCGTGGCTTCATTCTGGTGTGCTGCGTTATCCTTTTGGTCTCTCTTCTCTCTGTCATGCCACTCCTTCAATTCCTGTTTCTTGGCTGCAGAGTGCATCATGACATCATGCAGAAAGTCCTCCTTAGTAGTTCTTTGCTGCTTTCTAATTCTGCACAGCCATTCAGCCACCGATAACCAAAAGGGAGGCTGGGCTCCCAAGGTCATCTCTGTGAAGTTTAAATACAACATTTTACAGAAGCAGTATTGTTTGCAACACACAGAACATTGATTCAGTGATTTAAGCCAGTCATTAGCTGGCTGACCCCAGGAAAGTGCACGAACCACGAGAACCCCAAAATGGTGAGCAGCCACAGTGGCAGGGTAAATCACTCTTCCCGGACCCTGCTGCACACTGGAAACGTGGCTCTTGGAGAGAGCCAGCACTGTAAGGGGGGCCTGATAATCATTCCTGTCCCCACACTTTCCACAGAACGTGATCATTATGGAAGATCTCACTGCTAAGGGTGAGCAAGGAATCAAGGGAGGGTCTTCTCCAACACTGCCGCTTCCACCCTGGCCCCTATGCAGCTCGCCTGTGTGCAGCAATGGTCCACCCCCACACCATGATGGCAGTGGTGCAGGAAAGTTACTGTTAATGGAGCAAGAAACAAAGCAGCTCTGCCAAAGAACCTGCAGCAGCAGATTACCCAGTATCTCCATGAGAGCTTCCTGGAGATCTGAGGCAGATTCCCATGAAGTGAGGGAGTCAATCAACAGCCTGTTCCATCACTCAGACTAGGCACATGGGGGAGACAAGCGTGCTTTCTGCAACCTTTCTACCCCCAACTCCTCACTTCAGCAATTCCCAAAATCAAATCCACTTACCAGGGGCCTCCTCTTCTGTTTGCATGTCACCAACATCTGACAGCTGTGACTGGCTAGCCTCCCCCAGGGCAGAAAAGAGCTCCTGCTACATGCATCTGACTTACGAGTCATCCTCTGCGTATAGGTGCCCCCTTCCACATTCTTGTCCAAGATTTCCTCCTCCTGGCTCAGTTCACTCTTGACCGGCACATGAGCCACCGAAGTATCCACAGTGGTCTTCGCAGTGGAGATGGGGTCGCCGCCAAGTATTGTGTCCAGGTCTTTGTAGAACCGGCAGCTCGTGAGTGTAGTACCGAAGCATTGGTTTGCCTCCTGAGCCTGTGGTAAGCATTCCTCAGCTCCTTTACTTTGACCCTGCACTGCAATGTGTACCGGTCATGGCCCCTTTCTGTCATGCACTGTTAAAGCTGTCCATAGGTATCACAATTCCTACAGCTGGAGCGCAGCTGGGACTGGACAGCCTCCACTCCCCAAAGGCTGATGGGGTCCAGCAGTTCAGCATTGCTCCAAGCAGAGGATCGCCTGGCGTGTGGAGCAGGCATGGCCACCTGGAAAGATGCGCTGAGACCACTGCATGCATCACTGAGCAAACAGGAAGGGGACTTTCAAAATTCCAAAGGAATGTACAGGGTGGGGATGACGGTTGGTCACCTGAGGGCAGGGCAGTAGAGTTCAAACTGATGACCAGAGAGGCAAGACCAGGCATTGTGGGACACCTCCTGGAAGCCAATTGCAGCACTGTAATTGACCAGGATGTCTACACTGGCACCGCAGCACTATAACCCCGGTGCAGAAAGCTGTACGCCTCAGGGTGTTTTTTTGTTTTTGTTTTTTTACAGTGCTGCAACTGTACAGTTTCTGCACACTAAGTGGCTTGGCAGGGTGTACACCTCCGGAGTTACAGTGCAGAAAGCTGCTTTACTGTGCACAAACTTGCCAGTGTAGACAGGGCCTTAGTGACAGCTCAAGGAGCTCCAGTGGCTTTTCTGCATTCAGAAGTTAATATCAGACTATAATTGCAAGCACTTTCCTTTCATTATCAGCTGGCATTTCCACTTACAAGAAAGTCTGCTACTGAAATGGACAATTGTGGCCTCACATGAGCCAACTGTTAACTGAGGGGAAATCTGGTTTGTTTTTTATTTTGTTTTCTTAAAGTGTGTTCCTATTTTGGAGGTGACTTTAAAAAAGTCTCTGTGGGTGTTTATTGCAGTTCCATGATACCTATATTAAAGGTGCTCCATTTTGCAAACAGATACATGCTTGAGGTTCTAATTACCAATCCTGAACATTCAGCTTGGCACCTGACAGTCAAGGTGGGGTTTTTTTGTGCATCATCACCAGTAAGAAAGATTCTGAAGCTAAAAATTCTGCTCTCAGAGGTTTTAAATTATGTCCCCAGTAATGCCTGTGCAGCTTGGTATCTAGGTTTCCACAGGTGTAACTAATTACTCCTGTAATTAGAATTAAGCAACTCTGAGGTTTTATGCAACTAAATCAAATCCAGCTAATGCTTCTTAGCTGTGTTGCCTCTAACAGAAGTGAAAACCATTTAAAAAAACCGTAGTCACATAAGTAAGCAGATATGTCCCTAAGGGTGTACAGAAGATACCATTTTTATGTAGTCACTTTACAAACTAGGCTTGCACTTTGAAGCATTATTGATGTTTCACATGTGAACAAATTCCACCAGCTCCACCTTTACAGACATTAACTCTCAGGAATTGATTGTGAGATTCGCAATTTCTGAATAAAGCTAAGCCTCACTCATGATCTCACCACAGAACTCCCAAATGTCAGGATTTCTGTTATCAGTCAGGGCACAAATGTGTTTCCAGTCAACCAGGAATTACCTGGTAAACAGTAAACAAAGCAATGTGTTTCCTCCACCAGACAGTTAATGCCAAAGCACTTTGGAAGACTTTGGAATGAGAATTCATTTACACATCAGATAAACAAAGCTATCAAGCTACTGGTGGGGGGAGGCAGCATGGCTACACCCCAGCAGGGAAGAGAAACTTAATCTGAGAAGGAAAGAAGGTGGGGGCGCAACACTCAAACAAGTAATTGAATCAACTGGGGGAAAAAAATCCTGTCATTTGAGAGTTCTCAAAGTGGGGTTTAATAAATCCTCTCAGCCGCCCCAGGTGAGGCCAGGGCTCCAACTGTCAGTCCTATGTGGCTGCTCCCCTGCCAGCCTGGGAACTGGGAGGGGGACTCTGGTGCAACTTGCCTTCCAGGCCTGAGGAGGCTGAAGAACCCTAAGGAACTGGTGAGGCTGGGAGCTGCAGGGGGGCTGAAGTGAGGAGGGTGAGGGCTGATGGAGTGGGAGGCTGTATTGATGGTGACTTCTGAGTAGATGGGGTCAGTGCTGGGAGGGTGAGCTGAGGGCAGCGGAGCCTCACTGATAGGGTGGTGGTGATGGAGGCTGAGGGGCTGAACATGGCAGACATGGGGGTGAGAGCTTTTGCAGCAGTGGCCAAAATCATGTTATCCAGTACATCGGAGAGCAGGTAACACTAATTGTCACATTCACACACCCTGGGGATGGGTGGGGGGGGGGGGTTCAAAAATCAAGAGACTGACCTAAAAATAAAATATATATATTTTTTAAATGTCATGATTTTTGGGAATCCGACTCATGATTTTTAAACTCTTGAAGTCAACAGTAGTGCTTTATAAATTGCTCCAAACCCAAATGCTTACATTTGTAGAATATATTTAAAACTTCCTCATTTTAATATGCACTGTTAAAATAAGAACTTCTGCTTGAGTTCTAGGTTCTCTCTGTTGGTCAGAGTTACTCTTCCATTCCACAGATTGTCTGGTAGTACTCAAGGTAGGTTTAAAACTGCTTCATCTTGGCCTTCAATAAACTCTGCACCTATTGAAGGCAGTGTGAGATTTTAAGAACTCTTTGACTTTACATTTCAGGGTTTCTTAGCAAGCAAGGTAGAAGACATGACAAAATCCACTTAAGTTTCCGGATACTGCTAACAGAAATAAGGCGAGACATCTCCTACTAGTGTCAGAATGATGCAGTAATGGGACACTGAATTCTTCTGGATGAGATCTATAGTTAGCAATAGCAGAGCTGTGGTAGATTCAACAAGCAGGTTTGAACTGTTCCTCTTTATTGTTCCCTGAGCAATGGGAACTCTCAGCTCAGCTTTGATCAAAGGAGTCACAATTCAAGGAATAGCAACTGCAGAAAAACAAAATCAGCAGCCTTTATTATTACTACACACAGCAACGCAGATTCTTGTGCCTTTGAAGGCAAAAAGTGCTTGGAGAATATGTTCATTTGCCTTTGAGCAACATGTTTTTCCCAGTAATGGAGAGTGAACTTCCAATTGTTCACCAGTGGCTGTTTTGAAAAAGAGAAAAGGGGGAAAAAATGATGTTTCCAGTTGTTGGTTGTCCAGAGGCCAGTCTCATGAGTAATAGGTGAAGCATCTGAGTCCATATTAATCAGAAATGAATGCATTTGGTCTGAACACATGATGTGCTATATTTTTGAAGAGGATTATGACAAGGCAGTCAGTGGGCTGGCTCTTTGTACTAGGAGGAAACCGCAAACTGAGAAATCTAATCATCCTAAAATAAAGGTTTCTATCAGCCAGGGCTCAGACTGAGAAAGAGGCATGAACTTCCTCAGTATATTCTTCTGTCATCTGGGTCCATTGTCTTCAAAAGAAGTTGAGGGCTCTCAGAACCTCTCAAGGCAAGTATCTTTCCAAGATCAGATTGCAAGCAAGGCCATTAAAATCACCCACCTAGATTCTTCAAGCTTTCAGCAGTGACAAACAGTTCTCTTCCTGCTGGATTTTTTATGTTCACCCTCTGATAACACAGCTGCTTACTGGCAGTTACCCTTGACAGCCAATAGGGTTTCCTAAGGGGAATGCTGACAGCTTAATTGGCAGCACCTGCGGTGCCTTTGGTTGTCTGAGCCAGGATTTTAAGCCTTGTCCTGCTATAGCCTTTACAAGGTCCCTTCATTCTGTCATAGGAATCCAATTACTTTTGATGAAATGACACGAAGTGCAGCAATACACTAAATTCTTCTTCAATGAGCATATCTAATAAACAATCCAGGGGTTAAGGAGCAAGACATCTGAAAAATGTACAGCCTGAGTTTGTTTTAAGTATAGAGTTAAAAAAAAAAAAATATATATATATATATATATATATATATATATATATATATATATATATATATATATATATATATATATATATATATATAAACAACAAGACTTAAGTCTTTCCAAAACCATGGAGGACACATACTAAGTAAGGGAGGAGAGAATCATGTGCACAACTTCTGTTCATTTTCTTCTAAATATAAAGGGCCAGGTTTTCAGAAGTACTGAGCACCCACAACACTAGCTGAAGTCTCAGGAGTATCAGGTGCTCTGCAATTCTAAAAGTCAGGCCCTGTATGATTTCTTTGAATACCATTTGACTTTGTTTGTTTGTTTTTGTTCTGCAGTGATTTTCAAACTGATCCTGATTCCTGTAAATGTTTTTGCTATGTCCACCACTTTAAGGAAACAATTTTCTGCCTATAGTTTGTTAGTGAACTACTCACTTGAACTATTTGCTATGCACAATTAGTCAAAGTCATAAGCTATTTTTGTTACCTAATTCAATGACAGACTTAGCTAGAGAATAATGGATGTTGGATGCTATATAGGTAGTAACAAATGAATTTTCTGTACAAAATCTCACAGAAAGAAATTTGAATGCAAAAGATGACATTTGTCAGAATAGGAACAGTTTTATAAATACTTCTCAATTGTTCAACTTCTTAAGACTAATAATTAATCTGAGTTCATGAATAATAGTGAAAAACTCAGTATTTTTATTTATAAAAATATTCTCTATTGCCAGCTCAACCTGTTGACACAGCAATAGTTACATTCTGAATATTGTATAGCTAAAAAGGCAGAATAAAGCTTAGATCCATATAGTGCCTGATCCAATTTGCACGGTCAATGAATAGTCTCCAACTGACTGTGATAGACACTGGTTCAGGCCTTCAACATCCAACAGAAAATTTTAGAATGCAAAGTGCCCAGGATTATAAAGCACTCATACAATTATGGACACTCACTCAATTCACATCTAGCTAGTTATCACTAGTATAATGACACCTTATAGTTTATATGTGATGCTTATTACACTTGGAGATTTCACTTAAAGGTAAGCAGTGTAATACTGCTTTCTTTATTCTTAAAGTAAACAGGGAGACATTGACAGAAAGACACAAGTAGCTGATACATAAGTACATCTATTGAAGCTTCCAGGTACTTCAAGTTGCATTCACTGTAACCATGATTGCACTACAGAGTTACCAAAAACCAAATGCATAGTTTTTTTCCTGCAGGTGTTAAAGCAAACCAGAACTTTGACAACCCAGAGATTATCCAGACTCATTGGTCTTTTCCACTGCCTTTTGTTTAACAGTGTTATGGGTTTGTTGTTGTGGGGGCAAAAAAACCTAACTAGTTGGAACAAAAAACAACTTGTTTCAAGACTGAGCTTGATACATTTATAAAGGGGATGGTTTTATGAGGTTGCCTATAATGACATACGGCTAAAGTGAAGATTTTGTCATGATTATTTTTCGTAAACGTCATGGACAGATTGCAGTCAGTAAACAAAAATTCATGGCAGCCATGATCTTTGCCTTTTACTAAAAATAATGGCTGATGGGAGGATTACTGAAGCTCAAGCCCTGAGGAAGCAGGGAAAAGAGAGACCAAGCCCCACTGCATCATGGGGAGTGGGCCCAGAACCTGGCACGGTGGCAACTGACTGCTCCAGAGTCCCTGCCACCTGCGGCGGCTCGGAGATCTGGGGTCCCCCCACCACATGCAGCAGCTCGGAGATCCAGGGCCCCCACCAGCTGACATATTCGGCCCCACCACCCCAGGGATGAAGGGGAAAATATCACAGAGGTTTCTGAAAATCATGGAATCTGTGACTTCCGGGACTTCTGTGGCATAATCTTATCCTTACATATGGCCCATCTATAACTGCTGTTAGCAAATACCTCCAATGGCCAGAGATGGGACACAAGATGAGAAGGCTCTGAGTTACTACAGAAAATTCTTTCCCAGATGTCTGGTTGTTGGGTCTCGCCCACATGCTCAGCATCTAACTGACTGTCTATATTTGGAGTCAGGAAGGAATTTTGCCCCAACTTAGACTGGCAGAGAGTCTGAGGGTTTTTTGCCTTCCCCTGTGGCATGGATCACTTGCTGGTTTGAACTAGAGTAAATAGTGGATTCTCTGTAACTTGAAGTCCTTAAATCAATATTTGAGGACTTCATTAATTCAGAGGTCATGGACCTGTTGCAGGAGTAGGTGGGTGAGTTTCTGTGACCTTCAATGTGAAGGAGGTCAGACTAGTTGATCACGATGGCCTCATCTGCCAATAAAGTCTCTGAGTTTGTTTTTAGTTTGAACACTTCTTTGATATGTCTACTAATGCTGTGAACACAAGGACCAAGGGACAGGGAATAAAACAGACATGCTTAAATGTGAGAGTCAAATCTGAAGGGAGGCATTTTCTATATGTAAAACACTTCTATAACTCAATAAGCACTGGATGCACATTTTTACATTACTGAATGAATGTAAAACTCTTGTTAAGAACTGAGATTTTTTAAAGTTTTAAAACATTAATTTTTGCTTTTACTGGAGTATATTTCACACAAACATATCTACAGAACTAGTTATAAGGTTTCATTTGCTGAAGAATGATACAGTGGCAGTGGTATGCACAAAATAATAAAATATAGTATCTTTGAAAGGTCAAGTCCAACGTAGTATTTGACATTCTCGGTAGTTTATCAATATCCTCTCTGGAAGAAGGCACCCTCATTACAAACTATTTTTTATCCAGCCCACTGAGTTTATTTTCTATATCCTCCCCACTGTCAACTTCCAAAAATGATATACTGACTATATCTTCTGGCATTTTTCTGGAAGGACTGATCATTTCAGTCATATGGATTTTGAAAACAGAATACTAGCTTGCATTCAGATAGTTCATCTCATCCCAACGGACCCCAAAACTATTTACAAATTTGATGCAATAGAATATATACACCACCATCACTGAAATGCAGTCAATTACAGGATAGAATGCACTAACTGTCTAAAAGTCCACAACACTCTACCCAACAGTTTAGGACAGGAAGTGAATACCTTATCCAGTTGAAACTGCAGGCAAAATTTAAGGCAGCAGAACGAAGTCAGTGAGCTGCGCACACTTAAACAAAACAAAAGTTTGAAACTTGTGCCACATTCACATAATTCCAGGAACCTTTGTTTGAATCTAACCAATTCTGAGCAAACCTGGGCCATGTGAAATGCAGTGGTCAGCAAAACAATGTGGGAATTAGGCACAGAGTCGGATAAATTTTCTTTCTAAAATCATCTTGTGCCCTGATCCCACATTAGTGGATTCCAACAAAAGATCAGAGCCTTCTGTTTCCTTTTCCCTCTTCACCTGTAACTTGTCCTAATTTAGACCCCAATCTTAAATACAATTTTCCAGCCTAGAGCTTTGTGCCCATGTAGATGGTCTCCATGCGGGAGTCTTGGTGCTATATCCTAAAAAACAAACAAACAAAAAAAAACCACCTAAAAATGAGATATTTTTATGGTTTCACTAACCCCTCTTTGGAACTAATGCTCCAAGTGAACCCTGCTCTTAATTTACATGAAAACCAACAGGATGGCTTAGGTTTTTTAAATATTTTCTTACAAATTTTTTGAGACTACAAATAGAAAAAAACATGCCTGCAGTAAGGCAGTGAAGGAAAAGATAGTCTGCAGATACCAAATAATCACAAAGAGAATATATAAAGGTAAAGGCAAAGAACACCTACTATATGAAATGCTCAGTGGGAGCTAAGTATGAGCAGTGACTGCAAGTTTGGGCCCACTGTAATCATTTGGCCAAGTTATATGCATGCAACAGTTTGACCCTTTCTTCATGAGTCAGTTCTTCTAGATACTTCATTGCTTTTGGAGCAGAATTCCTAATTTGTCATCTTTCAGACCCAAGTTCTGTTACACGACTCACGGCCTGGAACTCCCACTTGTGGCCAGACCTAGCATTGCAGCGCTCTCACTCCTTTCCCCACCTCCTCCAGATCTTGAGCAGGGACTTCACAAACTCCTCATTTCCACAACACCCTTGTAGGGCTTATTTATTAAAAGCTAACATTAAGTTTTGCAAGCCTAAGATAGAGTACTCTGAGTCCAAACCTGACAACATCTAAAGGACTAGAAATCAAACAGAGGATCTCCTGCCACCACTACCCACCACCTCTGTGTCAACCTTCAATTTCCACACCAGGTCTTTTACTAAACACACACAAAAATCTAAATTCAACCCCCTCCCTGGGGCTCTTCTGCATGCTCTGTGCTCCTAACTCCCAGGCCTTACAGAGTCCTTCCCTGCTTTTTTAAATGCCTTCCAGGAGGCCTTTTTCCCCAGAAGCTTCCCTCTCTGGGGAGATTCTGGCAGCCTCTTCTAGGTACCTTTCTTCTTCCCATTTCCCTCTCCTTGCTTACAGCCTGGCCCTTTGGAGGGAACACCCATCTACTTCTCAGCTGTGTCTGGTTAATGAACAGGGCTGACTGGCTGGCCCCAAGTTCCTGACCCTTAAATGGGCAGACCACACTGTTACAAGATCCCAGCATTCTAGGAGGAGTTTCCACATTGCATGTATATTCCCCATGTATAGCACTACCATCATCAACTTGGCGGTGTGTTATTTCTCTATATATCTAACCCCATACGTTCCTTATTTTCCCCCTTCTTCCATATCTTATTCCACCTTTACATCTCACCTTGTGTCCGCTATCAGCCTTAGCTGCTTTCCTGATTTGCAAGTAGTCCCATTCCACCAAAACTCTGGGCTTAAGGTTACTTTCTCTAGTTATGTTTTCTTGTACTTTCCAGGCTAAATTTCAACTTATTTCCTGCTTTCCCAATTTAGAATAATCTGATTGTAATGTACATGCTTTATTGCCTCCCCTCCACCCACAACACACACACACCCCTCTTCCCAGATCATTAATAGAGATGTAAAAAAAAAAAAGACTGGGTTTAACACCAGTCCCTCCAGAATTCAAGAGTCACTTCTCTTCCCCTCAGTACGTTGCCATTTAACTTCATTACCCTTTGTTTATGGTCTTTTCACCAGTTCTCAGTCAATATGACAGGATTCAAATCCAAGTCAATTTAAATTAATTTTCTGAAGTAACATTCCTGTGTACTTTACTACAATTTAAAATTTTCCACGAGAACAATAATTTCTTATACTCTATCTTCAAAAGAACCTGGTGCATAACCTACAACCATTTCTCTCTGCACAATACAAGAGCATCATGTCCTTGATTCAGCAAGATACTTAGGCATGTGTCTAACTTTCAGCATATGAGTAGTCACAAGCATTGAAATCAATGGGAATAATTACATGCTTGAAGTTTGGCATATGTCTAAATTTCTTGTTGAACTGAGACACAAATCCACTGCCAAAGAGTTACAGAGGATGGAGCAAGATTTGTCTCTGTATGCTAAATAATGAAAACACAGAATCACAAATAAAAAAAGTCATCTTAACTTTGCTGGTGTTTATCGTGTAAAATTATTTGTGCGTATTCAGATGGAATGCCAATTATTTTGGAAAATGTATGTGAATCCAAGTTTCCCAGACTTTAGAGCAATGGGATTATTCATCTGAAAACCTGTACCAGAAGCATGTTATTCATTATAGGCTATTAGTCTTTCATTGCCCATTACCTAGAAAGTTTCAGTCATCTACTAAGGGCACAGAAGCAACATCCTGTTCAGATTGGAAATTCATTGTGGTGAGGACTGTATTCCTATGTATACCACATTTAGCACACTGGGCATAACTCAAATATAATCACAAACACCATGAAAAAAGAAGCATGACAAGTTCATGCTCCCCGTATGATGAAAAAGATTTGTCCAATCTTCTTTCTATATAACTGCAAACAACAAAAATATATTTGCAGACAGCAGAATTGATTCACAAATAATTCACAAACGGAATACTTGCAACAAGTAATGTGACCAGCTCAACCCTAGACATACAGCATGTGAATAACAACGCATGGAATAACTGTGCAGTCCACAGACAGAATGCCAGTGGCAAATTGCAGAGTGTTCAGATGCTTCAATTTCTTAAAGGTGCCTGCTGGGATTTCTCGTATTCTGTTAAACTGCAAATCCCTGGAAAAGAAAGACGACGAAATTTAAATTAATCATTCTGACTTCCTTCCTGTCACTGCTAAGTGTTGGGGGGAGGGGGTCTTTTCGTTTTAATATGTGAAGCTAATGCATCTCCACACCCTTCTCTTATGCATGTGACAGATCACAGAGTTCCAGTAAATGGAGAACAAAGGGAGAAGCTATGGCAGTTGACAGTAATTGCATGCCCACATAAAATCATTTCAAATCACTGCTTCCATACTAGCTTTCTACTCTTCATCGGGTGAACAGGAACTTAAATGGATGGGCAGAGCTACTGCTATTTGCAAACTTAAGTCCCTTTAATATTACACTCTTCAGAAACAATTCAGCTGAACCTGGGCAATCCTTACCAGGAGAAGGTAAGAATAACATGACTCAGTCTCACCATATGCCTATCAGTTCAGGCCATCGCACTGGCTACCTGCTGTTTAACACAACAAATGACTTCATCATAGCTTCTATGCCAGTTCCATAGAAATTACGAAAGAAAGCATGGAATACTTATACTGTATGTATACTGGCAACCGCGGTTCAAACTATTATACACACACCCGCAAAATAAAGAGCTAGCTCATTGAAACAGGAAGTTGCATGTACCTGTTGACAAACTCCATTAGATTTCCTTTAGAGAGATCACCATTTGTTATGGTTTCCCATAAACTAAGTTCAGCAGAAGACTCATGATTCCATACTAGTTATTAGACTAAAATTACTAGAAAACCTGCTGGAACAGCTGCTTCTGGTTACAAGAAATGTCTGTGGTTTAGAATAAGCTCCAAGTTGTCTTGTTTTAACTCTAATTTAGTTTGAAGGAGAACATTTTGGGTTAATTTGTTATCATAAACAGATAGTTAAGAGTTAATGCCTCTTTTACCTGTAAAGCGTTAAGAAGTTCACCTAGCCTACAGGGGCGGCTCTAGGTATTTTGCCACCCCAAGCACAGCAGGCAGGCTGCCTTTGGCAGCTTGCCTGTGGGAGGTCCCCAGTCCCACAGATTCGGCAGCCAAAGCCACGGGACCAGCAAACCCTCCGCAGGCAGGCTGCCAAAGGCAGCTTGCCTGCCGCTCTTGCAGTGACCAGCAAAGCGCCACCCATGCCTTGCCGCCCCAAGCACATGCTTGGCGTGCTGGTACCTGGAGCCGTCCCTGCTAGCCTAGCTGACACCTGACCAGAGGAATCAATGGGGGAACAAGATGTTTCAAAAAGGAAGAAGGGAAATTTCCTTTGTTTTGTTTCAGTTTCAGCCAGAGTGGAAAAGATCAAGGAACCAGCCTCTTATCAGAGTAGTAAGTTTTAGAAAAGAATCAATAGGTTATGTTTATTTTCTTTTGTAACTTGTCTTTGTGCAATTAAGAGAATAATCAAATTTGGGTATTCTTGTGTGTACTAAGGTTTTTGCCCAGGGGAACATCCTGTGTTTTAAATCTGTTGTTTATGAGATCAGCTGGTATGCTGTCTCCCAGAGGTTTTTTCTTTTTACCTTTCTTTTCTTTAATTAAAAGCCCTCTTTTTAAGAACCTGATTGATTTTTTCCCTGTTTTTTAGATCCAAGGAAATTGGATCTGGACTTACCAGGGATTGGTGGGGGGGAAAAAGGGAGGGGGAAGGAGTAATTCTTCCTTGTTTTAAGATCCAAGGGATTTGGATCAGCGTTCACCAGGGACTTGGTGGAGGAGTCTCTCAAGGCTACCCAGGGAGGGGAAGGTTTTGGGGGAAGACAGTTTTCCAGATAACTCAGAAATCTGGATGGTGACAGCGAGACCAGATCTAAGCTGGTAGTTAAGCTTAGAGGTGTTCATGCAGGTGCCCACATCTATACCCTAAAGTTCAGAGTGGGGGTGAGACCTATGACATTTGTAAAGAACATTACTGGTTTACAATAAAAATATAAGGTTCAAATGCCAAAGAGATTAAAGGAAATTGCAAATAGATGGATGAATTTAATGTACCTAGATTCTAAAATGTTTCCCTTATGCTGCTTCCCCAAAAGTCATACTCCTACTTTTTCCTTAACACTAATCACCTCACATATTTACTTCTTCCTACTCTGAATATCAGCAGGATGTATGAGCAGACTAGAGGATTAGAAAAAAGGCTCAGACTGAGCATGAAAACAGAAATTTAATAGCTCCAATAGAATTCTTCCCTCATAAGAGAGATTATACCTGGGTCTCATTTTCTTAGTGTTCATTCTTTATATTTGTTATGGGGCGAGCTCTTCGCTTGGCTGCTATGTGCAAGTTGTTAAGTCTCAAGAGAGCCTAATCAGCCAACTCCTAAACATGGCCCTGTTCTCAGTGACTGGGCACAGCAAAACTTTTCCTGAGGGCAAGAAAACATGCAACATTGCAAATGCTAGAGTTCTTGTCAACCCCCTGTTAAAATACAGATGCTGCAAATTCTCCTGGATAAAAGTTGAAAAAGTCCTATATATTTTAATAGCCATTTTAGCCATCTTAATCTTTTCATGAGTACTTCCATTTACTGTCCACAGACACTACTTTTTAACGTTGGGAGTATGCAAAATAGTAACAAAATATGCAATTAATTATAAGTTGAAATTAAATGTCATGTGGTAGGAACTCTAGGTGTATTTTGGATTGGAAGTTGTTTCAAAGAGGTGGTTTCCTTTGTGAGTAATTTGAGTTATCAGTCCAAACTTTCAGCTTGTCTTTTCTCTGTTTGTTGTGTTTAATGAAACTCAGAATACCAAGATCTTCTTATCAAACAATAAAAAAATTGCCTTTGATGCACATAAACATTTTGTTAAACGCAATGAGACTTTTCTCTTTTGCCGTACAATACAGTGGTTCAATAAACACCTACAGCATGGAAATATAGACAAGCCAACCTTCTGGTTCCCAGACAATTCACTGTCTTCTCCATGCTCCAACAACTCTTCCCAAAACAATCACTATTAACAGTGAGAAGCAACTGGGGCTGTTGCTATTTTAGTGACATAATCACACCTATATCATACATTAGAAAAACAAAAAGTTAACTCCCCTTAATGGATCAAATGTATATTTGTACATATAGAATTATGGGCAAAAAACTTTCCCCTCAAATGCTTTCAGTGTGCCTTTTTTAGTGAAAAAGTAAGGCCACTAAATCATGCCGAGGGTGACCAGACAGCAAATGTGAAAAACTGGGATGGGGGGTAATAGGATACTATATAAGAAAAAATCCCAGAAATTGGGACTGTCCCTATAAAATTGGGACATCGGGTCTCCCTAATCATGCCTCTTATTTCCTTACTCCAAGGACTATCATTATGACAGTAGACTTAACTCTGAATATTTTGGCTTCTGTTAGTTTGTGCCATAACCTGAGTGCATTTAAAAATCTAGATTTTTGCAGACAGTATGCTTATTTTATTAGAAACTCAAGGGACTTCCCTAAATCTGTAGCTTATACTGTTTTGAATTGTCCTGCATTTATTCATACACTATACCTGTCTCTCAGGGAATGTTAATAATTTAGCTAACACCATCTAAATTGTGCATGTTCATTTTACTTTTTCCTCACATCCACCAATGCCTCCAACTTACCTCTCTAGGATATAGTACATCCTGGAAGAGAATTCCAACTCATTTATCAAAAGGCAAAGAAAAGGGATACCCACTTCCCTGCTACTTTATCCTCATCTACAAAAATGCAGTCATTCTAAAGATCATCCCATTATCTAACTGCTACTGGAATAGCTAACATCTACAGACTTGTGCCAGATCTAGTTGGCCCTAATCAATTGGCAGAGTGAGCTCGTTCTGTAAATGAGACACTAGCTTACACTGTTCCTAAACATCTGTAGTTAGCATCTTGGTATTTGTCAGTTTGTGAAGCTCATGCAAATATCCTTTTAGCATAAGTGAAATGTTTAGATGATCGCTTCATATTTATTTGCCATAGGAGAATATATGGTAGCTGGAAAGCCCATAAAAATGTACATATAACATTCTAAAGCTGTGCCTTGTTTCATTGCAAAATGCATTACTAATCTAAAGGAAAAAACTAAACCTTTCATGGATACAAGATTCTAGTTGAAAAATACTTCAGCCTAAACTTTTTATTTTCTTTAGCTTGCAATGGCCAGCCATTTCCAGGATATGTCACGTCACTGCAGAGTATTCATCCTTCCAAATACACAACATTTTATGAAGTCAGACAAATAAAAGACTGCTTATTCCATAAATCTGCACTCTTTTCTCTCACAAAGGACACCCCTGCCTCTCATCCCTCAACCTCTGGCTAAAGAGGACTAATGGATAATCCCTTTCAGGATGTCAGCTTCAACCCTTAGGCTGGCCACCAAGGTTGCTATTTCTTCTTCCCACCATCTCTCAAGCAGAGCAGAATGCACAGCCACCTCCCTGCCAGCTGGGAGAGAAGATGAGATTTTAGCAAGGAATCTCCATATTAATTTCATATGAAATCATTCTTTTGCCATGATCCATGGAGAAACATCAGTTTTGCATATGTGGAAGTGGTATCTTGTACAAATTCAGTAAGTACTTAATCTGAAACACGTTTAGTAAAATAACTCTCTCTGATTCGAAGGACAGCTTCATTTTCCATTCCCAGTGAAGTCCTCAATTTGTCAGTTTCAGAAAATAAGAATGATTTCAGAAATCTGTATCATTTATACAATGATCTTTTTTACCTAGAAGCTAGTAAGAGACATAAGATCACTTTGCACTTCTCACCCTCAGAGCATTCTCCATTTTATCCCTCTATCTTCTTAGATCAAAATATCTTGTAAAACTTGTCTGTCATTTTAGCCATAGGAGGGCTACATGCTAGTCAGTCAAATTGTCATAAACAGATGGTTAAGGATTAATGCCTCTTTTACCTGTAAAGGGTTAAAAAGTTTACCTAGCCTAGCTAACATCTGACCAGAGGAACCAATGGGGGAACAAGACATTTCAAAAGGAAGGAGGGAAGTTTTTCCTTTGTTGAAAGTTTCAGTTTCAGCCGGAGTGAAAAAGATCAAGGAACCAGCCTCTTATCAGAGTAGTAAGTTTTAGAAAGGAATAAATAGGTTTATATTTATTTATTTGTAACCTGCCTTATGCAATTAGAGGTAGAATCAAATTGGGTATTTGGATATTTTTTTGTGTAACTAAATTTGTGCCCAGGGGAACATCCTCTGTGTTTTGAATCTGTTGTCTGTGAGAGTAGCTGGTATGCTAATCTCTCCCAGAGGGTTTTCTTTTACCTTTCTTTTCTTTAATTAAAATCCTTTTTCTTAATACCTGATTGATTTTTCCTTGTTTTTAGATCCAAGGGGATTGGATCTGGACTCACCAAGGATTGGTGGGTGAAAGGAGGGGGGGATGGTTAATTTCTCCTTGTTTTAAGATCCAAGGGGTTTGGATCTGTGTTCACCAGGGGATTGATGAAGTCCCTCAAAACTACCCAGGGAAAAGAGTAGTGCTTGGGGGATGGTGGCAGTGATACCAGATCTAAGCTGGTAATTAAGCTTAGAAGTGTCCCCTAAAGTTCAGAGTGGGGAACGAACCTTGACACAAATAAAGAATTGTTTATGCAACAAATCTGAGCCTCCCTCCCTCAGACAAGACAGCTGCCTCTGAGAAAGGGGTGCTGTCAGCAGGGGTGGCAGGTTTGTAGAAATTTTGTTGGTGCCCAGAACCCCCACCCCCAAACTCCACCCTCCCCACCTGCCTAAGGCTCTGGGAGGGAGTTTGGGTTGGGGGAGGTGGTCTGGTGTGCAGGCCCTGGGCTGGGGCAGGAGATTGGAGTGCAGGAGGGGTGCATGGTGCAGGCTCTGGGAGGGAGTTTGGGGGCAGGAGAGGGTGTGTGGGAAGGGGGTGGAGGTGCAGGCTCTGGGAAAGAGTTTGGGGGATGGGGTGCAGGTTCTGGGAGGGAGTGCGGAGGTAGGAGGTTCAGGGTGAGGGCTGTGGGGTGGGGCTGGGGATGAGAGGCTCATGATGCAGGAGGGGGCTCAGGGCTGGGGCAGAGGATAAGGTGGGGGGGATGAGGGCTCTGTCTGGGGCTGGAGATGAGGAGGGGTTTGGAGTGTGGGAGACGATCAGGGCTAGGGCATGGAGTTAGGGTGAGGGCTCTGGCTGTGGGTGAGGGCTCTGGGGTGGGGCAGGGCTGGGGATGAGTTTGGGGTGCACGCAGGCTGCCCCGGGACTGGAGCCAAAGAACGACTCTCACCAGCCCTCTGCCCCCTAGCAGCAGTGAGCTCTGGGGAAGGGGCTCCCCTTGACTCCCCAGCAGCACATTGACCACACCACTGTCACTGCACATGCTCCTAGGGCCCCTCTCAGGTCCAGGAAGGCCCTTTGCCTCCCCTGTGATGGGTGCCAGGTGAGGGACTGCCATCCCATGTGTGCCTCCTTCCCTGCTGCTGTCCCTCGCTGTAGTCTCACTGGGGGTGGGAGATGGGGCTGCCCTTTGCCCAGCGTGGGGCAGGAGTGGTGACTTCGGGCAGTGGGGGGCCCTATGCTGGTGGAGGGTCCTGTCGGAAAAGGGAAGGGTCTGAGGTGGAAGGGCAGGGTAAGGGCAGCCTGCCCTGCCACTTGTGCATGGGGGGCACTAGGACCCCGTGATGGCAGTTGATGCTGGGAACCAGCAAAGCAGAGTCAGTGTGGAGCTGCAGGGGAGAGGCAGGGACACTCCAGGACACAGGAAGGTACACGGGGGGCTGGGGGACACTTGGGGACAGTGCGGGGGGGCGGCAAGAGGGGCTGCGGGACAGTCCCAGCCCTAGGCCCTGAATATTGCTGTAGCCCAGGCACCATGGACCCATACAACTTGCTGCCTCTGGCTGTCAGAGGAGTCTGAGAACCCCTTAGTAAAAACTGAGTGCTGTCTCTCTGAAATATTCCCAGGCCTTACTAATAGAAGGAAGTTGGGAGCGAAACTAGCACCAAAATTCACATCCTCCCCATGCCGACTCAGACCACCAGCATTATGCTTTGTTTCTTTTAGTGTTTGGTTCAAACCTTATCCTTTCGCTATTGTAATGATTTCCTAGTCTCTGAGACTTCAGAGTCCTTAGCTCTACTGTAAACCATGGTTTCATGGGTTTGCCTGGGGTGCAGGTGAGGCAGCGTGATCCAATGAATGTAGCAGTGGACTGGAAATCAGGAGACTGAGCTCTCTGCAGCTCTGACGTTGACTCGATGTGACATTGGTTAAATCACAACCTCTCTGTGCTTCAGTTCTCTCATATGCTGAGTGGGGATAATAATACTTCACATCACATTATAAAGTACATTGAGATTTACAGATCTAAAGTGCTAAGTATTATCAAGTCCACTGTCAGAGTTCAATAAAATAAAGCAAGAATGGTGTCAAGCTGCCTGAAGTGACTCAATGGCACAATTACCAACCTCAAAGCTGACTATTAGGAAGCAGGACACAGACCCCAAATTGGTTGAGAGTTCTATACCCAGATTCCACCAACTAGTTATCAACGGTAAACTCCTCAGGCACTGTAACAGCCTTAACATGGAGTCACAGACAGTCCACTTGGGTACTCCAATCTGTCTAGCCACTCAGGTGAGCATGCCTTTTGTGAGCAATGGTCACACCAAAAATCACAGCAATAGTCAGGTTAGTTCCAGTCCAAAAGGACCAGTCACATACCCTAGTCAATTGCATCTTAGATCTCATACAAAATACTGTTTGTAGCCAATCCTCTAATAAATTATCTGATTTATTAAATAGGAAAAGGAAACAAGTTTTGACAAGGTTAAAACAAGGTAAAGGTACACAAACACACAAATGAGTTACAATCATAAATTTAAAAAAATCAGTAATATTTTTAAAATTCTGTAATAAGCAAACCTTATATGTCCGTTAGGGCTAACCCAAGCTGAACAGCTGGGGACCCCTTGCTTATGCCTAGAAACCTTGCTCCCAGAGCCTAAGCTGCATAGAGATAATCAGTTCCTTCCACTTGGGGTTTTTATCTCCCACCTGCCATGTACTCTGAACTGCAAACTCAGCTGATGGGAGGAATTCAATTGCATGATTCCTCTTGAGAGGGGGTGGAGGAAACCAGGACAGCTGAGTCTTTTGTCCTCTGTGTTGTCCTGCAATAATCTGTCTAGTGTTGATGGACCTTTCCCTCTGTGCAGGACATAACACCTTCTGTTGCAGATTAGCGCTTTACACTAGTTAATGTTTCTCTCGTCTAGTGATTTACATATTCACAGAAGCTTACAATACAACCGCTGAAATATTATCTTACTATAATATATATATTATATGTGAGATTAACACATTCAGCAACTCACAAGCATTCAATAAAATCTAAACCCTAAACACATTGTTATAATTCTAAAACCTATTTTGACAATATTAACACACAGGAGAGCCACAACGATTCCAGATGTGTTTTGAGCAGTTTTCAATTAAGGCACAGGGGACCTTGGCATGAGTGGGCACCTGATCTGCTGGCACTGCAGATGGAACTAAGGAACTTCTACTCCAAGGGCTCGATCCTGCTCCTATACAAGTTCAATGGGGGCAGGAAGGGGACATGCATTGACTTCAAGCATGCAGGATCAAGCAACAGAACACCAGGGTTCTATCACTTAGGATTTGCCGACAAAAGTGCCAGCGTAGAACAAACAAAGCTGAAGATATTTCAGTGTTCATTCTCCATTCCCAACCCCATGGCAAAAACTGAAAAAAATCAATCTTTTCACAAAAGTTACTTACAGTTTTTCAACTAAATGTTAATGATTTAAAGAGCAGCAAAAGTGCATTTATCAGGAAATAAATTAATCTCTTTAAGTAACTACTATGTTCGATAAGACAGCAATTCCCAAACCATGGACTGTGAGCTTCTTATCATCCACAGAACACTTAACAGTGGACCACAAACCTGTTTGGTCATATAGTGCTGGCTTCTCCTTGCTTCCAGTTCTAAATCCCATTAAACTAAATATGTATTAAATACTTTCTTACTACTATAACAAAAATGCACAAAATATTCAGAGAATTTATCCTTTCAACAATACCATTAGAGTACTGTTATCTCCATTTTAAAGATGAGGAACTGAGGCACAGAGGGACTATGTGATATGCCCAAGATCCAAAAGGAAGTCTGAGCAGAACAGAAACTTCAACCCCAGTTTCCACAGTCTCAGCCTGTCATCCTAGAGATTGGATCACCCAAATAAAGACTTGAACAAGTACACAAGAAGGTTTTGTTTCAGAACAAAGAAATTTAATACATTCTGTGTTTCTAATCACACAATATGAAAGAACAAATATTTTGTGTGCCCACTGTAGTTCCAATTCAGCACACAGCCCAAAATACTACTTATTGCTGTGCCACAGATACCACAACAAGGCCATGGAAAACTTGAAAACAACTATTTTTTTTTGCAGAGTTCTAAAGAGATTTAGGACTAGCTTAATCTATGGTCTATACTTTGACTGCTTTGAGGATTTTAGTGTTAAAAACAAGCAACGCTTCTAAATCATGTCAATAGTTCTCCTGTTATTCAATTCCTCTACCTCTGTCTGAGGTAGATAAAAAGAAGAGAGAGACTTGATCATGCGAGGAAGAATAATGAAGCTGTCAGTTAAGTTGGTAGCCTTTCAACATCTGTGCATTGTAACCATGATGCTCTGCTCATGGTAGTCATCATGTATGATTAGTGATTGGGTGTTAGAAAATTGTGCGTATCAAAAGCAATTACAATGAGTTAGTTTATTCACCACTGCCATTTGTCACTCTAAATACTGCAGAATGACTTGCATAAGACTACTTAAAAATTAATCTAGGGTCTTATGGCAACAGCTCTTGTGAAACCTTCATTCTTTTCATAATGTCACTTCTCTGCAATTATGTTTCATGATTCAACTATCACATCTGTCCCCTACAGCTCTACAGAGAGATATATGATAGGCCTAACATCATTCAGCCTCAGGGACCCTTTTGATTATAGTTTTGATCTTGCATATATTACATACCAATGCAACATGGATAAATATTAAAAATATATTTTGACAGCTATCAAATTGTTCACTGGAAGACATGACTTGTGAAGTGTGCAATATACAAGAAATACTATCAGGAAAGATTTAGACTGCTACCTGACGTATATCTTTGATGGCTCCATCTCCACCAGGGAGAAAGAATGAAGCACTAAAACAAAAACCTTTCTTCTGCAAGGACCACCCACTTTTTTATTACTGAAAAAGTTCAGCGGTTAAGTCTGAATAAGTCTGGATGCTTATCCAAATTTACCTTCATTTTTAAGATCTCTCTATCTCTGCCCCCACTCCAATTCAACTAAGTTTCCTCCTTTCCACTTACTCTTCTTTCCCTAGATTCAAAACTCCTGATATCAGAAATTCCCAAAATGTCCCCCAGCTTCATAACTCCCTCTTTACAAATCCCAAGTGACCAAGTACCTCCTTCTGACCCAGATCCCAACTGGACTCCTAACTGAGGTGATTATGGGGCAGTTTCAAGTCTGGTGCTATTCCTATTGATTCTGTCTGGCTGCCATATTCGGCTCTTGCATTCTCTGGGGATTTCCCCATCACACATTCTCTCAAAAGCATCATTTCACATCTTTAACCCCAAGAAAGCTCCAACATTTGGGGACATCAGTTGGCCCAATAGATATTAGACCAGCTGAGATGGATTTCAGCACAGCTTGAAGGTTAAGGAGAAGGACTAGGGATGGGGTATTTTATCTGAGCTAACCCAAACCTTTAAGGGGACTGGGAATTTGTAGATTTGGCAATGTTTTATTTTACATTTTGAAGGACTCCATTACTCTGGTTCTGCCACTGGCTTGCTGTGTGGTCTTGAAAAAGTTAACGAAATGCTGGAGAGGGCTCCTCACACCAAAGTGAAGGGAGGAGTGGGAAATTCTTCATTCCCCTGAGGGAGTCCACTCCTCCTCTGGATACTACTAAATGATTTCTTGCGGAGATTGCTTCTCTCTGGAAGTCATAAGAATTCTTCTGAAGGACAAACTGTTTGCCTTCAGAATAGACCACATCACACCCAAAAATTTGCTGAGGCAGGATACTCTCCCAGACATTCCTCTCCCTTCCACATTACCCAAGCTGAACTCTATGCTATGCTAGCTAGCAATACACTCTGTATATATTTCCAGAACAAAGTATCATCATTTTCAGCAACTTGCAGCTTCATGCAGCTTAACATATATTTGATTGTCAAGTGGATTTGCTTCCCTTTTTGGATACGGTCATGAAGAAAAAACAACTTTTTAAATGAGAAAACAAAACAAATAGATTCCCCAGTCTTGCACTTGTAAGCCAGCGAGACATTTCAATGGCATTGCCTTGTTGAAATATTGGTAGCACATGATAAATGTCTATCATGGTAATTCCCTATAAAACAGTTTCCCTTTCATATGTCAGCATCTGTCTTTGTAAAGCACTGTGGCCCAGATCCACAAAGGGATTTGCATCTTGTAACGCCGATCCACCCAGTGGAATCCACAAACCCTGGGTTAGGCACCTAGTCTCCCTATAGGGCAGGGGTTCTCAAACTGGGAGTCAAGACCCTGAGAGGGCAATGAGGTTATTACATGGGGGGTGGTCATGGGCTGTCAGTCTCCACCCCGCTTTGCCTCCAACATTTATAATATTGTTAAATATATGAAAAGATGTAGTTAATTTTTAAAGTGTGGGGGGTCACACTCAGATGCTTGCTATGTGAGAGAGGTCACCAGTACACTAGTTTGAGAACCACTATAGGGAGAGACAGGCACCTGTAAATGGAATCCACAAAATCCAGAATATTAGACTAGAAACTGCATATGCTAGTCTGTAGGGGATACCCTAACCACTGCACTATAAAATCACTCTCACTCTCTCTCTGGCTCAATGCATATTTACTACAAAGTGGAAAAACTTCAACAGGAGAGGCTGAAGGAGACCCAGATCCAAATATCCAACAGTCCAGTAATTAGAGCACTCACCTGCCAAGGGCAGAACCCTTGTTCAACTCTTCTCCTCATCAGGCACAGGAGGGCATTGAATTGGGAACGCCCAGCTCCTGGGTGAGTTCCCGAGATCCTGTGCTAACAGTAACAAGGGAGACCTCCTCCTCCCCTATGTGTTTGGAGGCATGCTCCAAGAATACCTATCAGATTGTGCTCTGCAGGCAAGACAGACAGGGCAATGCCTAGGTTCACCTGGTGTGAGGATTGTGCTGAGGTATAGGCATGTCCTAGGTGTCCAGAGGCCAGCAGGGTGCATGCTCACAGAGAGACACTTTTAGGCACCTAAGGCACTTTTTACAAATGGAGTGTTAAGCATCTGCCAAGTGGGGGTTTTGTGGATCACAGTAGCACCTAAATCTGGGATTTAGAGGACATCCCTTTGGGAATCTGGGCCTTTGAGATCCTCTGACTGAAGGTGCTATACAAGAGTCAGATCCTGCAAGTGAATCTTTGTAGGAGCTGCTTCCATGGAGCCCTACACATACCCCCGGGAGTGCAAAGCATTAGTGTTATGCATAATTGTGGATTATAGAACCAAGCATTGCTACATCTATCCTCATAGAATGGCTGTGCCAGTAATTACTTTGGGACAATATTATAACAAGCTCCACTTTTCCCTGGATCGGAAAAGTGTACTGGACAGATGGATCTTTTCTTAGTCTGATATATCTTAAGCAGAGGGTGTGGGAGGAAGTAAGCTATTACCGCTAATGGGAATAGTGCAGTGAATTCCCAGAGCACACACCACTGAACATTTACACCTGCTACAAAAACAGTTATTCTTAAGAGGCTTGTTCTATATAATTAAATGCAATGCTCTTTCAAGGGCATCTTTGTGGAGCAAGGGCATCTCGTTAAGTTAAATTGCAGATGTGTATTTGCAGGAAATCTCTCTCAGGGACTTAGAGACAGGAGCCTGAATTGAAGTCAGCTATATCTGTTGCAGTTTTCAACATTATTCTATTGCTTTGTTTCCCATCTGCCCTGATTTAGTAGATACAGGAATACACAGATGTCCAGTCTAATCAAAATACCAACCGCTTTCTAAGCAACAATGATTTCTTCTGCTCCCATAGTTTGGTCCATCACCAACAGTTTTTTTTAAGAAATCAGAAATGCACAATCTTAATCACTTCCATAATGACATTTGAAATATGTATTCTGAGAAAGGAAAAGACTCAGAATGCCAAATATGAGATTAAGAATAGCTAAACTGTGTGTAAGAGACAGAGAAAGAAAGAAAAGAGCAACTGGGGAAAAGGTCAGAAAGCAGCAGTCTGAAAATGGAAGGCTCAACTGCATTTACTGAAAAAAACACAAAAGAAAAGTGAGTCCTTTCTGAAGTCATTATGGCCACTTCAGCATTGCCTAATTGACTAAACTATCTATCTGTGTCCGGTGAAAGGAATGGCTCATTATCCAGAAAACTGTTTGCCTTTAAAGCAGAGTGGATATAGTCAGTGGAACTGAAGTTTTGCTAGTCTCTCTTGGGTTTATTTTTAAATGCGTTGTAGCTTTTTAAAAAAAGGATTTTGTTAAAAACAACAATTTACAAGAGGGGAAAGAAACATCTGGAGAGTCTTGTAAAAAGTAATTCCTTGACATTTGCCACAGCCCGTCTCAGAGATAGTGAAAATCCCAAAGCCCTTTCCATAATCTCAGGCAGAGTAAGTTGAAATTTTGACACCACCCCTAACTCCCCCTTCCCCAAATCCTCTCTGCCAAGAACGCCCTGAACACCCTCTCTTTTAACTTCAGTTATCTTTGGGGTGAGGGGAATTAAAAAAAATCTTTCTGTAGACGTTTGTTTTAACCACCTGGTAGAATTCAACAAAGAATTACATCCATACTGTAGAATTCTATAAGATAGTTCTCAAAACACTTTTGTTAAAGATCTTACTCTCCATTAAATTCTACAGTTTAGACATTTCCACAGGCCCCTGTTCCCCCAATTTACATTTCTAAAAGCCTTTACAGGTTTCTATCTTGTTAAAAACTATAAACTTTAAAAAACTTATCTCTGCAAGGGCACAGTGGAGGTGGAGGGCAGTGCTCTCCCATCCCAGGAAGGGCTTCCCTGGCCTCTCCCACAGCAGGTATTGGAAATAGTTTCCCAATTCCACTTCACTGGGCCCTTAAGCTCTGAAGGGCAGAAAAGCCTAGCATTGAGCTGAGGGAAAAAAGATGTCCAGAAACTGGGAAAATTCCACACCTGTGAATTAATTTCCCTGAGGCCAGTGCTGACTGGGGCAACATAATCAGAGAATTCCAAGAGCCAGCGCAAGTTGATCAGGCCACCTCTGACGATTCTTCCTGGAACTGGGGAGGAATAATGGCCCTTCCTACTGCACCCTGCCCCTCCAAGTGAGAAGGTGGCAGAGGGGCCAACCACTCCCAGAAGAGGAGAGATGGGAGGAGTCTTGGTGATACCACCACTGCACATATAAGACAGCTAAAACAACAAGGAGTCCTTTGGCACCTTAAAGACTAGCAGATTTATTTGGGCATAAGCTTTCATGGGTAAAACTGAGGTTTTTTACACCCACAAAAGCTTATGCCCAAATAAATCTGTTATTCTTTAAGGTGCCACCGGACTCCTTGTTGTTTCTGTGGATACAGACTAACACAGCTACCTCCTGATAAAAGACAGCTAAATGTACAATGGAGGTAGCTAGGGATTTATCTGAGAGAAGCTTGACAGAGTGAGAAAAGAGGGATTGTCCCTACATGAAAGGGGCCTTTCTTTGCCCATCCCACAAATTCCAGGGTGATATTTTTCTTCCCTCCTCCCCATGTGAGGCCTGAGTAAGGGGATGTGGAGATTGCTTTTTCTCCATATCCCTCCTCCAAAAGGTATCATGGGCCAGATAGTACAGCCTATTCCTTCTCCTTTCCCAAGGAAGGCAGAACAGGGGTTTTGCACCTCTCCCTGCAGAGAGAGGGCATGTGTGAGCCAAGATGCTGGTGTGTGGAGTTGACTGTGTGTTCTGTTCTCTCACTATCCCTTTACTTTGTTCATGGGGGAAAGAAAGGAGGGAGTGTGGACCCAGCTTTCTGGAGGTGTGCACTCCTAGCTCAGGAATACTGTTAAAGGCAAGTGCTGTAGCTCTCTGCAGCATTCCAGAACAAGTGTCTTGGATTGACATTCCCTTTTAGGATTGGCAACAAGTTTCACTTCTGTCCCTAGTATCAAACCAATGACATTCAGCAGGATCAATATTAGGCAAAATAAGCTTGCCCATCCCTGCCTTAAAAAGATTATGAATGTCAGATCCAGACTCCTCTCTCTACTTCAGAGCCTAACACAATGACGACAGTGCAGAAAGAGGGTGTGGTGTTCTCGCTTATTTCCCTAGGCAACCCAATCAGAGATGGTGATCAACACCTGGGAACCAAGGGAAAAGTTCCCCACTGTTAGCAATGTTAATGAAAAAGGTGGAGTTTGAGATGCAGGTATCCATTCACTGAAGAGTGGAATGTGAACCCCTCCATCTCCAAATTTATTTCAAATAGGCTACTGAGTGCTCATTACAGATAAAGAACACGTTTGAAACAATGATTAAGAAATAGAAAGCTTCCCCCATTACCAACACCAGAGCTATTCAATATCCTAATTACAAACACTATTACTGAGATATTGAAAGCATCTGAAACTTAGACGTTGTACATCTACTGCAGCTATACATAACAGGCCCACTCAGGGTCTCAAGATGGCAGTAATGGGCAATAATGTGGTGACATAGTGAAAAATATAACTGAGGACAACAATTTAAGATTGTCATACTTTATAACAGTTGCACATGGTTATGCTAACCTAAAATGGTTTGAGTGGCGTTTCTCACTATTTGTAGAGATCAAATACAAATTAACTAGGGAGCATTTTCTTGTGCAATGCAAGGGTGGAAAACAGAATACAACAGAAATGCACCAAGAGCACTAGAAAGAGAACATCAGGATCACCAATTGAAATCCCCCCCATTTTTATTCTGTGTGTGTCAAGCATCCAGGGTTTGAGTGTAGAGAAGAGAGCGTGGAGGATTCTAGACCCCAATAGACTGAGTGCTCTAAAGGGAACTGAGAAGCTTGGAAGGCAGCAAGGATTGTGCTGTGATTTGGTTTAAAGACATTAAGAGGTGATCGTTTTCCTAAAGCTCAGAGGCTACAGCTGGACTGTATGCAAGTCAAGAAGCTGACCTCCTAATCCCATTTTAACAGGAGAGCTTGTTATACCACCATGAGACTGATGTATTTCAAGATAAAGGGATTACAGTTACTTTAACCTAGACCTCTGTAACTTCAACTATCGAACACATTTCAGTGCATGTGTTTTGCTGTGCTGCTCATGAGGGCAATTGCTTTTAATTAGCAAAGGTTATACACACACACACACACACACACACACACACACACACACACACACGAATTAAAATCTGGAACTTCGGAGGAACAGGTTATAATTGTAAAGACTGTAGAATTTATCTTTCACATTTTTCTCAAGAAGCTCTAGACTGAAATACATTCTAAGAGATTCTCCACCATGACCAAGTGGAGCTCAGGCAGTCTGGGGAGAGGGGGACCATTAAGCAGCTAGTGATGGCTCCCAGGTACTGAATTGCACAGCTCCACCTCAGGGGAACAGCTTTCACGTATATTGCTTGTAAGAGATCCCACCCAGCCATTACATTAGTGGAAGATCTGCCCACCTTGCCAGGTCTCCTCTCTCTAGTTGGGGGTGGGGGAAGAGGGTAAACAGGCAGCTGGAACAGGAGGCAGCAGAGAGTTCCCCTGAACCAGCAGATGTTTCCTTGCACAAAGAGAATTCCCCACTAAGCAGATTTAGGAATGGAGTATCTGGCCCTAAATTTTGGATGACAAGATTGTTGTGTGACTCCTATTCCACTCAACAGAAATAATACAGCACTGTTGGAACTGTACACCTTAGGTTTTTTTAAAAAAATTAAAATACTTTCAATTGGGTACATCTTAAATTAACAAGAACAGAACTGATACATAAATCCTCCTTGAACAATGTACAATTCTATTTTGCAAAGCAAGATAACGGACAATCTTTGATCTTATGCAGTGTTTTAGGAGACCATTAGTTATTAAGTGTCTCCATTCTAGAGATCACTCTGAAATCAATGAACCCCCTCTGTCACGTATAAGCTTTTTAAATTATGTGCCATTGTGAGGCATGTCTCTGCATGCATAAGGAAATAGTAGTCTTTATTGCTGATGTCACGATCAGGTTCCATTCCTGGATCCAAGGAAATTGCTCTGAAGTTAAGATTTATTAGTCCCAAAGGACCAAAAGTAGATGTTAACTATTTTATTATCTATCTTGCAGTTATTTTATGTCACTTTTCTTTAATGCAATTCTTCTGCAGTTTTCAATAAAAATGTATTAAGTAATGCTATCATTATCAAAAAGAATAAAAGTACAGCAGTTACTGTAACTATTATAGGTCCAGCTAGAGTACAAGAAAATCAAAGGCTTTTAAAAAAAAAGTTTAGCTGCTTCATTACATTTGGTAGCTGACAAATAATATTTTTATCCAGTTAACAGTGATTATGTTAAGTGAAATTTGAGCTTGTTGTATGGTTCCACTAGAGCAGGAGTCCCCACCATGGAGCCCGCCGGGGTGTCTAAGTGCACCCGCATACTGGCCGAGCATCCACTGAAATGCTGACAAGCTGCATCATCCAAAGGTGTCACTGCCAAAATGCAGCAGTCCTCCGTGGCTCGTCGTCTGACACCCGACAAAAAAGGTTGGAGACCACTGCACTAGAGTAATGCCCTTCTATAAAGATCACTGTTAACTATAGGTTTCAGAGTAGCAGCCGTGTTAGTCTGTATCCGCAAAAAGAACAGGAGTACTTGTGGCACCTTAGAGGCTGTCATAACATTTTTCCCAGATTTGGACCTTAGCGTCCAAAATATGGGTGTTAGCATGAAAACCTCCAAGCTTAGTTACCAGCTTGGACCTGGTAAAGCTGCCACCACCCAAAAAATTAGAGTGTTTTGGGGCACTCTGGTCCCCCCCAAAAACCTTCTCTGGGGACCCCAAAGACCCAAATTCCTTGAGTCTTACAACAAAGGGGAATAAACCATTTCCCTCCCCCATTCTCCCTTCCAGGTGTTCCCTCCCTGGGTTCCTGGAGAGATACACAGAAGCAAGTTCTGTGAATCTAAACAGAGGGACTCCACCCTCCCCGTTTCCAGTTCTGGAAACACAAGTACTTCCCTCTTCACCCAGAGGGTATGCAAAGTCAGGCTTAGTAAATCTAACACAAAGATTTTCCCCCTGACTTCTTCCTCCCACCAATTCCCTGGTGAGTTGCAGACTTAATTCCCTGGAATTCCCACTAAAGAAAAACTCCAACAGGTCTAAAAAAGAAAGCTTTATAAGAAGAAAGAAAAATATATAAAAATGGTCTCTTTGTATTAAGGTGACAAATACAGGGTCATTTGCTTAAAAGAAAAAAAATGAATAAACAGCCTTATCCAAAAAGAATACAGTTTAACACATTCCAGAAACTATACACATGTAAATACAAAAGAAACCAATATAAACCTATAGTCTTCCTATCTTTGTACTTACAACTTGGAAACAGAAGATTAGAAAGCTGGAGATAGAAAAATCACTCTCATAGCCGAGAGGGTCAGACACAAGACAAAGAACAAAGAACTCACACACAAACTTCCCTCCACCCAGATTTGAAAAAGTCTTGTTTTCTGATTGGTCCTCCGGTCAGGTGTTTCAGGTTACTGGTGTTACCCCTTTACAGGTAAAAGAACATTAACCCTTAGCTATCTGTTTATGACAGAGGCTAACAAATTTATTTGAGCATAAGCTTTCATGGGCTACAGCCCACTTCATCAGATGCATAGAATGGAACATATAGTAAGAAATATATATACATACATACAGAGAACATGAAAAGGTGGAAGTAGCCATACCAACTGTAAGAGGCGAGTTAATTAAGATGAGATATTATCAGCAAGAGAAAAAAAAACCATTGGTAGTGATAATCAAGAAGAGCCATTTTAGACAGTTGACAAGAAGGTGTGAGGAATCTATTGCCCCATGTTAAGTATCAATATGTGTAATGACCCAGCCACTCCCGTCTCTAAAGCCTGGATGCCCCATCATCTCAGGCATTGGCACCCTAACAGTAGGATTCTCTGGCTTGTGAACTCTCTCCTCAGGCCCTACGCTACCAGCACTCCCAGCTAGCTTCGAGACACCACTGACTTCCTAAGGAAACTACAATCCATTGGTGATCTTCCAGAAAACACCTTCCTGGCCACTATGGATGCAGAAACCCTCTATACCAACATTCCACACAAAGATGGACTACAAGCTGTCAGGAACAGTATCCCTGATAATGTTACGGAAAACCTGGTGGCTGAACATTGTGACTTTGTTCTCACCCACAACTATTTCACATTTGAAGACAATATATACCTTCAAGTCAGCAGCACTGCTATGAGTACCCACATGACTCCACAGTATGCCAACATTTTTATGGTTGACTTACAACAATCCTTCCTTAGCTCTCGTCCCCTAATGCCCCTACTCTACTTGCGCTACATTGATGACATCATCATCATCTGGACCCATGGAAAAGAAACCCTTGAGGAATTCCACTATGATTTCAACTATTTCCGTCCCACCATCAAGCTCAGCCTAGACCAATCCACACAAGCAGTCCATTTCTTGGATACTAACTACTGTGCTAATAAGCGATCATCACATAACCACCACCCAATACCGGAAACCTACTGATCACTATACTTACCTACATGCCTCCAGCTTCCACCCAGGATGATCCATTGGCTACAGCCAAGCTCTAAGATACAACCACATTTGCTCCAATCCCTCAGAGATCTTATAGGTGTTTGTCTCTGTCTATCAAGCATTCTTAAAACTACAATATCCACCTGCTGAAGTGAAAAAAAACAGATTGACAGACCCAGAAGAGTACCGAGAAGTAACTTACTACAGGACAGCCCAACAAAGAAAACAACAGAGAAAATAATAGAACACTACTAGCCATCACCTTCGGCCCCCAACTAAAACCTCTCCAGCATATCAAAGATGTACAACCTGTCCTGAAAGATGATCCCTCACTCTTATAGATCTTCGGAGACAAAGAACTCACAGCCAAACCCACTCCCACAAATCACAGCCAAGACACCAATGCCAGGAACCTGCTCTATTCTGCAAATTGCCTCCAAATATACAGACCACCACCAAGGACAAAGCCCCTCTTCTACCACAGTTTTCTCTAATTACAGCTGTCATATATACAAACTAACAACACCACAGCATTTCTTCGAAGACTCAAGACTTGCTTACATACTAAGAAAAATAGCTTGTCAAACTATGTGTAACGGCACCACCTGGTGACTTGTCAGCACCTACTGACCCCTGTCATAAAACACAAGAAAGCATATTGAGTGCATGTGTACGAAGGTTAAAAGACAGTCCCACTTCCCATGCTCTGTAAAATGCAGGCATGGCTTACTTTATGCCAGAATGTGTGGGGAGGGATGAGGATATAGCAGGGTCATGACCAAACCCAACCTCTCTCTTTCTATTGGCTTGCAACCATTGCTGGACATCCCATCCAAGAGGATGATTTACTGTGCGAACTCCCACTGAACACCAAAGAACTCAAGTAGGCATTGTGCTTGCTGACATACAGCACCCCTCCTTGTGCTACTACTGAGACAGGATTATCATCTGGTCCTGTATATGAAAGAGTTAAGAGATTTATTTTCCTCTCCCCTAATGTACAAAGCACTCATTGACACAAATGGGATGAATGCACATATGGAGATCAGAGAGCCCCGAAAATGTTTAAGCTGAATTCTATGTTCATAGACCTTTACCTTTATTATTGATTTGAAGTCTGTTTCACTGTCACTCCCATTGTACAATGATCAGAACTATCGGCTCCACAAAGCCATGGAAAATGAGTCATCACAATAACCTTATGCATGAATGCCAGGTAACCTCAGAATCATGTGTCGCTACACAGGTCACAGCTTCCTTCCTGTGCTCTCTCATGAACACCCCTAATATCTTTGCTTTGATATTCTCTATAGGAGTTCCCCTAGGACTTGTTCATTCAACCTCCATGCATTCAACCTTCAGCTTGCACCCAGACGAAGCAAGCAAGGCAGATAATTATTGAATAATCCAGCACATATCCTGTCATCACTTACTTCTGAAGTACAATTATCAACTGATTGTATACTGCACATTTTAAGAGAGTACTCAGTAATGGTATGCAGCAGGTTCTCCATTATTTCAATATTGTCCACCTCAAGCAGTCAAAAAAATCATCAGGCCCTAAAAACACTACAAGATTATCTTAAAAAAAATCACAAGATTTATTCCCCCCCCCCCCCCTCCATCTTGTATTTGCTTTCTGGCTTTTGAGTCTGTACAGTTTGCATTTTCAAGCTTTTCTCCACAAACATAAGGACTCAAAACTTTTTTAAAAAAGAAAGTTGAGATTTTCTTTTAACCTCAGGACTCTAGGAGCAGGGCTTTTAATAAAAGATCAGATATCTCGAGACTCCAAAAATCATGAGAGTTCACAAGGTTTATCTCCTGCTGCTGCTTTGTCCTCTTGGAAGACTCCAAGCCATAGAAGAGCATCCCAAACACGCATGGATTTTACTCTAACCCTGAAACAATTATGCTATATCATCCTGGGTAATATTGTGAACCACTGACTCACAGGGACCATCCTATTGAAGTTATGACATGACTAGTATGAATAAATGCTCAACTGCAGGAGCAAGGGTTGCTCAAACTAGCCTCTATAATTTGGATTATACAAAGTGTTGTGGAGGACTGAGCGAGGTCACTCAAGTTTGAGTCTTCCTCAATACTCGCCTACACTCCAAGGATCTATATTATATAAAAAATATGTTTTGCAGAGGAGGGGAGGGGTAAAATAAATCTTAGATTGGTAGTTCCTCTGCTATACTACACTATCCTATGAACTTCATTTAAAATATTCATTTACATCCTTGTAGGAAGTTGGCTTGTAAAATAGTTTCTCATGGGAAAACTGTGGACACCAAATGTCCCATTCCTTAGGGCAGTGGTCCACAACGGGGTGCCCATGAGCGCCATGGTGCCCACTAGGGCATTTAAGTGCACCTGCATACTGTCCGGAGGACGAGCATCCGCCAAAATGCCACCAATAAGCTGCATCATCCAGAGGCATCGCCACCGAAATGCCACTGATTTTCGGTGGTATTTCAGTGGCAATGCCTCTGGATGATGCTACTTGTTGGCGGCATTTCAGCGGCAACACTTATTGACGTTGCTGCTTGTCAGCAGAATTTCGGCAGATGCTCATCTGCCGCCATGGTCTTCCGTGGCTCATTGTCTGGTGCCCACAAGACAAAAAAGGTTGGGGACCACTGCCTTAGGGCATCTAAAAGTAAATTAGAAACACGCATACTCTTTGGAACAATTCTCAGTTGTCAGGAAGATGAACTGGATGATACCTGGTCTTTCCCCATCTCTGAATTCTATGAAACTAGGCAATGGAAAGGATATATCTAATGTTATCATGAACGTACTGAAATCTATATAAAATTTCACACAACTTCAAAGCAACAATGTGCTTTGAAATTGTGTGAAAGAATGAGGAAAATGTGATGCATATATTAGAATAGTGTATTTTTATTTTTGTTTTTAACTGCATTTAAAGTTTTACAGTTCTTCTTTAGAGTGTAGGGGCACAGTCCTCAAGAAAAGAAAAAACATCTGTCCGTCAAAGGAAACATGACTCAGCCTTTGATATCATCCTACTTCTTACAAAGTTTAACTGCCAGAATGAGTTACTGATTTTTGGGGAGTTGTTTTTGGTCAAAGTTTGTGAGGACCTAATGTCTCACCAGTGCAAGGATTAAGCTAACTGTAAAACTGGTAGCAGAAAACTCTCATGTTTGAAGTTTTGTTGAGAGTATATACAGCAAAATGTCAAAAGGTTCATACCTGTGTTATTTAAATTTCCCATAAACCATCTCCCCCCACTCCCATAATATCAGCCATCTTCCTCCATCATTGCTCACTTAAGGCCTGATCCAAAGCCCACTGAAGTCAATGGGAATTTTTCCAAGTCGGCCCTTCTTGGGACCCTGCCCACTCTGCAGGTATTTCTGTTTTGTTTCTAACCCTTCCTATTACATTTTATTACCACCACTTGTGTTTAATTTAGTGATATTTGCCTCACTCTTCCCTGCACTCTAGGATCATTTCAATCCCTACATCAGCACTTAACCTCCCTCACCCTGCACTTCCACCGTTCAGTTCAGAGTTCTGCTCATGCCATTGGTTCAAAATCTATTTGGCATGTCTGACTATATATGCACCCTGCTGGGCTGCTGCTGTTCCTCCTCCCTTTCAGACTAACAGATCATTCCCTTGGGGAAGGGAGCTAGTGGTCCCCTGTGGCTGGTGGAGAGAAGCGGTGGAGGTCTCTGAAGTAGAATTGTTCAAAAATATCTGACAAAAGAAGAGTTTTGTTGGAAAACGCCTGTTCGTAGAATCTGAAATTTCTTGTGAAAGCAAGCCAGGCTCAGACTTTCAGTGAATCACAGGCAGGATGACATTGTAACCTTGACTATTCACCTGGTAGATTCCTGGGCAGCTAGCTATGCAAACTGCCCTGAGGCCAGGAACTCAAGCTTCTAGCATATATCTACACTGCCATTGAGAGTGAGCCTCCGAGTCCAGGTAGACAAGCTCACAATAGCTGAGCTGGAGCATGAAAAAATAGAGTGGTCATTGTGGCTCCCACCCTGAACTCAGACCCAGGGGATCAGGTGGGCTAGATAGCCTGAGCTGCTACCCACTCTTTAGTGTCCACACGGACATTTTTATTTTTTTACCTGGTCTGGAAGACTCACTCCCAGCTGTACTATAGTCATACTGTTAAGTCTGCAGCTCAGGGAAGGCATACCAGCTTCCAGGGTTGAAGGATTCATACTGTGAAAGTAGAAGCATGGCAGTCCTGAAAGTCCTGGAAGACCCAGCTAGAGATGAGTCCCTAAGTACTTCCATTTCCCAGGACTACAGCAAGATGCCCTGGAAGCCTTGAGAACCCCAGCACAAACTAAGGCTTTCAGGATGCCTGCTGTGTAGTGGATACCTGGAAGCCCTGGCTCTAGCCAAGATTTTCTGGAGCCTGGAAATTCTGAGGACTCTCATGGCTTCTAGGCTCCCTGCTGTGGAGCTGGGCGTCTGAAAGTCCATGGTTCCAAGGCATCTCTGCCATGTGGACTGCTCCAGCCTAGGAACCCAGGGCTTCCAGATTCTTGCCAGCTGGAGGTGGGCAGCTCAAACAGGCAATAGCAGTGGTAAAACTAACAAGAATGTCCATTTCAGCCACAGAAGCTGCCAGTCCAGGGAGCATATTTCATTTTAAAAAGATACCAAGTGTTGGTGCTTCCAAAATGAAATTTTGGGGGATTTCCACTTATAAAAAAATTTAAAAATTTCTCACTTTTTCCCCCCAATTTGCTAAAACTCAGATTTCAAACTGCAAAAGTTTCTCATGACAGACCAGGTGGGAGAGGTAATATATTTCATTGGACCAACTTCTGTTGGTAAGAGATGAGCTTTACAGCACAACCACATACAATGTTACTCATTAACTGGAAATCCCAAGTTTCATCCTTCTCTGCTAAGGAGACCTTGTGTCTCGGTGTCCACGGGTCTGGAAGAGGTAGGGAACTAACAGGCATAACTGGCCTGCTATCCTAGGTCTGCTTCTCACTCTTCCTGCTGCTGCAGTGTTACTCCTCCAAAAAGGAGAAGAGACCTTATGGACTACTCCATGAAGGCTGCGGGATACATAGCCAAGTATAGTTTCCCCTGGAGAGAGAAACACAAAACTTAACCCAAAAGTGAATGTTGTAAATAGAGGCAACTAGTATTGTCCTTTTGGGGGAAAAAATGGCTGCCGTAATTATGGTACTGCTTTATTTATGAACCTTTGCAGACCTTCAATGGCTATGTCACTTCTCTAATTAAACCATAGCCTATAAATATGAAGAATTCCTGCCATACGGAAAGCACCTGTAAATCAGGTTTATAGCCTTCAGTGTTTTACATGTATTTCAGACAACACACGTCACATAAACGGTGTCTTTGCCATTTCATTACCTCAAATAAACGTGTCAACATCGACAGAATTAGCATCTGGCATCAACTAAATGTCTGACCTTGAAAATGTTTTTGAAGTAATACCATGAATACATTAAACATTTTTCACTCATCTCATCAGGCATATTATGAATCATGTAAAAACTTGCATCAATTTTTCAAAGCAGAAGATGTGGCACTACTATACAATTGAAACAAAGCATTTAATAAATCAGACATGTAGTTGGTTCAAACTAATGTGATATAAGACGGTTACTCACCTTTGTAACTGTTGTTCTTCGAGATGTGTTGCTCACATCCATTCCAGTTAGGTGTGCGCGCCGCGCGTGCACGTTCGTCGGAAACTTTTTACCCTAGCAACTCCAGTGGGCCGGCAGGTCGCCCCCTAGAGTGGCGCCGCCATGGCACCCGATATATACCCCTGCCGGCCCACCCGCTCCTCAGTTCCTTCTTGCCGGCTACTCCGACAGTGGGGAAGGAGGGCGGGTGTGGAATGGATGTGAGCAACACATCTTGAAGAACAACAGTTACAAAGGTGAGTAACCGTCTTTTCTTCTTCGAGTGATTGCTCACATCCATTCCAGTTAGGTGAATCCCAAGCCATACCTAGGCGGTGGGGTCGGAGTGAGAAGTTGCGGCATGGAGCACTGCAGATCCGAAGGCCGCGTCCTCTCTTGACTGCTGGACCAGGGCGTAGTGGGAAGCAAAGGTGTGGACCGATGACCAGGTCGCTGCCCGACAGATTTCCTGGATGGGCACACGGGCGAGGAAAGCCAGCGACGACGCCTGCGCCCTGGTAGAATGCGCAGTCACACGGCCCGTAGGAACGTGGGCCAGCTCACAGCAGGTCCTGATACAGGACGTTACCCATGAGGATAGCCTCTGCGAGGAAATGGGAAGCCCTTTCACGCGGTCCGCTACTGCCACGAAAAGCTGGGGGGTTTTGCGGAACGGTTTGGTCCTCTCCACATAGAACGCAAGAGCCCTACGGACATCAAGCGAGTGGAGCTGTTGCTCCCTGCCTGAAGAGTGAGGTTTCGGGAAAAAAACCGGGAGGAATCTCTCTTGGTTGACGTGGAAGGCTGAGACCACCTTGGGGAGAAAGGCAGGGAGTGGCCTCAGCTGCACCTTATCTTTATGGAAGACTGTATAAGGGGGGGTCTACCGTGAGAGCCCGGAGTTCCGACACCCGTCTAGCTGAGGTAATAGCTACTAGAAAGGCAGTCTTCCAAGAAAGATAGCTACTTGCTCCCTACTCTAACGGCTCGAAGGGGGGCCCCATGAGCCGAGACAACACCAGGTTAAGATCCCAGGTCGGGGCAGGGAGTCGGACGTTAGGGTATAGACGTTCCAGCCCCTTCAGGAATCTAGTCACCGTCGGGTGAGAAAAAACGGAGCGGCCATCCCCACCCGGGTGAAAGGTGGAGATAGCCGCCAGGTGGACCCGCAGGGACGATATCGCCAGGCCCTGTTGTTTGAGGGACCAAATATAGTCCAAAGTATTGGCCACCGAAACTTCCATCGGGCGGAGACCTTTCTCCACGCACCAACAGGAGAAACGCTTCCACTTGGCCGAGTATGTCGCTCTAGTGGAAGGCTTCCTGCTGCCCAAGAGTACCTCCCGTACCGGGGTGGAGCAGCGCAACTCAGAACTGGTCAGCCACGCAGGAGCCACGCTGCTAGGTGCTGCGACTGGAGGTCCGGCTGACAGAGAGTTCCGTGTTCCTGGGTGATCAGGTCCGGGTGAAGGGGCAGGGGAACTGGGTCGGCTATGGCCAGGTCCAGCAACATGGGGTACCAATGCTGTCTGGGCCACGCCGGGGCTACCATGATCACGCGGGCCCTGTCCCTGCGCACCTTCAGAAGGACCCTGTGGACCAGCGGGAACGGGGGGGAACGCGTAGAACAAGTGGGTCGTCCACGGAATAAGGAAGGCGTCCGCTATAGACCCGGGTTCCCGGCCCTGAAAAGAGCAGAACGCCTGGCATTTCCTGTTCCCTCCGGACGCGAAGAGATCCACACGGGGACAACCCCACCTCTGGAAGATCGAGAGGGCGACGTCCGGGCGAAGGGACCACTCGTGTGAGAGGAAGGATCTGCTCAGGCGGTCCGCCAGCATGTTCCGTACTCCGGGGAGGAAGGAAGCCGTGAGGTGAATGGAGTGGGCTATACAAAAGTCCCAGAGTCGCATCGCCTCGTGACATAGGGGAGAGGATCTGGTGCCGCCCTGCTTGTTGATATAGTACATGGTCGTCGTGTTGTCGGTAAATACCGCGACACAATGACCCTGAAGCTGGTGATAGAACGTTTGACAAGCAAGGCGGACCGCTCTCAACTCCCGCATGTTGATGTGCAGCTTCACCTCCTGCAGGGACCACAGGCCCAGTGTTCTCAGGGTTCCCAGGTAGGCCCCCCAGCCGAGATCTGAGGCATCCGTCGTTAGGGACACCGAGTGCTGGGGCGGGTGGAATGGGAGCCCCGCACACACTACGGACTGGTCTAGCCACCAGCTGAGAGAATCCAACACCCCCTGGGGGATTGTGATCAGCATGTCTAGTGGTTGCCTTGCCGGCCGGCCATGTGCACGCCTGGAGGGGCCTCATGCGGAGCCGAGCGTAACCGGTCACAAATGTGCATGCTGCCATATGGCCTAACAGGGTTAGACATGTCCGTATCGATGTCAAGGGGGCTGCCCGCAAGCGCTGAACGATCGCCGACAACGCCTGGAACCTTGGCAACGGCATAAGGGCCCTGGCCACGGTGGCGTCCAGGACGGCCCCAATGAACTCCACTCTCTGCGAGGGGAGCAGGGTGGACTTGTCCACGTTGATCATGAGGCCCAAGGTAGCAAACAGGCCGGTGATCCTGCGGACGTGGCTGCAAACCTGTAGCTCCGACGTGCCCCGAATTAACCAATCGTCTAGGTAAGGGAACACGTGGATACGACTGCGCCGAAGATGTGCCACAACGACGGCCATGCATTTTGTGAATACCCTCGGAGCCGTAGAAAGGCCAAATTGGAGGACTGCAAATTGGTAGTGAAGGCGGCCTACCACGAATCGAAGGAATCGTCTGTGGTGTGGCCATATGGCAATATGAAAATAAGCGTCCTACATGTCGAGGGCGGCATACCAGTCTCCCGGATCCAGGGATGGAATAATGGTCCCCAGGGATACCATGCGGAACTTCAACTTCACTAGGTACTTGTTGAGCTCTCGCAGGTCGAGGATAGGCCTGAGGCCTCCCTTGGCCTTGGGGATCAGAAAGTAGCGGGAATAAAACCCCCTGCCTTTCTCGTTTTCCGGAACCGCCTCTATAGCTCCTTTGTTGAGGAGCGTCTGTACCTCCTGCCGAAGGAATTGCTCGTGAGAGGGGTCCCTGAAGAGGGACAAGGAAGGGGGGCGGGAGGGAGGAAATGATACAAACTGCAGGCGGTATCCCGTCTGCACCGTGCGTAAGACCCAGCGATCGGATGTTATTTGGGTCCATGCCTGGAGGAAAAACGAAAGGCGGTTGGAAAACGGGGGGGAAGGATCCGTGGGGGAAACTGGTACTGCGCCCTCGGGCGCACCTTCAAAACGAAGGTTTGGGTCCAGATGGGGGCTTGGAGGAGCTTGATTCTGCCCCCCTTCGTTCCCCGACTGTCTGCGCCTTCCATTCCTGCCGCGGCGCCTATTAAGGTCCTGCCGCTGGCGAAACTGGGGGTATGGCCGACGCTGCTGCTGTTGTTGCGGCCGGAAGGGTCTGCGCTGCGTCCCAGGCGTGTGCATCCCGAGGGAGCGCATAATGACCCGATTGTCCTTAAGACTTTTCAGCCTGGGGTCTGTCTTTTCTGAGAACAGGCCCTGGCCTTCGAACGGGAGGTCCTGGATGGTGTATTGGAGCTCTGGTGGAAGGCCAAAAACCTGAAGACAGGAGATGCGGCGCATCGTTACCCCCGAGGCGAGGGTACGGGCAGCCGAGTCTGCAGCATCCAAAGAGGCCTGTAACGAGGTTCGTGCAACCTTCTTGCCCTCGTCAAGAATCGCCGCGAATTCTTGACGAGCCTCTTGTGGCAGCAGCTCTTTAAACTTGTCCGCTGCCACCCACGAGTTAAAAGCGTAGCGGCTAAGAAGGGCTTGCTGATTGGAAACCCTGAGCTGAAGGGCCCCAGCCGAATAGACCTTGCGGCCGAGGAGGTCCATACGCCTGGCCTCCTTGGATTTGGGGGCTGGGGCTTCCTGTCCATGACGCTCCCTCTCGTTCACCGACTGCACCACCAGGGAACATGGTGTCGGGTGAACGTGGAGGTACTCATAGCCCTTGGAGGGGGCCATGTACTTCCTTTTGACGCCCCGCACCGTAGGGGGGATGGAGGCCGGTGACTGCCAGATTGTATTGGCGTTGGCCTGGATCGTCCTAATGAAGGGGAGGGCGACCCTGGTGGGAGCATCGGAGGAGAGGATGCTGACGACGGAGTCCTCGATCACAGAGACCTCCTCGGCTTGCAGGCTCAGATTCTGTGCTACTCGCCTGAGGAGGTTCTGATGTGCCCTGAGATCTAGCGGAGGAGGGCTATTGGAGGAAGTGCCAGCCACCGCTTCGTCAGGAGAGGAGGATGAGGAGACCCCTGGCAAGAAAGTGTCCAGCGGGGGTTCCGCCTCAGCCCTTGCCTCTGGCTCAGGAGGAAGACCAGGGTCTTGCTGCTTCGATCCTTCCTCCCCATCCGGGGAGGGAGGGGGTGGGACAACGACGCCTCCGGCACCCTGTGCTCTGCCGTTGTAGGTCTAGGAGGAAGCTGTTGGGGGCCCTGGGCTTGATGGTACGCCCAGGGTGTCCAAAACCCCCACTGCTGCGGACCCTGGTCCTGTTGCAGAGGGTCCTGGAAGAGAGCCGCTTGTCTGTCGGTGCCCAGCGCATATACGCTGTCCGCCTGTGACGACACCGACGGCTGTCTGGAAGGCCATGGCGGGGCCGACCGCGGCTGGTAAGAGTCTCCGCGGTCCTGCACCGAAGATGTTCTCGGTGCCGAGGATCGGTACCGGGAGTCATACCGGTGCCAGGATCGGGCCGGGTTCTGTCTCGGTGCCGGGATCTGGACCGGTACCAGCCGCTGCTTCGGTGCCGGGATCGGGACCGGGACCTGCCACCGACGTGGTGCCGGGAGGTCGACCGGGACCGGGACCTGCCACCAGCTCAGTGCCGGGAGGTCGACCGGTGCGCTGAACGACGGCGAGACTGGCTCCTAGAGTCCCGGTGTCGGTATCGGCGGCTGGAACCAGACCGTGACCGTCTGGAGGCCGATCGGTGCCGCGAGTACGACCGGTACCGCCGAGGGGAGCGGTGCCGGGACTGCGAGCGGCGGCTGGATCTCGAGCGACCGTGGCGGCGGGACCTCGATCGCGAGCGTGAGTCCCGAGACGGCGCCGTCATCATGGGCTTGCCCCTGGACGCTACCCGCACCGGAGGTACCGGGGGTGGCGGCTGAGTTGACTCAGTCAGGGCAATGAGGTCCCGTGCTGAGGCGAAGGTCTCTGGAGTGGATGGGACCAATAGCTGAACCCCAGATCTTATGGGGGAGCTCGGCGGTACCGGACTCGACGGACCCACCGGGCCCGGAGTCGACGGTGCCGGTAGGGCCGCGGCAGATGTCGATGCCGGGCGCTCCGTTTGAGTCTGCCTGGCTGGAGTTGCAGACTTCGATGGTCTTGTTTCTGCACCCGGTGCCGGGGAAGGTCGGTGCCGGGGAGTCTTTCCGGTGCCGGTGCGATCCGGTGCCGGTGTAGAGATCACGGCCTGCGAAGCTGCCGGGTCAAGTGCCGCTTCCATTAGGAGAGTCCTAAGTCTCTGGTCTCTCTCATTCTTTGTCCTGGGCTTAAAAGCCTTGCAAATGCGGCACTTGTCCGACCTGTGAGATTCCCCGAGGCACTTTAGACACGCGTCGTGAGGGTCGCTGGTCGGCATAGGCTTCTTACAGGCCGCACATTGCTTAAAGCCCGGCAAACCAGGCATGAGCCCGGTGCCAGGAAGGGCTACAGCCCAGACCGGCTAACAACTATGTACAATATTATTTACACTACAAACTAATTAACTAATTATACTTAACCACTAACTAACAACGGTAGTAACAACGGTAGTAACAAGGAGAGCTAGGGACGTGGAGGACAGCAATGCCGCGTTCCACAGTTCCAACGACCGACACGGCGGTAAGAAGGAACTGAGGAGCGGGTGGGCCGGCAGGGGTATATATCGGGTGCCATGGCAGCGCCACTCTAGGGGGCGACCTGCCGGCCCACTGGAGTTGCTAGGATAAAAAGTTTCCGACGAACGTGCACGCACGGCGCGCACACCTAACTGGAATGGATGTGAGCAATCACTCGAAGAAGAAAAACAGGTTTCATTTCAAATATTTAATAGCTAGAAGAAAAGTTTCTATTCCAGGACTTAGAAGTTAGCAGTTTATAATCACTGTGTTACTTAGTTATTGATTTTTTTTTAAAATCATGCCAAAGTTTTAGCCCCGGGCAAACCAGGTCAGATCTTATTACTGGATTCAGGCTATTGATCTGCTCAATATGTCGTTAGTGGGTTTTTTGGAACCATATTGTTTCACTCTATTTCCAGGCCAGCAGCTAAAAATATCTCAAATCAGCCAACATTTAGAAGATCACTGTCATATAAGCTTTATAAAACACAAGTGATTTTATTTCAATTGACTGTAAAACTATTAGAAGATTGAAAACAACATTCTTCACTAGATAACATTAGTTTTGTATCTCTATCTTATAAAGCATAAATCAGCAGGACTTTGCTATCTTGTCTTCCTTCTTTGTCATCAGCATCATCAATGGTATCTTGTTCATTTATGTCAGCAACCCTCTAGGACTGAATAGAGTTAGTTATGCAATCAGCAAAGGGAACAGAAGCATCTGTCTGTGCACAGCCAAAGTTAAACATCAGTATCATGGACAAACAGTGGCTATGTAATTTTGCAGCACTTGAGTGGTAGATTAAAAAAAGAAAACTTCGTATTTTTAAGAGGTTAGCTTCCAAATTGTAAAGACTATGGGTACAATTTTCCAAAGTCCCTAAATCATTTAGCAGCCTAAATCCCATTTTCAAGAGAGATTTAGGAACCTATGTCCCATTGACTTTCCATGGGATTTAGGTTTATAACACTTCTGAAAATGGAACTTGGGCACATTGGAAACTTGTATCCTATAACATTTATTCTTAAAATTACAAGTGTTTCATTAAAGTAGCATTAAATAACTTAGTGTTATACTCATCATTGATATCTAATGAAAATAAATATTTATGAAGAGATTTATAATTAGGCATAATCCAAAGATGCAAATCCATCAAAAGTTAGAGGGTGATGTTGCTGGGTCACATATTTGAAATAAGCACCAGAATAATACACCAGAAATCCAGGGGCGGGGGGGGGGGAGAAAGAGGATATCTAAAATCATATATTAGCCCAATCAAATGCAAAGTTGGGATTGCTGAAGAAAAATATTGCTTAAACTGGAAATGTTGGTAGATCTCTAAATACTGTAGGTATTGCAACAATCCTAGCATACTATACTCTATTACATATGGTACACAGCTATTTCTCTGTAAATCCCAGATGTAAAAGTGATTTGGAGATCTGTATTTCAGTTCCACGTGGTCTGTGTTCAACGGATAATCAGCCCTAAATCAGAGGTTGTATTTAAAGCTTTTTTAATTTAAATTCAGGACAAATTCAAAGCCCACAGTGGTCTCCTCAGTAGATTTCTCACAAGGCCAGGAATAATCCTAATCTCTAGCATAATTATTTTAGTGCCAGAAGAGCCATATGAATTGGACAATTGTTTTTTTGGGGGGAAAAAACCTCCTAGTGGATGTTCTAAAATGTTTCAAAAAATGATTTAGCTCTACACTACAATATGACAAAAATATTGCAGACCCTGGAATTCATGTGTTATTGCCACCCAGTGCTCATCTAAACCCCATAAGAAAATCAAACACAAAATCAATGTCAGATTGAAGCAAATGGAGAAGTATAACAGGCCTAAATTATCAACAACACACTTTAAGGCCCCTTTATATTTTCAGAGCAGTGCGGTGGCTCTGTCTACACCGCAACTGGAGATGTGACTGCAGTACGAGAAGACACACCTGAGCTAGTTTTACCATTAGCACAAGTACCAGACATGAAGCCATGGTAGTATGGGCTGTCCAAGCTGCCCAGGACCCTATGGACGTACTCAGGAAGCTAGCCCATACTGCCACAACTTCAGTGCTATCACTATTCATGATAGCTAGATTAATGCTAGTTGCGGTATGACTACGCTTCCTGTGGTCACACTTCTGATCGCCATTTAAATATGCCGTTAGTGTAAATGGGAATCAGGCTCAATATGTTAAAAACTCTGGATGCATTTAGCTTTTTTATATATTTGTCCACTGCTGTTTACTGCATAACCTAGTACACAGTTTACCTTGTCCTTCTAAATAAAAGTAATTAAATAAGTGGTTGTGAAAGTCCACTGACACTAGATCGCAAAAGAAATTTTACAGGGTTTTGTTAAAAACAAAACAATGAAGGGCTGCCAAATAAATCCATTCTTTGCCATCCAGTGCACAGATTTAAAAGGGCTAATGGCCTCAATCTTCAAACATCTGTGCCTAAATCTAGGCATCTAAAGAAATGACCCAAATTTCAGTGGAGTTGAACTCCCACCTACCAGTCACCGATGTCAGTGGGAGTTGTGTGTTTGAAAATGTCTCTCAACATGTTTAGCAAGGATGTTTGCCATTTTATCAAGCTAATACCGTGTTATCTCCACCACTTTTATCTGGGTTTCTATGCAAGATAAAAGCAATCTTTCAGGAAATGTTTTATTAAATGTTTTATGTTGAAGATTACTCAAAAGTTCAAGATAATGGAATTTACACAGGCCACTACCAATTTGTTCAAAACCAATTGAGCTTTGAAATTCTGGACAGTGACACCGTTCATGTTTTTAAAGCACCTGGGAAATTTAATAGGGAGTAAATATGTTAATCATGATAGGTTGAAAAAGACTGAGGGAAGTTTTGAAACTATTTCCATTTCATGGGATTTGAAATTGATTTATTTTGGCAGATGTTTGTGATATTTAATCAACATTGTTGAAAACATATCTGAATTCATTATTGAACATTTTTATTTACCTAAAATATTTTGAGTAAATTAAGTATGATGCTTTTTAAAATTGATAAAAATTGCAGAACCTTGGACAAAAAAACCAGACTATTTCAGAGATATTAATTTGCCATGAAAACTTTTTTTATAGCCTCTTTGTTGGAAAAGAAATGAAAATTTTCATTCACATCTAATGCTAATAAAATATTATTGTTGCATGGTTGTGTACTCAAATGTCAGGAAAAAAAACCCTGGGATAGCATAATAACGTAATGGTATGTGTTCGTGTAATTAATAACATTGATTTTATGACTGTAAGCTCTTCAGTGGCAGAAGCATTGGAATACAGTTATGGATGAGTATAGCTGTGGAAAGGCTCTAGCTTGAGGCATGAAGCATCCAACGTGAACAGAGAGCAAAATAATTAGGTAAGACACACAAGAACTGAGACTCCTAAATATGAAATACAACTGTGGCACTATACGGACCTTTAGAGCGAAGGTACAATAGGCCACTCAGTTTAATGGAACACGAATATCTGTATTGATTAACTGAGACACTAAGACTGATCTAACATTTATATTAAAAAGGTTACTAACATTCCATGAAAAGAAAAGGCAGGAAGAGTGGAACTGTTAATTCTATTTATCAAGTTGTATGACTGTAAGAGAATTCAACGAGTCAGCTCAGGCCAAGGAGGAAATAGATATAAAAGGCATTAGAATTCTTTTCTGGATGGTCCTGCCCTGTTCAGAAGAAAGGAGTTTCCTATTGAAACTAACCTTTGTGTCTGAAAGGAAAAACGGCCATGATAAATGTTGTGCCAAGCTCAAGCTGATGTATAATAATAAATCTCGCATTTGGGGAGATGTAAAATCTGCTGATGGATTGGTGGAAATGTTGAAGGAAATCTTCACTCTTAGAGTGAGGAAAAAGATATGAGGAGAAATCCCAGCCTAATTGAAGTAAATGCTAAAAACTCATTGATTTCAAATGGGGCCAGGATTTCACCCATGGACCTTTGACATTTAATCAGGCTTTGTACTGGTCTTCGTTTTTCCTCCCTATCATGGGCTTCATTTGGAAAAAAAAAGTGTCAAATCCTAAACTGGAAAAACATTATTAACTTATTAGTTATCCAATTTTAAATCTCCCATCATGCTTTATTATTCATTTTCTTATTTCTGAGTTTGCTAGTTATAGAACTATTTGAAGACCCCATATTGTCATCTATTTTATTCTAAACAACAACATTTTCACAACCCAGTTACATTTTTGTCATTTAACCTAAGCACTTTACTGAATTGCCAGAAGCTGGGACTGGACGACAGGGGATGGACCACTCAGTATTTGCCCTATTCTATTCATTCCATCTGAAACATGGCACCAGCCACTGTTGGAAGACAAGGTACTAGGCTAGATGGACCATTGGTCTAACCCAGTATTTTAATTCTTATATTGGGGCTCTCCACTGTATAAGCAATTGCCATGTACTGTTACTATGTGAGGGAAATATGAATTATATTAAGGTATTTAATGAAGATAAAGGACAACTGTGGCAAAGTTCTGAAAGTGCTGATAGGCAAAATTTACAGATAACTGAGATGTGGAAGTGAAAGGAATGTTTGTGGACCAGGATATTTTCAGGTTTTAGAACCTGCGTTAAGTGAGCAGAAGGAAGTTATAATAAAGCCAAGAACTGACAGAGTGAAGAAGAGTAATGGAGAGATGTGTCATTCATATATTAAAAACAAGGAATCCACATGGAAAAAAAAATCATTAAATATTCTGAGCAATTCTTAGTAATTATGAAGAAGGGAAGAGAAATACAAATTTAACATGTATGGATGATTTGCAAAGGCAATTCTATAATGGCCCAACTGTGGAAACCTACAAACAGGTTTTTTGTAAAATAAAATAAATAAATGTAAAGGTTGAACAGGGTTGGAGAAAGCACAGAGCCCTGGGAGTAACCCATTGCTCTGTCGTCTCCAAGCACTTGTCTTCTCCCCCATATGGGCTCTGAACTGCCTATCATGGAGGAACAATTCAGTGACTCCTGTGACCCAAGGTAGCTTCCCAATACCTTCACAAGCAGGGCAGTGTGCCATACCATATTGTACACCATTGCTAGATCAATGCAAACAGTGCCTGTTTTCAAGTTTCTCTGGAAGCCATTTTCAACAAATGTGGTCAGTGCAAATACTTGGTTGCATGTGCTCTGGCCTCGGCAAAAGCTGATGTGGTCAGGGCTCAAAATTCTCTCTACGTTAGGTAATATGTGCTGTAGGACAAAGCGCTCCAGTACTTTGAAGCACACTGATAATAATGATATGGGACAATAGCTTGATGCTTGACTTGGGCCTTTCCAGGCTTTAGGAGGCCAATGACTTTTGCAGTGCACCATATTTTTGGTAGTCTACCTTCACTGATGACTCTGGTGAAGAATTTCACAAGCCAAAGCCGAGCACAGGAGCCAAGGTTTTTCAGGAATTCTGAAGATATGTTGTCATAGCCTGCAGCTGTTCCACACTTAATGCTACTCACTGTCTGTTCCAGCTCTGTTACAGTGAATGGTTCTGGACAGCTTCTGATCTGGTGTACACGTTTAAACATATGCCATTCATTCCTCACTTGTCTTTCTCACTTGGCAGTAGAGATCTCAATTCTCCTATAATTATAATTTAGCCAGTATCCTCCCTTGGAAGTTAAACCAAAGGTTTTCATGTTGTTTGCCAGGAAGTGACCAAGCAGTGAATGTACTGCAATGGAGGTGGACATCCATCAGGACAGTTTTAAGCAAAGTCTTGGCTTGCTTTCTTAGTTTTAACAATTTTGGTAGTGCCCATTTTCAATCCCTTAGTATCCAAATCACCTTAACTTTTTTTAAACCACTTTCATTCTTCTGCCTGACCATTTAAACTCTCCAACTCAAATTACACCAAGCCATATCATGCCACCAATTTTTTTGGATGTTCACCGAGTTTGATAGTGCCTCCTGCTTAAATACAGTATCCTAAGGTCCATACTTACCTGCCTAGTGGTATGAAAGAGGTATGTGTAACCTTGAATAAGAGTAAACAAGAACATTGGGATTTTGATTGCTTTTCTTTTTTTTAAGATATTACAAAAAGGAGCCTCATTTAAATGTTTTGTCTTTCACTGGGCTACTATTTTGTGCTGTAAAGAGAACATGAACTGATACTATAGGACATGAAATTTAACATGATATAGTAAGGCTGGCTGCCAGCTACATTTTTTAAAATATTATATAAAGAAAATCTCATTGTTTTATTCGAATAAGGTCTTTATGTAAGAACTGAAATAACGCATGCTAGATAAAACAGGCTTCTATTATAGTTTTCAGAGACACAGGAAAGAGATCTTCAAGTATTTAGGTGCCTAACTCCCGCTGATATCATAGGGAGTTAAGCACCTAAATACTCGAGGAGCTGGGCCTCAGTTCCTGTCTTTTTAAACCACTAATTCAGATTCCATTTACTAAAGACCTATATTAGTGTACATAGCTGGTTAGTGCCCTATAGAGGTGTATCTTCTTCCTTTGTAAATTGCACTAAGTAGTGTAACTGAGTAGTCTAGCCCTTTGAGAGCCTATGGCCAACCAGCCCTGTTTGATGATGAGATCCAGTTGGGAAGGAGTTAGGTGATCTCTATAAAGAACTGAAAGCTCAGAATGGGAAATTCAACAGTAATCTGGTGAGGAGATATGGAGATAGATATATCCAAGTTAAATAAATTCTACTATATTATGCAATATCAATAGGAAATGAATTCACACATGCTTTCCATCCATCATATCTGTGCCATCTTCATTTTCATTCTCAGGGATGGTTTTCTGCCAAGACATCTCAAACAACAACATACTGTACAAAAAGGTTATCAAAGTGGAAACTCTGGAAAGCTGTCAACACTGTTGATTCTGTTCAGACAACTGAATTGATTAGTGTCTCTTTACTGGAGGGTAGAAAAGACTATTCTGGAGTTTCTTTGTAATCAAGCGCAAATCAGAATGCACTACATGGTTTTCTGAAACATTAATCTCAGTCAAAAGATGACTAATGTTATGGAGAAAATGAAGGATCACTAGAGATCAGAGCATATTCCAATACAGAAGTCCTTCTGATGTCAATGAGAATTATGTATTTATAGAACAAGTATGGAATATTTGACCTTTTATTTAGAAAAAGGCAGCAAACTGACTACAACTAAAAAACAAATTTTACTTTAGTAACTTGAACAGTAAATTACATTAAAGGTAACTGTTTGAATTGAACATGACTGGAGGTTCAGAGGAGACTTCCTCACTACAAACAGGTAGCAAACATACTCAATTTCAAAAGCTGGGTGGTGCAGACGTTAGCTAGAGAACTAAGCAACAAATGTGTTGGAACAGAGTCATGGCTATTATGAATGTAATGTGCATTTCTAAGACTTCCATAAACTGGTTTATATTCTGAGGGGAAAAAAATGATAAAATTTTAAGCATGTGCTTTGAATTGCTTTTTCTGGTGAATATTTCACTCCAGGCAATGCAATGGCTTCTCCTATAGCATGCTGTTTTACTAATCTATCTATATTGATTTTTTCCATTGCCACTGCTAGCTTTTTAAAAAGCAAAGCAACCACACCTCCTTCATGCCCTGTAAATAATGCTACTATGTATATCCCTAAACATACCTGCGGTGGATGTTAAACTCGCAGGCAAAGCCAGCTGCACTTCACAGAAGGTCCGATTCCCTGGAATCGCTCCATTGCACCTTTTAAATCCCCAAGCAAAACTTCTCTTCCTACTCTGTGTGCTGCCATCATAGGACCAACAAAATAAACACACGTTAATTTACTCAAGTGTGATTTTTTTTTGTACTCAACTCTATTGAAGAACATTGAAGAGTTTTCCTTGCCAATGCAACATTTTACATTACGTTCCTCTGTAAACTATTAGTCTGAAAAATAGCTTTAAGTAAAACCTTTCAGGTTTCTTCAGCTAGTGTGTCTACCAATCTCAAGGTCTTATTGTTTGTTTTTTTAAGTTTTGCAATTCATTTCCATGCAATTGCCTCTCTCTCTGTTCAAAATATTGTTTTTGACATCTCACATGGAAGCCCAGGAATATAAATATTTATTTTTAATTTATTACCTGGTATACATGTTTATATCAGGACATTGCTGGTGTAGATATGCATGCTTAGCCCTAATACATGACAAAAAAAATAATGCAACAATTTTTAAAAAACCCTTGGAGCTGGTACAGTGCAGATATTCTCTACCAAGCAAAGGTGAGAAGAGAAAAGAAATACAAAGCATCAGCTCATACAGTTATTTAACTAATGTGGGCTTAGACACAAACCTGAGAAAAAAAATCACTGGGTTCTACATTTATATTGTCTGAGTTTTTCTATATACAGTAACTCCTCACTTAACGTTGTAGTTATGTTCCTGAAAAATGTGACTTTAAGCGAAACAGTGTTAAGCAAATCCAATTTCCCCATAAGAATTAATGTAAAATGAGGGGGTTAGGCTCCAGGGATTTTTTTTTACTAGACAAAAGACTATTTATACATATATATATACACACACACACACACACACACACACACAGTATAAGTTTTAAACAATTTAACACTGGTACACAGCAATGATGATTGCGAAGCTTGGTTGAGGTAGAGGAGTCAGAGGGTGGGATATTTCCCAAGTAATGCCTTACTGATAAATGATGAACTAGCAATTGACTGAGCCCTCAAGGGTTAACTCTACAAGGCAGCAGAAACAGAGGGAGGGGAGACAGCATCGCAGACAGAGACAGAAACACACACCATGTGTAAGAGAGAGAGAGAGAGAGAGAGAGAGAGAGAGAGAGAGAGAGAGAGGTGCATTTCCCCTTTAAGTATGCTGACCCTACTCTTAAGTACACTGCCTTGTTAATTAGATCAGTTTGCTGAGACCACAGCTGCTGCCAGCGAGCTCCCTCCATCCTGAGCCCTGCTGTGTGTCCCCCGGCTCTATGGAAGATGGGGTAAATGGGGTGCAGGAGCAGGGGGAAGGGGGACACCCTGACAGCCCCTCTCTTCCTTCCCTCCCCCCCACACAACAAGCAAGAGTCTCGGGGAGCAGCTCCAAAGCAGAGGGCAGGGACAGCTGAACTGCAGGCAATTGATAGCCTTCTGGGCAGCTGCTGCACAGAGAACTTAGGGAAGCGGGGAGCTGATAGGGGGCTGCCAGTCCACCCAGGTTGCAAGCCTCCACAGATAGCTGCAATGGGCTGCTCTTCCTGCAAGCAGTGGACAAAGCAGGAGGCTGCCAAACAACGTTAGAAGGGAGCATTGCACAACTTTAAACAAGCAAGTTCCCTAATTGATCAGCAATTTAACAATGAAACAAACATTAACTGGGAGGACTTTAAGTGAGGAGTTACTGTAGTTAGCTAAGAGGGGACATGCTAACCCGTTATATGTTATATGCAGCGTTCTTTCACATCCAGAATTTTGCTACAGAGCAACTTGCTGAAACAGATGTGAATCAACTTCAGAAATCTGTTTCTGGTAACTTTCATCCAATCACATGCCTAGCAGCATCAGCAGTAGTTCGTGAGGAAGCTTTACCCATATCATCTGCGCTATTAAATTTTAACAGCGTCATCAAGAGCTCTGTGATCTTCCATATGCAGTGATTTTATAGAGCCAAATCTCCTCAGCTTATTCCTCCTAATCACAAAGGAACTATTTACTTCAGAAGGGGAACAAGAATTCATATTTGTATATAAGAAATCATCATGTTTGTCATGAAACACTACATGTGCAATAAACTGCTCTTACAGACAAACAAGTCCGCTCTACTACTTCAGCAACTGAGAAAGTTGTTTATTGTTTCATTAACTCCAGAGCCAAGAACATTATCCCACAATTAAAAAGCTACAGCACATGCATTCCTAATGGACTGGTAGGCTAGTGTTTTGTCACCGTAAGTTACACAAGTAATAGTCTAGCCATGGGAAACAAGGCAAAAGTCGCAAATTGCTACTAAAATCTGCCAAAGCTCAGAGGCTGCACTTTAATCAAAATATACTTTATTTTCTAATAAATGTTGATTAAAGCCATTTAACTAATAGTGTAAAAATTTAAAAACTGCTACTGAAGTGGCTGCTGGCTCAATCATACAGATGCAACAGCACACAGAGGCAGGTGGAAGAAAGCAGATGCTTTTCTGCCTTATCTTCCCCAAAGCTTCCCAAGCAGTCCTGGTTTCAAGGCTGGCAGAGTGCAATGAAATTTTACCAACTCCTGCAGTCTACAGGGATGATGCTTCCTTATGTTCTATAACAGAGATGGCCAACCTGTGGCTCTGGAACCACATGTGGCTCTTCATAAGTTAATATGTGGCTCCTTGTATAGGCACCGACTCCGGGGCTGGAGCTACAAGTGCCAACTTTTCAATGTCCCAGGGGGTGCTCACTGCTCAACCCCGGCTCTGCCACAGGCCCAGCCCCCACTCCAACCCTTCCTGCCTCCTCCCCTGAGCCTGCTATGCCCTCCCCCCACCCCCAGAGAGCCTCCTGCATGCCACAAAACAGCTGATCGAGAGGTGTGGGAAGGGAACTGGAGGTGCTGACTGGTGGGGCTGCCGGTGGGCGGGAGGTGCTGGGAGCCGGGAGGAGGAGGGAGTTGATGAGGAGCTGCAGATGTATTACTGTGGCTCTTTAGCAATGCACATTGGTAAATTCTGGCTCTCTCTCAGGCTCAGGTTGGCCACCTCTGTTCTATAGAAAGATGTTGAAATGCAAAATGAGCCCAAAAATATATTTCCTAAAGGTCTGACATTAGTCAAGCGAGGCCTGGTAAAATATAAGTAAAGTGAATGGAGATAATTCAGAGGCAAAATGGAGATAAGTCAGGCATAACCCGAGGTCATATTCTAGGCACATTTTGTTCTTAAGAAGTGTATTAGATAAAATATTATGCTTTGGACAATGCTAGCAACATTGATGGTTATTGAGGTGGTATTTATGCAGATGTTAATTAACATGATGCTTTAATATTAAATAGCCAATAAGAAAATATCTAATGATCAGAAGAAACACAGACATGGTAAAAGGTAAATTTAAGATTAATTAGGAGGTGTTAATGATAATGGATTGTAAAAAGGGTAGCACACTACTTTTAACTGAGGCACACAGATCCACCATGAAGGCACCATTAGAGAAAGGATTATGTACCCATTTTCTTTATACCCCTGAATATGAGTCAACAGTGTGATACTGTTGCAAAAAAAGCAAACGTGATTCTGGGATGCATTAACAGGTGTGTTGTAAACAAGACACGAGAAGTCATTCTTCTGCTCTACTCTGTGCTGGTTAGGCCTCAACTGGAGTATTGTGTCCAGTTCTGGGCACCGCATTTCAAGAAAGATGTGGAGAAATTGGAGAGGGTCCAGAGAAGAGCAACAAGAATGATTAAACGTCTTGAGAACATGACCTATGAAGGAAGGCTGAAACAATTGGGTTTATTTAGTCTGGAAAAGAGAAGACTGAGAGGGGACATGATAGCAGTTTTCAGGTATCTAAAAGGGTGTCATCATGAGGAGGGAGAAAACTTGTTCACCTTAGCCTCTAATGATAGAACAAGAAGCAATGGGCTTAAACTGCAGCAAGGGAGATTTAGGTTGGACATTAGGAAAAAGTTCCTAACTGTCAAGGTAGTTAAACACTGGAATAAATTGCCTAGGGAGGTTGTGGAATCTCCATCTCTGGAGATATTCAAGAGTAGGTTAGATAAATGTCTATTAGGGATGGTCTAGACAGTATTTGGTCCTGTCATGAGGGCAGGGGACTGGAATCGATGACCTCTCAAGGTCCCTTCCAGTCCTAGAGTCTACGAATCTATGAATCTATATATCGTTTCATCTTAGAATGAGAGTGCAAATGCAGTGGTTAACTCTATTTAATATTGAATAAAGTTTTCAAGGTTATCTATCACTCCTCTACAAAATTAAATTATCTGTAACCGGCCTGGAGGTTGGAACATTAAAGAATTCAGTTGCATTTAAAAATAAGAAATAAAACTATTAATTGGAAACACACAAATCAAAGGTTACACTCCGAAGGAAAAAAAGTGAGGAAGTGCAACAGAACCCTGCCAATTAAGTACTAGTATGAGTGCAGGAACATATGGCCAAAGGCTGTTTTGCTATAGTTATACAGCCTCACTATCTTTATGGAAAGGAAAGCAGAATTAGACCCATAAAATCGGTTTAAAAAATACATTAATGACTAGATTTTCAAAAGGCACAGTGTCCTTGTTTGCACCTGCAGAAAGAGAACTGCAGGCACAAATCACCACAGCTCTAACTACCTGATCTGAGTCCACTGTTAGGTAGTTAGTGACACAGTTATGACAATTTCCTGCAATATCCTGGATAAGACTTATTGAGTTAAATGTAATGAGTTCAGGAGTTCGTTGTATCAAAAGTGCAAATGTTGATATGTCATTGTGGGAGTGTACGGAACAACTCTAGAGAGGAAACTTGAACCTGACTAATGTAAACTTTGAGAAGGGTTATAAGCTTCAAAGAATTATCTGAAACAATGTGAATTTTTTTAGTTAAGCGGGTTTCCTAGGAAATAGCTGGGAGGACAGAATGCAAATTCCTCACCTCTGGACCCAGTTGTTTGAAGCTGTGCCTCAAGGAGCCACCTATTGCCTGATTGACCACCTATTCATGATCTCTCTGAGGATCAGAGACCCAAAGTATATAAACGAGAAAAAGCACAGATTCATGTGAGTGCTTGTTCTGAGCCAAGGAGGTTATGAACTGTGACCACAGTAAAAAACAGGGTGGGGTTTGAAGGACTCTTCACATGCCAAAGCCCTTGCAGGAGTTGGGTGATCTCTGGTAAGCTTATTAGCACCCATTTGGGTCTTTTTATTTAACTATTTTTTCTCTCTAACACTTACTTTAAGAATAAATGTGCTTGATTAGAAAGAGATGTACGGTAATTTATAACTGTGAGAAATTATGCTGCTTAGGCTATAAGGCAAAGGAGACTTACTTATCTTGCTGAGTAATTCAGCATAGGCAGTGAATTGTGCAGAAATACCCCGGCCAGAAGGGAGAGAGATGTGTCTACCCCCAAGAGAAGTGATGACTGAGGAAACCAGAAACTCATGAGTGGCTGCACTTGGTGGACCACAGAGGGAGACCACAGGTGCGGTTGCCTTGAACACCGACAGTTGGAACAAACTACAAAAAGTTGTGGGAACAAATCCCTCCACACACAGCATCTGGTACTCCCTTCCCTGCCCCATTAGGCTCCCAGGAGTCTAAGTTCTTTCGTATCTCACTCACATTTAAATCTGCTGAAAGGCCCCTTCTGGGATCTCCCAGGCTTTTCCAGCAGCAGTTTTTAGTTGGTGCTTTTAGGTTCGGTTTCTCCTTGTCTTGCCTCCCCTTTTGCCTTGTACCTTCTGCAATCATTCAGACCTGCACTAAGTGGGTATGAAGTCATACCAAATCATAGTGTGTTTTACACCCATTGCGCACAGACTAATAAAAGACTAGTCTAGGCTCAAGGCAAGAGAGAATCTGATCCGCAAGGGGGGGAGGGTCCCAGAGCAGGGCTTCTGCTGAGCCTGAACATCTACACTGCAATTTTTAGCTCCTCAGCCTGAGCCAGCTGACACAGATGAGCCATGGGTGTTTTATGCAGTGTAGACATGCCCTTTGTCTTCAAGTTTCCTCCCTCCCCATAAATCCCTCTATGCTCACCTCTCACCTGCATCCTTACTCAAAACCCTTTCATTCTCCCCTTGTGTCAAAACACACTCACTGGCCTCCTTTTCTCAAGCTTTCCAGCTTCTGTCTCCAAGCATAACATTCCCTCACTTCATACATCTGCTACCCCACATCTCTCCCACCTCTTCCTTTGCCCCCAAAATCCTTTCACTTGGCTCACCAAATCTCTTCACTCCTCCTCAGTCTTTCCTCACTTCCCACCCAGCCCCACTGCCATTGTCTCTCCTCTCTATCCCCAAATCCTAACTCCCCCCAAAGACCAGGTCACTGAGACTGGCTGACCGACAGCACAACTAAAATCTAGCCTTTTATGTTTTCCAGTTCCTTCCCAGGCTCCTCTTTCTCTAAATGTCCTGAGAGTCTCTTCTACTAACCCCCTCCTCCTCCTCCATCCTCTTTCCAAAGTAAGAGTGTCTCCTGCCACCCTTAAATCTTCCATTCCTCACTTCTTCCCTCTACTCCCTCCAAGGTCCCTTGCATTCCCTGATTTGCACTGTCTGCTCCCCAAGGTTCCTTCCTCTCCCCCTATTTTCAAAACATACCCATCATTCTCCTCCAAGAGACTCTCCCTTCCCCTTCAACTTCCGCATCTCTCTGGGGAATATCCCATCCACAAGAATAGTAAACTTGAGGAGGTAATGTGTACCTCTCTCCTCCTCTCTAAAGGTCCCATCCTTTCAGTGGAAAAGTGAGGCAGGGACAGAAGAGCAGCTGCTGGTGGGCCAGGTATGCCAGCCTATTACTGGGACCCTTCACGTCTTTCCCTGTCCTCAGCCACTGAGAGTTGACAGAGGAGGAGGACGAGGAGGAGGAAAGGGCAAGCAGGGAGCTGAGACAAGCATCCTCATTACACAGTCTTCTGTCTGACTGAAAGAAGGATAGAGAAAGTCCAACTATGATCACAGCTGCTTCTTGCTGCTGAATCTATCAGCTAGCAGCTGATGGGTGACAGACAAGAGGGTTGAAAGCTGGGGAACTGAGTGCAGCATAAAGCAGCCTTCTTGCAAAAACAAACAGAGGGAGGGGGCAAACGCACCATTTTTCTCCCTAAGATTATAGCTGGAGGGGAGAAACTCACTATTACTCTCATGAAGTAGCAGCGCAATGACTTATTTGTGCCAGCACTCAAACTTGTAGATTTACACAGAACCTATTGGGAGATCAGAGTCAGGCTCTTTATTCAGGAATGTTTTTTGCACTGTTACATGTTCATGGAAATGCTGACATGCAAGCAAAACAAATTGTGTCTTATTGGCAAACACAAGATGTTGAAACTTTAAGACCGCTAACAGCTGCTGTAAGCTTTGCAGCCACTGAATCCATCTTTTGACTACTAGCCACATGCAACTGGATCCTATTCAGGTTTCCCTTTCAGCTTGTCTGTCAACATGACAACCATGGCAAGTGGTTAGAGCCCCATTCTGTCATCCTCAAGGAGTGTCAGGTTAGATCATCATGCAGGGTCATTCTCGACACATACTGTTGACTTTGGAAACAGGTCCTGCTACCAGTTCCAGTTTCTTTTTCACACACTTGTTCATGGTCATGACTGAAAGGTTTTGTGGGGATTCCCCACCCCCGCCCATCTCAATACAAACAAACAATCTACACCTCAGAAAGAATTTCACATATCCTATATTTGAATGTTGTTCATAACTAGCAATATACTCCAGGAATACAATCTCTCCCCCTAACACTCATTGCTTTTCACCATTACTGTGGATTCTCCGTTGAGAACGTGCACACATGAATCTGGAGGCACTTATTTAGATTTTAAAAATATGCCACTCCAACATTCAAAGCACATGTACAAACCTTTTTTAAATATACTTGAAAATGTCCAGTGGATTCAATAAGCCACATCATCATCTTACCCACACACCCTTTCAAACACCAGGTCCATACTCACTCCCCATCAGAAAAAGGCTAGAAAATAGGACTTACAGCTTTCTCAAACTTAAGAGTTTCAGGTTCCTTCAGACCACTATGGGACTGGATTTCACAATCATTCATGTTGTTCTATAGCTGGTAGGAAATTTGTCAAAAACAGGAATATCTCAATTTACAACTTTTAATAAGGAAAGAGTCACATTTTTAAAGCAGCTCAACATTGCACTAATGACATTCTAAATTCTCTGTATATCTCAGAACTCTTCAGCATATCTGAGGACGAAAGTTCAGTGCTGAATCAGCAGATTCTGATCATCAGCGAAATCAGCAGGACTGGCTGAAGATATGAATAAAGGTCTCAGAATTGTCCCATAGAAGTTAACAAGGAGCCCAAGTCTGCAATTTTTGGTGGGAGACCCCTTGTCCAGTGTATAAGCCCTCTGCCTTCAAAAAGATGAAAAAGTACAGAATTTAAAACTATTAAAGACTTCAATGAAAGATGCAAATATACTAAAGTTAAACTTCTGTTGTCTTAACTGAGTTTCCTTGGCTTATTGATGCACTCAACTGCCATTTAGAATTGGGCAAAACATCCTGTTAAAAATGGAGCATAAAGAAAAAGTAGTATTGATATCAACATTATATGCATAAATGTCAACAGAACTTTGACTACAAGTATGGGGTAAAATTTTGCATTAAGGGTTTGTAATAGAGGCACTCATCAGAAAAGCACCCTTCCAAACCAGGATGCAGGGGTTCTTCTGCTTTAGCACACCATTATTGTCTGCCTTTTTGGTTCCGCAGTGACCTACAGTTTCCGTGGCCCAGCCCTCTGGCCAGGTCACCTTTCAAATTACTCCTTCCATGGTAACAAAAGTCCGATAGTCTAAACACATGGTTCGCCTGCCCCCTCTTCAGCCCACCTCCTTGGCTCAGTTCTCAGCCCCTTCTGGGCTACGTTGAAGTCTTTCCCTGCTCTTTCATATAAACTGATGATTCCCAGGCTGCTTTCCCTGGAGTCTCTCTTGCTGTTTACCATTTATTGGAGTTTGCTCCTTTTCTCTTTTAGCTGAGCTTTGACTCAGGGATTTCTCCCTGAATGCCTCTTCTTCCTAGCAGGTTTCCACTGCCTGCCTTCCCAGGGAACTCTGTCAGCCTCTGTCAGGGACTTCTCTGCTTCCAACAGACCCTACTTCATGGTCTCTTATAGGAGCCTAACCTCTATCCTGTAGTTCATCTTATGGAGTTCTCTCAGCCTAATTAAAATCTAGGCTTCACAAAATGGGTTATCATTTGACTCTATTAGCCCCGCACCCTCAGGCTTGGAAGCAGCTAATTATGGTACAGGTAGGCTGGCCCCATATCCCTTTAAGGGATGCAGAACCAACTAAAGTCAATGTGAGTCTTTCCATTTATTTCAATGGGCTTTGGATCAGGCTCTAGTCCTGTCAGATTCATGCAGGCAGAATGCAGATACCCCAGCAGTGTCTTGTGCTTAAATCTATACTGTTGAGGAAGAAGCAAAAATAATGCACTGTATTAATTGTGCAGTACTGTTCTTGATGGCTGGAAGGGGAGATATATTGCTTCCTGAGGCATGTAATCAGTTTATGGCCTGAAATATAATTAAGCATAACCGTAGTAGCAGAACTATAAATGTTATTGGTGATAAAATTATTAATCCCCTTTTCTATGTTAGGTATTATGCTTCATCTGTGGATCAGAGACATATGTTTTGATACAGTACTCCACATTGTCATTTTGGAAATGTTACAATATCAAACTCCTTAACGGAACATACCAAAGCGCTTTGGCTGACGCATTACACTTCAATATATTAATGCGTACACTTCATTTTGTTAATGATAAATGGATAAAGTCTTGCCAATTAGGACATATTCCCACAATAACAGGGTAATGACTGACTTAATTGATTTTGTTTCATTTGAAGAGAGGAGTGGGGCTTTCGATTATTAATTTTTATGTCCCATTAACACTTGTCAAAAATGCACTCCTTGTCCGATTCCAAGTTCGTACCAGTCCTGGCAAGGTTATCATTATATGCCATCCTCCCCCAATCACATTTTCAATTTCACTGTTCGCCATCTTATAGCATGATGCAAAATGATCAGGATGTCCCCTTCCCCCCCACCACCACATCAAAAGGATTCAAAACATCTGTTTTAAAATCTCAGTAAAATTTACTATTGCTTCTTGTCACAGCACTTGCAGAAAACAGTCTACTTCATTTTATCTGCTTCTCAACAGCCACATTGTGCAATTAAATACAATAAACAAACAAAATATCAAGGAATGGCAAAACCTGCACCATGCATGGTACAGTTCTGAACTTAAGGGGAACTTTCCAGAGTACTCTGAAGGAGGAGACATTTAGGGCCAAATTTAACTATTGCAGCTGTAATTTTGGGCAATGATGGATAATTATTTCCATATGCAAACTCTGCCCTTGTATGCCATGCACGAACAAATGAAGAGCTCAGAGACATGTAACTACCTAGTTGGGCTACAGGTGTTACCTCTTTGTATATCAACAGGGTGAAGTTTTGGTGGCTACTAATAGAGTGCTCAAATGTTTTGAGTAGAAAAATCTGGATCTATTGTGTTTTGAGGGAAAGCATGGTGACATTTGGAGTTTTGGAATTTTCTGATCATGACAATCTTGTGAGTAGGAAGCTGTCTAGCTGGGATGGAGCATCAACAACATTAGGTGGTGGGAGACTATTTTTAATTTCAGCTCTCCATATCCTGCAGTAGTAATATTAGATAAATGAAGGTATGAAAATGTGAAGTAAACATTTCACAATTTGCTTCCATCCAAGAACTATGCAGACCAGAAATGTGACAAAAGCACTTCATACCACTCTAAGTTCTCCAAGCAACCTGGCAAAGTGAAGGGATGGTTCTGACTGCTGTGGTTAATGCATCATCCCACTCCAGAGACTTTGCAGAGGAAACAACTCTGCTTCTTCTCTGGCCTTTTCCTTGACTTGCTCCCCAAAACCAAACAGGACTGAGCAGTCCTTGCTCTCTGCTATTGTAAGAGGCCCTTGGCTCAGCCATGCAGCAGAGGGATAGGAAGGTTTTTTGCCTAGCCCTATTCCCTTCTGTGTGGCCAAGCAAAGGCCTTTAGAGATTGTAAAAAACATAATGCTGCAAATAAGATCAATGGCATTCACTATTTAAGGCTGTTTTCCACATATCATCAAATCAAGTCTTCTCTTCATCAGTTCCATGACAAAGCTCATTTTTACACCCACCTCTAGTGACTTAATGCAGAAAATCCTGAGGATTACATTCGGAGGTCCTCAGCCAGCACACTCCCACTGAAGTCAATGGACATATGGTTTGGTAAGAGCTCAGTAAAGACCTCAGGATCTGTTCTTTGATCTTGCAGATCATTCATGTGTGTGGAGAATTATTTTAAATTGACTTTTAACATACATTTTCATTGCTGCCATTTTCTCTTCTGCCCTACATATCCCTATCAGATTATGTTGTAAATGAAAGTTGCAGACAAAGAAAAGATGACTAGCTCAAGACTTATCACAGAAAAGTTTCGTAAATAAATGTATTTTCAAGCACATTTACAATTTTAAGATTGGTGGTTTTACACCTTCCATTGCAGCATCTGGTACATTCCAGTTTCAGAAATAGGATGCCTGACTAATGGCAATTACTGTGATCCCATATGCTACTCCTTTGTTCTCTTAGGTTTATACTGAACACTGTACAAATAAAAGAAAAGATACAAGTTATCTTTTAAACAAGATATAAATTTCAATGAATGAGAGATTCTGATGTGTTAATTACTGCATATGTTGTCATTTTTTCAAGCTAATGAGTGCATACACAGCTTAACTGAACCACCTCTTTACACTAAGAAATTTGCCCTTTGTTACAAGTGCTATGTGCAGTTGACAATGTGAACATGGAATTAGTTAAATGAATAGAAAATTAAGCAAATAAACCCATTTCTATTAGCATAGTTACTCATCTGATTAAGCTTACAAATAAATACAATGAAATATTTGTGAGTCAAAAACAATTATGCACAATTTGTACACTGGATAGACTAGAAAAATGCTTTTGTATTTACACTATGAAAATTTGAATTGCAGTTTTTTAAATAAAATTGGAGATTGTACTACAAAATCTTATTACCAGATCATTGTAGATTCTGCTGTAGGAAAAATGTTTGATTATTAGCCAGCAAAGTTGTCAGCCCCATTCAGCCAGGCAGTCAAATAGGCTTACTGCATTCAATCCTTTTCATGAAATGATAAAGCTGGGTCCTGCATTGATATTAATTGAAATACAACATGAAACTCCCAGATCAGTTTGCAGATAATCTTTCAGTGTCAGTAACAAACTACTTCACATGAGACAACTGCCTTCAAGATATTGAATCCCTATCTGGCGAGATCCTAATGAGCAATGGTGAGGTTCAAGTGTAATGAAGCAAGTTTCTTTTGGCAAATGCTACTTGACAGCTACATCATGGGGCCTTGATAGCTGTATGCGGTTGCCTTATATTAATACCTTTTTGAAGATCTCATGAAAACACGTGTGGAAGATAAAGGGTTCTTCTCTCTTCCGCTGATTGGTTTGCAGATACTCCCATATTTAATCCATTAATGCTTCTTCAACTCATGAAATAGGATCTGCATTCAGTCAGTCATGTTTATTGGACAGTGGTCTATCAAACTTTTTTAGCTCTTGTATTCCACAGTGAAGGTTTTCAATACTGCAGCTGTGTTACTGAATCCCAGAAGCAAAACTGACTGATCACATCAAGGCAATTTTTTCCTGAGGCAAGGGGGAGGAAACACCACTCTGGGTCATCGTTCATCGGTTTATGCACCTCTGGTACACATGCTGCACAGGATCTCAACCAAGTTCCCCATGGCTCTTCTCTCTGCTAGGTCCTATACAGCAGCTATTCAGTACTTCAGGGAAGAATGTCAGATACCAATGTCTGAAATGCACACGACACCCAGTTCTATGGTTCCTTAATCTCAATTGCATAACGTTCCATCCTCAAGCTCTTGAAGTGTCAGAACAAGATCAGCTCCTGCATGAGGAACACTTTGAAGCCACAATGAGGAAAAAGCAGTGTCTTCCAATCACTATCACTGTCAAAGAACTAGCCAACACTTTTCCATCACCTTTCATGCAGGGCATCTTCCCCACAATCATTAAAAGAGTATATGGATTAAGACACCTCATGTTCTCCATCTTAATAAAATGAAACATCTTCTGCTGTCAGCTGGCCAAAAGACTGCCTCATCTTACCAAAAAAGCAGACCCAACCATAGCGATCAGTCTTTTCTTGATCTCCAGGCTTGAGCACTACAAGACACTTGACTTGGGAATAAGTTCAAATAAAACCTCAAACTGATAGAAAACATAGCAACTCACCTGTTAACACACACAAGTTGACATCTGGATATCTCTACAGTAATCCAGTCAGTGCGGTGTATGTTGAAGATACCTGGAAGTTGATCTTGATTGTCTTGATCTTCAAAGATATCAAAGAGGTAGGACCAAGGTATCCCCAAGACTGCCTCTCCTTCAGAGACTCAACTTCTGAGGGAGCTACCATCCTCAGAGATGACACTCTTAGTATACAAGGTAAAACTATTGTGAGCTGGAGTGGCTATGGAATCTGAATTCCCATTCACAAAAGCAGAGGTTTTGCATTCACCCCCAATTAAGTCTCTGAAAACAGTGAAAGAAGCCTTAGAATCAGCTGCCTAGGGAACGCTTTGAAGGCTTTTCAAAGGTAATTTCTGAGTGAAGATATTAAGGCTTCTAAATAAGATTCAGAGAGAAGCAGGACTCAGTGATCCACTCAAGCACTGCCTGAGCTAAGGGCTTATTAGATTCTGCTTCATGAAAGTCTTGATGCTACTCTGCTCTGAGTCTGAAGTTGTCTTGGAGAGAACCTCCTATTCCACGGGCCAGCCTCTGTCCCCCTGTAGGCAAAGCAAATGGCTGATTTTGCCTCTCACAGCTAAAGACTTCAGAATTTTGTTAAGAGTATATATTTATTTTGACTTGAGGACTTTGTGGATTTCCTGTCATTATGCATTTGCAGCTACACACTAAGCGTTCACACACGGTAGCAGTTCTGCTTCAGGGATCATGCTTTATAAAACTTTCGTTCTGTGCACAGACGTGGTGCCCTTAGGACTTACAGATATCCACTTCCCTAAAGATGTTTGGAAATTTGTGCACGGATTTTCTACCTGAGCTCTTCTGTTGGTTTTACAACTTAAAAAAAGGTAGCTCGCTAATTCTCCAGAATCCAAAATGTCATTCACAATAAAATGTAATGTTCGCAGCAAGTAAACTTTACCATTATTTCAAAGTGATGCCACAATAAAGAATGTCATTCAACAATTGACAATGTCAGAAAACCTGCTCTGCAATTATATTAAATAAAATTTCATTCCACCTTCAAAACACATTTATCATATTTAAAAATGTATCTCCTTATAATGAACAGTTATGGGCTTTCAAGATATTAATTCCTATAGTCTTTGTTCTAGAATGGAGAATCATTGTCAAAGTAGTGATGGATTACAACATGTACATGAAGGAAAGGAGTTCAATCATTCTCCTGCTATATCTTTCAGATTGAAAGAATAAAAACAATTTTACATTTGTAAACAACTGGAAAGCTGACTTATCTGAACTGTTCAGGCATATTTCGTTTTAAGGGTTTTTTAAGTGAGATAAAAACTAATTAAATTGAAAGTTCGCTGCAAAAAACAAACAAAAAAAAACCTTACTTCTCAATATTCATTGGTACAGAAACAGCAGAATATTTTTCATGCACCCTTGATCTCAGCATTCCTTGCTGTCAGTTGTGCACCATTGTTAATCAGTTTCATTTGAGGACCTGGATGGTGCTGACAGCCATAGATATACAGATAAGTGATGGTATGAAATACTGCCAAGCACATTAAAACAGAAAATAATTCAGTGAACTTATACCTACATTCATATACCCTTCAGTTTCTCCTAAGAGATTGATCCCTTCACTTAGGAGATCCGGAAGTCTATGCTATGTAACGAAGCACACTGTCTATCGTGGACACTTATACAGCCCCATTACCATGGTATTGAGCACCTCACAATCTTTTAATGTATTGATCCTCACACCACCACCCTTAGAACTAGGAAAGCACTATTATCCCCATTTTACAGATAGGGGAACTGAAGATCACAGACACAAAGTACCTTCCAAAGGCCATTCAGGAAGTCTGTGGTCGAGCAGGTAATTGAACCAGGTGTCTCAATTTAACCCTGGACCATCCTTCCTCTTTTCCTCACTCCGAGCTTCAAGCTTCATCTGTTAAATAATGCCAAGATGTTTGATGCTCAGACATCATCACCATATAAAAACCTAGATAGATCAGATATCTTTTTAACTGTACTAGGCTTTACCCAGAATAAATGTGAACCAAATTGCCAATATCTGTCAAAACAAGGTGTCTCCGCTATATTAATTTGCCAAAAAGGAGCTTTCTAGCAAATTTATCAGCAAATACATGCCAAAAATGGAAATCCTAACTGAAATTATTGCTGAAGTGACATGCTCAGAACTTTCCCCCCCCCCGAGTGACTGCACATGCATACAAAATACTAACACTTCTCAATTCAGCTTTATAAACACTATGTTACCATCAGAACAATCCAATGAGGTTTTGCAAAATACACACTAACGTCCCCAGTTTACAGATGCATAGAGAGCACAAGTGAATTACCCAAGATCACAGGAAGCCTGTGGCAGTGTTGGGAGAACCCACATCTTCCAACTCCCACGCTTATGCCTCAATACACAAGACCATTCTTCTTCTTTACAGTACTAGGAGGGGACAGTAACACAAGAGGCTGTGGAATGCACCAGCTACATGAGAACATGCCCTGAAGAAGAATCCCTTTCTACAGAGTGATTTTGAATCAGAATATGACCCAATTTAATTTCTTGCAATTTTGGTGTGCAATTTTGTACTCCTGCACAACAAAATAAAACTTTTTACATAATGGTTACTTAAGGACAGATTCTAATCTCAGAAGTTTATATCCATCACTTCATAGTGCACGTTGAAATACTGAAGCATAAAGGTATACAAACAAAACACAGTACACTTGGGAAACTGACATGTGACCTTGCAAAGGGACAACTTTGGAGTTATATATTCAGTTGTTCACAACAATTCATACACAAGTACAAACTTGATTTGTCTGTCCTCCACTGAGTTTAACCATCATTTAAAATTCTTATACACTACTTACAGCAGAGCACATGAGAATTAGAAAGATTTTACTGGACCTGTATGAACCTGACACTGTAGCTCCAAAACAGCCTGTGCAAGGATCTCTGCTGGCTAATTTGTCTGTCTATATATATTTCCATCTCCCATTTCTCAAATAACTTATTTTAAAATTACAGGGAGGGGGAAAGAGACAAAAAACTAAACCGCTACCAGAAACATATAGGAATGACAACCATCCATTTAGAGCAAGTAACTGACTTAAAATTAAAGGTATTTCCCCCCCCCCCTCACATACGAGAAGAGGAAACACCTACACCAATACGGAGTTCAAAAAGAGACACTTATATTGTACTAGTGGGCAACAGTCAACCCAATAGGGCGTTTCTTTATCTCATAGGACAGTGCATGCCAAGTATTATCCACTGTTTCTGACTGTACACATATCAGAAACTTCTCAGACCAGGAAGTTATCATGGCTGCTGGCTCCATGAGAATGTAAGCTCTTTGGAGTATGGGACTCTGTCTTCCTATTGTTTGTACTGTGCCATGCAGAACAGGGGCTCAATCACGTTATATATACACTGCGATGAAAACAGATATATAGAATAGCCAGATTTCTACTACTTTCTCTCATGGCACTCCGATGGCTCAACTATGACAGCAGCAAATCCTTCTCCCTTTCATCATCCACATTTTCTGTGTAAGGACAGTGCTGAAGAGAAACAGATGTGAAGTGTTATGTTCCACAGCACACATAAGTTAGTTAAATACTCTTGCTGGGAGGCTGCAACATAACAGTGAATTTACTGGTATTCAGAACAACACACACACACACAAGAACACCAAAGCAGACACACACAAAACAGGCTGCTCCTTAAAACAGAGAGGCACAACTCACCCAACCTTATTCTAAGGTAGCTGTGTGCAGACTGACTCTGCTAGGCCCAGATCACACAGTTGCCAAAAGACCCCCTTCGCCTGTTATCAGGGCCAGGGGAAAAAACCCTGAGCATTTAATGCGATAGATTACAATTTTAATACAGCCTTTCATGCACCACATGGGGTGTAATAATTGTGGGGTTCATTAAACAACGAACTAGAGCATGAGAAAGGAATATAATTTTTAATAAAACTGAAGAGCTTCTGCGGTGAACTGCTGTACACAGCTACACTGTGTTCTAAACCCCAACTTCCAGGGCACATCTCTAAATTCCTATATTCATAATACTGTCACTTAAATCGGGAGTGTCTGTAAATTATAATCTTCCACAAACATCTCTACATGGGAGTTACTGGCTAATTGCAAGAGATGCCTGAAATAAAAGCCAAATGTGTGAAAAGGAAATATATCATTATTGTGTATACAGGCCCAGTCTGACTGGGAATATTCATGAACCAATATCATGTGTTTATGTTCAGACCTAATCATTCTAAAGTCATGTGACAAATAAAAGAATACACATCTATGCCCTGTTAATGACAACGTATACAGTTAAAATAGAGGGGAAAGTACTCTTCCAGATTTTGTACTTGCTCAAAAAATGAAAACAGAGCAAATTATAACCAATTTACATGGAATCTTGGGTGTAAGTCTTGGTAAGGGTTGAGGAACACCCCAGTGAACTCCATATCTGCATTAAGCCACATAAATAGGAAAAGGAGATGTGGAAAAAAAATTGATTCTAGGCTTTACTAAAAGCGAATGGAGCTAGAAAACTAATCGCTCTTGTTGACCTCAGCAATTCTCTCTCTCATGCTCCTTCTGTTTAGGACACTCTTAACCTTTTAGTAGAAGGTCCACCCTTAAACCTAATTCTTACATAAATCATGGTGCCATCTATTGACTGGCAATACTCTCCAATACTGCATCATAGCAATGTAGTTTGACAGTTCACATAACACTACTAACATTCAATTAGAAGCATCAGAAATTCCCCTCTTAAGTTTACATCACTGTAGCTGATCAGGCCATGGGCAGTCAAGCCTAGTGGTGGAAGCAAGAGAGTTTTACCTACTGGTTAGAGCTGGGTCCAGAGTGGGCAGAGTGCAGGAAAAAAGAGTCAGTACTGGAGAGACAGATGCCAAGTACCAAAGCCAGGGGCATGGGATGTAGACCTGGGTTCAATACCAAAGAAGCAGAAACCAGATACCATAACCAGAGAGTCAGCTAGAAACATAAGCCAGAGGCAGAGCCAGGGATCAAAGCCATCAGTCAGGAGTAGGCAACCTCTGGCATGCGGCACGCAGCACACGAGCTGATTTTCAGTGGAACTTGCACTGCCCGGGTCCTGACCACTGGTCTGGGGAGCTCTGCATTTTAATTTAAATTTTAAATGAAGTTTCTTAAATATTTTAAAAACCTTATTTACTTTATAATATATAACTAAACTATTGTTGTATGTAGACTTATAGAAAGATCTTCTAAAAAGATTAAAATGTATTACTGGCATGCAAAACCTTAAATCAGAGTGAATAAATGAAGACTTGGCACACCACTGCTGAAAGGTTGCCGACCCCTACCATAGGTCAAAGCCAGAGGGGAGTAGGTGCTGGAGCAAAGTAGGAGCAGGGACTGGGAGCAGGCTGCAGTAGGGCTAAAATAAAACAGGGACTGGAACAAGGTCAAACACTGCAGGCATGGTACATAGAGCTGCTCTTGCTGTGGGGACCATGCTTATAACCAAGGCTTCTAAAGCAGCAGCCAATCAAGGGCTGTGGCCACTGTTAGTTTCAAGGCAGTTCAGCTGGGCTCATTGGTTGCCTAGCAGCAAAGTTAGGCAGGGAGAAGGGCAGCAGCTGGTTCTAGCTGGTCTGGTCCCTGACAATCACTCCTTTAACTAAAGGATGCCCTTGTTCTTAACAGAATATATGTTTACCATTTAAGTGAGTTCACACAGCAAATACAAACACAGCATTTTCCACTAACATGGATCTTCAAATAGCTGTACACAAGGAGTAAGCATCACTCAGGGCTATGACTGGATTCATTTCTCCATTAAGGAAACAGGAACAGATTTAATAGGCCTGTTTTAGAGTAAATGGAATATTGCCTATAGTCTGGTAAGCAATCTAGGTTCATTGCTGGCAAAAGGATGAGGTCTAGATGAATCTTTAGAGATGATACCTTATCCAGGAGTTGAGGGGACCAAATGGCAAGAGTTCGCTTTGAACTGATTGTACTGAATGAGTTGTGACTGTTGGTAGGATTAGTTATATCATGTACATTTCCAATTTTCCCATAGTCTAATCCTCCCCTTGTGCCAGGAAAGGCTTTTTTTTTTTTTAAAAACAAAAATGTACCATTGGTTTTTTCCATCATTGAGAAAGAGCACACATATAGGTGTTGTACCTGGGCTGGTAAATTTTCATTACTCTCTCAAGGCTTTATTAATGTCTCCGACATAACTGCATGGTCCAATCCATTGGGACTTAAAGTTTGTTATGCAGACTAGCACCATTACGTGTGATCTTCTATCTGATGGACAAATGCAGTTCTCTGTCTTCACTCTTCAGATAAATGTATCAAGCCATTACAGGGATATGCCAGATTTTCATGTGGTGGCACTCTCAATGTTTGCAGAGTTAGCAGCATGTACTTTGTGGGACATCTCAGAAGAACAGTTCATAACCAGTACAATTTATAACACTAGAGTGCACACCAAATTCTGCCAGGTTTAAATAGGCTATAGTCATAGAGGAGAATTCAGAAGCTAACTTTAAAAGTAAGATTGAAATGTTCTGGATGGCAAGAAAAGCAATGGATTTCATGATACATAATTGGTAACAGGGTTTCTTGACAAAGACAGATCAACATTATATGCTACATCCTCAGACATCTAATCTCTTGAAAACTCTGAGAATTTTTCCTCCACAGTTTCTTTAAGCAAGTTGCTAAAGTATTAGCCTATTCTCCGGTTATCCCCACATCAATATTGCAGCCTCCTGGTCTCCAGGCTCCAACACTCTCATCTCTCCTTATTGCAATCTATCTGCTGTGAATATTATTTTCTTTTCCTTTTATGCTAACCAGTTCCCCCACTTCTCAGTTCCTTATACTGGTGTGACATTAAGACCCCTTGGCAAAAGGTCCCCTGTTCTTTGCAAAAAAATCACCTCAGGACTGACAAACTCACTATAGCAAACATCTTGCAGGATATTTATCTATAAATAGTAACACAAAGTATCTACAGAAAGCTCATAACTTGTCAAGATTCATAAACATTGTGAGATGTATGTATGGATAATATTTAAGGAATAATGTATTTATATTGAAAGTATGCTTTATGGACTATACGTAACAATTAGTCAAAGAATAATGTGTTTGGTGATGGTCAATTCATGCAAGGGAGGGTCCATTACCCCTCCCTGTTTAGCTGATGTTGCAATGCAAGACTCAGTTATTTAGCCTTAAGCAATACTAAGTGGAAATCCATCACAGGCAACTTCAAACAATTGAAACCACATGGAGGTAAAAAATAAAAACTTTACAAGACAGGAGTTCATCCAGTCTGAATAGAAACAAAGCACAGTCTACAGTATAACACAGAGAAGGGAGAAAGTCTGAATCTATTCACTGAGGAAACCCCTTGTGAAGCAGGGTATTGTCATGAATATTTGGATCCTAGTTCTTGGGAAATCAGCTAGCTCTGCAACAGACAGAACTCTGAAAGTGGGAGAAAAACCTACCTGGTTAGCTAAAAAAAAAAAAACTATTAAGGTTTGCATTTTGTGATTTTGTTTTGTAACCATTTACATTACTTTCTCTCATATCTACTTAAATCTTTACCCTACTTTTGTTTTATTGTAAGTGCTCACAAGTGCAGTGTAGTTTATTGTAAAATTGGTAAACTGCAGTACAGTGCACATTCAGGGACAGAGGGTCTGGAATTTCTCTGACTAGCCAGTGTCAGGGACTGGATATCCCAAGGCAATGCTTCAAAGGGATTTGGGGTACATCTGTTGTTAACCTGCCAGGTGAAAACAGGGCTGGCATAGCCCAGCGGAGAGTGCTTGAGTGGCTGAAAGGCTGGTAGTGCTAGAGAGCTGACAGATAGCATGAGGGAGTCTGACCTGTGCCTGGCTAGAGGCAGGAGTAAAAGTGACTCTCACTCCTGAGAAGTGTCACAATTGGCTTCTCTGCCCTGTGTTTATATGATGTTCGAGTTTCCTCTTCTCACATGCAATCCATAACTCAGTTCCTCCCAGTGTCTTAACCTTAACACCTTTTGCCCTTTGGTCTGTTCACTCTACTCCACTCAAGCATTATTCATAACTGCCCTATCTTCTTCCTTCACTCGCTCCTGACTTTCCTTCTTCCACATAACCACTACCCTTCTTCTGTCATCCTCATAGAGGTCTGGTGGGAAAGTGAGGGGAAGAAAGAAGTGTCCTGACCAACAACAGGACCAGACGATGACCCAAAGTGCATCTCAAAATGTTTGAGCATCTAGCAGCAACACACCAGAGGCCTGAAAACCAATGGTCCTTTAAATTAGCACCTCTCCTGATTGAGGGAGCCTCAAGTAGCATACCACAGCAATGATCATCATTATGGACTGGTTCAGACCCATTAAAGAGAGCTATTGCCAGTCATTTCTGTGGCCAGCTGGCTCGGTTTAATTGTGCTCTGATAGATCTCATTCAGGATTCTCAGTATCCCCACTTTTACCAAGATGACAATCTCTGGTTCACATCATTACTGGAGGTCAAACAAGAACATGTAGGCTAGCTCTCTTCAGTTTGTTCTAAAGCCCTTTTGGCAAAGGATACTGAATCTAGCTCATGTTGCAACAGGAGCTGACCACTGTGGGGGTAGAATAAAACCAGGACAGAGGCATGTGTCTCTCTTCATCAGGAGTTTATGAAGAGATATCTACAGCAGAGGTTCTCAAACTGTGGTCCATGGACCACCAGTGGTCCATGAGCTTCATTCAGGTGGTCTGCCGATAGTTCCCTCTAAGGTGCGCCCCTGAGCAGCCAGCCGCACACGAGAGAATAAAGGACCACCATCCTAATTAGTGGAGCCGCACAGGCATGGCTCCATTAATTAGGTGCCTGGACCCTGGAGAAGACGCACATATAAGGTGAGGTGGTGGCCTTGGGGGGAATAGGGGTAAGTGGGAGGGGGCAGTGGGGTGAGAAGAGAGGGTGGGGGGGGAATTTGGGAAGTGCAGGGCTGCAGCGGCCAGAGAAAGAGGCAACTTTCCCCATCTCCAGGGCTGCAACTACTAGGGAGAGATGGCCCTCCTTCCCAGCCTCAGCTCTGTGGCTGCTGTGGTGGGGGAGAGACCCCCACTCCTTCCCAGCCCCAGCTCAAGGGCCACTGTGGCAGGGGAGAGAGGGAACATCCATTGAATTAGAAAGGTAAGACTACAGATATTAAAATATGAGTTATGCGCTTTTTTTGTAGAACAAAAAATCTTTATTATTATTAACTTTTTTTTAATCTAGAACATTTTAACCAAAGTGCTTTACAATAGTTAGCTAATGGTACACAACATTTGAAAAGATCATTAAGTGGTCCACTGAGACCCTCAATTTTCAAGTGGTCTGTGGAAAAAAAGTTTGAGAACCACCATTCTTCAAGTGTCATCTCATAGTCCCTCAAACTACACACAAAGCCCTCCACTTGTCCCTCTTCCTTTAGAGGATCCCCTTTTGACCTCATTGACCATCCTCTGGTAAGTCTCCAATCAAGAGGGGAATCAGGGAGTGTCACTGCCTATTAGTACCAGCCACCTACCTTGATTCCTCAAATCTATTCCTTCATACTCTATGGGCCTGATTGAAAGCCTTTAAATCAATGGGAAAACTCCCATTGACTTTCATAGGCTCCGGATTAGGCTCCAAGTCAATACAGTTGGTGACAACTATGACTACTGTGGTGGCAATTTTAACTATCTGCAATTGATTGCATCAGATAGGACAGCTGGAAGAATAATTCTCTGTTGTTACTGAAGTCCCATATGTCCTGAATGCTGCAGTAAATTTATACATTTAGATGAGCTGAATTCTGTCTTTGGCCTAAGTGGAATTTGGCTTTGTCTTAGATAATCAAAGAGCGGATCAGGCATTTGGGGTAAGATTAAAGATTTTCCAAAAAACAGATGGTGATAAAAGGGAGGACAAAAAATATAAAAATGGGGCATTTAGAACAGATGTATTTTACACCCTCCCTATGTTTGTCTTGCTCTTCTGGTATTCACTGAATTAGACATTCCCAGACTTCAGAATGAAAATAGGAAAGTTACACAGGGCAGATAAACAATGCTCTCCCTTTCCCAACTTCTATATTTAGCTACTATCCTGTTCACTAGAACACATTGCTTCTCTGATCAGATGGCACTTTTGGCAATAGAAAACATGTAATTACATTTAACCCTCCCACAGCAGGACCCCTAAGTCTCTTAACCTGCACATTTACTCATCTCCTGAAGGAAGATAAATATGGAGAGTTAACAAATTTGAATTGTTATAGATTAAGGAAAAGAGCAAATTTCAGAGTCATGGGGTCCTAAGAAAGAATGACCTGTCAGCAGCACCTTCTCTTTTACACAAGTTCATAGGCCCCATCTAACTGCAGTCGGTGGCATTATTTTGCCCAGAGAAAAGCGCTTTTCATGCGCAGTTCTCAAAGTGCTTGATAAAGGTAAATATCACCATTTTAATTATGGGAAACAGGCACAATGAGGTGAAATGACTTGATTGAGCTTGCACAGCAGATGTGTAATAGAATTCAGCTCCCCTAGCTCCCAGGGCAATACTCTCTCCATTAGACTAAGCTGCATATGTTAATTTCCTGATTTAATAATCTACTTGACCACTCAGTTTGTCACTTCCTTAAAAGTCAACAGGCAAAAGAGGACAGGGGGGCAAATCAAAGAAAGTGACCAGAACATGGCAATTTATTGAGAGATCCATCCCCTGTCATCCTGCCCCAGCTTCTGGCAGTTAGATGTTTAGGGACACTCAGAGCATGAGGTTGCATCCCTGCCCATCTTGGCTAATAGCCATTGATGAACCTACCTCCGTGAACTTTTAATTCTTTTCTGAACCCAGTTATAATTTTGGCCTTCACAACATCCCCTGGCAAGGAGTTCCACAAGTTGATTGTGCGTTGTGTGAAGGACTTCCTTCTGTTTGTTTTAAATCTGCTGCCTATTAATTTCATTGAGTGACCCTTGGTTCTTGTGAAGGGATAAATAACACTTCCTTATTCACTTTCTCCACACCATTCATGACTTTATAGATCTCTATCATATTGCCCCTTAGTCATCTCTTTTCTAAGATGAACAGTCCCAGTGTCTCTCTCTTCTCATATGTAAGCTATTCCATACCCCCAAAACCATTTTTGTTGCCCTTCTCTGTGCTTTTGCCAATTTTAACAAAGTTGTGGGGTGGGTTTGTTTGAGATTCAAAAAGGTACCTCTATATTCAGTGCAAATGCTCTTTTCTTTTAGTTGAACTGGACTAACCTCCAAAATTGTTCATAAGGATGCTAGCAGTGCATGATCACTTCTAATTGTGCTAAGTTTCTCAAACGTAATTGGTTATCTAACTTTATAGAAATTTCTGTAGGAGCTTAGCCTTCCCTGATACATCTGACTTGATATCTAGACTCTTCAGCTATAACAAAGGGAACAAAATTATTCACAATAAGCATAACTCACTTGACAATGTTTTAAGTAGTAGAGAATCAATACGCTCTAAATTAAACAGATTAGCATAGAGGAGGTTAAAGCTAAGTGAGTTAATCATGATCATTGTACACAAGGAAAAAGCAATGAATATTAATTCTCTGCTCAGTACTAATACTGGGCCTTATCTACCTTCCATTCAAGTCAAAGGTAGTCTTTTCTATCAAGTTTAGTGCAAATTGGATACAGCCTTTATGAACGTTTCCTCTTAGCAATGTTCCATTGAATGTCCCTGTATTTTTTTAAGTGTTTGAAGCAATTTAAATAGGTCATCTATCAATGATGAGGGTTAAAATACTGAAGAGTAAAACAAGGGGAGGTAATTTTAAAGGAAACAAGAGGCCAACGTTGGAGAGGAGCCTGAAGAGCTGTACAATTTATATACTCTAAAGGTTTCAAGAAGGTAAAATTTCCTAAGAGGTACACTAATATGGAAGCACATTCCTGAACTGATTAGGAAAAAACAGACTGTCACAAGCAGCAAAACTTCTATTATCTGGAGGAAAACATATATAGCACAAAGCCTCACATAACACAGGTTGAGCTAATCAAAAGCTGTCATCTACTTTATCAGATTCCTCTCAAGGACCAAAACAGTTACAAGTATTTTCTACGATCAGCAGAATTTGATCTCTCTCTGCAGAAACAAACTTGAGTGTGGCCAAAAGATGATAAAGGAAACATTTAAGAGGAAATGAACTGTTAGGATGAAAATATAATTTAATAGCTTCCAATATGATTTTATAAAAGGCTTTGCATATTTTGGGTTAGACTGGTTTTACAATGGTAATATGTACAATACATAACTGCAATTATTCTAAAGGGAAGATATAAGTAGGCTGGAACATAATGTGTGTTTGGATTTATGAACATGGGACTGAAGGTTGGAAGTGCACACTATAAAACTGATTCTATTTATATTCTGTTTAAATAATTGGCCAGATCCTCAGCTGATGTAAATCAGTGTAGCTCTATTGACTTCCATGCGGATCTGGAGCAATTTGTTTCATGTAACAAATATACTGAGTCGCGCATGGTCAAAGCCATTTCTCAGTAATTATTTCAGGGGTCACAGCCCCCTAGAGTATCTATGATATTACTTGTTTCTAACAATGTCAGTGTTGGAAATACTCAATTATACCACAACTCTCATATTCTGGGGTTCTCTTAAAGCACCAGCTCCTGGAATCATATTATATGATAATCTCAGCTTTCATTTGGAAAAAATTAAGTTCCAGTCCTCTTGCTTGCACAGAAAACCTCAAAAACATGATTTGAGTATATCCTACTCAAAATCAACCCAATATTTACTTTTTTTAAATCTCATGATTTTAAACCATTTTTCTGAATAATAATTTTTCAGTACTTCAGTTTAGCAATACTGAAATTTAAGAATGCAGTCTGGGTGATCAGAAGAGATCTAACTACTGTGTCATTTCTAATACAGACCACGAAAAGCAACCCACGTATTTTCATACTTTAACAAGTTGGCAGCATTTCATGAGGTGCTCCACCATACTAGCACATTGATTTTGCAGGAGAGGAGAAAATGGATTTGCTGGTTTACTGAGGGAGGTAGCTCATAACCCACCTGATTATAATGATGGTGGATGAGTGGCTCTCTGGAATGAGGGGATCTAGGGGGAGAACTGAGAAGTCCTAATGTAGGATCTCTATTGGCAACTGGGGACAAAGCTCAAACTCAACTTTAAGTTACTAGATCAAAAAATGAAGATGCAGTACCAGGAAAGTCTCACTCAACAACACTGAGAAAACAAAAGAACAAGCATTAGGAACGATGTCCAAATAGAATTAAGATCTCTAACAGTGACTCAATCCCACAGTCTTCCAATAATTCATCAATTCTCTCACCCCTAGTAATCCCATTTATTCTCTATCAATTGGGACACACTGCAAGTATGTAAAGGTACCTTGACTCATGACAATGACACTTCCATTGCAGCTGCTCTGCCAACTGGTGTAAAAACTAACTTCCAGAGAGATCAGCCATGACACAGCTGACACACTTGGCTCTGAAAGGAAACTGTAAGTTGCTCAACACAAAAGCATCTGCTGCCAACTGCTTCATTCACATGCACCTTCTGCCAAATAGCCTGAAAGACATTCTTTGCAATGTATAAGAAGGTGGAGCAAACAGGGAAAACATATTACTTTCACAATTAAACACCTCAGCTGTACTGGTAACACTAGTGCAGGACATAAGAACAGAGTTTACATGAATGACTGAAAATGTCATCAACAAAACCACCACTAAATATACAACTAACTGTTTGCTTCTGCTGGGCTATTCCAGTCAACTGAGCTGCAGTGAAAGAAGAGTTTGAGACCAGAAACAGGGGCGGCTCTAGCCATTTCACTGCCCCAAGCACAACGGCACACCACAGGGGGCGCTCTACCGGTTGCCGGTCCCACGGCTCTGGTGGACCTCCCGCAGACGTGCCTGCAGAGGGTCCGCTAGTCCTGTGGCTCCGGTGGACCTCCACTGAAGCCATGGGAACAGTAGATCCTCCACAGGGACGCCTGCAGGAGGTCCGCCAGAGCTGCCTGCCGCCCTCCCGGCGACCGAAAGAGCGCCGCCTGCAGCATGCCGTCCCAAGCACGCGCTTGGCGTGCTGGGGCCAGGAGCCGCCCCCGACCAGAAACGTAGCCTCTCAAACAGAGATTTTCAATCTGAAGATGTCAATCACTCCACCGAGGTGTTTTTTGTTGTTTTTTTTATTGAAAGCATATCTGCTTCAGACAAGATGGAGATATTTTTCCATGGGAGACTGCTGCCTTTCCCAAGACTTAAGAATCTATGTCCCAAAGATGACAAGTCATAGCTTCTCAAGCATGACTTACCAAAAGAAGCACAATCTTTAGAGGTGTTAAAAACCACATCCATATTAACGGAAAGGTGATCATTGCAAGGAAGCAGTAGCAGTGTAGTCCAAAAAGTTCAGAGATTCTGGATACAGGGAATGGGAGCTCATCCTTGAGCTGCCAAGTAATTGGAGAAGTCAGAAAATGATCTGCAATGGGTCTATCACCCTCTTTAAATTTGTAGTGATAGCACAAAGTGCTCAACAGTGAAGTGTTCATACATAAAGCGCTTACCCCCCCACACTTTTAAAGAACAGTCAAGTATAGTAAATAATGTTTGAATATACTTGTTCTTAAGGAGTTTTCTAAAATCATTTTGATTTAGTTTTGATATAGGGAGGGATAGCTCAGTGGTTTGAGCACTGGCCTGCTAAACCCAGGGTTGTGAGTTCAATCCTTGAGGAGGCTATTTGGGGATTGTCCTGCTTTGAGCAGGGGGTTGGACTAGATGATCTCTTGAGGTCCCTTCCAACCCTAATTTAAAAAAAAAAAAAAAGCGAGTAGTAGTAACAGGAGGACATGTTCTGTGTTTTAGAAATTCTGCAATCCCGTTCCAAAATGGCTAATCCAATGAGGATGAAAGCCAAATAGCATATATTTGGAAGTGAAACAGATTATTGTCAAGCAAGAAAAGGGAGTAACCATCCACTCATTACTGTTTTAGAACAAGCAATACCTCCATCCCTAGTTATAAACATTAAATTTATGAGAAAGGTTTTCAGAAGCACTTAGTGATTTTGAATGCCCAACCTGAAATGATTTAAAAGGTTCTCAGAGGACAAATGTTCAGTACTTGTAAGGTCTCCTTAGGGGAGGGTACTGAAAACTAAAGCACTCAAGAGCAGTAGCCACATTTGGAAACCTCTGACAAAAAAGTTTAATCCCACAGTTCTTTACTTTTCTCATGTGCCTTCTGCTCCCACAGGATGGTCTTCAGCTGCCAACTCCAATGTTTAGTAGGTCATAGGCCAGCCATATGGTCACTGGTTAATCCACTCAGTAAAAAAACAATCAGATGAAATTGTTGCAATGGGCTTCCAGTTGGTCAGTTGTGTACTGGAGGCTTATGAAATTTATAAAGCCATTTACTCTTCGAAGGCAGCCATGGATGCTCTAAGATGTTAGAGTTGACACAAGCACCCTGTACACTCATCCTCTCACACCTATTTTACACTAGTGTAGCTTCAGTGGAGTTACTGTACTCTTAATATACACTGGCTGGAGAGGAGAGACTATTACTCCTGGTGTAGACATAATATGAATTGTGTGCTCTGAGCATGCATAGCAAGCAGGAAAGGAAAAGCAAAAACCCATTAGAATGAGCAAGTTGGTCCCCATTCTGTCTATTACACAGTTCCATGGAAAGGTGCTTAAGATCACAACTTTAGCTTGAGGGTAGGGAATTTTCTCTCCCACTCAAAACCCACGGTGGAAGCCAGCAGAAGATATCTGATAGGATGTTATCTCCATAGTTTGGACACTCATCCCAAAGGTGACTCTAAAGATTGGCTTCTCTGAGTGGACATTTTTTCAAAGAGCTGTTCTATCCAGAAGCAGCAAGAAACTGTGGATAGATGACAGTGCACAAGCTAGAGACAGATTTTTTTGGCATCTAGCAGGTCCCACAAATTCCAAAGGTTTTGTTATAGAACCTCTGATTCCTCCACAGAATGGTGGCTAAGGATCATGCAACATTAATGCCCAGGTAAGTCAAATCTTTATGAAACATTCTCACTGCACACAAAAAAATAAAAAAATAAAAATTCAGAATCAGTGGGGGTGGGGAGTGGGAAGAGGGGTATGATTTGGATTGTTGGCTCAGGACCAAAAAGAAGTGGTAATATTGCCTTTGCTGTGATTTGCTATTATAAAGTTCATCTTGCCAATACTTGAAAGAAGGAGCCAAAATGTCAGTTCTGAACAAAAACTACATGCAAATCCCTGTGATCAAAGCAGCTTTTGATGAGCACTAAATATCCAATCTGGAACAGATATACAGCTGGAGAACCGTTTCCTTATTTTTCCCTACGGAGACAACATAGCTATAATGGAATAAGACTTAACAGAAATGGACATGTAAAACTCGTACTTTTGTAAACTTCCCTAATACAATTAGACAGTCACTTACAAACAACAAATCTGGAGCTTCTTCCTCTTTTTTATTCCATTCAAATAAAATGCAAAGGGAATTAGTGTGTGTAGAAGAGCTAGTTTTTCCTGACAAATCTTAATAGATCTCTCCTAATCATAGAACTATAGACTATCAGGGTTGGAAGGGACCTCAGGAGGTCATCTAGTCCAACCCCTTGTTCAAAGCAGGACCAATCCCCAACTAAATCAATTAACATCAGATGAAACCCATAATCTCCCTTTCTGAAATAGCAAAGGAGTATAAACCACAAATTTTATGAAGGAAAGGAAACTAAGAATAACTATAAATCAATATTGTTGTATGCAATGGTGTTGTAGCAGTGTCAGTCCCAGGATATTAAGAGAGACTTGAGACTTTCAAAGGGAACAATTGTGGTAGTATTTGTTTGCAGTATAGATGCATGCTCAGTATGAAACCCAAAAATCAGCAATGACTCAATCACAAGGACTATCCCAAACGGGTATGTGCAAACACTTGTTGAAGTGTGTGGGGGGCGGTGGGGGGAACCCCCACACAACGCACATATATTTTTTGCAAGCATGCACAAGCAACTTGTGTTTTTCAACAATGTTCATTGAAAGAGGAAGTCCCAGGAAATCATCATGCATTCACACTGAAATATCTGTGATTGCCTCCTCCTGGCTTATCAAAATTGCAGTAATTTAATATGGTAACAGATACAATACCATGTGATTGTGACGACCCAATACACACCAGGAAGTATAAGTAGCCAATTGCTTAAATCATACTTAAAGAGCTCACAAAGCCCCCTAGGCTGATTTTTTTCTTCTTTTTGCACACTCAAAAGTTTGAGGAATTATGAATCACAAATTAGTAAAAACTCAAAATCTCTTCAGACACTTCTTCATAACCAGAAAAAAAGGGCCACATTTTTCATATAAACTATAGATTATAAATAGTTTGCCACAGTTCTATTACTGGCCATATTCTGATTCAGATCAGCGTAACAACACAGAAATGGAAGTCTCCATTTCTCATTACCAACCCTCTGTGTCAACCGTTCCTTTCTCCTCTTCTACTTGCATTTAAAAATAAAAAAATAAATTAGAAAGGACCTGTCATTGTTTGATGCTATAACTTTGCCTGGAATTGAAACAAAATACGGTTTATGGGTAAACTAAGACTGCTCATGACATCTAAACTCATTAAATTAGGAGCCATGAAATGGTTTACCATTTAAGTGGATTTAATTCTTAAACAAGATTACCAAACTAATGCACTGGTCAATACATTTATTAAATGGGTTATCACAAATTGTACTGATGCTATGACATTTTGACAGCATTAAATAAAGCTAAAATTACATGCCAGTTGCACAAAAGTGCAATCAAAACCAGAATGTTTCCTCCCTAGGGAGTGCACAGATCAAAATTAATGGAGTTTTATTAAATAAAAATCAAAGTTTTTCCAGGTGATCTTACTGTCAATTGATTCTGACCATTTAAGAATTAAGATTAGTCCTCTTTCCAATAGAAGGCATATTAAATTTTTCCTATCAACTATCTGACGGTAGGGCTGAAATTCCTTTTTTTTGGCTAAACCTTCTCCACCTACTCACGTTGTCACCAATGTAGCAGTCCAGCCATTGTCAAAATAATTCCCGTTTCTTTCATTTGTATTTAGTATTGCTTGAAGTGTCACACTGGAGTTGGTGTCATATTGGGTTAATTCATGGGCCTTTCACCTCTTGTAACCTGGAATCAAATCTGGTTTTATTCAAACTGAAATGGGTTAGACCAAGACATACAATCATATAATTAGGCATTACTTGGAAGCACCCTAGAATAAAATAGAAGGGATGTTTTTGATATAATGTACCAAATCATGGACTGAATTAACACTGTTGAAAAAAATATCACCTCCCTCTCTACGCACAGCTTTATGGGTAGAGGAGTTTTTTAGGACTTTATGGTTAAGTGTTAATGTGCTATTACCTTATGCATTGTATAAGTACTTGGCACTCTGAATATTCATGATTTTTTTGCAAGGGGGGGGAAAATCATGAAACACTTCTTTGGACCCAAAAATGCTGATAACTTTAAAATTGTTCCATTTCTTTTGATAAAAGTATCAAATGCTGAGGAAAAATTCCTGGGATTTTTCCAAGCTTAGTTCTTTAAACTTGATTTTAGCTCCTCAGAGGCCAAGTACCCAAAGTATTATAAAAAGATTTTCCACTGAAATATCATAAAAGGTTTGAGCCAGTTGCACTGAACAGCTTCATAAATCACAATGGGAATGTTGGCAGGTATGGTATTTTCCATAGACTTTGCTGTGTACAATATTTTATTTCCCTTCAAGAGGCATTTTGATTGTTAAGAAGCTGCTGTTTAGGCAGAAGAAACAAAAATGCTTCATTTCCTTTACTATTTCCTCAATGATCTGAACAGCATAGCAGGAGTTTACCCAAGAATTTTCAACATAAGTACAGAATAAAGGATTTTAAATAAAACAGAACAAAAAAGTATACATCCCAAACATGCTGAATTCATATTTTCAGTCATAATACTGGATATTTCATATACATATTTCAGATGTATTTTACCAAAAGGAACAAAATACCCAGAAGCAAAGATTCTGAAAACAGACACCTAAAGCTCAACACCTAAATCAATCAGCAGTCTGATTTTCAAGATTTCTGAGCACCAAGGAAGCTCCACTGAGATCCTGAGAACCTGACACTTGAAAATCAGACTGCTGATTTAGTGCTAAATATGGATCTAAACTTCTAATTTTAGGCTCTTATTTTTCAAAATCTTGGCCCTGGTCTGTTTGTGGATATAATGAAGATGAAAAGTATGTCCTCCCTTCCAGCTTTCTTCTAGAAAATCTTCCTCTCTTGCTACTCTCATCAGGTCAATCCATTCCTTGAACCATTGTACTATTATTACTTGAAGATCTTAACTGTCACCTTCAAGGCTCTGGACAAGCATGTCCCTCATCCCTTCCTATTCACAGTTCCCATGGCCTTTGCTCCTCACAAGTCACTTTTTGCATCCTTCTCATTTCCCTTCTCTCCTCCTTCTTGCATATTACCTAGTCCACTTGGAGCACTCTCACTCTATGCACCAACTGAGCCTCACTGTTCATCCATGTCTCAGTTTAAAACAGTTCAAGAAATAGCCTAAAAAGTGAACATTGACCCCAATTTAATAGAAACTTTCTGTACTTTTAACAAAGGAGGAGCAGTCCTTCCAACAGTGCTTTGTATTCAAATATCTAAGGGCACCAATTTTGATGAACGGCGTGTTACAGCTAGGGTGACCACTTTTCCAAAAATGGGACACATGCAGGAACTCCACATCCTTCTCCTCCTCTTCCTCTGAAGCCCTGCCCTCTGGCCAGGCTGGAAGCTGAAGCCAGGCCATGGTAAGAGCCACCCAGGGAGCCCACACCACTGTGGGGAGCCCTGGATCCTCCATTTGCCCTGGGTGGGGCGCTAGGGTGCCCAAGAGCAGCCCTGGGCCTGAGTCCTCGCCCTCCAGGGCAGACTACACAGGGCAGGTGGAAGGTTCAGGACTTCAGGGTTCCTCTTAGAGGTGCAGGCTCCCTGGGCAGATATTACTGCCCAGATCCAGCTTCTGGCCTGGCCAGGGGAAGGGGCAGGGTCTTGGGAGGAAGAGGAGAAACAGAAAGCTGAGACTTGTGGCAAAAGGGGAGGCCTAAAACCAACCTCAAATTCCCATCACCAGGAAAAGGCTCACACTGCCCATGAGATTCGGGCAGGTGTGGATCGGCACCACAGAGAATCTGGGACAAATGCTGTCCCAGAGTCATTCAGCCATGGACTTGAAATGTACATTTTTGGGGCTGTCCCACCCAATTAGGAACAGGTGGTCACCCTAGTTACAGCCCTCAATCCAAAACTTGAGACAATTTGTTAGCTTTGATGTCTGAATTATCTCCGAAGAATCTAACAGAATTTTCAGAACAAACTGAGAACCTCCCATGTTTTATATATGACACTACTGTTAATAAACCCCAGAATATTAACTTTTTGCACAACTGCATCACATTGTTGACTCTCATTCAATTTGTGATCCACTATAACTCCCAGATCCTTCTCAGCTGTACTAAGTTACTTCACTGCACATGCACAGAATTTATGTCCCATGCAGATTTATTTGCTTCTCTGCAGAAAAATGACTTTCTGATGGGGAAGCAAAAGGAAGACAAGAGCGGTCATGCAACCCTCCCCAGCAGTATGTTTTGGATGCTCAGGGCAGCTGGTAGAGAGGTAAATCACTGTGGAGCAGGGGCCGGGGCTGGAGAAGACCTGGCTGGTGGCTCCTACCATGCGCCAGGCTCAGCTGCTAGTCCCAGATGGACTGGGGAGGATGGGATTTCTTCCGCTGCACAGTATCTGGGGTTGTGTCAGACCCACCCCCAGATTTCTCCCCTGGCTGTAAAAAGCTCTGCAGACTCCCTCCACCCTGTGCTTCCTGCACCCATCACTCCTCAGCTGCAGGGAACTCTGTACAAAATGGTACTTTGTTTGATCCAGTACTGCCGTTCTTATGTATGGCAAACAGAAAAATGGAGAACAAGAAACCCCTTCAGAATAGACAGGGTGTATAAGCTCTGGATCAAGAAAAAAAAAGCTGACAAACCTTGAACCCTACATAACACTCAGTTAATGCATTTTTGTCAAGAGCATTGAACTCCTCATATGAAAGATGCTATGCAAGTGTGAAGCATTAGTGTAAGCAAAGGAGTGAAAGTGCAGAGTCTGTTCACAAGCTCACTGTGGTATTTGATTGCTCATTCTGTGTTACATTTGAGTGACGAGAGAACACACAGATATGCCATGTTACAAATCACTATTGACAGACTATTCTTCTGCATACCACTGCCTTAAAGCAGTCCATTTTGCTTTTGAACACTAGTGTCAAAGGAAGCATTTAAGAATGAAACAGAGAAGACTAACAGCTTTGATGGTTCTTCTAATCTTTTTCAGTGAACAATGGCAGGGGTTTAGTAGGAGCGTCAAGGGAAGACCAAGACCCACTGTGCTAATGATAACATTAGCACTTTACCAGTTTTCCCAGCATCCACAATTCCCCAGCTGCCTAACACATTCTTATTAGTGGAAACTTTTTTTAAAAAAAAAGGACAATTATATTAAGCTCAAGATGTGAGCAAAAATGAAGCTTAAACTACAGTCGCCTGACAAGCAGAGTCTTTAAAATGAATTGCTTATGCATTTTACTGTTCCTATATGAAGGATAAAACGTGGAAGGCTGAGAACAGCAGCATAGATTTTTATGACGTCATGTTCCAGATATTCCAAAAAAAAATAATGGTCCTCCACAATTAAAAGGTAAGAACAGAGTTGATATTTCCCATGTAAATAATCAAAAACATTTTATTTAAAATATTCTTGTTCCTGTTTCTCTGTTATATCTTCAGATGGATAAAGAAAATTTTAGAGGATTTCTGAGGGAAGTTGGTTAATTTTTGCTCTACAGCTCACCTTAATAAGTACAAGGAACATCAGTGTGTTCTCAGCAAAACTATGAATCATCATAGAAAAATGGTACTTTAAAAACAAAGATATAATCCCTCTCAAGACACAGGAAACATTTAGAAGAGACTATGATCACCCAGTTCTACTAACTCAGGGGTTCTCAAACTGGGGGTCGGGGGTTACAGGATTATTACATGGGTGATTGCGAGCTGTCAGCCTCCACCTCAAACCCCTCCCCAATCACTTCCAGCATTTACAATGGTGTTAAATATACAAAAAAATGTTTTTATTTGGGGGGGTTGCACTCAGAGGCTTGCTGCGTGAAAGGGGTCACCAGTACAAAAGTTGAGAACCACTGTACTAAACAACATGGAAACATGGCAAGAGAATCCTCAAAGAATTAGGTTTTGTTTCTACAAGGAGAACTCTCAGCTGTATTAGCATGTGAAGTAATGGAAAAGTGAATGACATTGCGTAGAAGAACCACCAAGCGTCTGGAAATCATTTCAAACACACCCAAGTGTGTTGCTGTATTGGCATCCATGGGGAGGGAGAAAGAACATAAAAACACTGACTGTCAGTGCTTGCTAACTTAGGGTTGCATCTTGCAGACCCTCACTTAGATGAGTCATCATGCTTACTCAGTCCAGGGAACTCTGATACTTCTTCATTTTTAAAAAGCTTAGATAAAGCGGTGCATAAATTATTGTGCACCAGTCCCAGGTTACATCCAGCACAGCTAGTGGAGTAGGGGAGAGGAAAAAAGGCAACTGTCAATCCTGGGGCCAGTTACAACAAACCCCAAGGGACTTTTCCATCAACCAAGTATTGCCAGCATAAGACGACACATGGCATATACACCCTTTTCTGCATTGGGTAAGATGGGGTGACACTGGAAAACTTCTGTTTTGGTGTGTGGCAACCATGCTGACGTGCAACAGAACAATTAGAGACACACTGGTGTCTCTTCTCCCCCCCCCACCCCTCCAAAAAAAATTTGCAGCTTCACGTTCAGTTTCCTTGGAAGAAAAGACCCCTAAAAATGAATCTAGAATAAAATATAAAATATGACAGAGGCAAAATTACCACATGAGCGTTGTGAACTGGAAACACCCATGTTGATAGTTATGTTCATAATTTAAAAGCACAGTTTCAGTCAGAACTCTAGCCCGTGAGCCAGTGAAACTCCAGGCAAGTGGATAAGGGCTAGCATTTTTATGTCTGTTGAACAATCTTTCAGCTTGCCTGTAAATAAGATTATTTATTTTGCTGTTAAAAGCTGTTAAAACCTCTGTAGGCAACAGAGTTTTCAAGGCACATGCTGTTTTTACTAATACAAGGAGCAGCATGGATGAGGAAGCTTTCCTCTGACTTGAGAAGTGCCAAGACTGTTGCTGCTCTTCCATCAACTTTCCACTTGCAGCAACCCCCCCACTCCCCCCAACAACAACGAAGAAACCCCTCACATAGCCAATCCCAAAGCCAAATTCTGTCCAGAAAAATAAAACTTAAAATCCTCAAAGAAAAGGGTTTTCAGACAATTTCAAATCACTTCTGAAATGAGCTTTAATATTTTTGCCAAGAAAAGTCAAACACTCCTATTCATATGCAGTACAATCCCATATAAACTTGCTATATGGCACAGCCTGACTGATCTGTTTTACTGCTAGAATTATAGGCAGATTTAGTCTATATTAAATTACACTGGGCATTAAAGTACAAACAAGCTGTATTTTACCATGAAAAAGATGACTGAAGTCATCCAACTTGGCACTGAAAACAACAGGACAACGCTGATCTCCATTTCACTGGTATAAATGTAAAACAGTAACAGCCTTGAGAACATTCACAGCTAAATCAGTGTACACTCCTGCCTCATACTTTTCTAATGGAAATGCCAACATAAAAAGTGAAGGCAGGTAAACTTCAATCCTGCTCCTTGTTAGCAGTGGGTGAACTGCTCCCGCTCCCCACCTGCCTCCTGTATGTCCCCTATAGCAGAGGCTGTCCTCTGAGTTCTGCCTAGCTGTCCTCTGATTCTGCCTAGCTGTCCTCCTCAATTCCTATCCTGGGGAATCCTCTGCCAGCTGGATCTGGGACTGTTAGAGCCCCTTTATGCTACATCAACCATTCTATACAATGTAAAGGGGCAATGATGGGCATGAGAATTTCATCCCTAGTTTTTATAGGATGCTCTGGGCTTCCAGACTTCTCTCTTGGTTCTAATTTCTTAATTAAAGCTGCTTCTTTAGGTATAGGGCTGAGCGTGTTCAAGGAGGGGAACATCTCCTGTTAGGCCTCAATCGTGCTAATAGTCAGGTGCTTACACGGTTTGCAGGATCAGAGAGCCTTACAGTCTAAACCATAGTTAAACTGGGTTGGTTTATCTTGACCTAGAAGTTTCTGGCTTTGGGAGCAAACTTGTGATTTACACGGAGAGACAAATCCCACTCCTCCTCTGTGGGAATGTTTTAAAGATGACTCCGTGGGGCAATCTCCCGAAGTTGTACCCTTAGAGCATCTCCTGTGAGTATTTTTAGGGCTGAGTGCGATCTACATCTAGGTTAGCAACAGGGTGCATATTAGAGTTTTTTCTTGTGTTTTTATTTCTGCTGCTCTCCTCTCCTTTCTCCCTTTCTCCTCCTTCATCAGTCCAGACAGATATACTATTCATCTCCAGCTCCACACCAAGGCACAGCTAAAACTTTTTTCTTTATTGAGAACGTGTATCTAGTGAAATTGTCTGACAAAAATGCATCATTCTTCCACACAGATTCCATGATTGCTCACATTCTAAGCATGTTTTTAGCCATATATTCCTCTATTTATCTTCGTAGACAAGAATTCCTTTATGTCACCCAGAACATTTATGTTGAGTTAAACTTCTTTAAACAGATATGTGATTGAATCCCCCATTAGCAGTAGCAACAGGTGGTCAAATTCAGCAACTAAGTTAAAGTGCCAACAGCAGGTTCCTAGTTACATTTAAAATAAACTAAATTAATCAAATGGTAGCTGAGTTCAGTCCCCAGTAACAGCCTTGAGAACATTCACAGCTAAATCAGTGTACACTCCTGCCTCATACTTTTCTAATGGAAATGCCAACATAAAAAGTGAAGGCAGGTAAACTTCAATCCTGCTCCTTGTTAGCCACTTAGCTACCTTTTTCCTTTTGATTTAAATCAATATCATTACTGTCATTTATTTGAAATATGAGGTGATATGATAAACTCTCCCTCCAAACCTCCTTTTTAAAATCTTGGCAGAAGCTTTGGCTCACCATGTCATTATTAAATATCTAGCATGCCATTTGTGACCCAGGATTTATTGCAAAATTTGTATAAAAAAAAAAAACATACAAAAACCCCACACAATTTATTCTCCCTACCAACCACAGAGGAATACTTTTAGGTACATATTTAATACCAGGTGACAAAGTACAATATATCTGCCAAAAAAAAGTTTATTCTGGTAAGAGTTCAAGGATTACACTATCCAGGAAAAAATTAAGTTTTTCCCTTTCATTTTAGGGGTTAAAGTGGCAATATTTTCTGGATTAAAGGAACATTTTACACTTCTCTTTCTCGCTCGCTCAGAAAACTGATTCCGCCGGCAAGGTTCCTGAGTTTCAAAGGAAGAATTCGGGCTATGATTTGTCAGATGTTATTGTGGAATTTCTAGTATCTTCAGCCGAAGTATCACAAAAATTAGTTGCCGTCATAAACATTAGACCTCAATCTCAACCAAAATCTGCAAATAGGCCCCTTGGGGTTTGCAAATAGCTGGAACCAAAGCAAATGGGACTGGTTCAGAGCCAAGAATCCAAATCTAATGCCCTCCATGCGCCTGGAAATTTAAGATTTGATTTCTGGCTCGGCCCGTCTCTAACAGACATGTGATGTTATCAGGAACACAACTGAGGCCTGCTGTATGACACACTCATTCATGTTATTTTGTATTACATTTTAGGAAGATTTGTGTTTGTTGTGAAAAAAGGCGAGGGAGAGAAATTAATATAAACCTCCATATGAGCACTGCCTCATATGATTATACACAAGTGTCTTTCTATCCCTAGTTTTGTAAAATGTGAGTCAAATTCTTTATCAATGTACATACATTAAACCCCATTCAAGTCAATTAAGCTTTGCCCATTTACAATAATGGAAAATTTGTCCCAAGTGTGCTCCATAGCTTGTCTTGCGAGAGTTCAAAACAATTAATTCATACCAACACCGTGCTTCTGATATACCTGTTGAAGCCAGATAATCCCAACAGAGGATTTATTTGACCAACAGGACAGAGCATAAGGGCACTTAAATAAGACCCATAACCAAAAAGACACTGACATCTGCAATGCAGGAGAGGCCTGACTCTCACGGACACCATCACCCATATCCATATTTTTAAAGCCTTGTGGCAGACATTCAGGACAGGTAATGGCTGCCTGTTTCTGATTTTGAAATATTATTATATAAAAATAGCATCAGACTGGAGTTGTATCAAAAGTATTAGCAAGGCTTCTTATCAAACAAGGCACAGTTCCATTTAATCTACAAATGTAGCTATATGCAAAATACAGCAGTGTAATGCTCAGAAGAAACAGTTCACCCACTGCAAAAGAAACATGGATTCATTATAAGGCCCCCAATCCTGCAGACACTAAAAACATACATGCTTAATTTACATGCAAGACTAGTTCCTATTGACTGCAGTGGGACTATGATGTGTATTAAGTTAAGCCCATGAGCATTCACAGGATCAAAGCCATACTATTTAAAAATGTGAGAAATCTGAGAAGTATTTCTCAGATCTTTTCCTTCCGTATTTAAACCACTTCACCAATGATAGAAAAAAATATATCTATACACACAGCAGTATTCATCATATTTTTCCTATCCCTTGAAGACAGCAATTCCAAGGAGATCCTCCCACCCCACTTATGGCATGTTGATCACAAATACCTTTCTGGGAACAAGTGGGTTAGCTCAACAAAAGAAAAGGTTAAGGCGGGACTTGATTAGTCTGTAAGTACCTACATGCGAAACAAATATTTAATAATGGGCTCTTCCACCTAGCAGAGAAAGGTTAACATGATCCAATGGCTGAATTTGTTTATCTTCATCTTCCAGACTGGAAATAAGGTTTAAGTTATTTACAGTGAAGGTAACTAACCGTTGGTACAATTTATCATGGGTTGTGGTAGATCCTTCATCACTGACAATTTTTAAATCAAGACTGGATGTTTTTCTAAAAAATATATGCTCTAGGAATTATTTGGGGGAAGTTTTTTGGCCTGTATTCTACAGAAGGTCAGGCTAGATCAGGGTTCTCAAACTTCATTGCAGCGTGACCCCCTTTGACAAGAAAAATTACTACATCCCCTGGGAAGGGGGATCGAAGGCTGAGCCCCACCGCCCAGGACAGGGGGATCCAAATCCCAGCTGTCCTGGGAGGTGGGGGGAACCAAAGCTTGAGGGCTTCAGCTCTGGGTTGTGGGGCTCAGACTTTGGCTTCAGCCCCAGGCCCCAGAAAGTCTAATACCAGCCCTGGTGACCCCATTAAACTGGAGTGGCGACTCACTCGAGTCCTGACCCACAGTTGGAGAACCATTGGATTAGATCAGGGATGAGCAACCTTTGGCACACAGCTCGCCAGGGTAAGTGCCCGCCACATCCACAAGTTCGGCTGACCACAGCTCCCGCTGGCCATGGTTCACCGCTCCAGGCCAATGGGGCTGCGAGAAGTGGCACAGGCCGAAGGATGTGCTGGCCGCCACTTCCCATGGCCCCCTTTGGCCTGGGGTGGCAAGCCATGGCCAGTGGGAGCCGTGATCGGCTGAACCTGCAGATGCGGCTGGTAAACAAACCAGCCCTGCCTGCCAGGGTGCTTACCCTGGCAAGCTACATGCCAAAGGTTACCTATCCTTGGATTAGATGATCAAAATGTACCCTGTCTCAACTTGGAATCTATGGACTACGATCAATCAAGATTTTAAATTCTCTTATACAGATTCTCATTATACCAAGATTAATTTCAAAGACACCACCATTTATTTACATTATAAGCATAAGTCTTTAAAAAGTCTATCCTTCCACTTTTATTTTGGTAAGCTGTTATTTTTACAATTTTAGAATACTTCCTGGTACGCAAGCACATGTACTCCTCAACATTTGTTAAGAACACACGATCATTCTAATGATCGGTGAATTCCAGAAGGTATTTGATGTATTCCACATAGGATCCTGAGCCCAAACATCGATATTCACATCACCAAAATTAGAAGCAGCTTGTATGCGAGATGAGTGGACAGCCACTAAACTGCAAGTCTGTGGTATCTTGGCATCCCAAATGTGTTTTGGAAATCTTGACTTGTCACACATTGTATTGAAATCTCCCGAGTGTGGGATAAGTAGGAAATTGCACCTCAATTCATAGACCTGAAGCCATAAAGAACTAGCATGATCATCTAGACTGAACTTCAGCATAACACACACCAAAGAAATTCGGGTCAAACAAAATATTTCATTCAACCTGTTAAACGTTTGTTTTGTGTTTAGATTTTTAAACAAAACTGAAGTAAAATGTATCACAAAAAATAAACTGTTTAATTTCTAAATCTCAAAATTAAACATTTTGATTTGGGAGGCTGGTTCTGACAGAAACAGTTTGGTGAATTTAATATGAATTAATGAAATTTCCTTCCCCCCTCCCCCCCAAAAAAGTTTTGTCCACGAAATTTTGCCCAGCACAGTCTATTAAAGAAAGAATTGTTCTACCCCAAAAAAGGTAGAATAGCAAATAATTTTAAATTATTTTAAAATAAAAATAAAAATCACCACATATCATATAGAATATACATGTGGCATGCAAACACTAAATACAAGGAGAAATATAGGAAAAAAATCTTGATAAGACACTTAGTTCTAAAAGTTACAGAGATTATAAAGACCCATTCCCTATCCAGCCCCCTACATACTCCAGACACACACTCCACATTAAAGAGTTGTTGATGCCTTATTGAAAATACAGGTAGAAATCCTATTTAGAAAGCATGCTATTTTGCATAGCCAGTATTTTCTGTATTTCACCCCCATTCTGTTTTACTATCATGTAAAAATGTTCAAAATCAAAGCAATCCTGCATCTTACTCTCCAGTTGAAAATTCTAATTCTACACAGAAGTGGAATGTAGCTCTGGCTCTGAGACCTTTGTCAAATGATGTGGACAAGAGTAGGTGACTGCACTCAAGTAGCACTGCACACATTCATCAGTAATTTAGTTTTTCCATCTTGTGTTAGTATGATGAAATGGAAAGCACTGGATTTAATCCACGTTTTTGGCAGTTATGTAAAATATATGGTGATGAATATAGGATGAAGTAATACTCAATGGCATGCCAAAGCCCTGGCTAGAGCCCTCTAACTCCAGCAATTACATATGCCAGACAATGATCTGGCTGCAAACTTTGCAGGGTCCCGAGGCCCCCAGGATACCCCCTGCACGGCACTCCATTGTTTATCAGGCAGGACATGGATTTTTCCTCACTCACCTTTCCTGTACTAATGAGGTGATCCTGGTCAAGCCCAAACCTGAGCCCATGCAGGGTGACGAGGACCACCTCTGAAATGTGTCTGCAGAGGTGATCTCCAACCTCTGAAACAATTGTAAGTGAGCCTGCAACACTTGTGAAAAGCTGCTGACCTCCTAGGTAGCCTTGCTAACCCAGTAACACTGGGACCTCCCGCCCAAGACAGTAGGACCTCCCCTAAGCCCTGTGGCTAACTCCATTGCCCCACAAGTTGCAGAGTGTCCTGTAATCTTTGAATTGCTGCAGCAACAGCTTCTGCTGCAACAGCATGCACAACTTCAATCAGCTCTTGGCCTGCCTCCCCAATCCTTCATGTTTGTCCCCCTGCACTGGCAGGGTTTGCCCCCCGCTCTCCGAACACCCCTGTGATTCACATGGGGAAAGGGATCCACAGTATGCATCTCCCCAACTTCATCCTTTGCAGAGCACCCCATAGTCCATGTACCAACTGAGATCTCGGGGCTCTAGCCCACATGTAGGAGGAGGGGAAACACCCACCCAAGCCATGCTGCCTACAGAGGCCCACAGGGGATTCTCGCTCCTTCCTTCCTCCCCACCCCACCCCTCACTGAGCCCTGCATGATAGACGTGAGTCAGTGTGAACGTGTATGCACATAAGCTCACAGACCTAGCTGTGTGAACATGACACATGAAGTTGAATTATGCAGTCTATTGGGAGGCTAACAAACCTGGTTTATATTGCTCTGTTTCCCTCCATCAGGAAGGAAACCAACTATTTTTAAATCTATGTTCCACATACAAAGCTAAATACAGTAACTCCTCACTTAAAGTCATCCTGGTTAACGTTTCGTTGCTGATCAATTAGGGAACATGCTCATTCAAAGTTGTGTAATGCTCCCTTCTAACATCATTTGGCAGCTGCCTGCTTTATCTACTGGTTGCAGGAAGAGCAGCCCGCTGCAGCTAGCTGGTGGGGGCTTGGAACAAGGGTGGACCAGCAGCCTCCCTATCAGCTCCCTGCTCCCCTAAATTCCCTGTGCAGCAGCTGCCCAACAGGCTATCAGTTGCAGCTGTCCCTCCCCCCACTGCCATGTGCTGCTCCTGCCCTCTGCCTTGGAGCTGTTCCCCGGGACTCCTGCTTGCTGTGTGGCAGAGAGGGAAGGAAGAAGGGGGCTAATGTCAGGGTGTCCCCTTTCTCCTGCTCCTGCACCCTGCTTACCCTATCTTCCATAGAGCAGGGAAGACACACCAAGGCTCAGGACAGAGGGTCTCAACAAGCTGATCTAATTAACAAGGCAGTGTACTTAAAGGGGAAAATGTGCATATCTCCCTCCATTCCTGCTGCCTTGCAGAGTGAGTTAACTCTTGAGGGGTCAGCCAATTGCTAGTTTATCATTTAGCATCAAGGGAAATATCCTACCCACTGACTCCTCCACTTCAACCAGCCTTCACAATCATCACTGTGTATTAAATTGTTTGTTTAAAACTTATACTGTGTGTGTATATTTTATATATATATTAGTCTTGTCTGGTGAAAAAAATTCCCTGGAACCTAACCCCCTCATTTACAATAATTCTTATGGGAAAATTGGATTCCCTTAACATCATTTCGCTTAAAGTCGCATTTTTCAGGAACATAACTACAACATTAAGCAAGGAGTTACTGTATAATGCTCTTATAAAACAGGATAGGAAAAAGATTAAAAGCATCCTGAATTTTACTAGTCTTGCTTATATATTATGTCTTTCTCCCTGTGACGTGTACAAACCTCACACTGGGCAACAAGGGGTTCAGAGATTATTTTGGGCTCAGCCTGCAGCAAATGCTCCATCTGCTGGAGGAATTAAAAGGCAGGGAATTAGCTCATTTGGGTAGCAGAGCTGGAGGCGAGTAGACCTGCAGCCTACAGCCAGAGTAGAACCTAAGACTCCGACACATCTGCCCAAAGGGGCCCTCCCTGAGGGAAGGGAGGACCCACCCCAAAGATAACCAGAAAGGGAAGTATCCTGTGGCACTTGGACATTGGTAACCCCCTTTACAGTACTTATCATGGTTTGGGTTTCCACACCAGGGAAAAGCCTTGGACTAAGATGACACGGGGGTGGATGAGAGGAAGAGGCCCAGGGAGGACAGTCTTAAGCAGCCTTCGTTGTCAGACTACTGGTAGCCCAAAGGGCCCTAGGTCAGAGCCCAGTGGAGTGGGAGGGCCCAGGCTTCACTCCCCACAATGCCCTCAGCAGTCAGGATTTGCAGCCATGACCACTAGGCCATGCTCCCCAAGAGAGAACTGTTACACTCCCATGTTCTCTGATAGCTGCAATTCCCCACTGGCTTCTTGATGCACTCCTCCTGGTTCTAAAGGTTAGGTCACCCATTCTTTGAACAGAAATGGTAAACAGTCTTAGGTAAGTTTGACCAACAAATGCTGAACACAGCCCAAAGTCTGGAATAAATTTACAAAAATCTGTTTGTCAAACAAGTATTACCAACATGTTTGTTAGTTAAAGGCTTGATCTTTGTAGGAAATTTAAGGGGAGAAAGATAGGCTGGATCCACTGAATACACTGTTTGCATCATATTTCAACCAGCTCTACCCACAATTCTAAATGGAGAACAACGACCAGATAAACTCTTAAATAAACAGACATTCTACAAGCAGCTGACTCACTTCATCTGGAGGTAACAGATACTGCCACTCCTACCATTTCATTTTAAGGAAGCACTTACATTCCCAGGGTTTCAGAGGACCACCTGGAAGAAATACACAGAGGATGTTTATCTCAGATTTATATGATCTTGAATATACAGATTAATATAAAATCAAAGCAGAAAACCATGCAAAAGCAAAGAAAACATTCAAATCAGGTGCTAGGATTTCAAGTAAAGTTGGTGAAACCCATTTGAGATAAATCCTTGCACGGGCTATTGGAGAAATAATAGAAAGACAAGGTGATAAAAATAGGTTCAACAAATTACAAACTTGCTGCCAAAAGCCATTTGAATTAGTCACATCAGCATGAAATGGGCTTGAGTAAATGTACTCCAGCATTTGTAACAGTAGTTTTTCCATTGATTCTAATGATACTACACAGAATTAAACAATACTGGCATTGTCAGTTTAAATCAGAGCAGTTACAATCTTGAAGATGGGAATACTTCAATCTATTATTAATAGACTAAGGACTTTAGCTGCCCAATGAAATCACAGCAGAATGAAGGCTTTTGTAGATTGTAGATTTTGTCATCAACAAAAAGTATGGTAAACCAATGGCATTTTCCTAATTCTGAAACCTACTGTAAGAATTCCTAGTGTAGACACAGTAGCTACTAGCAGTTTAATACTTGGTCAGTTGTAAACATCAAGATGTTCAATTCTACAACAATAAAAACGTGGTACTTATTGTTTGAGAATTCCCAAGAGTAGAAAGAATGAGAGAAAATATTCTCTCCCTTTTTACCTATTCATTCCAAGTCAACCTACTGATAGCAGAGAGTATCCCAACTGTTCAAGACAGGTAGAGGGGAACTCAGAGAAACAGCTTTTCGACATGAAAAAAGTCTGTCTTCATCTTTAATCTAGCAAAACTGAATGTCAGAAAATTGTTACACAACTGACATGGCTCATCAAGTAACTTGAGGCAAAAGGTTCGATTCTGAGATCACACTAATGTAACTCCATTGTCGTAAGTGATACTACTCCCGATTTACACTGGTGCGAGCAAGGTCAAAAGCCGACGCAATGTTTTCAGTGAGCCAACAAGCTGGGTTAGGACACTGGCCTGCTGAGCCATTAGCCCCGAATCCTGTAGTGTTGGGATTGTTACGGGGAAAGCAATGACTATTCACATCCTGCAAGTCAACGTGCAATTTATAAGTGCAGGTCCCCTAAAGTAGTGAAAACAATCTCAAAGACATGTCTGCAGCACCAACGTGTCTGCTAGTCCCCAAAGCAGGATTAGTGAGAAACCACTATGCATTCCAGCCCAGAATTTACAACCATCCTGTAATTATGGACATGTGCATCTTTTGAACAGCCAAACAAACATTCTCAGGAGCAGTAAACAGTGTTTTCTTCTGCCATGCTTGCTCACAGCACACACACAGTTAGTGTCAACTGCAGATTCAAAATTTACTAATCTTTCCTTACGAACTTTTTTTTTTAAACTGTAGGGATCAATTTAAGTTACTTGATAAGACAAAAGTGTTTCATACTGCCATGTAATAATACCACACTGGAATACTGCAATCAGTATTGATTTTATTTAGCTACCAATTCTAAAGGAGCTCTGCTTTTTCTTTCCACCTTTTGATTAAAAAAGGGAACTGTTAGGTTATATGAGAGAGAGAGTGTATTTGGAGCGGTGTAACAAACACTAAATTTCTCACATTGTTTGGGTACTACAGTCGGAGTAAAAAAAAAAAAAAGAAAGGGCCAAGTAAATGTTAAGTGTTCCATTAAGAATGTTTTCTTATTATTAGGCTAAGTGTTCCATTCAGCAGGAAGATGAAAAAATGGAATTTGAAAGTTAAATTGTAATCATTCAGGTGTTTTGAATAATTCACCTATTTAGCTGTAAAGTGAGGCTGAAGAGAACTGCCATATGGACTGATCCTGCTAATCCTAGTCGAGACCACAAATATAATGAGATGATTTAAGTAGGCCAGAAATGACTAATGCTTCTCTGTGTGGTAATGCATTTTGTGAATTAAAAAAAAAAAAAGCTTGTCTGACTTGAAACTTTTTCAAGCAATTTCTTAACATTTTCACCCAAACTCTTTATTCTACTGCTGGCTAAAATGCTGCTGACGCCACTCATATCAGTCATGCTGGATCCTGTAATCTATATTCCAGTCACAACAGACACCATTTTATGCAAAATATAAGCAGTCCTTTAATGCCTGCCAAGTTGCCAAGCAATTCCTTAAATGCAGTTTAAACGTATTTTTTCTAGACTGGCCAGTGCTCTGCTACATGGATACCTTGGCTAGAAGTGTGTGGTACAGCCCAGCAGCACTCAGATGCAGCTCTATAAAAAGATATTTCTGTCACTGCCCAAAACTCACTGCAAACATGAGCATGATGCAGCCAAATGTTACATAGTTTGATTGGGCTAAGATCAGAACCCAACAGAGCTGTTCTGCCTGCTGCTCAGTAACTTCCACAGAACCAACAGCAGGAACTGTCAATATTGACATACAAACAGCGCCCCTCCCCCGCCAAATCAAAGATTCTTTCATTCTACTCTTGAATCTCATCAAGTGAGCACTCTCTTTCAAGATGATTGTTCTCTACCCTCGGACTACTAATATCAACTACAGCTACAATCTGACAATGCATTTGAGCCATTTAGTCAGATACTAAAGACTACTGAATTCAGTCCATGAGCTCTAGAAGTAAGACTCTTCTCAAGGAATTAAGCAAGCATCCATGAAAATCTGTTTCCACTCATCTCCCCTACAAAGCCATGCCTGCCTGGATTTACTACAGCCTCAGGGCTTGATTTTAAGAATTTGTGATTGCATGCACAAGCATGGTAATCATTCATGTAAACGCTCAGTTAGATACCTAGCTGATCATATGCGCACATAAATCATAGAATCATACAACTGGAAGGGACCTCAGGAGATCATCTAGTCCAGTCCCTGCAGGCATACTTTGGGATGCAAAATGTTAAGAGCCTGGGCATAATAGGTTTTGTCCAAAATTCTGTATTAGTATAAATACAGTGATACCACCACAAGGGTTGTGAGACACACTAGAATCCAAAAAAAGACGCAAGATTTATTCTTCCCACAATGGTGAGGTTATAGGATAGTTGGCTCTGCAAACAGATGAGACACAAGGTGAAATCACAATGAGAAATTCTCCTCCCCTAAATGAAAAAAATTCTACAACAGTGTATTTTGAAAAATGACCTGAAGTTTTTAAGTATCAGAGGGGTAGCCATGTTAGTCTGGATCTGTAAAAGCAGCAGAGTCCTGTGGCACCTTATAGACTAACAGACGTTTTGGAGCATGACGACCAAGTGGTATTCACCCACGAAAGATCATGCTCCAAAACATCTGTTAGTCTATAAGGTGCCACAGGACTCTTTGCTACTTTTGAAGTTTTTAAGGACAGCCTTGCTTATAACTAGGGCTGGCGCTTCCATTTAGGTGACCTAGGCAATTGCTTTTGGCGCCAGGATTATTGGGAGGTGGCATTTTGCTGGGGGGGTGAGGGGGGCGGTGGCAGGCGGCTCCGGTTGACCTGACACAGGCGTGCCTGCGGATGGTCCGCTGGTCCCACAGCTCCGGTGGACCTCCCGCAGGCATGCCTGCAGCAGCTCCACCAGAGCTGCGACCAGCAGACCGTCTGCAGGAACACCTGCGGCAGGTCCACTGGAGCCACGGGAGCAGCACGTGGGGCAGTGAAATGGCCGTGCACCTAAGGTGCCAAAAACACTGGCGCCGGTCCTGCTTACAACAGATGTTGATTACAATGGTCCTAAGGCAGGGGTGGACAAACTACGGCCCACGGGCCACATCTGGCCCGTCAGGGCTTTGGATCTGACCTATGGAATTGCCAACCCCAGTGGCACCGCAGGGCTAAAGCAGGATCCCTGCCTGCCCTGGCCCTGGCCCTGCACCACTGCCAGAAGCAGCCAGCACCACATCCCTGCAGCTCTTGGGGGAGCAGAGGGCTGCACACGCTGCCCTCACCTTCAGGTGCTGCCCCCCTCCCCCCGCAGCTCCCATTGGCCAGGAATGGGAAACCGCAGCCAATTGGAGCTTCGGGGGAGGTACCTGCAGGAAGGGCAGCACACAGTGCCCTCTACCCCTCCTCCCCCAGGGGCTGCAGGGACATGGTGCCAGCAGCTTCCAGGAGCAGCAGCGCCAGGGAACCTGCCTTAGCCCCACTGCACACCGCTGCCACCCCGGAGCTGCTCAAGGTAAGCCCGCACCCTGCACCACTTCTACACCCCAACTCCCTGCCCTGAGCTCCCTGCCGCACCCCTCCCGCACCCCAACCTCCTGTCCCAGCCCTGCATGCAATTTCTTCACCCAGATGTGGCCCTCGGGCCAACAAGTTTGCCCACCCCTCACCTACGGTGTGCTTCTGGCCTTGTTAGTCTCTATAAAAATCAGAGAAACTAAGCAAGATATGTTCTCCCCTCTAACACCTACCTCCTTTGCCTTCACGTGTGTGTGTGTGTGTGCATGCACACGACTTTCTTCTCCAGTCCCACTTTTCCTTGTGAGCATTCCAAGAGATTTCCTTCAAGTTGTACTTACCCTTACAGGTCAAGTATCTAACAAGTACCACAGGACATCCAGGGTTACTCCTGTTAGGAATTCCAGCATACCAGACCATACTGCACAAACATGCTATTTGCAGTTCCTACAAAAGTTGGAATTAGGAGGCAACCTCCTCCCACATTCTCCTACAAAATGTTTCTATGATCTATGCATATGCTATGCATTGGCTCCAGGACTAATGGAACTCTGTTTCAGTAGTCTCACAGACTACAGACTGTCAAACTGGGCCATTGTTTAAAGTTAGAATGAGTTATCAGTAGATAATGCAGTCACAACGTACCCCAGGGACTTTTGCATCAGATCCATTTTGATGATTCCCCATGGCAAATTTTTCAACAGAAATATGCTATAAAGCAAAACTAGTTCATACATAGGATTTTCCACTATCACCCTCCAAAAATTAAATATGGGATTTACAGAAAGATACATTTTTAAAGAGTGTTGACAAAAAAACTTAACTGTTGGCCAAAAATGCAATGTTTTTCTTAGAAAGCTGAATGCAGATGTTATAGCTATTCTTTCCGCTATTTCTACTGACAGTGTAATTCTTGTTATGAGAAAGGTTTTTAACAAAAAAATTATAACACTATAATAATTAGGAACAGGATACATATAAGCACCGTAATAAGAGTCTGGTACACATAGGGTGACCAGATAGCAAATGTGAAAAATTGAGACGGGGTAGGGGGTAATAGAAGCCTATATAAGAAAAAGACCCAAAAATCAGAACTGGACCTATAAAATTGGGACATCTGGTCACCCTAGGTACACAAGAGTGTGGGCAAGAAACTCAGCTCGATTTCCAGCCCTCAGTCACATGACCTGAGTGAGGGCTCCAAAGACCAATACCCTTGTCACATGACATTGACTCCATTGGTTAATTACAACTTACCTTTTATTAAAAAAACAAAACAGAGGAATAAACACACCAAATGAATATAAAATGTGATACCAATCAAAAAGTGAACATTAATGTGATGTATTCATTACTATCTCTGAATGTCCATGGTGTTCCAAATCACATGAACACTTCTTGTTCTCAAAGTAATCCCTTCTGCAATAACTTATTGTGCCACTGAAGTGGATCTGCTACCTGGAATCTGTGCGCATTTACTATTCTTGGCAATTTTCATTGTCAGTAACTGAGCTTTATTTCTCTCAACAAAGGAGCTTTGACAATGGCATTCTAGATGTCTTTAAGAAACAGAGTCAGTGTCCTCCACGTGTTAGATGCCTTCTGTTAGACTAATCCTTATGAGAGTGGGATTCTGACATATAAACACACAAGGACAACCCAAACCAGACAGCAGTTATCCAGCAGTTTTTGCAGCCAAATGATTCCTATCCTTGAAAACTTCTTAGGCCATAAGCAATTCAGGGCAGTAACCATATCTTCCTGTGTATTCATATAGCCACTAGCACAATGGAGCACTGAGCCCTACTGGGACTTCTGGGCACTAATGTAACATTATATAATATTCCTATAGACATAATCAGAATGAAAATCTATTACATAGTAATCCCCTCTGCAATACTTCATGCTAATCTCTGCCATTGGGTTAGTTTACTGGACAAAGAGGCTGGTCCATTATATGTGGAACTAAGAATCAATTCCACAGGGATACCCGCACAGAGTATTTAAGAAATCAGAATTTAGGAACTGCCATACTGGATCAGACTCATGTTCCATCTAATCCAGTTTACTGTCTGCAACAGAGGCCGACATCAGAAGGTACATGAAGCCATGAAGTAGACGGAGGTGGGACAACCCTAATGGTTAGAAATTGGTTTAACCCTGAAGCACAAAGGTTTTAGATCTCCTCTAAAAGTTTATCTACTATTAATTCTGGATATGGACATTTTTTACCCATATAAATAGCCAATCCCTCTTTGAAGTGGGCCGCAACTGTACATAAAGCTTTACTCAGTAACAGAGCAGACATCAAGTGTAAATGGTGGATTCTCTGTAACCTGAAGTCTTTAAATCATGGATTTGAAGGCTTCAGTAACTCAGAGGTTAGAGGTCTATTGCAGGACTAGTGGGTGAGGTTCTGTGGCCTGCGATGTGAAGAAGATTAGCCTAGATGATCATGATGGTCGCCTCTGACCTTGAAACCTATGGAATACCTAGCAAACAGAAGTTTAATTACTAATAAATTCATTATAACACAATGTTCATATCTAGGATTTGAAAGATCTATCTTTTTCTAGGTTATTGTTGGTTAGCATAGTAATTGAAAGTCACTAAATAATAGTATAAAATGAAAGACATTTTAGTAATTTCCAGCAATCAACATAAAAACAAACTAAAATGCACTTCTGCCTATTAAAAAGAATAATTGTTCTCCATTCCAATTCCTGGAACACGTCCCCACTGAAAACAAAAATAAGAGCGGGACAGAGAGAAGGAAGTTAATATACTTCCTTACAAGTGCAGATAAGTGAGAATGTTTAGTTAAACTAGTTTTCTTTCTGTAGCAAAAGCACTCTCTTGTGGAGTGTTAAAATTTCCCTATAGTTCAGCTAGCCTCTGTTTTTATACAGATGAGACATCTAGCTGCACAGTGCATAAGGAAACGTGAGCTTAGAGTTTACCATTTCAGCAACATTCCTAAGTATTTTCTCTGCTCTTCACAAATGACCGGCTGCACTTCAGAAGCATCAGTGGTACGCACTTCATTGGAGCTGCAAGTGCAGCAAACCAGACAACTGTTTTACAGGACTGTTCAGACAAACAGGCAGCTTTCACCTCAGATCAATGAAGGTATTGATCCCAACTGTGATGTCTTCTTAGAAAAGAAATGGTCAGGCAGAAGAAAGATTTGGGGGGGGAGGGGGGAAAGAGAGAATGAAATCTTAGATTTCTAAGAGATACGGAGACCTTTGCTATGAGCTTTTCCACATGGGGCAGGTTAGGGTGTGGAAATTGGTCTGCTGGACAGTGTTTGGGAACAGGCCTCTACTTCTCTTTGATGCCTTACTTCATCCAGTGTGGGAGCTTTAAGGAACTTTTGTAGGAAGAGACACAGGCTCCACATAAGTAAGTGAATTGATCAATACACTTAGGTGTTTTAAAATTTAACATTAGCTGTTTTTAATGTGAATTTATATTTTGTTTAAATGAATGTTCATGCACTAATATTTATAGCTCAGTGCAATTTATTTCTAAAATACAAATAAAATTCTGGCAGCTTTTATATGGGACCTATAGGTCTGACCCTTTTATTCCAGTCTGTATGACAAATGCACTGCCATCTGTGGCATTAACAGTGATACACTTTCTTCAAGTTCCAGTACCATTTATGATCCAGAAGCGTGTCATTTTTGCTCCATTACATAACAAGTCTGATCCAGTAATACTGAATTTTCATCTAAAATTTTCCTAGTGGAGTAACATATTGCATCCATAGATCATTAAATAAGAGTTACAGTCATTTCAATTTCATTTTCATAGAAACACAGGGCCAGATTCCCAGGTGGCATAAATCATCATAGCTCCATTGATGCCAACGGCACTAACCCAATCTACACAGCTGAGGAGCTGGCCAACAGAATCGGGACACGTTAAGTCCCATGTCTACAATTCGTTGAGTACAGACAGAACCCTGTACCTGCACAGAATCAATGGGCATGCCTACACTGCAGCTGGGAGTGAACTTCTTAGCTCAAGTAGACAGATATGTGCCACATCTGCTCGAGCCAGCATGCTACAAATGGTGCCATAACCAGCAGCTCAGGCTAGACACCAGAGGTCAGGACAGGTTTGTACTCAAGTGGCTAGCCCAACCTGCCACCAATGCTAACCTGGTTGCACTGCTATTTTAGCACACTAGATCGAACAGAGCTAGCACATCTGTCTACTTGAATTGGGAAGCACACTTCCACCTGGACGTAATCCATTTGGGCTACCTATGCAGAATCAGTTCCAGGATTTAGACCTAAAATATGTATTAGATCTTCTAATTCATCTCCACAATGATACAGGATTTCTCCCTGCCGTTTTGATCTGTAGTTTTCAGATGTTGTATTATATAGGAACTGAGGAGTATCCCTTTAAATTGCTTAGGAACCTTATAGTGGACCTCCCTGTCTTCTGTGGCAGAAGCCATCAGAACTCTAAGACAGGAGCAACCTCTACCTCGATATAACGCTGTCCTTGAGAGCCAAAAAAAATCTTACTGCGTTATAGGTGAACCGCATTATATCAAACTTGCTTTGATCCACTGGAGTGCGCAACCCCTCCTCCCTCCCGAGCACTGCTTTATCGCATTATATCTGAATTTGGAATATCAGGTCGCGTTATATTGAGGTAGAGGTGTATGTAGCAAGACCCATAAGTTTGTACAGAAACAGGTTATGTAATCAAGTACGCTTACTGAGGAACAGGAATTCTGCACAATATCTCCTATTCCTGGGATCTTAGGACTAGTCCTGGTAAAGTCCTTGTATGTAGCACTATGCATCTGTTTAGCTGTATAGCCTGTGTATCGTCAGATTTCACATATACAAAAACCTGTAGGAGAACACTTCATCCTCCCTGGATACACAATAGCAGATTTAAAGGTAGCCATCCTGCAGCAAAAAAACATGAGTACCAGACTCCAAAGAGAAACTGCTGAGCTTCAGGTCATTTCCAACTTTGACACCATCAGCTCAGGATTAAACAGACTGTGAATGGCTAGCCAACTACAAAAGCGGTTTCTCCTCCATTGGTGTTCACACCTCAACTGCTAGAAGAGGGCCTCACCCTCCTTGACTGAACTAGCCTCATTATCTCTAGCCTGCTTCTTGCTTGCATATTTATACCTGCCTCAGGAAATTTCCATTACATGCGTCTGACGAAGTGGGTATTCACCCACGAAAGCTTATGCTCCAATACATCTGTTAATCTTTAAGGTGCCACAGGACTCTTTGTTGCTTCATTCATCATTAAATCATTCTTTTCTTGATATGCATTTGATATCCTCACCCCCTGCCTCCCCAGCAAACCCAGAACATAGCCAATACCACACCAAATAAGCGTGCAGAACTTCATGAGATCTTACAGAATAGCGTGTATTTAAAGAGGCATATGGCGCCATTTGTCTGGACATAGCTCCTACCATTACATTGTGCAGGAATTACTGAGCTTGAACCCCATCCCAAATCCCCAAACCAACATACATAACACTTTATCCCCTGCCCTCCATACCTCCATCCTTTACAATGCTCATGCTGATTGTAACTTTCTCTCTCACCCCCCCCCCAAAGCACTGCACTTTAAAAGCTGAATTAAAAATATCAGGAAATGCAATACTGAGCCAGTCCGAGCTTCAAGGCACTTCTACAACTCAACACTTTTCACAAGAATCCTGTAAAATTCTTGCATGACGACCATGAAGAAAGGAAGCTTTCCAATTCAAATAACTTAAAAAGATCTAACTAGATAACATCTTTAGCTGCGTCAGGTGGAAAGCACACAGGCATGAAACACAGATGCATTTGAACACCAGACATATTAAGGGGAAGTCTTTTTTTGGGCCAATGGAACCAATATGTTAACAGCTGGAATGAGAACCGGCAAATGTGAAACACAGAATCCTATTTTATTCTTGAGGAAGCAGAAGTTATTCTTCTGAGCTGGAAGAGTTTCTTTTCAGACTGATCTCTATTCTTCTTATGGTTTGCTCACCCTCTTCAGAGGTGCAAGAGCAAGCTGGCAATTTCCACACAAAGCAAAAATTTTCAATACATACATAAGATTGACTTATTTCAAGTGGACAGGAATCTCCTAATAAAGTAAGGGAAACATGAAGTAACAAAATTCACAAATAGTCTTAAAAAGTTTTGCCTGAGAAAGCTGTGTTAAATGTTTAAGTTCAAATTATCTTTATCAACTGCATCTATATCCTCAACTTTTTCTATGAACATTCGCATTTTATATCCAAGACCATGAAACTTATCACACAATTGAACAAAGTATACATATGCCAAGAACTTTAGGACAAAGAGCCCTCAGTTTAACTAAGCCAAGTGATGTCAGACTTTTCATTAGCAATCAGTCAGTCTTACATAAAAATCTGGTCATTACCAGATATCTTTATATTTCCTCCAATGACCTGATCCATTTAAAAAACTAGCCGTAAAGAAACTGTATTTTTCACAGTTTTAGGCTTATGATGGAATTCATGTTTCCTAACAGGGTTCAATTGCATTACATGCATACATAACTTCACTGATATTGAAGATGCTGGCTCATATCAAACGAGATTTTGAATAAGTGTTGATATGCGTATGTATTAGCAATACTTGCCTGTGTTTCCAATAGCAGTAGCTTGGTATGCTCTGGCACTACATGGTTATAGTTTAAAAGAAAAAGATGGCCAATTAAATGTGCATATAACCTTTCCCCAGTGAGCTCTGTTGATATATTTTCCTCCCAATACTGGGAAATCTCCCCTCCCCTCTCTTTAACTAAGTAATTCTGTTATTCAGCAAAGCTCCTGTAGCATTTTTCTCTCTTTTCAGCTGACCTGCCCACTCCTTCTGAGAATATTTCTCACTATCTAAATGTGGCATGTCAAGGGAGTTGCAGATATTGTTTATACTATGTTGTAATCCTTTGGTATCACTTAATTGGTTTAAATGTCTTTAAAATAAATCTGTCAATTCCTGACAGCTTTAACTGAATTTCTAGGCCTACTTAGAGACTTGTCTCCACATCCCTCTATGTAGTAGTTCTTTAGGATTCTGTTTTACACCTGTGCAAAGCAATAATTGTTCCTTTATCATAGGCCCTGTAGAATAATCACAAGAGAGGAACAATTGCCTTCCTTTAAAAGCTACCTAACGGTGAGGATGATGTAATAAAAATCAGCAGGATCTTATTAAGAGGGATAAGGCAAAGATGCCACATTCATTGTAAATATAATAATAAAGCAAAAAACATTGTTTGACTAATTCCTATTACTACTTATTCCTTACACACACATTATATATATTTTCATTCAAACAATCATTCATTCAGGTTCTGTACAGGTGTTATAGTTACTAGCCTAGAAGTTGCTCATGCCAAGTTACTGGCCAGGTATCTTGGTCATGAGGATGGAGCCAAGTCTGCGTTAGATGCACCTGATGCTCCTGGAGACTGGCAGCAGAACCAGAAACTCAAAGTCCTCAGTTTTTAAGAGTTCATTTTATAGGAATTAATTCCTATGTTAGTCTATGGGAACCGTTTCATCCTGCTGTTGTTGGCTCAATCAGCAGATGGCACATTCCTGGTGGCTCCACACTGTCTAAAGTGGCACATTCCTTGCACGTGTTTGGGGTGGATCCCAGTTTACCCTCCGGGGGTTGTCTGGTGGTCCACTTGACACATTCTTCGGCCGATGGATCCTTTCTAGGTTGGCACCTCCCTAACCATTCATGTACATCAAACATTCATCAACATACATACCATATCTTAACCATATTTTAATTTACTGTCTCCACCACTTTTGGGGTGTGTGTTAATTCCTATGAGACTCCTGGCCTGGTAATCACAGAGGGTGAGGGTCTGTATGTTTACATTATATCAATTACAGCTTAAGGCTAGCAGAGTGTTTTCTTCAAGAACAAAGTCAATTAACTTGTTTGTAATTTTTACACAGTAATAGAGTATCTTTCACAGGACAGATATAATCAGTGTTTTCTGCAGACAGGAGCTGACAAGTTTTAACATAAGAATTTAAAAGATTTTTGTACTTAGTGAACTTGGGGGAATCACTGTCACTTGGGGGAATCACTGTCAGTACCTTCTTTAATATCCCTACAATGACTGTTGTCATTAGTTGTTTAACCATTGGACCAAGTTACCAAAGGAAGTGGCAAATTTGCCATCTTCACAGGAAGACTGGATGCTGTTGGGACAGAAATGCTTTAGTCAAACAAAATTTCTTGAGCTCAATACAGGAGTAACTGGATAAAGTGTTATGGCCTGTGATATAATAGAGGTCAGACTAGATGAGCTAATGGTCCTTTATGGCCTTGAACTCTACCTAGTACAGATTGGGCCTTCTCTCCACCACCAGAAATATAAAGCATCTCAATGTAGAAGGGGAAGCTTTATGAAGTATTCTTCACAACACCTGTCTCCAGCATCCTCTATCACATTTCTAATAAATTGTTTACAGTTGCATCTGACGAAATGGGTATTCACCCACTGAAACTTATGCTCCAGTACGTCGGTTAATCTATAAGGTGCCACAGGACTCTGTCGCTTTTTACAGTTTGAGACTAACACGGCTACCCCTCTGATACTTTACAATTATCTCATCCTCACTCAGTTGCACCTGCAGAGTGACTCTGATCCTGCAAGCTTCTCCATGCAGGCAGTTCCCTGTACCCATGCAGCATCTCACTGTCTTCTGCACAGAAGTCATCCCACACTAAGAAGGCTAAGGACACTGAAGATTGGGGCCTTAGACTGTGATATCTTTGAGGCATGGACTTTTTTTTACTGTCCATTTATGCTCGATTGGTAACTCCAACAGTATAAATAATATAAAATATTATATTGCCCATTGACAATGTTGCTTCAGTAGATATTTAATCTCAATGAATTACCGCAGAAGACAAATTCTAAACAGCAGGCATCAGTTAGGCGTGGGCAGGTGCCGCAGTTGGGCACTGCTCTTTCCTTCTTTAGGAAAAGCAAATAAGTGAGCCGAGATCAATTTTCTATTGATCTAATCCTCAGGGAAGAGACTTTAAGAGAGCAAATCAGTGTCACAGCTGTAAAGCTGAATCTTTAGCAACTTCCAGTAACATACAGCATTCAAGGAGATTAATCCAGTTTTTACAAAATCAAATCAAAGTTTGTTCATTCCCTGTAATTTTCAGCCTTAATCTTTTCAGCCATTTATTACAACTGCCACTTGGCTCTCAAGTTCTCCCTCTCTGACTAAGATGTTGTCAGCCTATTTTTGTTGTTGTTTTAACAACTTCAATAATAATGATGATTAAGGTCTTAATAGTCTAGCAGATGTTTTCTAAAGGGAAAATAATAGCATCTGAAAACACATCCTCATGCTTCCTGAGCAAAAACTATCCTGGTAGCACAGCATGTTTATCCATGGCAATTGTAATCAGTTAAAAGCTAGTTCTGGTTTAAAACAGTTCACAAAGAGGTTTAGGCTTACAAATTTAATCACTTGCAAATATACACTCTGAAACAACAGCTACCTTGATGATCCCATGCTGCTGTAACTATTTGTCTATGTTATTTGATCATTTTCCACTAGGGTGACCAGATATCCTGATTTTATAGGGACAGTCCTGATTTTGGGTTTTTTTTTCCTTGTATAGTGATCTATTATCCCCCACCCCTTGTCCCGATTTTTCACACTTTCCCTCTGGTCTCCTTGTTTTCCACTCCTGCAATACAAACATTTCCAAACATAAGGAGAGCAAAAAATGGATATGGAAACATTAATGAATGACGGTAAAGGCAATCAAGCTGAAAAACCATTAGTGGGTGTGTTACTTTGGTTGGAAAGCAGTGACATGCCAGTCCTATTTTGTGATTAGACAAAAGGGTATCCTGGCTTTGACACAGGGAGGAACCAAACAAAGCCCAACCTGACAAGAGACCATTGGCAGCTGCTTCTTTGCAGTCCTATCTGCAGAGAGAGAATCTGGGAGCAAAAACAGTCCAGCAACATGGCCCTTGCCAGCAAAACAGTCAAAGCTCCATGTGTTCAAATGCATTTGGTCATTTCCTATCACGTCAACACAACCTTAATTATTGACTTTTATCTGTACCTTTACTCCTGACAGTGGAAAGTGCTCTTTGGAGCTGCTGCAGTTCTCAGCTTCAATATTTTCAGGAATTAAATTGTTTCCACACATGTTCAAACACTTTTCCTTTTTTCTCTTCATCCTTCAAATAATTTACCTCCAGTCTAAACTCCTCCAGCCATATAATCACCTCGAACCTCCAATCCTTCCCAGTGGTTTGCCTCTGCAATTAACAATCACCATCACCCACCCAGGTCAGCCACAGAAATTTATCCACCTCCCACTACCTCAAGTACATGCCCAGCCTGATTTCTCTTACTCCCCCCTGGGATCTTTCATCCCAGATCTATACTCCAGGGCTGCTTCTGGACTAAGTTATCCCCTGAGATCACTCAAATCCACCCCCTCCCCAAACGCCATCACTAGAGACTCCCCTTACGATATGCCAGCCATTCCCACTTGGATAATTCACACATATCAGTCCTCCTCCACCACTGCCAGGAGCTCCTGTGATCTGCCACTCTAGAGATTCCCCCTGTCATATGCCAATGCCTAGTGCTTAATCTGTGTTAGGGCTTGCCAGGGGTGAGCCCAGCATCTCTAGGCTTGGTAGTTCATAGCCCGGCACCTCTGAGCTTGCCAAGTCAGTTATGAAAGTAAAGAAACTGGTTGAGCCCCAGCACCTCTTTCATTACAAATTAATCTCTGCCAGTGCCACAGGGAGCAGTCACTGCCCATATGGAATACCCCCCCCCCGAGATACGCCAGCACTCACCTTCCAGGGGCTCCCCTGGGAGTATGCCACTATGCCCAGGATCACTCAACCTCCACTCAGTCACCACGCTACCAGAGTCCTGTGGAATCTGCACCACCTTTCAGGGACCCCCGGGGCAGTCACCTCCCCTCTGCCCAGTATGTCTCTCCCTGGAATTTCTCCACACTGCCCCTGCTCAAATTGCTCCAGCCCCTGAAAAGTCACGCTCTCGTCTTGCAACAGCCAAACTGGGGCGGAGAGAGTGAAGCGCCAGCCCTGAGAGGCACGAAGTTGACCAGGAGCTGGAAGCTCAGCGAGCGGGAGGGAGGCAGCGTGGTACTTACAGGAGTGATGTCTGCTAGGGCACCCGGGGGATGTGATCCAGCATCAAGTGCGTGCAGCGGATGGTGGTTTTAAAGCAAAGGCATCGACTGGGGCGGGGCGGGGCGGGGCAGGGCAGGGACGCGGCGCACCGCACGGCCAGGAAAAGGACAGCTAAGGAGAGAAGTTTGGGCTCCATCTCCCCTTGGCTCCCCAGCCCCAGCTCAGGGGAGTCTAGCAGCTCCCGCTGCAGCTGCACTCAGGCACCTTTCCAAAGGACATCCCGGGGCCAATCAGCAAAGCCTGGGATCTCATTACAGGCGGCAGCACGCCCCGAGTACCACCAGGGGGCGCCGCCCTGCTAAAGCCTATGCAGCCGGGCTTTTAAAACCTGGTTAGGGAGGGGGGAAGTGGGGGCCAGACACTGACTGTGTTAATTAGTTTCAGCTGTGGGAAGAGCGATGCCTCACAGCTTAGCTAGTGGAGAAGTTGTTTTCCACAGTGTCAGGTAATCCTTTTAATGAACGAATGCACTTTCCTGGAATTGCTTAATCCAGGCGAGCACCGTCCCACTGATATGCTAACCAGCTGAACTGCTTGGGAATGCAGAGGTTGGCACATTTCCTCTCAATTTTAGCTACCCCTAGACAGCGCCCTTGCTTTGCACAGGACTTTAGGGACTAGGTAAAAAGGCAGGTCCCCAGGGGGTTGCAGTGTCAATCTCTGTTTTGCAAGAGTAAGTCCAAGTGTCTCTGCACACAGACAGGAACACAGGCTCTTAGAGGGGTAGGCGGAAGAGCCAATGAAGAAAATTCCTCTAGCCTTAAAAAGTAATGAAAACCACACTTTTTAGAAAAAACAGATGAACAGGCCAGCATACATTTTGGCCATGTCAAGCTGCTTCGCTTAATGCAAAGGTAGTCTTGGTAAACACATTCCACTTTCTAACCCCATGGAGATAACACTGATCCCATAAGCTGAGAAAAAAGAAAGCAGCCATCCCTTGGCAGTGGGGAAGACAGACTATGCTTCCCAACCGGTTTGTTGCCCCCATCAGCCTCTCAACGCGTCACAGCTCTACTTACCTTTGTAGTGTGGGGAGAAGGAATGACCGCTCAGCGAGATTTCCCTCCCTCTCTGGATGGATAGTTCATTCCTCCTCTTGTCTTTGGGAGAAAGTGGCTGTGCACTTTCCTAGTTCCTTCTTGGGAAAGAGAAAAGGATGTGACTGGCAGCTTCACTCCTAGGCCTTGTCAGCTTCAGTGGATCCCTTGCACCCATACAGAGCACCATAATAATACTTAGCCCTTATACAGTGCTTTCATCAACAGATCCCAAAAGAACTAAACCCATTTTACAGATGGGGAAACTGAGTCACACACAGGTGAAGTGTCTGGCCCAAAATCACCTAGCAGGTAAGTGGAAGAGCCATAAAACAGAACCCAGATTTTTCTGAATCCTAGACCAGTGCCACTGGGCCATGTTGGGGCTCTCTACAGGCACAGGGAGTCACCTACTTGGATGCAGTTGCAGGAACAGGGACTTGGGCCCAGATCCTCAAATGTATTCACATGCCTAATTCCCACTGAAGCCAATGGAAGGTAGGCACCTAAATCACTTTCAGGATCTGAGCCTTAGTTCACAAGATGGATAGCTGTATCCACCACTGTGATGCATGTATGCAAACTGCCATAGGGTTCCACATGAGGGTAGCAGTCCATCCACACGGATTCCAATGCAGGCTTTGGGCCAATAACACCTATCCCCATGCTCCTACTCCTCCAATGCCCTTTGTAGACTGTGCAAGGTGAAACTCCATAGGCCTCCATTATGCAATCAGACCCTTAGACCCTTGTCCAAATGCAGGACTAAAACTACAGACTATAAGCTCCTTTAAGGGCCTTTACATCCTCTTGGTTTTGTGCAGTCCCATTGCTAAACTCATCAGAAGATAAAATGGTAAATTAATAATAACTGTGCCCATCTGCCCAGCCCTTTTGGTGTGGTTCCCATAACACAGAGGAAACTTGTTCCGAATCCAACCTCTCTCTTCTGAAAAAACAAACTGAGAAGCTAGCAAAAAGCCATTCCTAACCCATCTCAGCCAGGGTTCACACCAAGTTGCGGTACAGAGGCAGCACTTGTTGCTCTGATAGATGATCTTCTTCTGTCCATAATCAAGGGGTGTACATTCATGCTCATCCTGCTGGAAGTCTAAATCATTTAAAATAGTTAATCACCAAATGCTTCAACCCTGCCTCCAAAGGACTTCAGGTGTGAATTGAAATGGCTCATGATCTTCCTTTCAGAGGGTCATTTTAGATCATTCTTCCTCCATCCACAGAGCCCTTAGTGTAAAAGGACGGGTGGCCCAGGAATTGGGGCACTGGACTACAAGGAATATTCCAGCTTCTGTCATTGACTTACTGTGTCACCCTAGGAAAGACACTAAGCATCTCTGAGTCTCAGCTTCATCATCCATAAATTGGGGGTACTGATAATTACCCAGCTTTATAAAGTGCTTTGAGATCAGAGGATGAAACAGGCTATAGACTGTATTAATTATTTATTATCATTATTTATTCCTTGTGGAGCCCCACCAGATTCAAACCTCTCCCCATCTGACTCTAAAAGGCCCCTCCAAGTACTTCATTGGGGTGGATGCACTGAAGTGTGATAAGGCAGAGCCAAGCTCATAAACAATACTTGAAAATACTAAAGGGCTCCTTAATCTAGTGAAGAAAAGGCATAACAAGAACCAAAGTCTGGAAGTCAAAGCTGGAAAGTTTCAAATTAGAAATAAGGCATCACTTTTTTAACAGTGGGTGTGCTTAACCATTGGAACAAACTACCAAGGAAAGTGCTGGGTTCTCCATCTCTTGACATCTTCAGATCCAGGCTGGATGCCCTTCTGGAGGTATGATTTAGCCAAACACATGTTATTGGGCTCAGTCCAGAGGTAACTGGATGAAATTTAACAGCCTGTGATTCAAAGGGGATCAGAATACATTATCTAAGGGTCCCTTCTGACCTTTAAATCATTGAAATGGCTACGACTACCACAGTTTCACGTAGCAATGTGGGGTTTTTTAACTACAAAAGGGTGCACTGAAGAGCTAACAGTGCTTCTGTTACATACACAGTTCTTGTTTTGGCTTTCCAAAAAGACACTTCCCCTTAAGCTTTATCATATGTTTTCTCTTTCTCTAAGCATTATTGTTGCTGGCACAGTAACACACTTCATGTTTTCAAAATAAACTGTTGTTGATTCTCCAACTGCCTTATGCCATTATTTCAACATATTGTAAAGGCAACAAGTCTCATTAGGGCATCCATTCCTTGATGATTGGCACACTGCTCAGATTATTGGAAGCATGCAACCCAATACAATGCAACTGAGGCATATCTCAATGAAATAGCAATACACTGACCTATTGTGCCTTGTTCATGCTCATTTGGAACATGTGCATCAACCTTCATCTTGGGTTTATTATTGTGACTGCTATCATCACTACATGCACTAACATAACTAGGAGCTAGTTACACACAGCTAAAGACAAAGCATCCGATGAAGTGGGTATTCACCCATGAAAGCTCATGCTCCAATACGTCTGTTAGTTTATAAGGTGCCACAGGACTCTTTGCTGCTTTTACAGATCCAGACTAACATGGCTACCCCTCTGATACTTGACAGCTAAAGAATGAACATCATTGAATTGTAAATGAGAAATTACAGCATTTCTACCATGACATCCCTTCTCCCTCAGAATTCTCTTATTTTTTTTAATTATTTTTATGGATAGTCTCACAGAAATCTATTGCTATGGGTCTATTAGTGGAGGGAAGGACAGGACAGCATTAGGGATAGTATTGTTTTCCCTGTCCTAATAACACTCCTTGTTCAGTTTTTGAAGAAAATGACTGTTTTTTAATCATGATAGTCTCAATACCTTGGATTCCTAAACAAAAGTCACAGAATTACAAACAATACATTCACTTAGATTGCAAGCTCTTTGTGACAGATACTGTCATATTGTTCTGTATTTGTATAGCACCTAGCACAATGCTGGCACTAGCCTAGGAACCCCAAGCCATTGTCCTGAATCCTGTGCTAGTTGCTGTACAAATACAGAACAATATGACAGTATCTGTCATAGATAGATGACAGTAGAGATAAATAAGTAATAATAATACAGTAGAACTTGAGAGTTATGAACACCAGAGTTAGGAACTGACAAGTCACCCACACACTGGAAGTACACAATCAGGCAGCAGCAGAGACAAAAAAAAAGCAAATACAGTACATTACTGTGTTAAATGTAAACTACTAAAATAAAGGGAAAGCAGCATTTTTCTTCTGCATAGTAAAGTTTCAAAGCTATATCAAGTTAATGTTCAGTTATAAACTTTTGAAAGAACAACTATAATGTTTTGTCCGGAGTTAGGAACATTTCAGTTACGAACAACCTCCATTCCCAAGGAGTTCGCAGTTCTGAGGTTTACTGACCAAATAATCCATTAAGAATGTGCATGTATTAAACTTACCCAACTCTACGAACTTCTCCTTGGCTCAGTCAAAGCAGAGCACTTCCAGAGGCAATGGGAGATAATGGAGGGGAAATAACATTGCTTTGCAAAGAAATATTATTTGCCAGGTATTGCTCTACAAACTTATTTGTATCCATTTGGGGAACAAAGACCAGGCCAAAAAAACCCCAACCCCCGATGAAGGGTGCTAGGTCAGTGTGGAAATTACAGAGATGGGGGGAGAGCGCATTTTGCTCTGTTGCTGCCAAAGTGATGGAGTGAATGCTTCGCAGTCAAAGCCTGGCCACGTGTCAGTTGTTTTTCTGCCTGAAAATTCATGTGGTATTACAACATGATAGGGTATCGCAGGCAATGTTAGGAAAAAGCATGTGAAAAAGATCATGCACTAAACATGGCCTTTATTTATTTAACAAGGGCCTTTGATAGCATTAACCGAGGGGAGTTCTGGGAACGTCAAGAAATATATAGATCATAGGTGGGTCACATCGGGGAATAGAAACTGTATGGCAGGCCATGAATGCTCACAAAATTGGGGATGGGGTGTTTGTGGGGGGGGGTGAGGGCTCTAGTTGGAGGTACGGACTCAGGGGGTAGGGCTGGGGATGAGGAGTTTGGGGTGTAGGAGGGTGCTCTGGGCTGGGACCGAGGGGTTTGGTGGGCAGGAGGGGGATCAGGACTGGGGCAGGGGTGCGAGAAGGGATGCAGGTTCTGGCTGGGGGTATGGGCTCTGGGGTGTGAAGGTTGGGGATGAGAGGTTTGGGGTACAGGAGGGTACTCCAGGCTGGGATTGAGGGTTTTGGAGAGCAGGAGCGGGATCAGGGCTGGGGCAAGGGCTTGGGAAGAGGCTCAGGGAGTGCAGGTTCTGAGCAGCGCTTACCTTAAGCAGCTCCCAGAAGCAGTGGCATGTCCCTTCTCCAGCTCCTATGCGGAGGTGAGGCCAGGCAGCTCTGCACACTGCCCCATCCACAGGTGCCATCCCTGCAGCTCCCACTGGAGTGCCAGGGGGGGCACTGGAGTGCACAGGAGCTAGAGCAGGGCCATGCCGAGTCTTCCTGGAGCTGCATAGAGGGGTCCCCGACCCAGCGCCCCAGCTGGAGTGCAAGAGCAGGACTGAGCCACATGGTGCAAAAACAATGGCAAAACTCCCATTGACTTTAAAATGGGAGTTAGGCACCTAAATACTTCTGAGGTTCTGGGTCTGTGTGTCTTAGAAGCCTACGTTCCATTTTCAAAAGTTATTTAGGCATTTAGGAGCCAAGGATTCACTAAAATTCAATGGGACAGAGGTTCCTAAGTCACTTAGGCACTTTTGAACATTTTATCCCTGATTGCTTTCTACTGCTAATCACCAAATCAGGAAGCTTGATGCCTTTCAACTATATTGGCCAATGATTCTGAGCATAAATTGGTATGAGTTACTCCAGTGTTAAAATATTTGATCAGATCAAAGTGCTGTTTCTGTTCCTTAAAGAAATTCAGTGATGCCATACTGGGCTGGGTACATTGTTCAAATGGCTTCTTAGAAAATGCTCTCCAGTCAGCTTGATTTGAAAGTTCACATAACATCATCTCGATTTTAGCAGATGCTTCTTTTGGAACTGATTTTTAGGAAATCCCAGTGGGTGTTTGAATGGAGGCTTGAACCACAGTGATGAAGGGAATGGCCCCAGATTTGTCAATAAGCAATTTGAGAATAAACATTGCTGATTATGACTGTTAAATTAATGTGATTTTCCTTTGTGTGTCCATTTTTCCTTGGTAAGTATGGAAACAATGATGAGTACTTTCTGAGTGATATCTTGCATTGTTCAGTGTTGTGCATAGAGCCTGATCTATAGATTATATATTGATTACTTATGAATTCTCAGTTATTACTTTGAGGGTTCTTGTCTTAAGATAAAATTATTGTATAGTTGGGAACCCCGATGTGCACAGCTGCAAAACACACACTACAGGAACTCTTCTATATTTACAAATAGTTCATTAATACATTTAGCATAGTCACAAACATCCCAACTCAGTAAAGTAGATAGAGCTACTACAAAATGTACATCTGCACATCCAGATACTCACACCTTCCCTTGCAGAACACCCTGAAATGTTACCCATCATTTTCCTCATCACCTTCCCCATCATCACCAGTGGTCATCGTTCTGGCACCTCCCCAGGGCTACATCTCACTCTCCTAATGGCCATAGGCTGGGATGCCACTTTTATAACATGTTATGTTGACACCACTGTGTCTGATGCATATTCAGTAGGAGTTTCTTGCCTCTTCCTTATTTGTATTTCCTCCCTTTCTCCTATAGATTAGTATATCAATGATCCCAACTTATTATCATATACATGAATTCATTGCCATGACCGCCTTGTGGTTGGATTCCTGTCCTGTGATCGGAAGTTTCCCTTAAACACTCTATTTTCAGTTCCCCAATACTTGCAGTTTTCCATTAGGATGGTTATCATTGCTAAAGTTCATAGGTCTCAAGCCTCATGCTGAAACTGCTGAAACTATTGCTTTACAGGATACAGGCCTGTAGGTTCCTTGCATAACTGTGGAATATAATAAAGGCAAGCTAGGCCTATGGGCTACATGTATGATCATGTAATGCATAAAACAGGGCAGCAAATTTAAGATTACACAGGCAACCTAAGCTCTAAGTTGCCTGCCTTTTGTACCATTATACCCTCACCCTTAATGTTGTATTAACATATTTTTAATTCAATAATAGAAACTCCAACAGTTGCGCTATTTTGTTTGCCAGAGAACTATTTGAAGCATACTTTTGTGTTCTGTTCTGCCAAATAAAATACTTGAGGATTTAGTACTAACTCATTTCATACATTTTTAAGAACAATGTATTGAATAGACATTTGAAGTTCAGTTTCACTGGAACATTTTTAGTGCAGAGATCTAATTATTTCCAGGAGTATTTTACCAGCAAAATGTTTAGACATACTCTCTCCTACAATGCTAAAAACTTTCTTTCCAAGTCCCACAGATTATCTTTAGTTCTTTGGCCATATTCTAGAATGGATTTGTTCACAAATTCACTGTTCTTTAAGTGTTAAATAATGATCACCATGTTTTTCATAAGCCACCCAGAACAGGTCTTCAGTCCAAAAGTTATTTGAGGCACAAGCTAGTGAGAAAGGATTTGGCTACCATTTCCAGTTATAGCTCTGACTCTGTAAAATATACATTAAATCATATCACAAAGTAGATTTAGCTACATTTAAACTAAGTGAGCTGCTCCTTCACCATTTTTCAGTGAATATATCAATCAAGAAGCATGACACAACCACCTCTTCCTCTTGTAGGAGCTAGAGTGAATCCTAAGACCCTCAGGTGTTGTCACCCTGGCTATGTCTCAATGCACTGCGTAATCCATTTAGGTCATCCATGAACGGAAATAGCATTCCCTTTAGATTGATTCCCAAAGGCTTAAAAAAGTCTAACATTCTCCACGGGGAAATGCTTTTGACATCTAGAGTGTGAATCCTGACTTCTCCTGGGTGAGACTAAGAAGAATACAGGAGATTAATGGTCTGGTCCATTCCGATATCACTTTTGGCAAATATTTTGAATGAGCATACAGGACAACTATGCCCCTGTGGATTACACTGGAAAGGAGGATGGGCCACTAGAGTTTGCAGTTCACTCACTCTCCTTACAGATGCGATTATGAATGCTGTATTTAGCAACAAGTGGAATAAAAGACCCTCTCCCAAAGGCTCAAGGCCATTCAGATAACCATGATACTAGAGGAGAACTTCCTCTCCAAAAAGTCAATCTGGGTAATACCCTTGATTGATGGGAAATTTCAGACGGCTTCAATGGGAGCTTTTCAAAGGCACTGACTTTCAATGAGCTGGGCACCTCATCTACCCTTGGTGCCGCTGAAAAATCTTCCCCTTGGAACTTTTTATCCTTTCATTGGATGCTGACCTCATCAATATGCCAGGAGTAGGATGCTCCTTTAAAATCTATATTGTCCTAATATAGCACTTTGATAACTGTATATATACACAAAGGGCTCGATTAGTTCACTCCTGAAATGTAATCACCTCATCAGATAGGGACTGTGGAAACTACTTAACAGCACAGTAACATTACAGAAAAGCTTTGGACAGACAAAGAATATTGAAACTTCAGGGGATTTTCTTTTTTAAAGTTGAAGGTAATTACTCAAATGAGAATTGGTTCAGGCCACTGTCTTGTTAACAATTGTACTCTTGTCAAAAGAGCTGTGGGACAGCTTATAAAGCTCTTTGTGGGCACAGACTGTCTTTTGGTTCTGAGATTGTATAGTTCCTAGAACAATGGAGTCCTGGTCCCTGATACAGACTTCTAGGAGCTACTGCAATAAAAACAGTAAAGAATAATTTAATCACCACATGTGCAAGCTAGTGTCTTACCATTATAAAGCATTAGGAAAGTGTCTGCAAGTTTCATGAAGCTAAGTTACGTAATGCAATAGCAAAATATATTAAGTGAAATATGAAAGGGGTTTGTCTGATAACTAAAAAGGTATGTTCACTCCCATCCTCTAAATATTTCATAGGGTTGTTTTTTTTTTTTGTGTAATTCTCCATTTCTTTAATTATAAACTAGAAGTTTTCAGCAACATGTGGAAGAACGGTTGTAAGGCTGCCTTCTGAGGACCCCCTTAGAAACAATGTCTTAGGGGGTTAGGAAGGAAGTGGTTACAGGATGCAGCATTGTAAACATCCCAGGTAGTACTGAGGTCCATTGGGCAGCCCAGGGACACTGCATTAACTTAGCCCCTGAGGGCTCTCTACATTATGGCAGGGCCTTTTCCAGACCCAGGAGCAGATCAGGATCAGGAGGGTGTAATAGTTGATTAAATTTCCTGCCCTCTGTGCTGCATGTCTTAATAATTGGGCATGCAAATACAACTGAATTGTGAGCTCTAGTGTACAAAGTGAGTGAAAGTTCATAAAATGTCACAATAACCTATAACAACACATGTTCATGGGGAAAAGCGAGACCGAATGGCCGAATTAGTCTAAAGAAAAGGCCGACTGATATAACTCAAGGATTGGACTTTAAGAACAACAGCTCCAGTCCATCTCAACTTAACTTTTTCTCTTTCCTTCCAAATAGGTCAGTTACCATCTAGGAGACAGTCAAACCTGAAGGTTTTTTTTTTCCCTTTTAAAGACTCACTATGCTACAGCCAAAGGGAAAGGGCCCAAGATATGTTTTACTTAATACCTAATGGGGTCCGGTAATCGTGCTTTTGCTGTGTAGTTTTCAACATTCGCATGAGATGGCTTTATTAATTCTACTGTCTTTTCTATGCAGTTGTGTGTCAGCAGGTTTAGCTTTGATCTTTCCTGTGTGGCAATACTGCCCTCTTTCGGTATAATGTGTTATTCTTTGAGTGTGTGAAATTGTTTTTCATGTGCTACAGTGCAATGAGCACATCTGTAAGGTTAGAAAGTGTGATTTGGAGATGAACTACAAACCCAGCTTGGATATAAAAGAAGGAAGATGAGCTGAAGCACTTCGCTGCTACAAAGGTCATTGTCAGACCTAGTTTTGTTCACTTTGATAACTGGGAAAAAGGCACTGGCAGTTAGCTGCTGGAATCTGCTGATGATCCAAAATTACACGGGGTGGGGGGGCGTGAAAATGCATGCAGCACAAAGAAGACAAGCGATCAAAGTCAAAATGCCTTGGACGGGGCAGACTAATGGCTTCTGCAGTTCAGTACAGATAAATTTAAGACAAAAATGAAACAAACAGGCACAAAACAGTCTTGAACAGTGATTATAGATATTTGAAAGAACCAGGAACAAATTTTATGGTAATGTCTTTTCAGTTAAGATGCCTGATTTTACTCATCTGAGGACAAAAAAATTTCTCATTTAGGTAAATGGGAAAATAGAACTTTGCAAGGTCGGAACCAAAACTTCTTGTTCAGGAAGTGGGTTTGTGTTTTGATGGAAATATGCTGTTCATTTTGTGTCAGTGACTGGAGCATTTCTTCAGAGTATGGCATAAACCAGTCTTTAGCTCACTGCACAGTCTTTTTACCAAAGGTAAGGTTGCAGCTATATGGATATTTATTCAGTGTGTGTTCCATGCAATTGATGACATAGCTTCCAAGATTCATAGTGAATTGGAGACACCTTCCTTGGTCTTTTTGTGTTGTTGGTATTAATGACTGGACAATGGTTTTGTTGGGGATGATGAAAGTTCCATAACAAATGCTTTATTTTTCAGCATATAAGCCCATGGTCTGTATCACAGTCTGCATTGTGAAAACTGTGAGTATGGAGACCATCCTGTAGGTATTTTCTTTGGGTGACTATTAAATGCCACTGTCCAGATCCACACAACATAATGACGGTGACCGCCTTGGAGGCAGGTGTTGGTAATGCACAGTCCTCAGTGGATGCAGAGCACTAGTAGTCTTTACCCACTGTCATTCATTTTTCCTACTTCAAGGTGACAAGTGTATAGAAGCCACATCTTGTGATCTGAGCTGGCTCTAACTTTGAAGTATGCCAGTGGATAGAGCTGCTGTCCTGGTGGTAGCTTACTGATGACACTGTTGAGTAGATGATAAAAAAGTCCTTCTCTTCAGAGATGGATGAAAGCATGAGGGCCTAAGTACTGATGTTGGCAAAGTCACCTGTTGAAGATCTTCTTAGTAATATAGTATGTTCTAGTGTTGCAACAGGCCATTTGATCACAGGCACTGATGAGTTTTTGACTGCAAAATGATCCCACATTTGCAATTGTCTTATTTACTTTTTACATGCCAGAAGACGGCGTAATGCATCTCATGTAGCTAGCATGTGTCAGCTACTCTAGTTCCAGAGAGAGTGGCTGTGGAGATGAAAAACTTCTCCAGCTCTTTGTCACTAATGGTGGTCTTTCTAGGGTCACTGAACTCCTCTAGATTGTTTGATATACCAGTGCACAGTATCCTCAGATTCCAACATGCAGGCTTGCTGGTAACTCTCTTCATGTCTGAACCTTCAGCACAAATGTCAATGCAGAAAAATTGGAGTTAGTGCTGGAGTTACTCCTTAGTGAATATTAGTTTTTATTCAAATGGGTATCTGGCATAACTCCCACCACTCAGTGAGTGGAGGGCTCCCTGGTTTAGCTATAGAGCACTCGGCAGGTTGTATTGGGTTCCAGTAGCAAGCCTTACATGCCTGACTTAAGAGTTAAGTGTTTTAGTGAGCGAGAATTATAGGTTAGAATTTTTTCTTCAGAGACACCACTTAGTGGGTTCAGACTCTTAAGGAATGTCTACACTGCAGCTGGGAGTGTGCAGCCCAGTGCGGGTAGACACACACTAGCTCTGCTCAAGTTAGCTCACTAAAATAGTAGTATAATCAGAGGGTAGCAAAGCTGCCAGCTCAGGATAGCCACCTGAGTTCAGGGTAGACTGAACCAGCCCTGTGCTACCCTCTGGCTACACTGTTATTTTTATCAGAGCTAGAGCATGTCTGCCTACCTGTGCTGGGATACATGCTCCCTGTTCAGAGACAAAAGCCAAAGGCTAAGATATTCAAAGATGCAGGCCTACAATTTGGCTTCTAAATTCATATTTAGTCCCCTAAATAAGTGGCCTGATTTTCAGAGGTAGTGAGCTCACAGGCAGCTGCCCTTGCTAACAAGAGCTGCTGGGTTCTCAGCTTTGTTGAATATTAAGCCACTTATTTAGGGGACTAAATATGAATTTAGGAGCCAACTTTAGCTTATGTTTGAAAATCTTGGCCTACAAATTCAACGGCTGTCTCTCAAAGAAAATAAAGACGGCAACAGACTGAGGGCAGAGAAAAACAAGACTAATTTGCCTTAAGGGGAAAATAGAAACATTTTGAACTAGAGAGACTATGCTAAGATACTGTCTTAACAACTCAGAAGAGAGTAAAGACACCTGCCACAAAATTACCAGAGGTGGACAACTTAAAGAGACATCTCAGACTCACAGGAAAACTAAAGCAAAGGGAACCTGGCTCCCCAGGCTGTAGAACAGGTTATGTAAAAGCTGATGTTGGTTTCTAGGTTAGGTGATGAATCTAAGTAAAACTGCTTGTAAATGCATCTGGAGAAGACAATGTGGCTGCTTTTCAAACTCCCTGATTTTAGCAAATGTGAACCAAGCTGACATGGCCTGAATTATATGAGTCTTGATGTGACCTTTAAGATGCAGGTCTGGTAGGCTGTAGAAGTGAGGGATGCAGCCAGTCAGCCATTTATTGGTTCCTCATGGTAACATATTGTTATCAGAAGAATAAAAGCTTTAAGGGCTTTAGTTTGCTCCAGTAAACAGCCTACTGACCTTTTCACATAAGTTTGTAGAGAAAGGGCTCATTGCTGTGGGTACACTGATGTGAGGGAAATGTGGTCAGCATGATTATTGGCTCATTAAAGTGGAATTCTGTAAATGCCTTTGATGGGAATTTAGCATGTGTTCACTCTATATTATCCTTGCAGGATAGAACATAAGATAGATCAGTCAGTCAAAAAAATTGAAGTCTGGGGGAAACAAAAAAATGCTTTCCACAAGAGGAATGTGAGTCCATTCATAGAGTACCTCAAAGACAGCTTTCATCGACTCCCCACACATCTGATGGAAATTGACAGCAGAGAACCTCATCTTTTTTGTATTCATGATGGGCCAAAGGAGGTGGCAAATGAACACTTAGGAAATAAGCGCCAAGTTGCCTGCCTGCCTGAATTAAGTGCCTAAATATGGATTTAGGAATCTCACGTACACATGGACAGATTTTTAAGTGTTGAAAACCAAGTCCCATTGAAAATGTAGCTGCTAAGCATATTTGAAAAACAAAATCAGCCTAAAATGGGTTTAGGCACCAGACTTAGTCTACTGAAAGGGGTAGGCAAGCAGTTCTCTCATTCCCCGCCCCCCCCCGTTAAAGTTAAGCCCTCCTTGTAAACTTGGATGGATTTGAAACGTGCTCAGAAACACTTCTGCTCTATTTACTTTCTTCTGTACACTGAGAAGGATCCTGGACAAGCACATGGAAAGAGGCCCTGGTTTTGAGTGATCGCCTATTACTAGACTGGTACAGTCACTACTAACCCCCAGCAAAGCTGGGAATTGTATTTTTTCAGCAAGTTAAAGATGATCAAATCTTTATCTCAACTGAGTTTGGTTAAATGCTTTTGTTACCAGAGGTACTAGAGCAAAAACATAGTTGAGTTTTCCTCTCCACTCTTTCAAAAAGATGTTCTTCCATAAGGTAGTTATTTTCTTAATGAGGTGGGTGGAAGAGCAGTGGATTTTTCAGCACACTCACAAATGGATTTCTCCAGAGTCCTCTACTGGAAACAGATCTGAGCCACCACTCCTTGGTTTAGCAAGCACAAGCATGAGACTATGACTATTTGACTGAATATATCTGCACTACATTGTTTCCCTTTTCATGCTTGTAAAGTGAAATGGTTGTAGGGTGCTGCCTACTTCTGTGCCTGCAGGGCTTAACTAAAGGAACACAATTCTGCTCCTCTTCCCCATCCAAATCTTCCCCATTTGTTTATTTCAAACAGTTTAGTCAGAATCTGTCTGGATCATTACTCTGCAGTGTAGCTATAGTTGTGTCAGGCCTGGGATATTAATATGAGACAAGGTGGGTGAGGTAATATATTTTATTGGAACAACTTTGGTTGGTGAGACAAGCTTTTGAGCCATACTGAGTTCTTCTGCAGGTCTGGGACAAGGACTACCTATTGGGATCTCATCTCTCTGGAGGTCAACATTGCCCTAATGTTTAGAGCATCTGTGAGCAGTTGTCCTTGGAGTGACTAGTTATTTTGAGTGGAAATCCCCATTAGGTGAGGGCAATGCAGTCAAAGACAACATACACATAGCCTCCACCCTCTGAGTGGGAGGAAATTCAGAAATCCAAGTCTAAAGTGGAAATCATCCCCAAGCTAGGCCATGGAGACACTCGAATCACCTACAGTCTGGAAACACATAGTATATGTATTTAGTTCACTAAGATGTCAGGGGTTAATGTTCCTGGACAGATGCTAGAGGAACTACCAACTGTTGAGGCCTTTTGTGCACCAAGCTGCCCTACCTTAACAGCATTCACAGCACAGCCCATACCACCGCTTGTTGGCTCTTACAAATTATTCCTGCCAAATCCCCCATGTCTCAGACTGTCTTGGAACATGAAAGGTAGTGTCTAGGAATTCTCGGACAAAGTTCCTCAAGGAAAGAGCCAGAAACGTAGTCAAGTTTAGCTTCAAACGTAGCACATTTTTTATACTAATGATGATAGAGTCTGGTTCTTGGTTCATTTCCAACATAACTTGATAGGCTAGCTATTCAGATTGTGAATAGGACCAATAGAAATATTCAACACAGGGTTTTCATTTAAAAATGGTGTTTTACTAAAACCTAAATGTTTTGCACAAAATTGTTTTTGTGAAAAATGTTTTCCGCAATCAACCCCCACCTCCTCAAAAACTGTTTTAAACGGAAAATGTTTGGTTTCCAGCTGAATAATCAAATATCTTCAGTTAAAAAATCAGTATTCTTTTAAGTGAAAACCAACTCTAATTGTGAATGCACCTGTCCCTCACTGTACTTATTCATTTACTCCTCCAAAGCATTTTCTGAACACAGGTACTATCAACCAGTGCTGTTTCCCAGTTACAAATCTGACACACATCAGAAATAGAATCATAGAATTGGAAGGGACCTCGAGAAGCTATCTAGTCCAGTCCCCTGCACTTAAGGCAGGACTAAGTATTATCTAGACCATCCTTGACAGATGTTTGTCTAACCTGCTCTTATAAATCTCCAGTGATGGTGATTCCACAACCTCCCTAAGCAATTTATTCCAGTGCTTAACCACTCTGACAGTTAGGAAGGTTTTGTATCCCTCGATTCTTGACTGAGAATCTGCAAGAATACAGAGCCTATAGCCTGTGTTCCTTTCAAGAGGCATGATTGCTTCCAAATAGAGCAGATTTCGTTAGTTTACTGTTTGAAGTCTGATTTTAAATGGGCATGAACCCCCCCCTTTTGGATATTAGGAATAAATGCCCTTTTTCACAAACCCAAGAGGTATTGACTCCCTGCAGGCTGTTTTCCAAATACACAGTTGGACTTGAGTGTAGTCCTGGAAGGAGCAATTTTTATTTGGGAAGGGAAAGGTAGCAAAGGAATTTTGTATCCCCTACCAGATAAAGTTGAGAATCCATGTGTCATAAGAGGGGCCACCCAGGACTAGGGGGCTCTTACCCAATCTAGTCTTATGTAGTATTTCTAATTCCAAAACTGGTGAAAGGATAAATCATCACTTCTTCCCCGTTGTAGTAGTTTTTCATTTCAATTATATCATTGTTTTCTAATTAAAAAGTTACCAGAGGTCTGAATAGGAACAGACTGAAAATGAAAACCAAATACAAATGAAAGCATTTCCATGGAAAAAACAAGTTTGAGTAAGTACAAGCCACCAAAAAGAGTTTTTATTGCAATAATGTCCCATTATCAACTTATGTCAAAGACAATTGATTCATTTTTCATTTCTACTTTTTTATTTAATGTAAATGTAAATTCAACAGTGTAAAATAAATCCACATATAAACACAAAAGAAACTTTCAGTGACTCTCAAAAAGTTACATAGTGAATAATCATGAAAAATCATCCATTGTCTATTTTACCAAGTATACAAGAATGAAAAACAATGCAGAAAGTCAATCTTCAAAAGCATCCTGTATAAAGTTCTCAAAGAAAATGTGTAAATTATATTTAGTAACTTCAAACTCTTGAACATATGGATGCTGATTCTGGAAAGGGGAGAAGACAAAATTCCCAGGCTACCTGGAATGTATAATATCTTGAATTTCAGATTATTTAAATTTTAATTCATCTAAAAACAAAATATTTAATTAAAGATTATATTCAATGGTTCCAAGAGCTAAGCCACTGCAATTACTCGATTAGTATCATTTTATAGGAAAACATTTAAACTCTCTCTTACCTGTGAAAATAATGTCAGGAAATAAAGGCAGTTTTTAAAAAAAAATTTATTTATTCATGCTGTGAATATGCTGTGGAAAAAAACTCCACATGCTCGTACAATAAGCCTTTCATCAAGTTGCCTTTTCAGTATTACTAAGACATACTTTTTAAAATAGTAAATGAAGCATGAAATGCACAATCAAAAATCACTGTCCAATCTGTAGAAGGACTAACTATTATCTCACTGTTAAAGTCTGAAACAATGTTTAATTTTTAAGTGACTACTGGAAAATGGGGTTATTACACTAGGTGTGTAATATCTGGCTATGAAAATAATAACTGCAATGGTGATTATTTTATCTTATGGTTAAATGGTCGATGGATTTAATAATTAATATTACCACAACAGTACATATATTGCACAGAAATTTTCTCTAAGAGGAATGTTTTCCATTAGGTCCAACAGACAGATGGCTTTTACTAAATATCATGCCTAGTTCTTAAACTGCATTCTCCCTCATGGCTATGCTACAATACACTCAAAATATTAAATGGGCAAAAATGCACAAAGCACTCCAACAAGCCAAGAAGAAAACTGCAAGCAACTTCACCAAATGGGAGGGAAGAGGTGGAGGGGAAATATTCAAATAAGCACTCTGTGGGTCCCAAAGTTTAAACCGCTACTCTCAATTTCCAACAGATAGATATAAAAGATTGTGAATATTTATGAGCTAAAAATAGCTGTGTTCAGAAACAAATGTAGGGCCAGCACAACCCTGCCTTCTCAGAGAAATATTTAGATGAAATACAAAATCCACTTCCTAAAGTGCATCTGCTGAACAAATTCTACTATTACAGCTATCCAAGTAAGCAATGCAAGCTAAATTTTATTCATATTCTATTCTATTAAAGTAGTAAATATAAATCATTTAATTCTAAATTACAATCTTTTTTATTACCAAATATTGTGTGTCTATACTGTGAATTTTAGAAAGAAACTAAATAAGTTGTCTTAAAATCCTTGAGAATGAGAAAATGTCTTTATTTATTAATACTGAAAATGTAGTATGGAGCTAAACAAATAGGGTTGTAGTAAGCATCTTTTTGCTTTATATTCAACATGATGTTCCCTTAAGGCTCCGAGAGAAATGGTCACTTTTCTCAAGATCTTTTGGCAAAAGATGTAAATGCAAAAGTAGCAGGGTCACCTGACATTTCAGAACTTGCATTTTTGTATTTCATTAAAGCCAGCTCATTTAATATCTGTATACAGGTATTGCACGTATGTATTTCTTGGAATACATTTATATCAACACGATAATAATGACTGCAACAAAGTCATGGTAAAATAAATGTGTTTAAAGGGTACAATTTCAATATTAGATGAGAAATGCCTGTGTGCATGTTTAAAATCTCATGCAGACAACTGTTATTCAAGTCAGAATGCATTTGTTCAATAGCTATTTAGCACATATAAAATTTCACTTACCCTTCTATCAATACAAATCTGTTAAAGATCAAAAAGATTTACCATGCCAAGTCTTGATTAGTGCTGCATACTGCTTTGGAATATCTTTCTATCAGAATTAAAACTGTATTTCTCAAAATTTAAAGAAAAATAGATTTTTAAAAAGGGATTCTCTACTACCGAATAAAGTCTTTGTAGCAAAGTTAAGACAGAGAAGTTACAATTTATCACTGTATTTCAGTCTTGTTGAAAGACTAATGATATTTGTCCATCTATTTCTTAATAAATGCTACATTTTCAAGAATAAAGGAGCTATCAGTAGGCATTATTGTTTCTACTTAAAATGAGTTACTTTTCTCTGTAGTATGTCAAGTATGCTTTTAAAGATTCGGGTAGCGGTAGACTCATAATTTTTTCTCGTAATAAATTTCGAGGAGGTTCCTCTGGCTTCAAGGCTTCATTGTGATCTTTATCATCATCATCTTTGTTGTCTTCTTCCATCCTTTCATCCTCTTCACTGTCTAGAGGCTGAGGAATGAGCTGATTGCCCATAAACACATAGGTGTTAATCCTGCGTCTATGGCATCTCCTGCGTTTTCGTTTTGGTGGGGGCTTCTGAGGGATACCCTTGGCTTGCATCTCATCATTTATGAAATTTCTAAGCGTGCGTCTAATGTAGATCCGAGATAAGTCCTGTAGATTCCTAACAGCACATGGGGCTAAGAGGAAAAAGAAAAATTATGCATGACATATCAGTGAAATTGTTATTTTCTAAAAGTAAGAAACTGCTACAGAAAAAGTATGATACTGAACTGCAATTTGAAGATTTTCTACGATATGCAAATATAAAAGGCAAAGCTTGGCAACCTTTGACAAACCAGGTAGCAGATCAGTAACATTATGTGAGTGGGCTTTACTTATGGTTTTTCAAGGATGGAGTGTAGAATCATAGAATATCAGGGTTGGAAGGGACCTCAGGTGGTCATCTAGTCCAATCCCTGCTCAAAGCAGGACCAATCCCCTGGGAGAGGGTGCATCTCAGCTGATGTGCTCTTCAGACTAGCCAGGCAGAAGTTTACTGGATCGCACATACCCAAGGGGAGGAAATATAAGCCCTTTCCTCTCTGGTTGGGGTGCATTACATGCCCAGAGCAACGGCTCCCTCTCCTGGGATTAGAGTAGGACCAGGTTTCTGATCTGCTTTCCGCATTGCATTACTTGCCTTTTTAGGGCAGGGAAGAAATTTTTCCATCGCTGCCAGACTGGCTTGGATAGGTGTTTTGTTTTTTTTTCCCACTTTTCCCACAGCCCCCCAGTGACCCGGTGAGTTAAGAGGTAAAGTTCACATTGTCCCAACTTGACAGGTGTCCAGTACAGGTACCACTTGATAGTGTGCCCACTTCCCTGATGAACCGGAACTGGAAGTGGGGTTATGGGAAGGAGCTCCTGATGTCTTATTGTATCAGACAACCCCTTTTCCCCTAAATCTTGTACAAGGGGAGGGAAGTGGGGTCTCAGCAATAGCTCTGGGACCAGTTTAGGGGGGTTGGGTGGGATGGGGAAGCGAAGAGAAGCCTGATGGCAACCCCTTTCCCCTGTCCCAGACAGAACACATTATGAAAGAAAGCATAATCTACTTGGACAAGTTAGTCTGGAACTATCCAGCAATGAGTTAAAATAAAGTTGAAGTTGAGTGAAACCACATCCCTTGTGTCCTTGTCTTTCTTCATGCATCTGTGGGACAACACAACAGAAATAGACCAGTTTCAGGTATGGAAAAATGATATGGGGAACAGGCAAAATTGGTTTAAAAAAATTAGATATGCTCCCACTACTGGATTTTAAAAAAATCTAGCAGCCAGATACATTTCAGACAGAGCTTCTTCCTCCAATTTTTAAAGATGCATATGGAGGCTTCAATTGGGTGCTAAAAAATGGAATAGAGAAGAGTAATATTTATGATGTTCTGCCTGTAAAACACTGTTTCTTGTACTGGCAACAAGGATTTTAGTCAAATTTCTGGAAATTTCAATGGCAAATCTAAAAAACCCCCAACATGTTGATTTAAAAGAACAAAACCAATTAAAACCTCTTAAAGATACATTTGTTAAATCACAAGCTTACTGAGCCCTGGTCTCAGGCCGTGCTTCAGTCATAGATTTGTATACAAACTATAAAAGATTTAAAAGGTAAAGAAGATGAACTAGTAGACATTCCTACCACAAATGAGACTCAAAGTTTGAAGAGCCCTTCATAAATCATAGAAGAAATGAACAAACTATCTGATAAAATGCTGAAATAAAAGTCTGAAAGTAAAGGTCCCAAGAGAAGCATACGAGCCAATGAGCTCTCAGCCTTCCTTCTCCATAAAACTAATAGGATGAAACAACACCTAAAATCAAAATCCTCTCATCCCAAATACACATAAAATCAGACATTTTATTATTTCTGCTACTACATACACAGATGATAATATTCCATTAGATTTCTTAAAGGAAATAAATATATTTGTAACGTCTTGAGGACTTAAAGAAAGTTTCTTCAATCACATCAGGAATCACTTATCCCAATTATCTCCTAAGAATGGTAAAGTAAAGCTTCGCATATGGGCACGTGTGCTAGTGAGATAAATACATTATCCCTCATGATTCCATGCCAAAAAAATTCTTAGCACCAACTACATTAATACAGGAGGGGAAGCCTTCAAGTTTTACAGTGCCTACAGACTCATTTCGCTATACTATATATAGATTATGAACTCCTCACAAAGATTGTGTTTAAAGGCCTGAAACACTGATTGTGCACTTGAATTTAGTTTAAAACAGGTCAACATAGCTCAGTTAATACCAAGCACCTAAACCAGAGGTAGGCAACCTATGGCATGCGTGCCAAAGGTGGCACGCGAGCTGATTTTCAGTGGCACTCACACTGGCCGGGTCCTGGCCATCGGTCTGGGGGGCTCTGCATTTTAATTTACTTTACATACAATAGATTAGTTATATATTATAGATTTATAGAAAGAGATCTTCTAAAATGTTAAAATGTCTTACTGGCACGCGAAACCTTAAATCGGAGTGAATAAATGAAGACTTGGCACACCACGTCTGAAAGGTTGCCCTTGACCTAAACACATTTTGACTTTTAAAAATTCAACTCTAGATAAGAGAGTAAGACCCGAGATAAGCTTTTGATGCTGAGAAAGTCTTTGGTTGGCTCAAATGGAAACTTGTTTTTTAAATTTAAATAGTAGCAATAATGGGCTTTGAAGCTGTATAAAAGAAAAAAGTGACACCTTCCATAATCATTTTCACTTAAAGATATTTATTCTACAGACGGGAACAAGACATTTTCAAAAGGAGGAGGTTATTTACCTTTAACTGGAGGTTCTTCAGGATATATGGTCCCTATTAGTATTCCAAACGTGGGTGTGTGTTTTCACCATGTGCTGGAAGGTTTTCTTAGTGGTGTCTGTTGACCTGCACATGCATCCCCTTGTACTCACAGGCCAGGGTTGTGAGGGTCAATGCTTCTCCAGTGTCACCCTTACCACTGAGTAGTCCAGCCCTTAGGAGAGGGGATGGCGGGCGGATACCAGAATACAAATAGGGACCACACATCTTGAAAAACCTGCAGTTACAGGTAAGTAACCTCCTCTTCTTCTTCGAGTGATGATCCCTGTATGTATTCCAAATGTGGGTGAGTAGAGAGCAGTGATCAGCATGGAAGTGGGTACAAGGATGTGAGAGGAAGTACACTTTGTAGTACAGCACGACCTACAGCACTGTCTGCAGCTGCTGCTTGGCCAATGGCATAGTGGGACGTGAACATGTGGATGGAGCACCATGTTGCTACATGACGGATGTCTTGCCATGAGACGTCCACTTGCATAGAGTGTGCGGTAAGTTGGATAATGTGTGGCATTCATGGATGTACCTGGAGATCCATCTGGAGATTCGTTTTGGAGGAAAGGGCTTGGTTCTTGGATCAGTCAGCAATGGCTACAAATAGTTTCGGTGAAGAACGAAAAGCACAGGCCTCGTAGAATGTAGAATGAAGTGCACAGGAGTGAAGGAGTGTAGGACTCTGTTCATGCTGGAGGCATAAGCTTGGGATAGAACACAGGCAGGTGGATGCACTGATTTAGGTGTAGAGATTGAGGAAGAGAATAGGCCAGAACCAGGGAGAAGGTAGGTACCCACTCTATGTGGACAGGGCCGGGACCCGAGACTGGCAGCAGGCTGAGTGGGGCCGGCAGCTGGGACCTTGGCTGGCAGGAGCCAGCGGACGGAACCTCAGACCGGCAGTGGGCTGAACTGCTCAGCCCACTGCTGGTCTGGGGTCCCGGCCCCTGGCCCCAGACCCCCAATCAGCCCGCTGGTGGTCTGGGGTTCCGGCCCCTGGCCAGCCCACTGCTGGTCAAGGATCTGGCTACCGGCCCCTTGCCAGCTGGGGTCCTGGCAGCAGGCCCCACTCAGCCTGCTGCTGGCCTAGGTGAATGGAACCCCAGACCAGCAGCAGGCTGAGCAGGCTGGCGGTATAAGATCAGCATTTTAATTTTATTTTAAATGAAGCTTCTTAAACATTTTGAAAACCTTGTTTACTTTACATACAATAGTAGTTTAGTTATATAAAATATACAGACTTGTAGAGAGAGACCTTCTAAAAAAACGTTAAAATGTATTACCGGCACGCGAAATCTTAAGTTAAAGTGAATAAATGAAGACTCGGCACACCACTTCTGAAAGGCTGCTGACCCCTGTTCTACAACAACGAACAATATAAACACCTACATACACATGGACAAAAGTCACTCTCTTAAACTAAGAGTGTGAAAGAACTAGGGTTCTGACTCACACCACATGGCGGTAATAGGGAACTGGAGAGGCGCTGATCTGCACAACCTATTATACCTTCAGCTATGGGCATTAGGGGATGCCTGACGCATGTGCAGGTCAACGAATACTGCTAAGAAAATCTTCTAGATCTGGCGCACAGAGTGCATTTGCACCCACATTTGGAATATATATATAGGGACCATAAAGAACAACTTTTAGTTGTCTAGTACAGAGATTAACATTAAATAGTTCCACAGTTAAGGTTGTACCAGGACTCTCCTTTCAATGCAAACTTTGCAGTCTTCTAGTTCTGTTCTGCCTTTTGAATGATTTGATTGGCTCACAGAAGGACTGCAGTAACTGTCAGTACAACACCTGACATGCCCCTCCATATTTGTATTAAGTTCTATATTGGTTCTAATAAGCAAGGCTTGGACTCCTACTTAGGCTTGTTTTATTCTGGCTGTGACAGCTAGAACGGAAGAATAGCCATTCTGGGTCAGACCAATGGTTCATCTAGCCCAATATTCTGTCTTCTAGCAGTGGCCAATGCTAGGTGCTTCAGAGGGAACTAACAGAACAGGTAATCATCAAGTGATCCATCCCCTGTTGCCATTCACAGCATATGACAAACAGAGGCTAGGGACACTTCAGAGTATGGTAACAGCCATTGACAGACCTATCCTCCATGAACTTAACTAGTTCTTTTTTGAACCTTGTTATAGTCTTGGCCTTTGGCAAAGAGTTCCACAGGTTGACTGTACATTGTGTGAAGGAATACTTCCTTTTGCTTGTTTTAAATGTGCTACCTATTAATTTCATTTAGTGACCACTAATTCTTGTGTTATGAAAAGAGTAAATAATGCTTCCTTATTTACTTTTCCACACCAGTCATGATTTTATAGACCTCTAACATATCCCCCTTTGGTCGTATCTCTTCCAAGCTGAAAAGTCCCAATCTTATTAACCTCTCCTCAATGGAAGCTGTTCCATACCCCTAATCATTTTGTAGCCCTTCTCTGTATCTTTTCCAATTCCAATATATCTTTTCTGAGATAGGGCGACTGCATCTGCATGCAGTATTTAAGATGTGAGTGTACCATGGATTTATATAGAGGCAACATGATATTTTTGGTCTTATTATCTATCCCTTTCCTAATGATTCCCAACACTGTTAGCTTTTTTGACTGCTGCTGCACATTGAGTGGACGTTTTCAGAGAACTATCCACAATGACTCCAAGATCTCTTTCTTGAGTGGTAACAGCTAATTTAGAGCCCATAATTTATTATGTATAGTTGGGATTATGTTTGCATTTATCAACAATGAATTTAATCTGTTTTGTTGTCCAGTCACCCAGTTTTGTGAGATCCCTTTTTAACTCTTTGCAGTCTGCTTTGGACTTAACTATCTTGAGTAGTTTGTATCATCTTCAAATTTTTCCACCTCACTGTTAACCCATTTTCCCAAGATCATTTAGGAATATGTTGAATAATACTGGCCCCAGTACAGACTCCTGTGGGGGACACCACTATTTACCTCTCTCCATTCTGAAAACTGTTCATTTATTCCTACCCATTGGTTTTCTATCTTTTAACCAGTTACTGATCTATGAGAGGATCTTCCCTCTTATCCCAGGACAGCTTATTGATGACGGACCTTGTCAAAAGCTTTCTGAAAATCTAAGTACACTACATCCACTGGATCCCCCTTGTCCACATGCTTGTTGACCCCCTCAAAGAAATCCAGTAGATAGGTGAGGCATGATTTCCCCTTACAAAAAACATGTTGACTCTTCCCCAAAAAATTGTGTTCATCTATGTGTCTGATAACTCTGTTCTTTCCTATAGTTTCAACCAATGTGCTTGGTACTGAAGTTAGGCTTAGCTCGCCTCTAGAGCCTTTTAAAAATATTGGTGTCACATTAGCTATCTTCTAGTTATCTGATACAGAAGCTGATCTAAATGACAGGATACTTACCACAGTTAATAATGCTGCCATTTCACATTTGAGTTTCTTCCTACACTGTCTCCTTTCAAAGTACTGTATCTAGAACACAATAAGTAGGTTTCCCCCTGTCTATATCTCTGGGCAGGAAAGAAGATTTGAAAAAAATGAATTTATATTATGAGAACTGAAGCAAGGTAGTGGATAGAGCCTGAAAAGTGTTTTTCATCATCTAGGGAATGTGACTGAATTGGATTGAGACCCCTGGTCAGAAGATAGTGTAAAGTGTGTAAAAATGGCTGAACAGAGAAGGGCAACTGGGCAATTTTGAAAATCCCACTAAGCACCACATTTAAATACTTTTAAAAAAAATTGATCCAAAGTGTTGGAATGAGAAAGAAAATCCCAATCAGATTTTTAAGCATCTCCATGTCCCTGAAATATTCTGGCCCCCTTCCCAAGACACAGACTACAGAGAGGCACAGAGGCTTACCATCAGCCACCAGGCATGTGGTGCTTCTGGCCATCCCATTCCACTCTAGGGGAGAAGCGGGATTTATACAATGTTTCACAGCTCTTTGGAAGGCAGCACAAGGGGCATACTTTCACCATCCTCTGCAACATCAAGTAATAACTTTGTATGTTTTATATGTGCTTAATCAAAGTGGTCTTGGTGGACTGTGAGGGGAGATGTATTCTTGCCTCAGTATTCTTCCAAGCAAGTTTAAGAAGTATGGGCTGGATGAATGGACTATAAGGTGGATAGAAATCTAGCTAGCTCATCGGGCTTAACAGGTAGTGATCAATGGCTCCATGTCTAGTTGGCAGCCGGTATCAAGCAGAGTGCCCCAATGGTCGGTCCTGGGGCCGGTTTTGTTCAATATCTTCATTAATGATCTGGAGGATGGCATTGATTCCTCCCTCAACAAATTTGCAGAGGACACTAAACTGGGCGGAGTGGTAGATATACTGGTGGGTAGGGACAGGATACAGAGGGACCTAGACAAATTAGAGGATTGGGCCAAAAGGAATCTGATGAGGTTTAACAAGGATAAGTGCAGAGTCCTGCACCTAGGACAGAAGAATCCCATACACTGCTGTAGACTAGGGACCGAGTGACTAGGTAGCCGTTCTGCAGAAAAGGACGTAGGGGTTACAATAGACGAGAAGCTGGATAGAAGTCAACAGTGTGCCCTCGTTGCCAAGAAGGCTAACAGCATTTTGGACTGTATAAGTAGGAACATTGCCATCAGATTGAGGGACATGATCATTCCCCTCTATTTGGCATTGGTGAAGCCTCATCTGGAGTACTGTATCCAGTTTTGGGACCCACACTACAAGAAGGATGTGGAAAAATTGGAAAAAGAGTCCAGTGGAGGGCAACAAAAATGATTAGGGGGCTGGAACACATGATTTATGATGAGAGGCTGAGGAACTGGGATTATTTAGTCTGCAGAAGAGAAGAATGAGGGGGGATTTGATAGCTGCTTTCAACTACCTAAAAGGGGGTTCCAAAGAGGATAGATCTAGACTATTCTCAGTGGTACCAGAAGACAGAACAAGGAGTAATGGTCTCAAGTTGCAGTGGGGAGGTTTACGTTGGATATTAGGAAAATCTTTTTCACTAGGAGGGTGGTGAAGCACTAGAATGGGTTACCTAGGGAGGTGGTGGAATCTCCTTCCTTAGAGATTTTTAGGATACAGCCTGACAAAGCCCTGGCTGGGATGATTTAGTTGAGGATTAGTCCTGCTTTGAGCAGCGGCTGGACTAGATGACCTCCTGAGTGTCCCTTCCAACCCTGATATTCTATGATTCTATGTCAACAATAGGATTTTGGGAATGTCCACAAGAAAAAATGGGGGAGGGAAACAGGAAACTCACTGCATGGTTTTAATTTAAAATATAAAAAATAATACACTTAATTGGGTACAGAGAGTTCTGTGTCTTAGTGACACTGAACACAAGTCAGAAATTTTATATATCAGAACCAGCGGGGGCTAGAGCTTTCTGAACAGTACATTCCCATTCTAGTGCATTATGTCTGTATAACGCAGCCTCCCCACTCTGTGGACAGGAATACCAGCTCAGGCACAATAAACTAGATGTGCCAAAAAGGAAAAGCCATAACAGATGACACTTACGGAGTCCCACAGTATCACGTTTGCTGTTGTCATTCCTATTGGGTTGTACTAGTGGAGCAAATGAAACAGCAAGGATGTTTTTACTTTCCCAAGTGTTCTGTCCAGTTCGCAGGATTTGTGTTAGCTGCACGAAAACAACAAAAATATAAGACAAAGTTCAGCAGTTAAGAAAATTATTTCATCTGCTTTCTTGTTTGTTTTTGCTACACCCACCATTCTTCACTTTGAGGCAGTTTATAACATTGCCATTTTAATTTGCTTCAAATGTAATTCAGAGAAGCTGTTCTCTTGTCAAATCTGAATTTTATATACTTTATAAAATGATATTCAGCCATTTCCCATTTTGTTGTGCTCTGAAAAAAATAAGAGCTTTGATATGTATTTATGGTTTTATTAACAATGCCCTTTTGGTAACTTTTTTTAAAGTTCAAATGTCCAAATTATTTACATTTAATATTACTGTAAGCTAAGAAGGCAGAGTGACATTTAGAAAGATTTAGTACTGTTTCATCTGCATTTGCGTGATTATACTCTGAAAACCTTAAACTGCCTAGACACAGACTGTGTCTAACCCCACAGTAGTGGGCACATAACTACACATCTCTCTGTAGGATGTATTGTTAAAGATGCTTTATTGGTGTCTGAAAAATAGGAGAAAGGAACACACCTCTATTATTAAATTAAACTAGCAGGGCTTTCTTTGGCATTGGCCCAGGGTGAAACCAGCAAGCTCAAGATCACGATAATTCTCACTTTCTCTTGTATTCATAAATATTAGCAAAGTATACTTATATGAATCATTAATCTTCTATTTAATTAGAATAGAATTTTCCTTTAAAATATTTTAGTTTATCTATATAGAGAATGTTTACTAGCGAAAGTAACATGATATGCTCATCAATTTAGAAAGCACCCAATTATGCTACCTATATGATAGCATATTTTAATGATACAAGTTTTTAAACAATTTTAGTGCTGTTTGGAAGAAGTTATGTAGCAACTATACGGCAACTTCTTTAGTGAGGACTGTTAACTACGAAGCAACTTGCAAACTAATCTTCAGCTCAAACATTTCAATAAAAATTTGTCTGTAAAGGGACAGTAACTTGAGCAAGTCACTTCATCTCTCTGCATCAGTGTCCCCCATCAGTAAACTGGAGATAATAATGCTTACTTTTGCCTCTAAAGCTTTCTGAGATCTAGGAATACAAATGATACAGGTCCTAAATATTTTATTATTAAATTACACTTCTAACTGAAAATATTTTTCCTATTATTGTGACAAATAACACCTAAGATAACATCTGAAAGAGATCATTAAAAAATTCAATGTTGTTAGTCTGCCTACTTTGTGCATTTGACAGCACTTTGTGTATATAGTTAATGTCACTGCTTCCCCTACAGTCAACTAGATAAATCTATGCTGAGTTTTCTTTCACACAATAGGGAAGAGGAAATTATTTTTTAAAGAAAATAGGACAGGATTTTTTTTGTTTTATAATCAAGGACGCTCTGGGGCAATATAGCACATTAGAGCACTCTTTGCAAAATCCTGGCCCCACTGAAGTCAATGGAAGTTTTGCTGTGGACTTCAACTGGACCAGGATTTCACCCTTTGTCCCTTTTTTTTTTTTTTTTTTTTAAAGATAATTAGATTTCAAGTTAATGTTGTCCTTATAAATATAGACTTTTGGGTGATATGGCAAGCTAGTTTGACTTAAAAACAAAATACTCAAACAGCCCCTAGGATCACTTTAAAAGACTGTAAAAATTTTCACACACACTATACTGCTGTAGTTGAGCAGACAAGGATCATTAGTCAAAATGCAAGTAAATAGAGTCTATAGTCTACATACGAGACAAGCATTTTTGTTAAACTGTGTGATTCACCTGATCTTCTATTGGCATAACCAGAATACCTCCAACTTTCAATAAAATTTTCATGTAGTTCTCGTGATCTTTCTGGACCCCAGCTCCACAATAAATCCGGTCATACTGATGACTATCCGATGCAATCTCCAGACAATTACCAACCACAAAGGCAGGTTCACAGAACTCAAATCTGGGGGGACGGAGGGGAAGAAAGGGTAAATATTTCAGAATAGTTGTCTATTTTTTAAATACAAGCAAATTTAGGTAAATATAGTAAAACTTCAATTTCACACCTTTTCTCATTTGTAATTAACACATTTAAAGAGTGTTGACATGCTGTAATTATACTAGATACAGAAACAGAAGACAACTGAAATATATTGTTGTTTGTCTATGCATATCAGTTTACACTGTCAAAAAAAATGGTGTATTATTTTCTAAATGCAATCATATATGCCTTGCTGAACAATAAAGTAGTGAAAAAAACCAAACACAAAAAGCCCTTTTAAATTACTTTCTTTATCCACATTTATAAAGTATCCATGTTATGCTCTGGGTGCTGCACAAAAATTAAAACAGTTCAATAATTCATTGGTCTTAAACTACTCCCCTTTCATCGCCCCCTAAAACCAGCTCTCTCCCAACCAACTCCCTTCTCAAAAGGAAAAAAAAATGGGAAGATGTGTTTTTCAGTGTGTGCCCTAAAAGTCACCAACTCTGGTTCTGACAGACCAAATAGGAGAGGAGAAAGTGATTTCAAGAGTCATAAGAATTCCATTCCATCAGCTCCTATTCAGTAAGTTTTTTAAGCATAAGCCTAACTTTAAGCACATAAACAGTCTCACTGAAGTTGTGACAGAAGAGGAGCAGCTCTGTAATAACTCAGATACTATATGAAACCTGGTAATTTTATGTTTACTATATGCACAAATTAGTTTATTTTAATCTGGGAGATTAGCAAGAAAAACAACAGGACATGAAACAATGACTCAAGATAAACCAACCTTCATTAAATACAGGGTTAAGAGACAAATCCCTGAACTATTAACTTTAGAGATTCTACCTCCTGTTCCAATCATCTTGCAGAACTGGGTTTGACAAGCAGGGACAAAGCCTGAGAATTGACAAGAACAAAAACTGTGACTGGACTAAAAAGGACTCACTCCCTCTCAAGATTTTAGGGAATTCAGGGGAACCAGATTGACAGACACCTTCTGTGACTGAAGTTAGGCCTAACCTAGTTTACCAGCAGGGGATGGTTGAGGTGAAGGTAAAACAGATATGCGTAGACTGTTTTAAAATCCTTACTGCCTAAATGCTTTGTTCCTACTGTTAAAACAAAATTCTTTAGTTTTAAGTAAGTTGTATGATCAGCACACACCCCACTGGTCACAAACTCCCAAAGGGAAAATCACAGTCGCCAAATCTAGTCAGACCACATGGGTGAGCATAGTTCATACATAGGGTACTGTAGCCCAGGACCTGGTCTAAGTGTAGGAGAATTGAGGAATTCCACCCCAGGAGAGGTAAAGGCATGAGGCCTGACACCTTAGGGGAGCAGAAAGGGGATAGAGGTGCAGTAAGCTCTGCAGCTGGAACAGAAGCCATTGCAGCAGTATCACAAGGGACAACAGGTGGTGTCGCAGATAATCTAAATCATATTGTTAGAGATATTCAAGTCAAAACCAACATTTTAAATTTCATCCAAAATCAATTTGTGCAGCTAATGCTGATCCCAGAGCACAGGTATAAACACACTCCTTTCAAGAAAAATTGCTTAATTAGTAAGGTCCTGCATTCTTAGATGTTGCCTGTTTTGTGCTATACCTTGAACCTAGATTATGCAGCAAAGCCCAGTACAGCAGAGAAACTCTACCGATCTACTGTCACAAGCCTCCTTCCCCTTCTTAGGCAGTATAGCAGCCTAAAACGCTCAACACTCAGTTTTGTGCCATAAGTGTCTGTATGCTCCCTTCTTCTCTGTAGGGCTGCTAGATGGTGAGGCTCCTGAAGGTCAAACCTACATTCATAAATATTTTCAAGTGCTCCTATACAATAATAGGGTGGTTTGAGAAGGGCTCCAACTAGGAAATTGTTAAAGTTTAAACCAAAGCTTTGAAAGACGTGGCCCTTGTCCCTGATGCGGCTCAGGAATGCTAGTGCCAGAACATCCACAGCTGCATCATGCTTCAAGTGTGCAGAAAGGTCAGCCTGCCCCTAGCTACATTCAAATGGAGCTCCTAAGGTACTTATATATACCTGCCCCTGGAAATTTCCACTACATGCATCTGATGAAGTGGGTATTCACCCACAAAAGCTCATGCTCCAAAACGTCTGTTAGTCTATAAGGTGCCACAGGATTCTTTGCTGCTTTTACAGATCCAGACTAACACGGCTACCCCTCTGATACTTGACACTATGCAAGGCACTGCATTTAGCCGTATGGAGTGGAAATCTATCAACCTCATGAAGAAACTTGCACAAATACAGACAGATATAATCTTCCTTTCCTCTAGCTTGTTTGCATATATATACCTGCCCCTGGAAATTTCCACTACATGCATCTGATGAAGTGGGTATTCACCCACGAAAGCTCATGCTCCAAAACGTCTTTTAGTCTATAAGGTGCCACAGGATTCTTTGCTGCTTCTAAGGTACTTCGCACTTCTCCTGTCCACCTTCAAGAGTTACACACAGGTATGTCCTTCATAGCTTCCAAGATCCCTCCATTAGGGCTTCTGATCTTATAGGGCTCTATAAAAGGCTGTGACTGATACCTGCATTTCTTTCATCCTCTATCACTGCCTGGTTCCCTCTCACCTGCTCCATCAAAAGGAAGAAGTCATGCAATTGTTTATATGGCCACAGAATTCTTTGCGTAAGCCTGTGTATTATTCAGTACCGACTGAAATGTTCAAAAGGAGTTTCAACCTCATGGCTTTGGAGGTTGAAAACACAGAACTCTGGGCCACAGTTCCTTACCTGAAATTCCAATATGCTTAGACTCATATGGGAAGAACTTCCCAGAGGGTTCTGACTTCGGTGCTTATATTCATGTTTACTGAAGTACGCAGATCTGTACTGACAATAATCAAATCTTTGCAGCACATTGCTGGGGAAGTAAGTGGCATACAAAAGTATGCTAATTTTGGATTAGATTTAAAAATTGATAGCTGGAAATTTATCAAACAGAAAATATGGGATTACAAGATTTACAAGGTGTCTATAGGGAGGTGAGATGGGAAAGACAGAATTGTTTTCTTCCCTGAAAAACCATACCAAGTGTAAACCAAACAACATTATCCATTCAGAGGGTACAGTCACAGGTTGATTTCATCTGGAAGGTCTCTAAATCCAGTGGATCTCAACCTTCATCCAGTTCTGTTGAGAAGTTCACGGAGATCTGCAGACATGTTGTGAATTTGACAGCGGACTGCATCACTGGAGAGAGAATGTCTTGAATTGACTAACAGCAGCACTAGATCCCAACAAAACACTGACAACATTCAAGACACAGGGAGCTATCAATGTTTCCTCAAATTATAACGAGACTTGGCGGCTTTCACTATTCACAGCAGCACGAAGTATGATACTCAAGGTCTTTTATGTTCATAGTATTGCTATCAGTAAAACAATCTTCTGGTTTTGTAAACTGATAAGCTTTTGCTTGAAGAATTCAATGCATTTCTTTTCTAAAGATGGATGTTTGATCTTGAAACAGCTCAGTGCTCCTTCCTATTATTAGCTGTATGCATATCCCAAAATACTTTGCCAACTACTGCAACAGCCTCTGAAGTATTACGGGTAGCTCTCAAGCATTCTGATATGCATTTCGATCAGAGTCCACTAGAACGGAAAGCCAGGCTGCAAGAAACAGATCTACAGCAGAGGGAAAGAAAGGGAGGGTGGTTGGGACTGTCTTATCCATCTCTATGGAATAGTGCAGGGTGTACATACTATAATTCAATTAACTTCACCTTGAGGGGAAGCTGGGAGAGCAAGAGGTAGCAGGTCCCAGCAGGACAGGGAGACAGAAAAACAAACAAACAAAACAAATGGATGCCTGGATGCAGAAGAATAAATTAATTAGATGACAGAATTCTCCATTTAATGGCATCATGGGGAAAAAGCCTGATTCCATGGCAACAAAATTGAAGAGTCCACAGGACCCTGCTTGAGATGAATGGGCAGTTCACAAATCAGAGTTATTCAAGCTGTCAGTCACTGCCTTGATTCACTTTTAGTTCAGTTTTATATTATCTCTGCAAACACAAGGATTAGAAAAACCACAAAAAGAAAAAAAGATGGGAGGAGGAGGGATGGTAATAATTCATGAAACCTGTTCACGATCCCTACAGGGGATCTTTGCTCTAGTCCCAGGTCTTAGGGAAAAGCAGAGGTAGCCAGTCTATATGCCTGACCTACCAACTACTACGACCCCTTTTTCATTCATGGCTTCTTCTTGCCCTTCCTCTGTAGGATCTGGCAAACATATTACCAGACACTCCCAGCAGCAGCCTTCCATGCTTCCTCTACTGGTAGCCTCTGTTGTCTCTTGATGCTTGTGGCACTTCTGGCCATTTTATCTTTCTGAAATAAATAGGAAAGGGAAGTATTTCCAAGAAAATGCAATGGCATGCACATGGGTAACACATAAAAATCTTACTTTATTAAAAAAAAAAATCTCTTTTAGAGAAGTGACATGTGGAGATTCCAGACACATTTTCAGAGTGTCTGTTATAGTCAGTGAAGACAACTGTGGTTAGGGACCCTTTGAAAAATTTTAGCAGAGAAAATACCTGTTCTCCTCCTTCAGAATTTAACTGCAGAGGGGAGAGGGGGAGAGCTTCCCACAATGCCCACAAAAATAGCCCAGATGAGCTAGCGGCTCCCTAAAGGCACAATATGAGCATTAGTGTTTCTACTGCACACTTTTTGGGGTGTGGAGGAGCAGCCAAATTCTGTTTTACATATGTCTCTGATTTATGGGCTGGGGTCATCACACGGTTGAATCAAGGAGGAATACCACGAACTCTTCCTTCTTACTATGTTTGTGGCATTTTGCAATCTTTGTCTATGGCCTAGGGTTGCAGTCTTCATCCAAGTGAGCTGGTAAAGGCCTTTGAAGCAACATGCAGCCTTTGTGATATGCAGAGAAAGCCATTACTACGGTCAGGGAGCGCCATCTGGTCCATGACCTGGCACTATATGACTAGAGACAGGCTATACAAGTCACATGGTAATATGAATAATAAAATAATCAGTGATCACTTCAGTAGTATAAAGGTACTGTTGTGAATCCACTGCTTAACTACTGGAGGTCTAAAGACTAAAGAAAAAATAAAAAGCTATCACCATCAAAGTTTCAGCCATGCAGAAAACAGATAAAATACCCCAACCCAGAATAGCCTCCTGAACTGACTTGCTCTTCCTGGAGTAGGAAAAACAAACAGGCGCTATGGAACTAAAGATAGAATGTTAAAGAATCTGTGAGTCGAAGCAAACAGAAGTACCTGCTTCTCTATTGTGTGCCCCCCTCCTATTAATATACTCATTTTCTGACTCCATAAGTAACTCAAGAATTTCTGAATACAAAGATGACAGTTTAATTCTATGTTACAAGATGTGTAAAGCTTCCTGGATCTATTTTTAAGTGATCAAATGCTTCCCAAAAATATACTTCAGTTGAAAAACAGTTGCTCACAAGAGTTTTGATACAAACTTTTGATGTAGTATGAGACCAGATACTGAAACAACAGGGTCTCATGAAGACTTCAGCTGATATAACCTCTTTTGAGAGAGACGAGAATTTCTTCTCTACTATGCTTCATATACCAAAATCTTTAAAGAGGCATTTAGAGCTTTGCTGGGTTTTTCTTTAATCAAATACCTTAGGGTACCTTTCCTTCAAAAGGCAAAAACATACCCAAAGTTCACATCACTGTATTGTACCTCCAGACCGCTTCCAGCGTAAACAATTGACGATAAATGCAGTAGCATTTGGAAGAAGGAAACCTACAGCCTAGCTGTAGCAACCTCTTTTACCCACATGCCACACTACTTGTTTTTCCCATAATTTCTGCAGAATACTACACAAAGCTGACTATAATACAAATATTCTTCTGTAATATAATGAATAAAATGCTTTAAAAATGATCATCACTTTGTCACATCTCTCCATTACACTTTAATACCACAGAACACATAAACCAAGTTTGTTTTAATATGAAATTCAATTTAATCTGAACTAAAATCCTTCATTTAGTCATATTGACACTACACACGATGTCACCGTTGATTTAATTTCCAATGTTTTTTAGCCATCAAAATGGATTAGTCATTCAATTTCCTTTGCTTTCTAACATAAAGCTTTTTATTTTTTTAACACCAAGAACTTTGCTGGAAAAAAAATTTATTGTCAGAATGTTGGCACTGACAAATACATAAGCTACTTATCAAGTTAAGACATATTTCACTTAGTTATTGCCCTGAAATGAAACTAGAAAAAGATTTAGGTCTAACAAATGCCTGATGTGAGTCACCTTTTGTTAACACCTAATGTGATTACCATTGCGGTTTGATTTATTTTTTTTAGGAAAGTTTAGAAAAATCTCTCTGTGTTACTTCATATACACTGTGCTAAGTAAATACGTAGATAATGCTGACCCAATGCTCTGCTAATACGGAGAATGTGCTTAAAATCATATCAGTTTATTCAACAGAATCAGATACCTTTCATTATGAGTTTGGTAAGACCACCAAGAATATCAGAAATTAAAATTCTAGTTATCTATAACATGGCAACAGGAAGAATTCCTCGGTGTTTAAATGGATACCTGCCACAAGCACATGGCATACAATAATTTAACATTGCACCGATTTTTCATACTGGGCCAAGGATAGCCATACTACACTTGATTTTGTTACAGCTTATTCGTAATGGTACACTTTTCCCTCTAAACTGTAATGACTGCATTTTCATAGCTTGCATTTGAAGAAGCAGTCATGAAAAAAAATGTTTTGTTAATTTATTCTCTCTGGTATAACATGCCCATGAATCCAACAGAAACAGGATGTTCTCTTTCAGACAATTTCACTGGAAGTAGAAAAAAAAAAAAACCCTCTGTCAATCAAGGATCCAGGGAGTTTAAGTTCATTTTTCACTTTCTCCTGCCAAAGCAGTTTAATTAAACATAGACTATGAAATCCATATTTATATTCCATAAGAACCAGCAATTAAATATTACTACAGAATAAAAATTAAACATTCACCAATTTGGACCGCGGTGTTTACTTTGAAAAAAGAAGTTAAGAGGTTAATTTTGATTTCACTTGTATCCATATCTACAATCATATTATGTGTCTGATATAACAAGCAGAGAGGGTAAAGGAATGTTTCTGTTTATCAATATCATAGAATTAAACCCTCAATTAGAGGGTGCTACAAACTGGCTCAGCAACTCAGCATATATAGTCACTAGCCCACAGCGAGTGGACCCAATCACTGAGTTTCATGTGCTTCCAAGCCAGCTGCGTCTGGATTCTATTCACTAGCTCAAGAGATCTAGGGCTCACATTCCCAGGCTCAGACTTTGTCTGATGCCCTTTCTTGGGATATGGGATGCCAATGTCCAGAAACCAGTGTCTGAATCCTCCTAAACCCCCACAAGTTGCTTCTCCGCAATCCCCCAGAGCTCAATCTAGGCTGTGGGCAATTAGGACTTACTTGTTTAATTAACCCCATCTGACACAACATGACAGAAAATCAAAGACCAAAGGCTTTAGCAGAAGAATTTAACCATATTTACTCTTAAACCAATCAAGAGTTACAGATCTCTGAAAACAGACCTGAAGTCCTAACATGCACCCTCCTATAGTATGAGCTCACCTCTTTCTGTGAGTTTGTAGTGCATCAACAGACTAAGCTGGGCAGAGTCCCTCCTCCTCTTTCTGTGAGTTTGTAGTGCATCAACAGACTAAGCTGGGCAGAGTCCCTCCTTCCCTCTCTGTCCTGCAAGTCCTTATATGTAGCAGTCAACCCTCCTGCACAGAGGGAAACCCTGATTTTACATAGGGCCTCTGTCTCTGTGCCACGTGTGCAAACTATAAGTGCTACAGCCATCGGTCATGCTTGTCCCCCTCAACCTCTCTTTCGGGGCACTCTGTAGAACTACCATTATTCCATGAGGGACAGGCCTGTAGGTGAGAGTCAAAGTCAATGGCTGCCAGCAATGGCCCTTCAGTGAGATGTACACCACCTTTCCCAGGAAAAGCAGCTGCCTGGAGTGTAGCACAACAGCCTGCCCTTGGGCAAGTCCAAACAAATGTGGTCACAGAACACAGGTATAAAAACCTTCACAATTTGATATAGTAATATCCCACTCCATCACAGAGAGAAGTAGCTGAACGATACTGGAGCAAGTTTGATTTAGACTGAATACCATTCTTCCAAAAGATTAATCTGAAATGGCTTTCCAAATCAAGGACCGAACCTTGCAGTTCTAACTCACGAGTCATTCCATTGACTCATATCAATTTGTAATATTTTCCAAAATGATGACTATACAATTATCTTGCTTATTTCTTTTGTTGGTGTTATTTTGGACTGGTCCAAAAAAAAATAAATCAGGATCATAGTCCCACTTTAGCACATGCACAAAGACATGGCACTTGATTTTCATTTACTTTTCATTGCCAGAGACTTTAATATAAATGAAAACCAGGCCCATGGTTTCTACATCTGAGAATGTATAAAGTGAACAAGCAAAATGGTGGAGAGGAAAAAAGGACAGAATTTTTAATTATATATTTAAAAGCAATCCATTACCTCCATCCATCCACCCAGCCAATGTTACTGGACTAGTTTCCCAAATGTTGCAGTAGAGATGGATCTTGTACTACCAAAGTTAAAGCCTTGATTGTGCACTGTTCCTTCATAACTTCTAGATGTTTTATCTTATCCATTTTATAACAGTTGATTCTGATACTTTCCTTCCTCCGAGGATAGGTGGAGCAAGACGCACAGAATTATAGACTTACATAAGTGTTTAGCTCTCAAAAGTTGCCCCAAAGCTTTTTCTGAAAATAAAATTTAAAAAAACTTGTATCTTAAAATCCCCAAACTTCAAGCCAACACAGGAGTTGTGCTGGGCATTGGCACTCAACAGTCATACAGAGGCTCCTGTTGTGTCCACTGCATGGGATACTTTGAAGGAGTGTTGATGATGGCCCAGTGTCAGGCTATGATAGGGAGCCACATTACTGCACATCTGATCTAGAGGGGCTATTTCAGTCTGTGGTGTTTGGGGGGCTCTGCAGTAGTCCCTGCTCCTGACCCCTCCGTTGACGGGGTAAAATTCAGCTCCCCACCTCCTCACTCTCCACCTGCACAGAGACTGAATACTGTAGCCAGAATAAAAGAATGTCATCCTAAGAAAACACATATGCAAGTAGACTTCAAAAATTACAAACACATTTTAAACACAATTTTGAAAATTATTTCCTCTTGCAGGAAACTTGTCACATCAGGGTTCTGTGTTTCATCCTCCACAGATGATATCATGAACACAAACAGTCCAGGGAGCTGCACAGCCTGTACTGCTTGAGATATTCTTTACATCATTAACTTTGGCAGGGGAAGCACGAAAACTATGAGCTAAGGTCTCAATAAAAAAAGCCTTTCAGTGAATCTTCAAGATGTATTTATTTGTGGTATGGTAAATCTAGACAAGCTAGTGACTTGGGAACAAACAGCTGTGAAGGTGGTTGATTATTTCTGGACATGGCTAGCATTATTCCATTTTGATCTAACTTCCCATCTGGGTCTTTGCAGATGCTAGATTCCAATGAGGCTCTTATTTTAAAAAATCTTAATAAGCGGTATAACAATTTGGTATTTCAAAACACTTATTTGTTTTAAAACTAATTGGATATTTTATTGTCCTTCGTGTATCCAGCTGTGCCATTACTTTACCCTTTTTATGTTAAGACCAAGACAGGCCAATTTCTTGTGGCCTAAGAAAAGGAAATTAAGCTTTGGTATACACAAAATATTTGTAAAGCAAATTATGAATCTAATACTGATAGGCCATGGAAACAGCTTTGGCTTTAGCATTCACGTCTAATAAAAATATGTTTAAGTATTCAAAAATCAAGAAGAAATTAAACTCATCTCTTAAAAGCATTTGTTAATTGCCTATAGTACAAGATTTACGCAGGATAAAAATATTTCCTATACAAATCTCAGTTAGATTTACACCTTTTCACAATCTTACAGTGTGAGAGTATACAAATTCCAGAATTAACCCTCAGAATCTATATCACTGTTCAAAACAGTCTCTTGTACTTTGAAGATGTTGATATAATCCCAGAGATAGTCCTTGCTAGAGTATCAATTTTTTTCCTTCTAGTATTTGGTTTCTTTTTCATACATTAGTGTTTGTATCTTAGCCATACATTTTATATGCTGATGTTTGAAGTGATGAGGATCTCACAGGATGACTGCAAAGTCAAACTTATATGGAGGAGATTGGATATAGAAAAGAAACCTGGTTTGCAAGAGCCTCTCTCTTGTAAGTAAAAGTGAAGGACTTCTGATCTCTTGGATCCAAAAAAGATTATCCCTTCAACCATCTTACAGCCACAGTATTATAAGGATTTCCTCTTGATCTTTTAGCAGTCTAAAAGACAATTAAGAGAAACATATACTAGAAATTTTGGATAGCATTGAACATCCACAGCAAATGCTCCCAGAGTCCCTTCTGTTAAGAAAATAGAGTACTGTGTTTTGATTTAGTCTATTTCAGTATCTCTGAAAGTTTGTATTTGAGTGCTAAGTCTTCAATGAAAATTTGATTCCCTTTGGAGAACTATCTGTCAATTTGGCAAATTAATGTTCATGTTGTATACGTATTTGCATTGCCAAGATATTAGAGGTCATTGCTCAATAACAATTCCTGTGGCCTTTCATGGGACAGGCTGAAATATTGCTTTCTGATAGTATTAATATGTGGCTCATTGTTAATAACCTTTGACATTCCTGTGCAATTATTCTTACTCCTCAGTTCCTGATGTGCTTCTGAGTTGTCAAGAGACTGTCAGCTTAAAAAGGTACTTTTCATATATTGCCCAATCCAGGAAGGGGTTTCCCATTGTTAATGCTGTTCTCAGAAGTGTTTTGGGAGAACTTTCTGACTATGTTTATGAACAACAGTTAAAGACTGTTGTATTTGAAAAATTGTATCCTTATTCAATATGGGGCCATAATGACAAATATAATTTTACAAGATGCACATGTAAATTCTTGTTTCTATTACATCATGCGGTTAGAAGACAAAAGGCAAAATCTTTAAGTTAATGTTCACGTTTTCTCTGTACTATACACACTTTATACCTCTATTTTTGAATAAAATAGCACTTTCTCCCCAAATCACTTGCGTTGGCCTTTCTCTAAGTGGTATATTGCTTTTGGGGGCATTTAATTAATTCTTTTTCTATAACATTTGATATCTTGGTTACTACTAATTGTAGACTATTATTGCTTTTATAAGCAAATACAGTTTTAAAAGCTCCAGTGTGTCCCCTTTCCAGTCAGATATGGAATTAACGCTACTATTTGGGGGAATATATATAAAGCTGAAGACAATCTGAAGAGTAGACTATAATACTAGTAAACCTGTGAAAGCAAGTGACCCTTAAAATCTGAAGTGACATGTAACACTATGCATCCACTACAACAATGAATGCAATAGGTTTAGCATTAGAGATGTAGCTGATAATGTAGCAGATAACATTTCTCTTTGATACTTCATCCAACTTCAAATAAATGCAGTAGTGCATTAAATATTTAGAATCACATAAAACTCAAGCAGAGCTCAGAAACAACTTTGGAGCACAAGATTACCTGAATAAAAACTGAGGTAATTAGTGTATTACATGACCCTTAGATATACATTTTCAAAAGCTAATTTGTTGATGTTATCATCCATTTCATTGAGATGAGCAAAAACACATTTCCCCCAATCTGATTAACTCTGGAGAACAAATACTTGTGATTCAATCACTGGTTCTTACAAATATTTATGTCTAGATTTGTCACCCCTTCAGAGTCTGTTCCAGAATTTAGAATCCTTCATGTAGTATATCTAAACCTTGAAGATGAAATAGAAACAAAAGATTTTGAAAGAATTATCTAAAGAGATTCCACTGTGGGCTTTAAGGTTTTGAATATAGAGAAGACTTTTCCCTTCTCCATTTCTTCTGCAACAGTATTTTTTCGTGCCTCAAGTTTTCCCATCAGCAAATTTTGTGATGAAAATTTGGAAAGCAGATAATCTTTCCATTGAAGTAATGCATATTGTTTTATAGAGTGAAATCTTAATGTATATGTCAACATAAATGACCATTATAAAATATGAAGCTAGTGATATTTGCTGTTGACTTAATAGTTTGATCATTGGTAGTCAACAGCTTCCTTTGGGTCAGTTCATAATTCTACTCCTATCAGAATTTGTAGAAGCAAAAGAAGTTTGAATGGAACCAGTGTCCCTTTTTCTACTTTTGTCTAGGAGATCTTTCTGCAATGCTTCTTCAACTAGAGGGGATTTCTTCTACTAGTATAAAATGGGTACTTGGGAAGATTCAGTTGCTGCCCTTACTTTTGGTAAGGCTGGCTCCAATATCCATTTTTAGAGTGCTGCAGTTCATAAGGCATCATGGTTATTAATATTCCTCTAACATCTCCAGATAATGGGTGATGAGGAATATAAACAAATGTTTGCCACACACTCATAGAGTCAGAGAATTCTAATTAACAATCTCTTTTTTGGTAATCCTCGTTAGACTAGTAAAGCTCAATGACAGTTCACCCTCTCTGGAATGGCACAAGGTTCCAGAACTTGGAACAGGTTCAGGGGTTACTTTTATCTTTTTGGTTAAATGCATGTTTCATTTTCTTTTTGATAGCTTATACCTTTTGTCTTTATAGCAGGCTAATCATTCGACTGCAGCTGGATGAAGACTATTTTCTTCTTTGATGACTCCTAGGGGTTGCCAATTCTGGTTGGATGTATTCCTGGAGGTGTCATGACAGGACATAATATTTAATTAAAGATTAATCTTTAATTCCTGGAGACTCCAGAAGAATCCTGGAGGGCTGGCAACCCTAATGACTCCTTGTGCATGACTATTGTTTGAACTTCCCTTAGAAATGGAGAAATTAGCCTTAACAATGTTCTAACTAAAATGAACTAAATTTTACTGGATACCATGAAATGCTGCTGGGAGACTGACAATAGAAAATTTCACTTTCCCAGTGCAGATACAACTTACTAAAAGACTTCAGGAGGAAGTCGTATCCATAACATTTATCCGAGAAGTAGTACTAGAATCCTAGTCACTTACCATTGCAGTTGTTTCTTTAGAAGAGTAGCGATAAATTCTTTTGATCCTGAGAAGAGTGTAGATATTTCTTTCACGGCACTCACTTCAGCAGCTTACACACGTTTGGTTTTTGATAGGGTGTTAGGAGATGGGCGACCTAGCCCTGCCCTGTGGCTCTCCCTCCGAGACGGATATTCTAGGTCTAGAAGCCGACTGGGAGCAGAAAAGACAACATATTCCCCTTCAATAAACAGGTGAAGCGGGGCCTGACACTTTGCACATATGTGCTTTAGATAGAGCCTTCTTAAGGACTGAGTTTTTCCTTAGGTAGCATGCATCCTCGCTCAAATGTTAAATGTGGAAGCGATTCTTATCACACGTCAAACTCAGACCAAGATCATCCTTCAATTAATGCCTAAATAAGCTCTCTTTTACAACACATCTTTACAAAGAGTAATCAGAATTAAGAAAGCACTTTCTATCTAGTTTGCCTCTAGAGGTAAAACTATCTTGTGAAATATACTCAAGACAACACTTTATTTGTCTTAGATTATCAAATGACAACTCCATCTCCATATCCAGTCACAGGAGAATCAAAAACTTTTACAGATTAGTGGAATATGGACATAAATACAAATCATTATTGGAATGATTTGCCTTTTTAAAGCAAGATGCTGAAGAGTTGTTGTATGTAGGGGAACAGCTTCAGAAGGGCCAAAGGATGGCAGTTGAACTCCCAGAAGGAGTCAATCATCCTAAGCATTGAAGAAAAGGAGCATGCTTCCCACACCCCCAAAAATCTCTTTAAGGATGAATATGCTACTTTCATAGAGCTCCCAGACTCTGATCTAAACCTGTTCCACCTGCTAAGAGATTAATCTTTTTGTCTATGGATTTGCTCATCAGGAATTGGGAGAAAATTGTAGGTTATGCTATACAACATAGGATTTCTGCATGTTTCATCTTTTATTTCTCCTATAAAAGAGGATGTATAGTATACACTACAAATAACTCTATGTGTTTAAGTTGTAAGAAAAAGAACTCTGTGTTAAGCATCAGGCTTTAGCTGCATGATTCCCAAGCAAAACTCCCATGTGCTGGGCTGGAAATATACAAAGCATCCAGGAAATTGTCCTATAAGTATCTATAGTTTTTTGCTTAGTGACAAAAATTTAAGTGGAAAGAACCAAGCCAAGCAACTTTTTGAAGATGCACTGGTGAACTTCTTTGGAGGAATTTTTATATTTTTATCCAAGACATGAACACAAAGACAAGCACGGAAATACTGAAACTTTTGCCACTTGGAAATGTAGTCTCTGCTCCCCTCTGGGTTGTGCACAGAAATGCTCAACATAGAAAGATTATGACTTATAAGTACAAGTGACTAGAACAGTCTGGAATAGTATTATTCAGCATATTACAGAACCTTTGCTTAAAATGTGTATTTAAAATCTAGTTTGAAGCTTCGTAAGTAGTTAAAAATAAGCTAACACAATTTTAAAAGATAAGAGGTAGACAGTTAGGCCCAAAGACGCCTAGTCATCCATTGAATAAGTACAGGACAGGAAGTAGCGATTCAAAACTTCCAAGTTTTGCCCTGTCAGTACACCTCAAATATAACCTCAAATATAATTAGTTTGAGCTATACCACCAAATAAGCAGAGGAAAATTATTTTCAGTCCACAGACCCCTGCTGGGTTCAAGCCAGTGATCTAAGTGAAAGACTCTACATGCTTTCCATGAACACTTTTTCCTGGAATGCTTCTCATCCAAGTATTGAGCAGATCCAATCTCAATCAGCTGAGATTAGAAGTCACAGACCATAGTATCCGCAGGGTAGGTATCTCGTTTATCAACTGAAGCCCCAGGAACCAAAACTAGGCCTCCACCACAATAGCATGTTGCTACTAGGTCTTTAGGACAGACAGCCGTTTTAAAAATATTTTATATATGATAAACAAATTAGTAGGATCAGAAGAACAATTCCCTTAGAACACCATACATCAGGTCATCAAGATATCACCCATCCAAATACAGTATTAACTCGGTACAATAAGTTTTATTTTCAAAGAAAATAGCCAAAATTAGGTATATTCAAGACAGGAAAAATTATCCATTAGGCAGCCAGCCCTTATTCCTTCATTTGTAACCAAATATATTATTATCAGGAAGCAGTTACACACTTAACAGAATTTTATTTGTTGGTTTAGTTTTTTTTTTTTTAAATAGTCATTGCTTGGTTACTTATTGTTGCAAGAATGATGATTGAGTAACATCCTGTGGCGTAAAAAATTCAAACTTGTTAACGGGCATAAAAGCTTTGTGTATGATACTTACATTAATCTCATGATCTAGTTACACAATGGAATACACTTGCAGCTAAAAGAATGAATTAATTATCACCTTAATGTTAGAGCAACATGCTGAGCACCACAACTAAATAAGTCTTAATGAAGAAAAGGGGAAAAAACCCTTTACTATTTCAATTCATTGTAAGACTTCCATAACATATCTCAAAACAACTTTCCTTCAAATGAAGTATAGACGTTCATCTACATTCAAGAAGAAGAACATGCCAAGTTCAAAGTTTATAACTAAGTTTTTAATAAAGTGAAACAAAGGGACTGAAAATAAATAAAACCCACTGTTTTTAACCTTCATCTAGCTCAAAAATGGCCATATTTTTATTAAGTTGTGATTTGCATTGTTCCCTCTCCTCTTTTCCAACCTTCCTTCCTCCTAAACCCAAAAGATAGTTTTATGAATAAGTTATGAATGCCTGAAAACTGGGTGATTTAATAAGGAACAGCATCCAAATCGTAAGTACAAGATCATTAATGTAATGTTAGAGCAGAGAAAATCATTAGTTACTACATGCTAACACAGTTTTCTGTACAGATATGTCATGGAATAATTGCTCCATATTACTCAAAAACACATAATTCTTCTGGTTATAATCCTTTTTAATTCATGCCAGTTTAATGCAGGGTGCACCAAGCCTCCAATTATATCAGGAGATGTCTAAAACTAAAATGATGATGACAGTAATGAAACACACCCATCTTTTTAAATATAGTATCATTTATTTTATTGTGGAAACAAAGGAAATTAAATATACAAAAAACCTATCAAAATAACATTACAGATCAGATTTAAAAATTAATAAAAGCAAGCAAGCGAATTCAGCGGTAAAGCTAACTACACCATCTATAGAACTTACCTGGCTGTGTTTATCTATCCTAACAGAATGGCTGTCTCAATATGGGTGTAGGTCAGACAGCAGAGGGATAGTCAACACCTGGAAGTTCAGGGGGAGGAGGAGGAAGATGGGAGAGTACATACCCAGACCTGCCAGGGCCTAGTTACTCCTCAACCTGTGAGAATATTCTTGGGGATGGGGTGGGGCTTTTCTGCCTCCCATTGGCTGGAAAAAGGGGTATATTATTCCTGGGGGAATTTTGCATTAATGTGCGTGCACAGAATTCATGGCCCTTGCAGATTTCTTTGCTTCCCTGCAGAGAAATAACTTCTGACGGGGAAGCTAAGGGAAGCCACAAGAGGGGTCACATACCCCTCCCCAGCAGTCCAGGCAGGTTGGTTTGGGCACCCAAAGATGTTGGTAGAGACTTAAATCACTACCAGGACAGGGGGGCTGGGCAATCATGCTTGTGAGAGAGAGAGAGAGAGAGAGAGAGAGAGAGACACATACACTGTTCTTCTTACTTGCTATTGTGGAATACTTGGTGTGAAGGCGCAGGGTTCTGGGGTGTTTCTGAGGAGGTAGGTGTCAGACCAAAATGTAGCAGCCTGCCTTCTTAGTGAATTGTTCCCATTGCTCTTAGTGAATTCTTCCATGAGTATAAAACAGGGGTAAATGTTTTAAGGCTCCTTTACATTGCCAGAGTGGTATAAAAATCAGTATGGTCTTAAAAATAGTTATGGTGCTTTAGTGATTAGAACTAGTCTAAATTTTTGGACTGAAAAAATTTCCTATCAAATGTGCTCCACGAACTGTTCGCTACTGACTTTTCTGGAGGTGGTCAGCAGCCAATATAAATTATGAGTTTGAGTCTACAGCCCTCACTTGCTCTTCAGTTGCCTGTGATGTAACACTGAGAACATGGCTGCATATATTTGTTGACTAATAATTAGAAGGATTTCCTCCAATGTTCCCCATTCTCATTCTCCATCCATTGTACTCTAGTTTAAATAAATTACCAAAATAATTGAAACCAGAATGATTATAGTGCATTATTTTAACAAATAAAATATGGAGAATTTTAAAATATTGTGCACAACAAATAATTTTTTGGTGCAGGATTCCCCCAGGAATAGTATGTAAGGGATCTGGCTTTCATGCCCCTCCTCCCACAAAATGTAAAGTCTTCCTAGACATCAGGGGACCTTTTGTCTATAAGGAAAGATGACATACCGAGGTCCCCTCTTGGTACCCTCTGAGAGGGAAAAGTGAGAGGATTCAAGAGTGAGGTAAATCCAAGGAGTAAGTCGAAGAGTGGCTATCCTGAGTCACTGGTTATATGGTGGAAGCCCTGTAATTCTCCACTGGACCCAATTAAATATCTGGCATGTGAGAAGGGGATGGTGTATAATGCCACTCCCCATTGTTAAATTAATGTTGATGCCAGCTGCTTAAATGCATCCCTGTGTCTCTTTCGTTCATCTGTGTGCTCTAACCGACACTGCTAGGTTACATGCTGTATGTTATTATTCAGTAATATCTAGGCACAGTGACGCCTCAGACTGTTAATATTAATCTGAGTTGTTATACTTATAAATTTATTCCAGATCTGCACACAAAAGAAGCTGCATAATAAAGTGAGTGTGTTTATGGCAAAAAGGCAAGAGGATAGATTTTGGCATTCAACCAAAGATGTTCCCTACTTTAAAAAAAACAAACAAAAACCAAAAAACTGTATTTTTTAACTTCCACTTACCTCACTTTAAATATGTCCAACAAACTTCAAATATGATTTCCAATAATGAACATTAGCAATATGTTAAAATTTGCAAAATGTCATTTATTGCTTAATATTGTACCTCAGTAAAATAATCCAAACATTTCTGGTTGCAAAATGAACTGGACAAGTGAGATACTTACTTATCAAAGCTATCACTATTTTTTATGAAGCTCTCCAATTTTTCCTTGGCATATTCTACCACATCTGAATGAAGCTCTATTCCATGATTTATTCCAAAAGGGCCTGTAATTAAAAAAGTGTTTTTTATAAGTAAAGTACTGTTTTATGCACTGGTGTAACACCTTTCATCTAATGGTATCACAGTGCTTTTATTAATATTTGATTAAGCCCTCCAACACCCCTAAAAAAGGGGATATTTTTATAATTTTTACAGATGGGTAAACTAAAGCACATGATTATTTAGTGAGCCAGTGAAAAAGGCAGGAGTACAACCCAGGAGTTCTGGCTCCCTATTTCCTGTTATAACATGACCCCACTAACGCCAACAAAGCACAAGTACATTTTTCCTATTAGCCTTCATAAGAGAAAGTTCATAAGGCAGTAAGTCTGATCTTTTCTTAGCCTTTTAATTAGACTTTAGAGTGGCACAAATTTTTAAAGACAGCAGGTGGTGGTTGTTATAATGTATTTGTTTGTAGAAGAATTAAAAGTTGGTAAATTTAAAGCATATTATATTGAAGTGAAATCATCTCAACCGATGATGGCAGAGATTCAGCATAGTATGCGCAAATCTATACCCATAATTATACACATTTCTCAGTTATGCAATTTCCTGAATCCTTATGGGGTATGAGCCTTCAGTCAACTGGACCATAGAAATTTACTAAAGTGCTATACAAGTATTGATCTACAACAGTACAGTGTTGGTGCAGATCTCTACTCAGATTAATCCTACTGACATGTCCACCACATTCACTTCTAACTCAGCTCCTTACCCTTTCAACTCATTTAGTAATCATGTGTTTTTAACAAACAGCTTGAAAATGAATTTCAGTCTGTGGTAAAAGGTCTAAGTCGACTATTCTAAAGTAGGGAGGTGCAAGGAGAGACATTAAGACTAGAGTTAGGTGGGTTGCCAGGTAAAGAGGTGGCCATGTTTGTTGTGGGCATAGAGAGGTAGGAATTCGGTATGTAATAGGCAGCCCACAGAACAGAGATTTTAGTAGCCATGCAGAGAAGAGGAAAAGCACATTTCAACCAAACAGCAAGTAGAGGTTGAATTCTATTAATTCAGTAATCACTAATCCCCAAGCCTTTACTTTTAGAATTAATTATTTAGCCCAACACTTAATTATCTAATATAAGAAGCATCCTCAAATTATTATTTCAGTAACAAAAATTATTCATCCAGGGAAATTCATAAGGATTTTTTCTCCAGAACAGAGGTATTTTGAGCATTTAAAGAAAAAAAAATATAGAAGTATCTCTGATGTTTAAGTACCCTGGATAAAAATAAATAGCAGATTCACAGCAAAGCCTGTCTTTTATGGAAAAAAAACCTTTAATACATTCCATTTAGTAAGTATGACCTAATGGTGCAACATCACCACAATATGCTGAACAATATCTGTAATTCTTAGTATGAAATTAGAACATCTTGTACACCATGAACAAAGTGGATCCAAAAGAGGCCGTTGTTACGTGCATTGTTCATAAAGCTTTCCTGCTGGCAGATTTACAGGAGGCGAAGTGCTCCAGAGGGGAGATACCTGCTTTCACAACACTGAAAGGTGTCCTGTTGGTATGCATACCTCTTTTATTAACTTATCTCACTGTTTCCCTTTTCTGTCTCTTGCATTAATAGTAAAGCTGGCTGTAAAATGTGAAATCCCTTCCTGTAAGCATTTTCAGTATTTTTAAAAACAAAATTTAACGTGAACCAGGACAAAATGCAATATAATATTTTTTGAAATGCCTTCACACGCAAAATTTCACACACACACACACACACACACACACACACACACAAAAATATGAAATTTGGTGTGTGAAAGTATTTCAAAACATATATATATATATATATGTTTTGAAATACTTTCACACACCAAATTTCATATTTTTATGTGTATGTGTGTGTACACACACACACACACACACACACACACACACACACACACACACACACTCTATGAAATTTTGTGTGTGAAGGCATTTCAAAAAATATTCCATTTTAGGAAAACAAAAATAAAGATCTTCATCTTCTTGTAAGAAAACCGCCTTTCAGCCTCATTGCCTGGGAGGCAGAGAGCCTAGCCACTCCACCAGCCCTCACTCCCCAACCCTGATTCCTGTCAGCCCTTCCAGCAGAGCGCTTTGGACCAGCAGAAAGTGAAATCGACAAACACCTTCTAGACTGGCAGCTGGCATTCGGATTTTCTCAATGGAAAAATGAAAAATTCTGCAAAACTGAAATTTTCCCCATAGAAAGAGGGTATTCTTCATCAGAATATCATTCTAACAAAAAAGCTTCTGACTAGTAATTAGAAGTAGCTAGCAAGCATTCTTGCAAAAAATGAACAGGCATCAGTGTTTTCAAAACAGAGTATTTTAGAAAATCATTCCTGGGAATCGCAGCAGGTTTTCAAATATAATTTACTAGAAATGAATTCACATTCCCCTAACCTAACCTAACCTCCTACATTATTTTCATGTGTCTAGTATTTTTGCTGCACTAGCTGTTTTCAATTACAGTTACCGACATCTGTTCCAAAATTCATGCAAATTTCCAAACAGATTAATTTTTACCACTTTTCAAGACAATCATGAAGATTATCAAACACATTTTTTGAGTTTTGTGTCTACCAGGGTAATGAGGAACATTTGTGTGTAATACTAGAACTTTTCATGATCAACGTGTTACGAGGCAGTCATTAGTTTCTGCAGCAACATGACTATCCAAAATATGGCGTGTAATGATATACAGCAATACTGAAATGTATGTGTTATATTAAACAAAACAGAGGTGGTGCCACTATTTTAATTAGCTTTTCCAATTTGAGGATACAACTGTATATGCTATTCCAGAATGGTCTTACCAATTCATAAAAACTGACACTACCCTAACTTTTGTGTTACTTCCTGCAGAAACATTAATTTCCTTCACAGTGTGATTATACTAACCTCATCAATTATCTACCACCATTATCAAGTCTTGGAAAAGTGTTTGCAGTTCTAATATCTTGTAATGCTCAATTACTGAAATCAAAGGATTTGTCTGTACTGATCATTAAAATTATGTAAACTACGCTTTCTGTGTGCATTATCTTCCTTCTGTTTATATTAAACTTAATCTCTGACTACTGTAGCAAGTTATATAGACCACTTTGTATTTTAAATATTCCTCATTTTCAAGTCACCCGCAAATTAATTTGGCGTCACATTAACATTCACAAAATCATCAATATGGTATACACTACTACTCCCACCCTATACTGAACCATCAGATACCCAACCATTGACAATCTTCAGCTTCCTAACACTAACCCGATACAGTACAAATTGAAACAATAGGCTCCATTTTGAGAAGGTGTAAAGGTTCCATTTTCCATGAAGGGGCTGCCTTTATTAAAACCAGTAAAATAAACTTTCCTTTTCAAAAATATTTTGTTCAAATATTGCTATAAATCTGACTAACCACGCTAGGTTAAGAACTGCAGAGCAGGTTGTGTCTGCTGAGTCACACAGTTAGAAGGCCCTTTGTTGCAGGTCTCACCCCTCATGTGAAAAGGTGGGGAGAAATCAGTCACTTTCACTACTTAGTTCTCTTCATTCACTTTCTAGAAACCCGCACAGGTCATTCTTCAGAGTCAGAACTGTGCTGGGTGAGGAGACGGTAGGCCAGGCAGCACACATCATACACCCCTGACCCCACAGAGATTAGCTAGATAAGGTAAATACAACCTCATATAGAGAAGCAGGTGCAGAGCACTCCTAGCCAAATAAAACAAATAAATATCAAGACAAAGGGCTTTATTTCATCATCATCACTCTTGATATCATCAGGGAAATATTTATGGTCCTGCACACAGGGCTAATAGCAAACAAAAGAGGAAGTAGTCTCTAATCGTATTATATGTATATTTATACTTCAACAGCTACTGGGGAAGAACTCACACAAAATTGCCTATATTTATCATCTCCCATGAAGATTAAACTCCGCAAGCTCATAAACAGAGAGCTAGCACAACAGGTACAGTATGCTATGAGGGCAGGGGACTGGACTCGATGACTTCTCGAGGTCCCTTCCAGTCCTAGAATCTATGAGAGTCTATGAACAAAGTGAAATACTATAATTCTTTTAACAGCATGTACTGGAATTTTGAGTTTATACCTATGAATGAATATTTCACCAGAAGCATTACTGCTTACTATATCATATTGGGTAAGGAAACGATTCTCGGTTTCCACAAGAGGGAGCACTGAATCAGTTCTGACTTTTGTTTACATTAAACTGGAAGGAATCCTACACCTCGAGGAAGTGAATTGACAGATTAAATCTGTCACATATTCTCCTTCCATTCAGAATAGTATCTGCTTCCCTTAATGGTTTTCTGCTCTCCATTATCTCTATTTGTAAAAATGAATAATCCAAGACTTCAAGAACTCCATATTCTGGAAAAAGTACACATTTTGTGAGATTGTTGTAGCAGTGAAAGTGGTGCTTCCTTAACTAGAAAACAATACTGAGAGATGCAAATATTTATTTAGTGGAAGAAAAAATGTGGCTGTCACACTTGTATCCCACTACCAAAATAAATGAAATTCTGTTGTGTAATGCAAATTTATTACAATAGGTAGAAAACACCTGAGGATTCTTACAAAAATCAGAACTGGATCTTAGTTTCTTTCATTTTGAAAACAAATACATTTTAATGTAAATTTTCTGCTAAGGTATAGTTTTAAAATGAAATGACATATCACATTCTCTTTTCAGCTGGCAGCACAGCCTTATTTAAGTACAGTTGAGAGGATGAATAGTAAACTAATGCTGTTATTTAATCTAGGTTATTTTGTGAAGAGCAGCTTACTTTGTGTCCTAAGCATATACATTTCTTGCCTTCTATGTGAGCAACAATCTTTAAGAGTCTTTAGTGAACTTAAAAACTGCAGAAAAATTTAGAAAAAATTGTTTCCATACTCCCTGTTGAAAATCATAATATTCTTTGTGACTCAACATTTGACTTCTGTGGTAATTCTGGTGGTGTCAAAGAGGCTTGCAGCTTCAGGTGACTACAGAAGATTAATCTGTGGCTGAGGTGTAAGCAGCAAAAATATTGTTTTCATTAAAATGCAATTCTTAAAAAATGTTTTTCAATACCAGTTTTTCTAAGAATTAGCTAGCAGCTCTTAAATATTTCACAATATTCTGAAAGCATATTCCAAATTCCTAACTCTATGCTTTTTTTATATTACTTAAAACTATAACACATTAAATCACAAAACCCTGGCAAAAATGCTGACATATTAATCTAAGAATGTGTATTCAGTAACCAACATTTCATATATGTTTAAAATAAAAAGGAAATTACCTAATATTAATCCCACCATTGTACTCAAATATCCGGTTCCGCTACCCAGATTCAGAAAAGATAATCCTGGTTGAAGTTTCAATGCCTCCATGACTTCAGAATAAATGCAAGGTGCTGATAAGTGTATATTTCCATGCTTCCAAGCCAAGTCTTTATAAGCATTGTCCCTGTATCCTTCTAGATAATAATCACCACGGTCAATTGCTCTGAAGGCTTGCTCCACTCTCTCAGTGCGAATATACTGAGCTTCTTTCAAGTTATCAATTAAATCATCATTGTCTTCCCCAGCACTCACAGCTCCTCCCATGATGAATTTCTATGATAATTCAATGAGTTTGAAAATACATTTGCAGGAGCGTTTTGAAGTGTCAGTGTGTAACAGACTCTGTTCTTTTCCTTTCAACAGCACATCAGAACATCACAAATGAATCCTGGGAGAAAAAAAAAAGTTTACTTGTTTTGAATTTCACAGGGAAAAAAGGCAGCATCAACTAATTAATACAGAGATCACATAACAAAAGGGGTAGCAATGGGAAGAACAGTCAAGCTACTGGTTTGAAGTGTAGTTCGACTTCACTGGAAAATTAACGAAGTATTAAAAAAGTGACGGTAGTATTACATGCCTAAATCTTTGTCTTCCAGATTCAATTTACTTAGTCTACACGTACAAAGATTCTCCCTCACCCCATAATTGTCAGGTCTGAATATTCACCATGTTCTACTCTGTTTAAGCTCTTGCACTGAATCTATCCCCATGGATTTTGAGCATCTACAAAAAAAGCTTTCAAAATACACAGAGTGGGATTTTTCAATAGCATCTACATAACTTTCAGTGGAACTCATGCTTCTAAATCACCCAGGTACTTTTGAAAATCCTGCCTAATATTGGACAAATAAGTGTTCCTTTCCTAAAAGAGAAAAAGTTATGCCTGGGGTTTTTGTTCATTTTCAACCTATATAATCCAAATCAACAAAGTTAAGCTATGTTCTTTGTGGTTTGCATCATTAGTGGTTAAACATCACACTGACTCCAGATGTCGTAACAGTTTGGATAATGATGCATGAGCTGGAATAAAATTCTGCTCAGACTCACATACTGGTAAAATTCTATGATTAAGTTTGTCAGCTACAGGGAAATGGGGCATTTTTTAGGAAATACACCTTTCTCAAACATTCTTACTGCATCAAGCAGCAACAAAAAAGGGAGGGAAGGGGCAACCTTTTTCTGCCAATCACAGGAGTAATGACTAATTGGACCAGTCACTGAAAAACAGGGTGACCAGATGTCCCAATTTTATAGGGACAGTCCCAATTTTTGGGTCTTTTTCTTATATAGGCGCCTATTACCCTCCACCCTCGTCCCAATTTTTCACACTCGCTGTCTGAAAGATATCTGGACACAATCTGGCAGTGAGTTACGCATTAACTAGATAGCAGTAGAATATTGGCAATAAGGAATCCTGGGTCCTATCTTTGGTGTTGGGAGAAGACTGTGGTTTAGTGGTTAGAGACAGCTTAAAAAAACCCACAGAATTATATTAATTCTGAAAGGCACGGTGGCTGAGCAGATAAGTTGAGGTATGTCTGAAAGATCTGGGTCCTATTCCCCAAAGCAGCCTTTTAAAAATCCAATACGTGATTGTCTCCTAGGGTTTGATATGAGCTCTTGGTCAATAAGGGTTATGCAGTGCACAGAACTATATAATGAGTCAGTCAGTCAACAGAGATAAGAACAGAAATCACAGTTCCTGGCTCAAAGTTTAGTGGACAGTATTAGTTTCACAGTAACTGCACCTGTATTTCCCCGTTCATGGTCTATTCCATGAGTTCCCGCTTTCAAGTTTCCAGCCATCACCTGTCTTTGGCTAGGGGCCTTTGTTCCACTCCTTTCTGAAGAGGGGTGTGAAGGCTGCACAGTCCTCTGCCATCTACGGTGATATCTCCAGCAAGCCAGTCTGCCTAAAAGGCCAGCAAGTGTACTTTGCAGTCTCTTCAAGAGCTATGACTAGTGTGTTACTAGCAGTTACAAGTTACCACATGGCTCTTTCTAAGCAAGCGCTTTTATTCTTCCGATAAAAAGCATTACAGAGAAAATATATGTAAAAACCCAACAAACATTTCTATACGCATGCTAAAAGCTCACAAGAGACTATGCAGCATTATGGGGCTCAAGCGGGCGAAAGTCATTCCAATTCTTTCTCCAGGGTTGCAACATCCCTGGGAGAGAAAGTCCTGTAAATCTGTTAGCTCAAGAAGAAGAGCCCCAAGACAGTGTAAACTCAGGCTACTTATCCAAAAAACTTGCCTTTGTCTCTTGGTCTCTGAACAATCCAGTTTGAACTAATATATGTGAGCCTTACTGGGAGGAGGTGGTATCTTTCTGGGAGGTATTATAATCTTTACCACCATCCACTATTTTGTTTCCTGGAGGGGCTGTGGCAGCCTGACCCCAAGGAGTAGAACACAGTCACCATTGACTTCATACAATGGATCCCAAAGGCACTTAAACTTTATTCAATAAGGTCACCCAAGGATATGGCAGAAAGTTGTCACATATGCCACAGACCTCCACCTAGGCTTCTTATATGGATGGAGCCCCTCTCTCATATACACACATGCAGAATATTATCTGCGCTGGCAATGCAGAAGAATTACCAGCCCAATTCTACTCAAATATGGAAAGTTCCACAAAATCCAATCCAGTAACTCCTCACTTAACGTTGTAGTTATGGTCTTGAAAAATGTGACTTTAAGCGAAATGATGTTAAGCGAATCCAATCTCTCCATAAGAATTAATGTAAATATGGGGGATTAGGTTCCAAGGAAATTTTTTTTTTACCAGACAAAAGATTTTGTGTGTGTGTGTTTGTGTGTGTGTGTGTGTGTGTGTGTGTGTGTGTGTGTGTGTGAGAGAGAGAGAGAGAGAGAGAGAGAGAGGGGTGCGCATTGCCCCTTTCAGTATGCTGAGCCACTCTAAGTAGATTGCCTTTTTAAGTAGACCAGGAAGTTGAGACAGTAGCTGCCCGCCAGCATGCTCCCTTCATCCTGATCCCTGTTGTGGTCTCCCCCCGGCTCTATGGAAATGGGGTAAGCAGCGGGCAGGAGCAGGGGTGAGGGGGACACTCTGATATTAGTGCCTCTGTTTGCCCCTCCCCCTGCACAGCAAGCAGGAGGCTCCCAGGAGCAGCTCCAAGGCAGAGGGCAGGAGCAGCACATTGCAGGGGGGGGGGGGAAGGACAGCTGAACTGCCGACAACTGATAGCCTGCTGGGCAGCTGCCCACAGGGAACTTAAGGGAGCGGGGAGCTGATAAGGGGGCTGCTGGTCCACCCTGGTTCTAAGCCCCCACCAGCTACCTCCAATGGGCTGCTCTTTCTGCAAGCAGTGGACAAAGCAGGTGACTGCCAAATGACATTATAAGGGAGCACTGTACAAGTTTAAACAAGCATGTTCTCTAATTGATCAGCAATGTAACAACATTAACCAGGATGACTTTAAGTGAGGAGTTCCTGTACACTTGGGAGCTCAGGTGATAGAACTTTTCATGTTAGCCACTAGAGGGCCAAAAAAACTACAAATATTTGTATCACTCCAATCACTAGATTGACAATCGTACACACATATAAACCAAAACATTTAATTTGCACATTTGTATTTTAAAAAATTAGTGAATAAAATGTTAGCAGAAATTCGCCTGGCACCAATTATCTGCTAATTAATGTGTGCCAAGCAAGTATGGGCATTTTGCCTTGTATGGCTTGAATGCATTCTAACAGAATATATAAGACTTCATTCACAAAAAGCATACCAGGGGCTATTTTACTACTAACTACTTAGACACATTCCAACTGGCACTTGCAGCCAGGATCATAGATCCCAGTGAGGTTTCGGCCTATTTTAGAATACTCTCTCATATATATCTATTCAAATCCCTAGTTTATGCATTCCTATTTGTGTGATCTAAGTCGTCGGGAATTTGCAAGGTTACAAATTGCAGGTATACACAATTGTACAACCTTACAACTGACTGAAAATCTGGCCCTTAACGTTAGATTTACTGAAGTGACCAGTGCAACACTATTGCTGGAGTGAGGTATTTTAAGAGAGAACCTGTTATATATCTTTAAAAATGTCCATAAAATAGCAGAACTACTGAATTCTGTGACAAGAAAAGCAAACAGAATGAGGAGACTGATGCAGAAATATTACACTGATACAAAAACTACTTTGGGGCATCATTAATGTTTGGAATTTAAATATACAAATATCAGGAATTTCAAGAATTAAAATGCTCCCAACCTTAGCCCCATTATCACTGTATGAAAGAGTTCTGTAACTCTAAGAATGGTTTCACTTAGCAACGTAAAAACCTTAATCTGAATCAATAATCACCATTTTGCTCTTAAAGACAAAGGCTCCAATTTGCTGTTGTATGATGATATAGTATTCTCATCTTTTAGGGTACAGAGCTATACACAATTCAGTGGTAATAACTTGTCTTCATAAATTTATATTTAAGTCCTTTGACTCTTTACCTATACAATGTTTTGTCTCAGATAATGTTTTAAGCATTGAAAGTAACTCAAGGACAAATATTTTGTACATCTTGTATAACTTTAAGTAGTATGGTCCTCTCTGGACTTGAATGTGAGCAGAAAAATCAATACGGGCATTTTGGTCCTTCCATCATCTTTTGTTTTGCTGCGTTGCCGCCAGATGATGGGCCTTGTGTGTCCAAAATGAACGTAACAAATACAGTAATACACAATACAAATACATTGCAAATAACAAATATTGAATGTTATGGAGAATGAGGGAGGCATCTGTATATTTTATAAATATATGCACCTCAATTTACCTGCTTGGAGTTAAATCAAAGGAAGCTGATAGGGGTATACACACAGAAAACAAATCAAAACAATGACAAAGATAAGGTACCCCCAGAAAGAATACCAAAGGTCTTTAATGGAATGATGGGGGGGGGACTATTAATTGGTAAATGGCCAGCTGCTGGGCTTCAGGTTAAAGACCCTGACTGAAAGAGAGGAAAGGGGGCAAATGGGTAGCTGCAACTGGAAGTGAGTCTCTCCGAGAGAGTTCTGCAGAGGTGTTTGTTTCTCCCAGCTCAAGGGTAGGGATGTCTATATTCTTTCCTCGCAATTAAAACTTGCAAAGGAATAACATTTTGGTAAGACCCAGGCGCTGGGTTTATCCCTTTTCTCTGCTTGCTACATACCTTTGGGTGAATAATACTTTGTTTTGAAGAACTTGTTTCTGAGTCATTTTAATGAGCCACTGCTCAGATTCCTGGAAAAAAAGGGCTTACAGGTGCTAAGCACAAGTGGATCTGTCATGTTATCACAGTTGGTAAACTGGGGGTGGGGAGTGCAGCATGGTAGTAGTAGGCAAGGCCGGCTCCAGGCACCAGCCCAGCAAGCAGGTGCTTGGGGCGGCCAACGGAGAGGGGCAGTACGTCCCCCGGTCCCTCTCGGAGTGAAGGACCAGCCGCCGAATTGCTGTCGAAGACTGAAGTGGCGGCAGTAGAGCTGATAGTAATTTTGTGTGTGTGTGCGCTGCTTGAGGCGACAAAAACCCTGGAGCCGGTCCTGGTGGTAGGACTGCATAGCTCCATCTGAGAAGGGTGAAGATGAGTGCACCTCTCTGATGACAGGTTGCACTAAGAGAAACTAAAGAGATCTAAAGTGCAGCTTGCCCTCTAACAGTGATATATGTACTTTAAGAATTGCAGAACTGTCAAAAAAGAATCTACAAAATAGTGACAAAATGTTCAGGAACACATGTTCCAAATGGTTGAATATACTGGGGAAAATGCATTCATTATTGGAGAACTGCAAATTGCACGTTCAATTTAAATACTCATTTGTGAAAATTTACCTTCCAAATTCAATAAGTAAAACTATTTGAATTCTCCTAATAAGATTCTTAATGCCCAGTGGATTTGTTACATGCACAGCTTCACAAACCTTTCAGAACATTAAGCTGATTGGATTGCATAACAACTGACACCCACTGCAATCTATTCATGCCCTTTCAGTTTTGATTTTAATACCTGTGATCAAGTTAGTTCCAGTACTTTCCAGAACAAGGTATCGAATAACATCTTCAAACGTGCCGAAGTTCCAATCTCAAAAGTGGCTTGGGCATTTAGGAACATAAGACTCATTGAAAGTCAAATGGGCCTTAGGTTCCAAGTCAATTCCACGCAAAGAAAAAAGAGTGGAGACAAAAGTACCAGAAAGCAAAGGAGAACAATACTAGCTCTGGCATCAACACATTATTAGTACTTTTTTGTAATAAACTAGATGCTACACTCAGCAGGACACCTGCCACCTCTCCACGTCACCAATGAGAACACTTCATGTCCTGGAGAGGAAAAGAAAAAGGCAGCACCGCCCCACCCACTACAGCGATGAATGAGGTGAGGCATTTAGCATCAGGCAGGAAGATGGCAATAACCCAGAATACTGCAAGTTGGCTGAAAACCAGGAACTGCTCAGTACCCAGCTGGATCCCCAGACACAGTTTAAATGGCTCCGGCTGACACATATTTCATTCCTGGGAGAGAGACTCTTGAAGATGCAAGTGATAATTAATGAACCATAATGTAGGCAGATATAGCCATACACTTAGCAAATGCATACCTTGTATGTTAACTGGCAAGAAAAAGCTGATGAAAAGGCAGAATATCTCGGCAAATGCTTTCTCCCCAGTATGGCTGCAAACACTGTTCACCAGTACTTAATTACTGTATGCGGTGGAAAATTCTGAGTAGCTGCAACAGATATCATGGGCTGCCAGCACCACCACTACCCAACCTAACAATTGCTCTCTATTTCATGATTAGCAATCTCATTGGGGAATATCCCACTAACAATTTCAGAACAACTGTTTGCAATCAGAGATGAAACAAAGTGCTCAAATGAGGACAAGTTCTCCAAGGTTGTGCAGGACTCCAAACAAAACATGAGAGATGCAAGCAGTTGCTAGAGAAGAGGAAGGATGGAGATGCACAGAAATACATGCTACATCTACCCAACTGTTTGAACAAGTTTTTGACCAGGGGGCACCAAGGACACCACCGTAGTAGTTCTACCGACTCCTAAGAATGGACAATATGCGTTTCTGGGAGGGATCATATCCTCTAGCCCCTTCCTTTAGCCACCAACCGTCCACTCATCAGTTCCCACTGCACTCTACTCCAGCAGACAAGAGCTCAAATAACACAATCGTTTTGATTACACGTACTGTCATTTGTGATGCACTGGTGTCGAGTCTGTATGCTGTACTTTTTGCACATAGTAATGGTGTGTGTCACTAGTAAAGTCAAAGTCATCTGTAAGTTGCTGACTCTTGAGACTGGCATGTAGTGTTGTTAATAAAGTACACATTGCTTGAAAGTTTATGTTTATGAAAGTTTTGTGATTTCTGACATTACAGTAGTACTAGAAAATAATTTATATAGCCAGAAAGACTTCCATACCTCAATTAAAAAATTTAATGGAGTTGTTACTGTCTAGAATGACTCATGACCAAGAGTGCCAACTTCAAGGTAGACTGGCAAAAAGCATGGCAGACACCCCAAACTGATGGTATGTTCTATAGATTTCACCAACCCAGGAACACATGTTAACTCCTGAAGCACTGTAGTAGTCTTGCCATTGAGTCACAGACAGTCCCCTTAGGCACTCCTGTATCTTGCCACTCAGGCAAGCTGGACTTAGTGATAAATGGTCACTTATACCAAAGATAACAAAATATTCAGGTTGCTCCCAGTCCCAAAAGACCAGTCACTTACCCCAAGTCAATCTGTACCTCAGATCTCATACCAAAAACAAACACTTGTAGCCAGTCCCATAGTAAACTAAATAAGGATTTATTAACTAGGAAAAAGAAATGAGAGAGAGTTAATTAAAAGTTAAAGCAGGCAACAAATGTGCTACAGTCTATGGTTCCAAAAGGTAACAGAGGTAACTTGTCAGCACTGAATGTCTTTTAGGGCTAACTCAGGTTGACCATGGGGATCTCTACTTTTATTTCCTAGCACCAGGACTGTGAGAGTCCAAACAGAAAAGAGATGAAGAATTTTCCTGTCAGGTCCTCTTTATTTCCTTCTTCCAGAATTCAAGCTAACAGCACAAGCTTTCTTGCATGTAGCACCTTCAATGATCTATGGGGGCCACTGACCCAGTCTATGTGTTGTGATGTTTCAGAATGGCCCATCTGTGGGCAGGGAATAGTATGTGATGGGCAGGGGAACCATTCTTTTTGCATGCATTCACAAGTTCAGAGCAGACATTTTTATACTTATAAAGCAACACTTACATATTACCCTAGAACATGGGATACAGACATCACAAGTAAGATTAATACATGCAGCAACTTAAAAGGATTTCATACAGTTTAAACACATCCTTTCAAGTCTAACACCTATCTTAAACATTACTAACCTACAGGTGGGCTGGTCTGGTTTCCTGCCATGAATCTGTCAGTGCTGAGTTGACACCTGTAGCCTTGGTCTACTAGCATCACAGGAGTATTTAGAGGTCAGTAACACTAACATACACACACACACCTTTCTTCAATCTAAAAATACACCAGTAGTTATTTTATTAATGTTCTGATACATTCATTGTCAGCCTTCCATACATCAATAAAACGTTCTTTGAACTTGAACTTCCAGAAGAGTAGGGCTGGAAGGCATCCTGAGAGGTCATCCAGTCCAGCCCCCTGTGCTGAGGCAGGACCAAGTAAACCTAGACCATCCCTGACAGTTGTTTTCCAGTCTGTTCTTAAAAACCCCCAGAGATGGGGATTCCACAACCTCCCTTGGAAGCCTACATCAGACTATCTACTCTTAAGGCTAGAAGTTTCTTCTTAATATCTAACCTAGATCTCCCTTGCTGCAGGTTAAGCCAAGTACTTCTTGTCCTTCCTCCAATGGACATGGAGAACAATTGATCACCATCCCCTTTATAACGGCCCTTGACATATTTGAAGATTGTTATCCAGTCCCCCCTCAGTCTTCTTTACTTGTCTAAATATGCCCATTTTTTTAACCTTTACTTATAGGTCAGGTTTTCTAAATTTCTTATTTCTGTTGCTCTCCTTTGGACTCTCTTCAATTAATAGGCAGCAGGTTTAAAACAAATAAAAGGAAGTATTTCTATACACAATGCACAGTCAGCCTGTAGAACTCCTTGCCAGAGGATTCTGCAAAGGCCAAGACCATAACAGAGTTAAAAAAAACAACAGGTAAATTCATGGAGGATAGGTCAATCAATAGCTATTAGCCGGGATGGGCAGGAATAGTGTCCCTATCCTTTGTTTGCTAGAAGCTGGGAATGAGTGACAGGGGATGGACCACTTGAGGATTACCTGTTCTGTTCGTTTCCCCAAGGGCACCTGGCATTGGCCACTGTTGGTAGACAGGACTGGTCTGACCCAGTAGGGCCATTCGTATGTTCTTAATTTATCCACACCTTTCCTAAAGCGTGACACCCAAAATTGGACACAGTACTCCAGCTGAGGCCTCACCAGTGCCAAATAAAACAGGACAATTGCCTCCTGTGTCTTACCTATCACACTCCAATATACCCCAGAATGATATTAGCCTTTTTCACAACTGCATCACACTGTTGACTCGTATTCAATTTGTAATTCACTATAACTGCCAGATCTTTATTTAGTAGTACTAACACCTAGCCAATTATTCCCCATTTTATAATTGTGCATTTGATTTTTCCTTTCTATGTTTACATGTATATTATTCCGCCCCACCTCCCCCGAAACAAAATCAATCACACACCACAGGTTTGAGCAAAGTGTAAATACAATATACCACCAGTTACTGCACTAATGATCACATAAAAACACTGTCAAGCTCCTACCTGCTCTCAAAGTAAACTTTTAAAGTTTCCCTCAAGCAAACTGCACTACAGCGGCACTGTTAAGCCAGCCTACTTTCAGGCTGCTTGAATTCAGCACAGACTGTCCACCTCGGCAATAAGGACTCAAATATTATGCAATGCACAATATTCAGTGACATCTTTGGCAATCTTTTGCTCACTGAGATACAGGCTTGTCATCAGACATGGCGATATGTCCTTCAGTCTTCCAAGTGCAAACTCCACATACATTGTGCAACTGCTCGGGTGACAGTTAAGCCTTTACTTGCTTCTGTCTAGCTTGCCAGTAGATGGTTTCGTAAGCCAGAGAAACGTCGCCAGAATTGTGACTGGCAGAGAAACCCCATCCATGTCAAGTGAACAGTCCCTGTTTCTGCTTGTTAGAAAGTCCAGAGTTCCTAAAAATCTAAGCAGCAGAAGAGCATTCCCATCATGTCAAAATGGGCTCTTTTTGCTATTGAGAATGTATAACCTTTTTTGAACATACCAACTGAGCAAGTGCACTGGGAAACCAAAGTCTCAGTGAGGCCCCTGCCCTTAACTCTTGGTTTTGGCAAGTGATTCACTTTCCAAAGTACACTGAATCAGTCAAGGATTCTGTAATTATGTGAGATTGGAATTAAGGTAGATGGAAGTGAAACCATTTCATCCAGAATCTCAAGCTCTTTTATCTAAAACATGGGAGTCCAGACATAATATGAATACTTACTGCATGACATAGGTTGGGGGGCGTGATGGGGTGGGGAAGAGGACAGATCTTAAGAAGCCCGTGTTGATAGGGATGGGGAGCCCATCAAAATGTGCCTTCCTAGGACCAGGGGTAAAAAGCACATTTTGATGGCTTACCCATGCCCAGCAAAATATGCAGCCATATACATGGACAAGTACAACACCTCCATCACTTGTTCAAGCTTTCAGTCATGACTCTTGTGATATCATTTCACCAGTTGTCCATTCATCATCATCATCATCATCATCTTTTCCTGACTAGATAGGATCTGAGTATCTAATGTGAAAAACGAGCAGAGGACCCTTTATGGCATGAGAAGAAGGGAACACTTCAGGCATATTTATATAAAAAAAGGCACTCTCAATAACTTTCCTTTTGCAGGGTACCTTTTATATATTTAATTCAAATGTTTCTTTAATTCTAATCAATACCAAATATCTCCTATTGGGCACTATCCACAACACCCCCCTTTTATTTTGGACTTTTGCTACAGAAAACTAAAAAAAAAAAAAAGCACAATCTGCTTTCAGCCCTGCAGACCAGCTACTACACCTATAGATAGAAATTTGTCCCTACTCCAGTCTCCTTCGAGCAAGGTGCAATGGTATTGAGCAGCTGTACGGAAAGCATAAGCTCTCACTGGGAAATACCATTAGTGTAAGAGGCCTTGTGTCTTTGCACTGGTCTCATCCCAAGCACAGGTATAAATCTGGTCCTAAACATCCTGCTGCACTGATTGACAAACATAGCCAACTGGAAGCTAAAAATGACAACCTGCCTCCCCTCTCACTTCCTTCACCAAAACAGTTGTGCCCATATTGCATTTTGAAGAAAGCTCATACCAAGCCATAAGAACTCTTACCTCAACTGTACAGATTAAAATCTGTAGCTGGAGGAAAAATTACATTTAGAGTCATTTAAAGTAATTTAAAGTTAGAGAAAAATTTAGCAAAGTAGCAGGACCAGAAGGAAGGAGAAGCAGCCATTCTGTCCTTCTCTGATCAGTGATATTTTCAAGCTAATCAGGACAAGAGGCCTGCTGCTGTCTCTTATCTCTGGCCAGAACTTTGGTCAGTCATTTTACTGATATGTTTAGTCTCTAAACAGCAACCCAAAACAATAAAAGTGGCAAGTGTTCTGGAATAGCTGATCCCTTCACCATTTATTTTATATTTTTCTTGTCAACTCACTCCATGGGGTCGGGGAAAGGAAAGAATACTTTATTTCAAGGCTAACTCCTACACAGGCTATGATAATCATCTATACTCTGATATTAAAGACGACGTAGGATATTATCATCTCCTCCACCCCTTTGAGGCTGGGTAAAAAGGCTGAACAGCATAAAAAGGACTCAAAGCTCCAGTTCCAGGTGCAAAAGGATTCTGTGCAGCGCAGACACAGTAGAAGACAACTGTATAGCTGCCCTGTGAGGACCCCCTCACAACACTTGACACAGGGGCACATCAGAGGCAGAGACAGCATACAGCACAGCATAGATTCTGGGCAGAATGTGACCCATAAACCAGCCTAGGAAAGCTGCCACAATTTACATGCACCCAGGTTTAAGTTACAGCAGGGGCCTCTCCAGCACCCAAAACAACTGAGGATCAGGAGGGCACAGATGGTTACTTAAAACCACTTAGGACCTCCACCCCCCTTTCTCCTGAGCTGAGAGTTCAAAGTTTCACCTTTAAGAGGTGCAGACGAAATCACACTCACCATTTACTGGCACATTCAGTTGACACAAATACTACAACAAAATAGAGGGCTTTTACACTCATTTTCCATTTATGTTCCTACGCTTGATATTTTTATACTTATTTAGTACTTCAGTTCATTTGCAAATTTGACACCATCAGATCAGGATTAAACAAAGACTGTGAATGACTAGCCCACTATAAAAGCAGTTTCTCCTCCCTTGGTGTTCACACCTCAACTGCTAGAAGAGGGCCTCATCCTCCCTGACTGAACTAACCTCGTTATCTCCAGATTGATTCTGGGCTGCATATTTATACCAGTCTCTGGAAATTTCCCTTACATGTGTCTGACGAAGTGGGTATTCACCCACGAAAGCTTATGTTCCAATACATCTGTTAGTCTATAAGGTGCCACAGGACTCTTTGATGCTTTTTACAGATCCAACCTAACACGGCTACCCCTCTGATGCTATATAAAAAATGTTTTCACAGGTCGAATGGACTTGTAACTAATCTGATCAATAAGGATAGTGCAGAAGGTTTGCAGTTTACATTTAAAATCTCACTTTTTTAATGTAACAGCTGTAATAGTTTAGTGACTAGTAACACTATACTAGTCAACCACTTAAACAAAAAAACCACTTGCCACTACCATAGGTATTCAGAATAATTTACCTTATGTTTGACATTAAAGGTATAGCCTATTCTGTGACATGAACCTCATTAGACTAGATTTACACAGCTGCCTGAATGCATCTCTTACTTTTATGGGCTGGCAAGCCTCCAATTGGAAGATAACATACTGCTCACACTATCCAAAGCATCTTTCAGCTGCAAGTGTTAGGAATATTTCTGTATTGGACAAATAGAAGGCAGACTCATGGTTCTATCTACATGCATGAATACTTGTATTTGGCTTTCAGGGAGAAATGCCTCTGATGTCTCAGTCAGTCTTCCAAAGCAGAGAACCCCTACCTCTAAACTGTTTCCCCCCACCCTTAAAGTATTTGGTTTTTTTAGCATATTCCTGATTCAAGTTGACCAAATTTTGAAAATATATATATATTTTCCCATTCGTGTTCCTTGTTAGGATATATATTTCATTCTTGTTAGACATTAGCCTGTTTTGGGGCTCTGCCTTTATTGTTATTTTGAGACATCCCTTAATCACTCTGCCCTGATGAGAATGCTGCAGAAATATAGTACTCTTTAAAGAAGAGAAAGATGATTAGCTTATCTATAATTAGTTTCTTTGCAGCTATAAGACAAGATAGTTACTCAACTACTGATCACTCTTTCGAGTTTGGAAAGATGTTTTTAAGGATGTTTATCAGTTTCTCTGATTTTATTGTTTGCATCCCCTTGGGTATTTTAAGATGCTCATTTCATGAAAAGTTTATCTTCTCACTGACTTTTGTTAGGAGCTGTTGTTAGCTAGAATTCAGAAACTAGCTGGAATGTTCTAAGCACTGAGTGGACATTGGTGGTATATGTTGTAGTGATCTGCCTCATGCTCAAAGTACAAAACCCAAGAGTGAGAAAGTCCTGTGTGATATCTTCTAAGAAGAAGAAGAAGAAATACAAATAATTATCTAAGTAGGGACACATTCTGCTCACCAAAAAAGCCAACCTGCAATAAAAGAAACATTTACAGAACATCCTTATAGCAAAAGAACTAATTTATAATTAATGGCATCAGCCATACCTTTTATGGAGAAACTATGTTTTTGTGAATGGCAAAGTAAACCACAGCATTCATAAGAGGGCTCATTCCCAATTACATGTTTTACTATACGTGGAGTAGATTTGTAAAATGTGCATTTTTACCAATATTTGGATAAAGTAACTGGGAATGATTTAAACAAAATCAAATAATTTAGGCACACTCAATGCAGTTTAATTAACGGATGGCTTAATTATGTTCAGGATGTTCAGACACATGAGAAGTTAAAAAAAAAGGTGCTATAATACATAGAAAATAGACTATGAATGACAGAGAACATAACACAGTTCAAGTTTCTAACTGTTATGTTTATTCATTTAGGGCTTGCATCATTTTAACGGTGCATGTACACTACTGATTCAAGCTTACCACTTCCACATAAATAAAATGAAAATACCACATTTACGAAGACTCCTTTGCACACACCCCAAAAGACACACTACTTGCAACACTACTGCATTCTCCAAAAGTGAGAGACACTCCACTAATGTTATTTACTTTGTTATTTTAGATAATAAACACCGTTCTTTATTAGATGACAAAGAAGTTAGAACTGATTATGCTAAGTACCTTCACTCACATACTGCTACTCAAGATGTGGGAAATCCTTCATGTACAGTCCAGCCAGCCTTCGTCCGCTCTGTACACTCACTGGCTTCACACAGAATTTCAAATTATGTTCAATGTCTCAGTCCTTATCTTCAAAGTGAACATCTTTCTGGGACATATTAGCAGGAGTGTTGTAAGCAAGACATGAGAAGTAATTCTTCCGCTCTACTCTGCGCTGATTAGACCTCAACTGGAGTACTGTGTCCAGTTCTGGGTGCCACATTTCAGGAAAGATTTGGACAAATTGGAGAAAGTCAGAGAAGAGCAACAAAAATGATTAAAGGTCTAGAAAACATGGGAAGATTGAAAAATATGGGTCTGTTTAGTCTGGAAAAAGAGAAGACTGAAACGAGACATAATAATAGTTTTCAAGTACATAAAAGGCTTGAGTACATAAAAGGCTGTTACAAGGAGGACGGAGAAAAATTGTTCTTCTTAACCACTGGGGATAGGACAAGAAGCAATGGGTTTAAATTGCAGCAAGGAAGGTTTAGGTTGGATATTAGCAAAAACTTCCTGTCAGCGTGGTTAAGCATGGGAATAAATTGCCAAGGGAGGTTGTGGAATCTCCATGATTGGAGATTTTTTAAGAGCAGATTAGACAAACACCTGTCAAGGATGGTCTAGATAATACTTAGGGGACTGGACTAGATGACTTCTCAAGGTCGCTTTCAGTTCTATGATTCTATGACCTGGGAGTAGGCTATCTAAAGCTCCAGGACAAAGATAGTGGTTGATAACTATACTCCTCTGGCACAATGGAATATTCAATAAGAGTAAAATTCATTTGCACAGGAGACAGACCATTCACTGGGGCCAAGGCCTAAGAACTAACCCAAGGCCTAAGATCATCATAAACCTCCTTGCTTTCTGTTCTGGGTGTAAGTTCATTTCTTTGACTTTGCCATCTCCAACATACTACTCCTGGGGGAATTCTGTGCCACAGTGCAACCACAGAATTAATGTCCCCTTCAGATTTTACTCTTTCTCTGCAGAATAACTGATTCATGGGCATCTCCTGGGCAGTGGTCTTGAGCAGGTGCACATCTGGTTCGGGTGCTGTCAGCAGCCAGGAAAAGATATATATCACTGCTTTGAGGGGCAATGCAGGGCATGCATGCGAGACTCTGTCCCTCTTGCAATGCACCCAGAGCCAGGGACGGGCAGGGTTAGGGACATTCCAGCCAATGTATCCCAACTTGCGCACGGCTTGAGCTGCTAGTCCCAGGTGGGCTGGGGATGGGGGGGCGCGGGAGGGAAATGGGACTTCCTCTTCCCCTGCCTAGGCCATTCCTGAGGCTGGGTCAGACCCACCCTCCCCTAGCTACAAGAAGCTCTGCAACCCTCCTGCTTCCTGCCCCCATCGCTCCCCAGCTGCAGTGGGAGGGGGTCACTGTGCAAGGAGCTCCCTCCCACCCCCAGACTCCCTGACCAAGCCCCACGCCCTGCATCTGGACCCCCACCTCCCAACCACCTCCAACTGACCCTCTACTGGACCCTGCCGAGCTCCACTCCACAGAACCTCAACAAGCTTCACCCAGATCCCCACCCCACCAAGCCCCATTTCTCCCAGCACCTGAATCCCTGCTGGGCCCCTGCACCCAGACCCCCCTGCCAAATGCCATCCCTTCACCCTGCTGAGCCCCAACCACCTTCACCTGGGACCTCTGGAATAGTCTCATTCCTCCTGGCAGAGCCGGCTTTAATGAGTGCGAGGCGTGATTTGTACTCACCTGGAAGTGCTGTGGGTCTGTGGCAGCACTTCAGCAGTGGGTCCTTCATTCGCTCTCGGTCTTCCGCGGCACTCAAGGACCCATTGCCGAAAAGCCACTGAAGAAGTGAAGGGCCCGCCACCAAAATGCTGCCAAAGACCCCCCGAGTGCCACTGGGTGAGTAAAAAATTAAAAAGGCGCTGACCCGGGGCCCTCTTAGGTGCCGGCCCGGGACCCGATTCAGGGGAATCGGGCCAATCGGCCTATAGCCGGCCCTACCGCCTGCACCCAGAACTCCCCAATGAGCTCCTGTGCATAAAGTTCCCCCTCTCGAGGCACCTTCATCCTGACTGCCCCACACAGTACACTCTCACTCCATACCTGGATCACCCACACACTTGGATCCTGCTGGGCTGAGCCAGCTTGCTCCACACCTGGATCAGGCAGCATGGCTAGACATGCGTACTTGTTATCGTGGTGTGCCCAGCATAGAGGGGCAGGGCTTCAGGGTGTTTCTAGGGCAGGCCCTGCCCTTACGTTTTGTCCCTAGGAGAGGGGGTTTGGAGTGTGATCTCCCACTTCTGTGCAACCAGTGGCCTGTGTTCCCCACTGCCATGCTGGAGCATCCACTCCCATTGCGCTTCTAATCTATTGTCTGGAACAGTTTCAATTCTGGTACACTGACTGTACAGTGACGTTCTGAGTACTACTTAGCTATGCTATTCACTAAGGCCCCAATCTGGCAAATCATTAGTTTCAATGGGGATATTCAGAGGCTGAACTTCATGCACATATTTAAGTGGTGTGCCAGATCATGGCATAATTTCACTCCTAAGGATGTGCTGCCCTTTAGAGTATGTCTACATAGCAAAGAAAAACCCGCGGCTGGCCAACACCAGCCAACTTGGGCTTGGGCGGCAGGGCTGTTTCATCGCTGTGGACCAGGGCTGGAGCCCAGACTCTAGTACCATTCAGGGTGGAAGGGTCCCAGAGCTCCAGCTCTACTCTGAGCCTGGAAGTCTGCATAGCAATGAAACAGCCCCACAGTCTGAGCCCCATGTGACTGAGTTGTCTGGCATGGGCCAGCCATGGGTGTTTCTTTGCTGTGTAGATATACCCTGAAAGTCTTCTGTGCTTGACATACATGGAAATAATACCATTGCCATCTACTACATGGAGCCATATAGCGGTACTAATATACCTAGTAAGGAATCTATTTGCCCAAAACCATTTCCTGATTCTTTTTTGTTGTCTGTATTGTTACATACTTGCTGACATATTCTGAAATAAATTACCAAAATAATTGAAAATGGAGTGATTATATAGTGTTATTTTGACAAATAAAATATACAGAATTTTAAAAATTCTGCACACAGTATTTTAGGCCCAGAATTCCATCAGGAGTAACATACTCCTAGAAACATGTATATTCATATTAAAAAAGAAAAAAAAAGACATTACCAAAATAAGACACTCCATTGCACATACTTCTCCCTCTTGGGAGAGGATGAGAAATAAACATGTGACAGATGCCTAGTCAGATTATTTAATGCACTACTGGAAGGTACTAGATACTGTAGTACAGCACGGCAGACTCCCGTGCTCACATACAGCCCACTGATGTTAAAACTAATCAGTGTGTATGGACTTTTATATCCGCTTGGAGTTCTCTGCACCCAGAGTGTCTGATCAAGCACACCCACTGAAGTCAGTTGGGCTCCACATGGCGTAAGGGACAACATGCAGGTGTAAGTGCACGCCCGGGCAGATTAGTTTGCAGAACTGGGGCTTAAGCTTGATCAATATAATTGTCAGAAGAACGTCAGGTAGGATTTCTCACTGAGCTAAGCATAAATGAGGAATCAAAGAGTACTTCTAGACTATGGGTTGAATTGTGGACCTCTTTTATGTCTTCTATGTAGCAGTTGTTTGCAATTCCCTTATTGAGGTGTTTCATTTATCTATGGGAACTGGACAGAGGAAACTGTTGAATCATTTGCCTGACTGCCTGCACAGAGTACTGAAGTTATTTTCTTCGAGCTAGAATTGGCACCGACACCTTTCCAAGTAACTGTTTCCTGTCAAACTAGGTTTATTTTTCTTGTCTGAAATTCCACTCCTCCCTTCCCTGCCACACGTAGAATAAGTTGAATGCTGAAGGTGGTGTTTGGCCCACATGCCTTCCATATGTTGTATACCTTGTCATTTTCAGGTGGAGTTGATGTGGAGATATATTTCCTGTCATGGAGAACTTACATGCACATTTTACAACACAGTAACTCACAAGGGCTCCCTCAGGGGAACCTTATATAAGCAGCTTATTACTTTCTTGGTTTTTCTATCTATAACAATCAGTTCTGGATGCATTTAAAAAAAAAAAACAACACTATCTTATTATCCAAAATTAAAGTTTGGGTAGTTCAACTCTCTAAGCTTCAGGAAAAATGCTGTATTCTTTAAACAATTTCTCATCTGATGTACTGTGTAACAGTGATTTCAATGCTTGCAGTTCTAAATGCTGAGAAAAAGAGTCTAAAACTATGCACTTCCAGACATCTCCATTGAAACAAAAGGATACATTCAAGACATTAGCATTAGTAAGTGTTAACTTTAAAAGAAAATAGGTACTCTAGAGTGCTTGTCCTCCTTGACAGAGAGGATACTGAATTACTTATTACAGCAGACAGAATACTGGCATCCATTACATAGAAATCTAAGAATACAGATGAAGAGAAGATAGTGTAGGGGACAGAATGGTTATTTACCCAACAGTAACTCTGGTTCTTTGTGATGTAGTCAGTATGGATCCCACGGTAAGTGAATGGCAAGCAGTACCCTCCCTTGGTAGTGGGAGTGAGGAGTTTCACCTTTATCAAATAGTGATTGAAGTACTAACCTGAACTTGGCATCTAACTTGCCTACTATGTGAAGGGCATAATATTTAACACAAGTCAGTGGGTTGTGCCACATTGTAGCCTTGAAATCTCAGACTGGCACAGTCCTGAGACAGGCAGAAAATGCTGCCTCTGAACATCAAGGCACACTTCCATCAAGGCAGAGAGAGATGGTCACCAGCCATCTGATACCAGGTGGAAATGCACTCTCTGATCACTAAGATTATCTGAGACAAGATGGCTTGGCCTTTTCATGGGCGGGATATATCTATGAAGAAGAGTGGAAGACAGCTTGAAAGGCTTAGAATTATAACATGCCCAGCGTATGTAGCTCTGCTCTGGGTGTTAAGTGCAGGCTTCAGGAAAAAGCAGGGCAAGGTAACATATTGGTTGCAATGGAATTCCAACACTACCTTCGAGATGAACTTGGGGTTTGGTCCCAATGCTACCTTGTCTTTAAGGAAGGATGTGTAACAGTCTGTCCAGAGCTTGGAGCTCACTGACTCTCCATGCTGAAATGACAGCAAACAGAAAGACCGTCTTGATGGTCAAGTGGTATACCAAGCAAACAGACAGTGGCTCAAAACAAAGACTCTGAGTTTTCAGACCATATTGAGGTCCTACATGGTCTCTAACCAGTAAGTACGAATTAAGTAGGCTCTTGAATTTTTATAACATGGGATGTAAGAACACAGTACGACTGTACCAGCGTGTGACACACCAATACTGCTGCAAGATGAACCTTGAGAGAGTTAAATGATAGTCCAGTATGTTTCAGGCACAGCATGTAGTTGAGGATCTTTGGTATCAGGGTCTCTACTGTGGCCAGATTGTATTGGGCTACCTACTTAAAAAAAAAAAAAAAAATTTTTTGAGACTAAGTTTTCTGAATGGAAGGTTTTTCTGCTTTGTAAGAGAATTTCCTGAAAGTGTAAGGAGCAGTCTCTGTCAGTAGCATTCAACCAACTTCCATGCCATCAGATGTAATGACTGTGGTTCTAGGTGTAGCACGTGACCTTGGTTCTGAGCTATTATATGCGGGCATGTTGAGAGGTGCACAAGAGGCCACCTGCAATACACATGACAGCCAAAACTATACCAACCAGTAAGGGACTATCAGGATTATTGTAACCTTGCCCAGTTTGATCTTGGATTTTACCTTGGGGATGAGAGCTGGCAGTCGCATATAGGAGTCCTGGAGACCACAGAAGGAGAAAGGCTTCTGGCAATTGGCCTTGGCTCACACTCTTTCTGGAAAAGAATTTCAGGCATTTAATGTTGCTCTCTGTGGTTTATTTATTTGGCACATGCAATCCAATCAAGCCAAGCCACAGTGATCTTATTGATATTCAAGGCATGAAGACCTCCAGGAATTTGAGTAATTTTGTAGTCCTCAACAAGGTGTGGCATGGTTTGTGGGTGCCCATGTTGACATAATGGACTGTCTATAAAACGTCCCCAAAATTCCACTGCAGCACACATTCCACGTCCGGTACGAAACCAGTTCAGAAGGCTCCATTGCATTCACGGTAAAACAAACCCGGGTTGACTTTGAGTGGGGTCCGAGACAAGATAATTTGTCACTTTCTCTGCAGACCATGAAGTTTGCCACACATTCTCTACTGTAAATCCCTCACTCAGTAAATTTATCCACAATGGGCAATGTGAGGGCAGACAACCATCAGGTAGATAAAACAAATCTTTAATTAATGGTAGGTGTGGGCAATTTTGTCACGAGCTTTGCTACGCTTTCCTTTCTGTAAAAGCAGCAAAGAATCCTGTGGCACCTTATAGACTAACAGACGTTTTGAAGCATGAGCTTTTGTGGGTGAATACCCACTTCCTCAGATGCATGTAGTGGAAATTTCAAGGGGCAGGTATATATATGCTAGCAAGCAAGCTAGAGATAACGAGGTCAGTTCAATCAAGGAGGATGAGGCCCTGTTCTAGCAGTTGAGGTGTGAAAACCAAGAGAGGAGAAACTGGTTCTGTAGTCGGCAAGCCATTCACAGTCTTTGTTCAATCCTGAGCTGATAGTGTCAAATTTGCAGATGAACTGAAACTCAGCAGTTTCTCTTTGAAGTCTGGTCCTGAAGTTTTTTTGCTGCAGGATGGCCACCTTAAGGTCTGCTATAGTGTGGCCAGGGAGGTTGAAGTGCTCTCCTACAGGTTTTTGTATATTGCCATTCCTAATGTCTGATTTGTGTCCATTTATCCTTTTCCGTAGAGACTGTCCAGTTTGGCCGATGTACATAGCAGAGGGGCATTGCTGGCATATGATGGCATATATTACATTGGTGGATGTACAGGTGAAAGAACCAGTGATGGTGTGGCTGATCTGGTTAGGTCCTGTGATGGTGTCGCTGGTGTAGATATGTGGGCAGAGTTGACATCGAAGTTTGTTGCATGGATTGGTTCCTGAGCTAGAGTTATTATGGTGCGGTGTGCAGTTACTGGTGAGAATATGTTTCAGGTTGGCAGGTTGTCTGTGGGCAAGGACTGGCCTGCCACCCAAGGCCTGTGAAAGTGTGGGATCATTGTCCAGGATGGGTTGTAGATCCTTGATGATGCGTTGGAGAGGTTTTAGCTGGGGGCTGTATGTGATGGCCAGTGGAGTCCTGTTAGTTTCTTTCTTGGGTTTGTCTTGCAGTAGGAGGCTTCTGGGTACACGTCTGGCTCTGTTGATCTGTTTCCTTATTTCCTCATGCAGGTATTGTAGTTTTGAGAATCCTTGGTGGAACGCTTTCCTTTCTGCGAACACTGGGCAGAGTAATTTAGCAGAGAATCTGTAACCATGGTAGAGGAGTAGATTTAAGTGTGCCTAAAATAATACGCATGATGGAATTAAGTTGTATGTCGATCATCTTTGTGTGAAACAAGTGATCCCATCCTGGAATACAATACTCCACCTCTGAATAACACAGTGCCAAGGCTGAAGTTTGTAGCGTTTGGGTGTTGGCACCCCATGTCATTCTGGCCAGTTTTCCAAGGAAGTTAATGTGTGCTTTGACCTTAGTTGCCGTCTTTCTAACACAGGCATGATATCTGAGAGTTCTATCCAATGTGATGCCCAGATATACTGGGTGTGAATCATGCTTTATTTGCTGACCATTAAGAACTATATTCAGCTCTCTTAAGTGGATGTAAGTGGAAAACACTTAACACAGTCTAACTTCCACTTGGTACCAGGCACCACCGATGACAATAATCGGACATAGCTACCCGATCTGCATTCAGGACACTCTCAAGTATGTCAAAGGAGTGTGACTGACTGCTGATGCATATGTCCTCTACATAAACAAACTTGCAAGACCTGGTATATGATAGGTTATTTGAATATAAGTTCAATAATGTTGGAGATAATGATCCTTGCGGGAGGTTGTTCTTCTGGTGCCTCCAAGCACTTCTTGTATCACCAATGTGCACAAAGAAATGGCAATTTCTCAAAAACAGAGCCATTGCACATACTAACCAACTTGGCATAATTCTAGACAATTTCATTCCTGCCAGAATACTAATAAGGTCCCACTTGGCAGCAGACAATCCTTCAACATTCAGCTGGAGGACCTTAAGTGATAGATCTATTACTAGAAAAATCACCATCTGGAACTTGTTTGACCAGTTGGCCAAGATTTGTGGTAATCCTCAAATTAGAAATGCTAGATGGATCATCTGGTATTTTTAGACCACAGACAAGCTGAAACTAGGTATATTTACAAGGGACATGTTGTGAATGTCAGTCCACTGTCCCCCTCTTCCATGGTGAAGAGGTTTCTATTATGGGAGCCCCCACTGATAAAATATTGGCCTTATCACAGACTTCCTCAGTGACAATTTATGGCTGATGACCATACATCATTGCTGACCCTTGGGAGGTATAGAAACAACAGGGTTATCCCATGTTGATGACATCACATTCAAAGCTTGATGGCTTCTTGGTAGAAAGGTGACAACCAAGTGCCTCTTGGCTTGTTCATATAATGCATTTTGGACGTGTCTGTCAGGATTTGCACTGTAGAGTTCTGCAGAACAGGAAGGAAATGCTACAGAGGACAGTATGATGGCTCTCAGCTCCAGAAGACTCACTGGCAGTTCTAGGTCATCCTGACAGCATGTTCCTTGCATCTGCATATGGTTCAGGTATGCATCCCAGCCTGTCCCTGAGGAGACTGTGATAAACCTTTGGCATAGGGTAGATTAAGGAACCCCTTTTTGTACATTCATTGGATCAAGCCACCAAGTAAGCTCTCTTGCAGTACCTGAGGCAGGACTAACTCTTATTCACAAGATGTCTGGACTGGGAGCATATGGACCTCAGCCACATTTGTAACGTAATCTGGTAAGCAGCATCACAAATATATATGCGAAAATGTTACCAAGGACTAACAAACATGTACACTCTGTCATTTGATTTCATTTTAGGTAGTTTGCTGTCAACTGGAGACCAGAATCTGTCTTCTGGGACATGGGTTCTTGCTGACAGTGAACTCTATCAGCTCTGTCAGGCATTTACTGATTATTTTTGGTGCTGTAATACAGAACTCTATTACTAAAGGATAGGCCCCACTGTGCATCTTAAGTAGTGTTGGCCAGATGGATAGCTCTATGGAAGTCTGCCTCCTGCAAGATGAGAGCATGCATAGGAATACAGAACAGGTCATTTGGTATTGGCCAGTCTGGTGCCATTCCTGAGAAGACCATGGTAGCTGAGATCTATTAGGAAAGCTGGCAGGTCCTTCTGTGCTGCTGACCACTGCTGCTGGAAAGAAGTGAGAACATATGACCCTGTGACAGACAGAGGGAATAAAACTCCTTAGGGCAGTTACAACATATGTGATACTGGGGCCTGTACAAGTAGGTGCTCTGGCACAATGCCTGTCCTGATTCTCTGAGGAGCACGTCATCCACAGTAGGCCTCAACACAGATGTGCCACCAGAGCAGTCTGTCTCTCTCATGGGCTGCTCCTTACCACCAGTCCTCACCACTGTGCAGGTTTTGGTGGTTTTATTTCTAGAAGTTTTACATGGTTTGTCCTTATGGAAGGACACTGACCTACTCTTGGAGTTGTTGCCTCTATACCCAGAGCACTTCCTATCAGTGCTGGACTTTGGTATCAGCGTTATTGGTGCCAGCTTCAGTGCCAATGATGCTGGTATCTGCTTCAGTGCTGGAGGTGTCAGTCCTTTCTTCGCGCCATCTGCTCAGTGCTGATCTTCGATGTTCAACGCTTTATCTAGCAAGCAAGTGACAATCTTGGCTTGCCCACTAGCAGAACTCTGGAGCTTGTCTCCTCAGGGTCTGATGAGACCTTCATGAATTGTTCCAGAAGACAAAGCTTCAGACTCATATCTCAACTTCTGTGTTCTTGTGGAGAAATATCTACTCAACATATATGAGACTCCTAAACAGGAGAGAGACCTGCAGTGTCTATCTTTCAGGTGAACTAGCCCACTGAAGGATGGGCAGAGCTTGAAGCCCACAGGTTTTGACTCCACCCTGTTAAGAAGCCCTATACAGGGGGATTTAACCATCAACATTTAATCCAGTCAGGTTGATATACATTATGGCAGTTATATGAATGTTCTGAAGGTAGGAAGAGGGAACTGAAGGAGAGGGGGTGTCACCCTACCCCTTCGTACTCACGCACGAGCATGAGGACACAGAGGGCATATACATGGCATGGATACAACAGTGCTATTAAAAAAACCCTCTGGTATCATTCTCATGAGGCACAAGCACTGGGGTCCAAACTGACGTGTTCAAAAGAAGTGTTATTTTCTTGGTTTACAAAAGTGGTAGTGTAGTTAGCTGATAAAATCTGAACCTCTACTAAAAAAAAAAATATATCATTAAACAACTTTATCAACCCAATGGATGAAAAAAACTACAATAATAATAGTAGTAATTTCAATCATAGAAATTTTGAAAGTTAAGGCTGTTTTCTTCTCCTTATTCCACTTTGCCCCTGTTTTTATAGTTCTATCAATTTAGCATTTAAAGACAGAAAGAGCATCATTCAAAAGTATTTTAGCTTATTAAGCTTAACTGTCTTTGCTGATGGAACAAGATTCCATAAGCTGCACTAAGGAAGCGTAATACTTTAAACAGTGATGAATAGTTTATATTTCCTTTAGCATATGTTTAAACAAGCAGCTCAATTATCCTCAATCAATATTTCATAGAAGCCAAATTCACCCCAAGCAGAGGGCCAGCACAAGGCACATACACCACTTACGTTCCTGTTAAGCCTATATTGAACTGACCCTCTTCAAAAGCATCATTTTCATCCCAGAGGAATATTCTATTTGCACTTGCAGCACTATGCTGTAGAACAGATTCACAAACCACTGATAATTTGTAGAGCATTTGCGGATGACTTGCAGTGAGCAGGATAGTCACATGACTGTGGTTTCTCTTCGTTACCATCTCTGAGAAAGATCAGATAAGTAGATGAAGAATTGAGGACCAAAATTAGACAACATTTATCTTTTCCAAACACACACAACTCACTTATTGCATTACACAGCTAAAAATGCAATCTTGTTTTCCACATAAGCCGTTTGTGTAGATACATAATGGCAAACTGACAAAAAGCTGACCCATATGATTCTGAGTGAACCAAGAGGTGAACTATTTCATTATTCAGTCCATGCTTTGAAAAGTTTGCGATTACTTGTTTCATATAACTGGAACATTAGTATTTCAAATAAGTGTCACTTTCAGCCCTAACAAAACACAAAATTGGCTGGATATTACTTGCAGAATGACAAAAGGGAAAAATCATTAACCATGATGACATTTCTGTAGTCATAATTAGACTTTAAAATTTAACACCCCATTAAGATAAACAGGTAAGCTCATTTCATGCTATTATTTCAAAATGTCATAAGTCTAAGAAACGACAGCTACACATGGGTTTATTTTAAGTGTAAAAAAATAAAGTCACCCTCCCCTTCCATGAAACACTCAATTTTAGGAAATACAACAAATTGCAGGTTATCTTTACATCACAGATTTTATATTTTTATTGTTGAAACCAGTCTGAAGTAGTATTATGGTCCACCATTGTACACCTTATATTTTTCAAAGCTTTCACAGAGCTCAGATTCAAGACACCTGCATATAAACCAACTATCATATAGATAAAATAGAGTATTTACCATGTCTTAAGAAATATTACACAAACATGATGCACAAGAAATGGAGCTGGCATAAACCAAGGTCTTGTGGAGATGTGTTAAGAGTCATACTTTACTCAAGATTAGGATATTACACAGATTAAAGCGATCACAGCTAAAAGTGCACACCTAGCCTTTTATATAGGACAATGAATGCTTTTGAGCATGACTTAAGGTTTCTTCATGCCATAACTGCTGCAGCAAAAGAATATACAAGCGAGGTCAAGGCTAAAAATAGCAGATGGCTACATTCTTGACATTTGAAACCTCATCCTAGAGCTATGTATATAATACAGATTGTTGGTCTCTACAAGAATACAAGAATGCAGTCAAGTCTTTCTCTGTTTAAAAAAAATAAGAACATGGGCCTAGTATACTAAGGGCCTGATTCTTCAAATACCAAATAAAAAGCTTCAGTAAGACTCTATGGTAGTAGGCAATAAGCTTGCAGTGTGGATAGCTCTTAGCTTGAGGCACATGGCAAATCCTATCTAGTGTTTATCTTAAAGGCTTAGAGCCTGGAGGCATAGTAAGCCCTGTGCAGAGGCTCAGGGCTGTGGCGCAGGCAGGGAGAGGTGCCTCTCCCCCAGCATAGACTTGTCGCAGCTGGGGGGAGAGGCACCCCTCCCGCAACAGACGTGCTATGGCCAGGTAGAGGAGCCCCCTCCCTCAGCTCGGCCCAGACCCGCTGGAGCTGCCGAGGAGAGGAGCCCCTCTCTCAGCCAGAGCTGCCATGGCCAGGGAGAGGCGCCTCTCCCTTGGCCCTGAGCTGCTGCGGTGAGAGAGGGCTGGGGGTGGGGGAGGAGTCCTTTGTCCCCCCTCGCAGCTCCAGGGCAGTCTGCACCCCAAACCCCTCAGCCCTGGCCCAACCCCAGAGCCCTCACCCCCCACACCCCAACCCTCTGCCCCAGCCCTGAGCCCTCTCCCGCACCCCAAACCCCTCATCTCAGGCTCCACTCCAGAGCCCTCACCCACTCACTCCCCTGCACCCCAACCCTCTACCCCAGCCCTGAGCCCCCTCCCATACTCCAAACCCCTCGGCCCAACCCCCAACACATGAATTTTGTTTTGTGCACCAATATGGAGGTGATGTGTCACACAACAAAATTCATTCCACACATAGACGTAAAAAATTAGAAGGAACGCTGATCAAGTCCCATTAAGATAGCTCTGGCTCCCCTGCAAATCCAACTCCCTTTTCTAAGAAAGGTGCTTATTGTCTAATTCACATTTAAAAAGGGCTTCACCCCAAGCCTCCCTTCAATTTACTCAAACTTGGGCTCAAGAATCTGTGCTTTCATAAATATATTTCTTAACCTTCGGTTGCAAAGCAAACTAGACAAAAGGGAACCAAAGTAAGTAGATGCAGTGATTTCTAAGCAAATATGCACATAGCCTGAAATAATAACCAGGCGGGAAACAGTACATTTATTTAAATGAGATGTTCAACTCATCAGCTTAAACAGTGAGAATTTAAAGGTCAGCCCCATTTCCACTGCTAGCCAACACATGCAAGAAAAACAATAGATGATCTTATTATGAAGATATGCACAATTGACTAAGTTGCATCTCATTTTGACAGAGCATGGGGAAATATAAGCACTCATTTATTCTCTTCACACTTAAAGAGGAAACCACAGAAACAACTGGTAAACTACTTAAAGGGACATTTAGAAAGCGACACATCAACTGTAATGAAGTCAAATTTCAAGAAATGGTTCAAGTCGCTTCAGTTACAACACCTGATCCTCCACTTCCACTTTTAAATTTTTTCTCTCTTCCTGCTGTGCAAAAGCCCCACACAAACATAACGAAACATTCACCATACAAAGGAGCAAAACTGACTACTAAAAGCACTGTCAAATTGACAACAGACTAAACGTTATTAGCAAGTAAAACAAAATGTATTTCTTATAACCTTAGAAGACAGAAGTGCTGTTTTTGAATTGATTCTGTCACTATAAATCACACTTTTTGGAGGATAACTAGTGACTTCTACCAGGTAAGGGGTTGAAGGTTTTAGGCATAAGAATTAGGATCAAGAGTAAAAAAAAACAATCTGCTATGTGCACAAATGATTAAATATGTACATGCAAACTATTTAAGCACAAATGGCTTTTTGCACATGTGCACAGTATCTTGTTCATACATAAGTAATTACATACACAGAATTGTGCATGCACAAATGGATGCTAAGGTAGGACTCTTAAATTTGGCCCTCAGATTGATTCAGATGTAATTCTAAAATGGATGACTTCATAACTCAGGGATCAGCAAACCTTTGGCATGAGGCTGGTTTGTTTACCTGCCGTGTCCGCAGTTTCAGCCAATCTCAGCTCCCACTGGCCGCGGTTCGCCGCTCTAGGCCAATGGGAGCTGCAGGAAGCGGCGCGAGCTGAGGGATGTGCTGATCGCTGCTTCCCACTGCAAGCCTCAGCAGCCCAGCCCTGCCAAGCCTGATGCCTCTGGTAAGTACTCATTCTGCAGAGGGATGCCTGTGGAAAAGTTAATTTATGCACACCAGGATGTCCCATGAATCCTCCATAGAGATCTCTAGGAAACTTTCCTGGAGGTAATCAGCAATCCTCTGCCACAGGTTTCTTGGGAAGGCTGCTGTCTTTCCACATGGTAGGAAACTTTGCTATACCATTCAGCAATTACTTCAGCAGGCACCATAATAGAAAGATGTTACTTGTTTGGATAAAGAGTGTTAATGCACTGACAACACATCTGTCTATGATTTCTTTAGCAGCTGCAGATGTTCCCTTGATGTTCTCCCACACACGCCGGGGAGCACATCACTTAGATAAGGAAAAGAAACTAGAGGAGTAAGACAGACATGTACAAGGAGGTTCTGCAGTTGTCAGTTGCTTCAGATTGTGAGCAGAAAGCAAGGAGGGAGGCAATCAGTGAGAAATTGGGAAGGGATAGTCAGGATAGGAGACGGAGCAGGAAAAGATGATAATGTTGCTGAGGTAGCAAACAGACATGTTGCAGTCCCAGTCTGAACACATCCCCCTCACATTCCTCGTTTCCTCAGGGATCTCAGCAGTACCCCAGGCACTCCACCTCGTGGGACAATTTGCAGAATGACAGCTGGACGTACACCCAGCTCCAAGATCCTCATTGGCAACTGTGCTTGTGAATTTCCTGTTCCTTCCCCTTTAAAGATACTTTTCTCCCTATGTATGAAGTTCAGGTTACCAACACATAATTATAATTCCATGGGTGTGAAATAAAACTGAACTCATGGAAAGCAAATGAATCTTTATTATTCTCCAACATATGGTGACTACTGTAAACATTCAGAGACAGTACCAATAGGTGCATTTGCAGTGTCACAGCCGCACACACACAGTAATCATTACAAGGTTCCTACCATGGTGCAAAAAAAAGAGCCTGGCTAAACAAACACAAGTTACTGTGGCTCATTGTTAAAATGCTCCTTCAAAGCCTCCCTGATGCAAAAAGCTCCCTTTGGGCCCATCTTACAGTCCTAATATCTGGCCATTCAAAAGCAGCAGACAGCCACTCCACCTCCACACACTACCCTGAGGAAAACTTCTCCCCCTTTGATTCATATATATTATGAAGGGCAGAGCTGGCAGCTATAACCATGGGGATATTTTCCTCACTGAGGTCTAACCTCCTAAGGAGGCAAAGGCAGTGCCCCTTTATGTGGCCAAAGGCACATTCAACAGCTGAGTGTGTGGCTGAAGCGCTCCTTGCTGCTGTCACGGTGGCCGGTGTAAGGCTTCATAAGCCACAGGAGCAAGGTCTCTCAGGATCACTACTGGAATGTCCACATCCCCAGAGGTAATCCTCTGGTCTGGAAAGAAAGTCCCTGCTTGCAGCTTTCTGTACAGGCCCGTGTTCCTAAAGATGTGTACGTCATGCACCTTCCCTGACAAGCCTACACTGATGTCAGTGAAACAACCCCAGTGATCCAAGGCAGTTTGCAATACCATAGAAAAGAAGCCCTTTCTGTTTATGTACTCCATCACAACATGGTCTGGGGCCAAAATGGGGATATACATGCCATCTATCGCCCCACTGCAGTTAGTGCTGCTCTCATTTTGGTGTCCCTGTGTCGTAGGGCTGGGGTGAGCTCCACACACCATTTCAGGAAGGTGGCTTTGCGCAACTAAAAGTTCTGCAGCCAATGCTCATTATCCCATAACGATGCAATCCCACCACTCGGTGCTTGTTTTGAGCCCAGAACCAACAATCCATGGAATGCTCTAGGAAGCCTATGTAATGATGAAAAGAGAAAGAATGCATAATGGGACACTGTGCCTGCCCCCATGAGGCATTGCAAACCCTTTCCAATACACACTGTAGCAGATGGTGACCAATTGCACAGTGGGATAGCTACCTACGGTGCACTGCTTTCCGTGTCTATGCAAGAGCTGCTAACGTGGATGTGCTCTGCCGACACAAGGGCTGTAGTATGGACATGCACTAGCTGTTTAATTAGAGTGGTGGCTGTAAGTCGTAACTTAAGTCGACTTAAATTTTTGTAGTGTAGTATTCCCCAAGAACTGATGGCAAGTGGTACATTTATTGCACCCGAAAGGACTATACTTCCAGATTTTTTGCACAATTACATATGATGGCACATCATTTATCAAACAGTATATTATATACTGCCCTTAACATTTCATGACTACTTTCACATCTGGATCATCAATTCATAGATTCACACGTTATAAAGAGAAATGACCATTTAGGTCATCTTATCCGTCCCCCTGCCGATGCCAGATTTTCTGTACAGTATGCACTCCAGTGCTCTGCTTATTACCAACTTTCTGGCTATTCACCCTAGCAAGATTTTTCAAGTTGGCTTTACTTGCCATTAGATTCATGCTATCTGATCACTGCTGAATACAACTACAGCTATTAATTAAAAGCTAACATCAGGAAAAAGGCATTCTTTCATTGAAAGATGTATTTATATAGCCACGTTGTTTATTCATGAGTACTAAAAATATGTATTTTAAAATTAGGCAAAGTATAACTGTTATAGATAGAATAAATGAAAGCAATGCATTTTTAAGGTTTGGATGTTATTTTAAAAGACATCAATGTCATATAGAAAAATCATTGTGACATGAAACCAGCAACTTCTTAAGATACTTGGTGCAGGACAAAATGTTTCAACCAAGGAGGCAGCTGAATTTTTACATAATGTTTCTGTCATTTTCAAGTGTCTGGTTCCTGAATGGTTTACATATTTTAGATGCTGATTGTAAAAACAAACACTCGTTGCTACATATTAACTGTAAAAGCAACTTGCTCAGAAAACTGGCCGGCCCAACCTGGAGTGCAAGTGCCTGGACACTTAGAACATCAGCCGTCTGCTATTCAACAGTAGAGTACTCTGCTCCTGTCTACTGTTGCTCGTCTCACATGAGTCTCATCTCATACAAAGCTATGCATATTGTTACCAGGACTTTACATGCAAATCCATTGCCATGGCTGCCAATACTTAGGGCTTATCTACACTGGCACTTTATAGCGCTGGAACTTTCTCGCTCGGGGTGTCAAAAAACACCTCCTGGGAGCTACAAATTTCAGCACTGTAGAGTGCCAGTGTAGACAGTGCACCAGCACTGGGAGCCATGCTCCCAGCACTGGGAGCTATTCCTGTCGCAGAGGTGACTTTTTTTTTTTTTTTACAGCGCTGGGAGAACTCTCTCCCAGTGCTGGTGCTGCGACTACACAGCCATCGCAGCAACACTTTAATGTTGCTAGTGAAAACATGCCCTTAGTATCATAGCACCGCCCCATAGCTGCTATGACGGAGCCTCCAGCATGCTCATGGTCAAGACCTGTGAAAACAGTGATTTCCCTCTGTATTCAGACCTCTTTGACCACTCGCCACTTTGTCTGTCTTTTAGACCCCCTTTATCATCACTTATGCCACCGCATGACATGATGGTGGAATCTGCTTGGTATAACACGTAGTTAATGACAACAGTCATTAATCACTCTCTCGTCACCGACCCAATCATCTGCTCACCAGGTTTTGACATGCCAAGGCACCTGTGGTCATCCCTGAACCAGTTTAGGGCAGGGTAATTGTGCGGACAATGTCTTCAAAACGGAGTTTCTCTAATGAACTGTGCTGTAGATGCAGTCAACTTCAGACATCCTTGACAAGTGCCTGCTGGCTTATTTTGATGATGGAAAACTGGCTCTTCACCTGGATGACGATGATGCTATCAAATGGCGGTGCACACTGCGCATACGCTAAGAGAATTAAAATGGTCTACACCTTTATTTTTAACAGTTGTTGATACTGCTAAATAGACTTACTCTGTTACAGCTACCTATTCCCCTAACATTCCTCATGTTTTGTTGCTTTAAAATTATCACTTTTTCATTTTAAAATGGCATTATAAGTTATAGCAAATTCAATGTAAGAGTAACTATAAATGCATAATTAAAACAAGTTTGTCTTTGTCTTTCATGGAATTAGTTTTATGGTTTTAAACAGACAGTCTGAATCCCACTACCTCACTTAGGGCTGGTCTACATGGGGATATTCAGAAAAGTTAAGTCAAATCAATTAAAGGTGTGAAGTTAATGCATATTAAACATCAATGTGAATGCTCTCTTTCAGAAGTAAAGTGGCCATTTCACTTCTGAATCAGTGTGTCCACACAGGGATTTAGCAGGCATTAACTTCTGCATATTTACCTTCCACCCCTTTAGCTGATTACTCTGAACTCTCAGTATAGACAAGACCTTAATTTTTCAGTGCCTTCAAGTTCAATGCCTTCAGTTCCCACATGCAAAATACTTGTCCCATCCTCAGTAAACAAGTCTTGATCCAACAAAAGCACTTAAGCACATTCTTAACTTTAAGCATGTGAATAGTCCTGTTGACCTCAATGCGTCCTTTAGTACTATTGTTTGTTACTCTGCGCACAGCTGTGCTCAACATCAAGAGATGAAGTAAAGAACTGTCCCTGGATGGGAGAAATTATTTTCACTGTGTCTGGCTGATATCCAGTTGAATCTCTAAAACAACTGTGCCATTTACTAAAGTTGGTGTTTGCGGATACCTCAACATTGTCAGATTTACGAAGCTACCAGCATCTCAGGATAAAATGATAGGTTAAAATGTAATCTATTTTCTGACAATCATGGTTTCTAAAATTACATTTTTAGTGGCCCTATTAGTTTTTAGTTTCTTTGTGCACCCCCCTTCAGTGGAAATTTGGACCTCTTCAATGAAGAAAAATCTTTGTATTTTTGAGTAGCAGGCCAAAGACTTACAGCAAAAAGAAAAAAGTTTAGTACAGTAATTGCTACTTCCAACAGACTTAGCAGAAATGTAGTATAGAAGCGTTACAAAGTATATACGATAATATACCTCTACCCTGATATAACACTCTCCTTGGGAGCCAAAAAAATATTACTGCGTTATAGGTGAAACTGTGTTATATCGAACTTGCTTTGATCCGCTGGAGTGCACAGCTCAGTCATGAGCGCTGCTTTACCACATTATATCCGAATTTGTGTTATATCAGGTGGCGCTACATCAGGGTAGAGGTGTACATGATTTAATGACAGAGATTTTCTAAGAGGCATGAAAGACTTTTAATGAGAGTTGGGCACCTAACTCCCTTAGGTCTCTGGAAATTGCCCCTGAAGGTACCAATTCAACACATTAATTTTTAACTGGATTTAATTGATTAAGCGTATGTATATATTTCTTTTTTTCTAAACAGTTTTACATTCAGTGACAGCTCACCATCAGGAAGTCTTCAACAAGTACTAGCTCTGTCCTTAAAAGTGGTTTTCACAGGTTCTTGTATTAGTTTGTTTCACATCCACACTCTCTTTTCTCTCTTCTGAACTCAAAGACAAAGCAGATAAATTATAAGACTCCGTAACTTCACTCAAACAACAATCCCACATGGGAATAAAATAGCATGTAGCATTTACAAGAACAGTAATGGATACAAAAATAGAATCAGAAAGAAACTATGAACTGTACTCTCATAATTAAGGCTAAGATTTTGTCTTGGTTATTTTTAGTAAAAAAGTTTTGGACAGGTCACAGTCAATAAACAAAAATTCACAGAAGCCGTGACCTGCGTGACGTTACACCCCATATTTTTCATAGAAATACGGTTGTGATATGAATATAGTCTAACTAAGATATATTTTATGCAAAATGGGTTGCGTAAAATATCACTGGAAAGGTTATGACTTACTAAATGTGATTATTCAATTTGTATGCATGTATCATTTCTGTATCTAAAATTACAAATGTTGACTATGTAACAATTACAACTGTGTGTATTTGGGAGACACCCACCAAACAATAGGCCATCAGCTTTGATAGGCCATTAGGAAGAAACAAGACTTTAAAGATACTGATCTCTCTCCTTCCCGAGAGGTGTCATGGGACATAGCTGTGACGCTACTAAGTCAGGTGGTCCTGTCACCGGGTACTAAACACTATCTTGGACTTCTAGTAATTTTCCACTAAAAGGAGTGGGAGGTCAAGATTCCCACATTATGTAAATCTTATTTAAGGCTGGGGAGTAAGGCAAACAGGACTCTTCTCCATTTGCCTTCCTGCCAGAAAGAAAGACTGCTGAAAGTACCTGAAGAGAAAAAGGAACCAAGCGGTGGGAGAGGCAAGGGCTGAGTCTAGACTATGACAGAGGAGTCTAGTCTGTAAAGAGAAGTAACTGGAACTCTACGCAACCGAAATTCTGCATCCTGCCTAATTAAACATTTAGGGGGAGAAATTACATTTTGTTACCTGTTTCTTTAGTGAATCAAGCTTAGTTTGCGTGCTTTGTTTTATTTGCTTAGTAATCTGCTTTGTTCTGTTTGCCATCCTTTATAATCACTTAAAATCTGTCTTTTATAATTAACAAACTTATTGCTTGTTTATAACATAACCCAGTCTGTTCAATCCATATCTTTGGGAGGGAGGGCAAGAAACAGTGCATATCTCTCTTCACATTGAGGGAGAGGGCAATTTTTTATGACCTTGTGCTGTGCAGATCTTTCTATACAGCGTAAGACAATATTATCTTGGGTGTACTTTCCCCAGAGAAGTGGCACTAGAGTGCTGGGCAATTTCCTAGCTAAACAGTCTCACAGAGACCTGTCTGCAGACTCTGTGTGATTCTACAGCTGATGCTCCCTACCTGTGTGTGTGCTGCCACACAGCATGATTCAGCACAACAGAGAAAGGGAGCCCAGGCTAGTGGAGCAGGCAGACTCAGTGAAATCTCAGTACATTCAGTGGCATATCAGAAGGGGGATCTAACCCATCACAACCTGTCTGTGACTTTTGCTGCTGCAGCTCCATGGTTTCCCCCACCACCATGGTGGCTGGGAGCTGTGGGGTTCTCCCTCTGCCCATGGCAGCTGGGAGCTGCACAGTGACCATAATTTCACGAAGAGAAAATGGGACACCCCCAGCTGCTCACCTAAGGCTTCCCCCTCCCCCGTCCCCCGCACGAGGATGTTGCCCATCGCTGGAACCTGAGGCGGGCTCCCTCAGGAGTCTGTCACCTGTCATTGGAACCTTGCATGGGGCCCTGTTGCCTGTGGCTAGAATCCTGCCAGGTCCCCGCTGGTTGCCCACTCCAGAGTCCTGCAGCCCCTGGGGATGAAGCAGAGAATGTCATGGAGGTCTCTGGAAGTCACGGATTCTGTCACTTCCATGATCTCTATGACATAAACGTAGTCTTACTCATAATCCACCTAACCATTTAGATTTACAAGAACCACAATGAGACACCCCATCTGACATTTTGCTCTTCCAAAACATGTAAATAGAGGTTTGTTTTTTTAGTGTCCTAGATCATCAAATCAGGTTTTCTCCAGTGAGTTTTTTACCCTTCTTGGGCTATACAGTATGTTAAATGAGATACAGAATGCTCCAATTTTCCTTCTTTAAAGACATTCTCCTAGCTGAAGGCCAAATCCAATCTTTAATGGTGCAGATCAACTGGAGTAACAGATTTATTCCTGTCAGAAGGTCACCTCCCTATTCTAGAACTCCACCCAGTTGCACACAGGAATGCAGCCTGAGTTTCCATGGTGACACCTGATGTCACCTCTAGATTATTTTAGGGCTGTAGAGACTTGTTTTTATTAAAAGCTGCTTTGAGAAAACTTCAAAGGCTACTGTCTGCACATACAATTTTGTATAATCTGTAGTTTGGGTTAATCTTCAAGGGTTTAACATAACTCCTTGGGATGTTATTTGCACACATGTTGCAATCACAATGTATAAATGATACCCTACAGTCATTTTCTAGAGACTGCTTCCAAATTTATCTCCAGGAATCATGAAAACCCTAAAAAAATATTTACCTCTATGTTTAAAGCCTGTTTGAGCCACACTTTAGCAACATAATAATCAAGCTTTCTTTTATAACAACCCTATAGTCCTGAGACACTATATAATTAAAAGATTTTTTATCCCTTAGAGTATGTTTCCATGCTGAAAACAAAACAAGGATTAACCTCCAACACCCTCATCAGAGCTAGAAGCTATCAGCTTCTATGTGGATACACATCCAATTTTGGCAAACTGGTGTCCATAGGTACTGGAATTAGAGGTGCTGGGAGTGTAGCAGGACCCTCTGGTTTGAAGTGGTTTCCATTATATACAGGGATTACAGTTTGGTTCAATAGCTCTCAGCACCCCCACTATAAAAACTGTTCCAGCATCCCTGCCGGTGTCTCATTTTCAAGTGTACAGAATTTGGCACTGAGTATCAGTGTTAATCTGGATCTGTAAAAAGCGACAAAGGGTCCTGTGGCACCTTATAGACTAACAGAAGTATTGGAGCATAAGCTTTCGTGGGTGAATATCCACTTCGTCAGACGCACGTGAGTATTCACCCACAAAAGCTTATGCTCCAATACTTCTGTTAGTCTATAACAGGGATAGGCAACCTATGGAACGGGTGCCGAAGGTGGCACGGGTGCCGAAGGTGGCATGCGAGCTGGTTTTCAGTGGCACTCGCATTGCCCAGGTCCTGGCCATCGGTCCGGGGGGCTCTACATTTTAATTTAATTTTAAATAAAGCTTCTAAGACATTTTTAAAACCTTATTTACTTTACATACAACAATCAATCATTTAATTATGTATTATAGACTTATAGAAAGAGACCTTCTAAAAACGTTAAAATGCATTACTGGCAAGCAAAACCTTAAATTAGAGTGAATAAATGAAGACTCAGCACACCACTTCTGAAAGGTTGCCGACCCCTGGTCTATAAGGTGACACAGAATTCTGTCGCTTTTTACAGAATTTGGCACTGCGTACCAGTTCTGTCCCTCCAGTACTCCTAATGCTATATTTCAAATTGGCTACCAAGTGAGAACCCTCTCTCCAACCAAGTTCTGGGAAAACTGCAACCATCAACCATACATTAAGCCTACAGAGAATCTACCCCTTAAAGGGCAAACTGACTTTTCTGTACAATGTAGTGAGTGCATCAGTGTTTCTCTGACCTCATCAAGTATTCCGAGTTCCACTGACACAGTGCAGTGGCTAGGATACAGCATGAACACATGACCCCCTCATAAATAGTTTCTCTCCAAGCATTCATACTCCACTTGTCATTGTTGTATCTGAGCACCTAAGGCCTGGTCTACACTACGAGTTTATCTCAAATTAAGCAGCTTTAAACCGAATTAACCCTGCACCCGTCCACACAACGAAGTCCTTTATAGCAATATAAAGGGCTCTTAATACCAATATCTATACTCCTCCCCGACGAGGGGAGTAGCGCTAAAATTGGTATTGCCATTTCGAATTAGGGTTAGTGTGGCCGCAATTCGACAGTATTGACCTCCGGGAGCTATCCCACAGTGCACCATTGTGACTGCTCTGGACAGATATCTGAACTCGGATGCACTGGCCAGGTAGACAGGAAAAGCCCCGTGAACTTTTGAATTTCATTTCCTGTTTGCCCAGCGTGGAGCACTGATCAGCAGAGGTGACCATGCAGTCCCAGAATCAAAAAAGAGCTCCAGCATGGACCATATAGGAGATACTGAATCTGATCTCTGTACATGGAGATGAATCTGTTCTATCAGAACTCTGTTCCAAAAGACGAAATGCCAAAACATTTGAAAAAAATCTCCAAGGCCATGATGGACAGAGGCCACAACAGGGACTCAACACAGTGCTATGTGAAACTTAAGAAGCTGAGACAAGCTTAACAGAAAGCCAAAGAATTAAATGGATGCTCACGGAGGGAGGGGCGACTGACAACTGTAGCTATCCCACATTCCCACACTCTCTGAAAACCATTTGAAGTCTAGGCTGAGCTCCCAAAGCCTGAAGCGTCAAAAACATTGTCGCAGGTGGTTCAGGGTATATGCATATTAGTGCCAGCGCATAGGACTCCTGTACTGGATGCTGGCTCCATTTTCCACAGAATGGTGGAACGGTGGTTCACTCTACTTCACTGTAAGCCAACCGCTCTCCCCTCTCCCCTTTGATCTCTGCTTGCAATAAAGTCAGTGTTGTTTCTTATTCCTGCATTCTTTATTACTTCATCACACAAATGGGGGGATAACTGCCACAGTAGCCCAGGAGGGGTGGGGGAAGAAGGAAGCAATAGGTGGGGTTGTTGCAGGGGCACCCCCTAGAATGGCATGCAGGTCATCATTTCCGTGGGATGTCTGGGGCTCTGTGTCCCGGAGCAGTCGTTTGCCTCTCTGGTTCTTTAGTAGACTTGCTTGATATTCTAGGCAGGACTGACTCTCCCTTTAGACAAAACTTAAAGAACAGAATGACCTGGGGAGTCATTCCTATTTTTGTCCAGGCTCCCCCAGTCGACCTCACTGAGGCCGGCCAGGAGCACCCATGACAGCAGCAGCAAACGGTACAATATGACTGGTAACCGTCATTATCAACTTGCAAGGCAGCAGACGGTACAGTATAGCTGGTAACCATCTTTGCTAACTTGCAAAGGCAAGGGGATGCTGCTGTGTAGCACAGCAGTAGCACATCTGTCAGCAGCATCCAGTAGATATACGGTGACAGTGAAAAAAGGCTGAACGGGCTCCATGGTTGCCGAGCTATGGCGTCTGCCAGTGCAATCCAGGGAAACGGGTGCGAAATGACTGTCTGCCATTGCTTTCACGGAGGGAGAATTGACTGATGATATTTACCCATAACCATCCGCGACAAATTTTTGGCCCCATCATGCAACCCAGAATTCCAATGGGCGGGGGAGGCTGCAGGAACTATGGGATAGCTATGGGATAGCTACCCACAGTGCAATGCTCCAGAAGTCGATGCTAGCCTCGGTACATGGACGCACACCGCCGAATTAATGTGCTTAGTGTTGCCACGTGCACTCGACTTTACACAATCTGTTTCCAAAAATCGATTTCTGTAAAATCGGAATAGTCCCGTAGTGTAGACATACCCTAACATTACAATCATATTTAATATAGGCTTACAGGGGAGGAGGGGAATGACATATCTCCTTATGAGAAAAAGCATCATGAAGAGATTAAGAAAAAAGGAGGACAGAAAATTAGATGAAGTTTACAGATACATCAGAAAATATTTCCAAACCCACAAATTTATTGTACTATCTCAGGGAGCCTGATTATGTCCCCTCAGTTAGAAGGTCCAACGGCCTGGTCACACTAGAGATTCTCACTCTCCAGTATAATTTCAGTGAATAAAACACACTTATCGAACTGAAGAAAAGCTGAACCCATGGCTGGTGAGAAAGAATGCCCTAAATGGCTTTTGAGAGACTGCTTCTCTTACCAAAGGACAAAAAAGAGGAAGGTGGACTTGAAGTGAAGGCACTGCACTAGGACTCAAGAAATCTAGGTTTGATTTCTAACTTTCCATAAAGACTTCCTGTGTGGTTCTGAGCAATGCATTTTCGTCTCTGTGCCTCAAAACAAGGATGATACTTCTGTTCTCTCATTCTATTTAGGCCGTAAGCTTCTCAGAGCAGGGACTGTCTCTTACTACAGTAGAATCTCAGAACACGGACACCTCAGGAACGGAGGTTGTTTGTAACTTTGAAATGTTCCACAAGCCCAGCACTCCTCCCATGTTTAAAGTCCTGAGCCCCAGTGCTCCGAAGGGTCAGAAGCCCTGCCCCCCCACCCTATGCCTGGAACCCTGCCTCCCTCCCCCAACCCCTCCCTCCCACTGCGGCTGCAGTCCCAACCCCACTCCTTCCCCAGCTGAAGCCCTGAGCCCTGCGGGCTGAAGTCCCAAGGCAAAAGCCCTGGGGGGAGGGGACGGAAGCTGTTTTGTTTGGTTTTGTCTCTGCTGCTGCCTGATTGATTACTTTGGGTTCCACAGGGTATCCAGTTGACTGGTAAGTCCATAACTCTGGTGTTCATATCTTTGAGGTTCTATTGTATGTGTACGTACAGCACCTACCACAATGGTACCCTGCTCTTGGTGGGGATTTCAAGGCCCTATTGTTATACAAACAAGTTAATAATAGGTACTGACTGGCTCCAGAAAGCCACAATCAGTTCTGCAAGGTGGGAAAAAAGATCCTTGTGACTCAATAGAGACTTAGACATTAGCTGCTAATAGCGCCAAAGAGTTCATCCTCAGTGAGCATGCTCAAACCTCTCAGCTTCTAGGCCTGGTCTATACTTGGGGAGGGAGAGTGTGTCGATGTAAGGCCCTGGCTACACTAGAGAGTTGCAGCGCTGGTGGTGGCTTTACAGCGCTGCAACTTACTCACCGTCCACACTTGCAAGGCACGTACAGAGCTGTATCTCCCTGGATACAATGCTGGCTGTACTCCTCTTCTGCCTGGGGAATAACGACTGCAGCGCTGGTGACGCAGCACTGCTCCGCCAGTGTGGCCACCAAAAGCACTGTTATTGGCCTCAGAGGTATTCGCAGGTATCCCAGAATGCCTGCTCAGCCACTCTGCTCATCAGTTCAAACTCTACTGCCCTGGCCTCAGGTGACCCTCCCTTTAAATGCCCCGGGAATTTTAAAAATCCCCTTCCTCTTTGCTCAGCCAGGAGTGGAGTGCATGATCACCTGGGAAGATTCACTGATTGCCTCCAGGCGCCAAACGAGCCCCAGCATAGAGCAACGGCGAGTTGCTGGACCTCATCAGCGTTTGGGGGGAGGAAGCTGTGCAGTCACAGCTGCGCTCCAGCCGTAGGAATTATGATACCTATGGGCAGATATCAAGGGCCATGCTGGAAAGGGGCCATGACCGGGAAGCAGTGCAGTGCAGGATTAAAGTGAAAGAGCTGCGGATTGTCTATCGCAAAGCCCGTGAGGGAAACCACCGCTCTGGTGCTGCCCCTATGACCTGCCGTTTTTACAAAGAGCTGGATGCGATACTTGGGGGTGACCCCACCGCCAATCCGAGGACCACGATGGACACTTCAGAGCGGGGAGGGGAGCTGGAGGCGGGGGGGGGGGGAGGAAACCGAGAGTGAGGGTACTGGGGGGGAAGACACCCTGGAGTCCCAGGAGGTATGCAGCCAGGAGCTCTTCTCAAGCCAGGAGGAAGGCAGCCAGTCGCAGCAGCCAGTACTTGGTGAAGGACAAGCAGAGGAGCGAGTTCCTGGTAAGCGGCTTTTATTTTCAGGATGGAAATATTTCGGGAGAGGAGGGAAGGTTAGGGCTGCATGCATGCATGCATGCCTAGATGTGGAATAGCCCATTGATGAGGTCTTATCATATCACGGTAATCGGCCTCGGTAATCTCTTCAAAAGTTTCAGCCAGAGCGTGGGCAATGCGCTTCCGCAAGTTTATAGGGAAAGCCACTGCGGTCCTTGTCCCAGTCAGGCTAACGCGTCCGCACCACTGTGCCGCGAGGAGTGGGGGGACCATTGCTGCACACAGGCAAGCTGCATAGGGACCAGGGCGTAATCCGCATTGCAGTAGAAGACCCTCCCGCACTTCCCAGGTGACCCGCAGCAGCGAGATATCTTCAAGGATTAACTCCTGTGGGAAATGTTGGGAGAGTGTTCAGTGTAGGTGCCCCCGCAGCTGTTTGCTTTCCCCAATGGACAGAAACCCCTGCACAGCCCTGAAGCAATCACTCCCCCTCACTCACCATTTCAGGGCTCCTGTGGGTTAGGTGCGCTCTATGCTAAAGTGAAGACTGTAAACTCCTTCCCTGTGTGGGAATAACTGTCTGAGATATAAAAAATGCTGCCTCTGTTAACTGTTGCCTTTTTTTCCTTCCACAAGTGACCTTGAGTTCTCAGCTGCCCGTGTTAACAGCAGCTCAAAGACTCCAAAACCTGCGGAAGAGGCCGCGAAAAAGCAAAGACGACCTGCCGCAAGCAGTTATGGATCACTCTGCCAGAGAGAATAAAAAACTGCAGGACTGGAGGAAAAGGGAAAGCAGGATCCGCCAGAGAAACGCAGCGGCCAGGAAGAAAAGCACAAAGCAGCTGATAAGCATCCTGGCGCACCAAGCGGACTCTATCCAGGCGCTCGTAGTTATGCAGGCAGAGCACTACCGCACTGCCCCCTCCAACCCCCGTCCCAAAGCTCTTTCCCTTGTGCCCCAATGTCAGCTCAAAACCCCCTTCCCCAGCATCCAGGTTCTTACCTCCACCAACCAGCCCTGAGAACTATGACCCTTACCCTCTGCATTCAACCCCCATCATCATGCAGTATAGGCATCCTGAAGTGCAGCAGTCATTGCACATCACTCCAGGCAGGACATATTCAAACCTGTGACTGTACAGTTCCCCATCCCACCTCCCCTGCCCTTTTAGGTTCCCAAAATGTTGTGTGTCTGTCAAGAAAGTTATTTTCTTTTCAATAAATGAATTCTTGGCTTTGAAAACAGTCTTTATTATTTCAGAAATCAAAGATACCTTAGCCCAGGAAAGAAACAGGCACTGCAAATCAGCTTAGGAAAAACAGATTCCTACTAACACTGTAACCACCGCACTTCACTCCCATGCAAGGCACCAAACATTATTGTTGGTTTTCAGCTTCAAATTCCTCCCTCAAGGCATCCCTGATCCTTGAAGCCCTGTGCTGGGCCTCTCTAGTAGCCCTGCTCTCTGGCTGTGCAAATTCAGCCTCCAGGCGTTGAACCTCAGAGGTCCATGACTGACTGAATGTTTCACCCTTCCCTTCACAAATATTATGGAGGATACAGCACGTGGATATAACCGCAGGGATGCTGCTTTCCCCCAAGGCTAGCTTCCCATACAGAGATCGCTAGTGCCCTTTTAACTGGCCAAAAGCACACTCCACAGTCATTTGGCACTGTCTCAGCCTGTAGTTGAACTGGTCCTTGCTCCTGTCAAGCTTCCCTGTATACAGTTTCATGAGCCAAGGCATTAACGGGTAAGCGGCGTCTCCAAGGATCACAATGGGCATTTCAACGTCCCCTACTGTGATCTTCCGGTCTGGGAAAAAAGTCGCTGCCTGCAGTTTCCTGAACAGGCCAATGTTCCGAAAGATGTGTGCATCATGCACCTTTCCAGACCAGCCTGTGTTAATGTCAATGAAATGCCCACGGTGATCCACACGTGCCTGGAGAATCATAGAGAAATACCCCTTCCAATTAATGTACTCGGATGCTAGGTGGGGTGGTGCTAGAATAGGAATATGCGTCCCATCTATTGCCCCTCCACAGTTAGGGAAACTCATTTGTGCAAAGCCATCCACAATGTCCTGCACATTCCCCAGAGTCACGGTTCTTCTTAGCAGGATGCGATTTATGGCCCTGCAAACTTGCATCAAAACTACTCCAACGGTCGACTTTCCCACGCCAAACTGGGGTTCCCGACCGATTGGTAGCTGTCTGGAGTTGCCAGCTTCCAGATTGCAATAGCCACCCGCTTCTCCACTGGCAGGGCAGCTCTCAATCTCGTGTCCTTGCGCCACAGGGTGGGGGCGAGCTCAGCACACAGTCCCATGAAAGTGGCTTTTCTCATCCGAAAGTTCTGCAGCCACTGCTCATCATCCCAGACTTCCATGACATTGTGATCCCACCACTCAGTGCTTGTTTCCCGCGCCCAAAAGCGGCGTTTCATGGTGCTGAGCATTTCCGTGAAAGCCACAAGCAATGTCGTGTCGTACGCGTCAGGCGACTCGCTATCATCGTCGGACTCCTCATCACTTTGGAGCTTAAGGAACTGCTCAACTGCTAAACGTGATGTGCTGGCGACACTCGTCAGCAAAGTCCTCAGCAGTTTGGGCTCCATTTCCCACAGAAATTGCGCTGCACAGAAACCGTTGGGAGAGTCACAATGGCGCCAAACGTGGATGGAAAAACAGGGACTGCTGGGATGCAAAGCGATGCATCACGGGGCGTTGGGACAGGTAGCAGAATGACCCGCACCCTTCTGTTCCCTTCCCAAAACCCTCAGCATCAAAATGGGACGAGGTGCTCTGTGGGATAGCTGCCCATAATGCACCACTCCCAACAGCGCTGCAAATGTGGCCACACTGCAGCACTATAGCTGTCAGTGTGACCACACTCCAGTGCTTTCCCTACACAGTTGTACGAAGACAGCTGTAACTCCCAGCGCTGCAGACCTCCAAGTGTAGCCAAGGCCTGAGATACACAACTTCAGCTATGAGAATAGTGTATCTGAAGTTGACATATCTTATTTTGACTTACCTTCCATCCTCACAGTGTGGGATCGACGGCCGCGGCTCCCCCATCAACTCCGCTTCCGCCTCTCTCCCTTGGGGAATTCCTGAGTGGACGGGGAGCGCATTCGGGGATCAATCTCTCACATCTAGACAAGACACGATAAATCGATCCCTGATAGATCGATTGCTACCCGCTGATCCAGCTGGTAGTGTGGACGTACCCCTAGTACTGACCAGACTGCACATACCTGGTCCCCACAGTGATGAATCAGACTTCAGCTCAGGACTACAGGATGAAGCTGCACTGGCTGCTCAGAGCCAGGGGGAGGCTGCGCACTGCACATGAAGGCAGCAAGCCTGTCTCTGCCATATTTAATGGCATCCCCAACCCACTAACACCCCGACAGCATGGAGGAAGTAATCTGATTCAAACAGAGAGAAGCTAAAAAGCACAGGAAACCTTGATTCTTACATTTACAAATCAAATGCAAGTATGCATAACCTTTGAGCACTTGACTTATTTTTGTGTGTACAGTATATAAAAATACAAAAATGCGGACTGTGTAGTTCATTATGTGTATCTGTGGCACTGATTGGGCCCCAAAGTCTATTTATTGTCATTAGTGGGAGTTGTGCCTGTTTATAAAGATGAGTAGTTATATATTTGCAACTAAAGCAACATGGGGTGACCAGGTGTCCCGTTTTTTACCAGAACACCCAGTCCAAAAGGGATTCTGGTGGCTCCAGCCAGCACTGCCAACTGGACCATTAAAAGGCTAGTCCCTACCTGTCCTAGCTCTGCACTGTGCCCCAGAAGCAGCCAGCTAGTCCGGCTCCTAAGCGGGGGTGGGGGGGGGAGAAAGGACATGGGGCTCCATGCGCTGCCTCTGCCCCGAGCACCAGCTCCGCACTCCTACTGGCCGGGAACTGCAGCCAATGGGAGCTGCAGGGGTGGTGCCTATGGGCGAGACCAGTGCACGGAGCCACCTGCCGTGCCTCCGCCTAGGACTAGGACCTGCTGGCCACTTCCAGGGTGCAGCTCAGAGTCAGGACAGGCAAGAAGCCTGCCTTAGCCCCCCCTCACCCCCCTGGTGCACCACTGGCCGAGAGCTGCCAGAGGTACGCCTGCATCCCAAGCACCTGAGCCGCCTGCGCCTTCTCCTGCACTCCAAACCCCTCATCCCCGGTCCCACCCCAGAGCCTGCATTCCGAGATGGAGCCCTCACCCCTTCCTGCACCCCAACCCCCTGCCTCAGCCCAGAGCCCTCCCAAAAACCCTGAAGCCCCCTGCTCCACCCCCATCAGCCTCAAGCCCTCTCTTGCACCACATTCCCAGTCTCACCCCAGAACCTGCACCCCCATCCGGAGCTCTCACCCCCTCCCATATCCCAACACCCAGCCCCAGCCCAGAGCCCCCTCCCATACTGTAAACCCCTCATTTCTGGCCGCACCCCAGAGCTCACATCCCCAGTTAGACCCCTCACCCCCTCCTGCACCCCAACCCCCTGCCCCAGCCCAGTGAAAGCAAGTGAGGGTGGGCAGTGATGGCTCTAGGGATTTTGCTGCCCCAAGCATGGCAGGCAGGTTGCCTCCGGCGGTTTGCCTGCGGGAGGTCCTCCGAAGCCACGGGACCAGCGGACCTTCCGCAGGCATGCCGCCGAAGGCAGCCTGCCTGCCGCCCTCGTGGCGCCGGCAGAGCGCCCCCCCGCCCCCGCTTGCTACCCCAAGCACGCGCTTGGCGTGCTGGGGCCTGGAGCCGCCCCTGAGGGTGGAGGAGACCAAGCCACTGAGGGACGGGGAATGTAGTGAGCAGGGGCGGGGCAGGGCCTCAGGGAAGGGGCAGGGCTAAGCATTGGCCTGCTAAACCCAGGGTTGTGAGCTCCATCCTTGAGGGAGCCACTTAGGGATCTGAGGCAAAAGCAGTACTTGGTCCTGACAGTGAAGGCAGGGGGCTGGACTTGATGACCTTTCGGGATCCCTTCCAGTTCTATGAGATAGGTATATCTCCATATTATAGGGTGTTCAGTTTTGTGGGATTAGAAAGTTAGCAACCCTAAAGCAACAGCAGGTTTCAATTAACCTGTTAGGCAGGGGTCTAGAATCAACAAGTATTGCTAGCTCATGCTGCCATGTCTTCACCACTATTGTTACCCATACTACCTAGATTCAAGTTAGCATAAATATGCCTACCCATGCTACTATCACACTCTCACTTTACAGTGGAGACATTGCCTAACTAGTGAGAACAGTAACTCTGAGGTGCTAGCAGGCACTGCAAAGAGACACACATACTCAGCAGACACAGAGAGAGGTGACTCCATCTCTCCTCTCACAAACTCTAAATACACGTTTTCTCCTTTGCTTTCTCCCTTGGGGATGAAGTATATCAGAACTATGGGCCACATCCTCTGCTACACAGATAGGAAGAAGAGACTACAGAGATCAGGCCTAAGCTGCTGCTTGCATATCGTCCTCCCACCAGCACCAACTTCCTCATCTCCAACTTCACCATGAGCCGCTGACAGCTCCAGCAAGGCAAAAAAAAAACAAAACAAAACAACTAAACCTATAGGCCAGAGTGGGAGCTACAGGTAGAATCTGAATCACAGCTAGTCACCCTCCCACCTGAAAAGACAACAAAGACAACACAGCTAAGAAGCAAGGTGGCTGTTCTGAAGCGCGTTCTTGCCCCTCCCCCTACATTGTTCTGAGCCAAAGCAGACAGGACACCGTAAACAGAGACACAATGTGGTTTATGGCAGCGGCCGGGTGATGGGGGGGGGGGGGAGAGACAGACATACATCTTTAAAGGCCCCTGGCTGCTGCTGTCAGCCATGCACAGACACTACAGTTACCCACCGCAGCTTAAACACAGGATATAGGGTCCTATCCTATTTTCAGTTCCTCTCCCCACCAGCGCCCCTCCACAGCTCCCGACAGGGCAAATCAAACGTGTCCCCCTGCAACCCAAACGTGCAGGAGAGCCACCCCTCCCCACAAAGCTCCCCCACTTTGACTGGCGGGCCGGGGGGGATGGGAAAGCAGCAGCCAAAGAGACCAAACCCTTTCACCCCCAAACCTACCAAACTCCGCCCGCGAGGAGGGAGCAGCGGGGCTGTTCGAGTTCCCAATACGCCTCCAAACTGCTGGGCCGGACAGACCTGCGCAGCGCCCCCCTTCGCTCGCGGGCCGTCTCTCTCCATTGCCCCCCCTTCGCTCGGGGCCCGTCCCTCGCCACTGTCCTCCGCCCCCCCCTCCGCTTGGGGCCGTCTCTCTCCACTGTCCCCCGCCCCCCCTTCGCTCGGGACCCGTCTCTCTCCATTGCCCCCCCTTCGCTCGGGGCCCGTCCCTCGCCACTGTCCTCCGCCCCCCCTCCCCCTCCGCTCGGGGCCGTCTCTCTCCACTGTCCCCCGCCCCCCCTTCGCTCGGGGCCGTCTCTCTCCATCGCCCCCCCCCTTCGCTCGAGGCCCGTCTCTCTCCACTGTCCCCCGCCCCCCCTTCGCTCGGGACCCGTCTCTCTCCATCGCCCCCCCCCCCCTTCGCTCGGGGCCCGTCCCTCGCCACTGCCCCCCTCGGCCAGCCCAGAATCGACGTGCAGGGCAAGGGGCGGCGAGTCCAGAGTACGACACAACAATCACCCCCGACCCGCACGGGGAGCGGAGCGGAGCGCGTGGGGGGGGGGTCAGACTCCGAGCTGGGACCGGGGGTAGCGCTCTACCTGCCCCGTGGTTGGTGTAGGGCCCATCCGGCCGCCCCCTCCCCAGCCGCCGCGACCCTCCCCTTTGCACCCGAGCGCCTCCTGGCCCGGCAGCTGCCCCCGCCCGCGGGCACTCACCCCTCCGCTGCGCCTCCAGGTCTCCGGCCGGGGGCGGTGGGGGGGCAGACGGAGGGTGGGGGAGGGGCAGTCCCGCAGCACTAGCCCTGCGCTCCCCCCGCACGCGCTCGCTCTCCACTGTTTGGGTCGATGTGAGAGGCTGCAGAGGGGGAGGGGTCCACCACCTGAGACGATGTAAACATTGGGGGTCACGTGGGCCATTCTCAAGCGGAGGGGGGCAGCCTTCGTGTTCAACCGGCTGAGGGGAGCATCACGTGATCTGGGGATAGACTCCGCCCGGCATCCCAGGGGAGCAATCAGGGACTGAGGAGTGTATGTCGTCACCCGTTGCCTAGGGGCGTGCAGAACCTTGCTATTAGGCTGAGCAGCAGGCACGCCTGCACCGCGGTCCCGTGTCTATCAAAGGCTCAGGCTGGCGACGCGGTCTCTAGTGCAGCTGGTGGATGGTGACGAAGTCTTCCCAGTCGAGGGCCACCGCGCATCGCTGCAAAGCTGCAGCAGGGCCCTGCCAGTGCCACCGTGCTGACCACTTCAGTGGGGGGAGAGGACACCAGACAGCAAGTGTGAAAAAATCGGGACGGGGTGAGGGATAATAGGAGCCTATATAAGAAAAAGCCCCAAATATCAGGACTGTCCCTATAAAATTGGGACTTCTGGTCACCCTAGAGGTGCTAGGCCTGCCGGGGACAAGGAGAAGCAGCTGGAGTAAGTGGCAGGGCAGGCAGGAAGAGCAGGGGGCGAGGTGAGTGGGAGACCAGAGGCAGAAGTCAGGTACTGCCTTAGCCTATGCAGTCCCTGCAAAGTCACGGCTAGGCAGGAGTGGCACCAGGGTTTTTGGCGCCTTAGGCGGGGGTCCTTCTGTACTCCCGGCAATTCTGCGGCGGGGGGGTCCTTCTGCGCTCCCGGTCTTCGGGGCACTTTGGCAGCGGGTCCCGGAGCGAGTGAAGGACCCTCCGCAGAATTGCCAACGACCCACAGCGCGGAAGGACTCCCCACCACCGAATTGCCGCCGAGGGCAGCAAAATGCCACCCTCCCAAATCCTGGTGCCCTAGTCGCCTAAATGGAAGCGCCGGCCCTGCTGCTAGGACAGGACTATAGGACCCAAGGGAGGCCTGTCCTAGGCCCTGCTGTACTCCTCGGCTGGCCCTTAAATCCTGTCCCCCTACCCCTGGGCTCCCCAGGCAGAGTTCCCTTTTGGGGTGGAAAGAAGGGTTTTAGCCTCCCTCTGGAGCCCAGGGGTTTGGAGTGCAGGAGGGGGCTCAGGGAGAGGGTGTGGGCTCCAGGAGGGGACTCAAGGAGGGAGGTTAGGTGTGGGAGGGGGCTGGTGTGCAGGTGGGGGTTCAAGGTCTGGGAGGGAGTTAGCATGCATGAGGGGGTTCAGGGTGCAGACTCCAGCCAGGCAGCACTTCCCTCAGGTGGCTCCCAGTCAGCAGCACAGCAGGGCTAATGTATGCTCTCTGCCTGCCCTGGCTCCGTGCTGCTCCTGGAAGTGGCCGGCATAGCAGGCCCCTAAGCAGAGGCATGGTCAAGTAAGTGCTGGCCCCGCATCTCCCATTTGCCGTGGTTTGTGGCCAATGGGAGCTGTGGGGGTAGGGGCAGCATATGGTGCTTCCATTATTGCCTCTTTTTCTACGGGCTGGCCGCTTCCGGGAGCTGCACAGAGCCAGGGAAGGCAGGGAGTCTGCCATAGCCCTGCTATGCCACCAACAGGACTTGTAATGGCCCACCCAGCAGAGCTGACTGAAGCCACCAGGGTCCCTTTTCGATGGGGTGTTCCGGTCAAAAACTGGACACCTGGCAACCCTAGAGCAGAAGCATCTTGATGGAGACCGGCGAGAAGGGGGAATTGTAGCAAACTGGAGAAGCCAGGGGCCGGGGGGGAGCAGGGTTGGTACTTGGGCCTCAGTAAATTGTGGTAGAGGATGGGAGCTTAGTTCTCAGCAGCTACTGATGAATGGAAGGAGAGGGGATTGGGATAGCTTGAAGATGTGGCTGGAGCAACTGTTGCATGAAGTGTTGGAGCTGAAGGAGTGGGGATGTTGGTTTGGTGCAAGGGGGCTGAAGGAAAAGACGGTTACTCACCTTTGTAACTGTTGTTCTTCGAGATGTGTTGCTCATATCCATTCCAGTTAGGTGTGCGCGCCACGCATGCACGTTCGTCGGAAGACTTTTTACCCTAGCAACTCCAGTGGGCCGGCAGGTCGCCCCCTAGGCTCTCGATATATACCCCTGCCGGCCCACCTGCTCCTCAGTTCCTTCTTGCCGGCTATTCCGACAGTGGGGAAGGACGACGGGTGTGGAATGGATATGAGCAACATATCTCGAAGAACAACAGTTACAAAGGTGAGTAACCGTCTTTTCTTCTTCGAGTGATTGCTCATATCCATTCCAGTTAGGTGAATCCCAAGCCTTACCTAGGCGGTGGGGTCGGAGTGAGAAGTCGCGGCATGGAGCACTGCAGAGCCGAAGGCCACATCATCTCTGGACTGCTGGACCAGGGCATAATGGGAAGCGAAGGTGTGGACGGAGGACCAGGTCGCCACCCTACAAATCTCCTGGATGGGCATGCGGGTGAGGAAAGCCATCGATGATGCTTGTGCCCTGGTGGAGTATGCAGTCACATGGCCCGTAGGGGTGTGAGCCAAGTCATAACAGGTCCTGATACAGGACGTCACCCACGAGGAGATCCTCTGTAAGGAAATGGGTAGTCCTTTGATTCGGTCCGCTACTGCCACGAAGAGCTGGGGGGATTTGCGGAACGGTTTGGTCCTCTCCACATAAAACGCGAGTGCCCGGCGGATATCAAGCGAGTGGAGTTGTTGCTCCCTGCAGGATGAATGGGGCTTTAGGAAGAAGACGAGGCGAAAGATCTCCTGGTTGACGTGAAAGGCTGAGACCACCTTGGGGAGAAAGGCAGGGTGTGGCCTTAGCTGCACTTTGTCTTTATGGAAGACCGTATACGGGGGATCTACCGTGAGGGCCCGGAGTTCTGACACCCGTCTGGCTGAGGTGATGGCCACCAGGAAAGCAGTCTTCCAGGAGAGATACAGCAGGGAGCAAGTCGCTAATAGCTCAAATGGAGGGCCCATGAGCCGAGTCAGAACCAGGTTGAGGTCCCAGGTAGGGGCAGGGGGTCGAACCTGGCGGTAGAGACGTTCTAGTCCTTTCAGGAATCTAGTCACCGTAGGGTGAGAGAAAACCGAACGGCCATCTCCCCCCGGATGAAAGGTGGAGATAGCCACCAGGTGAACCCGAAGGGACGATATCGCCAGGCCCTGCTGCTTGAGGGACCAGATGTAATCGAGAATACTGGCGATAGAAACCTCCATTGGGAGGGAACCTCTCTCTGTGCACCAACAGGAGAAACGCTTCCACTTGGCCGAGTACGTTGCTCTAGTGGAAGGTTTCCTGCTGCCCAGTAGTACTTGACGTACAGGGGTAGAGCACCGTAGTTCCGACCTGGTCAGCCACTCAGGAGCCACGCCGTGAGGTGTAGAGACAGGAGGTCCGGGTGACGGGGCCTGCCGTGGTCCTGGGTGTTCAGGTCCAGGTAAAGGGGCAGGGGGACTAGGTCGGCCAGAGACAGGTCCAGCAACATCGGATACCAGTGTTGTCTGGGCCACGCGGAGCTATCATAATCAAGCGGGCCCTGTCCCTGCGCATCTTCAGAAGGACCTTGTGAATAAGCAGGAACGGAGGGAATGCGTAGAGCAGGTGCGTCGTCCACGGGATAAGGAAGGCATCCGCTACCGACCCTGGTTCCCGCCCTTATAAGGAGCAGAACATCTGGCATTTCCTGTTCCCTCTGGATGCGAAGAGGTGCAGCCGGGGACAACCCCACCTCTGGAAGAGTGAGAGGGCGACGTCCGGGCGAAGGGACCATTCGTGCGAAAGGAAGGATCTGCTCAGACGGTCTGCCAGCGTGTTCCGTACTCCAGGGAAAAAGGAAGCCATGAGGTGAATGGAGTGGGCTATACAAAAGTCCCAGAGCCGCATTGCCTCCTGACATAGGGGAGAGGATCTCGTGCCGCCCTGCTTGTTGATATAGTACATGGTCGTTGTGTTGTCGGTGAATACCGAGACACAGCGACCTTGAAGCTGATGGGAGAACGCTTGGCAAGCAAGGCGGACTGCTCTCAACTCCCGTATGTTGATGTGGAGGGCCACTTCCTGAGGAGACCACTGGCCCTGCGTCCTCAGGGTTCCGAGGTGGGCCCCCCAGCCTAGGTCTGAGGCATCCGTTGTTAGGGATACCGAGGGTTGGGGCGGATGAAAAGGGAGCACCGCACACACTACGGACTGGTCTAGCCACCACCGGAGGGAATCCAATACCTCCTGGGGGATGGTGATAACCGTGTCCAGCAGATGCCTGGCCGGACGGTATTGTGTGATAAGCCAGGACTGGAGGGGCCTCATGCGAAGCCGCGCATAACCCGTAACAAAGGTGCAGGCCGCCATGTGGCCTAAGAGGGCTAGGCACGTCCTTATAGAGGTCAAGGGAGCCGTCTGTAGACGCCGAATGATGGCCGACAGTGTCTGGAACCTGGACAGCGGCAGAACGGCCCTGGCAAAGTGGAGTCCAAAATGGCCCCAATGAACTCTATCCTCTGCGTGGGGAGCAGAGTGGACTTGTCCACGTTGATAATGAGGCCCAAAGCTCCAAAGAGTCTGCTGATCTTGCGGACGTGGTTGCGGACCTGCGACTCTGACATGCCTCAAATCAGCCAGTCGTCGAGGTAGGGGAATATGTGTATGCAACTGCATCGAAGATATGCGACGACGACAGCCATGCATTTCGTGAATACCCTCGGGGCCGTGGAGAGGCCAAACGGGAGGACTGCAAATTGATAATGGTGGCGGTCGACCATGAACCGAAGGAAGCATCTGTGTTGCGGAAAAATGGCTATATGAAAATAAGCGTCCTGCAAGTCGAGGGCGACGTACCAGTCTCCAGGATCCAGAGACGGGATAATGGTCCCCGGGATACCATGCGGAACTTCAACTTCACCATATGTTTGTTGAGTTCCCACAGGTCGAGGATGGGTCTGAGGCCTCCCTTGGACTTGGGGATCAGAAAGTAGAGGGAATAAAACCCCTTGCCCTTCTCTTTCTCCGGAACCGCCTCTATGGCTCCTTTGTCGAGGAGCGTCCGCACCTCCTGAAGGAGGAATTGCTCGTGAGAGGGGTCCCTGAAGAGGGACGAGGGTGGGGGGCGGGAGGGAGGGTGTGAAATAAATTGCAGACGGTATCCCGTTTGCACAGTGTGTAAGACCCAACAGTCCGAAGTTATTTGGGTCCACACCGGGAGGAAGAACGAAAGGCAGTTGGAAAATGGGGGGGACGGATCCGTGGGGGAAACTGGTACAGTGTTCTCAGGCGCACCTTCAAAACGAAGGTTTTGGGCCAAGTGGGGCTTTAGAAGAGCCCTGATTCTGCCCCCCTTGGTTGCCCGATTGTCTGCGCCGGCCATTCCTGCTTCGGCGTCTACTAAAGTCTTGCCGCTGGCGGTACTCGGGATAGGGCCTGCGCTGCTGTTGCTGTTGCGGCCAGAAGGGTCTGCGCTGTGTCCCGGGCATGTGCATCCTTAGAGAGCGCATGATGACCCTATTGTCTTTCAGGCTTTTCAGCCTCGAGTCAGTCTTCTCTGAAAACAGGCCCTGACCTTCAAACGGGAGGTCCTGGGTGGTGTGTTGGAGCTCCGGAGGAAGGCCAGAAACCTGTAGCCAGGAGATGCGGCGTATTGTAACCCCCGAAGCCAGAGTTCTGGCGGCCGAGTCTGCCGCGTCCAAGGATGCTTGCAATGAAGTTCTTGCGACCTTCTTGCCTTCATCAAGAATTGCCGCGAATTCTTGACGCGCATCCTGAGGCAACAACTCCTTAAACTTATCCGCTGCTACCCAGGAGTTATAGGCATAGAGGCTAAGGAGGGCCTGTTGGTTAGAGACCCTGAGTTGGAGGGCGCCCGCTGAGTAGACCTTCCGGCCTAGCAGGTCCATGCGCCTCGCCTCCCTGGACTTCGGTGCTGGGGCCTGCTGCCCGTGGCGCTCCCTCTCGTTCACAGACTGCACGACGAGGGAGCACGGGGTTGGGTGGACATGCAAGTACTCATACCCTTTGGAGGGTGCCATATACTTGCGCTCCACCCCGCGTGCAGCAGGAGGGATGGAGGCCGGTGACTGCCAGATGGTATTAGCATTGGCTTGAATAGTCCTGATGAAGGGAAGGGCAACTCTGGTGGGAGCATCCGCTGAGAGAATGCTCACCACACAATCTTCGATTTCCGAAACCTCCTCAGCCTGCAAGTTCAAGTTTTGCGCTACACGCCTGAGGAGGTCCTGGTGCGCCCTGAGGTCGAGTGGGGGAGGACTGGAGGATGACGTTCCTGCCACTGCCTCATCGGGGGAGGACGACGAGGAGACCCCCGCTAGGAGCGGGTCCACAGGGGGCTCCGTCTGTACCAGCGCCTCTGATTCTGGAGGGAGCTCAGGGTCCTGCTAGTTAGATCGGTCTTCCCCCGCCGGAGAGGGGGGAGGGCGAGACAATAAGTCCTCCGGAGCCCTGCGCTCAGATGCCACTGGTTGAGGTGGAATGTGTTGAGGGCCCTGGGCTTGATGGTATGCCCAGGGCATCCAGAAACCCCACTGCTGCGGTCCCTGATCCTGCGGAGGAGGGTCATGGAAGAGGGCTTCGGGTCTGTCTGCATCCAGGGCGTACATGCTGTCTGCCTGCGATGAGACAGACGGCTGCCAGGAAGGCCATGGTGGGGCCGAACGTGGCTGATACGGCTCCCTCGGTCTCGACATCAATGATCTTCTCGGTACCGGGAATCGTACCGGTGCCGGGATCGGGACTGGGACCTGCCACCAGCGCGATGCCGGGAGGTCGACTGGGACCTGCCGCCGGCACGGTGCCAGGAGGTCGACCGGGACCTGCCACCAGCTCGGTGCCGGGAGGTCAACCGGGGTGCTGACCGCCGACAGGAACGGCTCCTGGAGTCTCGGTGCCGGTAGCGGCAACTTGATCCAGACCAGTGCTGGGAGTAGCGAGACCGTCTGGAAGATGACCGGCACCGCGAGTGCGACCGGTACTGCCGAGGGGAGCGGTGCCGGGACTGCGAGCGGCACCTGGAGCGAGAACGTCCACGGTGCTGAAATCTCGAAGGGGATCGGTGCCGGCTGGGTGAGTCCGGAGACGGCGCTCGCACTTTCGCAGGCTTGCCTCTAGATATAACCCGCACCGGGGGTACCGGGGGTTGAGGCTGGGTAGGCTCCATGAGAGCAATTAGGTCCCGCGCCGAAGTGAATGTCTCTGGCATCGAAGGGACCAACAGCTCAACCCCAGATCTTATAGGGGAGCTAGGAGGGACCGGACTCGACGGACCTCCAGGGCCCGGAGTCGACGGAATCCCTGCTGGTGGTGCCGCAGCAGAGGTAGGTGCCGGGCGCTCCGCTCAAGTCTGCGAGGATGGAGTCGCAGACGTCGAGGGCCTTGCGTCGGGTCCCGGTGCTGGGGAAGGTCGGTGCCGGGGCGTCTTTCCGGTGCCGGCGCTCTGCGTCGGGTCCACAGGGTTAAGTGCCGCTTCCATCAGGAGAGTCCTTAACCGCTGGTCCCTCTCCTTTTTTGTCCGAGGCTTAAAAGCCTTACAGATGCGGCACTTGTCTGAAATGTGCGATTCCCCCAGGCACTTCAGACAGGCGTCATGGGGATCGCTGGTCGGCATCAGCTTTTTGCAGGCCGAGCACTGTTTGAACCCCGGTAAACCAGGCATGGGCCCGGTGCCGGGCGCAGGGAAGGGCTACAGCCCAAACCCGCTAGTAAGTATATACAGCTATACTACAATTAACAATAACTAACTACAATTTACAACTATCTACAACTATGAGAACAGTGAAACGAAGGAGAGCTAGGGACGTGGAGGACAGCTATGCTGCGCTCCACAGTTCCAACAACCGACACGGCGGTAAGAAGGAACTGAGGAGCGGGTGTGCCGGCAGGGGTATATATCGAGCGCCATGGCGGCGTCACTCTAGGGGGCAACCTGCCAGCCCACTGGAGTTGCTAGGGTAAAAAGTCTTCCGACGAACGTGCACGCACACCTAACTGGAATGGATATGAACAATCACTCGAAGAAGAACAGAAAGTGTTTGAGGTTAGGAAGCAGTTATGGGACAAAGGAGTACAGGTAGCAGAGCCTGTAATCAGTTGGGTTGGAGGATCCATGGGTTGGAGACAGGCAAAAAAATGGAGTTGCAGGGAATGGGAACGGCTGGAGTCTAGGGTCAAGGAGGGGGAAGGCAGTCAATGATAGCAAATTGAGAGAGCAGTAAAAATCAAATATTAAGAAGGTCAGCAAAAGGAGTGAGGGCAGTAGTGGTCAGGGTTTTTGGCTAGTGGGAGTGGGGAAGTGAGGATTGGAGGCCTTGTTCCAGGTGCAGAGGGCTGTAAGTAGAGCAGTTTGTGCTGCAAGTAAAGGAAGTTGATGGAGTTCTAGCTGATAACCCAGGTTTAGATGGCTTGGATACAGAGGGGTTTGGAATTTGGGAAGGTAGGAGATTGGGAGTAGCAGGGCATTTGTGCCTGGGGCTGGTCTAATTTGAGGGCACTGAGATGATGCTGAAAGAGGGGCCACATTTAGAGGTTAGAGCAAGGGGAATCACAAGACAGCACAGATGTTGAAGGAGCTGATTCTGCAGTAAGAAGCAATCACCCTCACCCTCCTAATCTGGTGCCTGCAGGGAGCAACAGCTGTGCTTAGCTAACACCCTCGGTAGAGACATCTGGTGTCACAAAGGGTAGTGTATCTCCCAGGCCAAGTTTCAAGAACAACTCTGAGTTTCTGGTAACCTAAGTGAGACTGAGTCAGACCTCAGAAAGCTATAGATATGGAAGTATAACTGCTGCACCTCTACATGACCAACATAAAGATGGAGAGAAGGATGAATTTCTTTATCAGGGAGTCAGGCTCACGACCCAGGTAAAAGGAAATCACTGTACACTCTGTGACTGATTGAACAACTCTGCAAAAATGTTATATAGGAACAATAATGTTTTTGGACAGAGGAGTAAAATAAATATTTCCCTTTATGATCATGATGAAGTACAGGCAAGGAGACTGTGCCTGGATTGGTAAATTTCGACAACAGTTTTAGAAAAATAGCTGCTATTGAGATCAGCATACACTAGCAAACTTCAAAAAATCCTGTTTACAGAAACTGATTGTAAAAGTTTCCCAGTCAGGGGAAAAATGTAATATAGTTGCCAGAGTTAGATCACTACAATCAGACCCCTACAGACTAATTTTACTAATGCAGGACTGCATTGATCAGAGAGGATGGGGTTGCCAAAAGGTAACAGGGTCCAATGGATGAAGCAAAAGCCTATGAGCTGCAAACTCCCACATTCTAATCCTGGCTCTGCCACTGATTCACTGTGCGGCCTCAGGCAAATCACATTAACATCTCTAGCTTTGTGCTGGGAACTATCCTTGCAACTTGCATTTGGTATGACTTTACCTGTGCAAGTTGCAACAGCGCAGTGCATCCATACTAGATACACTACTGTGGATGCAGGACTGACACACACCCTATAATTCACTCCATGGAAGTATTTCAGAAGCACTGCAGTGGGACCTATCCCACAGGTCTGAACATAACCACTTGCAGTAGGAACATGCCTGATAGCAGAGAGTTGAACAGATTTCTACAGTAAAATGATTGTGCTACATTCTTTATTATACAAGTTAAGCAGTGAGTTGAACAGATTTCTACAGTAAAATGATTGTGCTACATTCTTTATTATACAATTTAATTGTTAGATAATACTGAATATAATTTGGTGTTTGGCTGCTAGTCCTCGCAGATTAGTTCAATATTTTCAGTTGTGTTTACCTGGGTGAGACTCTGCATGTGCATCCCTTAGAGCAGGGATGGCCAACCTGTGGCTCTGGAGCCACATGCAGCTCTTCAGAAGTTAATATGCTCTCCTTGTATAGGCACCAACTCTGGGGCTGGAGCTACAGGCACCAACTTTCCAATGTGCAGGCGGTGCCACTGGCCCAGTCCCCTCTCCATTCCTTCCTGTCCCTTCCCGAGCCTGCTATGCCCTCGCTCCTCCCAGAAGAGCCTCCTGTATGCCACAAAACAGCTAATCGGGAAGTGTGGGGAGGGAAGGGAAGGTGCTGACTTGCAGGGCTGCTGACATTACTGTGGCTCTTTAGCACTGTACATTGGTAAATTCAGGCTCCTTCTCAGGCTCAGGCTGGCCACCCCTGCCTTAGAGTTATGCTTCAACACTGCTCCTTGCAGCAAGATGCCTAGGAAGCCACTGCAATTCCTTCCCTCCTGCCCAATTGATTAGTACCTAGTAATATATTTTAACATCCACCATTAATATGTGACTGGCAGTTACTGAAAATGTTTTTGTGGTGTTTTTTTAATAAAAAAAATCTCCAATTATGTATCTCGTTTGCTACCTAGGATCCAGAGAAGTGTGTTCTGAGATCCATGGTACAAGCAAAGCAGCTCTCCTTAGGAGACTCCAGCACGTAAATTCCCTTTCTCTATATGTCAATGTTCCTTGCAGGAGCTATACCACAGAGAGGGGAATCTGAAGATTTCTCAGGTGTGAAGAGAGTTGGTTAATAAGACTAATTATTTCAACATATCATTAGATAATGAATTACACCTTCTTATTGACTGCTGCTTACTCTCCCTGCTAGAGGTGACTTATCCCTGGATCCCATTAAAAACACTTCTGAAAAGCAAATATTTGCCTTTGGAGTGGTCTAACAGGAACAAGTGAAATCAGAATGCAGCTAGAGTAAGGTGGTTTGTTTTTTTTTAAGTTTCTCCTTGGTGTTTACACTCTTTCTGTACTGTTATATCCTTTGCTTTATTCAATGCACTTTTTACACTTCCATCTAGCCCCATAATTATTTTGTTTATTTCTGATCTCTTTTGACCTGTCAGCAACTGTCTAGTATTTATCAAGACTTCAAATAATATATCTGGCCTACCCCACAACCCATAATTTTAAAATGAATGCAGTTTCAACACAATCATCAAAGCCAAGGTTTCATTTGCTGATCTGTGTTGGGTAACTCCAGTAGAAACACAATTTTGTGAACTACAGTCTTATGAATGTCTGGTTATATGATCCATTTTGCCCCTAACAGAAAAAAAGAAACAAAACAAACTATAACAAAAGTGATGTTGATGAAGAACAAGTTGACATCTCTTCACCGTCTGGTACCTTAAGTGCATTAAAAATTGCTTTGCAGTGGTTTGAAGGGAAAGACGACAATGATGCAGTGCACCATACTGCAATTGATCAGAATTACAGCAGGTATGATGCAATTCTGAGATGCTCAATCTTAAGACCTTTGATTTTAGGAGCACCTCAATCCCCTATTTGTTCATAAAATAGGGATTCTTCTATAAGCAGGAGTCCAAGATCTCCTACTATTTTCCCTAGATTATATACCTCCAGTGTTCTGAATATCATTCTAGCTCAAATAGTTTCTAGTGCCCAAACTTGTTCCTAGTGAAGCTAATGGCAAAAAATTCTTCCCCTTTCAGTGGGGAAGGGAAGAATGAAATCCTCCGTGTCAAGCCTCCGAGAATAACTGCTAATTGGTATGACTTCTGTATTTAGTTGAAAAGCCAGTATTGCATTCATTAAGTTGTGCAAAAAATTTTTTGCACCATTTGAGCATGAAAACCATGTATAATCACTTTGGAGTCTTATTATATTTAGAGACCGGATGAACAGATTGTGTACTGAGGCTTGTGTGAAAAACTAAAGGAATGGCTTCAGATTCAGAATTTGTTTATAGTTGACTCTTTCCTAACCTATAATAAAATGGAAAGACCCATTTAAGATATATATTTTAAAAGCATCTTATTTTCACATCTTATTTGCAGTCTTAAACTGGAAACAGGTAAAGTCTGAAAAGGTAGCAGCCATGCTTTTGAGGGGAATAATACTATTCTTAAACATAGGGAGTGAAATCATCATGTCTGATTATCATTTTTTCCATTCTAATTATGTATTTGTCACAGTCTTTTTACGTGGGGTACCCCTGAGTCTCTTACAGTGGTTAGAGAAAAACAATTCAGGGCTTTCTCCATGGTTCATCGTGACAGGCCTTTCAGTATGACTGTCCTGGACCTTTTGTACCAACCACAATAGACCTTTTCTATTGGTTTGATTGACTCTTAAAATCGCTCTCAAAAATTACTTGTCTAGAAAGGGAGGAGGATTTATCTAGTCTGTAACAATGAAAATAATCTGGAAGCCAGTAATGTGAGCCAGCAGACACATTGATTATGCATTGTAGCACTCTGATATTCAACAGAATGGCCATAAACCTTTAAAGAAAACCCTACAATGTTAAGATTTTATTCCTATATTTTGCTAATTTAATTTTGATGGAAGTGTTCCAATCACCTCTAATTTTTGTGATGTTATTTAACACTTTGTCAGGCTAATTTTCTTAGTTTTCCATTTTTCTTAGTCCATTACAATTAAATGGATGTGGGAAAGCATGATCACTCTGCACTCTTCTTTCAGCTGTAAAAAGAAAGAAAAACTAACTTCAGTGTTCGGGTCTGTCAGGAAATTCCAAACATGTACCGGTCTACAACGATAATACAAAGTTGGTCACACATTAGTTAAACAGGGTAGATGCATAATCTCTCACATAGCCTTGCATCTATACAGTCTCTGTACCTGGACCTGCAGTACATTAATTGCAGTACAGTAATTTGATCAAATCATGTGATGAATTTGAGATGTGGATAGCTTGTACAGTTCTTCTATTCATCTGAATGGAAGTTAGCATCCTAAGAAAATCTTATTTCACATCAAATATTACATGACAGGCCTGTCAGAGCAGTGGTAGGTCATGTAAGGTGCTTCGCACACACAATGAGTTCAAGACCTGAATAAATGCACTTTGCAATAGATGTACTTAGAATATCATTTAAGACCTAAACTAAAAAAAGGTAGCTTGTTTCAGTTGATGTCTCCCAAGATAATTGAAAAAGTTGGCTTCAGCCATCATCTTGTGGGAGAGGATATAACTTGGCATGCCTCTACTCTCCAGTCTTGTTCCTCTCTCCACTAAGTGTTATATTACACCTCTCAGGGAATCAGCACTCTGTTGACAATGATTCTAAGTAATCTTATTATCAGAGAGCAGAAGCAGATGTCTCTCTGCCTTTCAGAAGTGCTTTGGAAATCTAAATACTTTGTGTTTAATGCTTAGATACTATGAGCCTAGTTCTCCACTGCCTTTCACCTGGGGTTGTAATTCACATAAATGGAAAAGTAAGTACAGTAAAATTCTACCAAATCAAAACAGTAGCATTTTGCATCTGCTTTGCACTGCTGTACACAACTACAGAAGTCAAACCTATAGTACTGACTAGTAAAGAAGGGTTTCTATTATTTTTAAAAATACAAAGATTTGTAATGCTGCTCTTATTAAAATGAATGACAACCCTGAACTACGCATAATAAAATGAAGAGCAACAAATCTGTGTGTGTGATGGGTTTGGTCGCAGAGACTCCTTGGGATGGCCACCAGATGTGCAGAGACTACCTCTGAGCCCATCTTCTCTTCCAGTTGGGCCTCCATAACCCTGCCTTGTTGAGCCAGACATGCCAGTCTGCTCCAACACAGACCCTGGATTTGAACCACACGCCCCAATGCTACAGACTTAACTAAAAACAGCTTAAGAAGTGCTCCTGTCTCCAGCACCCAGATTCTCAGTTCCCAGTGGGGTCCAAACACCAAATAAATCAATTTTACTCTGTATAAAGCTTATAAATTTATAAATTGTCCACCCTCTATGACACTGATAGAAAGATATGCACACTTGTTTGCTCCACCAGGTATTAATTGCTTACTCTGGGTTAATTTATAAACAAAAGTGATTTTATTAAATATAACAAGTAGGATTTACTTGGAACCACTTAATAACAGACAGAACAAAGTAAGTTAACAAGCAAAATAAAACTTGCAAGTCTAAGCCTAATACAGTGGGAAACTGAATACAGGTAAATCTCACCCTCAGAGATGTTCCAATATGCTTCTTTCACAGACTAGACTCCTTTCTAGTCTGGGACCAATCCTTTCCCCCAGGTACAGTCCTAGTTCAGGTGGTAGCTAAGGGATTTCTCATAACTGCAGCCCTCTTTGTTCTGTTCCTCCCCCTTTAATAGCTTTGGCACAAGGGGAGGGCTCCTTTGTTTCTTACTGGTTCCCCACCTCTTCTTCTAAATGGAAAAGCACCAGGCTTAAGATGGATTCCAGTATCAGGTGACAGTCATATGTCCTGTGAGACCCCCAGCCTTCATTCTTCCTGGCTTGACTCACAGGAAGGCTTGCAAGTAAACAGAGCCATTTACAACCAATTGTCCTAGTTGATGGGAGCCATCAAGCTACCAAACCACCATTAATGGCCCACACTTTACATAATTACATTAGGACCTTTGAGTTATATTTCATATTTCTAGTTTCAGATACAAGAATGATACATTTATACAAATAGGATGACCACACTCATATTATAAGCTTTGTAATGATACCTTATAAGAGACCTTTTGCATGAAGCATATTCCAGTAACATTATATTCACACTCATCAGCATATTTTCATAAAATCATATTGAGTGCAATGTCACAATGTGCACAGTAGATAGCTTTCAGAACTTAATCTCAGCTATTCCAAATATTGAACATTTAGTCATAGCCTAACTGGCTACCACATTTCATTTTATTTTTAGATGCAGCAATTCTTCCTCACAGACTATACCAAAAAAACCAAAACTTGAACCTACTTAGAAGCATCACCAGCTTAAAGGGAAGAACACTTTAAGTGACAGATTACTTTAATTCATGCTGCATTTATTCTTTGCACATATTTCTGTGCGGATAATAAATCAATGAAGTCAGTTTCACTTTTGTTTGAAGTTTACTTGCTCATGTGTGCTTAAATGTTACAGTAATTGTTTTAAATATTGCAGGGAATATTTACATTTTAAAACTGATTTCCTTGAAATTTTATTTCTGTTAAAAATGTAAAATTTGGACTAAGTTAATGATAGTGTCCCTTCACATACTTTTGAAGTTCCACTACTGAGGATATATTAACTTCTAAGTTTTTGAATGATAGCATATAATAGGTTTCAATATGACCTATATTGCACCAGGGATTTGTGTATTCTGCTCACAACAGGGCAGTAAGTAGTGTTGTAGCTGTGTTGGTCCCAGGATATTAGAGAGACAGTGTGGGGGAGGATTATCTATTGGACCAATTTCTCTTGGTGAAAGAAAGAAAAGCTTTCAAACTACACAGAGCTCTTCATGTCTGTAAGCAGTAAACAGACAGTTAACTAACCCAGTGAGAGGAACTATTAATAAAATGAGGAATATTTATACTCTGTTTTTATTTATTTCACTTTGTGGATGTACGTTTTAATGCTGATAGCACTTTTGAGAAAGCTGCAAAAAGATAAAATGGACCATTTTAGAATAGGTGCATCTTCTTCCCTCTACTAGATGTATTCAATGGCTAATGCAGATTAAGTTCTACTCATTCTTTATTCTTTCCGACTGTTTTGCAATACTAACTAAATGTTCTAACTATTGATTACATTGTCACAGCATGGTATCAGAACAAATGCTAAAATAACTCTAATCACTGAGTGATAAAATTTACAAGAAATATATTTGTTCTGTTGTGGATTACATTGCCATTTTCTCTCAACACCTCTCTCAAACACTCACAGCACGGGCAGAATTCAAACTCTAACACAACATTTGGGATGGAAGGTTGTCAATTTAAGAAAAAAGTGTAATTAAGAAGAAAGTAGTGATAAATCCCAAATCTAAAAAAGCTGAATTACTGTAATTCCTTGGGGTTTTTTGGAAAATTTGTGATTATTTAACTTTGTAGAGTGCTGGTTTATTAGGAAACATTATAACATTAAGGAAGCAAGTTCCATGGTCAAGATTAAAGAAATCCTAACATTAGGCTCATAATACCATATTAAAGCCTCAGTCCTACAAGTAGTTATGGTAGAAGCAAATATGCAAAGGTTAAAAACCATCAAGTGACATTTGGCAGGAAAGCATGCAAATTGGCATGAGGTCTAAAATAAGAATATACGTAAAAATAGCAACAATAACCTATTAAAACACATTAGAAATACAGGCTGTGTTCCTAGAATGGAATCTTCTAGCATGCAGATACCTTTGCATGCCTGTTGAGTTAAATTGACTTTAATGGGATTATCCAGGGTTCATGCAATCCAGGCCTGATGCTGGATCAGGGCCAGAGAAAAATAGATAAAGGTTAGAAATCATTTTAAAAATAATAAAAGGCAAAGGTTAAAAATTAAGACCCTGATCATGGAAGTACTTCTGCATGTGAGTTTATGTAAGTGAGTACTAGAATACTTGGTCTAGAAATGGTTCTCATTCTTTTTATTTCTGTTTTTAGTTCACCATCTCCCGTCACTGTCAATGAAACAGGAGACAGGCTTAAGTTGGTGGGACTGCAGTTTCCATCATTATGATGATGGTTATCACTTTATAACCTACCTCATGTCTCCTGGAAGCAATGTAGCACTCTCATTCCAGACAAAAAGGATGAGATAAAAGATCAGGACAAAGGGTGTGATCTATGAAGGTAGTTAGGCACCTAAGACCTATTTTAGTGCCACTGTGATCCACAAAACTCCTGCTTGGCTGCTGACCACCCCCATAGGCACCTAAATTCATTCAGCACCTAGGTTTTTGCCTCTGGTCATGTGAACCACAGCCTCACTCTCAGCACCCAGGTGCTATCTCCTGCCTAAGCATGGGCATTGCTGTCTCACTAGGCACCTGAGCATCTATCTGCTATCTAAATCCCAGAGCAATACATAAACTGGGTAAGATAGAAGTTCAGCCATCTAAGACACCTGGCAACCCTAGTATCTGGTTTTTGACTGAAATGCATTGTCGAAAAGAGACCCTGGTGGTTCTAGTCGACATTGCCGACTGGGCTGTTAAAAGTCTGGACGGTGGCACAGAAGGGACCTGGGGTTAAGGCAGGCTCCTTGCGGCTCTCTGAAGTGGCCACCAGGTCCCTGTGGCCCCTAGGTACATGAGCAGCCATGGAGGCTCTGCACACTGCCCCCACCCAAGTGCTCTCTCCACAGCTCCTATTGGCTGGGAACCGTGACCAATAGGAGCTGCAGGGGCAGCACCTGGGGGTGCAAGGGCAGCATGCAGAAACTCCCTGGCCATCCATGTGCTTAAGGGCTGCAGGGACCTGGTAGCCGCTTTCTAGAAGCTCTCACACCTCAACCCTCTGCTCCACGCAAACTCCCTCCCGGAGCCCGCACGCCCCCCTATAGAGATGTCTACACTACAATGTTCCTCCTGCCATTTTAACTGGCCCCCTATGCCGACCTAATAAATCCACATTGGCAAGAGATGTAGCAGTTAGTTTGATGGAGTTAGGGCAATGCAGTATCAATGTAGACACTGTGTTGTTTACATGGACATAAGTGGCTTCCAAAAGGTGTGCGTCAGTGCCCCACTATAAACACTCTGGTCAATGTTTTGAACTCTGCTGCCAGGTGGTCAGGTACACAGGTGAATGCCCCTCCCCTGTTAAACCCCCTGGAAGTTTTAAACTTGCTTTTCCGGCTTGCTTGGCATGGATAGCTCACATAGCAACTGCCCAGCTGAGCAGGCCCAGTTCACACAGCAAATGCACTCCCACCTGAAGTCAGAGGTGGTGGATCTCCTTGGTCCGTCAGGAGAAGACACTGTACTGGCACAGCTGCGATCCAATAAAAAATAAAAACAAAACAAAACCAGGAGAGCTGCATACATACTAATTTGCTGCAAATCTTGTCTTAGTTTTGTTTCTACTTACTACAGTATTAGATGTATCACACTTAGGAACTTTGTGAGTAACCAGAGAAGAGAAAGTTTGACTGCTGGATTCTATCAAAGGACTCCTGCTTAATCTTCAGCATAAAGGCTGCCTTATAGGGGCCCAGGTAGTTACAATTTTTCAAAGACTGGCAGATATTGTATCTGTAACTGACAGGTTTTTGCATTGTCTGGATGATGTGGCTTAGCAGGTTGCAGTAAGAATAATATGTAGTTTGATGGCCAAGCTCAAGACAATTCATGACAATGAAGCTTCATAAATGTGTTTGAACCAAATAAGGTATCTGATTATCTCCATGGAACTGGACTGTGCAGTCACAGATGAAAGAAGCTCTATAAATCATCTGAGGCCCAAAAGATCCCTGCTGTTCTAAGGGCCCACGCTTATCCAACTAACCAGGCAGACCACTTTTCCCATCTGACTTTGGTGGAACCAGGCTGTAACAGAAAGTACGTTCCCTTACTGCGGTCTCCTGCTTGGAAAGTTGTGCTTTAATTCCAGCTTCTGGCTTTACAAAACTTGTGGTAGATAGAGGGTAAAAATATGATAGAAGAGTCTGTTGGCAGGCAAGAAATGGGCACTAGACCAGGACAGAAGTTATGTCATTTGTATATGGAAGAAGAGGCTGGATGGAATTTCACGTACTACAGTTGGCACATTTATAAAAGTTAAAATGGAGAAGACCTGTAGAACTGGAATTACGTAGGGGATAATGTGGGAACTGCTAGTCACTCTGGAACTAGAATGACCTTGTTACGTATACTTACTTCACATGCATATGAGAGATTTCCTGAACCAAAACTGGAACCAAGAGAAATCAGCATATAGACTTCCCTGGAGTTTTTGCTTAAGGAAAAAATAAAATAGCTAGCAAGACAATAAAGTGGAATAAAAAGGAAGCTAAAGACAACATACCTAAGGATTCTGGTATTGCTAAGCAGGGACTACTCCTGTGAAGTGCTGAATGTCTTCAACTCCCTTTGACTTTAATAAAAGGGAATGTGAGTTGAGGTCATTACTAAGTGCTTCACAAATGTAGGCCCACACAACACTTCTACATTTGGCACTTTGAGGTAGGAATTACTGCGGGATATTATTGCAAGCTAGCAACTATTCTGATTAGTATAATTTAAAGTATCACATTTAATAAAGTTACTTTTAAAAGCTCAGAACTGATCATCATCTTCTCTTAATTAGGAATCTTTTGTAGAAGGGATACCATGGGCTGTTGTATTGATAAACAGGTTTACTGCAGTGTTGTTGCAGACACGTTGGCTCCAGGAGACAAGATAGGTGAGGCAATATCTTTTACTGGACTAACTTCTGTTGGAGGCAGTCATAAGCTTTCAAGCTAGAGAGAGATTCTTCAAACCCATGTACTTTACAGGGACACAGGATTTATGGCTCATTAGAACAATCTGTAACATATGACACTGCCTGCTACTCTTAGTTGCCCACTTCTAACTCTTTATGCATAAGAACCTAATCCACAATTGTCCACTTCATTTCGAGTGACCACTTCCAACATGCATTACCCCTTCTGTTTAACAATCTGTCCCAACTTGTATTTAGCTCAGACATTCTGCTTCCTTCCTCAGATCAGGAGGAGAGCTCAGTGTAGCTCAAAAGCTTGTTCCTTCCACAACAGAATCTGGTCCAATTAAATACATTACCTCCCTTCCCCTTGTCGCTCACAGATTTATCATCTTTTTAATTTATTTTGTTTGGCCTGCGGTATGTATTTTAATGTGCAAAACAAAGACAAGTAAACAGAAGGTCTGTTTATGTGAAGTCTTGAGTAATGGCCAAACCCCAGCATTTTCTCATCACCGAGCATTGTTAATGGTGGAAGATGTCACTGAACCAAGCCCATTTTACATGCTGCTACCTGACTGAATATTTTAACACATCAGGATGGCTAAATACTTGTCTGAGTCCCCACCCTTTTAATCAGAGAAGTTATATGGCATCATCCTGATGCCTAAACCTGAGAGTTAATTATCTACTAGCCTAAAGAAATGTAAAACCAGGGATATAAGTAGCAATAAAAATTCTAGAGCTCAATAGGGACTGGAATCTTTAAGTGTGTATCTTTTCTGTGGTTACTTGAATGAGACTTGCTATTTGGAACTCATTAAAAGAAAGTAGGTCAATTGGGCTACCTTAAATATAAAGGAAGCAAGGCATCTCAAAGAGAAAAGCTTACATAATATTTTCTAGTAATGTGAAAGTTACTGGGCTAGATTCTGCCCCTTTCAAGGAGCACCTCACTGAAGTCAGTGAGTGCATGACCAGTAAGGCAAGACTTATAGCAGAAGTGACAGAATCTGGCCTTATATGAATTAGAAGCTCAATACAAAGAAGATTATAAAAATCTGTTTCTCAGACTTATTTTTCTTTTGTGACTTTTGATCACTAACATGCTGCTAAGAGAAAATTCTGAAGGTGACTGGAGAAGGCCAAAACCAGACCAAACCCAAACCACCTCCCTTCCACAAGAGCAGCTGAAAATGGATTTTTCTAAAGAATTTCTAATAGCTAGCCAAAATGAATCACATTCTGAAAAGTAATGCAGGTTTTAAGCAACACTGTTGTCATGGTATAATTCCCCACTCTGAACCTTAGCGTCCAAAAGATGGGTACCAGCATGAATTCCTCTAAGCTCAATTACCAGCTTAGTACTTGTAGCGCTGCCACCAACCAGGAATTACAGTGCCTGGTACACTCTGGTCCCCCCAAAACCTTGCCTGGGGAACCCCAAGACCCAGTCCTTCTGGATCTTAACACAAGGAAAGTAAACCCTTTCCCTCACCGTTGCCTCTCCCAGACTTCCTCTCCCTGGGTTACCCTGTGTTCGTCCCTAATGCAGGTTTGGTGAATTGTTTAATTGAGAGAGGAAAAATTAAGACCAGACAAATGTAAACTTCAAAACACCACGTGGCTGTTTATTAACAAGGAGAAAATCACAACTTGGGCTGAGGAGGAGCACTTTTACCAACTAACAATACTACTGGAACAAGAAACCTTTACACAACTGAAGCAATTTATTTACATTTATCAACAAGAAATCAAATGATTCAAAATTAACTGCTCTTTAAAAAGAGTAAACGAATACACCAAATAAAATAAACTGTGTGCACACTAACCAAATACTATTATCAAATACACCAATTAACTTCAATAGTAGTTATTACAACAACTTAGTTCTTACATCCCATATATACACAACTTTACATCAGATAATATATGCAATTCTGTACCAAATAAGAGAGGGGAAAAGAGAAGAGGCTAAGTAAAGCACAGAAAGAAAGATTAGAAAGCAAGTACCGTATTCCAGGCGCAGTTGACCAGCAGAACAGACACCAGAAGCATACCGAATCCGTAGAAGATAACGTTGAAAAAGCAATAAAACGAGACGTCGGGACCCGAGCCGGCTATATCCAGAGGAGACCCCTGGCCAAAGGGTTGATCAGGTCCTTCAGTCAGTACGTGGATACTCCTGCAGATCCTGGAATGAGGCATGGTTTTATTCAAAGGCCCTTTCACACTTGCCAAAATCTGATTGGTCCCTAGCTCCTACGGCCTCCAGGTTCCGAGCTGTTGCCCCCTACGTAGATAGAATTTGCACACAGCACACTAGAAGCTGCTAGAAGCTGCACCCAGCACACTAGCATGGTTTTGCACACAACCCTAATCTGACCGTTTGAACTGAACTACGATTGGTCAGATTGGGTCCCTTTGCCCACGGCACGCTGGTGTTATGCACACAGCACTAACCTGACCCCTGGGTTACCAGGCAGAGGAGCAGGAGACTGCACATGGCACTAGCCTGGCCCCTAGGTGACCAGAAAAATGAGCGGGAAAATGCACACGGCACTTTAATGTTGCACACCGCACCACGGTGTTGCACACAGTACCAGTGTGACCTCTAGATGACCAACCATTGGCCATACAGACACCATGTTGGGAAAAAGACCTTAGGGCTGTGACACCCTGGAGTATCACTGTGATTCAAACTCCTTGAATCTTAACAGAGGAAAATTCACCTTCCCCCTCCTTCTCTCCCCCCCGCCCAGAGAGAGAAAGTAATCCTAACAGAGAGAAAATTAACCTCTCTCCCTCTCTTCCCTCCTTTCTCCCCACCAATTCCCTGGTGAATCCAGACCCAGTCCCCTGGGGTCTCACCAGAATAAAAAAAACAATCAGGTTCTTAAACAAGAAAAGCTTTTAAATAAAGAAAAAACAGTAAAAATTATCTTTGTAAATTTAAGATGGAATATGTCACAGGGTCTTTCAGCTATAGACACTGGGAACACCCTCCCAGCCTAAGTGTACAAATACAAATTAAAATCCTTCCAGCCAGATACACATTTGCAAATAAAGAAAAAACAAACATAAGCCTAACTCACCTTATCACCTAGGACTTACTATTTTGAATCTATAAGAACCTGTATCAGGAAGATTGGAGAGAAACCTGGTTGCACATCTGGTCACTCTCAGAACCCAGAGAGAACCACCACCAAAAACTAACAGCACACACAAAAACTTCCCTCCCTCAAGATTTGAAAGTATCCTGTCCCCTGATTGGTCCTCTGGTCAGGTGACAGCCAGGCTCACTGATCTTGTTAACCCTTTACAGGCAAAAGATATGAAGTACTTCTGTTCTATTAACTCTTACTTATCTGTTTAAGACAACTGTATTCAAAAATTCAATAGAAATGCAGAGCTATTTTACAACTATAGCATGGTGGTACTTTTAAGTCCTTTGAGATACAGAAGCAATTAGCCATTGTGGGTCTAAGGCCTGGTCTGCACTAGAAAATTAGGTTGATTTAACTACATTAGTCAGGGTGTAAAAAAATCCACACCTCTGAGCAGTGCAGTTAAGCAGACCTAAGTCCCCTTGTAGACCATGTTAGGTTGATGGAAGAATTCTTTGGTCAACCTAGCTACTGCCTCTTGGAGGCAGATTACCTACACTGATGGGAAGGATTCTTCCATCAGGGTAGGTTATGTATACACTGAAGTACTACAACCGCGCAGCTGCAGCTCTAGCCTTTTAAGTGTAGACAGGCCCTGAGTCACCACTGCATTACTTTAGTTTTATGCCACTGTAAATGCAGTGAAACTGTAAGAGTTCAGTGCAGTTTTATGTTGGTATCACCTGAATGGAGTTTCACCTATGTAAAACTGGAGTAATGCAGTGCTGATAAAGGCCCAATGAACCCAATTCAGGTTATTGTGAAAAAGTAGGTCACATCTTTATTTAAAAAAATTCAGCAGAATGCTTTCACAGTAGAATTTTACAGTGTTTTCCTATATTGAACTAACTAGGTACATGCTCTGAAGGTCTTCATGGATGAGAAACTGAAAAGATAGCAGTCAAAAAAGCAAGCCTTTCTCCACCTCTATCATACTTAGGCCTCCTAGTGTCCAATTGGGTTAATACCATATCTAAGATGGTGTTAAAAACCTTGCATTCAAACACTTTCAGGATCTGGTAACTTTTTGTTCTTTTCAAGTTAACATGGCATTACATTAAGATAGTTTCTTTTTGAACCGCATGGATATTCCTAATGTTTCAGTGTGTGATGCACCAGCTTCTTTATATGCAATGAATCCAGAACAGCATAACGCCAACACACACTGTGAAGGCCTCCAAGTAAACCGTGAGACATTTCAATGTCAAGATCTAGACTCAAATATTTTTACTCACACCATTAATTTTTGATAAGACATTTTATCCAAGAGGTTACACTAAGAAACAAAAACTCTGACATGCCTTGTTTATTTTTGGAAGCTATCAGCTTCCGATTTAAGTTCTGATGTAAGATTGTGTAAAGCCTTCATCTCATATAAAGTGCAGAGAATAACATCAGCCTGATTTAGTGGTAGATAGATTGCCTCTCTGACCATCTTGTCATGCTTTGGTATTTAATGTTATGCTAGTGTGCTTTTTCAAATCCTTACCAGTAGAAGTGGAAAACAGGATACAGAGTCTTTGAACAATTCCAAAAGTTAGAACAATTTGGGGACCCACCATTACAGTACCTTCTCCACCAAGATTCAGTGAGTGGGCAGCACATGGGAAGACAGACGTATTGATTTACCTGCTGAATTTGATTTTAGACACCTTTGTATGTGGCAGCTACGATAGCTCCATTGTTATAGCTTTGTCCCCTGCAACTGTCTTTCAGATTCTCTAAAAATAGCCTCTAATACCCTCTCATGTTTTGGTGCCAATATCAGTGAAATCTACAAGGCTCCAAATGGGGCCCCACCACCATTTGGGGCACCTGACAGAAAAGGCTAGGGCACATTTGCCAACTTAGCAATTTTTCACTAGATTTAACGACTTGGTTTCCCTAATGAAGAAAAGTGACAAAGTGACCAGTGACAAATCTAGCAACTGTCACTGCCAATTACAGTAATGGTCCGAGTAAGACATCACAAGCAGCTCAATAGTGTTAAAAAGCCCATTCCACACTCGTACTGCATTCTGTCACACACCAAATCAATATAATTACTTCTGACTTGGACATGTCCTTGGAAGGAAGCTCAGTCCAGGGCTTTTGGGGCTGAGAGACTGTGAATGAGGGGAAGGGTTTGACTAGAGCTCCTGGTGGCAGAACAAAATGCTTAGCACATAACTGGGGCTCAGCAGGAAAAACCATTTGTTAACAGAACTTTGAGCTTTTGGCCACTGATATGTTAACTGATGAAAATCCCCCTCCAAGCAGTGGAAGCCAGCTTGTTTAGCTGGGTGATTCCTTGGGGCTCTGCTAAAACTGCCTGTTGCTGGCTTCTGCACTCTCCCTGCCTGAGCAAGAGAACACTCCCAGCTACTGAACAAAAAGCAGCAGCAGCAATGCTGGATGCTCCCTCTCTGGCTGGATAGTCTTGGCAGCTGAGTTTATTTTATCATCACAGACCAGCTTTATTGGTGTTTCTAGCTGGTAGGGGGCTGGCAAGGGGTTTCTTGGCTGTCCTGGTTACATGGGGCAGAGCTGCCCATCCAGCTCTCCCTTCAGGGCTCTGCTTCTCTGGGGGCACAGTCCAGATTCCCTTAGCCCCTGTGGACGTGAGTTGTCCTGAGCAGAGTGAACCTGCCTCCCCCAGAGCAGATGTAGTCTTGATAAAAGGCATTTATGGAACTCATTCTATGATGCCAAGAGGTGCAGTCTGGTCTCTCCAGCCACAGATAAGGTTATTCGTTGTACTGATCAAATCCCACCAGAGGATCACCTTGCCCCTAAATCCTTGGGCTTAGCTCTCAGCAAGCAAAACACCAAAACTGCTCCTGGGATCACTAGGGGCTCTGCTGCAATCGCTGGCTCAGAATTCTCTGAACTTCACTTTGATTCTGTCCATTGGCCTGTGCACACTGTTCCTGGGGTTCAGGTGGTTGGGAAGGAAGGCAGTTGGGAGAAGGGGAGAAATGGAACAGGGGGAATCTGTGCATTCCTAGTAAATTCCAATGACAGCCCTGGCCCATGTTACCAGGACAGCCAGAATAAACTCAGCTGCTAAGGCTCTGGCTAGAGAGGGTGCACTCAGGCATCCTTGTTCAGCAGCTGGGTGTGTCCTCCCACCCAGGCATGCATTAATTTATACACACACACCTATATACACACACAGTTGAATTCTGTGGAAATTTAGTTTAGTGACATTTGACACCTTTTGAATGCTTAAATACCAACATCTACTGACTTTTCAGGGTTTCTCTGGAAACTTCCTGCGAAGCAGAGTTAGCAATGCTGCTAGAGCCCCATGATGGAAAAAAGGAGCAAAAAGGGGAAAAAAATTCAATATCCTTTGTAGGTCCAGACCTGGTTCTGATGGAACTGTTTCAGCCCCTAGATGCTATAGTAAGATTATATATCAGACCCTAAGAAAGTAAAGGAACATGGCATTGATTAGTTCTATCCATTACTATAATATTACAAGTCTTCAGTTTCAAATATGAGTAGGGGGATGGTTTTTTCAATGCAATGTAAGTATTACTATATTTTTACAGCAGAGGATTTCAATCATTTATTAATCTTCACAGAACCCTATGAAGCATGTATGCTACTACTTCATTACTATCCCTATTTTCATGAATGAACATTGAGACACAGCAAGGTCTCCTGACTCCTAGTTCATACTCTAACCACAAGACCATCCTTCAGCGAGGTATTATCTATTGCAGTGCTTCTCAAAGTTGGGCCGCTGCTTGTTCAGAGAAAGCCCTGGTGGTCCAGGCCAGTTTGTTTACCTGCTGCATCCACAGGTTTGGCCAATCGTGGCTTCCACTGGCTGTGGTTCACTGCTCAGGCCAATGGGGGCTGTGGGAAGTGGCGGCCAGCATATCCCTCAGCCCCACACTGCTTCCCGCAGCCCCCATTGGTCTTGAGAAGCACGATCTGTTGTACTTTTTAAAATTATGTAAACAATACATGGTTTGTGTCATAAACAGATGATTAAGGGTTAATGTCTCTTTTACCTGTAAAGGGTTAAGAAGCTAAGTAAACCTGGCTGACGCCTGGCCAGAGGACCAATAGGGGGACAAGATACTTTCAAATCTTGGTGGAGGGAAGTCTTTGTGCTTTTTATTTGGTTTGTTGTTCGCTCTCAGGACTGAGAGGGATGGGACATCATTCCAGGCTGTCCCAATCTTTCTGAATCAGTCTTTCATGTTTCAAAATTGTAAGTAATAGACAGGCAAGGCGGATTAGTCTTATGTTTGTTTCCTCAACTTGTAAATGGCGTTTTTGCTGGAAGGATTTTTACCTCTGTTTGCTGTAACTTTGAATCTAAAGCTGGGGAGGGGGTCCCTCTAATCTATATGAATCTGAGTACCCTGTAAAGCATTTTCCATCCTGATTTTACAGAGATAATTTTTACCTTTTCTTTCTTTAATTAAAAGCTTTTTTTTTTTTTAAGAACCTGATTGGATTTTAAAACAAGAAAAAAAATCAAGGAATTGAGTCTGAACTCACCAGGGATTGGTGGGGGAAAGGAGGGGGGATGTTTAATTCCTCCTTGTTTTAAGATCCAAGGAGTTTGGATCTGTGTAAAGCCTCTCAAGGCAACCCAGTGAGGGGAAAGTCTGAGGGGTGGGGGGGGGGAAGGAGGAGGATGGTTAATTTCTCCTTGTTTTAAGACCCAAGGGGTTTGGGTCTTTGGTTCCCCAGGGAAGGTTTTGGGGGAACAGAAAGTGTGCCAGACACTACTTCTGGCTGGTGGTAGCGTACCAGACCTAAGCTAATAATTAAGCTTAGGAGTGTTCATGCAGGTCCCCACTTCTTGAACTCTAAAGTTCAAAGTGTGGAAAAAACCTTGACAGCTTGTTCATATGTTTGTCTATTTGCTCGTTTGGACCATGTGCAAAAGAACAATTTTGATTATACAGCAGGGTCAAGATGATTGAAATAGTCATTAATTAGCTGCCTCAATTTTGAGATCTGCAAACTGAAGTCAATGAAGGCTCTCACTTCTGAAAATTGAGTCCAAGGTATCCCAATTTGGGCAACTCAAATTGATACAAAATTAGTGAACATTTCTGCAAATTTGTTTTCGTTACTTTAACAATATTTCTTAGAAGTAATCTATATGTAAGTGAGAATTTCTAAGTCTAGTAGGAATGCACAATTCTGACATTTCTATTTAGATGTATCTTTAGAGGATTGACATTTGGATATATTCAGAGACTATTTTCATGAGATATGCAAGTTTTGCTACTTCTACCAGGCAGCACAGCTTGTTTCCAGGAAAATGTCAACATTCTTTGGATAAAAGTGTATTTTTTGTGATTTGCCCCAGGTAGAAAAATCACCATTCTTGCAAAGAAAATGTTCCTTTTGGATAAAAAGAAAGAAATGAGGGACTAAGGGGTTGGCACAAACAAAAAAACAACAAGCTGTCTTTATTTAATTTATACAAGCTTAATTTTATCAGACTACAGAAACAGAATAAGAGAAAACCAATTATGAAACTAGAGTGTTGATAGTTACACATTGCTGGCTACTATTTTCATTATTTTTGAACTACCCCATGAGGTAGCAAAGATAAATTACCTACATCACAATCCTTGCTTAAATGAGCCACAGCATGATCTCATCACACACTTGTGCAATGGTTGTGCAAAAAACACACACACCCCCAAACCATTAATATCCTTTCAAAAGCTGAGAACTTTAAATTAGATTGCTCTCATAGATAAGGGATGAAAGCAGGGAATCATATCTTCCTGCACATCTAATAGTTTCCCCTATAGATGCCCCATTGAGATAATTTGGGGGCAACCTCTATGCCTCCCCAAAAAATTAGAAGTTCTTTGCTCTCAGTGACCCCAGAAAGTTTAAAAGTAGTCTTCAGACTTGTGTCTATTTCTTGCTGATATTATTTACTCAATATTGACAATGTCTGGTGCTATAACCAGAAAAATAGACAGTCCCTGCTTCAGAAAGCTTACAATCCATATTCATAAGGAGAAAGGATCATGGAGACCAGTCCAAATTTAGAAAAAAAACACAATATAGATACATCATATAGATACGTACAAAATGAGAAATGACTGCCTAGAAAGTAGTACTGTAGAAAGGGATCTGGGAGTCATAGTGGATCACAAGCTAAATATGAGTCAACAGCGTAACACTGTTGGGGAAAAAAAGCAGCAAACATCATTCTGGGATATATTAGCAGGAATGTTGTAAGCAAGACATGAGAAGTAATTCTTCCGCTTTAGCTGAAGTCTAATCAGCTGAGAGTAGATTATTGTGTCCAGTTCTGGGACCCAAATTTAAGGAAAGACGTGGATAAATTGGAGAAAGTCCAGAGAAGAACAAAAATGATTAAAAAAAACCAATGACCTATGAGGGAAGATTGAAAAAGCTGGCTCTCTTTAGTGAGGAGGAGAGAAGATAGAGGGGACATAACAGTTTTCAGGTACATAAAAGGTTGTTACAAGGAGGAGGGAGAAAAATTGTTCTCCTTAACCTCTGAGGATAGCACAAGAAGCAAGGGCAGTTTAAGCTGGACATTAGCAAAAACTTTGTCAGGATGGTTAAGAACTGGAATACATTTCCTAGGGAGGTTGTGGAATCTCAGTCATTGGAGAATTTTAAGAGCAGGTTAGACAAACAGATGTCGGAAATGGTCTAGATCAGTGCTTCTCAAAGCCGGTCTGTCACTTGTTCAGGGACAGCACCTGGCTTTTTCAGGCCGGTTTGTTTAGCAGTGGAGAAGGAATATTACTCAAAATGCTGCTGCTGAAACAGAGTGGGGCAAAGTGAGAAACAAGTCAGCCAGTTAGAAACACTTTTATGAAGGCTGGCACACAACTTGTCTGCACAGACCTTCCAGAAGGCCACACTGCCATGCTCCAACATTCCTCTCAACTCTCTATGGTTTTTCAGTTTTCCCCACACTCCTGGGTGGAAACACACACAAAGATTTTCAAAAAGTGGTGCTTACAATTAGACTCCTAAGTCTATACTTAGGCACTTAAATTGGCTTGATTTTTTTTTAAATCACACAGCAGTTCCTTTTGCAGATTTGCCAGCCAGCAAAGTGAGAGGCATGCCACGTGCTTTTTGGTTGAGCCCTGTTATTGTTGGCTTATGTTACTTCAGTACAGTAGCACAGAGAAGAATATCATGCACCTGCTTTTGGCTGTGGCGTAACATGGTACAGATGTATATAGATGGTCTCATCAGTAGTTTTTTTTTTTTTTTTAAATCTTTACTTTTGAAAGATCTCATCCAGACTACTTTTTGCTGGTGGACTTACTTCAGCAATCTTTGGAGGGCCCCTCTAGTAACATAACAGGTGTAAACCCATACTGAAGCTGTGGTTGTACCAGCCCACCCTCCTTTTCTTCTCATTAGCTCAAGTGACAGGTCTGTGTTGTGGGGCTAAAGGCTGCTAACCCATGTGGGTGTTTATACAACCCCACCTAATAGAACTTCTGTTTTTTTAGGTTATTTTTTAATTTAAAAAAATTACACATGAAATATGATGTTAAAGACCGTTAATTTTTAACTGCTCGAAGTTGCAAATTTAAGACATGCCAGAATTAAGATTACCTGTATGAATCTAATTCAGCACCTGTGTGCATGTGAATTATGATACTCTTTAATTGCATACTTTTTCCCCCTTCTGACCGCACCTTATTCAGTGCACAGGATGGAGCTGCCCTGGGGATGAAGTAGATCTGTAGGATCCCTTCTTCCACTGCTGCAGAAATTGGAAGGTGTGTAGCGAACGAAGCAGGGAATTACAGGATGAGAAAGGACAGTCTCATAGAAGCCAGGCCAGGTTCTGCTCGAACCCTGCCTACAAGACAAGCTTCTTTTTGAAGCCTGTCTGATTTCCTAGCAGCTCACCCATCCAGCTCCTTGGCAGTCTGCCTGCCAAGCTACTGGGGAGCCCAACCTTCCGTGGTCTGCACCAGCCCACCAGGAAGATTGTTCCAGAGTCAGGGACCTAGGGCGACCAGCCAGCAAGTGTGAAAAATCAGGACATGGTGTGCGTGGGGGGGGTGTAAATAGGAGCCTATATAAGAAAAAGGCCAAAAGATCAGGACATCTGGTCACCCTACAGGGACCCCAGGGTCTGTGGCTCTGAGCTAGTCCATTAGGTGACCTGCCCTGTAGCTGGGGCTGCATTCCCTTTCTCTAAAAATTTCCAAAATTTTTGATGGTCATTCTGAACCTAAGCCAAACCAAACTTTGAAATCCTTTGTAAAACAGAATTCTCTTTCGCTGCCTGAGTCAACTTCAAAGACACAAAAGTGGAGTGTAAAGGGGATCCACTTACCGTAGCTGCACCTCCTTGTGTCTGGGTCCAGGAATTAGTTTCTGCCCCATCTGGTGTTTCCTTCTGCCAGTTGTTCATACTGTACTCACTCCCCACCCCTCTGTGTGACTCAGGCTGCTTCTTTTTCATGACATGGACCCCCAGCCAAGCCACTACGTAGTCTCCTTCTGTTCCCCTTCCAGGATAACAAAGTCCCACCAGAAAAGCCATTCATATGCCATCTCAGGCAGTCTTCTGTTTGAACTCCAGGTCTTGTGCCACTTTGCCAGTTACTGGTATGGTAACCTAGCTTTACCCTCTACTGTAGGTCCCAGTGACTAGCAGCCTAGGTCTGCTCAGTCTCAGATTCTGTTTGCCTGGGCTCTTTCCTACACCACCTTTCTATCTCCAGGTTTTCCTCTAGAACTTCCTCTTCTCCCTTTGGTCCACCCCCAGGAGTCTTGCCAGTTCCCCAGGGCTTACTATGCCCCTAGATTACCTCCTTTGTGCTGGCCAATTCCCTTTCCCTCTAAGAAGTGACTGCAAAACTCCACACTACAACCCCTTCCTACTCTCACTTTCTAGCTTTATTAGCCACCCCCCAGGTGGGCTTCATCTGCCATTAGTACTTATCAAGTAGTGGCTTTCCTCCAGACGCAGCATATGAGGTTAATTTGACCTATCTGTCCCACATTAACATGCTCAGGGTTTGTGTGGGGTGGACACCCCATCACAGGAAGAACAGAAGCCTAGAGATTGGGCACATTTCTCCTTTTTATTTACAGTGGAATTGTATCAGTATAACAGAGTATGATTGGGGCCATTAGTGTTCCCTTAGAAAAGATTAAGACAATGAGAAGTATCTGTCAGAGACGGAATTATTTTGACTTAATCTCATTTATTTTTAAAGATGGGGCCCAGGATACACAATTAGATTATTAAAGGGGATATGCTGACATGTTTTTATTTAACTTGAAATTATTGAAAATCCTTCTTTAAAAAAGACTCAAGGACAAAGTTATTGCTTCACACATTAGGATATCAATATACGACTTTTGGCACAGCTTTTGAAGATAACTGGCTCTTTTTTTTTTTGGTAAAAGTTAATTACAAATTAAAGTTGTAGATATGTGCCTCCTTACTATTTCTTATCTAGTATGTCATTGACAAGAATAAGGAGAGTATCCTTTAAAGTCACTAGACAGACACTAAATATATTTTATAGCTATATATTCCTATTTTATATATTTAAAGAGTAGGATCATTGTCTCCCTTTCTTACATAAGTAATACTCTACTGGGGGTGGAGGGGATTTCTCTTCAAAGCTTGGTTCTGGAGGAGTTCCTCTTGCAGTGCATTACTCTCTTGTTGACAGTGCAGCCCAGGCAGGGGAGTGTGGCTATTCAACCACACCTGATGTCCATGGGAACAACCTGGCCTGACCCATGTGGAATCTGTTTCTGCAGGGCTCACACTCCAGCAATGACAGCTGTGATTTTGCTATTAGCCGCACCACAGTGCTCATGCAACCCCTTAAAACTTATGAGGCCCCAGTTACCACAGGATGAAAGCAACTCCTGAATATTTAAAAATAGAATAATTTCTCACTCTCTTCTTTCCCAGTCTGGAGGAAAAAATAATTAGCTTGTATGTGCCCAAAGTGGAAGAGACATTCAGTGAAGATTAAGTCAAGGGTTTTTCTTTCTGGCTTGCGTTCATACATTAGCTCCAGGAATGACGACTCTTCAGGCCAAATGCTGCCTGCACTTGCACCAGTGCCACCTTATTGCCTTCCGTTTGTTTACATTTGTATAATGGAGGATACAATTTTAAAATAATGGGTTCACACAGATGTCCTTTAATTGAAATTCAACAATTCTATTGATGTTGCACAAACCAGAATATAATCCAGTTTCTTCTCCCAGAGGTGTGGTAGCTCAGCCAGGAAGACATTCAATGAACTCTTCCTCTTTCACTGAAGTATACAAGGAATAGATTTGCTGAGTAGAAGGTGCTATTTTTACATAGTCCCTTTTCAAATGAGACCTGCACTTTAAACATGTTGAGCAATCTGAACTAAGCAGTCTATCAATCATCACTTCTAAGGCTGCACAACAGTGCATTTAAGAAACTATGCTTTAGGTCAATTAAATAATTTAAAAGTTGCCCCCTTATCCATTTTGCTTTGGGTTAACAGCAACATTTACTGGGAGCTGAGAACTCTTCTTCATATTTCTGAGGCTAGCCATGCAGAAAGCATTTAGTTTGTCAGGTTTTACCAGTGTTTGCCAATATGTTTCTCTTTCTGCATACATGCAGTGTAGGGATTATTGCAAAAAAACTAGAATTATCTGCATGCTGATGGAAATATTAATTCCATGTTTTTAAATCTATCTTATCCAGCCCTATTACTATAATAACTCAGCACCTCGTAATCTTTAGTGTATTTTCCCTTCCAGCTTCACCCCTTTGAAGTAGGGGAGTTCTGTTATCCTGAGCTCATCAACCTGTAGTGGAGCCCTGGGCCAGCCTTCCTCTCCTGAACACAAAATGATGTTGCAGGTGCTAGTATTGTACTTGTATGTGACTGCTGTTTAGAACTCTCAGTGGCTCTTTTTACAGCTTGTGTCTCAGTCAGCAGAACAAGCACTTTTAAAAATCTATTAATATGTTTTGTTTAAAGTTTCAATGAGTTGTGACTGGGTTGTGTGCAACTCCACGATTAAAAACATTCGTTTTCCCAACCAGTAGACAAGAGTGAGATTTTTTGGCTAGAATATTTTACATTTTCTTAACCTTACCACTGTATAGTCTCGCTGAAAGTTTACAAAGATCTTCTAGACCTGAAAAGAACTTTAGGGCTTTCGTCCAGTATGTGGTTCAGTAGGGACAGCATTAATAGTAAACTCATATTACAGCCAGTCTGCATTTGTTGGTGTGGTCAGCCAGTGTTTCTCAACTAGAGATTTCTGCACCTTTAGGAAAGTTAACGTTTTTAGTAGCCAGATTAGATATATTGTGCTTGAGGCATCTCTAACACAAAAACAACACTTGCTACTATATTCAGAAACACAAACACTTTCAAATAATATAAACAAACCAACTGGACGTAACCTCCCCTTCCCCTCCCCTTCCAGATTGCTTGACAACACTTTGGGCACCAGGAGAAATGTGAAAGTAAGGCTACACTGCAGTTAGAGATGGAATTGCAACATATGTAGACATACTTCAGCTAACTTTAATCTAGCTTCAGTACAGGCTGCACAAGCTTGCCCAGAACCTTAGGTAATTGCTTGGGCGTCTGACCTGAACTTAGGTATGTCTACAAGTGTTGCAATTACACCCCCAGTTGCAGTGGAGACATAACCCAAATGCTTAAACAATACAAACTAGGATTTAGAGCTCAGGGCTGGTGCAACCCATTAGGTGACCTAGGCGGTCGCCTAAGGTGCTAGCATTTGTGGGGTGGCATTTCGGGTCCTTCAGCGGTAACTGGATCTTCAGCCGCCCCGGTTGTTGTCGGCATACAGACGGAGGGAGCTGGGGCAGGGGGGGTGCGGGGAGGGCCGCCTGCAGCAAGTAAGAGGGTGGGGGGGGCGCCATGGAGGGGAACTCCCCACCCCAGCTCACCTCTTCTCTGTCTCCTCCCCTGAGCATGTCGCCCCACTCTGCTTATCTCCCTCCCAGGCTTTCCACGCCAAACAGCTGATTGGCGCTGCAAGCCTGAGAGGCGAGAAAAGTGGAGCGGCGATGGCGTGCTTGGGTAGGTGGTGGAGCAGAGGTGAGCTGGGGCGGGGAGCTGCTGCATGGCTCCCTGGGCCGGGGGGTGGGGGAGAGAGCTGCCACAGGGCTCGGGGGGGGGGGAAGGGGGAAGGGCGCAAGGTGGAAGTTTCGCCTAAGGCGCGAAACATCCTTGCACCCTCCCTGTTAGAGCTACCTTGTGCTTTTCTACCACATCCTCCTCCCCAATCACAGAAAATACTTGAAATGAAGACTCCAATCCTACAAACACTTAAGCATGAGCTTCACTGTAACTCTTTAACCACGTGAGTAGTCTTATTGACTTTGATGGGACTATGTGCATGGTTAAAGTTAAGCACACGCAGAACTGTTTAGAGGACGACGGTCTAGGAGTTTAGTTATGAACATAGCCTGTTTTAGGCTACTCCTTAAACCAGCGGAAATCCTAGAGACTGTGCCCTGGAGGGACTATGGTCAGCTCTGACCAATCAGCTCAAACATGATCTTACTGCAAATTTATATAATTTTATACGCTATATATTTTTAAGGTAAATTAACCAATGAATTATCAATTCAATAACTCTATAGCAAAGGTTAGCTAAGTAAGTTGTCTAATAAAATAATATGCATAACAGAGATCATCAGTGGAAGCTGGTTTCTTAAATGTTGTTACAGCTACAACTTATAATTGCGGGTTAAAAATACACTGAACAACAAATAAAAATGTGGGCCACTTTGCAAAAGTGAGAGAAAGGTAGAGAACTCCTGGAAGGCTAAAGTTGATAGGAGATACATTAAAGGCTAGTTAAAAAAAACAAAACAAAAATGAACTATCAACAGAAAGTAAGTGGGCAATGTTGACTTTCATAACTAAAAAAAACAAAAACAAAAAGCAGCTCAGAAATAAAAATTGTTCAGAACTTGAACTAACAATACACAGATTTGGTGGCAAATTGCTGTCTTACTTTTCTAATGTGGTTTGCAGTATAGGGATATTTTTCCTCAATTATATATTATTTATTTTATGGCAGCATTCATGGAGATCATACAAAAATGTTGTTAGACCTAATCTCTTTCTCAAAGAGTTTGCAAGCTAGAGACAAGGCACAATAAATTAACTATAGGGAGGCCTTTGGATGCTACTGCAACATAAATACTAATTACACATGAAAAAATTACATTTAAAGTATGTTAAGGTTGCAAAGTAGGCAGGAAATGCCAGACTTAAGGTTGCCTTTGGAACCTTAGTTTATCCCCCCTTTATGTTTATGCATTATGATAGAATCATAATTATATGATCACATGAGATTTTTTCCACAGGACCCTGTCTCATTCTGTGCACAGAATAGATCGTGCTCATTGGATGAATAGTGTAGCGAGGCGGTGTGGCTCCCCTCCTCCCCAGGGAGGGTCGAGCCCCGTCAGACGCCAAAAGGGGCAGGGCCACTAAGCGGTAATCCCACCCCTCAAAGGGTCAGGAGGCACCCCGGAAGTCTAAAAGCAGACCCTCAGCCCGAGCCCTGCTGCTGTCTGGAGCGGACCTACTAGAGGGTGCTCCTGCCTGGGAAGCTGTGGAGGCCCAGGGCCGTTGCCCTGACTTGCCAGAACTTCCCCGCTACGCCGAGGAGCTGCCGGAACTGCCCCACACCCGCTACGCCGAGGAGCTGCCGGAGCTGCCCCACTCCCGCTACGATGAGGAGCTGCTGGAGCTGCCCCGTCCCTGCTACTACCCCGAGGAACCCCCGGACCAGGCTTGGCCTGACTTTCCTGAGGTACTACCAGAACTACTGCCCAGCCCTGGCCGGGAGGAGCCCATGCTACTAAGCTTCCCAGGGACTGATGGCCCTGATCAGGTAGGACCAGAGGGGGAGATAGGAAGTAACCCGGGGGCAGCTGACCCCAGTCAGACTGCAAGTGTACTGGAACCCATGTCAGTGTGTTTCGGTCAGGATTCCCCACTGACCGTAAACGGCGTTAACCGCTGCTAGGGCCCTGGGCTGGAACGCAGTGGAGTGGGAGGGCCTGCGTTCCCCCTGCCACCCCTTCAAGGGTGGCAGGCTCCCCCTCCCCTGGCCTGAGGAGGCAATCCACGGTGGTTGTCGCTCAGCCCCTGAGTCACAAGGGCCTGAGCTACTGTACCTGTGGGTTTGGTGCCCCGCCTGAACCGAGGGCTGGGCCCCCTTTGACTGTGCCCGTGTTTGGTCCTGCCTACAGGGTCTGAGCTGCCCGAACTGTTGACCGCTCAACCTCAAGGGCAGAGGCCCTCAGATGACATGTAGTGAGGCGGTGTGGCTCCCCTCCTCCCCAGAGAGGGTCGAGCCCCGGCCGCACACTGTCACAATAGATATTCAACAATTCATTTGATCCTCATTATTCAATGTGTGGTTCCATGCCTTATTTACTGTATACTACTCAAACTCTGCTCTGAAGACAGAATTATTCATTTTCTTATGGGCTTTTCTATGGTGCTCAGCAAACACTTAACAAAACATTAATTTATTTTCATAACACCAGTGGTGGATTAGTCACTGGGCCAACAGGGCCTGTGACTAGAGGCCCTGGCCAATTGGGTTCTCCCATGCTCCAACTTGTTCTGCCAAAAGGGGTGGGGGGCCCCACAACTTGCTCTTGCTCAGGGCCCTACAAAAGCTTAATCCGCCTCTGCATAATACCCACGTTAGATGAGTGGGTATATCCTCATCTTACGGATGGGGAACTGAGACAAAGATTAAGATAAAAAGGATCCACTAATCTTGGGCACTCCAATCTGAGACATATTTGCTGTGGATAATGCTCAACTATTCTTCCAATCAGACCCCAAGGCCTTGAGTTTTCTGACAAGTATCGACCACCTATGAAAAATCTGGGTGACTGCATCACAGAGGATGATTTGTGGCAGAGGCACAGAGGGAATCTAATTCTCCAGGGCAGCATTCAACTGCTTTGCTGCAATCCTCTGCCTCATGCATTACTCACTTTCCAACTTCTGCAGATAATAGGCCAGGGATCCTATAGGCAAAAGTCATTGTCACTGCACAGTCCTGATTCATCCACAGAGCAGATACATCCTGTGCATTGAATGAGGCAAGGGATCTATAGAATAAATAGTGTTTGTTCATGAAAGTAAAGGACTACCATAATGCATATACAGTAGGCAACTTTAGTTATGTCATTCCCAACTTGAGTACTTGAATTTGCAACATTAATCATGTTCTCTTAACATAGTATTTGGTGTGAAGTTTCCTAGATTTTTATAAAAGCAAACTGGAAAAAAAAAAAACCAGCCACCCAGAAATTCCAGAATGTGGTATTAATATCCACATGGGCCAGCAGCAGGCTTAGAACCGTTAGTCCATCACATAGACCTCTGCCACTTGAACTAGTGGAGTGTTTGATAGCAGTAGAATGTTGACATCCTGTGTGGAACAGCCACTAGAGGAGAATGAGAAACACTTTTCTGGTGGGTTTTGCATCTCTAATTTGACAGACAAATGGTGAGACTCAGGAATTTTGGGATTCCCCCCAGAACCTTGAAGGAAGTGTATCTAGTAGTCACAGGTCCCTTGGCCTGCATCCTGTCTAGCCTGTCCTTGTCACAGTTCTGTCTCTTCACTTTGGCTTCCATCTCCTCATCCCAGCCTGTCTTTTTGTCCAGCCAATCCCAGTCTCCCCTTCCCTCCCCTGCTTCCAATCTTATTATCCCTCACCGCCAGCTCCTTGTTTTTCCCAGCCAGGCTCCTTGTTCCAGTGTACTCCCCCTGCTGCTGCTGGATCTGTCTTTTATCGCCCATACTATCTAGGCACCAGGAAAGGGTCATTGACAGCATAGAGTGAATAGTCTCCCTGCTCTCTGCTTTGGTGATCAGTGCCACAGCTGTCTATAGCAGTGGTCTCCAAAGTGGAGTGCACACACCCCAGGGGGTGCACAAGAGGAAGCTTTGGGGTGCATGGCAGGAGGAGTGCCACCAGAGCAGCGCTGCTTTCCCCTCCCCCCCTCGGCAGTTCGGCCAGGAGTCCGAGCAGCTTTCCCCTCTCCGCTCAAAATTTTTTTTTTTACTGATGGAGTGCGCGATCAAAAAAGTTTGGAGACCACTGATCTACAGCAGCTGGGAAGAGCAAATGCAGGCAAATTCCTACTCAGGTCCTGTAGTACTAGGCTGCAGCATGCTCAGTTTCTCCGCTGTAATAATGCATATGAAGTCTGGTCACAAATAGGAGCTGTGAGGGGATGAAGCATGCTCAGTGAAGATGGAATCTTCAGAGAATTTAACTGCCAGACTAACAAGTCTCTGCTGAACATGTACAGTTTTATTAACTGGAGCAACAGCATAAAACTTGGCCAAATTTGGGCATTATTTTTTACAGAGCAGCAAATTTCAATTCCCTGCTCCTAAGCACAGAGGCACTAGAGCTTCTCAACCAAATAATTTGTAAGATTTTTTTTTAAACTGTCAAAAGAAAGTATTTTACTTATTCTTGTTCTCAGAAATGCTGAACCATTACTGCTGACACTTTGAAAACAAATTCGTCCTGAGACAGGTGATTTTATCTCTGGAAATAGCATTGGGTGAGACAGATACTGCACTATTATGTTCAGTTGTGGTGTCCACATTTCAAAAAAGGAGACTGTTCAGAGAAGAGCCCAAAAATGATCAGAGGGCTGGAGAAAATGCTTTACAGTGAGATTTACAGAGCTCAATCTGTTTAATTTACACACACGCACACACACGAGAAAATAGCACATACTAAAGGGCTCTTTAGTGGAGAAAGTCATAACAAGAGCTGTTGACCAGAAGTTAAAGCCAGACAAGTTTACATTAGAAATAGGCACACATTTTTTAACAGTGAAGGTTATTAACCACTGGGACAAACTACCAAGGTTGGTGGTGGACATCTCCAGATGTCTTCAGATCAAGACTGGATGCCTTTCTGGAAGATATGATTTAGTTAAACACTAGTTATTGGCCACAATGTGGGGTAATGGAATGAAATTCTATGGCCTGTATTATACAGGCAATCAGACTGAATAATTTAATGGTCTCTTCTGGTCTTAAAAAAAAGTAAATAAAAACAACCAAAAACCTATGCATCTTCTGTTAATGAAGCTTGCCAGAAAAGGATCTCCTTCCCAAAGGAAGCCCATTGCCTTAACAGCTCCCTCTCCCTCGCTTCCTAGGGATAGCTATTACCCTCATCAGGGAAGCTGCTTCTGAGGCCAACCAGCATTCCATTCACAGTATGATCAGTCCTGATTATTAAACACACCTAAAGTGTGCTCTGCCAGGAGTTGAAAGATGGGGCTGTCATAACATTTTTCCCAGATCTGGACCTTAGCGTCCAAAATATGGGTGTTAGCATGAAAACCTCCAAGCTTAGTTACCAGCTTGGACCAGGTAAAGCTGCCACCAGCCAGGAATTATACAGTGCCTAGCTCACTGTGGTCTCCCCAAAACCTTCCCTGGGGGACCCCCAGACTCCGATGCCTTGAGTCCTACAACAGGGAAATAACCCCCTCCCCTTGTTTCCTTGTTACTTCCTCCCAGGCTCCCCTCCCTGGACGACCTTAGGAGATTCCCTGCTTCCAATCCTGGAAACACAAGTACCGAGAGAGCTAATCTCTCTTCCTCCTTTCCCAGAGGGTATGCAAAGTCAGGCTTAGTAAATCTAACACAAAGAGATTTTCCCCCTGACTTCTTCCTCCCACCAATTCCTTGGTGAGCTGCAGACTCAATTCCCTGGAGTCCCCAATAAAGAAAAACTCCAACAGGTCTTAAAAAGAAAGCTTTATATAAAAAGAAAGAAAAAAGGACATTAAAAATAGGCTCTGTATCAAGTTGACAATATACAGGGTCAATTGCTTAAAAGAAAAATGAACAAACAGTCTTATCCAAAAAGAATACAATTTAAAACACTCCAGCAACTACACACATGTAAATACAAAAGAAAACAATATAAACCTATTGTCTTACTATTCTTGTACTTACAACTTGGAAACAGAAGATTAGAAAGCCAGGAGATAGAAAAATCACTCTGAGAGCCAAGAGGGCACAGACACAAAACAAAGGACAAAGAACTCACACCCAAAACTTCCCTCCACCCAGATTTGAAAAAGTCTTGTTTCCTGATTGGTCCTCTGGTCACTTGTTTCAGGTTACTGGTGTTACCCCTTTACAGGTAGAAGAACATTAACCCTTAGCTATCTGTTTATGACATGGGATAATGTAAGTCCTTGTCTTTAGAAGAGACCCTATTAATTCCACCCTGTCCCAGGCAGGTTGGTATTTGTATACCAGATTTTGTACTGAGTTCTGAAATGGGCAGAAAATCAAACATGTCTAAAACTTCCCAGAATCTGCCATGGGATGTTACAGTTCCACTCTGTCATGCATTTATCCTTTTGTTTAATGGGGATGTTCCTTTTCTCTGGTCTAATGAGGCAGAATATTGAACTCTTTAATTTTTAGAAACTATAGGATTCTAGCTACACAAACATTTTGCTTGAAATATTGTGTAGGGTTTTTGATTCACAAATTGCTATGAGTTAGAAACTGCTGTATATTTGAAGTGTGTCTCTAGGAACAAAATATATAGCAACACATTTAGCTATTTCCAGGTACTCTTTCAAACCACATTTAAACAAAAATTAAGTGTAAGTGGACATTTTGTACCCAGGAGCAACGTTCTATAAGTGACCTTTAAAGTTAAGTGTTAGATTAATGACAGCTTTCTCTAAAATGTTTATCTGTACCTTTGTCCCATAAACTGCTTCTAAATCCAGTTCCTGAAGCAGCCTGTTCCACAGAGTAACAGAAGATTCCATATATGGTCCAGTTTATTTTCTACTCTTTTGTTCTGATGCATAAAGGACTTTCAATAATTAAATTTTGATATTATTTTCCTGTTTGTATTCCTAATGGAATCCAAATACCTAAGCAATAGATGTAAGTCACTGAGGCCATGTCGACACTACAAAATTAAGTTGACCTAACTTACCTCGGCCTACAGCCGTTGCAAAAATTATATTGCTTGTGTGTGTCTACACTTTGCACCTTGTGTTGGCAGTGCATATCCTCACCAGGAGCTTTTGTACTATCAGTGTGGGGCATTGAGGGAAGGCTCCTGAAAACCAGTAACAGTCAACATAAGCAATATAGTGTCTACACTAATGCTGCATTGACCTTACTACATTGACCTTGACTTTACGTCACTGGTGAAGGTGGAGTTATAAAGTCAGTAGCGGGGCAGTTACATCGGTAGGAGCAAAATTTAAGTGTAGACACTACCATAGGTCAACATAAGCTGCTTTGTATCAACCTAAGTCTGTAGTTTAGACCATACCGGACCATCCTGTTCTCATGAACAAAACAAGTATAGACATTATTGCTGCCTTGAATATACTTATAATCCAAACTTACAAACACAGCTAGCGCCTGGTGAACATTTGAAGTGCTTCCTCTAAATCAAAATGAAATGGAGTTGACAGTCTCTAGATTTAACTTACATAAAAATGCAATTAACACTTCTCTTGAAGCAGCTTCTTTTCATCTTCAGTTCTTCATGACTGTCATCTAGATTCACACATTTTCACTTTCTCCCACACAACGATAGTTTTGTCATCATCTTCATCAATAGTTGTACTTTTTCCAAAGGGAAAAAGAATTTTTTTAAAGAATAATGTATCTTAGAGATCTTCTCCTGTTGTGTTTCAGAAATACAGATTTCCTTTCATGAAAGTCCACCAGATAAAACACAAATTCAGCCCTTAGGCCAAACCAAAAGGAATTCTTCTCTCTAGCTCAAAAGACACTTTTAGAAACTATATTATTTGAGCTCAAACATCTCAGATTCCTAATTTATTTGGTATCAAATCATGGTGTGCTCAGCATTATAGAAACATGGAACTGGAAGGGACCTCTAGATATCATCTAGTCCAGTTCCCCGCACTCAGGGTAGGACTAAGTATTATCTAGACAAGACATGGGCAAACTACAAAGCCCCTGAGCTCTGGGCTGGGGACCCTAGTCCCCGGCCCCTCCCCTGCTGGCCCCCCACCGCCGCAGCCGTGCCGACTGCACTCTGGCCCGCTGGGCAGCATGGGGAGCGCAGCTGGCTCTGGCCAGGTGTCACAGCTTTGAGCTTCTGCTGCTGGTAAGGGGGCAGGGAGGTTGGGTAAGGGAGCAGGGGGTCCTGGGGTGCAGTCAGGGAAGAGGGGGCAGTTGTATCCAGTGGAGGTTCTCGGGGGGCCTGTCAGGGGGTGGGGATGTGGATAGGGGTCAGGAGGGCAGTCAGGAGAGGGCGCGGGGGGTTGGATAAGGAGGTGGGATCCCAGGGGACAGTTGAGGGGTGGTGGTCAGGGTATGAGGAGCAGAGAGAGGTTGGATGTGAGGGGGGAGTCCTGGGGGGAGGCAGTGGGTTTGGCTAGGGAGCAGAAGGTCCCAGGAGGGGGAGATCAGAGGACAAGGAGTATGGGGGATTGAATGGGTTGGGAGTTCTGAGGAGGACAGTCAGGGGGCAGGAAGTGGGAGGATGTGGACAGGGGGCAGGGCCAGGCTGTTTGGGGAGGCACAGCCTTCCCTACCCAGCCTTCCATACAGTTGTGCAACCTCAATGTGGCCCTCAGGCTAAAAAGTTTGCCTAACCCAATCTAGACCATCCTTGACAGGTGTTTGTCCAACCTGTTTTTAAAAATCCCCAATGATGGAGATTCCACCAACTCCCTAGGCAATTTATTCCAGTGCCTAACCACCCTGACAGTTAGGAGGTTTTTCCTAATGCCAACCTAAACCTCCTTTGCTTCTTGTCCTATCCTCAGGGCTTAAGAACAACAATTTTTCTCCCTCTTCCTTGTAACAACCTTTTATGTATTTGAGAACTGTGATCATGTCCCCTCTCAGTCTTCTCTTCTCCAGACTAAACAAACTCAAATTTTTTCAATCTTCCCTCATAAGTCATGTTTTCTAGACCTTTAATTCATGCTGGCTGTATCAATATATTGATTTGCTTCTACCTCAGGAACCATTTATCTGAGGCCTGGAAGTTAAAAGGTAACAAGGTCAAATATTAGTTGGTAGGAAAACTGTGATAAAAAACTTCCTTTTCAAGTTTAGTAGTGGAAAGTTAACAAGTGAAACAAATTTCTTTATGTACAATCATATCCTTTTGATGTGTGACAAGCAACAAAATGTGAAAAATGTTGGCAGGAGATTCAAACCAGGTTAAACCAAAAAAGTTAAAAACGAAACTGCTCTTAAAACTGAGACCTTGACCCAACTTCACTGAAAAATTCATGTATGTTTCTTTCACACATGGCCCTGGTTTATTATTGCCTGTTGCCAAAGCTACACAAGATTCACAGTGATCCCCACTAAAAATTTACCATTTGCTACCACTTACCACACAACTGACTATTTAATAGCAACCACTGCATAGATTTTGCCTGGTGTATACAAAGTTGCACACCACATTGTGGTGTTGACTCTGAAGTGCATGGGACGGAAACTTCAAAACCAGCATGCACTGGATTCATTGAAAACAAAGGCAGTTCTCTGTGTGCAGGGATTACAGGATATGGTCCCAGGGGTGCAAACTTATATGAAGTGAAACTAAAGAACAGATTTGCATAAACCCTTGAAGCCCAAGAGCACATGCTCAGCTACAAATTAATTTTACAGTCTCAGTCTCATCTATTGTCAAGTGACAAGGGTATGGGCAGTTATGACTACTGGCTGGAGCAGGAGTCAGACCTAGTGTTTAAAACAAGAGTTGCTAGCCAGGAGTTAGAGCCCAGGGCCAGAGATAGAGTCAAGGGCAAAGAGTCAAAGCAGAGGGTCAGGGCTGGTGTCAGAAATCAAAGCAAGGTTACATGGCACAATGCAAAGCAAGAGCAGGGCTGGTTTCTGGGATGGAACAGGAGCTAACATAACAAGTAAATGTTTAGAGCAGCCAGCACCTTCCTCATGGTGCTACTGGTCTGCTGATCCCCTCAGCCAATCAGGCAGTTTGTCCAATCAGGCAGCTCAACTGGGGACCAGCTGTGCTTGTTAATCTGCCTGGGGGTTAAAATAGCAGATGAACCAGCTAGCTGTGGGCCTTTATTCCTGACACCTATATAATTAGCAATGCTTAGCCTTAATGTGGCCAGATCCTCAGCCAATGTGAAATTGCCTGAGGGGCCTGAGGATTTGTTTTGTATCCTCTGAGCATGCCTACCAGATCAGGTAGTATGTGACTTAGGCTGCTAAATGCCTATCTTCCTCAGTTTGGGAATCACAAGCAGAGACATATGCCTGCCTACAGCCCAGCATCAGGCCCTTATTTTCAAGAGAGGGGTAGGGCTTAAGACACACCTCTCTCTTCAGCATCTTCCGCTGGATAGTTTATGCAGCTCCCTGCTTAGTGTGCCAGCTTTATGGATTACATTCTAAGGCCCCTATCTCTTCCCATTCATTGTCTAAGAGCCTAGGTGCCTAACTCAGGCTTTGTGGGTCCCAGTGTTGTTCCTGTGATTTTTTTAGGCACCTGAAAATTAGGTGTTGTGATTCTAAGTGCCACAGTGCCTAGATCCCTTTTCTGGATATGTGCCTAAGGAAAAAAATATGAAAAATGGGAAGAGAACATGTTAAAGAAAGCTACATTCATAAGGTCTTGTTCTGATTCATCTGCAAGAGAGTATTTTCAATTCTATTAGTTTAGTTCCATACTTTGTTTGCAAATAGGAAGCCTTACTCACACTGCAGTGATCCCCACTAACCACACTGCTGGGGCCACTGGAATGGATATGGGTTTAAGAAACAGCTAGGAGAATTTGTGTTTGGAATTGTGGGGTAACAACCCATAGAAAGAGACTCAAAGAACTTGTGCTCATGAAACCTGCTTTAGCATTGTGGCAGCACACTTTCCTAAGAAGGCTGGGGATAAAGATTCCAGTCCTAACTCTCTCTTCCTTCAAAATGCATATTTTATTGGACATATTTGTCTATTTTATTGAGGTATATGGTGCCCTCTACTGGTGTAGATGTTTATAGAACATCTTGTATAGCAAGTTCAAATACGGGAAAAAATAGGTCAATACGGGTTCTGCCACAAACAGTGGTGAGTTTCCCTTCCTTTCCTCTCTGATTTACACCCACTCTCTTGAATCTAGGACATGCTGAGTGATTGAGCTACTCCTTCTGAATAGGGATGGTTAGGATACCCTTGGCAATTGGCCCGTGCTCTTAATCTATTCTGCTAGAGGGGATGTGGATAGAGATTCAAAACTCTTTCACTTAGGAGCTTCACTGTCTCTGCAGCATTTCTGACCCGTGTTAATGCAGGAGTAGATTTAGGACATGAGATATACCAGTATCAATCCTTAGTGTCCTCATATAAATTATTCTGGACTGATCCTGGTGTAACATTGTTTGGAATCTGGACCCTGATCTTAAAATTGAAGTCAAGTCTCTCACATGGAGAGCTAATGTAACACTGATTTTTCAAAAAAGGCTTAAGAGATCCTAGCAATTACAAGCCAGAAAGCCTAACTTCAGTATCAGGGAAATTGGTTGAAACCACAGTAAAGAACAGAATTATCAGACATAGTGGTGAACATGATATGTTGGCAAAGAGTCAACTTTTGAAAAAGGAAATCACACCTCAAACTATTAGAATTCTCTGAGGGTGTCAACAATCATGTGGAAAAGGGTGATCTGGTTGAAATGGTATACTTGGACTTTCAGAAAGCCATTGACAAGGTCCCACACCAAAGGCTCTTAAGCAAAGTAGCAGTAATGGGATAAGAGGGAAGGTTCTCTCATAGGGTTGACAACCCTAGAAGAGTGTCTTGGGAATTAAAGGTTAATCTGTAGTAAAAGATTATGTCATGTGATGAAACCTCCAGGAATACGTCCAACCAAAACTGGCAACCCTATCATGGATCAGTAACTAGTTAAAAGATAGAAAACAAAGGGTAGAAATAAATGGTAAGGTAAATAGCAGGGTCCTGCAAGGATCTGTATTGTTCGACATTCATAAATGATCTGGAAAAAGGGAGTAAATAGTGAGGTGGCAAAGTTTTCAAATGATAAAATTAGATAATTAAGTCCAAAGCTATTTGCAAAGGGTTGCAGAGGGATCTCACAAAACCAGGTGACAGTGCAACAAAATGGCAGATGAAATTCAATATGCAAAGTAATGCACATTGGAAAAATAATCTGAACTGTACATACAAAATGATGGGTTCTAAATTAGCTATTGTCACTGTCAAAGTTAGAATCAGGACTCAGTTTGTCAGACCACTCTGTTTTATTAGCACAGCGCTCTGCTAACACCACCCAGATAATGTGAGCACCATGCAAGACCCACACTACCTCAATTTATACAGATAAAAAGGGAGCGAACTTGACAAGATAACAAAGAGAGCAGAACTGACAAGTTTACCGGAGGCTAGACATACATAGGTAAATTTCCTTACTAACTTTTACTTAGCTTAGCTTAAGTGGACTCATTGTTTATGCCTTAATGTTTCTTTTCCCGACACCTGTATTTTAACATTCTTTACTTTTCCTTAAAAGGGTCATAAACAGATAGTTAAGGGTTAATGTCTCCTTTACTTGTTAACAAACAGTGAACCGGACACCTGACCAGAGGATCAATCAGGAAACAAGATACTTTCAAATCTCGGTGGAGGGAAGCCTTTGTTTGTGTTTTTTGGGTTTTGCGTTGTTCTCTCTGGGATCTGAGAGTGACCGGACGTACTACAGGCTCTAATTTTCTATTCAAGTAGTAAGTGCAAGTAGAAAGGTGGTTTAATCTTTTTAATTGGTTTTCTTTATTTGCAAATTTGTATCTGGCTGGTAAAGTTTTAATGTGTATTTGGCTGGAAATATTTTAAATTGTATTTCTGCTGGAGGAGGCTGTTTCTACAGTTTCTATAAGCTGAAAGACCCTGTAATATTCCATCTTAAATTTACAGTGATTTTCTTTATTCTTTTATTAAACGTTTTTCTCTTTAAGACCTGATTAATTATTTCCCCTTGTTAAGGCAAAGGAACTGATCTGTACTCACCAGGGAATTGGTGGGGAGAAGGGAGAAGGAGTAGTAGGGGAGGAAAGGTGAATTTCCTCTGTGTTTTAAATTCACGGAGCTTGAATCTGCCTATCTTTCCAGGACAACCCAGGGAGGAACAGCCTGGGAAGGGGAGGAGAAGGGGGAGGAGAAACCTGATTTCTCGGTGTTGTGATTCAAGGAGTTTGAAGCACGGTGATCTCCTGGTGTACCCAGGGCAGGAAAAATCTGGGAGGAAGAAAGGAGGGGGAAGGGAAATGGTTTATTCCCCTTTGTTGTGAGACTCAAGGAATTTGGGTCTTGGGGTCCGCAGGGAAGGTTTTGGGGAGACCAGAGTTTCAGGCGCTCCAAGTCCTGATTGGTGGCAGCTTATCAGATCTAAGCTGGTAATTAAGCTTAGAGAAATTCATGCTGGTACCCCAAGTTTTTGGACTCTAAGGTTCAGATTGGGGAAAGATACCATGACAGGTACATACAGCATTTCTTTAATCCTTTCTATATTTACAATATAATTCCTTCTACTTTCACATCACTCAAGAAAGAGACCTTGGAGTCATTGGGGATCATTCTCTGAAAACATCCACTCCATGTGCAGCAGCTGTCAAAAAAGCTAACAAAATGTTAGGAATGGGATAAATAATAAGACAGAAAATATCATGCCACTGTGTAAATCCATGGCATGCCAACACTTTGAATACTGTGTGCAGTTCTGTCACCCCATTTCAAAAAAGATATACTAGAATTGGAAGAGGTTCAGAGAAGGACAAGAAAAATGATTAGGTGTATGGAACAACTTCCGTATGAGGAAAGATTAAAAAGACTGGGACTGTTCATCTTAGATAAGAGCTGACTAAAGGGGGAATATGATCAAGGTCTATAAAATCATGAATGGTGTAGAGCAAGTGTTATTTACTCCTTCACAAAACACAAGAACCAGGGGTCACCCAATGAAATTAATAGGCAGCAGGTTTAAAAACAAACATAAGAGAGTACTTCTTCACATAATACACAGTCAACCTCTGGAACTCGCTGCCAAGAGATGTTTTGAAGGGTTAAAAATATAACTTTGTTCAAACAAGAATTAGATAAATTCATGGAGGATAATTCCATCAATGGCTTAGCCAAGATGGTCAGGGATGCAAGCCATGCTCTGGGTGTCCCTAGACTCTGACTCTCAGAAGCTTGGACTGGACAACAGGGGAGGATCACCTGATAAAGTGCCCTGTTCTATTTATTGCTGGAAGCATCTGGCACCAGCCACCGTTGGAAGACAGGATACTGGGCTAGACGCACCATTGGTCTAGCTCAGTATCGCCATTCTTATGCTCTTACATGACAGTGCACATCACTAGCTCTGGTCAGGTTCTTATACTGTGCCCATTCATGTGGTACCTGGCAACAGAGCAGTCCCTCTGATGTATATTTTATGGTTACTTGTTATAGCAATCATCGAGTTTGGGTGCTATTTTATCTTACTAGATAGATGTGTATAAATTTCACAGTACTTTCCAAAAAAGATCCATCAAATTCCCTGCCCCCAAAGAGCTTCATTCTCAGTAAAACTGGACACCCACAAGACAAGGCATGGAATATCGGAGGAAGGTGGTGGGATGTGATTATAACAAGTAAAGGGAGAGTGGATTGCTTGGTGGATGGATACCAAAGTGAGAGAAAGGAGATTTGATGGATGATCACTGTAATTTGAAGTGTAACTCCCACCGACCCCCTACCAAACTAACAACACACCCCCTAGGTTTTTTAGTTGTTGGGGTTAATTTATATATTAGCATTGCTAGAAGATATTGAGATTAGACAACATAAACAGATCTGGACAGAAAGGAAAGAAATTCTTGCCTTTGGCTGTATTGTTAGTGACAGAGTTGCGGATTGCAAAGAGCTCATTGTGAAATCAAGCGAACAACAGTAACTCAGACAGTTCATTGGAATCTGACAGACCTGACTTGGGGCTCATTATAAATACCAGCTCTATATAAAGGAGAGAAGTTGGCGGTTTCTGCTATACTTGTTACTCGAGGTTACCCAAAAGAGCTGACAAAAACGAAAAATGATGATGCTGCCAGTGAAGAGGAAAATTTTATTTTTTGCTTTTTTTTAAAAGGTGAAAAACGTATAATGAAAGTCTCCATAACTTTCCTTGAAGGAAGGAAGTACACCACCCCTCCCCTTGTCTGAAAGCCATTATATAGCTGCAAGAAACAGTCTCCCCCTTGGTCATGACCAGTCATCCATGCCCTAACCTACCCTGTGAATAGTACTGTGGTGTCTCTTTAATTGTTCTCAAAATGTCTGCGTAGGAAAGCAATATTTCCAGCAGCTAACATGCCACATGACACACACTGAGTGGTGTGGCAGTATCAGTCACTCCAAGAAGCATTGTTTTGAAGTTCTAATCTTCAGGGAGCAGTATCACTGAAAGTGACAGAACAAGGCTTGATTAAACATGTGGAATACTTGTGATAACATGGCTAGGTCAGTTAATGGTCTTCCTCTCTTCAGTATTACGGTAGCTATTCTAGTGCATGGGCAGTCTCTTATTGCATTTGCCCTTGGGATAATAATTGTTGGTCTTGTCTGGTTGATTATTGTTGTTTCCTTTTTAACCTTTGCTTAGTGTTGCAGGATTATCTATCTAGATAGCTTAAGTGCTTATGAGGCCCACATTACCATTGTATCTGGGCACCTCACAATCTGTAATGAATTTATCTTCACAATACCCTTGTGAGGTAGAAAAGTGCTATTATCTCCACTGTGAAGATGGAAACTGAGGCACAGAGAGACTAAGGGCCAGCTTTTAAAAGGTATTTAGGTGCCTAAAGATGCAGCTAGGCACTTAGTGGGATTTTTAGAAGCATTTAGGTGGCCAACTCTGAATAAAATCTTCCTATTGACATGCCCAAGGGAATTGACACCAGGTCTCCCAAGTACCTGACTATCATCCTTGCCACTGGACCATTTTGCCTTTCTCTTAGGGGCAGTATATGAATTATATCAATAGGAAGGAGTACCACTCATTAGCTGGTCCACCTCAGATTGTCATACCAGAGAGCCTTAGTATGGAATACACTGGGCTTTGCCTATAGGGTGAAGTACAGACCCCATCTCTTTGTACAAAGCCTTCAGTTGGTTATAGGAACTGAAAAATCACCAGGCAATAGTTTTCTGGAAACAAGCTATAGGATTGATCTTAACAAATAAAAAAAGGGGTGATGGATAATACAGTCTCTTTGGTCAGAATTATGCTTTCTTTAATTATGTTTATGGCATCTAAATGCCATGGTACTGTGCACACTAGAAAGGCAGAGAGAGATGTGATTAAAATACAATGTTATGTTTATACTGCAACCAGAATATTATTAAACTGCAATCAAAATATAAGTAAGTCCTATGTGTTTCCCAGAGGCCTTTTATCTCATGTTTGATAAAGCTATCCGTTTATTTAATAAATAGCATCATCCAAACTTCTCAGCTGTGATGTCTCATTTTAAAATACTATTTTCCTTTTCCATTATCAGTATCACAAGAACTCCGTAGATGAGATGAAAACTTTAAAGAGAAACATACATGGCAACAATAAGTAGTTTAGATCCAAACTACAGTGTTTAAATGAAAGAGCAAGCAGAGGGAGTAGATGAAACAGCCTCATGTAAACAGAAGGGTTATACAGTAAAGAAAAAGAATCAGTGAGGGGTAATTTTGTTTACATATTTCCTATAACATCATTCTTTGTAGTATTAATTAATTATTATTTATTTTATTGTTCTGGCCCCTGTTGCAAACCCAAATACAAGTAACACGATTCCATCACAAATCTCTTATTTTGGGTTTTTCCTCAAATCCTAGTTCCTGGAGTCACGGGATTACTTTAGAATTTCAGCTTTCATTTAACAAAAGAATTAAGTTTTTAGCCTTCATGACTGAGGAGAAAAGCTGAAAAATGTGACCCCGGTGAATAGTTAAATTTAAAAAAAACAGAAGGCAAATAAAAAGAAACCAAAATATATATATTTTTTAAAAATCTCATGATTTTACATGATTTATGCTTGGGGTTGGCAACACTTAATTCATGAGAACCAGAAAGCAAAACTAACCAGGGTAGTGAGGCTACCCAAGCTGGTTGAAGTGTAAATAAATAAATAAGACAATAAGCATGGTGATAAGTAGCATAGCTTTTCAAACATTTTCATTTTTAATAATCAAAGTATTAGTGTATGTATTTCCAATTAATTTCAATTGGAGCCAACAAAGTCCATTCTAGGACAAAATTTTGTCCTATGATTTTTATGCTGCTTTTGGTTTTTTAAATCTGGAAGTACATTCTTATGTGCAACTACACCAGGGGCTCCCAAACTTTTTGCCAGCATGACCCCATTTTAATTAAGTGTTTCCTGCTGGGACCCCAGACAACATGGAAGATGCCATATTGAAGAGCAAAATGCCATCCTCCACATAGCATGACCTTGCTTGCACTCTAGTGATGAGGTCATGCTGCACCGAGGACACCACTTTGCTCTACAAAATGGCATCTTCCACACCATGTGTTCTTGTACATATAGTACACATATGGTGCATGCAAGGTTACGTTGTGCAGAGGATGCCTTTTATATAGCAAAATGGCGTCCTTCATGCATCATAACATGACACGCACCATACATATGAGGTCAGGCTGTGAGGAGCAAAATGGTATCCTCAACACAAAAGAGATCACCATGACCCCATCTGCTGATGGCATGACCCCATTTGGGGGTCTGACCTACAGTTTGGGAACCACTCATTGACACTAAGGGGTTCTGGACTTCACTCCTTCCACTGACTCTCTCATCCTTCTCCAGCTCATTTCCTTCCTCCTTCTTTCTCCCAGTGCTGTCCTTCCTTTCTCCTCTATCCCCAGGCCATTCCTCAACCTCTTTACACTTGCCCTGATTCCCAGTTTCCACCTATATTCGTGCAGCAAAAAGCCAGAGAAAAATGGCATGAAATTAGAAGATAGATGATGCAATCCCACCAGGATTCTTCATTTTCCATAGAAAGACATGAGCTATCCCCCTCCCATCAATTCAATCACTGTCCTCATTCATTATATTTCCCTTATTCCCAGTGTTAATTCTTTCTCTTCTCGCTCCAGTCACCATCACATCTCCTTCTCCACAGTCCCTTGCTTTCTACCACAGTCACCTCACACAAAGGCCCAACTCCTCAACTACTGCAACACCAATGCTTGCTGCTTATTGATCCTTGAATTCAGCTCCTTTTCTTCAATCCTCTCCAGCTCCCACCTCTCCCCCTCTCTATTAGATGTGTCACCAAGGGCTGAAGGTTGTTAATTGACTGAGAAGGGAAGGAGGGAAGAGAGTCTAGCTACTAGCCCCAGTTGCTCAGCCACTTGGTCAAAATTTGGTGAACCCAGCTAAGAGGCTGAAGATAAGATCAAGGAGCCATAGGCTGGGCAGGCCTGATGTTTAGTCATTGTTCTACTCTGCCTCTGTAAAGAATGACAATGCTGAAGCCAATGACCTATATACCACATGACCTGTAGGGAAGGAGGAGATCCCACATCTGAACTCAACCGCATGCTTCCAAAGTGCAGGCAATGTGGGTGTAACTCAGCGAGTGCAGTCAACAGAATGACCAATGTGCTGACATTCTGCATGGCTGCCTACTCCTAAAATTGGCCCTGGTTTTTGAAGTGGGGAGGAAGGAGGATTTCCCCAACCTTGCCCCAATTTCGGTGTGAGTGACGTTGTGAATAAGAACGAAAGGGTCTGTTTTCATGCAAAATGCCCACAGGGGAAACAGAGGAGGGGAAATAAAGGAAGTGTGATATATGAATGCTAAGCACCTTTTCTAAATAGAATGTCTTCTCAACCTTTTCAGTGAGTGACTTTATACATCTGCAAACCTGGGAGACAGCAGCCATATGATTTTCCTACTTCTATAAAGCAGGTCTAAGACAGACCTGACCTTCCTTTAGCATCAAAAGTTCATAAGCTTGACATGAGCTGTTAGCTTAGTAATTAAAAGATATGTATTTTACATCCAACAAATATATGCTCAGTTATTTAGATAAATTCATTACTATAGAACCCCTTTAGAACCAGAAGACTTATGACTTCTAGAGAAAGGATGTGTGACCCTAATGCCTGCATGTGGTTGAGGGGCAGTTTCTGTACATTTCTTATTCTTCAATATAAATAATGCCTAAAATGACTGATATACACACCAATTGTACATATTTTGATTGCATTCCTCTTTCCTACCCTTTGCCTTCTTAGGCCCAAATCCTGCAAATTTTGTTTGTGGATTTTGCTTATCTTTGGGCTTGCTGAGTCTGTGCTCAACACTTCTTTGGAAAGTACTCTCTGTGGCACAGCAGGAGAGGTTTATGATGCAATAAAGAGGTATTGAAAGTATCCTCTTTTTTGCCTTTGCTTTTAGAGTGAGTCACTAGAGATCACTGCAATGTGCTTTTGATGTTGTGACATTTGTTCCCTTCAAAAAGAGAGCAACAGAAAGAGGAACAGTGAAAGACTTCAGCCTCCAGCTGTTAAGAGGAGGAAAAAACAGTGTGATGTTGGGAATCAGCAAGACAATATGCCTTGCTTTTGCATCTTCTTCAAAGCAGGCTGACTGAGAGGCTATTGTTTTCATAGGGAAAGTATAGAGGACAATGGTTTATGATTCCCAGCGATCTTTATATTAAGTGCGTCTTAGCTATTCAATTATATAGTAGCTACTTCATATCAGTGGCTCAACCACTCTGTTAGTATTAGGAAATATTGCACATGAGCACAACATATATAACTGGATATAAAAAAAAAAACAAAATCTAATGAAATGGCTGAAAAATAATGAAGGGCTTATTGAAGTTAGCCTGAAGCATCCTTTGCATGGGTACAAAGAAAAATAGAGCACTTACACTAAAAGAAAGAACAAACATTGGCCACTGAAAACACCATGAAAAAATGAATAAACCAGTGAGATCATTAACACCATGGCAGTTCTCTCTTCTGGATCTCCCTCCCTGTCATTCCTGCTAGCTTTAAATAACAAAATGAGGGGGACTAATGCCCTCAAAGACGGTGGGGTTTGAAGTCTAGTCTAACAGCAAGGAGGGAAAGTAGTGGGAAATGTTGCTTACTCAAGTCAGGGAGAGGAGGGGTGAGCTCCCTACTGCTTTTTAGCAGAGAAGTGCAGGCAGGCTGTGTCCCTTATTTAACCCCTGCTGATCAGGTAACTGAATAGGAGGAGATCCACAGGACCCACATCAAATTTACTAAAAATTTACGAAAGCTTATGCTGAACCAAATTTGTTCCTCTCTAAGGTGCCACAAGTACTCCTGTTCTTTTTGCGGATACAGACTAACACGGCTGCTACTCTGAAACCTAGCAAGTTTACTGGGATCAGAGGATGGAACTAGAATAGTGCAAAATGTTTGCCATTAAAATATTAAGCCATACAGAAGTCACCTGGTATTAGGCTGTGTTATAAACCTGAAACTCAGATTGGTCTCGAAGGTTTCAAACCAAACCTGAACTCATTTAAGATATGACATCAAAACCTTGTAAAATTCCAGGTTCACATACTGTTTTGTGTGAGCTTTTTATTTATAGTTGATTCATTTAAACTCAGAACTCAAAGTGAAACTCAGGGAATCCTAAGCCACAAAAAGCAAAACGAAGAAAATGTTCCCATGAATCCTTGTGAAATCCTTTGTTTCAGACAGCGCAAGAACCTGTGATGAGAAAGATATGGAGGGATTGATAGAAAGCCAATTCCTGAGAGTAGCAATGTCCCTTACTAATCTGGGAAAGGAAGCAGTATCCTCAGAAGAAATTCAAAGCATGGAAAAAACAATCATCCAGCTTAAAAGAAATGGCACACTCCACTCTTCATTCTCCAGTTCCAAGGCATTTGGATCTCAACGAATCAATTTTTCAGAGTTTTTCTCCCCCTAGCAAACACATCAGTTTACTGCAAAATCCTAAACACTAAGACAATTCAACTCCTTGTACTGCTATCAGATAGTTGCATTTACTAAAAAACAATGACTCTTGACACTTGCCTGCAGCTGTTGCACATTATGTAATATCTCCTAGAAACATCAGTGCAGTGACACGCTGGAAGATATTACACAATGTGTAGTTTATTTAGTACTGCCATTTCCTAAAGTTCAGGAAAGATTTAGATAACTATGTTTATCTGCAGCAGCTGTGGAGTCCAAAATAGCAAGCAATTCCCCAATGATAAGAAACAGGACACTCCCTCTGCTGGCCAGAGGTGGCCACTCTAAATAATGTGCACTAGTATTAATCCTATCTAAAGAGAACGTTTTAAGACTCTTACTTTTAAGGGTGTCTTGGAAAAGGACATTTGTTTTTAAAATTGGGCTTGTGCCCTCATTTGCTTGCAGTGTATAAAGACAACCTGGAAGGCTTTTATTTGTATTTTTTAAAAAGTCTTCCCTCAGTCTCCTCCCCATTTTTTTTTTTTTGTTTAAGAAAATCAGGACTATAAATTCTGGCCTCCATTGGCTTAGTTCAGGGGTCTCAAACATGCGGCCCACAAAGTTATTTTCTGTGGCCTGCAAGCTCCTCACAGGCCCCCCACCATCCTCAGTGTTTATCTACAGTGGCTATGGCCCGACACGCACCCTACACCCCTCCTGCACCACAACCCCCTTCCCTGCACCCGACTCCCTGCCCTGAACCCACTGCCACACCCTGCACCCCAACCCACTTCCTTGAGCCCCCTGCCGCACCTTGACCCCCTGCTGCACGCCCACTCCTCCTGCACCCCACACCAACTCCATGCCTTGAGCCCACTGCTGCAGCCCACACACCTCCTGCACTCCATGGGGGCAGGGAGGGGGCAGAGTTGGGGTGGGGATTTCGAGGAAGGGGTGGGAAGAGGTGGGGCAGGGGCGGGGCCTCATGGAAGGGGTGGAGTGGGGGCAGGGCTGAGGGCAGCGGGAGGGAGGTGTCAGTAATGTGGCCCTTGGGCCAATATACTAGTCCTCATGTGGCCCTCGTGGTCATTTGAGTTTGAGGCCCCTGGCTCAGTTGGAGGACCAGTGGGAAGTAAAAAGACATTGCATGATGGGCTGAGGGTGCTGAATCTGGAAGAAAGCCTTTCCTTATTTAACTTCAAAGATTAATGTTTTGAATAATTGTTAAACAAAACACAACTCAACTTTTACTCGGTTAGCTTGTGTGGTGCCAGCATTTCAGTGGCTTCCTAGTCATAAAGCCTTCCAAGCTAGACAAGACCTGAATCTTTAATGTCAAAGACAAACAAATTAACTTAAACAAAAAACAAACTTTCAGGTCTTCTTTACCCATTATAAACAAACCAACTAGGGCACTACCCCCTCTCACTCCCCCCCCCCGCTTTGTAGATCACTTTTAAGGCTCAATTTTCAGTGTTACCATATATTGGTGATGCCTCATCTGAAGTACTCTGTCCAGTTTTAGGCCCCACACTGCGAGAAGGATGTGGAAAAATTGGAAAGAGTTCAGCGGAGAGCAACAAAAATGGTTAGAGGTCTGGAGCACATGACTTATGAGGCGAGGCTGAGGGAACTGGGATTGTTTAGTCTGCAGAAGAGAAGAATGAGGGGGGATTTGATAGCTGCTTTCAACTACTTGAAAGGTGGTTCCAAGGAGGATGAATCTAGATTATTTTCAGTGGGACCAGATGACAGAACAAGGTGTAATGGTCCCACTGCAACTTGAGGAAGGTTTAGGTTGGATATTAAGAAAAACGTTTTCACTAGGAGAGTGGTGAAGCACTAGAATGGGTTACCTAGGGAGGTGGTGGAATCTCCTTCTGTCATAAACAGATGGTTAAGGGTTAATGCCTCTTATACCTGTAAAGGGTTAAAAAGTTCACCTAGCCTAGCTAACACCTGACCAGAGGGACAACAAGATGTTTCAAAAGGAAGGAGGGAAATTTTTCCTTTGTTTTAGTGTTTCAGTTTCAGCCGGAGTGAAAAAGATCAAGGAACTAGCCTCTTATCAGAGTAGTAAGTTTTAGAAAGGAATAAATAGGTTTATGTTTATTTCTTTGTAACTTGTCTTATGCAATTAGAGGTAGAATCAAATTGGATATTTTTTTTGTGTAACTAAATTTGTGCCCAGGGGAACATCGCCTGTGTTTTGAATCTGTTGTCTGTGAGAGTAGCTGGTATGCTAATCTCTCCCAGAGGGTTTTCTTTTACCTTTCTTTTCTTTAATTAAAAGCCTTTTTCTTAATACTTGATTGATTTTTCCTTGTTTTTAGATCCAAGGGATTCGATCTGACTCATGAGGGATTGGTGGAGGGGATGGTTAATTTCTCCTTGTTTTAAGATCCAAGGGGTTTGGATCTGTGTTCACCAGGGAATTGGTGAAGTCTCTCAAGGCTACCCAGGGAGGGGAAGGTTTTGGGGTGAAAGGGAGTGATTCAGACACTGACTATTCTTGATAGTGGCGGTGATACCAGATCTAAGCTAGTAATTAAGCTTAGAAGTGTCCATGCAGGTCCCCACATCTGTACCCTAAAGTTTAGAGTGGGGAAGGAACCTTGACACCTTCCTTAGGAGTTTTTAAGGTCAAGCTTGACAAAGCCCTGGCTGGGATGATTTAGTTGAGGATTGGTCCTGTTTTGAGCAGGGGGTTGGACTAGATGACCTCCTGAGATCCCTTCCAACATTGATATTCTATGATTCCCAGTATTTGTTTTTTAAAACCAGAATCACATGCCATGGGAAATTAAAAAAAAACATTTAAGATCTGGATCTGATTCCTTCCTGCACCATCAGCCATTGCTTAGGTCATGAAGAAGGCTCTGCCATCGCTGTCTGTCCTCGATCACTTTTTACACATCCTCATCATTGCTAAGTCCCATACATTTTTTTGGTCTCTGGGTAGTGTTCATGAGAGGGATTTTTTCAGCTGGATCCTTTTGTATGGTCCCCTATCTGACCAATAGCACACCTCCCGTAGAGATTAGGGGTGGTTGTTCTGAGGACTCTCTGTATTTCTTATAAATTCATTTCATTTAATGCTATTTTCTAAGCCATTTAGGTATCTGTACATTGGTGGATTTCTGACTTTCACATCCATATGTTAAGAGGGAAATAAGAAATATTTAAGATAACAGATAAAAGACTTGCAGTTTGGTTTGTGTTGTGAGTTAAACCAGCTGACACTGTTATTATTCCACTCATATTGCTTTGTTTGTACATTCTATTCTTTCCATTCTGTTTTCCATTTAGACTGCAAGCTCTTGGGGCAGCGACTGTCTTTGTTGGCTCCTAAGCACTATAATAATAAGTATTCATAATTATTAATAGCAAAATTAATAATTAATTTTTATAACTGCATTGCAGTAGCACCTAGAGGCCCCAACTAAGATCAGTGCTCCATTGTGCTAGATGCTGTATATACAAGAAAACAGACAAGCTCTGTCTAAAAGGTTTACAGGCTAATTAGACAAGAGAGAGAAAGAAAGTATTGTCATCCACGTTTTACTGATTGGGTGAAGAGGCACACAGAGATTGAGTGACTTTCTCAAGGTCCCATCAGGTGTCTGTGGGCAGAGCTGGGAATGACTCCAGATCTCCCAAGTACCAGTTCAGTGCTTTAATCACAAGGCCAACCTTGCTCCCTGCTAGGTTCTAAGATATGTTAGTTAAAATGCATTCACTTACACATTCTAACATCACCTACCTATTTTCCTGCTCTAAACAATGTAGGGATCTTTGTGACCATGCTAGGTCAAACAGCGCCCAGAGCTTTCCTTTCCCAGACTAGGCCAAACAGGCTAGCTAGGCAATAGAAAGACAATTTATTAAATAACTACAATCCTGATGATTTACTACTACTTTCTAATGATTATTTAAGAGATAAATTTATGGAACCACATGGAAAAACTTGGTTTTAATAAAAAAGCCTTAAAATAGGTTTGTTTTGAGAGTTTGTCAAGGTTTTGGGTAGGAGAATGGAGGGGGATTCATTAACAACCTGACTGTAAATAAGAATGTGCAACTGCTCTGTATTAATTAGTGAATACTATATTTTGTCCAAGTGCTGTAAGGGCTGTTTACTGTCTGACTGTATGGAGTTAAGTCAAAAGGAGATGCTAGGAAAAACAAAGCACAGAATTAAAATGACTAGAGATAAGACATTCCAAGTAAAACACTTTGGAGTTAAGAGAACATTGACTAGGCTATTAATTGGGGCAAGCCTATCTACCTTGGCTCCAGCAAAATAAAAAGACCTATTTTACTAGGGATGGGAGCTGAAGATCAAAAGGACAGGAAACAGCTAAAAAGTTGCTCTCTCTAGAAAGATTGGTCAGTTGTCAGGGGGAGCAGGCTGCCTCAGAGAGAGGCTCCATGGAGAGAGTCTGAAGCAGTCGAACGTACCTGGCCAACATTGGGGGAGGGATATCTGGGTAAATAGACTTTTATTATTTTGAAATCCTTGTTCCTTTATGTTATGTGGGGTCCTACTGTTAAGAAACAATAATTTGTTTAGAGGCTACATGCAATATAGCCTTGATATACAATTCCTTATAGATAGCACTGGTCACAGTTCACAAAGGGCAGATCTTCAGGTACTGAACTCAAGTAGGGCCTGTTGAAGTATTCATGGCTAGTATATAGGGATCTGTAACCCAGGCAAGAACTGCACGAATCCATGCCAAGAGAAGCAAGAGCTTGAGACTGGTCATCTGAGAGGTGCACTCAGAGAAAGACAGGGTGCAGTTAACCTCGTAGCCAAGACAGTCAGTTTTCTGGACTATAGGTGTTTGGAGGATTGTTAACGAATACATCACATGTTAAAAGGGAAAAGAAAGGCCATGAAATAAGCAACACTAGATTAATACAGCCAACTACAGATGGATTAAAGAAGTGTTCATCAGTCAGTACCCCACGAGAAAGGATATATTCAGAAGCCTGGGGACAGGTTGGTTTTTTTTGACTTCCTGGCCTCACTTCCATTTGGGTTCATCAACATGCCCAATTTGTCACTCCAAGACAGCTGCTCTTTACAACAGTGTTTCTGAAAGTGAAATCAAAGTATTGGCTCAGAATAATTTTCCCTATCACAAAGGTGCTATCTTTTTCCCCCAGAGGTGATAACCAGAGGATCCCAGCTGTTTGGCATGCCTGTGAAAGTCTGAGATTGTGGTGGAGGAACAAACAGACCAGTGCATTGCAATGTATTTTTATGTAATATATTGCAGTGGCTTTATAACTAAAGAGTGGAATGAGTTCAGTGATACCACCAGAGTATTAACTTCTGCTCAAGGGAGAACCAGGGCAGGCAGAAAACTAGATTTTAAAAGATACTTGGAGTAACTTGGGATATTTCAAAGGAAATATCCCCATCCCACAAAAAGGTGGTGTGGCAGATATTTCCATTGAATATTTATCTGTGATTCCGGTTTTTAGGCCTGCCAACACTGAGCTGCTGTACAGAGTAGAAGTTTGTCACTCAGCTATTAAGGTGATGGGGACAAAAATACTGAGAAAGGTACTGAGAAAGGACACATACTGCAGATGAAGCTGGGATGATTCTTGATAGAACTGCAGCAGACACTATTAAACTACTTAGATAATATAGATGTAAATTTGCTTCTCATGAACATAGGGAATGAATAATTCTGGCTAGAGCCAGGCACTATGCATCAGGTGCAATTGCTCCAAGTAGCTTTTAAAATCTGATTTCCTGCTGTCCTGTTTCTCCCTTGAGCAGAAGTTAATACTCTGCTGATATCATTATCTAAGCCTAATGTTTAGAGCCAAGTTTTTAGAAGTGAAACATCAGTTTATTAACTCCATTGTGTCACTGCAGGGAGATTGTATATCAAAGGCTGGTATCTGCACTGGACAGGAAAGACAATTACAAATTGGGGAAGAGAACTGGTGTAATCTCACTGAAACACAGGAAAAGGAAATACCAAGTGGAGTGGCAATGCTCTATGGGTTTGAATTTCCTTTCACAGTTTGATTAACTAAATACAATTATAAACAAACATTTAGGGCCAAATTTATAAAATAAAAGGATAAATCTATTTCTGATTGTTTTGGCTTTTGCTGAAGAGGATGAAAAAGAAATCAGCTTTTAGCAATCACAACTCTTTTTTTTCCAATTTTCCTGTCCCCCAACAACTGAAAATTGAAAACTTTTCATATATTAATAGAGTCCGATGCCAGAAGGCTTGTGATCATCTAGCTTGACTTCCTGCATAGCACAGGCCATATTACTTCCCCTCCCCCTAATAATTCCTGCAGCATATATCTTTTAGAAAAAACATCCAGTCCTGATTTTAAAATGGCCAGAGATGGAGAATCCACGCTTAACCATTGATTATTACCATTGGAAAAAACTGTTAATTTTAGTTGGTCAGAGTGAATTTTCAGTAAAACCAAAATTTTTTGGCTGGCTGGAGAAAGTGTTTTCATTGCCAAAAATGAATGGGTTTGATGGTCTTGTCAAAACCTTAAACAATTTTGTGGAAAAATTTCAACATAAGAAATCTTTCATTTCAGAATTTCACAAGAAACAAATATTTCCTGACCAGTGCTTTTAAAGACAATCTGCATTCAGAACTGTTCAAGATGCACATTCAAGGCAGGTAATTACAAAATACAATCATAGGCCTGCAACTGAGCAAATATTTTGTTTTTATAATTTTTTTCAGAATGTGACTGTGAAATTCATCACTTACATCTGGGATATAAATTTATTAAATGTTCCACGCAATTGTGAGCATTAGTTTGCATCCCATTTCCGAATAAAAATAATCTCATAAATAATACTTGGTCTCATCCCTAACAGGTGCCTAATCCAATGCCAAGAATGCTTACTTCTAGAGAGGTAATAATGTAGAATGTAACACTTGTTTTTGCATGTACACATGCACAACCATGAAGGGTAGACAAACTGTACCTGAGAATATTTGACAAGTAGTTGTATGAATATTGATAGTGCCTAAATGTCTCAATCAGGATCAGGGCCCAGTTGTGAACGGAGTAAGACATAGTTTGTGCTCCGAAGACCTTATGATCAAATACCCTCATCCTGAAAACACTTGGACATGTCCCCTTTGAGTCAAATTAAATATGTGCCTCTGGACCCAATCCTGCCACTGTATCTGCTTGGGCAGACTCCTAACATCAACAAGGATCAGCAGCCCAACTACCACATGCACCCGCAGGATCACAGCCTAACCAGCTGCAGGGCCTAAAATGACAAAAACTAGATGAAGGGTGAGGGAAAGAGAGACAATATGACAGCAATGTGAGTATCATGACATGTTGTGTCAATATATAGGGCAAGCCATATGGTGTGATAGATCCTCTGTTTTCTTCTGTATGGGAAGAAAAGGGTTGGCTTTTAGTTTTGCCTATTGTCTATTTTATTATTTGTCTTTGTCTCTTACCCTCCCAGTGTTGCTGCAGGAGAACTGTGCGGTCCTTGTGCCTCAAACAAGAAGGAGCCCCTTCCACAAATGTGCTCGAATGCACAACAACAGTCTATTTTGCTCTTCTGTATTTCAAGGTCTGTGAGCATGTCCAGCATGAAGCCCTAGTTTTAAGCATTTATAACTCGGCTGAAGAAAATTAACTCATTTAAACATTTCCAAAACAACTGCCCAGCCCTGTGGGGTGCAGATCACTTCAGCATTGACTGTGCTCAGTACGCTGCAGAAGGAGCTCACCAGTGCACAGATTCAGATCCCGAGGGTTAGATTCTGCACGCAAGTGAAATCAGTAGCAAAACTTCCCATTGATTTATAATAATTGTACAGCATCAAGGCCCAAGTTCCCAATATCATCAATAATACATGCATACAAGGAGAAAAGTGCGTGTATGAAATATGCAGCATAAACTAGGTAAACAGAGCCACCTAGTCATGAGTGGTGCTTTAGCACATACATTTTGTGTGGACAGCTATATTTCAAAATTTAGTTGTCAGAGTCAGCTTGCAACTTATACCAGCAAAGCTGTGCTTTAACGGAGTACAACTTATTCCACCCAACCCAAGTAAAACAAGCCATAGTGGTAAAAGCACAGTTTAGCTGCTGTAACTGCATTTATACTAGGAGGTTTTTGCCAGTACAGTTATGTAGGTCGGGGTCACACCTATTGACAACTGTCACCAATATAGCTATGCATCAGAAGTCTGTGGTGTAGCCTTAGACTGCAACAACCTTGGAGCAGTGAATGTGTCTTGGCCTATTTCTGTTTAAAGCACTTGGCAAACTTTGTGGTAGTCAGAAAGAGCTCAGCTCAAAGTTTGTTTTGCTCACCTGGGAACACAATGAGTCTTTGTAAGGTGGTCACAGTTGTCCTTCTGTCTGTCTGGGACAGAGGCCATGCCCCCTCACTACAAGTCCTCTGGAAGGGCACAGTTTAGGGGGGAATTAACACCAGGGTCTCTGCCACTCAGCAGGGTAGCACAGTCAGGAGGCTCTGCCCTGTAGTCAGGAGACAGCAATAACAAGTCTATTAGCTCAAGCCCTCAGCAGCACAGGGCAGCAAAGTCATGAGGCTCTGGTCTGTATTCAGACCAGAGTAATAATGAGTCTGAGCCCAGGTCTCAAACAAGGTGGGGCAGGAAACAGTCAGGGGTCATGGTTCTGGCAGACCAACAACAAACATAGGCCTCTTGGCCTATGTTGGGGAGGCTGCCACCCCAGGGGTGGGGTGGCAAAGGTAGGAGGACATGGGCCCACCCGACTCCACCTCATCCCAACCCAGGGCCCTAACAGTGGTGGAGTGGTCTGCAACTGGTCAGCAGGGAAATGCAGCTGCAACACACTGGCCAGCTGTCAGTCAGCAACACAACCAAACTATATTTTACTTCCCTGGGCTACTTCCTACATTCCTGTTTGAGAGGGGGTACCTGGGTCATTGTCGGTCTCACAGAGATAAATGGATAACAGCAGCCCCAGCAATTCCTCAGTGTCTTCCATGACTGGCAGTTCTGGCAGTCCTTCCAGATCTCAGGCACTGTAGTGGTTGCTGTCAGCTCTGCACTCCAGCAGCTTGTGAGAGATGTCCCTCTCCTCTGGCAGCTCCTCTCCAATTGAGCTGGAGGGCCTGCCTTTTATACTACCAGTTCCTGTCCCACTCTCTGCTTCCGGCGGGGCAGGCATGGGTGTCCCAGCTCTGCCCACCAGGGGGTGTTTGCAGCTGTCCCTTTGTCCATCTGAGAGGGAGGCCATCCCCCCTACTACAGCCTGCGAATGTGCAGATTTCCATTGTTTGTGCTAGTGATGGGAAAATGGGAAGTAGCCTGAGCTTCTCTGAGAGTTCAAAGAGTTCATTTAACTTTCCCCTTACCTTTGTTTGCACACACCATGGAAGTATCAGGATAGCGAAAAATGCAGACTTGTCACTATCTCTAACTTGACTGAAATTGAGAAGTACTGGAAGTTTCACAAGAAATCCTGTTCTTGTGAGTTTTCCAGCCCAATTGTAAACCAAGGATTTAGATACCACAAGCTGCCACCAGTTCAGGCTTTAACAAACTTGTCTCAGGTGAGAATGATTGATCTCGCCACAACCTTTCAGGATCTTAAAGGCTGGTTGTGTGTGTGGTGGGGGATAAGAATTAAAAAGATGTCTGTGCAGGATTGGGAGTTGTCATCTAGTAACCCTCAGGAGAGAAATTGGGGAAGAACCTTCCTGAAGTTGCTAGAGTGAGAAAGAACAGGCTCAGGTGTCCTCTCACTCAACATGCTGGGGCAAAGAAACCTATTGGGAGATACAGGATTATTATTAGTATTTATTTTTGTATTACCATAGTGGTTAAGAGCCTTACTCATGTTTGTAAGACTTCCATTACATTAGGGAAGCACATAGAAGTCTGAACTCCACAAACTTTGATGTTGAGTGACAACAGCCTCTGAGTATTTTCTCTTTTTTTAAATAAAAAAAATATTTTGGTTACCAGCCAGCATTAAGAAGGGGTCCTATTACTGAGTTAGTGTAACCCATGAGTTAGAAAAATGTCATTGCTACCACATTACGCACATAATTGGTGGTCACCACAAGTGTATGTGTAGATGCTGGATGTGGTGCAGTTTTTCTACATTGTGTAATGCTTAAATGTTACTGGGCATTGGATCTGAAAAAAAATCAGAAAATGACAAAAAAGGGCCACAACTTGTATAAAGAGTTTCATTTTGACCAAAGCTGGCAGAAAGCTACTAAATACAATTGATAATGCAATGATGTACTCGAAATAGTACAGGTTTGGGAACTATTTAGCTGCAGATGATATATTCTATGCATCTACCTCTACTTTTTTGTCTTCGGTTAAAGCAAAAGTCTGTAATCATGTGACAGTGTGAGTTTGCAGATTATCCGTGTCATCATTTGTAGAATGCACTGATATGAGAAAAGATTTTGTCTGCTATTTTTATGAAGTTATGCAGATAATAAGATATTTACCCCTAGTTATAAAATATTTTCGATGTTTAAAATGCTCTGGCAGATGTCATGAACAGCCCCCAGTCACACCAACAGCTCATGGACCCTTACGTTACCCAAGGCAAAATCTGTTCAGATACATTTCTGTTCTGGGAAAACTATGTGACAGATTTCTCCCAACTACTGATGGATTATGTAGCAGAAAAGAGAGATGATAACAAATCTGTGGAACTTGAGACATTTGTAGAGGTGATTCCTCTTGACTTTCAGTGTGGTCATGTGAATTATGCTTGATGGGGTTGTATAAACATAGCAGAAGCCAAACTTCTGGAGAAGAAGCCAGTTATATATCATGCCCTCGATGATAGTCAGGGAGCAGTATGCTAGATTGCCAGACCTTTCAGTGATGTATGGCATGACATGGCCAACAAGCAAATTTTCACCAGGGACTGTGGGAAGTATCAGCATCTTTTCGCAAAAGATAAGGCTCTGACCAACTGACTGCACAGCTATGAGAAAACAAACATGTGGAATGCAGCCTTCAGCAACTCTCCACAAAGAAGCCACTACAAAACACATGGCTGCAGATGAAACTGCTGTCCAAGATATTATACAATTTATGACTGAAAGAATGACAGATCCTTTTAGCATGGAACCTGGGACAAATCCAGCCAACAGACAGCTATTTGTGAACATTGCAATGTCTACTATGGCCCCCCTAAAACTGCGGAGTTTTTGTGTGTGATATGAGAGGATGGTACACAAAAAATGAAGCAGTTTGTAACAGTAGACTGCAAAGAGGTGAGGTAGACTTCTTTGATCCCATAAAAAGGCATAATCTCAAATCATTTGGTAATCTCAACAAAACAAAAGCAACAGCAGACTCCACAAGTAATAATTATTGATTCTTCACAAGTAATAAGCCATGTGTATTCAGCAAGCTGATAGGTATTGCCCAGTCCAGAGATGTTGATATCCAGGGTTTGATGAAGTATGAGCTGGCATCTGTCCATCTTTCCCTCTTTAACTTGGATGGATCTCAATGAAAGACCAAAAAGAGCAACACATTGTCTTGGCTGGAGAAAAAAATCTGTCAATGGGCTGTCAAAAAAATCTGTCAATGTTACCAGCATCACTGAGCCAGCATTAATCATTACTGACTTCATGATGCTTCTGCAAATAGTATGCACTAATACCGGGGAGTTGTCTGAGCAACAGTTGAATACTATCCTTAGACTAAAATGTCAATACACTGCTGTTGTTAGTGACAATTATGCAAATAAAGAATCAATCAAGTCTGGTAAGAGAGCTTGCAGGGGGAATGTTCAAATGCAAGAAGTTCAGAACCTCACTGTGTTAACACCGTTACCAAAACAATGCTTAAATATGATATCAAATTCAAAGAATAAAACAAACGTGGTAAACTTTCTCCAAGTGACTGGATCATGAAGAGTGAACATAGATTGCCACCTTCTCATGAAATGTACTGGTGCATTTCACGACTTCTCATGAGCAGTGAAAGTAGTTCCCGGCTGCCATTCTGCAATACTAGACTAGAAGCAGATCATGAGGAAGCAAATTTACACATGTTCTGGCATGTTGCTCGTGCAAAGCAAGCACTCACAGTAAACAGGGTGCTAAAGTAGAACTTGAACTCAGGTGTTCATCTATGTGCCCAAGATATTGCTCTATTCTTGAGGGTAGACAAATTCTATTTCAAAACCAGCATTGGCCAAAAGAAGAGATTCATTTCCTTGCATAGAGTGGCTATGGAGCTGGGAACAGACGTGTGTTATACTGCCAAATATTCATGCTGTCAGTGGATGTGACTCTACCTCAGCTTTCAATGGCAAAGGAAAAAAGAGATGGCTGAAGACAGCACCCAGAGCTCATGTAGGGATTGAAACATTTTGAGAGCAGGACATCTCAAATAGAGGAAGTGACAGAGGCAATCTGTGTGTCACTGGTATCTTTATTGTACTGTGGTAAGAAGTAAGCATCTCTGGGTAACGTGCAGTATTAGTTGTTTGCTAAGAAGAACAAAGCAAGAGAGAAACTGTCACCAACAATGGACTCCTTCAGGCAGCGCCTGTAATGTGCAAATTATCAGACATACATATGGAATCATGCAACGGTTCGGTATCTTCAAGTGTTCGCTGTCAGCAATGAGTGGGTGATAGATAGCAAGGGACGTCTTGTTCCTAACATGATGGCGCTGCTACTCCATTTGTTCCAGAAGCCATCCTGACCTTTGTGTAACAAGAAGATGCAAATGTCACAGGGAAGATTTGGCATGCTCTATTCCATGCACCTATGACAGTGACGAGGGTAGCAAAAGAGTGCTGAACACATCAGACGCAGATTCTAAGGGGGAATAGAAGTGTTTCAACTATCTGGAAATAACTGTGACTATATTTCTGAGTAAATATAGCTTGAAAGAGTGTTGCATTAGACATTGGGTAGCTCATAGTCATATCTAGGGGTTACATAAGAGTACATGGTTATACTTTTTATTCACATGATACATTCATACAAGACATTCTACAGCCCTTACACAATGGTAATGACTTTTAGAAATAGCTTACGTGTATTGTCATGGTATTCAGTGATAGTAACAAGATTATTACAGTTGTACTATGTGTGCTTTAGATGTGTCTTCAGATAACATCAAAAATATATATTTTATAATTAGGGGACAGGGTTTTTATTATGTGTATAGCTTTGTAAAAATAGAAGACAGAAAAACTTCTCAAATCAATCCATTCTACAAATAATGACAAATATTTTGATGTATTACATGATACAAACAAGCTCACATGGTCATGTGACTTTTCATTTAACTGAAGGCAAAAAAGTAGAGGCAAATGCATAGAATATATCACCTGGGGCTAAATAGTTCCCAAACTTTCCCAAACAGTACTATTTTGAGTACATAGTTGTATTACCAATTGTATTTAGTAGCATTGTGCCAATTTTGGTCAAAATGAAACTTCTTGTGGCCCATTTTGTGATTTTATGATGTTTTTCAGATTGGATGCCCGCTAACATTTAAGCATTACGTGATATAGAAAAACTGCACCATTTCCAGCATCTACATTCATCCGGATGTTGAACACAATGCCTAACATTGATAGCAATGACATTTTTCTAGCTCTTGAGTTACTCCTCAGTGCCCAGAATGGTAGACCAATCACAGTTGTTAACCTGGTATATCAGTTCTAAGTGCCTTTCTGTAACATGGAATGGTGGAGAGGCAGGAGAAGGATATTTTTTCCAGAATTAAATTTCCTCCCCCAGTGAGCATTTATTTTCAGGCAATGTAGTGTCACTTTAAAGTTTCCTTTCTTTGTGCCTGCTCTCAACATATGACAATCCCAGTTTTGAGCTTAGGGTATATCAAATGTAAATGTGTGCATGTGTGTGTGTAATGTGCCAGCTTTTCTAGAGACTTTTTCTGGCTATTCTCCAGGCAATCAGGTGTCACCGACTTGAAGGAAGTCAAATTTCTGCACCTCTCTGAAGAGACTGTCACAATAGTGTGGGCCCAAATTTTGAGCTTCAGCCTGCTGAAATTCAGTGTGTTTAGCTGAATTAGTGGGTGTAAACACAGATGGCTTGAAAGTACAAATAGAGTTTTCAGGAACTCCTGTGAAGTGAAATCCAAGTCTCACACAGCTACTGCTACTTTATTTTTGCCTATAACTAGGTTTGAAAAGTCACAACTAGATTTCTTGAAAATAACTTCTTAAAGTCGAATCACTGCTAGCATCCCTGTAAAAGCCAAACCAGCAGGCAGTATGCATGAGCCACGGAAAGTAATAACCAAGGAAGCTAACTTAAGTTTCAAGCTTAAATAAATTAAAAATGATGAAAGATACTTTGACATCCCTTTTCAATTATTTACTGGGCGGAGATGATAATGGATGAAGAAAATGTACTGTATTTACAGCAGTTTGTGCCAGGGTTTGTGGTGCACAATAAAAAAAGAGAAATGGAGTGTTAAGAAGTTAAGGTAAAAATGGAAATATCTTCTTTAAAACAAATGATACTTACTCTGGGTTTATTGTATTGGGTAGAATAATAGCATGCTGAGTGGGGATTTAACTATATGATGCTCAGTAAGGTTAATGGAATGCCTCCCAGTGGCCATACATTCCAAAGCCCTCCTTATAGCACCACTGCCTGAGCCATCTGTTGATTATCATAATCTTGTCACACCTTTGTTGCCCTTCTCTAGGAACAGGCAGAATCCCACTGAAGATCACCTGAGCCTCAATTTCCTTAAGTGTCTTCCCCAGCCTGGCATAGTCTCCCTTGATATGTTCCAGCGGGAATCTAGCCATATCATTTGTTCCCTCATGAAGGACCATCAGTGGATTCTTTCCTGCTCCTGTTAGGATCCTCTTCAGCCTCAGGTCCACATCCCGATCTTAGCACCCAGCAGACAGCACGCCCTTCTGTTCTCTGGATCAACTCTGGTTACAGGGCCTATCTATTCTTCTCAGTAAGGAGTCCCCAGTCACGTAGACCTGCCTTTTCCTGGTGATGGTGCGATTCTCTAGTCTATCCCCTGTTCCCTCTGGATGCAAGTCCTCTCAATTCCTATTCTCCCTTGTAATCCTCCACAACCTATCCTGTATCCTCCTGGGGCTCATATTTGGTGTTGTTATCTCCATTGACTCTTCCCCTCTTCCTATATGACTAGCTGCTCTTTTCTTCTTCCTTCCTCTCACCTTCAGTGACCACCTGCTGTGCCCCTTCTTCATTTTCCAACTCCACAAACCTGTTCCTGAGCTCTATTTCTCCTTCGTTGGCCCATCTTTTCTTCTGCCTGGTTCTCTTAGTCATATGCTTCCACTGTCCACTTTCCTCACCCAAAGTCTCCCCTCAGAATTCTTTGGTCCTGCTTCCATCTGCAAGTCTGAGCTTATCCCTTCAGTCTCCTCATATCTTTGCTCCATCATCTGCTCGAACGCCCCTTCTAAACTCAGCCAGAGTTTCTCAGCTCTATCAGGGCTGGCTTTAGGAAGTGCGGGGCCCAATTCGAACACTTTTGGTGGGACCCTGGCAGGGATGACTTAAAAAGAAAAAAGTGTAAAAAAAAAAAGCCTTCCATTTCTTCAATGTATTATTTACTTTCCATAACTATATAAATAATAAAATTATATATTATGTACATTGCATCATATATGCTGTTGATTGGTTATTAATGACTGCTGTTTCACATGTGTGGGTCCCTGCCACTCCCTGGGGGAGTGCACATGTGTGGGTCCCAGCTGCTCCCTGCCCCCCTCATTGAAGCAGATGTGCAGGTTACTGCCCTGGGAACTGCATGGGGCTGGTTCGAGGCAGGGCAGGGGCTGACTGGAGGTAGGGTCTGGCTGCAGGCAGGGCAAGGGGTGCGGGGCTGGCTGGAGACAGGGGAGTGTGGGTGGGCTGGCTTCAGGCAGGGCCGCAGGGGGGTGCAGCAGGGGTTAGCAGGGATGGAGACAGAGGAGTGTGGAACTGGCTGGCTTCAGGCAGGGGGGTGCATCGGGGTTGGCTGGAGACAGGGCAGGGCAGGCAGTGCAGGGCTGGTGCAGGCAGGGGTGTGTGTGCGGGGCTGGTTGGCTTTGGGCAGGGCTGCAGGGGGGTGTGGCAGGGGTTGGCTGGAGACGGGGCAGGGGGTTTGGTAGGGGCTGTCTGTGGGCAGGGAGTGCAGAGCTGGCTGCAGGCGGGGGGGGGGGGGGGCCTGGTGCAGGCAGGGCAGGGGGTGCAGCAGAGACAGCTGGAGCCCCGGCCCTTTAAATAGCCCCAAGCCCCTGCTATCCCAGGGCTCTTGGGGCTATTTAAAGGGCCTGGCGCTCCCCTGCTTCTACCCCGACCCAGACCTTTTAAATAGCCGCGGGAGCCCTGGGGAATACATGGGGGTGGCGGGGCTCCGGCGGCTATTTAAAGGACCAGGGTGGCAGATGCAGCTGGAGCCCTGGCCCTTTAAATAGCCCCCGGAGCCAACCGCTACCCCAGGGCTCTGGGGGCTATTTAAAGGGCCTGGAGCTCCAGCCAAGGGCATGGGGCTTGCCACGCTCCGGCCGGAGCTCCAGCTGGGGCCAGGGGACTTACAGCGCTCTGGTATGAGCTCTAGCAGGGAGAGCGGGGCCGCGGGGCTTGCCGCGCTCTGGCTGGAGCTCCAGCCTGGGCCACGGGGCTTGCTGCTCTCAGGCCAGAGCTCCAGCTGGGAGAGCGGGGCTGTGGGGCAGCCGTGCTCCCGCCAGTGCTTTGGTCAGGGGAGCGGGGCCACGGAAGACCCCAGAGCAGACCGCAGCCGGAGTAAGTAAAAGAAATTAAAAATATGCCTAAGGCGCGGGGCCCTCTTAGGCGCGGGGCCCGATTCCCGGGAATCGGGCGAATCGGCCTAAAGCCGGCCCTGAGCTCTATCAGGCAGCACTTCATGCAGATGAAACTCTTTTCAGGTATCCCCTCCAGGATAATGTACGTGCCACAGCTTTCACATGCAGTCATCTTCATTGTGTCTTCCACTGCTTGGGTCACTACTACTGCTGCCTCTGTATCAGTCATAGCCTTCCCACCTAAATCCTGTTAGTCAGGGAAATACAAACCAAACCAAAACACCACCACCCACAGCAAAACAACCCCCCAACGAGTACCAAAACACTGCCAGAACACCAAACACTCCCTTCACTAGCCTGTCTACTCCTTTGCCTGCCTCTCTTAGTCTTTTCCCCAAACTCCCCTTGCAAACTCCCAGTCAAACTCCCCTGTTTATAGCTCTGTTTGCCGGCTCCTGTGCCACTGCCTGACTGGCTGGCTACCTCAGTAGGACCCCATCAGAGAGGCCCTGCCCCGTAATCAGGGCTCAGCTTCTCTCCCAGAACACTGCCCCTACCAGTCTCTACACATACAAATACAAATAGCTACCTTCTCCTCCAACAGAACTCCCACTCAAACCCCACTGTTTACAGCTCTGTTTGCATTTACTATATTGGACTCTAAAGATACAAACTTAATTCAATAAGATTTTTCAGGGATATTGCAGGAAATTGCCATATCTGTCACACCCCCAACAAACATTCTCTCTGGAAAAGTATGTGCCAAGTGCCCAATTATGCAGAGAAACAAACTGGACTACTGAGCATGACAGACATGAGAAGAGTTGGAAGGGGGGAAAATATCAAAAGCAAGTTCTGGAAAAGTGGTCTTTAATCTTTCTATTTCATGGCACTGACTCATGGTATGACTCATGGTAAAGAGAGCGAAAAGAAATATCCCACTTTTCACATGCCATCTCAGGATGGGCAGAGTGCTAACCAATCACTTAAGCAACCCCTTTAAGGATTAGATTGTATATATAAATACACATTTTTAATGTATTTTTTTCAATGCATGCCATATGGACATTTGAGTGCTTCCTACCAATTTGCCTCACGTGATCATGACCAAGGAACAGGAAAATTGGAATGTAAGAGGGATTTTGTTAATAAGCCCTTTTAAATGACACTTTTATAGTCCACCTCTCAAAGGAGTACAGTGCCAACTTTGTTGTGAGGCAGATGGTAGTGAAAAAGGTAGATGCGACTCTGATCATTTAGCAGGCAAATTAATTTACGTGACAGTAACCAGCCTCCAGATTGGGTTTATTGACTCATTACAATTTCTCCAAAATGCCAAATTTTATATTTTAAAGAAGCTGAAGGTTATTTTCACAGGTTTAAAAAAAGAAAACTGAATAAATCCGAAGCTGTAGAAGGCCTGCATTAAAGCTATGTAGCTTAAGCTCAAGGATTTCGTAGATGAGCTACGAATCTTGAGGAAATCCCAAATGGTGATCAAACTCACTTTTTCCAAATGTAAGTGGTTTTACTTTATAAGTAATGCCACCCCAAGGTGGGTGCAATTAAACATTAATATCGAACCTATAAATGAGGAAAACAAACTGAAATGTTATGATGATCTATTCCACCAGCATTTAGCAGGGCCGCCCAGAGGATTCAGGAGGCCTGGGGTCTTCAGTGGTGGGGGGCCCCCACTGCCGAATTGCTGCTGAAGACCCAGCACTTTGGCGGCAGGTTCCGGGGCAGAAGGACCCCCCACTGCGGGTCTTCAGGGCACTTTGGCAGCAGGTCCTGGAGCGGAAGGACCCCCTGCTGCCGAATTGCCGACGAAGACCCGGAGCGGAAGAAGCTCCGGAGTCCCGGGCCCCGAGTTTTCCGGGGCCCCCAGAGCAAGTGAAGGACTCTGCTCCAGGGGCCCCAAAAAACTCTTGTGGAGGCCCCTGTGGGGTCTGGGGCCTGGGGCAAATTGCCCCACTTGCCCGCCCTCCAGGCGGCCCTGGCATTTAGATACTTAAAATTCATTGTTTAAAGACATTCCTAAGCCACCTTCAGTTTACAAAAGGTCAAAAGTTCAGAGTGAAAAATAACCATGGACCCTTGGCCTACCTGTTCAGCTTTCAAAGTTTTATGCCAAGATATTGCTCCATATAAACTACTAAATACCCTCATTTGGAAAACTCTGTAGCTTGACACAAAAGACTAGATTAAAGGATAACACTGGAGCTTTAACTTTCAAACTCCTACTTGCAATTTGTTTAGGCAAGCACACTTGCCTCTATTTCCGCTTCACCCTCGTCCCTTTCAGGAGCGGCACCAGGGTTTTTGGCGCCCTAGGCAGGGGTCCTTCCGTGCTCCTGGTCTTCGGGGCACTTCAGTGGCAGGTCCCGGAGTGAGTGAAGGACCTGCCACAGAATTGCCGCCAAAGACCTGGAGCGCGGAAGGACCCCCTGCCGCCGAATTGCCACCGAGGGCCGCAAAATGCCGCCCTCCCAAATCATGGTGCCCTAGGCGACTGCCTAGGTCGCCTAAAGGGAAGCGCCGGCCCTGGTCCCTTTCTGCATTTATCTGTTTATTCACTTGTGGGCTGTTTAAATCCTAGATTGTGAGTTTGCTGGGACAAGGATTTACCTTGTTGGTACAGTGCCTAATCAATGGTGCCCTAATATTTGCTTGGGGTCTTTAGTTCTATCACACTGGAATAATAACTAATAGCAATCCTAGTTTTGTTGGTTTAAATCTCACTGCTTCCCTTATTTGAATGCAGTTATTTCTGGTGTGGTGCTGTAAATCAGAGACGATTATATACACGCACATATATATATACATGCACATACATATACATGCACACACACACGTGAAATCAGAGGAGATTTTAAAAGGTTTCTTTAGAATTATAGTGCTAAAAGCTATGCAACTCTATTATACTGGTATAGAGAACTCTGATCTTAATTATGAGAGAAGCTTGTATGACATGTCATGAAATAGTCCCAATCAGGTACACACACCAAAATTAAAAGCTTAACACACTGATAGTGGACTGGTGCAGGGATGTGGTGCAAAGGAAAGGATGGGCTTGAATATCAAACATTCCCTAACAGTGAGTTCTATTAGACTGTAGACAGTTTCCCAAGGGAAGCTGTGAAAGATCAATGACTTGAGTAATCTAGAATTATTTTGGACGAAGCCTGAGAAAGTTTCGTGGTGGTGGTGGGGCAAATAAGTATTGGCAGGGCGATGAAGAAGAGTTATTAAATTCAATAACCACACACCTGCTACAGCAAGCACAAGAAAAAAGAAGGAGGTGGGAGTATGTTATGGGCAGTGGCTTCCCACATAACACTAATCCACAAAAGTATTATTGGATGCAACAAGAAATTCTGTTGGTGATTCCTCACCAAGATGGTGGGAACAGTGTGTGTCTTGTCCTCCTACCTGAGGATATCGAAGACATGGTGGTGCCTCTGTGAGGTTTCAGGAAGGGGTATTATGATATGACAGAAATAGCCTTTTTCGGGTAGGGCTCAGCCTTTTCCATCCCTTTGTGAAGGCAGTAATTTGAGCCTCAAATAAGAGAGAAGGAGAAAACGGTGAAGAACAACTGGATTCACTAGTGTTCTTTTCAAGTCTGATCTGGATTGTTATACAAGCTTATCACTATCTAAATATTTATTTTTCCTTGGATGACTGAGCTGTTCAGTTCATAGTTCATCCTCTAAAGGAAGCGGATGAGATCAGGCTATTTCTAGTGGATGGGTTGTGCCCATTTGATCTGAGCTGCAGGGGCCTCCACACATCATTGAATAATTGGGCTCCTGCACGATAGTGATTAGCCTTAGTGTGAAGAAAATGGGCCCCCCTCTCTGTAGGCATAATGATGGTGATACAGTATGCTTGATATAACCACCTATGATACAACAGCATAGGAACATAGGCTAATTTTACTACCACTGATAAAATAACAATGTTCTTAGAAAAACTACTTTGATGATATAAAGGACTGACAAGGCCTTAGTACTTTTCCCTTCTATAGATCGATCTAGCCACAGGTGGCACTAGAGTAACGCTTTCTTTTAGCATATAACTATTTTAACCAAAATAATATGTAAGAGTTTGCAGCTAACTCGTTCATGTTATACTAACACATTTACTATACACATATTCAGACATATCAGCAGACTTGGATTGAAACATAAAGTTTATCAATATTAGGAACCAATTAAAGTCTTCTGTCCACAAAAAAGCAAAGTGATTTTTCTAACTATTTTACAGAGCTAGACTCAGCTGTAGTATTTATCATGCACCCCAAGTGGTCTGTAAATGTAGTTAAAATAATTTCCAGGAGAATTATTAGCAGTTTGTAACTAATATGATTAATGGGAACCCACTAGCTAGTCTGGTGATTAGGATACACACTGAGGAGATGGGAGATCCAAGTTCAAATCCCTGTTCTGGTGATCAATTATTTATAAAAAGTGGAATAGTTTCAGAGCTGTTGATCAGTACCAGAATATTCCATAGTCTGGACACACAGCTGAGAAGTAGCAGACCCAAGTGGAAATACCTTCTTAGGCAGAGAGGGAAACTGAACCTGAACTTCTCACATCCTTGGTAAGTACCCTAACCACTGGGCTACGGTTATAGGAAGGGTGGCATTCCTACTACCTCCTCATCCCATCACACCCACCCTCCTGTTTTCTGAATCTAACTGTCTAAAAGGAATCAAAAAATCAATTTCAGATTGAATAAAACATGATTCATAGGTTCCAAGGTCAGAAGGGATCATTGTGATAATCTAATCTGACCTCCTGTCTAACACAGGCCATAAATATAATTCCTAGATCAGATCTTTTATAAAAACTGTGATGTTATTGACATGAACTGTGACCATATAGATCACTGTTGCAACCAGGGTTCTGTGATTGCACCAGCTCTTGTACAGAGGTCAAGTGGGGTGTCTATGTAAAGGCGGTAGTTTGCTGGTTATGATTAAGCTGTTTGTATGTATGTATCATTTTTGTATTTGAAGTTATGAATATTGGCTATGTACTTGTATCTCAATGTGTTTGATTCTAAGTCGCCTTAGTGAAGCATTTGGTCAGCTTCTTGAGAAAGGACTAGTCTCAGTAAGTACTCAGTCAAGAAACACTTAACTGACAAAGAACTTTGGGAGATGCCAATCCACATCTGAGCTTTCCTGGGAACGTTCAAAGTAACGTAAAGAATGGTGTTGCCCTGCAAAAAGCTGAATCATTCATGGACATGTGACTTGCCTGGTGGCTACAAACTGCATCTTGTTGCTATGACTTTGCACAGAAGAACAAAGGGGTTTCCAGCCACAAGAGAGAGAATATAAAAGGCCCTGGAAGCGTCTTCCTTTTGTCTTCAGCTGGCTCGAGAGATGGCCTCTCCACCCCTAGAGATGCCTGAAAGAAACTGGAACAAAGGACAGTAACTATATGAGTGTGAGTGATTGCTGGACCCAGACTAAGAAGGAGTTCAGTCTGTGAAAGGAGCTTATTGGGACATCGCTGAGGGTGAGATTCACCAATATTCAGTTTCCTACTGTATTAGGCTTAGAGTTGCGTGGTTTTGTTTTATTTTGCTTGGTAACTTACTTTGTTCTGTCATTACTTTGTTCTGTCTGTTATTAAATCCTACTTTTTATATTTAATAAAATCACTTTTGCTAATTGTTGAACCCAGAATTAGTAACCAATACCTGGGAGGGCAAACAAATGTGCATATCTCTCTATCAGTGTTACAGAGGGCGGACAATTTATGAGTTTACCTTGTATAAGCTGTATAAAGAGTAAAACAGATTTATTTGGGGTTTGGATCCCATTGGGAACTGGGTATTTGGGTGCTGGAGACAGGAATACTTCTTAAGCTGTTTTCAGTTAAGTCTGCAGCTTTGGGGCACGTGGTTCAGATCTGGGGTCTGTGTTGGAGCAGACTGGCATGTCTGGATCAACAAGGAAGGGTTCTGGAGGCCCAAACTGGCAGAGAAAATGGGCTCAGAGGTAGTCTCAGCACATCAGGTGACAGTCCTAAAGGAGTCTCTGTGACCGAACTCATCACAAAAACATCCAATCTTGGTTTAAAAATGGTCAGCGATGGAGAATCCACCATGCCCTATGGTAAATTATTCCATTGGTTAATTACTCTTACTGTTAGAGCCTATTATTAAATATTTGTTCCTCATGTAGGTACTTACAGACTGTAATCAAGTCCTCTTAACCTTTTCTTCGATAAGCTAAATAGATTGATCTTCTTGAGTCTATCTCTATAAGGCATATGTTCTAATCCTTTAATCATTCTCCCAACACTTCTCTGAATCTCTCCAATTTATCAACATTCTTCTTGAATTGTGGACACCAGGACTGGACACAGTATTCCAGCAGCAGTCACACCAGTGCCAAATGCAGAAGTAATATAATCTGCCTACTCCTACACAAGATTCCCATAATTATGCATCCAAGGATTGCATTAACCCTTTTGATCACAATGTTGCACTGGGAACTCATGTTCAGCTGATTATCCACCATGAGCCTCAAATCTTTTTTTCAGTCATGGCTTCCAAGGCTGGAGTCCCTCAGATTGTAAGTATGGCCTACATTCTTTGTTCCTAGATACATACATTTACAATTAGCCATATTAAAACGTATATAGCTTTCTTGAACCCAGCTTACCAAGCGATCCAGATCATTCTGTATCAGTGACCTGCCCTCTTCATTATTTACCACTCCCTCAATTTTTGTGTCATCTTTTAACTTTATCAGTGAGATTCTGCATCTTCTTCATTAATAAACATGTTAAATAGATAGGACCAAGAACTAATCCCTGCAGGACCCCACTAGAAACACTCCAATTTGATGATGATTCCCTATATATAATTACATTTTGAGACCCATCAGTTAGCCAGCTTTTAATCCATTTAACATATGCCATGTTAATTTTATATCTTTTTAGTTTTTTAATGGAAATATCATGCAGTATCAAGTCAAATGTCCTACAGAAATTGAAGTACATTACACCATCACTATCATTACCTTTACAACCAAATTTGTAATCTCATAAAAAAATCTATTTTTAATGACAGGATCTATTTTTCATTAACTCACATTGATAGTCATTAATTACATTACCTTCCTGGATTTTTTTTATTAATTGAGACCCAATTAATTAATTTGACACAGATGGATATTTTCAATTTGCTGAACTTTTTTTTGCAACTTTTTGATTTGGTTTGAGTGAAACGCATTTTTGTTTGTTTGAAACTGCCAGTGAATAGAAAAATCAGCTCTATGTATAAGGCCATACATGTTTTGTTTATTCTCAGTTAGGGCTGGCAAACCATTTACAGTAATTTGATTAATTTAATCCCTCTCTTCTCTGCTAATAAATTATCCACAAACATATTTCAGTTTCTATGAATTTGCTACTAAGAATTATTCAACAAGTTTATGCAAACATGCTTCAACCTATAGGTAGCTTGTAAAGTATTCCCTACTACTGTTGCTTAGAGAATTCACCATTTGTAATTTATTATCTGTACTGTGTGATTGGTCATTTAAGGCCACAGACTTGCATTTGATTTCTGATTCCTGCATGTGTACCACTATGATATCAAAACATCTGTCTGGATGAATCCCAGAACCACACAGATCTTGAAAGAGGTTGCATGAATAATCATGTAAATATGTATTTGTATGAGTATTTTTGACATTCTCTGTGTGAACATTCATTACAAAAAAATTCACTCAGATGAAAGTTTAGAGAAAGTGAATAAATGGGGTCACAGGCACTAAGAGAACAAATTTGTCATTATTTAAATTGTTTGCAAATACACCTCTACCCTGATATAACGCTGTCCTTGGGATCCAAAAAATCTTACTGCATGACAGGTGAAACCGCATTTTCATAGATTCATAGACTCTAGGACTGGAAGGGACCTCGAGAGGTCATCGAGTCCAATCCCCTGCCCTCATGGCAGGACCAAATATTGTCTAGACCATCCCTAATAGACATTTATCTAACCTACTCTCATATCTCCAGAGATGGAGATTCCACAACTTCCCTAGGCAATCTATTCCAGTGTTTAACTACCCTGACAGTTAGAAACTTTTTCCTCATGTCCAACCTAAATCTCCCTTGCTGCAGTTTAAGCCCACTGCTTCTTGTTCTATCATTGGAGGCTAAGGTGAACAAGTTTTCTCCCTCCTCCTGATGACACCCTTTTAGATACCTGAAAACTGTCCCCTCTCAGTCTTCTCTTTTCCAAACTAAACAAACCCAATTCCTTCAGTCTTCCTTCACAGGTCATGTTCTCAAGACCTTTAATCATTCTTGTTGCTCTTCTCTGGACCCTCTCCAATTTCTCCACATCTTTCTTGAAATGCGGTGCCCAGAACTGGACACAATACTCCAGCTGAGGCCTGACCAGCGCAGAGTAAAGCGGAAGAATGACTTCTCGTGTCTTGTTTACAACACACCTGTTAATGCATCCCAGAATCACGTTTGCTTTTTTTGCAACAGTATCACACTGTTGACTCATATTAAGCTTGTGGTCTACTATGACCCCTAGATCTCTTTCTGCCATACTCCTTCCTAGACAGTCTCTTCCCATTCTGTATGTGTGAAACTGATTGTTCCTTCCTAAGTGGAGCACTTTGCATTTATCTTTATTGAACTTCATCCTGTTTACCTCAGACCATTTCTCCAATTTGTCCAGATCATTTTGAATTTTGACCCTGTCCTCCAAAGCAGTTGCAATCCCTCCCAGTTTGGTATCATCCACAAACTTAATAAGCGTACTTTCTATGCCAACATCTAAATCGTTGATGAAGATATTGAACAGAACCAGTCCCAAAACAGACCCCTGCGGAACCCCACTTGTTATACCTTTCCAGCAGGATTGGGAGCCATTAACAACTACTCTCTGAGTATGGTTATCCAGCCAATTATGCACCCACCTTATAGTAGCCTCATCTAAATTGTACTTTCCTAGTTTATCTATAAGAATATGATGCGAGACTGTATCAAATGCCTTACTAAAGTCTAGGTATATCACATCCACTGCTTCTCCCTTATCCACAAGGCTCGTTATCCTATCAAAGAACGCTATCAGATTAGTTTGACATGATTTGTTCTTTACAAATCCATGCTGGCTATTCCCTATCACCTTACCGCCTTCCAAGTGTTTGCAGATGATTTCTTTAATTACTTGCTCCATTATCTTCCCTGGCACAGAAGTTAAATTAACTGGTCTGTAGTTTCCTGGATTGTTTTCATTTCCCTTTTTATAGATGGGCACTATATTTGCCCCCTTCCAGTCTTCTGGAATATCCCCCGTCTCCCATGATTTCCCAAAGATAATAGCTAGAGGCTCAGATACCTCTTCTATTAACTCCTTGAGTATTCTAGGATGCATTTCATCAGGCCCTAGTGACTTGCAGGCATCTAACTTTTCTAAGTGATTTTTTACTTGCTCTTTTTTTATTTTATCTTCTAAACCTACCCTCTTCCTGTAAGCATTCACTATATTTGACATTCCTTCAGACTTCTCAGTGAAGACTGAAACAAAGAAGTCATTAAGCATCTCTGCCATTTCCAAGTCTCCCGTTACTGTTTCCCCCTCCTCACTGAGCAGTGGGCCTACCCTGTCCTTGGTCTTCCTCTTGCTTCTAATGTATTGATAAAAAGTCTTCTTGTTTCCCTTTATTCCCATAGCTAGTTTGAGTTCATTTTGTGCCTTTGCCTTTCTAATCTTGCCTCTGCATTCCTGTGTTATTTGCCTATATTCAACCTTTGTAATCTGACCTAGTTTCCATTTTTTATATGACGCCTTTTTATTTTGTAGGTCACGCAAGATCTCGTTATATTGAACTTGCTTTGATCTGCCAGAGTGCGCAGCCTCTCTCCCCTCCCCACCCCCCGGAGCACTGCTTTACCATGTTATATTCGAATTCGTGTTATATTAGGTTGCGTTATATTGGGGTAGATGTTTACCATTTTCCCCACTGTCCACTTCTTCTCAAACAGGCCCTTGATTTGAGAAGGACATTATCACCAGCTATAACAAAGTTATATCTTATAACTTATATATATCTAAGAAGCAATATATATATCATTAGCAATACAACAGTTTCCCAAGCCTTCTAATAATTTTTTTCACCTCAGTAAATTTCTTTTTATTATTAGTATTGTAATATCACCAGGAGAGGCCTCAACTGAGAGCAGTGCTCAAAATGGAGACAGCTTCTGCTCCAACGAGCTTACAATCAAAACAGACAAGGTGGACAAAGGAACTGTCAGGAGAAAGAGAGATACGTTCAAGCAGAAAATTGGAAACTGAGGCACAGAGAGAAAAAGACAGATTTCTACAAAGTGCTCAGTACCCAGAGTTGAGACCAGAATGGAACCTGCTGCGTGCTGAGCATAGGAAAATCTGGGCACTTCACTTAGGTTCATAAGGAGCCCCGGCTTTCTCCTTAGCTCCGGCCCCACTGTGTCTGACCCGGGCAATTCCAGCTCACACCAAGGACAGAACCCCTTTGGCCTCCTGACTCCCTGATTAGCCTGTCCTCCCTGTCAATCAGGCTGACGTGGAGAATTGGCCTCTCCCCAGAGTTCCTGGGGTCAGTCAGTCTTAGAATCCTGATTTCCCATTGATCCGTCCCCTTTCTTTTGGTACTGGGAGCTAGCCAACCAAAACACCCCCAATGAGTTTTAGTAAGTGGACAATACTTCCCTTACAAATACACTCCTTCAACTGCCCATACCATCAGTCACTGAAAGAAAGGAAATAATTAATCTTTTTTGTACTCTTAAGGAAGCAGAAGGGGGCAAAATTATTGATGGTTTCTTTTTTAAAAAACTACTTCCTGTGAAAAGTGATGTCTTTTAAACATGGTATGATTAGAAAACCAAATACTTTTGTCATTTTCTGTGCTGATAGTAACTTAGGCCTGGAAGGGGCCTCCCAGATCATCAAGTCCAGTGCTTTGCAATGACAGACAATCGTGTCATAAAACTCCCATTCATAAACTCATCAAGCTCCATCTTAAAACTGGTCACTAACCCTGTTGGAATGCTGTTCCAGAACTTCACTGATATCATATGTCATGTCCTTTTTACAATAGACCAGATGGTGACACTTACTCATGCTGGATACCTTACACCAGGACTAATCCCATGAAGTAACATACTCTAGAAGTAGCCCCATTACAGGTATGACAGTTTGACTCTACTGAAATAGAGCTTGTAGCAGGACTAACGTTCAAATGGTTGACTTTCTCTTTAAGAGCCAGGAAATTATTTTTTTGCAAGCACCTAAGTAATCTAGGAGCTGAAATCCCATTTTCAAAAGTGATTTAGGCTCTTGGGGGGTCTGATTAATAAAAGTATTTAGGTGCCTAAAGATGTAGATGTGCACTTAGTGGGATTTTCAAAAGCTCCTAGGTGATTATGTCCCATTTTTGTTTTGTTGTATTTTGTTTTGTTGCATTTTAAGAGGTGTTTTTGTTATTACAGAATCTAATCTGCATTTTTCAGGATGAATGTGACTGTAGAAAAAAACAAAAATATTTCTAAACAACGTGAAAAGTGAATGCATACTAACAAATTTTTTGAACTAATTAATTATGGAGCTTAAGATAGTTTCTGTTTTCAGCATTTCTTCTTCACCTCTTGGTTTGCTTTGAAGTCCTGCCACCTATTGGTTAATCAGTGCAATAATTTTATATGATGGATTGTTTTCTTGAAATGCCAGAGAAGGAAAAATAGTAACAAAAAACAGTTACACTTCCTTTACAAAAATTCTACAGCTTCAGAATTCCCTGAATGCAGAGAAGTCTAAAACAAACAAACAAACAAACAACAACAACCCAACAGTTAAGAGATCCAGCTTCTTCCCATCCCAATTGCCTTATAATTTATCACCACCTACTATCACCTCATATGTCTTAGGCTGCCTACCAAACCTTGACTTTTTCTTCTAAAATGTCCAAAATACCCACAAATATCAAAATACCAAATCTCTGGGAAATTATAAAATCTCATTCACTAGTCAAAGGATCCATAGACTTCAGCATTATTTACTATTAAAATGTACATATATTTATTGCTACAAAATAAAGTTATATATACAAACATGCACGTGCTACATTTACTTACTTAAATCCTCAACAACATATGATCAGCTCATTTCATAACAGCAAACAGATCAGTCATCCTATTTTGATTCATAAACATATTCTTCTCCACTGTCAACACCTCACACTATGAGAAAATGTTCAGAACTCTGACATAGCTTAATGTATCCTGGCAATATATACTTTTCAAAAGCTTTACTAGACCTTAAAGAAACATATATATATAACATCAACAATATACCTCCAACAATATATTTCTACCATAAAAAACTACAAGAAGCGAAGGTAATGCTGTGTGGTCAATGTACGACAAGTGGGGTGATAGTAAGTGATGAACGATGATAGGACAGTGGGGAAGTAACTGGGACCCTGTTCATTTCTGGACTTTGCAGTGTAAGGGTTTTAGAATCGTTATAAATGAAAAGTGATATTTTTATGGGGAATGTTATTCAGACTCAACTGAAACTCATTTTCAACCTTAACTCTTTTTAACAAAGATTTTTGTTTAGCGGTTATGTTACTTGTATGTGTCACTATTAAGTTTTTGTTGGTTATATTTGTCATTATAGATGTCAGCACACTCCTGAGCATCCCTAACATCCTCTGTGCTAGAATGAACTAACAGCTGGCTCTATTTCTATTGATATGTGTCTCACTGTTTCAGCTAACAATTGGAGCTCTCTCTATCCCCTGCCTTCCTGGCTAGAATAAAAGCAGCAGCGTCATATTGGCACTTACTGAGAAAGCATGTGTAGAGGAAGCAACGATCATCTTATAGTAGCTGCAGCTCAGGCTATACAACAGTGTCATTGTAAACACAACTTACCCTGACACCTCTAGCAGGTTGTATTGCGATTATTCACACAAAAGGGTCTGTAAAGAGAAGACAAATATATTAACAAAGGTTTGAGAAGACTATCACCAGCAAGTAACTTCAAATCTATTAACAGTTTAAGGAAATACAAGGAAAATGAAGCTGCTTAATTCAGAAGCCTTGGTGTCTTCTGTTCATTATTTTGCGTGCCCAAAAAGAAATCATGAAAGAGCACTAACATGCTGACAGTATGACAAGGGCCAATTTGTGGATAACTTGTCAACAGCTTGAATGAAACTCTAGAAATTCATAACAGGTGCTCAATAGCTATAATCAAGTGACAGATGGATTAGATATATGAAACCACAACAAACTGACTGAATGGGAGAGGGAATGAGGGCGAGTGTGGGGGGAGGTTCATTAACTATGGAAGAGAACAAAAATGCATGAATTATTAAAGAAATTGCATGAGCCAATTTATGTGTATGCTTCCTGCTCATCTTCAACACGACTGGAAAGAGGCTCTGCTGTGCCAGCTGCACATGTGCAGGAAACTACACACAACAGCAGTGGTTTATCTCTCAACTCTAGGCAGGGCAAGCACCAAAGCTTGGCATATGCTTTTACCAAAAGCACTGTTTTATTTCAGGACGTGTATAGGAACCGATTCAGCAATTTACTTTAGGACATGGCTAACTGTAAGTAGTCCCATTGAAGTCAGCAAGACTATCCCTGTTCTGAGACTTAGGCCCATGCTTATGCCCAGGTGCCTACCTGTATCTTTAGGGGCTTGCTGCCTAAATACCTTTGAAAACCTGACCCTTAGGAACTTCAGAAAATATTACCCAAGATCTATTAGAACCCTCGCTCAGTCTTCCAGCTAAAACAAGATATATTTTAGTGGTTGGGGGTATTCTGGTGTTAATTGTACAATAGGGTGAGGTTTCCACCACGTCCATCTGGGGGACCTCTTCAGTAAAATATATTTCACGATCAGAAAATTTTCCCCCTCATATTTAGCCTAAACATCCCTGTCATAACTATAAAGGGAAGAGTAACAACCCTCCTTGTACAATACTATAAAATCCATCCTGGCCAGAGACACCAAAAGTAGTTAAGCTTAGAGGTTCTCGTGCTGGTCCCCACATCTGTACCCTGGAGTTCAGAGTAGGGAAGGAACCTTGACATTCCCTTTTCTCACTTTCCTCCTGTGCATCATACAGTGTAACAACACAAGCTCAGATTTGCAAAGTATTGCTATCAAGACACAGTGCTCTTCAGCAGTTTCCTATCTGGAAACAGGAGCCTGACAAGTGTAAGAAGTTTGCAGTGTTGTTATAGCTATCTTGGCCCCAGTATATTAGCGAGACAAAGTGAGTGAGGTAATATTTTTATTGCACCAACCTCTGTTGATGAGAGAGTTTCAAGCTTACACAGATCTCTTCTTCAGACCTGAAAATATTACCTCACCCACCTTGACTCACTTAGGGCTGGTCTACACTACGGGGGGGAATCGATCTTAGATACACAACTTCAGCTACGTGAATAACGTAGCTGAAGTCGAATATCTAAGATCGGATTACTCACTCATCCTCACCGCCTGGGATCAATGTCCGCGGCTCCCCCTGTCGATTCCGCAACTCCATTGGGGTTGGTGGAGTTCCGGAATCGATATAAGCGTGCTCGGGGATCGATATATCGCGTCTAGATGAGACACGATATATCGATCCCCGAGCAATCGATTTTAATCCGCCAATACGGCGGGTAGTCTAGACGTAGCCTTAGTGTAATGTGTAATGTTGGTTTGCTTTTTCAAGTGACCTAGCAATTGTTCCTGAGGATGGGCATGTGTGATCTCTCTCATGGGAGTGGATTCTGTGAAGTTTTGCATTGTGCTTGAGCAATGAATAAAAGACACTGTCTGACTGGCTATTTGAGTGAAAAATAAAGGCTTGTGACCACTAAACAATATTTCCATGACTTTTTCTGTCTTTACCATAACCATCTTGTGATTTTCCTTCTGTGAAAGAAACTACCATTTTCAAAATTTCAACCTGTCATTTCCTTGTCATGTAATCCCCAGTTTCTGCTGGATCAGAAATCCACGTGATCATAAAATACAGTAGTAATAAAAGAATACAATGGGTTTTGAACTCAGGCCATTCGCTTTGGCTTCCTACACACAGGTATTACTAATAAGCCAAACAGCGCACTCCAATAATTCTGTTAGACGGATCATAAAGAATTATCCTAAGCTTATTCCAGTAGAAGGCAATGATTCTCATACACACAAGTCAGTATAGCTTTACATGTCCTGTTATCTTCTAACACGAATGACTGAGCTCCTTATAGATACAGAGAGTAAATAACAATAGTGTGTCTAGTCTGTTTATTCAGTATACACAATTTTTCATACCCTCTTTTCCAGCTCACAACTTTTTTTGTGGCTGAGTCTTAGAACTGTTAGGATGCTTATGACTAATGTAGCAACAGTATGAATGTCCTGCGCATGATGGAAACCAGGAGTCATAGGGTCCACAGTAAATGAGTGAGGGCAGTGTATGCAATGAAAAAGGAGGATTGATTGATCTATCTATAAAAAGACTTATATGGCCTTTATCTGAATACCTACTTAATGGCACATAATAGCTGTTGGACTTTTTAAGTTTAATTAATATCTTTCTTATGTAGGGAACCCAGTTACTTCTATGGATAGAAAATGGTTCCCTAGGATTTTACAGTGTATTAGGATTTATTTGGGTATAAAGATACTCCTACCTGGGTAATTTTGGAAGATGTATTTATCACTAATTCCTGCTACATGCTACTACTTCTGAATTACTTTGGGCTAGATTGTGCCGTTTGGAGCTATGAATGGAAGACAGGTGTACTCAAGGGGAAAAAGTTACATTTTAGAAATTAATGAGTCCTACATTACTGAGTATCTCTTTCTAAATTTGTGGTAGCTAATTGACACTGCCCCGAAATGTACAGGCATTTGTTTGCCTGTACATTTTCTTTGGAGATCATGAACACCTTGTGATATCATAATCAGGGGTCAAAACCGATTCTTAGTTTCAACTTTAGGGATAATTACCTGTATTTCACATATGGAACAATCCCTCAGCTTCTAATAATTAAGGAGATAGTCAAGTCTGACAGTGCATAGATAGAGAAAGAGTAAATTATGTACAGGTAAAATACACTCCTATCCAGAAGGGCAGTACGTGTCTGTGCATCACGTTAAGTCCCACTTGTGGGATTTCAGTGGTGGATAGATTTTGTGTGAGCCCGTAGGTGGGTCATAGACTTTCTGCTGGCACAGGAGAGAATTTCACCTGTACAGAGCAGTGACCAAGAGGAGGAAAGATATTAAGAAGGGAAAACTCGTACACCTCATAAGATCCTTAGTTCAGAGAGCATTATGTTGTTAAATGCTAACACAATGGCTAGTACAATGAGACCTCAAGTCCTGACTGGAGCCTGGAGAACCTCCCATCAAACAAATAAATAATGTTAATAATGTGGCTCTTTGAAATAGTTTGCTAACAGCATCAGCCTGCGATAGACCAGTAATGTGAAGTGAGCAATGAAAGTTTATTAAAACAAAACCACAGAGAATGATTTCCTGTTGTAAGAATTTGGGAGCCCAGGATGGCTCTTTTATGCACTTAATTGTTTCTCCCATTGAATTAATGAAGCTTGTCAGCCTGGCAAACTTGAAATTAAAAAAAAAAAATCTGTTCACCATGCGAGTTTCCCAAACTTGTTCAGATCTGATTAAATGTTTTGTTTTGTTTTTTAATTTTGGCCAAGAAACCCATTTTATGTATATTAGCCTTGGCTCTGGCAGGGCTGCCCCATTCCAGATAAAGTAAAAAGCATATGCTGATTGCATGCTTTTGTGACTATGCCTCCTTTGTAATGCACACTGTAATTAACACCATGTAGAGAATTTTTGCCTGTGCGTGCCACAGCTGCTTGTGGGTGAAACAGCAACTATACGTGAGTACACAGATGTTCATCTATTTAACCACTTCTTTGCAATACAGGCCTGAGATAATTGCTTGGATGTCAGTGCTCTTCAAACATCTAATTCAGTGTTGAGTCTTCAGGAAACCAATCAACCTTTGGACTAGCTCATTTTTATTAAATAAAAACAAAACTAGTGAATTGATTTGGTGCAGTTGTGACAACTAGGAGAGATTGTCAACTCAGTCTTAAACATGTAAGGAGATTATGTTTTGAACATTTTTCATCTCTTCCTAACCTTTCCTGGGAATGTCAGTAACAGCAACGGCCTTCAGAAAAATAGATACAGAAGGAAGGTGATGGGATACACTTTACTGGAACAACATAACTATTATTATACACCAACTCTGAGGGCCACAAAGGTCTTTTCTGGGCTGTAAGTGAATGAATTGATTGCACATATGATTAACGCTTTGCACTTCCTTTAAAGAATTTCAACGTGCTTTACAAACATCAGTTGGGTCTACTGCCATCAGTGGTGGTGGGGACAGTATTGTCATCCTCATTTCGACGATGGGAAACTAGGGCACAAGAGAAGGGAGTTATATTGCCAATCATGCCCTTCCAGCCTTCACCTTATGTGCATCTTCAGTTGCATACACATGTAATTGCATGTTAACACAGCAGATGCAAACACCTGCATTCATTCTTTAAATAATCAAAACACCTATGTGAACCCAAGAGTGAGAATTTGCACTGACAAACCTGCACCTCATAGGTATTAGGATGTTTGAAATGCGAATGCAGGTGCAAGCATATAGAGGCAAGTATGCAGATACGGAGGTTCATGTATGAAAATACTTCCTTAATGACTTGCCCAAGCTCACATAGGATGCACAGGAGCTAGGAATATAACACAAGCCAGTGGATTCCCTGTCCTGTTCCTTAACCACGAAGCCATCTTCTTCGCTGTTCTTGTGGAAGGGGTTGTTTTTTTTTTGAGGGAAGATGTTCTCTGAAATTTCTACATCTATGCTCTTCAATCTGAAATGCCTCAAATTATAGCACCCCAGCAGAATCCATTAATATACACCCTGGGTCATTAATCCCCAAATATCCCCTAGGAGCAACTGAGGGAATCTAGAAAAAAATGTCTTTTAATCTAAATTCTCCTAGCTGACCAGTTCTCCTGGCCACAGATTCAGCCCCCAATTCAATTTCGTTAGTGCTTTTAGCTGGAAGCAGGGTATGTGAATTTCATACACCTCCTGTGTAACTCGCTATAGCTGTAGCCACTTATGTTTAAGCTTTACAGGCCAAAGTGCTGGGAATATGAGTTTCACTCAAAACATTACCCACAGATGTCTGTGCTGACTAAGTTAAAGCACTATGCCATTGATTGAACCAAGTTGACGTCTTAGGTATGATCAGGAATCACTGACCCGGCGCACGCCTCTCTGTAAAAAGATCTAACTCAAAGTTTGTTAATAACATATATACTTATAAGCATAATCAGATGTTATATTTAAAATCAAAGGTTGGAAATTACCCTTATGTGATAATACTTGTATAAAAAGTACTAGCCTTTCTGTATATTTCATTCCAGTGTTGGAGCAATTTCCCTATTATTAAGATTTAATAATATATATGCGTGGAGGGGGACGAAAAAAATTGGGAGGGAGGATGCACAAACTCTACGTTAATTTCTAATTCTTCCATAGCTTCTCTGGCTATACACCCACCACACAGACTGACAGTTTTGAAAGCCAATCAAATTGCTCTTCTACCTTACACAGACAAAATCTAATTGACAGAAGCTGAGTCAAGATTTCAGTGATCAGGGTTGATACAAGAGGAGAAAAAAAGTGAAAAAGTATTGAAATGTTGGAGGTTAGACAAGTTTGCTCCAGCTAATGCTATACACTGTATAGGAGGCTGCATATCCTAGCTTCTATCCCCTTTTGTAAATCAAAGTCTCCAAGAAAGCCACTTCTCAGTGATGCTTCTTTAATATACATCCTCTCCTTTGCCCCATGTATATTTCATTTTGCAGTCTGATAATTACAAATATGAGTGGAGGCAGCCTGTGCCATCTGGCTTGTTAATAACAAGTAGGGGATAAAAATATCTAATGCCTTGATCTACATACATATAAGAATTGCCCCACAAATAAAGAGCTCCCTAAAACCCCAGCCTACTAGAACAAAAGAGAATAGTCTGTGTTTAGCTCATTTAAAAAAAAGTATTGATGATCACAGAGAGAACAAATGACTGAGAAAATAGAGGAATAGCTACAGAGTGACTTGTCTGAAGTTTTGGTGGAACAAAAACTAAAACGTGGGAAAAATAAGGCAAAAATAAATGTACAATGCACTCTTCACACTGACGCATAGCAGGACACTGTACAAATAATGTAATTATATTTGCCTTCTTCATGAGCCAAAAAGTTTGCCGAGTACTGTACAATTGAAGTTTTGGTTTAAAACTAGGGACAGATTAATCATAAATGAATCTCAGAATTGAGATAATATGCCTTGGGTGCATCACAGCTAAAGTATATAAAGTTATATGTCCTGAAATGCGGAGTAAGAACTGGAAGACTGACTTTAGCAGAAAGGCATACAAGTTCATTTACATATGAATGGCCAAGACCATGCCAAATCTTGCATGTAAATAGTGCAGTATTGTAATCAAAGCTTTAATGAACTGGAAGCCAGTATAAAACTATCAGCATTGGGGAAATAAACTCTGATCTTTTAGTCTGGATGAGAAACCTTGCTGCTGTATTTGCAACCTCCTGGAACTTGCACAGCACCTTATCAGACAGGCCGGCATTGTCACATAAACCGGTGGCGAAAAGGTCATCATTGACCACCAAATCGGCATCAGTCTCAGACAATCAATGATGCTACAGTCATCCTCTGTTTCCAAAGTGACACAAGAGAATTCAGTTGTATTGTGGGAAGAGCGAGCAGCAGGACAGCAATTTTTCCAATTTTTTCACCCATCCAGAGTTAGAATAGTAAGGATTAAAATAATGCTAGAGTTTTGGAAGGGATAGTCACCTTCATGCTTCAGGGCATAAGCCAACCTCTAACCGATGGGGAGATAGGAGGCAACTTTCCCTGTAGATGGGATGTCACATAACTGTCTACTGCAGGATTTCTTGCACTTTCCTTTGAAGCATCTGGCCACTGTTGGAGGTGTGATACTGGACTTGATGGCCCACTGGTTTGAGCCAGCGTGGCAATTCTCAGGTTCCCAAATTTTAATCTCTACTGAAGATGAAAATTTTTCACCAATAAAGGCCCTTAGCCATAAACTTAAATACCCGAAAGATAAAAGGGCCACATGGCAACACCTTCTCATTTGTTTTTAAAAAGTTGTGAGTCACTGAGTTTGTAAAACTTCTGTTGTACCAACTAACAGCATTAACTGGACAATATTGCTGGACGAAATGATGCAATCCAGGCATCATAGGAATAAAATGAGAACGATGATATCAGCGTAAAATAACCCAGCATCGGGAAGCATGTAGGTGCTGATAAACATGGGCTTCAATTCTATATCAGAGCTGTGGGGATTTCTGTAGTACCTCTCAAGAGTAAAATGGACACAGTCCTGAGGATGCTGAAGAAAGGAACCACATAGGGATCACTCCTGCACATCATGTTCCATAGTATTCAGTGCTACCAAAAGCTAAAGATTTACATTTTATCAGAATAGGTGAAGCAAGGTGGCCATCCTGCAAATGCTTCCTAATGAGCATAACACTTCCATTGGTAGTCCCATCTATCTCAGTACTACTACTCTAATAGTATAATAATTACTTTGCTCATCAGTAGTCCTCCAGATGCATTACAGATGGGGAAACTGAGGTGAACTGACGTGCCCAAGATCACCCAGAAGTCCAATGGCCAAGCTAGGAATAGGCTCATGAGTCTAATACTCTATTCACTAAGGAACACGGCCACCCTACAGGAGGCAACACAAGTGGACTACTCACAATACTAAAGCTTTAAACTCCTCCCCTGCTCCAGTTAAAGATAAAGTCAGAGTGCTTGACATCAGCCTCTCTTTTGCTTCTAAGTCCAAATTTTGCACTCTGTGGAGCTTCTTGTTTTAGGGCAAACAAGAGAGTATGTCAGAGTTTGTGAGAGTCCAATTACAGGAAACCAGGGGTCTCATATTTTGAGCCATAGCTCCTACTTTAGCAACAAAGAGAAGACAGGCATGAGTGGGCTCAGTTCCTGTGGTGGGGAGAGACTTTCCTTTGTCTGAACTGACCCACATCTTCAATTTAATAGGAAGTTTGAGGTTGGATTTAGGCTGATTCTTATTCTGGCTTTACCAGTTTGTTCATCAGTAGTAAAAAGATGTCTTAACAGTAATAGACATGTTTGTCTGACCATTGATTTAAGTTTGGAGCATTCAAGGAGTTAGATTGACTTTTATTGTATGTTTATACTGCACGCAGAACAACGAGGCCCTAATTCTCACTGGGGTCACTGGCTGCTATTTTAATACAAATAAATTATAGTAAAATAATGATCATAACATAAGTAGTAACATTCGGTGTCCAGCTTGAGAGATATGTCAAAAGACCATGATTTTGAGAAAAAACGGAGCCATCACCCTCTGTATATCAGGCCCTTTTAAGATGCCTCAAGCTGGGCACTCAAAATCACTAGTTTCATTTGAAAGTCTTGACCAATAATAACAAAGAGGTAAAATAATAGTAATGCAAACAGAATTACACAATAGCTGAAAAAATCCCCCCAAATGCTTGGGCAGTATCCCACATTAAAATCCTTTAACAATGAAAAGCATTTGAACAAGAAATATGTATCACTAAGTCAGACAAGAAATCAGGCTAATCCTTAACGAAATTATGCATAAGCTTGGCTGACTAAGAATGGCTAGAACAGAAGAGGCAAAAGAAAAACAAACCAAAATGAGATGATGAAAGGTAATGAAACTAGGTCACTGTCCTACATTACATGAAAGATGCATGCAGATCCATCACCCCAGCACTATTCTACGCCAGATGAACAAAGGAGATTGTCCACTAAAGTCGGAGTAATACATCTACATAAATTATAAGGCGAACTTTCAGCACAGCAGAAGTCCCAAGGTAATTAGAATTTACAACACTGAATAATATTTTAAACACAGACAGTACATTAGCCCACAAAGAACCTTACGTTCATCATACCACTGCATCATCTTATCACTTCACATAGTCAGAGGCTATAAGACTGGGGGAAGGAAGTGCATCGAGCAAAAGTGTACGCACCATAGTAAAGGTAAAGTTTGAGGATTACTGGAAATGTGCATATTATAATTACAGAGGTAGAGCAATAGAGCATGGAAGAAAAGGTGATTTATGGAGCATTCAAGGAGTTAGATTGACTTTTATTGTATGTTTATACTGCACGCAGAACAACGAGGCCCTAATTCTCACTGGGGTCAGAACTGCTAAATATAAAAATAATTGCAGTAGAGAACAGAGTCGGATTGCTACACATTAGACTTGAAGACCTTTGTCTCTGCCAGTTAAGATGCCAATTTGTTTTCATGGATTTATCAGCTTGTATATATCAGAGTTTGGCTGGTCTTGTTCCCCTTTCTCCTCTCTCGTATTTGAAGCCCCAATTCAGTAAAGCATTTAAGCTCATGCTTAAGTCCCATAGAAGTTATTGGGACTTAAACACATATGTAAATGCTTTGCTGAATGAGGACCTGTGGAAGAATAAGTTTTTTTTACACACATACACACATATACCCCTACTTACTTAAAGGCAAACTTTCAGCACAGCAGAAGTCCCTGGGTAATTAGAATTTAAAACACTGAATAATATTTTAAACAAAGACAAATAGTGGTTTAAACCACACATACATATACAGATTTTATCATCCCTTTTGCCTCAGAGTGATTTATTAAATGTGCTAGCAATAGCACTCTGGAAATGTTTTAGAGGTTATTGCAGACAGAAGACCTGTTTTGTGTTAGATTAAAAATAATTTACCTGGGCTTGTTTACATAATTTAGCCTCTGTTGTGGAAGACACTAATTTCAATGCTGGACATAAAAGCAATAATTTCAGTGGCTAGTTAAAAACCTATCCTGTAACAGTCTTTATGTAACAACAATTTACCCATTTTACATACCATTTAATATTTTCTATCAAAAGCCACTGGGAAAAGTGTGTTTGATTTCCTACTCACTAATTTCAGAAGACTGTAAGCACTAGAGAGGGTATGTCTTCTTGTGGCTGCTGCCCCAAACTCACAATTTTGGGGCCAGTGGTCTATACCACACAAGATGCTGTCAGCTTTGTCATGCACTGGAGAGCACCATGTACATGGGAGGATCAGATGATACTGTGGAGCTCAGTCATTTGCCTGGCCCTGCCTCTTTCTGATTTCTGTGATTTAATGCAAGTGGTGCACTCATAGAAAAGCTTCTACAGGGTCATGGACTGTCATGGACATTCCATGCGTACCTCTCCATACATACGTATAGATGAGACCTTCCAGAAGAGGAACCAACCTTAATTGTTTTAAATAAATATTAACACGAGTGTCAGGGCCTTGCTTACATTACTAATTAAAGGCCAGATCTTGCTGTCTTAGGTGAGTAAACCCATTCATCTGAGAAGCGAGCAGGAGGTGGTCCTAACTGAACATTTACTTTCAGCAACTATGCTGGTAGCTCTAAGGTACGTTGAACTAGTAACCTGATTTAACGCAAATGATAACGAATTCCCTTGGGCTAGAATTTGCAAGTGCAGCATGATTTAGTGATTTAACCAGAACTGGAAGTCAGGGGATATGGGGCCACGTTCAGAGCCCCATATTTAAAGGGTGATTTTAAGGAGTTGCCTAAACTCTAACTCTAACTAGCTTAGCATATATTAAAGACAGTGGGTATGATCCACAGAGTTACTAGGGTGCCTAAGTCCTGTTTTCAGGGGCCTAAAGCCTGTTTTTAGGCACTGCTGCAATCCACAAAATTTCTGCACACCTGCTGCCTCACCCTATAGACCAGTGGTGGGCAACTTGCAGCCCGCAGGCCTCCTGCAGTAATCCACAGCTCCCAATGGCTGCAGTTTGCCATTCCCAGCCAATGGGAGCTGCGGGAAATGGTGCAGGTTGCAGGGACGTGCTGGCCACCGCTTCCTGCAGCTCCCATTGGCTGGGAATAGTGAACCGCACCCACTGGGAGCTGTGGGTGGCCATGCTTTTGGACAGTCAATGTAAACAAACTGTCTTGCAGCCTACAAGCGGCTTACCCTATTGGGCTGCGTGCAGCCCGTGGGCCACAGGTTGCCCACTACTGCTATGGATAGTTAAACTTGGTGCCTAAGTTTTTGCCTTTTGACATGTGCAGTTCAGCCTCACTTTACGCTCCTGGGCACCTATCTCCGCACATGAGCATGTGCACTGATGCCTCACACTATGCATCTGGACACCTCTCTTCCACTTAAACCCCAGAGTGATTCAGAAACAGGGAAGGACAGGCATCCGCCTTCCCAAGTTGTGTGGGGGGAGCCTAATCTGGTAGGTAGCCTCTGAACAAGCCTCCTACACTGGGCCCCTCAGGCAAGTTTGCACAAAACACTCAGGGTACCCAAAACACATTTACACAAAATCCTCTTTCTACTGCTCTGGTAATTTATGCTACAGTGATGTAAAGGGGTCTATGTGTAAATGAAAACTAAGTACTCAGACCCATTTACACACATATCAGCTAGGTAATGTACCTGCTGCACATATTACCTCCTTATATGGTCCACTGAGTGAGCAAAAGGTGGTGTAAACTGGTGTGGTTTACCTGCAGAGGGTGTGGAAACAAATGGTGAAGGAGAAAACTAAACAGTAGCCCAGTTTTCACTTTACCTTACAAGTTACTTTCACCTTCTTCTTAGAAATAGACTTGAACCAAATTTTTAGATCTAAATATCCCTGAATTTGGAGAGGGATTGGAATTCAAAACTGATATGGATAAGGTTGTCAACTTTCTAATTGCAGAAAACCGAACACCCTTGCCCTGCTCTTTCCTCAGGGACCCCCCTCTTCTCTGAGGCCCTGCTCCCACTCACTCCATCCCCCCTCCCTTTGTCACTTGCTCTCCGCCACCCTCACTCACTTGCTCATTTTCAATGGGCTGGGGCAGGGGGTGGGGGTGTGGGAGGAGGTGAGGGCTCTGACGAGGGGTATGGGCTCCAGGGTGAGAAGAGAAACGAGGGATTTAGAGCGCAGGAGGGGGATCCAGGTGGGGACAGGGGATTGGGGTGTGGCAGGGGGATGAGGGCTTCAGCTGGTGGTGGGGGCTCTGGCGTGGGCCTGGGGATGAAGGGTTTGGGGCACAGGAATGGGGTCCAGGCTGGGGGATGAGGGGCATGGAGTGCGTGAGGGAGTTCAGGGCTGAGGCACAGGAGGGAATTTAGGATGTGGGGTCCGGGTGGTGCTAATTTCAGGCGGCCCTGGTATTTCCCGGTGACAGAGGAAGTCCTCGTGGCTCCCGGGAAACAACGGCATGTCCCTCTGGCTCCTAAGTGGAGGGGTGGCCAGGGAGCTCTGCACGCTGCCCCTGCTCGCAGGTGCTGCCTCCATTGGCTGTGGTTCCTGGCCAATGGAAGCTGCAGAGCCGATGCTCAGGGTGGCGCCTGCAGGTTGGGGCACTGCATGGAGTCTCCTGGCCACTACTCTGTGTAGGAGCTGGAGGGACATGCTGGCTGCTTCTTGCGAGCCACATGGAGCCTGCCTGACCTGCTGTGGCCAACTGGACTTTTAACAGCTTGCTGATCTGTGCTGACCGGAGCTCTCAGGGTCCCTATTTGACCAGGCATTCTGGTCGATAATCAGATGCCTGGCAACCCTAGATATGGATCAGAATTTTTCTATCTATAATGAGCTGTACCGAAACCCTAGCTCCAAACACTTCCAGATATTGGGAGTGTCCAGAATTCACATGTGGATCCAAATTTTACATCTTGGGCCTATCTCTTCTTCCAACTCTGGACATGTTTGTTTTTCCAGCATTTGAGTCATCTACATCTACATCAATTCTACTCCACCATCTTCCCTAGCTTTAGCCCTTCCAGTTTCACATTTCTTTTAAAGTCATTCTCAATTTAGCCACATAAGATTGGAGTCTAAGAATGGACATGTACATTAAAGATAGCAAAATATTTTCTACTAACAAAACTAAATTATCCTGTTTCCACTTCAATTGACAATGGAATACAGAATCAGTTAGAAACTGGAAATATCTTTTCTAAAACCAGCAGATTCTTCATTTGTGCAATGTCTAATCACTGCAAATCTCAGCAAAAAATTGCACTGAATTGGTAGGTGGCTCCTAACTGTTACAAACTTTACAATGGCTTTTATTGTTTAAATATCATTTAGCAGCTGGTACAGATCAGCTCATATCTCTCCCTTTGCTAGTGTAGAGTCTGAAACTGCCAAGAAAAGAATGCATGGTGCATTAAATAATGTTTAAACGTAGTAATTATTTTCTTGATTTCTTTTCCTTGGGTAATGAAAAGGATCACTTAAGTATCTCCAATTTTTTCTTACTTCCATCTGACAACATAAAACACTAATTAAAATATTTATGCCATAAATTTACTTACAGGGATGACACATTTTGTACACAAAACAAGCAAAACATCTGACACATTGTATAGTGCCAGGTGCCGCTAAGAATGTGCAACACAGATTGTCATCTGAAGGCTCAACACCCCCTCCCCAAAACTTGCAGCAATGTTTCATTATCAATTTTATTTCCTACCATACACCAAATGTACAGCACAGAACAGTTTTGTTGCTTTGATGTAAGAAATATTAATTGTATGAAGAAACAGTATACAAACTACTCCAAATTAAAAAATGCATACATCATTGCTTTTTACAAAAGGTCTAATTTACAGTATAGCTCATCAATGCAGTTTAACACACCGAAGAAAAAAAAAAGAAAAAAGAAAAAAAAATCAGTGCACATTACAAAACACATCAAGTACAAAGGAAGCAAATAAATACAAACATACTTCACAAAACATCCTGAGCAAACAATCCAAACACAGACAAATTAACCTGAAGCCATTGTAAATCATAGTAATAAATATATAGGTTGGCAAGAGATTTTTTTAAAACGTAAATTAAATAAAATATATAACAAATTTGTTAAAATATGTAGTTAATTACATTTTAGTCTTTGTAATGAGCGAACTCATTTTGTATGCATTTAACAAGTATAGCAAATGTCTGTCTGTTTTTAGCAAGTACAATAACTTTAATAGCAAATTTTTGTTTGGTGTCCTTCAATTTATATTAGACAGCACATACGGTAGCTTTTGAAAAATTGATTTAAAAATAAACACAGCTTCTAAGAACATACATCTTCTTCCATCTAAGATCAGAGGGTTAAACCAACCCTCAAATGAAAAGCAAGCCCCACCTAATGCAGAACAGTGACCACAGTGCATGAGTTGAATCACCTTTGAATATTACATTTTGTGCAGGAATAGTAATAATATATTTGTATATGTCAAGCCTATGAATGCCATCATATTCAGTCTAAATATAAATGAGGCTAATAAAAATAAACACTTTCATTGTAGCACAGAAAAATTAAACACACGCTAGAGTCATGTATACATTTACACTGAGGCACATATGCACATGAGGGATGTGTGCATACCAAAAAGGCAGTTTAGCTGGTTGTTTACACCTTTTCTTTTAAAAAAAATAAATATAAAAAAAACTTTTGAAATAGTGCTTAATTACTTACAATCCCTGAAATAGACATTGCCTCTGTTATAGCAACTACTAACCTCTGATTGATTCAGAAATTCAAAACACCGGCTAACTGAATACAGATGCACAGCCAAGTACCTTTGTACATGTGTGTGTCCGTATGTACTGTAGCACTTGGTACCCTACCAAAAGACTGGTAACCGATTCAATATCAACATTGTCTTTGTGTATAAGAAGAGGTTAAAACCAACCAGTGCATTGCTACAGTTCAGGTTAAGAGAAAACCAATTACAGTGAGACTGGAATATTATTTTTCTCCAGGTTGCTGCCTTCTAAGCTTCTCTCAGTTCCAACTAGTATGATAAATGCCATTTCAGGGGAGATTTGTTGGATTAACTGGTATGTACAAAATCTTCATTTTGGATGCTTTTGTATTTTGCAAATACAAATGCATAATCATATTGGTCACTTGTCTAATGTAACAACATATTGTACTAAAAAAGTACCAGTTGCATCAAATCATCTCTCTTGTTTAGGGATGATTAGTTTTTCTCTCTGAACTAACTTGGGGAAAAAACTGCATTGTTAAAATAATTCTGATGTTCTTCTGAAACATTTTAAATAATTGTTTGTGTAGGCTAAAACACACAGCCAAGTCAAATGCTTTGCTGATTGCTATATTTCATTATTGCTTAACAATTCTTCAACACACTGTGTTTCAGCAAACTGTGCTTTTTAGAGCGCAGGTTCACCACTAGTGGGAGCCATTTATCTTTTCATTCCTTGCTTCCTCACATCTTATGTTTACTGCAAACCCATTTCTGATACAAAGCCATTATAAAAAAGCAGTATGTGATGAAAATAAAACTAGAACAACAGTTCGGTCATTTGTTACTTTCATAGTATTTTTTTTTCTTCCTGTACAAACCCAGCAAGATATTTAATTTACAGTATAACTTTCAGTCTATTTAAAATCCCACTGGAAAATAAATTAATAAACACATTTGTAAAAATATGGCAGGCCGCAAAAATGCTGTTAAAAGATAAAAAAACACAACTCTTTGATTAGAAATAAATAAAAATATAAAAAATAGTTGCACACACTTTTTACATTCACTTTACAAAAACTGAGTGCAAAAGAAGGAAAAAAAGGAATTGTATTGAAATAAATACAATATATTAATTGAGTGCATTGCTGTTAATACAAATAGTCTGTTGTGTTTTCCTTCCTTTTTATGTCAGCTGGGAAAATTAGTGCAATGTTGCAATTGTAAATGCAGCACGGCAACCTACACGCCTTAGCAGTACATGAAATCCTAACAGATCCATCTGGAGTTTACTGCTGTTAAGTAATTTCTGTTGCCCAGCAGCCTTCACATCCTACACATGGATGCCCTTCACTGCCTGTTTGATACTTTCCAGCAGAGCTTTGCATTCCGGGGAATAGTCCCGTTCCAGATTGCTGTACATGTCTGTGAGTGTATTTACATATGCTTCGAAGTTCTGCTCACTGATTGGCCCCTAAATGAAAACAAAACATATTATACCAATTCCAGGAGCCAAAATTAAGGCCTCCGCCCCCCAAAAAGAATGTTAACAGACAGCATGCAAAGTGACGATATGTCGGTCCTGTCAGAAAGTGACTGGGGAGAGCTGAGGTCAGATGCATGGCAGGCATTTAAGTTACTGATGGGTTTGTTGGAGGTGATGGAAGTTTAATTTGTTGTGGGAACTACATGCTTACCCTCTAAGAAGAGAGTGTGAGGCATTTGTCTTAGGTGTGCCCTGCTTTTTAATTCTGGCCAAATTCTGTGTGCCTTACTCAAGCATGTACTGCCTCAGAGCACAGTGGGACTGTGTGTAAATAAAGAGAGGAGGATTTGGATCTTAATGGGCATACAATGTTCTTAGCTTCAGAGGCAGTTACAGAACAAAGTACAACGACAGTAGTGGGTGGGAATGAAATGGGGTAAAACCTTCTAAGCAAATTGGACAATCTGGGTTTTAAGAACAAAATGGGGAGTGTCTGGGTGTGGAGAGCGCAAAGGAAGACAGGTAGAAAGAGAATGCACATGCATACTGAGCCAAATCCTTAATGCCCTGGTTCAGCAAGTACTTAACCAGGTGCCTAACATGAACCAAGTGAGTGGGTTCCACTTACTTCAGTAGGAGTATTAAGCACTTCCTGAAACAGGGCCTCAAACCAAGCTTTTATTATCTTCAGTGAAGGGAGTTGGCCAATTCCCAGCCAAATTACAGGGCAGAATCAGTCAACTCCTTACATATTTGCAACATTATGACTCTACAGTAAAATGAATATAGGACTCGATGAGTGCTGTCAGAGATCCAATTGAATAAGACTCTAGACCCTCATCTTAACTGTAGCAGGAGCTGAGAGTGCTCATCACCTTACAGGAGACACTCATTGCTTCACAGGACCAAGATGAAGGCCTAGTCTATCCTAGACTATGTTGTGATTCTTTTCCGGCACTGGTGCAGTAGTATTGGTGCTAAGAGCTAATTTAGTTGGAATTCAGACATACACAACATTGCATCATGAAAATCTACTGAGAGAAGATTATCATGAAATGGTGCTGTCCATGCTGTTGGATGGTTTCATTGTCATGAGGAGTGAAGATGTCTGAGCCCTGTCTACAATAGGAGTTATACCACTGCTTTTGTCATGGTGGGAAAATGGATACAAAATTTTCTAGTGTAGATCAAAACCCACAACCAGATTCTTGGAGCTGGAACAAATATGATTGTGCAGTCAATCTCTGGACAGAGAGATGAAAATATAATTTTTGAAGAAGCAACACTGAGGTTAGCAAAATGACATCCTTTTCTGGAGAATAACTAACAAGAATGAAAGCAGCAAAGAATCCTGTGGCACCTTATAGACTAACAGACGTTTTGGAGCATGAGCTTTCGTGGGTGAATACCCACTTCCTCAGATGCATGTAATGGAAATATCCAGGGGCAGGTATATATATGTGTGCTAGCAAGCAAGCTAGAGATAACGAGGTCAGTTCAATCAGGGAGGATGAGGCCCTGTTCTAGCAGTTGAGGTGTGAAAACCAAGAGAGGAGAAACTGGTTCTATAATTGGCAAGCCATTCACAGTCTTTGTTCAATCCTGAGCTGATGGTGTCAAATTTGCAGATGAACTGAAGCTCAGCAGTTTCTCTTTGAAGTCTGGTCCTGAAGTTTTTTTGCTGCAGGATGGCCACCTTAAGGTCTGCTATAGTGTGGCCAGGGAGGTTGAAGTGCTCTCCTACAGGTTTTTGTATATTGCCATTCCTAATGTCTGATTTGTGTCCATTTATCCTTTTCCGTAGAGACTGTCCAGTTTGGCCGATGTACATAGCAGAGGGGCATTGCTGGCATATGATGGCGTATATTACATTGGTGGATGTGCAGGTGAATGAACCAGTGATGGTGTGGCTGATCTGGTTAGGTCCTGTGATGGTGTCGCTGGTGTAGATATGTGGGCAGAGTTGGCATCGAGGTTTGTTGCATGGATTGGTTCCTGAGCTAGAGTTATTATGGTGTGGTGTGCAGTTACTGGTGAGAATATGTTTCAGGTTGGCAGGTTGTCTGTGGGCAAGGATTGGCCTGCCACCCAAGGCCTGTGAAAGTGTGGGATCATTGTCCAGGATGGGTTGTAGATCCTTGATGATGCGTTGGAGGGGTTTTAGCTGGGGGCTGTATGTGATGGCCAGTGGAGTCCTGTTGGTTTCTCTCTAGGGTTTGTCTTGCAGTAGGAGGCTTCTGGGTACACGTCTGGCTCTGTTGATCTGTTTCCTTATTTCCTCGTGCGGGTATTGTAGTTTTGAGAATGCTTGGTGGAGATTTTGTAGGTGTTGGTCTCTGTCTGAGGGGTCAGAGCAGATGCGGTTGTACCTCAGTGATTGGCTGTAGACAATGGATCGTGTGATGTGCCCGGGATGGAAGCTGGAGGCATGAAGGTAGGCATAGCGGTCGGTGGGTTTTCGATATAGGGTGGTGTTAATGTGACCATCACTTATTTGCACCGTGGTGTCAAGAAAGTGGACCTCCCATGTAGATTGGTCCAGGCTGAGGTTGATGGTGGGGTGGAAGCTGTTGAAATCATGGTGGAATTTTTCCAGAGTCTCCTTCCCATGGGTCCAGATGATGAAGATGTCATCAATGTAGCGTAGATAGAGAAGGAGTGTGAGTGGACGAGAGCTGAGGAAGCGTTGTTCCAGGTCGGCCATGAAGATATTGGCATATTGTGGGGCCATGCGGACCAATCTACACGGGACCAATCTACACGGGAGGTAGACAGAGACAGACGTGTACCCAGAAGCCTCCTACTGCAAGACAAACCCTAGAGAGAAACCAACAGGACTCCACTGGCCATCACATACAGCCCCCAGCTAAAACCCCTCCAACGCATCATCAAGGATCTACAACCCATCCTGGACAATGATCCCACACTTTCACAGGCCTTGGGTGGCAGGCCAATCCTTGCCCACAGACAACCTGCCAACCTGAAACATATTCTCACCAGTAACTGCACACCACACCATAATAACTCTAGCTCAGGAACCAATCCATGCAACAAACCTCGATGCCAACTCTGCCCACATATCTACACCAGCGACACCATCACAGGACCTAACCAGATCAGCCACACCATCACTGGTTCATTCACCTGCACATCCACCAATGTAATATACGCCATCATATGCCAGCAATGCCCCTCTGCTATGTACATCGGCCAAACTGGACAGTCTCTACGGAAAAGGATAAATGGACACAAATCAGACATTAGGAATGGCAATATACAAAAACCTGTAGGAGAGCACTTCAACCTCCCTGGCCACACTATAGCAGACCTTAAGGTGACCATCCTGCAGCAAAAAAACTTCAGGACCAGACTTCAAAGGGAAACTGCTGAGCTTCAGTTCATCTGCAAATTTGACACCATCAGCTCAGGATTGAACAAAGACTGTGAATGGCTTGCCAATTATAGAACCAGTTTCTCCTCTCTTGGTTTTCACACCTCAACTGCTAGAACAGGGCCTCATCCTCCCTGATTGAACTGACCTCGTTATCTCTAGCTTGCTTGCTAGCACACATATATATACCTGCCCCTGGATATTTCCATTACATGCATCTGAGGAAGTGGGTATTCACCCACGAAAGCTCATGCTCCAAAACGTCTGTTAGTCTATAAGGTGCCACAGGATTCTTTGCTGCTTTTACAGATCCAGACTAACATGGCTACCCTCTGATACTTAACAAGAATGAGAGAGCTTGGAATGTACACATTTGTGAAATTTCGCATGGAAAAAACCGTGTTGCACTTGGTGATGGACGTGGTTGGGAGGATGGGGAAAGGTAGATTTTTGCTTCCCTGATCCTCAGCCTGACCAAGACTGAACCAGCACCTGGCATAGCTTAGAGCAACCTATAGGCTGCTGTAAACTAGGGCAGTCCCTTAGGGATCCTCCTATGAGTCTGGGATTCCTGAAGTGCAGTAAACAGGGATCTCAAAGAACACTCTTTATGTCTGGGGTCCAGAGCACAGAGCCACCAAAAGATTCTTCCCTACATCAGGGAAAATTTAGAATGTGAAAATCAAACTCATTGCACATAAGATACTGAAAGGACATCAGAGTATCAACTACAGTTACTTCCAGCCTGAACTACCCAGAAATGCAAGGTTCCATCCTTAAGGGTACCTATATTGCATTACCAATCCAGAGACATGCAGTATAGTTTGATTTTAAATAAACTAATGTTTTACACGGAATGGGACTCTATTCCTGGAGGGTAAAGCATGGGCAGTATGTGAATATGGCTCCTCCCACTTGGCCTTTAGCATGGTTCTGTTTTGAATGAGAATACACACCAGTGACCCTGAATCTTGTATAGAGGGGCCTTAGGAACATGATGCAAAGATTTATTCTTGCATGGATAAAGATTGCCCCATGTTACTGCAGTACCTTGAAGTTCGGGACACTTTCCCACATCTGAGGACTTAGCTTAACCCTGAATGGGACAAGGACATTCCTTCAGGTTGGGACTAGCATAAAATACGTGCCTTGCATCAAATATTTGCTTTGCATCCTCTTATACCAGGTCAGAGTTTGGGCTGAACTACCTCTCAATATTTAAAACATTGGAGCTAGTAATATTCCAAACTTTATGCATGTACTGCATCATGCTCGTGTAGAGGGAGAGTAATGAAGTGTGGGGAAATTGATTAAACCCTGGAAGGCAGTCCCATGTGAGCTGAAAGGGAATCCACATCAGTGATGCACTGAGTGACCATTCTGGCCAAACATGTAGACACATGCTCTCAAAGAAGCGGCAACATTTTTAGCTGCAGACTTACCATTTGTGGAAGCTGAATGTCGGCAAGGCTGGTGATGAGGGCTTGGCTTAGGCCAGCTAATTCCTTCAGCAGGCTCTCGTTGTTCTGCTCTATAAGTTTGTTCTCTTCTTCTATTGTTTTCAGATTGCTCTCCATAGATGTGATCTAAAATCACACACACAACAAGACCCTTGGCAACATTATGATTGGAGTTTGAACCCAAAGTGAAAGGTTTCCCTTGGAAGAGGGAGTACAAGACTGTGAAAGCTGTCAATTGAGATCTGAACCTAAGTTATATTTTTATAAGAGTCGCGCATAACACGGCCACAAGATACTCATAATAGGGGATAAGTCACATTAATTCTGGACCAGTGAACTCTGCTGTTGTTTCGCAAGGAAAACTTATTTAAATGAAGCTGTAGACAGTGGCCCTGCTGAGTGAGGCGTGTATTGTGTTGGGAAGATGAGTTCCAAAATGGATTAGAGACCCCAGAGAGCCTCAAGCTGCCAGGCAGGTGGAAGGGTCATTGTGTAGTTGGGAATGGGGAGTGTGGCCTCAGGGTTGGGGGAAGGAAGAAGAAAGCTGATGTTTACATTGCTCTTCTGTTCTCACAGCATCCCTGCTGATTGACTATAATAGCTGCAACACTGATATTAGCTCTCTGTGCTACTTTTCTGCCCTCCCCCTGCGTGGAGGTTAGAGTTCTGAACTGACTGGGATTAGAAATAGGGCAGAGAGTGGAGACAATAAGAAATGAAATATACTGGGGAGGAAATTGAGAAGTTATATATGGAACAAATATGATTGTGCAGTCAATCTCTGGACAGAGAGATGAAAATATAATTTTTGAAGAAGCAACACTGAGGTTAGCAAAATGACATCCTTTTCTGGAGAATAACTAACAAGAATGAGAGAGCTTGGAATGTACACATTTGTGAAATTTCGCATGGAAAAAACCGTGCTGAAAAGCTGAAGCTAGAGATGCTGGGTCCTGATTCTCCACAGCCCAACATCTTGTATAGTAATTTATATCTGTGCAAAGTGGGGGAAAGTGCTATCACCAGTGAGACTGCAGAATTCTGAATTGGTATCATTACCACAACTGCAAATGATCGCTTAAGGCAGGGGTGGGCAAACTACAGCCCGAGGGCCACATCCAGCCCTCCAGACATTTTAATCTGGCCCTCGAGCTCCTGTTGGGGAGAGGAGTCAGGGGCTTGCCCTGCTCCATGCAGTTTCCGTAAGCAGTGGCATGTCCCGCCTCCGACTCCAATGCATAAGGGCAATCAAGGGGCTCCACACGCTGCCTCTGCCCCAAGTGCTTCCCCCACAGTTCCCATTGGCTGGGAACCATGGCTAGTGGGAGCTGCAGGGGCAGTGCCTGTGGACAGGGCAGTGTGCAGAACCCCCTGCCCCAGTCCTGATCCCCTCCTGCCTGCCAAACCCCTTGATCCCAGCCTGAAGCACCCTCTTGCACCCCCAACCCCTCATCCCCAGCCCCACCCCAGAGACCACACCCCCAGCCAGAGCCCTCACTCCCCCCACACCCCAACCCCCTGCCTCAGCCTGGAGCCCAATCCCACACCCCGAACTCCTCATTTCTGGCCCCACCCCAGAGCTCGCACCCCCAGTCGGAGCCCAATTTTGTGAGCATTCATGGCCTGTCATACAATTTCCATACCCAGATGTGGCCCTCGGGCCAAAAAGTTTGCCCACCCCTGGCCTAAGGAGTAGAACAATGAAGAATCAGGCCCATTTGTATTTAAATGCACACACTATTCATAAGAGAGTTTCATGAACTCTGCACACTGTATTCATTTTTGCTGCTGGAATCTCTCTCTGATGATGGCCAGATTAACTCCTTGAGTTGTGGTGGCATAAATTCAAAGATTCAGATTCAGGGGCCAGAAGGCATTATGATTATCTAGTCTGCCATTCTATATAACACAGATCAGTGAATTTCCCTAAATGATTCCTGTTTGAACCAAAGTATATCTTTAGGAAAACTTCCAACTTTGATTTAAAAATTGTCACAACCCAAGTTGCAGACCCCTCCTAATCTGCCTGGATTGAGGAAGCAGCAGCGTAAATCACCACAATCCATGCTCGAGTTTCTTGATACAATCACAACTGTTGGCCAGACCAATTTAAGAAGTGATGGGGCAAAGACAAGCTGGGGATGTGCGAATTCAGCAAGTCTCTATTTCAGGCTGTAATGCAGGTGATTCACTAATAATAAATACTACACAATTGTAATTTGAGGCCACTATAAACTATTTTGAACTTGTTTGGGATGAAATTGGATTCAATCTTATTTTTCAGATCTGTTAACCTTCAGGAAGTTTCACCTAGAATCCTAATGCTCCTAACATTCTGAGGCAAGTTTCTGTTCTCACTTTCACCTAGTTCACCAGGTGAAATAGAAGTGAGTATATATGTCACCCTGTGTATTTACATACTCAGCTCAGCCTGAACTGTGGACCTGCAACTAGCACCTTTCCCCATAAACTCACATATAATAAAAAATTTTTAAAATATCAAGAGATCTGTGCCTTCGCAATAGCTCCTACCCTACCTAAAGCACTGCACAGGTTAGCAAATGCAGCTACTGTCTGCTATCTACTGTGCAGTGGCAAAATTCAAACTATTTAAATTAAAATATTCATTAGCTGAATATGGTGAACAGAACTAGGGAAAACTGTAAATAAATAATAATAATAATAATAAAAGACCTACTTTCAGTAGTAGAGTGTGTTAATAAGTCACAATCTTGTGACCTAATGGCTTCATTATATTATATTACTATGAAGCCTCCGCACATGGGTTTTTAATATGCCCACAGGATATCATATGCAGGCATGTGATTAACAAAAGAAAGTGCACATTTTATACAGTAACTATGATTTCCTTGTTTGTTAAGATTAGTTCCTCAAATGCTTAGTTCCTTTTATTCACCCTGCAAGTCTTTTATACTAATATGCAGGCATTCACTGTTAAATGGAAAAGCTTGTGAAAAATTGTTTAAAGCCATGATGCTTTAAAGGATACATAAGTTTAAAAATAACATTACATATGTACATTAGAACTGACTGAATTGTTTACTTTGTTGTTATACCTGGGTTTGAAGTTTCATCATGTCAGCTTCAATTTTAAGATTGGATTCATTCAATTCTTTTATTTCCTCATCCAAGTGTCTGATTTCCTCATCACTCTCGATACCTGCAAAAAGGTGAATGGACCAATGACAAGTTTAAATGTGAACATGTGAAAAGAAGTAATATTCTGTGGGTACCTGTGCACTGAACTGTGTAGCACGAAAAAAACAGGCTTTCAGATTAAACTGGGGATCTTTAAATGGGTTTTTTACTGATGTTTGTCAAAACTGCACCCTGTGTTGAAGCGTCTTTGAAATCAGGAAGAGAGATCAAGGGTCAAAGGGTAATTCGAGTTTCATTGACCTACTGTATTTTCCTGTCAGAGTGGGTCCCCCCACTGTTCAGTAAAACAATCAACCACAGCAGGGAGAGAGATGTGAGAGGGAAAGAGGATCTGTGGGCATTGAGAGAGGAAAATCCAAAACACAACCTTAAAAAAAATAATACAGGGTGTGTTGTGGTTTTGGTGGAGATTTTTAGACGTAGCAGAAAAGTAAGAGCAGTCCCTCTCCCCCTCCCACTCCAAGGGGGGGTGGGGTCAGATCCTCATAACTCCATCGGCTTCACTAGAGCTGTGACTATTGGCACTAGCTGAAGATCTGCCCTGGTCCTGCAAGGAGCTCTGTATGGGCTGACTGATAAGAGAAGGATCAGGGCTTTATTTTGCTGTGATACATAGTGTGGTTTAAAGTACTGTGAGAGGGAAATTGTAGAGAGGCCAAAAGAGGCAAAAGGCAACATGGAGAAAAAGCAGCACTCACTATTCACATCTACCAGCTGAAAAAGAACAACCCACCAAAGCCTCAATGAAAGCCTGATTCTGAGGTGTACTGAGCATCCACCACCCCAGTGATGAACATTTTCCCCTCACTCAGTATCACTCTGGGTCTAATTCTGCTTGCAGATTAATTATTTTTATTTTCATAGCACCTACAGGCCGCTAAACTCAACACTCCATTGTGCTGGGCATATTACAGGCACACAATAAGAGACAGTTCCTGTCCTGAAGACCTTTATAGTCTAAATAGACAATATGGACAAAGGGTAAAGAATACCACCAAAGTCTCCTGAATCCTGTCCCTGAGCCCTACCCACTGGAAACAGAATCAAGTTCCCTATAACTATTTGACAGATGTTCCATTCTATTTAATGTGGGGAGAATTGTCAAAGTATTGCACGGAGACTGAGCAATATAATATGAAGGGAATGAGGTAGATAAACTCTGCTTTTTACATGTATCCCTCTGGGGGGTTGTAAATCTTTATTTAACTGAGGTAACTCCTGCTGGTTTATGAACAACACAGAAAAAAACCAAACCCCAAACCTGAATCAGACTTAGTTGTGTAGTTGTGTATCCCACATGTTATGGTCCATGGATGTAAATGATGTGTAAATGACATGTAAGTTCCATGAAGAAATTTTGTTATTGTTTTTAAAGAAAGAGAACTTAAAGGCATTTATACCCATTTTTCAGACCCTTTTACATGGTCAGCATAGTGTAAAGAGGCAATGGGTAAATGAGAATCGGGTCCCTAGTAGCTGTATAAATGTAACCATCATTTGCATGTCTCCTTACCCCCACTTGCTTTAAGCTTGATAGTCATTAGTTCTTCTGAGATTTTGCCCTTTTTTATGGCTTGTGCATTCAGAGGACACCCTGACAAGCTAGAAAAGATAGAAAAAATGCTGTGACCCATGTGAAAATGGAAGCAATCCTTTCATAGCAATATTACAGTGCTCATGTTCAGACCTCTATTCCTAAGGTCATGTCAGCAGCTCCATTATAACCTTGTTACAGGGAATAAAATAATTCACAAAGAGCAATTTTCGCTGTAAAAAATAATTCTGGCTTGAAAATTGGCACCGAAATCTCAGCCTCGAAGCAAACTATTTTTACAGACATTTCAAACAAATGAAAATAGCAGTGGGAGCTACTCTAAGGTTATGTGAATGTGATATTTACAGAAATCTTGAGGTCATATTGTCCCATCAATTTTTAAGCAAAACTTTCCACTGTGTTTATTGAGGAATTATGCTTCAGAAAAAAAGGGGGCAGTAGCATCCCTTTAAATGCTGAGTTTACCAACTTAAAAAAAAACAACTGAGGTACAGATTTTCACTGTGCCTAACTATAGTATCATTTTGATGATGCATAATATGACCAATATGATGATACCTCTGGATTTATACTATAGGCTGCAATAGCTTTTTAAAAAGATTGTATTATATATAGTCACTTTGCTTTTTGATGACTTTCAGAGATATTTGTTATTTCAGATCTTACAATTGGTAATTATATGAGGCCGTTAGCACTCAAGGGCTAAGATTGACTGCAGGGTCTTTAGAAGTAAACAATAAGGAACACCCTTATGCTCAAGAAATGGAAGAGGGATTCATAATCTGATCTAGTCAAGCTGGTAGTGAAGGAAAATTTTGCACCGTGGGACAAAGTCATGGTTTTGCTTAGCTTATGAAAAATAAGAGTTCTAATGAGAGTGGTATTTCGACATAAGGGGCAATGAAGGCTTCTAAATTTGAAATATAGACCACTATTTCTTTGTCTTGAGCAGACTACTGGCCAGAAGGATGTCGCAATGCTAGCAGGCCACCAGAAACTTTTTCAGTCTTCTCTACACTGGGAAAATGCATCATCTTACAAATTATGTTAACTAGTAACATTCTTAAGATTTTTTTTCTCCTCATAATGTCTTCAGGGCTGGATCTAGAAAGCACAGGCCTCATGCATGGGGATGGCTGGTAAGAATTTTGCAATTTGTGTAATAACAAAATTAATGCAATTGTTGCTTTTGCAAAACCTTGTGGTGAAATTTCAATAACATTTTGGATTACCTGCTGAAGATACACAATCAATACTGGTAATTTCATATATGTCTAACTACCTTCTTCTTGTTCCAAAAACCTGTAATCAGTCTTAGGAAATCTAGAAAGATCTGTGAAAGTCATTGTCTCGTGAGCAATATTAAAAATAGTTTTAACCTCATGCAAACTCTCAAGTTATTCAGCTTCCTATCACCTCAACTGCTATATAAACTCTTTTTAAGAATACAACATAATTTAATTAGATTACAGCTCTATTTTTTAAAGCAACACCATAGTGAATTGTCAAGAAAAAACAACAAACAAGAGAGAAAACACAAAATTATACCTTCTGTGGGTGACAAAAACATTATTAACATGACCCAGCCCGTTGCAGCCTGGCAAAGGACAGTGTGGCAGCTCTTGTTTGTTCAGTTTCCAGGATAATGAAGACCCATTGAGAGGACTCTCCTTCTGTCTCTTGGCAGCCAAAGGACAACCAGAAGCAGTGCGATGAGAAGTGTATTTACCTGATATGTGACCTTGGCCATCACAGCCTATCACTGGACATCTATAGAAACACAGCAAAAGAATCCTTATATTTACTCAAGAGAACAGAAGACAATAGTCTAACAACAACCATCTAAGAAAAGGAGTCTAAGTGGCTACTATGCTGTCTGTGCTACTGTATTAGGGCTTGATCCCGAGAAGCACCCGAATGTCCCACTGATATCAGTGGGAATGAGGGGTGTTTGGCAAATCTCAGGATGAGGCATTTCTAATACAGCTGTATGCCTTACCCACTTCAGCATTGCAATTATATAAAACTATGTCAGAGAAAAAAATTGTCATCAGAGGGGGAAAAAAATCACATTTTAGCAGGTTTGTGAAGAGGCAACATTTTTTGTCCTCTCTTCATATTTTTGGCAAAAAACAAAAGGTGGTTTTCAGCAGGTGGAAAACTGTTATTTTCCAAATATATTCCAAATACTTGCCAAGGTGAAACCTGATAGTTTTGCAGAGCTCTATCAGCATTAATGAGAACATGCCTAGGGCCTTTCATATGACATCCCAGACGTCTGAAAGACAATCACTAACTGAAATACTAAATACTAAGAACAGCACAGGAAATAACTAAGTCCTTTGTTGTAAATGAACTGGTCCTACATGCCTTGGCAGCTGCTTGTTTATTTATTTATTTTCACAGAACACATACCCGAGTTAGGAATAAAGTGAACTTGTGGAGAGTTATCAGTTTTTGCCTTGGTTGTAATTTTACTCCTGTACAGAAGAGGAATGGCATAAGGCCTATGTACCACTTCTATCCCAGTAATCCACATTTTCAGGGCTTAGCGTGTGACTTATGGTAGCTCTCTGCACAGAGATGGATTTCACCCTTTGTGTCTCCAAGTGTGATATATGAGATTTTGGTGAATGTTCGCAAGAATTTGTTAATTGGATCCAGGCTTAAATTTCACCACTGCTATAGTTTATTGTAGCAAACATAGCAAAATTTTGCCACAGTCTAAAATGTTGTGAATTTTAGACTGTGAATTTTCCTAAATTTTGCCACACTTTGTGTCAGATAGGACCAGAATGAAATGTTCCACCAGTTTCACTGTGGAAATATCCTTTATCTTAGCTTTAACAGTAGGATAAGAATGTAAGAATATGTAAGAATAACTTGCACATTTCTTGGGATGTACCAAGCACCATCCTGTTCTCCCTTTTGGCTGGTAAACCCTTGCTTCTGCACTTACTTAAGTTCAGGGTCTTCTTTTTCTTCCTTGGTAGGAGTAATTTTGACACCACCTTTCCTGGCACGAGGGCAACCAGACAAGCTGAAAGAAGTACACACAGGAAAAACAATTTTGTTCCGCTGACACGTTCCATGATTTCCCACACTCACTGATTTCCATTTCACTCCCAAACAATTGAATGATTCTTACCTTCTGTGTGAAGCATAATTTCCAGTCACATGACCAGAGCCATCACAACCAGGTGTGGGACACCTAATATAATGCACAGAGCAAAAGAGATGACTTTTTAAAAAGGAACAGACAAATCTGTCTTCAGTGGAAGAAACAGCAGTGGAGCTTTTGCTGAACAAACACAACCAGCTCTTGCTGATATTTTTTTCCAGTAGGCAAACTGCTTTCATGTTTTCTTCTATAATTGTTTTTTTTTAATAGGGAACTAGAAATATATTGTATAACACAGCACTGCAGATTTGCACGGTATATGTTAATGTTTTCATAGCAAAATATTTCTTTTCTTATGAAGGAGCAACTGTGGAAAAACAAACACATAGCCTTTTATTTGTTGACTTCTCTGTGAAATAACTGATATGTGTTTATTTGATGTCAGACTTACAATGACAGGCACATTTTTCAATATAATCTCCATTTTATAGAAGGGGAAATTGAGGCTGAGAAGTTATGTCACTAAAGGTCACAGGGAAAATCAACATCATAGCCAGGAGAAGAAATCAGGAGTTTTTGTTTTTTAACTCTGTACACAGAAAGGAGACCACGTCTGTTTTACATAGGATATAACTGGGTATTTTATTTGGCAAGTGGGCCTTGATTCCATTTTAGAGTTCAGGGGCTTTTTTGCGCGCAGCAAACAGAAGCCTTCAAATCTAAAAGTTTAATAACAAAATATTTCTGCATCCTAATGCAAGGAATAAACCTGTATCTTACTGTTATGACCATACTTTCTCACTGGTGCACAGATTGAATAGACGTTGGCTGTGCAAATGCGTGTGGGTCTGATCTAAAGTCTACTGAAGTCAATGAGAGCCTCTTCATTGACTACAATGGGCTTTGGATCAGGCGCTTGCTGGTTGAGTGGCAGATATTTAGGTTCACAATTACTCTTGTACATATTTGAAGGGATTTTCTCTTTTGCTGTAAGTTTCCCTTTTAAAAATTCAGGAAGAAGAAACACACCTAGGCGTACAAAGCAGCACTAACAGCACAAGGAAAACATTTACCTTCAGATGCAGTGCCAGGCATTTGTGCAGTTTTGTACAGTTTTGAGTACTAAAGCTAAGCCTCCCCAAGGGACTTTGAACACTATGTTTTTTCCAGAGTATCAGAATTACAGAAACAGCTATGCCAAGTAACCTTGTACTGATCCACTATGGAAATTCACATTGTTCAATAACCTGCTACATGTCTCAATGTCTTACTTGTGGTTGGGTGATCTAAGTACAGGCATACTGGGATACTGTACTAAACACCTAAATATACAGCTGTAAACTCTCTTTTAAAGGTACAGTTGCACCTTTTAGAAGTGTATTATTCTATTTTTTTACTGCATCAGTATTTAAACCATGATAGTTGGGGGATCAAGTTGGTTTAAAGAAATGATAAAGAACTAACTTGTATTGGTAATTAATCACAGGAACAACTGATCAAGGGACATAGTGGATTTTCCATCACTTGAACTTTATAAAATAAGACTGGCTGTCTTTCTAAAAGATATGCTATAGCTCAAACAGAAATTATAGGCTCGATGCAGAAATTACTGGGTGAAATTCCATGGCTGTGTTATGTGGGAAATTAAGCTAGATGATCATAATGGTTCCTTCTGGCCTTAAAATTTGTGAACCTTTATTATCTCAGGCACCAGGTAAGATATTCTGTACTAGTCCTTTTGTGTAGTACTCTGTGTACCAATAAGCCTCTAATTTTAAATGTCTTCAATCTGACTAAAGTAACCACATTTGGAATCTGTCCTTCACTGCAAACTGTAGATTAGTTGAAAATCAGAAAAGGTATCTTGCTGGCTTAGTCAGTCAAAATAGAAGGAAAAAGTTTAACTTGATTATTGCAAATTAAATGTGAACGTTATTGTAAAATTATATGCATATGTTCTTTTTGATGCCATATATATCTGTATAACTATGTGAAATAAAACTAGGACAATGGTCACTGGGGGCTTGATCCTGCAAATACTTGTGCATCTAAGGATATAGCTACATTGCAATCAGTGTTTGCAATGTAAACACACCATGAGGTTTTTTACTTATGTAATCCCTGTGAACTAAAAGGAAATACTGATGTGAGTATAGCTACACAGTTGCAGAAATGTTTTCAGGATCTAGGTTTAGGGTTTCTTTTCTCCTTCCTTCTTCCTATATATTTTTTTTTCTAGACAATGCTGTAGAAAAATATACCTTTTTTAAAATGGGAGTTTATTTAAAATTGGATAGAGCGAAATTAGTTTGATCAAACCTGAAGCTGGATGATCTATATATAGCAAATAATTTTTTCTCTTTTCAAATGGTCTGGGAACAAATTTTGAGTTTTACTATTTTGCTGGTTATTTGAAATTCGATGCTGAACACCTCATGCAACCAATTTCTGCTTATGGGCTGTTTGTGAACTTTGACTATGTCTTCCATGACTCACTCGTTATTCATAGCATGTGGTTAGTAACTCAGGTCACATGCTGTTGCTTTTCTTTCCTTATTACACAACTGAAACTTTATAAGCCTTAGTTAAACAGTATCTATGTGGGTATGCAAATGTCACTGTTCACCTGTGACTATGTGGGTTTGCATGCAGAACAGCCATTTATTTTGTTTGTGTGACCACCCATTCAGGTCTGAGTTCATGGAAAGCAAGTAAAAGCGCTCAATCAGCGACCGATTTAGGAATTGGCACCATTTTCACAAATCTTTGTTCTGTCACTCTTTCCACAGCTTTATTCAAACCAAACGTTGGGGAGGTGAGTTCAGCAGACCCCAAAGCTGAAATGTCATGCCACTGTGTCAGCACCTCAGTAATGTCTATGCTCTGAGAAGATCTTTCACTTCTTGCCCACATAGCTGGCCCTTTCCTACCACCTTTGCTGTGTCCCTAGAGAGCAGGCTTTCCTTGGCTAGGGTCACACAACATATTTTTTACCTGAATATCATGACTGGAAATGTCATTGTTTTGTTTTGGGAAGTTGACAAAATTTGTAGCTAAACCGTGAACTAAAACCTGGATTTGGCCACCTGTACTTGAAATGCCATGAAAGCAGTGTAAACGTACCATCGTCAGAACTTACTCTCCTCTATTTGGACTGAGGGCGGATCTAATTATGGGCAGGGTGTACAGGCCCACAAACCCCCCTGACGCTCTAAGCCATATACAACAGGACCCCATTTACTGATGCAAAGAGAAAAAAGGGCTGGCAAACCTGTCAAAAGCTACATCTACACTACAAGCAGGGGAATCACACCCCTAGCTTGCAGTGTAGATGTAGCTAAAAAGCACCAACCATCCTTTTACTTCACTCCCTTCTGTTGACAAAAGCTGTCCATTAACTAGGTGATTGGCCGCCAATCCCTCTCCTAACTCCCATGGCCAGCTGTGCAGATTACTGAGGTCTGCTTAAGGCCCTATACAACTGCCTATCTACTGGGGCCTGCAAAACACTTCTGTGTCATTTCATGGTGAGAAATATGCAACACTGATTCATATGATTTGACGGCTGCCTCAGTGAAATTAAGCTGAAGGTATCGATCTAGTGCTGGAGGATGAAGACTGAAGATTTGCAGGCTTGGCTTGTTTTGGTTTTCAGATGTCTGAATACTTATCCTAACCCCTTTGATCTAGAAATCAGACGGGGTATTTTGTGAGATCAGATTCTTTGTAAGACTTTGGTACTTCCTGGCTCCAGCTGGTTCAGAAATACCATCAGAACAGCCTCTCTTTCAACATTCGGAGTATCTACACCAGGTTTGGGGTAGTGTATGGATATGAAAAGGTGCAAAAACATGAAAAACAAAGAAAATTGAGCCCAAATTTTCTCAAAGGCTTTAATTTCAATTTGTTTTCAAGTTTGGGACAAGGGGTTGAACTGGCCTTTATTTTACAAAGATCAATTCTCTCACCTATTAAATAGCTGCAATTGTTTGGGAAACATGCCAATATGAGATGAACAGCCATCACCAAACCAAAGCCTTTTTTTCTATTGTCATTACTTACTTAAGCTCCTGAGAGTTGGCAGCCATAAGGGATTTTAACGTCTTGTCGGCTAATGGGCACCCGGAAACACTAAGGAAAACAGATGTGAAACATGTTTTCTTCAATATGCTAAAACAGAAAATGATTTTTCTAGAAAAGCGTTATTTATTATGGAATAGAAACAGCCCTTTCTCCCCCCAAAACAAACAAACAAACAAAAAAACCAATTGCTGTTGGCAAACAAGAGCTAGACAATTCAGGGTAGTCATTCTTTAGATCAGAGCAGGTTATTTGCTCGGAGCCAGGTTCTGTCTGGTCCCAAAGCAGAAATGAATGGAGCTGGTTAGAGTACAAAGAGCTTTCCCACTCTTTTGCGCTGCCAGCATAAAGAGCTGTAGTCCATGTTGTTGGGGAAAGGCAAGGACTGCTTCCTCCCTATACCCAAACAGAAAGGCAGGAGATGGAACCATTGTCCCAGCCTAGAGAGTAAATAGGGGGCACTCCACAAAAAGCATTTGCAAATTTGAGAACTTCAAAGCACATGTACTAAAGTTTGTGGAAACCTACTTTTAAATCTGTATTCATGGCAGTAGTGTTTGCACACTCATGCACTTAAGGACACACAAACAGTACCATATGATTTATCTAACCAATCTCAGCTAATCCATACAGCTTGCATAACAAATAATCACAGTGAACTGTTTGTAATCAGTTTAAAAAACCTTGTGAGATATACCACATGAAAAAACAAAGGCTGAGTTTGCTGGGTACATTAACTGGCTGAAAATTATTGCCCAATATTGTTATATATAAAAATATTAGAAGCTGACTGTACATACAGCAACTCTACTTCCTGTTATGAGTTTTTGTCATTTCTCACCTGCGGTGTGATGCATAGTTTCCTGTTACATGACCACTGCCATCACATCCTGGAGTTGGGCAGCTGAGTATAGAAAGTGCATTTAGAGTTAAGAGTGTTTCCAAATTATGTAAATACAGTTCACCCCTCACTGCTAAACAACAACCTACCACATACCAACTTCACACCAACTAGATTTGATATTATCTAAAATCAATGTTTTCATCATGACAGTACCACTCTCGATCTAAGTATGTGGGTTAGAACACAGTACAATTGTGTAAAGTTTCATAACTCGTGTGAATCAAAACAATTTTATGTATCTCTGGGTTAGCTGAAACCACCAAATGCAATTACCACAGATCATGGTGCAGTCTGGGTATTTCATTACTGCCAGCTATTTTTTATGACAATTCATAGATTTTAAGGTCAGCAAGTACCATTATGAACATCTAAGTCTGACTTCCTGCATAACAATAGGCCATAGAACCTCTGCTAGCAATGCCTGCATTATTCCCATAACTTCTGGCTGAGCTAGAACATATCTTTTAGAAAGGCATCTGGTCTTGAGTTAAAGACTTCCAGTAATGGAATTAGGTGTCATTGTGACTTCCAGGACAGATGCAACTGACCATTCATCCAACTGCAGCCTGGAGTGAACAGGTTCAATTCCCCAGGAAGCTTCTGGGTTCTATTCAGCAATAACAAAAATGATGGTGTACATGTAGTACACTGGCAAAATTGTGCCATGTCTCCACTAACGTCCCACGGGCTTCTACCAGCTAACTGACTTATTTCCTTAGCTCAAATCGTATAGGTGTGTGCTGCAATGCCACATCTTGAGTTCAATTCTTGCTGATGGCCCTAGTGAAGGGATCATAAATTACAAGTTTAGTGTAAAGTGAGTGTAAGTGGCAAAGCACTAAAAAATTGCTCCAAAGTAGTAAAATAAGTCTGATTTAGGCTATGTCTACACTACAAAATGATATCGACCTAACTTACGTTGGCATACAGCTATCTTTGTTATTAAATCGCTTGTGTGCGTGCACATTTTGCTCCTTGCATCGGCATGCTTGTATCGATTGCATTGTCAGTGTGGGGCATTATGGGATTGCTCCTGGAGGCCAGTAACAATCAACATAAGCAACGTAGTATTTACACTGACACTGCATCGACATAATTACATCGACTGTGACTCTGTGCCGCCTGGGGAGATGGTGTTACTAAATCAGCATAAAGAGGTACTTATGTCAGCAGGAGCCTAATTTATGTGAAGACACTTCCACAGCTAGGTTGATGCAAGGCAGCTTATGTTGACCTACCCATGTAATGTAGACCAGGCCTTACTCATTGAGGTCTGATTCTCATTCACACTTAAGTCCCTATATACTGCTCTAGCAGTGTAAAGCAGAAAGGACAGGAGCAGGGATGAATTACGTGTACGCACGTTGTAAGGCTCTTTATGATGTTGGAGTTGTATAAAGGGTCTTTGATATACCTGAAAATCAGGCTTTGAGGGGCTTATTCATTGTTGTTCTCTGAACCCTTTATATTGACTCATTCAGGGTCTCAAACCAGGCAGATGGACTCTGTCAGAGTTCTCCAGTGTAGAGGAGTCCCCAATAGGCACAATCAGTGTAGCTGGCTCTACATCACCTCTTGCAGGATGGGTATGGCCAGGATGTTTCTATGACCCAGCTATTCCAAGTTGCTGGAATGGCCCATTGGGGCTGTTGGAAATCATCCTCTTTGTATAGATATTTTTTTTAAGAGCCTATGTCATTATAAGAACTTCCTCATGATGGAGCCACTTGTACTGACTTGCTCAGTATATTCTAGGCTCAGTGGGCACACAGTACATACTGTCTGTCCCCAGTATCATCTATGGATTCTTCATCCAATGTATTAAAAATGTTTCTTGTTTCATTGTCTGGGCAGGTGCACTTTAGCTATACACTGCCACTCTGTGTGTAGTGTATCTACTGCGTACGTGTTAAAATTGGATGCAATTGTTGTAAGTAATCTGATAATAAGGTGAAGAAAGGACACCCAGTTATTATGAAAAGAAGAAAAATGTTTTTATCAACATCTGGAAACCAGCCCATATCACAAAGAAATAAACATCACAGAAGGAAAGACATTAATGTTTTTAATAAATTCACAACCGTTTTTTGTCGTTGTTTTAAAAGAGACAGAATAAACTCAAGCCTGAGGCCATTTAGGTCATGAACTGCAATTGCAGATACAATATGGTGAGCAGCCAATATGCAGATTGCACTACCAGAGGTGAAAGACTCACTCTACAGAGTTTTCCCCTAGGAAACGTAATTTCCAGAAACAGAGATTGAGTCTCACTGACTCAGTGCCACTGAGTCTGCAAAGCAAATAGCAGGACAAGGGTTGATGTCATGGAGTTCAGCTGTGAATGAGTCTGCAGTGATGTGCTATGAACTATCATCACTAAGTGGTGCAGACTGCTTTTGTCTTGAGGCGCCTACCAGGGTTGGGAGATAGAGGGGAAAACAGAAATGAAATATGTATACTGAGTCCCAGGTGAATATTAAATTAGAGACAGAGCAGTCTATGAATGTCAAAAAAATGTTTTAGATGTTGACAATGTTTTGAAGTGAATCCAAAGATTTTTCAAGGAGCATGGCCAGGATTTTAAGACATGATTAGTGGTCTTGGGTGTCCAAACAGAGACAGTTGAAAAGGGCCTAATTTTCAGAAGGTGGATAATCAGCTTTTTCTGAAAACAAGGCCCCTCTAGGGATTCTCAGGCTGGATACCCAAAATCATTAGTCATTTCTGAAAATCTTGGCCTGTGCATGCCAACTGGCTACTGGCATTGCACGTGTAAACAGACTAGTGAATAACATGACCTCCATTCAATCGTTTTAAATAATCTGCCTGTTTGGAAGGTCTCAGATCTAATTCTTATAAAACGAAGTTATTAATTAACTTTCTTAATCAGAACATACACTGCTTTCTTCCCTGCCACTTGAGATAAATCTGTATAAGTCACAGTTGGTTTTGGTTTTTATTGTTTTTAAAAAGTAGGTGCCAAGTGACTCTGCTGTGTTATTCTATATGTTTCCACAACTGTGTTGCTTTATCAGATAACAAAATGGCCCAGTCTGTGTTAATGCTCAAAAGCTGCTTCATTTTCCTACTTTAAATCTATGTTTTTTAAAAGGAAGTGAGACATATTATAGTTCAGATTGTGCAAGTAAGGGAACAGTCTGTTTACACTATAAACACCTTGAACAAGGACTGTTTCTTCATCTATGTTCAGTATAGAGCTGAGCCTGCTGTTACTGCATAACAAATGCTGACAACAAGGACATGCAGAAATGACTCTGAGGCAGACACCCCACATTCATTTGTGGGTTGAGCTCTAGGACACAGACCATCTTGCAAAAAATGAAGGAGACCGTGGGCCTGATTCTCCACTCACACAAGTTTTACACTGTTGTAACTTCACAGGCTTCAGTGGAGCTTCTACTGAGTTACAGCAGTGTAAGTGAGAAGAGAATCATGCTCTGTATATTGGGGATCTGGATAGAGCAGACAGTTAATTATTATGTAATGTACAAGGCAGAAACTGTTTTTTCCTATTTTGAGCAATGGTCTTAAAACACTTTGTCCATCAAGCACATTAAGTTGTTCAACATCTGGAGCACATGGAATGTACCTGGGGATGATGCTGCTCAATGGATTTTTTTTTACAGTCACTGTTACTTGTCTTACATTCAGCACCAGTATTTAACAGGCATGAACTCCTGTTATTTATTGTAAAGGAACAGCTGAGGTTTCTTTTAGGAATGATCCTTTAATCTAAATCATCTTGAATTTATTCTCAGTCTGTATTATTCTCATACAAAGGAATTTGAGACTCTTGATTTAGTCCTTGAACTAAACTCATCTGAAGCTGTTTTGCTCATCTTCCTGCTTGAGAACTCTGGGATCATCTGGTAATATGCACACATAATGTAATGTATGGATATGACTGCTGATTTTCCATTATCTTATAGAAGGGCAGCCTGCATCTTAGCACTACACTCATGGTGACATCTACATGCCATTCTGACATGGACATCATTGTGCAGTATGTGTGGTAACCTCTCCTGCCTTAATTGTCTTTAGCTATTATAGCTAAATCTTTTCTGAGTTTGCACATGGTTCCCTGCAGACAGGCAGGATTGAGTCCTTAGTGAGTTGTTTGTCTTTATGGTCCATATTTTTTTATCAGCTCTGCTTCTTTTAAATCCTAGAGCTATGCCTGGGATTCCTACACAAAATCACTGCAGGGGATCTCCATGGAGGACAGAGGGGAATAAAATCTGTTTTCCAGAACAGTAATAGGAGTCTCAGAACAGCTACTCTGCAATCATTACTACAATCCACGTGTGTAGTAGTGGCTGCTGCCATTTTATTACCTCTGTGCATGAGTGGTGGGGTTAGACAGTAAATCTAAGTATAGTCATGAATCCTCCATCCAGGCCGACAGTCCTCTCCTGACTTGCCTTGATTATAAACCTCACTGCTGCCCAGCCCAAGAGGGCCACAATGGAACACTCTTGTGTAGGAAGCAGCAGGTGCAGAATTCCCCTGCACAGCTCCTCCAAAGCAGCCGACTCACAGACGTTCTACTGTTCTTAGTGTCTTTTGTCTCCACAGAGGAGGAGAAAGGAAAACGAGACATTTTTGTGACTCACGTGATGAGTTCCTTCTTGAGATCTCTCGGATGGAGCTTGGGTTTTGGACTTGGTATGGAGACATCTCCTGGATACTTTTTTTCCTCCAGGTTTTCTGGGGAGCTCAATGGATCTTTCTGAAATATCAGATAAGAATGTCACAACAGGTTTTCTCTCTTCCCTGTCTTTTTATATTCAACCAATCTTTTGTTTTTTGGGGGTGGGGAGGGGAAGGAACCTCTTGAAGAACATACAGGCAAAATTATCTAAGATTTCAGCAGTGATGGAGATATGATAAAAGATTAATGCACCATATTTTCAGACATTAAGGGATAGATGTTTTACTGTCTGCAATTATTTATTTGTAAAATAATTCCTAGAGATCTGGAAGCCACACGAGGTCTTGAATCTGTATGCTGAGTAAACAGGGTTTATATTTGGAAAATGATAATGCTAATGAAAGAAAAATCTACAGAGAAAAGAAGGTGAAAATACAGCCCTTGTCCTGAAAGTTATTGAACATTTTGAGTTACAGAACCTATAGTTTTGCAAGGGGAGATTTTGCTTGTTTTCTTCTGCAAGTAAATCACTGTGCTACTGTATGCTATACAAATAAATATGATTGTATCATAAACAAATAAATCATTAAGATGCAGTCTAGGAGACGTAAATGCAAAACTCCCTAAGAGTGTAGCATGAGGTGATATTTTAATCTTATCCAAATATTAGAGTCTTATTATGAAAAAAATCACAAATGTTCTTTGCAATTTTCTAGCAGAATCGTAGGAATGGGTCTTCAGTTCTAACCTGGTCTGTTCATTTGTAGATAAAAATTTAAATGTTACCATCTGTTGTTTTGCTGTTTAATGGATATTATGGAGACATAGTAGTCACTCCATTGAAAAGACATTTTGGAAATCTGAAATATTGAATATTACAGTTTCACTTTCTGAAGACTTCTGTTTTTAGAATGTCACTGCTTCAAAAAGGCTTGGTCTAGAAAGTTCAAGATTGTTTTGTTCTCACTGAGAACTAGTGGCTTTGAAATTTTTTTGGAAGGTTAAGTGGTTCATTTTGGTGGGATTCATTCTGAATTCGTAAACCTTTGAGAAATCTCCAGAGTCCCTGGCAGAACTATAAAGTCTGTAGAATTCCCAGCTGGGATTCATGCCAGTTTATAAACGCCACTGGAGCAAGAAGACCTAGATAAATAGGCTTTGCAGAAAAGGCTTAATAGGACCAGAGATGGCTGCCTAAGGTTGGGACAAGAAGCACTTTGGTCCTGCAAAGCTCCCTAGTACTGTAGGTGCTTCCGACATTGTACAGTTGACAAGCTCTCCAGGACCAGGGCTGGGGAATTGTGGCACTTAGAGGATCTCCAGGGCTGGAGAGAACCACAGAGACATGTACTTATGTGGAGCTGATAAGCACAGAGTGAAGAGAACAACAGAAACTGGGGTGAATGTGGACTGCAAATGGAGCTTCTGCAGGGGTGCTGGAACAACTTGTATAATGGGAGTACTGAGAGCCAGTCAAATAAACTGTAAACCCTGTACTTAATGGAAACCACTTCAAACCAGGGGGAGTGACTGCATCCCTATTCCAGCACCTGTAACTTCTGCCTAGTGGGGGTGTTGATTCTGATGAAGCTTCCATATGCTCCCCAGTTCTGGCAGCTCACCTATGCCAGTCTGTAGCTGGTTCCTTTAGATTACTTCCTTCTGCTTTCAGGTGTTGGCTGTTTATTGCCTACTATAACTCATATCATATATACACACATATAAACCTCGTCATATTATTGATAAATCAATTACTGCTAATTTTTACAACTGCATTTGTGAGGTTAGATTGTTTGGGAATCATCTCACATGCTACTATAACTAACATAGAGAGTACAAATATTTTTCTTCATTTTTTTCTACACAGTTTTTTCATGGTAATTATTAATACTTTTAAATGGAGGAAATTCAACTAATATTTTAGGCTTTTGGGATTTTGTTTTTAAAGGAAAATTTCAGATAAAGACAACCTTAAAAAAGCCAAAAGGTGTAACTATCTATTACTTTACTTTACTTCAATTTAATATTAATATAACATAAATATTTATTAATTTAAAACATTACTAAAAAGTAAATATAAAAACCTACACCTGTGAAAGTAAATACAATTTGGAGTTAATGTTAAAAAGCAGCATTTGAAAATCAGGAAATTTAAAAAATGTTGTTCCAAAGGCTAAATATCAGAGTTTTGCCATTGATTTCAAAGGGGTCAATATTTCTCCCATCACCTTGATCTCTGCCCTTTACTCTGACCACCCTTCCTTATGTACTTTTCAAGTGCTAACTGTTGACCCCTACTATCAGAGAGGAACCTCAGCACTGTAACTGCCTATGAAGAGTTAATCCATCATTAATCCATCATTAATCAGAAACTAGAGACTGGTACCTCCCTGCATCCTGCAACAAGGGCCAGAGACCCCAAATAACCTCACAAGCCAGGCTTAATGTCCCCATTTTCCTGCTCCAGGCGGATTGCCTTTTATGCGTGTTTTATGTTGCCTTCTAGTGGCTGACTCACATAGAAGATAAGGGACCTATTAATGTTTCCATCAAAGGGATTTATTCTTTATATCAAGTGGAAGATACCTGGGTGTGTGTGTGTGTGTGTGTGTGTGTGTGAGACAGAGACAGAGGCAGAGACAGAGATACACCCAGCACATAAATTCATTAGATAATTGCTTGCAAGTTATAGAGGGCCCCATTGAGCTGCTTGGGACCCTAAGCAATTGCTTAGTCTGCTTATGCCTAGTGCCGGCTCTGGTTTGAATGTTTTGACTTTCAAACATTTGGGTTTTCAAATGTTAACTATAAATTCCCTGCATTGCAATAATGTAATAATACTCTTTTATATTAACAGGTAGTTTCTTACAATCTTAATTCCACTGTAAATAAACTTTTTGTCTCAGATTCTTTGCAAAAGAAAGATATGTTTTAAAGGGAAGCACATAGCATGAAAAAGATGCTAATTGAGATTAAGGGGATTAAAAAACTGTCTTTTTCCTGTTGATATCCTCTAGCATATTTCTGAAGAAAGATAGAGACAAACATTTAAACCAATAATTTCCCTTAATAGTTTGGGGGATACTGTTATTATTCAAGCAGCCGAAATCCTGGGTGGTGGGGAAGTTAAAAATTGCAGTATCAACTAGAAGGGAGGCATGATGCAAAGGGGACATGCAGAAAGAAACTGAAGTTCCTTGCATGCCAGGGGAGGCTGGAGAAGGCAAACTGGGCTATGTTCATGGCCAGCTGGTCCCTGACCATGCAGATCCTCTGGCAATAAACTCATGAATGGGCTGTCCATTGGCCCCTGACTAGCCAGTCCTGCCCATACCCAGCATTAGCAGCTGCAAGCTACTACTGCAAGTTGGAGCGGAGAATTCTTTCCTTGGCTTCACACATACAGTGCTCAGCATGTAGACCAGGTACCTGGGCTGTGCACCCCTCTATTGGATTTCATATTTACTGTGACATAAATCCTTTATAGAATGGGTCAAAGAAACTCCCCTCCATCATCCATCTCCCTTTTTTTTTTAACTTATGGTAACAGAGAATGGGTGGATACTTATCTCAGCTAATTAAGTGCAGAGTACAATTTCTAGACAGTAGAGTTAAAATGAAATGTTATTAGAATTCTAAAAAATCAGAACCAGAGGTCCATTTTCTACAAAGAGTGTGTTTGTGTATTCATGCACGGGCACAAAAGAAAGCAAGAAAGCAATGAAATTCCATTAATGTACAGATGGAAGTTTATATTGATTTCAGCAAAGACCAGAACATAATGGTAACATGAATAACAGATAATAGCATCTGGCACTTTTAACATTTTTAAGCCCTGAAATCTTTGGAGAACTGACATTGAACTAAATTGACAGCTCTGGTTATTTCTCAGTGCTTTCCTTTTTAGAGAGATGTTGAGCTTTTTCCAAATTCAGAATTTTTTTTTTTAGGGGGCATCTGGACAGGCTATTTCACTAAGAGAGAGAAAGACAATATTTTCTGGAAATTACCACCAAAATTAAGCAACTGTTGTGCATATGAACCAGATAACAATGAATTAGAAATAGATATTATCATTCATTTGCTTTGCATGGGGATAACTGCCAGGCTTCTACTTGCAAAACAGAACCATTGGCCCTGAGACCATTGGACATGTCAATGTTCTCTGGGAGCAGAAGTGCTCAGAGCAAAGGTCTTGGGCCAGATCCCTGATTAGGGACAAATTGCACACAATGCAGTCCATTGAGGTGTTGGGGTGTAAAGATGGCTGTATACTCAACTTTGTGGCCTCCTCAGTGATGTCACTGATGCTGTTTATGCAGTGCCTAGGGCCAGTCCCCACAACACAATTGGCCAAAACTGAAGTAGGGGATCAGCGTGGCATAGGGGTGTTCTATCCGTGCCCTCTTTCCTCTAGCCATGATGCCTATTCTATGCTACGCTGGCAGCAGGGAGGAGGAGTGGCATCACAGCTCTTTGCCAGGTCTGCAATACCAGTGGATTCCCTGGCAGTGGGATTATTTTCTCAAGGCTGGATATACCTGCTGGCAGTGCAGCACAAAGGGGCCATATTGCAGGGAAGAATCTGGTCCTCTTACTCACTACATAATTTAAACCACTTTCCAGCCACTGTCTGTCTTTTCTCAGTGAAAATTGTTATTCTAGACGCTTAACTCTGGGTTACAGATCAGCACAGTGGGGTTCACAGCACTTAGCTCTCCAGGACATGACAGCTACCATAAGACCACCTAATACTTGGCAGTCTGTCTTGTGGAGTCTCATCATGGCAACTGCCTGCACCCACAGGGCTGCCCAGAGGGGGGGCAAGTGGGGCAATTTGCCCCGGGCACCACGGGGGCCCACAAGAAAATGCTCCATCCCCATCCCCGCCTCCACCTTCCCCCATCCTTCGGCACCTCAGTGGAACGCGTACAGGAGCAGCCCTGGACAAAGCTAAAGCGGCGTGGCTCGGGCGGGGCCTGAGCTCTGCCTCGCTTGGAGCCATGTGGTAAGGGGGCGGGGCTGCGAGCTCCAGGGCCCCACTGGAGTCACGCCACTGCAGCACTGTCCAGGGCCGCTCCTGGACGCGGCTCCAGGAAAAGGGGAAGGCAGGGGTAAGCAGCATGGCAGGGGGCCGGGAGGGGTTGGCTAAGGGGCAGGGAGTCCCAGGGACAGTCAGGGCACAGGGCGGGGCAGAGGTTCTGGGGGGTGGTCAGGGGACGGGAAATGGGGGTTGGATCATGGGCATTCCGGGGGTCTATCAGGACTCAGTGTGTGTGGTGGGGGAATACGGGTCGGGGCAGTCAGGGGACAGGGAATGGGGGGGTTGGTGGGGGGTGGGGTCCTGGGGTGGTGGTTGGGGTGGGGGCCTTGGGGGGAGCAGTGAGGGCACAAGGAGCAGGATGGGTCAGGGATTCTGAGGGGGGCAGTTGGGGGGCAGGAAGTGAGTGGGGATTGGATAGGGTGCAGGGCCAGGCTGTTTGGGGAGGCACAGCCTTCCCTACCCTAAAGCTCATTCAGCAGTTTAAGGCTTGCAGACAGCTATTTAACACAAAGAGCCAAGCTGTTATCTTGTCCATGGGGGAGGGGTCACATGAGAAGAGCAATATCCTATACACCTACCTCCTTTCCAGTCCTACTAAGGGAGACGCCCCATTCCATCCCCTGCATTCCCCAAGGCTCCAAAGGGGTTAATTCAGTGGTTCTCAAACTTTTGTACTGGTGACCCCTTTCACATAGCAAAACTCTGAGTGTGACCCCCCCTTATAAATTAAAAACACTTTTTTATATATTTAACACTATTATAAATGCTGGAGGCAAAGCAGACATTGAGGTGGAGGCTGACAGCTGGCGACCCCCAGTAATAACCTTGTGACCCCTGAGGGGTCCTGACCCCCAGTTTGAGAACCCCTGGGTTAATTTAATTTTAGCACCCTCTGTCCATTCATATGCATGTGCTATTTTGAGCATTTCAGTTTTCACAATATAGGCTAATCCCATATTCTGGAACAACCTCAAATGCTCAGTTTGTGGAGTACGTACATAAGATATACTAAAGACAAACCCACAGTAACCCTCTCCAGTTTGTGAGGGACCCCGTGGAGCCAGTCTCTAGGAAACAGATACATTCATGGAGGTTAAGTCAGGATGGGTAAGGAATGGTGTCCCTAGCTTCTGTTGTCAGAGGGTGGAGATGGATGGCAGGAGAGAGATCACTTGATCATTACGTGTTAGGTTCACTCCCTCTGGGGCACTTGGCATTGGCCACTGTCAGTAGACAGGATACTGAACTGGATGGACCTTTGGTCTGACCCAGTATGGCCATTCTTATGTTCTAAGCTAAATGAACCCAAAGTTATGGAGACAGATATGACTCAAGGAAGCCAGCAGAGTATCAGAAACCTGGAAAAATCTCTGACTGGATGGGCTCAGGCATTTGGTCACAAGCTGAGGTGGTTCAAAAGTTTTGGTTTTTTTTTTTTTAAGCAGATTTTTTTTATTGTTTCTTTAAACAAACACAGCAAGCAGCAAATATTTGGCCACACACTTCTGAAACCCCAAACCATGTTCAGGTTTTGGCAGACTAATTTCAGCTTTTCAATTAAAAAACCACAACAAATATTGAAGGAAAGCAGACATTGTCCGTGTTTTTTTCCTGCTTTTTAAAAACCCCTAGTTTTCGATCCAAAAAAAGTTTTGATGGAAAATATTTGCTCAACCCTTTTAATGAGCTTTAGTGCCTTTTAGGATTAGCTGATGCTGAGAACCAGTGATACCTTGTAAAGGTCACTTGAAAAGAAGTTTTCTCAAAACTGGGTTTGTGCCGAGATGCAGAAGGTTTTTAAATGTTTATTTTTCCCAGGGCTTCTCCGGGAAGGGGAGGGGGCAAGTGAAGCAATATAGTATTCTATAGTATTTCAACTTTTTTTTTATGGAAGGGGCCCCTGAAATTGCTTTGCCTCAGGCCCCCTGAATCCTCTGGGTGGCCCTGTGCACCCATCCTGAGAGTTTTCTATTCACATGACTGATACCCCTTTTTTCCCAGGCATTTTGAAATACTAGAGGTGAATCCCCATCCTCAGCTCTAGGTAGATCTATCCTTGTTGAATATGTTACTTTATTAAAGTTCACCAATGATGATAATTCAGAAAAAAACCCACTTCTATAATAACTACAATGCTAAAGTGCTACTTTTCTACTTCATGCAAATATATATATTAGACCCTGAACAAATTGCCAGATCTGAACTATGGGGAACTTTGGGGCTGGAACAGAACTCAGGCCTATCTCTGTCCATTACCAAGATTTCATTTAGTTAGCTGCCTATGCATATTCTTCACTATGATAACAAATCCAACCAAACCTTCTCTGCACCCTATTCTGGTAGGTAAGTTCAGAAGAAACATGCAGCCAAAAAAAGAAATAAGAAAACCAAAGGACGCTATGCTGCCAGCAGTCAATAAAAAAATACACAAAAGGGGCAAAACAAAGACACATAAAGCAAGAAAATTATCAGCACTTGGCTCTCCTGGACACGACAGTTACCATACGACCAGCTAACATCTGGCAGCTTGTCTTGTGGAGTCTTGTCATGGCAGCTGCCTGTACCCATCCTGAGTTAGTTTTGGGTGATTTATTTAGGTTTTTATATTTTGGGGCTATTTATTTCAATTGATGTTCCCTAATTCCATCAATCTATTGGGGAGTGTGCATTTCTGAAATTTTAATCTTTGGACCCTGCAAGACTTGCAATAGGATGATGTGAGCAATGCATACCTGAAATGTGTCAAAGAAATGATAATTGTCCCAGTGAAAAATTATTGTAGGATTTCATGCCTGTATTTATACATACCCAAACACAGAGATGTCTGGAATGCACAAAATAATAAAGTTGCTTGGAAGAATTACATTGCGCTTCAAAATTATAAGGTTACTTGGACATTTTTAAAAAGAGAAAAATATACTTCAGTTAGGTAATGACCCTCCAGACACTGGAGAGTAGGGATACATTTTCAAAAATGGGTTCTATTTTGTATACCTTAGGTTACACAGGTTGAGAGACTTGCATGCCCCATTATTCCAGTTAAAATGAAGAGTTGCTTTACAAGTGCCCAGTAGTTCTAAAAGTAAGGCCTTAGGGCCAAGATTTTCAAAAGTGACTAATGATTTTATGTGCTCTATTTGAGACACCATTAAAATTGGCCTGATTTTCACAAACTGCTGAGCGCCCACATTCTGCAAATCAGTCTTCATTAAGATGTATCAAACTGGGTACTCCAAATTAGTCATCACTTTTGAATATGGAGGCCAGCATGTCTCAAGCTGGGCATTCAAGCACCCAAGATTAGAGGCCACTTTTGAAACAGAGGGCTTTAGTGTCAGTTCTTCAACGGCTCTAACTGAAAAGCTGAAACGATACCTCTTTCTCTTCCTCTTTCCTGCCATGTGTCTTGCTATAGTTGATTGGCATATCCCAGCCCTCCTGTTCACAGAGAGCCTGGTAGAAGGCCGCATTTACCAGAATGCTGCTTGTTTTGAAGGGAGAAGAGGAAGGAGTGGGAAGTGCTGCGTTGGAAGAAGTTAGAGGCATAACCTTGTCCTGGTTTCGGTTCTTTTTCATGCTCAAATCCAGAGTGCCATTTTCATCCACTTCTATCTCAGCTCCCTGATATATAACAGGAAACAGAGAAATGTTTAGACAATGCACAGTTTGAGGCTGCAACATAGCCATGTGGTGCTTTTAACGGATAATTGTAAATGCATGCTTTCATTTAAATTTATCTGAGTCTAAAACCAGCTTTTGGATTTACATCAGTTAATGTTTAATTCTTAGGCAGACTTAAGTGTAACCTCAGTAATGCTCTGCAGGCTTCTGAGCTTAAACACAGTAAGTAGCATTTAAATAAGATGCTTCTAAAATGTAAACTATACATGCTAAATCTGAGTTTATTTAAAAAAAGTTTAGCTTTAAATCTTCTTGATCTTTTTACTCTTAGAGAGAACTATGACCTCCATTCACAGTTAAAGCATTAATGCACTGCTTAGTTCATCAACAGCATTATTATTACATTTCCACCATCTCCTCCCTCACACCCCAGAAATATTACAACATCTGTAACATGGGGGGCGGAAATGTGCTAAAACAGACGAAGGAGAATAACATATTGCCTTAAGCAGAATTTGACTTGGAAAGCACATTTTAAAAGATTTACTACAAAACAAGTGCCAGATTGTGCCATTAAGGCACAGACCTGCAATAGGAGCAGGGTAGAGCCACACTGGCATAGGGAGTGTTCCAGAAGGCACCATGTACGATTCCTCTCAGAGATCTCCAGCATATAGCATACACTTTCCTCTTCAATGGGATAGTTCTGCTGGCTGGTACGTGTGTGTATCCTATGGTAGGCCTCATCCTTGCCCCTCCCTTTCTCCTTATGTCATCGTGAGACCTGGCAGCAGGGGCTGCTACTGCCTCTCTTACGAGCATAGGGAAGGTAAAGCTCCTTGTTCCCTCCCCCTCTCCTTCCACAGCTGCCCATAAAAGTGGAATATAAGACAGAATTCTTGGTCTGGCAATTGTGTCCTTAAAGTTGGACTCAGTAAAAAGGTTACAAATATACATCCTATGTACTATATTATTTGGGCAGGGCTGTCCCTAGGTTTTGTCAGTATCTGAAGTAACAATCCAGCTCTGCCCCTGCCTGTTGGGTTTCTCACCTCTGAAAACACATCACCCACACACCTGGCCTGTCTACAACCTCATTTAAGAAATTGTAAACCATCTCCCTGTCACTTGTTTGTGAAGTTTCCACTGCCTCTTGGCATCCCCATCCCTTCTGCGTGGTTAGAAAAGCCATGAGGTGGCGCAAAAGGGCAGCTCTCAAATCAAGGAACAACGTTATATGTGCGTGGATGGGGGAATATCAGAAGAGTCACCTTCTGCCACAGCTCACAGTTATTAGTCAAATGGGACCATGGAATGAGACTCTGGTTTCAGGCTGTGAGTATGTACGACTTTCTGGTCTCTGGAAGAGCAGAGACCTGTGCATCCTTATTGCATAGATTGTCCAGTCTTAACAGGCCAACACTGGCTTTGCGGTTATGGGCTGACATCAGAGTAAAGATGACTTATCAGGCAGTAAGTACAAAGATGTCTGCAGTTAACACTATATGTTCCCATTGCTATTGTTTTATTATTTGTATTGCAGAAGGGCCCAGAGGCCCCAGTTAGGGCTTGGGGCCCAAATGTGCTAGGTACTGTATAACCATAGTAAGAGACAATCATGTCCTCAAAAAGCTTACAATCCAATACAAAGCAATGTGGAGTTCTGCTTCAGTGTTGATGGTATGATAGGCCACCTGGCTGGACTCAGATTGGGCACAGGCACCATCCAGGTAGCCATATACTAATCCTTCTGTGGCACCATTTTCAAAGAATAAATGAAATCACAATGTGCATTTAACTACAGGGTGACTTACACATTGTGATCTATTTCAAATCATGGTACCAGCAGCAGTAATGTCATTTTACTGAAGGAGGCCAAAGATTTGGTAACATAATTAGCAACTTCCAGGCCTTTATAAGCATTTAAAGACCATCCAACAATTCAGTGTTTGTATTGCCCATCTAGACTTTCTTCAGCAAAGGAAATCAGTTTCCTCAAGCGTAATTGTTGGCAGGCTGCGAATGCCGATGGTAGTCAGTGATCCAGGCCTACATTTTCAAAAGTAATGAGTGATTTGGGATGGGTCAATTTTTGGGTGCCCAACTCTAGACACCTTAAAGGAAACCAATCTTCGGAACTGTTGAGCACCTGCCTTCTGAAAATCAGGCTTCTGTGAGGTGCTTCAAGTTGGGCACCTGAGACCAAAACATACAAAGTCACTAGGCATTGCTGGAAATGAAGAACTTAATGATCAGCTCTTGCTGTGGGGCCCTCATGCCATTGACCAGCCAAAAACCTAAGAGAGATGCACTAGCCTAGTTCCAAGGACTACTCGACTAGCTGCTTGTGGACAATTTAGAAACTCAAAGGCACCTCTTGTATTTGTTTCTCTTGCATGACAAAGTTCACATTGTCAATCACTCAGATTAAAGAGAGCTATGCACTATTATATTTATGGGAAGTAAATACACTTCTAATATGTTCGTACTAAGACGCTTTGGTTATATCTTTCTGCCCTTTTTTAGTAAATAGTTTAATCTCCTGTGATAGTTTTAAGCCCTGAATTTGACAGTACAGCTTATCCTGGATAATAACTTAGTAACCACAACATCTTATGCCATCTGTATAATATCAAATAAATTTTTATACCAGCTTTAATAAACCTTAGTTACAAAAATCCAAGATATTAACTATATCACTGCCAAGTACATTCTCCAGGATCCGACAATATAGCTTGGCCATGATTGCCCCAGCCTTTTTTGGCTTCACAGTTGATATGTAACTATAGCAATGAAACAGAGCTACAGTAATCAAGTTTAATGACCAATGTAAAGTAAAATGCTAAATATTGTAGTTGGTGACATTTTTCATAATAAAAAGAACTTGAGTTAAGTCTGCACAACCAATATTCACATAAAATTCCAGACCTCTGTGACAGATGGCTTAGGAGAAGAAGCCATGTGACTAGGCTGCAGTACTTTTATAGTTTAAAAAATCATAAATAGTGCAGATTCTCTGTCACTGACAAAATATCAACTACTCTGAAGGCAACAACAACAAAAAATTGAACAAAAACAGTCATAGTCCTCCCAAATTAAATTGCAGATTGCAAAATGTCAGGAAATATATATCATCACTGGAAATAAGGCATTATTTGCTGCACCAATGAGATTTGATTGATGGGAAGAACATTTACTGATGTGGCTATTAAGAGATTTTCCAATGCTTTCCCAAAATTCACACAGAAGTTGGGTTGTGCAACACGCACCAAATTCCAACCAGAAAAAGCATGGATTGTATGCATTTGTGAAATAGTGTACAGATGGGGTTTAAGTGAGCTCACAGATGCACACAACAATTAAATATAGTAATGGAAAAAGATTCTCTTTTGCTCATAGTCGGATGGATCACAAATTTACAGCATGGCTTTTTATTCTGAACACTCTGCTGCATTCATTGCAAACTCCAAATGGTGAGGGGAAAAAGGGATGGTCACAGAGACTGTTCCAATTTTCTTTTCTAGTCTCATCCTACCTTCCTCTGAATATGTTTCCTTTCCTTATTTTCCCAGTATTTATTTTAAAGGGGAATTAACAAGAAAAAAATGCCTAAAGTTTTTGTTAGACTACAGCTATGAAATAAAAATAGAAGGAACATATATTTGACTTGTAATATTTGGTTCCTGTTCTAAGAGCAGTTTTGACTTCAGTAAAGACCCAATTTTGATCCTACTGAAAGTAATGAGGGCCAGAGTAGGCCTGGTTGATTTCACATCATGATACCTTTCAAATAAGTTTACCATAGCAATGTAAAATGTACAAGTTCTTAGCTTAAAAACTGAAGTATATAAGCTACAGAAGTATAAAATATATCTGGCCAATGAAGGCTCATGTGCCTGATTCTTCCCTATATTAAATCAGTAACGGTCCTGAGTTTGATCTCATTTATGCTGATGTAAACCAGGAAACAATTCTGTGAAGACAATAAAGTGAAACCAGTGCAAAACCAGTGTGAGAACAGAACCATGCTAATGGCATTCAAGCTACTCCTGATTTATTCCGATGACAATGAGAGTATAATCACCCCCACAGGTCTGAGAAGCAGCTGGAAAAAGGAGTTTAGAATGAAAAATGAGAGAAAAATGACTAAAATATATTTCCCCTTTCCCCTAGGATCTGTGCAGTGAAACAGATACAGCAGAAGTGCCACGCTAATATGAATACCACAAAAATTGTACACACAAATTACTAGCCACTTCACAGCAAAGATTTAAAGCTAAGATTAACAGCTGAGCTTTGTGGTGAGGTCTCACAATCTGACTTCTTTATTTTTATAAAATATATTACAGAACATTTCCTAGTACACTATGAAGTATTGCCATTAACCATTAAAACTGAACTACGTTAATCTACTAAATGAACAAGGTATGGCTCATGTATGATGGATTTATCCCTTGCTTTTGTGTTTGTTGGCTCATTTGGTAACTCGCAATATTTAGTATTCTGCAATGTCTCTGAAGTAACAATTCCAAGTTAGGCCTTTACACTACAGTTAGATCAGCATGGTGAATCATTGTTTCCACATGATTCTCATTGCAGAACTGGGGTCTTAAGAAGGTTCTACTGTAATGTGTAGGGCTTTCTATCCATTCTTTGATTGTCCAAAGACAGAAAAACACCTGCTATTTTGTTTTCCCACTGTGCAATAGATGCACTTGGAAGGCTGAGTCTGGTTATTACTATTCTAAAATACTCTTCATTTTCAATATAAGAAATATCTCTGGAACCAATAAATCTATAAAATCACAACGAATTCTTTAAGTGTGCACACTATATTACTCTTTGAATGGATGTGATTCCTAATGTGCCTGCATTCAAGGCATTACGTGGGGGGGGAGGCGGAGGAGGGAGGAAGGGTTGCTAACAATTATTAAAAAAATGTAAGCACTTGGGTCCTGATTCTACAAAGACTTACACCCATACTTAACTTTAAGTATGCAAGTTCTTCCACAGAAGTCATCTGGAATACTCAGTTGCTTAAAGTTAAGCATGGGTGTAGGTGTTTGCAAGATCAGGATCTTATGCTACCCTTGACACTATTTGAGACACACACAAAAAGACACAGTCCCTGCCCTGAGAAACTTGCAAACTGAAGAAAGAAAGAAAGAAAGAAAGAAAGAAAGAAAGAAAGAAAGAAAGAAAGAAAGAAAGAAAGAGAAGAACATTGCAACGATACAATATCTGCAGCCGTGTAACAATGCAACAGCTAGAGCTATTCAGCGTGTCCTTTTTTTCTTCAGAAGGTTATGCTAGCCATTGGCCTGGTTCTGCAAGCAGTGTTCTGTATTTAGATTTTAAGATGTTTGGGGTAGTGACTTGTCTGGTAAGCATGCTGCCAATCAACTGCATTATCTACATAACTGATGCAGTCGTCATCATCATCATCATCAATATCCAAGAATGGACGGATGACACAGTTTGTGTTTTCGGGTTTTGTTAAAAACAACAACAGTATTTGAACTTCAAACATTTCAAGCAAGTGTCATTTTTTTGTTTTCTTTCAAGGCACTGTGTGCATATGCCATTTTGTCTAAACAGGTGGGAACACCACCAAAACATTCAACAGAATGCTTGGCAAGCAGCAGTGATGAGGATAAAGATAGACCATACTGTGTGCTTCTACCTCTGTGAGTGGCAGCAGTGGTGACGGTTGTAAAACAGAGAAAATTTCTGACAAGACCTGCTATGGGCACTTGCATTGTGCTAGAGAATATGGCCCTGACCCAACTTTCAATGACCCAACTTCCATTTGTTTCAGTGGCAGTTGGATTGTGCCCCATGTGCAGACAGTTATGCTGTGAGATTGCGATGCAGTGCCTGATTCTTTTATTTGGGTTGAGGACTGTATCTGTATCATTTCTATATTTCCGGGGCCCAGCGTAGTGGAATCCCAGGTGGTTTTATCTAGAAACCAGCTCCAGTCCTGTGAATATCACAGTAACATAGTACCTATTTAAAAAAAAATGGTAAAGGTTTCCAGGATGGCCACTATATTTTGTTTGCACTTGGCTGCAAATTAATTGAAGGAACTTGGAATCCAAATTAATTTGGACTGAAAGTAAACCCAGTCCATCATGAGATAATTTTTATAGTTATATATGGTCGATCCACACTGTACATCAGTTGTCACTGTGCTACTTTTCCGGCCAAGAGCACTGCTAAAAGTATAATGTGACTTTCCCCCTCTTCCTTTATTTAGCTCAGGCTACTCACCTTCCTTTCCCCCTGAAGCCTAGAACTGCAGGAAGCTTTTCCAACATAGCTGAAGATATTCCAAATTCACCAAAAAAATGAAACTTGCTATTTTTTTTAAAACAAATGTAATTTTCCCATTTAAAGGTTGGATATTTTTAGTGAAAAATGACCCATTTTCAAGGCAAAAGGGCAAATGCTTACTAAGAAACGAACTAAATTTTAGAAACCAAGACACAAAATTTGGCAGACATGAAATACCAGAAACAGCAATGGGAAATTACTTTTGTAAAAATAAACTGTTCAGATATATTTACAGACATGCACTTTCAGCTACTCTTTGAGAAGAAATCCTGCCGCTCCTCTGCAGACACAGAGTAACCTGAATGCAACAGAAATGGTCCAGATCCATCCATCCATATCACTCACATCAGCAAGGTATGCCATCGTGCAAAGGTGGGACAATACTTAAAAGCCATGCAGGAGATAAAGACTCTTGCAAGTCGTGGAGCTTTGATCTGCACTGTTGCTGTCTGTACTGCCTTTTTTTTTTTGGCAAATGGACAGGGTGTAGGAGCAGGGATCTGGAGCTACACAGTCCCCAATTTAAGCCACTCACACAAAAATTTTCAGGTGTGGCACCTATGTGTATTGCTGAGAACAAATAAAGGAAATAGCAGTTGTGTCAAATGAATCTATTGCTGTTATTGTATTATTTGTGCACAAATGCAATATATGGTAGATAGAATCCTTAGGATTTTTTAGACAATTGGAAAATTTGTAAGATGCGCAAATAGTTAAATGTTCCCATAGCAAATGTCCATCACAAAAATTCAGCACCATTTAAAAATAGTTGTAGGTATTTTTTTAAAATCACTTGAGTTGCGGCATATTAAAATAAAGATAGTTCCCCTTATTGGCAATACAGTTTCCTAGAGAGCCTATTTCCATATTTTCCTCTAAGAGCCCAATTTGCTAAAAGTAATAAATCACTAAAACCATATAAAAAAGGGTTTTGTGTGGTTTTGGCCACTGACTCAGTTTGAAGATTACTTGCCTCTGTTCTGGCAAGAAGCTAATTCTGATTCTTCTATCACATGTTTTGTAGCACTGGGCTGTCACTGTGTCCTATTGAAAGTCTGGCAAAAGTGGATGCGAGCAGGTGACAAAGTATGCAGATGATATTCTTTTAGGCTGCTAGTCCTGGGGCTGAGAAAGGAATAAACTGTGTGCCCCGAGTGTCTCTGAGTGTTGTAATATTATGTTCAATCCCACTCAAACCTACCATGATTTGGCAAACATGAAGCAGGTGTAGAATAGAAAATCTTTGGGTTTTGCATGGTCCCTTTATTGCTCTTTGCTGGCAAGAAACGTCTGTTACTGAGTTCAGCCAAAGGCTGGGGCAGCAATTTAATTCAACCATTGGCATCAACCTCCCTCTCAACACGACAGGAAACCTCTACTGAAGTCTGGCGTAAGAAGCTCTCCATGGCTAACGTCAGAAATGGATCTGTCAACTAGGAAAGAATCCACTAACAGACTCTAGCTCCTGGCAAATATTTCTCTAAGCTGACTGACGTCAAGCTGGGTGGGTATGAACATGGCCCCACATTAGAATGTCTGCTTAGCGGAGTCCTCCAACATCAGTTTCAGTACCCTGGCTGTGACAAATGGAAATCAGACTTAGCAAAATAGGAGATTCCACTTTGCAGGAGTGCAGAGCTCAGAACACCTAAGGAGGTGTTACACCAGCTGCCGGACAGAAGGGATTTCACACAAAGAATACCAATTCGCCTATGTGATTGTGGAGAGCAGGAGGTCCAATGAACATTGTAGGCCAACAGATGTGGAAACTCCTTCCAGCCAGATTGAGCCTGGTGCCTAAATAGGACAGTGATGGACACATTAGAATGTGATTGATAGAAAGATAGGTAGATAGATCCTGAAGGCCCACACCAAGTATAAATATAGTATTTTATGTATTATTTTAGTACATGTCTTGTCTTACACTAACAGTTTCCTCCTGGCAAGATTGTATAACTATAAGCATTCATCTTCTCTTTAGGGCAAGGATATGTATTTGTACAATTTCTAGCACAATGGGCTGCAATACAAATAATAAACAAAAATGCTTCTCCTACTCCTACGGATGTCACAGAAATGTATCTTGACTAGTTGCATCAGCAATGTGGTTCTGTGTAATGTCACATAAAATAAGGCTACTAAATCATAATGGTGACTCTTGTGAATCACAAAGAACAGTGAGACATCTCAGACCAAACCAAAAACATGACTCCAGTGAAACCCACACAAGGAGCTACTCTTATTAGGTGGCCTTCAGTCTTAAAGAGACTTGTCTGAAGTATCTCCAGACACAAGGGTTTGGCTTTCCTCTCACTTACACCAGTAAAAATCAGAACTCCACTGAAGTCAGTAGAGTTACTCTACAACTGTTGTAAGAAAGATCATAAGCAGACCTAATGAATATGCTGCTGCTCCACTTTTCTTATAAAACCTCTGTTAATCAGCTGATTATCAGTCATCTGAATGATTGCTTACCACAGGTTTCAAGATAAGGAAAAATCCTTCATTAACAGACTCAGCTCCATTACCTACCAACAAATTATTTGATTTGGCATTTCCTCCTCCCTCCACCCTTCCATGTACTTTGGATCCAGTTATGAAGATCATCAAAACCTAATTCCTGCAATTTTTTTTCAGAAGCAGTCAGTACGTTACTAAATTTTTCTGTCTCTCTTCAAAAGAGCATGCAAAGAGAAGCCTCCTTTTTGAGATTTAATGCAGTCACTACCATGAAAGACAGTTTGTGTACACATTTCAGTAGCTAGCACACCCTCCAGGTTCTTGGACTATCCTACCTTGGCAGCCAGACTCTGTGGTTTGCTGGAGAGGATCTCTGCTGCTTCCCTGCAGCGGGTGGAAAGGTTCAGGATAGCAGCAGCTGCTGCTATGTGGGTGTCTTCACTGCATTGACCGTAGCTATAAGAGTTGGCATGACAAGGGCTCTGTGTGTGGGCGCTAGCACTAGGCAGTCGATTAGAAAATTTCACTGGATGTGAAAAATGCTTTACTGTTGAAGAGAGATTTGATTAGCAATTGCATGTATGTGGTTTCCCCCACCAAACAGATTCATTTTTCAGATTATAATTTCAAAAGTTAAGTTATGTGAAGAATAAATTAAAAAACAGCCCATTTTCTATTGGTTACTCGAGATTGCTCTAAAAAAATAGGCTCAGGGATCAAATTATTTGATTTTTGTCACAAGAATACCTTTAATATTTACATTTTTACCACAAAAATTCAAAGGGATAAACTCTGTGGTTCTTTCTCAGGTTTTACTCACTTCTGAGCAAAGACTGAGTTAAAATGAGCAGAGATCTCAAGATTTGACTCCAACATTGCTCTTGCAACCTACTTAACAAACATATTGAGAACAATAATCAAATTCATAAGGGATTTTCATTCTTAGAGCACCTTTGTGTCAAAATAAGATGGAAGTGTGAAGACTTAGGTAAAACAACATTAAGGCTATAGCCTGCTTGCCTTACTTCTATGAGCAGCCCCATTATTCAAATAGGATTACTTGGATGAGTAAGGTGAACAAGATTTGCCTCTTGGAGAGGCTGGGGAACTGGAATACAAACATTACCCCTTGGGGACACGTGCAGTATCATGTTAACGAAAATCCCAATATTTAAATGTTAGACTTAAAAAATACAACCAACGAACATTCAGAAGTGGTACTTAATTCATCTTGTTTTTCCTCTTATAGCTGGGATCTTCTGGAATATTATGTAGTTACCAGACACAACGAGGTCAATTAAGACTGAAGAGATTGCCTTACAGGTGAATAGAAAAGCTATTTTACATGTCTAAAATAGAGTACATGGTTCTATGTTTCTTCCCTATCACTAACATAGACTCTAAAGCAGAGCAGGGAGGTGCCCTTCTTTGCTCTGTGTTATATCATTGACTGAGGTAGGGGAAATGTAGAACCATAAATTCAGGTCTTAACAAACAATAACAATGCATCCTTTCATCTGTAGCTCTTAAAGTGCTTTAAAATGACGTGTAAAAGAGGAAATAATATTCAGTTGTATTTTAAACAAATACATATCTAGAACCTAAGCAAAAAAGAAGAAATAAGCAAAACCATAATTCTTTATCAGCATTATGAACATAAGAACATTGCTGAACATAACCCTGTGCTTGTTATGTAGCTGTGGATTGAACTACAGAAATTGGAATCCAGCTATCAATCCCCAAGATTAAATTTCCTTTGGATCTAGGATTTTGGCCCATTATTCATTTGAGGGCTACATAAAAAGTTTAGGTCAAGATCCAAACTTCCCTAAAATTTTGAGATGCTTTAAATAAAAGTTATAGGTCAGATCCAAAAGTCATATCATCCCTAAAACAATATTTCTTTTGTACACTGACTACAACTGACTCTGTGCTTGAATGTTTCTAAATATTGGATCCATCTAGTGAGAACTGAGAATGACAGCCCAATTCTGCTCTCCCTTATACCAGTGCAAATTACTGTAAAGCCGGAGTGTCTGATAAATCATACTATACGTCTATGCTTTTTATCAGTTAGTTCAACTTATCTGAGTCACCGAACCTACTTAAACTAGAGTTTGATTTAAGTTGCTTCTTCCATTATCCGCTTCAAAGATACCACCAGAAAAACCATGTTACTAAATGAGCATGTGTCATGTGTCAGCAGGCCAAATTCATATGTGCAAAATCCAGAGTTCTAATAATGAATTTCTAGATTCTTGTTTGCTTAGGCTGCTGAACAAAACTCCACACAATTGCTTTATTATTCCAACCCTTCATGCATCCCCATGTCTACTATATTCATGCACTCTTACACTTTTGTCTTTGCATTGTAGTAACAGTTGTGTATTGTGCAATCTTCACAAGCATGATGTTAGAAAACTCAATTAATTATATGACGTTCTTTTGAAATTGTATAATGAATTTATTTGCATATATATGCAAACATTTCAAATATAAGCACTTCAAATGCAAAAGTTAAATAGACTTGAGCATGTGCAAACAAATAACTAAAGGACCATGTCCACTTCTGTGCACAAAATTAGAAATTGCTCATTCAAGTGCCCAGTAACACACAAATCTGTTTGTGTTTGAGCATGCCTATTTTACAGGCCCAACTTAGGTTTCTACATTTGTAAATGTGGCCTTCAGATACTCCAATATGAATGGGCTTGGCAGGATTAGATTTTTATCAGTCAATGTCAGTAAACATCATACAGACACAAAATGATGAAAAAATATTTCCATTGATAATAACTGAAATTTACAGATAGGCAAAGTAGGAAAAATGCTCCATGAGAACTTATTAGAATTTGATTTAAGGATATTTATTTTGTATATTTTGGCATGTGGTGTTGACAGTCTGCGTTTTAACAGTTGTAAAGCTTGAACTTTTTGAATCTCAACATCTACTGTCATTAAATAATTTTTGTCTGACCTCCCCTATTGTCTGACTCCCACATAATTCCCTGACACTGTGAAAATGTTGAAAACAATGTTTTAAAACAAATATCAATATTGTCTATCAATATAAAAAATTAAAATCAAATTGTACCATACCTATATATAGGTATAGATAAATTATTAATATCTCTATTAATATAAAGATATTAATAATTTGAGAGCTAAAAATTGCTAGTTTTCTGCTCACCTTAACTCTGACTGTCCTTTCTTTTTTTGGATTATGTGGACTGTGTAACATTAGGTTATTTTTTCCATCTTCACTTTCTTTGGTTATATTTTAATGATAGTAAACAAAACAAAAATTAAGAAATACTTTCATGGCCATTGTTTTGGATCCACATTCCTCTGAACCCAGCTCTGACATGAAAGAAACCGACTTAGGATTCTTCCATTGCCCTCACAGAAATAGCATCTTTTGCCAAGATTTTGTGCACACATGAAAATAGCTGTAACTACAGTGGTGTTATTAAGGGTTGATGCAACAGAGCAAAAACTTAATGCAGTTATCTGTGAAGATCCTACAATGAAGAGGATCTATACATGTAATTACTCATAATAGTGTACTAAATTGTGATACCTTGCTCACACTGAGTAGTAGCATATTGCACAAATAGTCCCTTTGGACACATCCTCAGTTGCTGCAAATTGGCTTAGCTTTATGGATGTTGATGGAGCTATGCCAATTTATGCCAGTTCATGATCTGATCTCTAACTTAAATGGGACTACTCATGGTGGAATAGTACCACATGAATATGGGTATCACAATCTGGCCTAATAGGAAAGCGACAAGTCAAGTATTTTCTTTTTTACCACGGAATTGCTTTTCAAAGAATAATTAACAAATAAGATGTTGTAGTCACTCCAATAGATTTTCACGTATACTGATCACAATGGGTTAAAGACATTTGCTAGTGTGCATTATTTCCTGAAACAAGAAAACTCTCAGATAAATAATATTTTTCTTTCAAGAACGATGGGAGTTTCAAGCTTACATTCAAGGAACGCTGGGGTTTTTTGGCCTTGCACTGCTGGTGCCAATGTGCGTTTGCCAAAGACCTGTGCATCAAAGCTGGCATAGTCAAATGGTACTTTCCCAAACTTCTCTTGCTCTTTTGTCAGGGTGGCTCTGAGAGAGGTGGCTGGCTGTGCAGTTCGGTAATTGAACTGAGATAGCTCGAGCTGCTTTGCTAAGTTTGTCCTGCAGAGACTGCCAGAAGGAGAGTGAGAAAAACAGAAAGAACAAACAATAAGAACATCTTTTTCAGTACCTTGCATTGAAAGATAGGATATAGTGGGATGGCACCTGCCAAAATGGATATAAGTAAAGATCATAAGCATTGTCTTTATAGAAGCCTATTTTAGAGTGTACATGTCAGTTACAAAAATACATTTTGTGGCTTATCTTGTGGTCTAGCAATCCTGTAACTTACTAACAGAATTACTATTCTGTTTAAAGATTCACTACCGTAGGATGGTGTTTCCTTTCTTTAAAAAAGAATGAGAACACACTTGGTCTTTTGCACATGAGTCAGCGGGGGCTTGTAGAGCTGTGGATCACTACCATCATTCTAGAGGTGGGCCTTCTGGGCAAATAAATATGATAGAGCATGGTCCAAAATAATTGCTTCTGCTATTTGTGAGGAAAGAATAATTAACAATGTGTTATTCCATTTAGCTACTGTGCAGTAACTACTTGTCTTCAATAATTTCCTAAGGACTTTTCATATGTACAGTTAAGGCACGTGCAGTTGGCAGACACATTGACACAATATTCTGTAATGGCTCAGAAGGAGCCATTATAGCCAATCATGTCAATAATCCACAAATTAAAGTGCCCTCAAATAGGGCTGAATATAATAGGCCATGATGGTGCTGATGCCAATGATGTGCAAATTATGCAAGTCTACAGGATCAATAGGACTCTCAGACCAAATACAAGCTCAATGAGAGATTTTTTTGGTTAGGATTTTTAAAGCACTTTTTTGCTACTGTAGTATAAAACATAAACTAAACTGAGTAACTGCATTACAGTAAAGTAACTGGATGGGTCAATCAGAAATCTGTTATAGCAGAGAAATAGAGCAATGACAGTGCTTAGCCCACTTAAATACTACTACACTTACAATAGTTAGATGCTGCTTTGATTGCCAAGGGTTTCCTTTGCAAAGGATCTCAATATATAAATCAGCATGGAATCCCATGCTGCAAAAACTGGGATGAGCTCATGAAGCAACAAAATCTTTAACCAATCCTCAGGAGCCAAAGCATTGCAGCAGAGGGACAATTTGAGAAAACTTCTTAACAAGTAACTCCAGTCTAATCAAAATAGGAGGCTGGTTAACACTAGGAAGGCACTCCAGAACAATCACTGAAATAATGTTTTTGTGTTGAAATAATATTTTTTAGATTTTTTTACTCATCTTTCAAGGACATGCATGTAGTCATTTAATGTTAGCTGAACACATAGGGACCCGCTGAGTGTTCTTTAGTTATCACAAGTCATAATCAGTTTCGCTACCCACGTTTTTGCATAGAGTCAGCCTGCTAGAATGAACTAGGCTCCTTCAGTAGCTCAGAGTTAAAAGTTGTAAGGAACGAAATCCCTTACAAAATAAAGCACAGCATTTGGACAGAAATACCTGTGTGAGACATGTCATGTGAGACGCCTACCTGTGAACCTGAGCGTGGCACTGTCCAGTTTTAGGAGAATCATGCTGATTTTTTTCCTGGGACATTGCCAATTTTTCAGCTGCAGCAATTGGACAGCCAGAAAGACTGTTTAAAAAAAGAGTGGCATGATTTGAGTTACCAGAATATGAACTTATCTTTCAGTCCTAAAGGACCTCAGAGGATTTCATAAATTACAGATGGCTTCTCCTACCACTGAGTTGTAGCCACCGTTGGGATGAAATGTGGCAGCTGTTTAACAATGCACAGAAAAAAAAATACACACCAATTTAAGCCAAAAAGCAAAGAATGCTAGAGGGTGAAATTCATTGGGGTTCTCAAGGCTCATGCAGGCCTTTCATGCCACTGTTATCTCAGAGTGTCACTGCATGTAGGAAGTCCATGGGTGGAGCAGCTGCATTGAGTGGCCTCCTCATTGGTGCTAAACAAGCCTGCACTGAGTATGTGGAGTTTGAAGTATGTCAAAAAATTGGTGACTACCAGGATCCAATGGACCCAACCTCACCTATCACCCCACCACACACACACACATAGTAGAAGTAGCAGCTGCTACTTCAAATCAAAATTTGGCTGTTTGGATCCAGATTTGGGGCCTATCCCATTATGCAGAGATGGGTCAGATGTGAAATTTGTACGCGTTTGGAAGTTGAACCAAGCTGAAAGTTTTGGGCTGTTCAGATCTGAGGTTCTGGGCCAGACAAATCTCTATTTAATTTTTAAAAAAGTAAGTCTATTTTGCCCTCAATGTCAGGTGAAGTATTGAATAAACTGTATTACAGATTGATAGGAAGGCGGACTTTGGCAGAAATTTTTTTTTAAAAATCTGGTGTATGATTGTGAAATAGGTACACATCCTGTCTCAAGTTATGTTTTCTCTTTGCTGCTGATTTCCAATTTGCCTCAACTCCTATCCATTTACAATTAGCAGTACTGATTTATAATATAGTTGATCTCAAAGGGGCTGTAAATGTGACAGGGATTTTCAAACAAGAAAATGACTAGAAACATTTCCTTTACTGTTCCCTGTCCCTGACTCCATCCCCTTATCATTTGTTTATCCACATCTTGTTTGTTTGTCGCATCTTGTCATAAAATGTCTTTGTTTTACCCTTATGTACCATGACTAGCACAATCAGGCCCTGATCCATGATTTTGGCTTCTCCAGGCAACTGCAATATAACAATAAAAATAACAAGAATTCACTATGTATGCATACAGCATGTAGGACAATGGGGCTCTGATTTTGGTTGGGGTGCACATCTGTTTATTTAATAATATTTCATGTACCTGATTAAGTTTCACATATATTTTGTTTCATTACTGTAGTTTGAAATCTCATCTCTGAATTAGGAATCATGGATTCTGTTATACCTGGTACTGGAGATAATATTTTTGATACTATACTGAAATTTAATATTTATCACAGTTGAGTAGATTAATTGCTTGATTACAAATAATGTTAGCTGTCGTTGTGGTCAATCAGTGTTTGCAGTACATTATATTGTTAATAGTCCTGAATTCCAAATATATGTGGCAATTTCCTCCCAGCTACATATTAATTTGAATGAATACTAACTGATCTGGATTACCTTCTGTGTGTGTTGCGATTGCTGTTGACATGTCCTCTTCCAGTACATCCTGGAGTGGGGCACTTTAAAACATTTTCATGCATGGCAAGAACTAAACACAAAGAAAGAGTAAAGGGTTATAAGTAATCTCTCTCTCTCTCTATCTCTCTCTCTTTCTTTCTAAGGAACATTTTCTTCTTGCAACATAAAAATTTTTCAAGTGTGATGCACAAAAGCTTGTATTCTGATTTTGTACCCTCTAGCTCAAATGAAACTTACAAATTCAGAAAAGATGGCTCTGAGAGGCCTATGCTATGGTCTCATGCTGTGTTATCTGATGGTCCCTGCCTGGTTTAAATCAGTGGGCGGGCAAGCTTTAAATTACATCAGCACTTTTCACTCCTTATGCTGGAGTAAGAAGATTATACATGAGTGCAAAATCCATCTGTCCTGGACACACCCCTTTTGGCTCTAGCTCCACCCACTTTAGTTTGCATCGTTTACTCTCTTCTGCTCGGTATGTATGTAAATCCACCTTATACCAGCGAACCCTATCCCCAAGCTGTAGTTTGCACATTCAGGGATCTCTGACAGCATTTGTGCCATTGGAAGCCATTGTAGTGACAATAGCATCAGTAGTGAAGAGGACCCATTGTATGAACATTTCTCTGCTCCCCAACCAAAGTAGCTGTTTTGGATCGGTATTTATCAAACGTAAAGTAAAACATAATTCTATAGCTTTGTACATCTCCCTTCATGCTGTCAGCTCTGTGCTACCCTTTTAGGTGTACACTGCCTCAAAAGATTGTCTGATTGTTAATCAACTGGGTTGTTCTGTTAGTAAGCAAATTTTGATTACAGATAATCATTTTGCACCCAGCAGAACAGTACTGAGCTGATTGGAAGTGTGATAATTAACAAAGACTTGCTTTTAAAAAAAAGTTAATGTTGTTGAGGCCTTCCAACTGCAGCAGCCTGGTTAGCTCAAGAGATGTTTCCATAAATACAGATTTAAAGATTAAAAAAAAGAAAGCTACAATTAAGAAGAGGACAGTGGTAAAGTGCAAGTATCCCTTTAATTTGTTGCTATGAATGCCACTACAAAAAAAAAAACAGTCGGACTGACTAAGTTGTGCAAAGTAATAGTTTCACATTCCATTTTGGCTTTTTATATATCATTTCACTGCAACATCTCAGAAGATGACATACCCAGCACAAACCAATGTAATCAGAATGGCACCGCAAGAAATGAATGGGGAATTCAGGCTGGGCTGGCCACACACAGGTTAGCATAATACAGTAATAGAAGGGCGGCATGCTATGAAGCAACTGGCGGATTCCCTCTCCTTGGCTGGGGGAGGTGACCTGCTTGGTCTCAGTGGGAGAGAGGCATACCAGTCACATAGCTGAATGCACACATCTGAGCCTCCAGCTATCTGAAATGGGAAAACAGCACACTCAGACAGGGCTATGTGTTAGCTCAGCTATAATGACCAGTGTGTGTCCAGGTGTGTGGCTATGACCTTGTTGTTCCTCTCCAGCCCCTTCAGGGAGGTTTGTGCCACTACAGGTGCTAGTTTTAATCAGGCCTTCAGCACCACAAGTGTAAGGACTGGGATTGCGACTCTACTGTGCACAGGAGCACCACAGTGGCAAAAGCTCATTGGACCATCTCCTGCCTTGTGCATCTGCACAGAGCTAGTTACAATCCAGCCCTGAGTATTTACAGTGAGTGCCAGTATGAACTCACATGACTTAGAGATTTAGGCCTGGTTCAGTTGCTCTCGGTACTGTAGGATGATACTCACTTTCTAGTGGCACTCTGACTTTATGCGGACAGCCTGAGAGACTGCGGTGATGCGGGTACAGCCCAGTCACATGCCCTGTGCCATCGCATCCTGGGATGGGACATTTGGTTTCCCTTTTTTCAGGCCTGGGTGAATCTGTAGAGAAATCAAATAAGGATTTTGTCTGGTTATGATTTCCTGCCTGCACTCAGCTGAGTGGTCTTAGAAGTGTGAAATAACTTTTCTATATTTCAGGTGCAATTTCCTCCCAAGGCTTTAACTTGGACTTAGAGTAACTACACAATCTAAGCATCTCTTTTGATTCTCATATTGTCTCTTTTAAACAATGACTTTCACCTCCCAGTATGCCATTGTGTGCTAAACATACGCAGCTTAGGAATTGTGATGTCACTTATTCCATTCAGAGCCTCAAGCAGGACACAAGATGCATCCATTAAGCCAGAAATCTGGCAACAGCAACCAACAGAAAGATCTAAAAAGGAATAAATATTGAAACAGAAACAAACTTTTATACTGTTAATGCCAGGTTCCGGGAAACTGGGATCACCAAATAAAAGCTGAGGGATGAAACAAACAAACAAAAAGCACTGCAACCAGGAGCAGTTCCTTAAATATCACAGATCTCTAGGCTGTTGGTCCTTTGTTAAGAAACTGAATACATGCCACTTTGCATCTGAGCGGCTAGGCAGGCAGCTCCCTTTGGCACACATGGCAGCACTGCTCTGCAAATCAGCCCACAATGAGAGTGCAAACATGGAATAACTGATACCCTTTCACAGGGCACTGTCTCTTCCCACCCTTATAACTACCAATGTACAATGAGGGAGAGGCTGGGTTCCTTAGTGCATTTTTCAACTTCCAATTGCAAGGTACTAGCAGTGTGCAGGAAGTACCAATTAGAAAGTGTTTATTTTGATTTTGAACGCAGAATCTAAAAGGATGGGAAGCGAAGTAATTCTGATCCAGAAATTCTCTTGTGAGAGGAGACAGACAGCAACTGGACATATAAATTGCTGAGGATGGTTTCAGATCAATCTGTGGTTGACTGCCAACAACATGGAGTTGAGGGGAAATAAACAGCTGTAGTCAAAGACAGGTTAAAGCCACCTAGCAGGATATTTTGCTAGGCTACAATGTAGAACCAGAAGCAGCTGTGGAGTTAAACTTTCTGGCAAGCCTTTAGATAAGAAAAATATGGAGGAAAGAAAACAGAATGAACATCAACAGGGAACCACAGTGCCTGTTAGAGTCACAGTAAATAAGAAGTAAGAAGTCACTGTAGGAAATCGTTTACAGCACTAACAGAGAACAATGAGTGGACCTAAAACAAAAAAAATCATTTATTTTAATCTTCCATTAATCTGAAATTTAAGTGCACGTTGTGTAAAAAATTAAGCGGAAAGAGTAGGATCAGTATAAGGTAACAAGTACACTTAACTGGCATAGGAGCCAAAAAAAAAAAAAAAAAAGAAAAGCAGCAGCAGCAGCAGCAGCAGCTGAGGAGGATGTGGAATTCCCAACACAATCGGTATAAGAAATACTGGCCATGGTTGGATTTTGTAAATGAAAAAATTCCAGGCCTAGTACTGTAACAAAAAGCTGTCAGAGCATATGGAGCACATGGAGAAGCAGAATGAGGGAAGCTCAAGATTCTTCTTCTATGAAGGTTATCTCTGAACCGAACTGCAAACTAAGTGTTTGCTTGAGAATAATCAGGAAGGACCAGATTTTGTCATTCTTACCCACATTGTGTAGTACCCTACTCTGCAAGTAGTCCCACTGAGACCAATGTGACCATTCCTGGAGTAAGGGTGAGTATTCCATATGAGTAAAAGGATCAGAATCTGGTCTGAATTGATTATGGTTACCTGAGCAAATGAGGGCAAGAATAAGTATATGAAATTTAGGAAGGAGGTTGGCTAGCATGTATGTACAGTGCTAGGGGCATTTTAATTGGCAATCTGTATGTGACTTTCCACAGAAGAAGTAGGTAAATGCATACTCTAGTTAAGCAGTACAAGAGGGATTATACAGTGGTAACTCTTAAAAAATTGCCAGTTATCTTAGATTCTAAATGCCTTAGATAACCAGTAAATAACTTACTTCAGCATTTTCAGTAAATATTGAGATGTACTCTAGGGAATACTGCATATATCAAAGGAATCATATTTGTTTATCAAAGGCAAAATAGCAACTTTTACAGGGTGACTACTGCTTTACTTTGTATTTATAAAAGAGAATTCCTGGGAAAGATTAAAGTGAGTGTAAAGTGATATCTTTTGATGTTCCAAAGTTATTCTCAATCTATGAATTCCATATCAAACGTTCCCAGTTTGCCAATCAATCCAAGATCATTTTAAGCTCCGGCATTACAAGCCTGACTTGGTACCTGAAAATGGAACTGTGTTCTCTCATTCATACTTTACCACAAATCATCAAAAACAATAAAGATTTTGGAATTTAGATGGCAATTATTCTGGCGGTGAATGAGGCTGAAGAATATGGCTTGTTCCAGAATCTTTACTTTTGAGGTAACATCCAGTTCAAAATTGTTTACCAGCTGTAGAATAAATCTTTGAGCCAATATGAGCAATCAAAATATTTCTTACATTTGTTATTATAGTATTGTCTGCCACCAATGTCAATAACTTTGGTTTGTCTCCTTTCCCCAGCTAAATGCTCCAAAAGAAACCTGTCCAATTCTTTGTAGGTGCTGTGAAACACATGACCTTGCTCTGCCTGCAGAGCTATCGCTTGTTCTAGCAAACTCAAATTCCCTTTTGTTTTGTCCAGGTCAACTGACATGTCTGTAGTTTCTGATAGGCACTCATCATCTTCCTCGCTTTCAGGGAATGGATTCTGAATTCTCTTGTCAAAAGGATCAACATGAGATTCCTGTGATTCTCTTAGCTCTGTTTCTGAGTCACAAACTATTTCACGGGGGCGAAATTCTGCTTCTTCAGTCTTAATTTCTGGAACTTCCAGAATGTCTTGTCGGTTACATTCTGCAATATATCTCTGAGTTACATGGGGCTTTATGCTAGTGTCTTCTGAGAAATTTGAGGAACTGTCCCACTCATTGTCCAATATTTCAGAACTACTTTCATTGTCATTGTCTTCAGATGAACAGTATTGTGGGTCAGAAACACAAATCTTTTCTTTTCCTTCCGATGAGTTAATTGTGTAACATTCATCAACCTCATCACTTTCTGTTTTTAAGGACTGGATGCCACTGTCATTTAGGTTCTCAGTCACCATTTGAACTGGTGCATCTTTTGCTAGTTTTCCCATGTTCATTAAAGATTTGACCACGAGGTCCTGATAGCAGGTGTAGTTGTCCTTCGTTTGACTGGAGTTTTCTTGCCCACCTGAATGAGAGGTTTCATCAGGTGATTTTGTAGTATTTTCTTCTATAAGGAAAGAAAGGAAGAGAAAAATGAATGCTTTCTATAGAGAAACTTAATCTTGATCTAACCTGGTTTCAATCTTAAATGGGAAGAGACTTATTTAACAATCACAGTTTATTTACTCAAGGATACTCTGAAAATTCTTAAGAAATAACACCCCCTTTTACCAAGACAATATCTGAAATTTCTGCTAGTATATAACCATCACAAACCCTTCTAAGATTAAATCTGTGTAGTGTGGCTGCAGAGCCCTTTGAAAATAGAATGTTTTTGCATTTTTCTTTGTTGAATATATAAAATTCCTTTGATCTATTTTCATTCTCTTCCATGTCTAGCATGCCCAAATATTTCTCAGAATGAGTCCCCAATTACTTTTCAAATCACTTCAGATTGCATGAAAGACCTTGACTGAAAAGACTCTATAGTTTACAAAGGGCAAGCTCTTGGTCACCATTACAGTTGCCACACTAAATGATACATCAGGTCATGCACAAGCAAACAGAAATGGTTCTTATGAATAGACTCTTAAAGGACTGCTAAAGACACCATTGAAATACACCCTGTGTTAATAAACATCTTTCTTTGGACGAAAAGCAGCAGCCAGCAGGTAGTAAAGGCTGCATGTAGGTAAGGGTGTCAATGTTGGAAGACAATATGCCTTTTGTATCTCATTTAATTTTTTATAAAAACATTTGCTCTAACAAGGACACTCAAAAATACATCTCCATCATCTTTCTTTCTGGTAATTATCTCTCTAAAATCAACACTGATTTGCCAGGATCAAGTAAATATTGCCATAGTAACTAAAAGCATTTTTGGACGAAGGGAAGAATTTAGTCACAACACTAGCCCCTTCGATAATGCTGATTATAGGGTGCATTCTTTTGTTGGGATCTATTCAACATTAACTGAAAAATTTAACATTTTACTTCCTAGAAAGAAGGATGGATAAATAAGCATATAATATTTGATAAGATGGACCCATCCTCTCCCGAATCAGAGGAAATCCAGGTTTAAATAATAAATTAAACATAGTCTAAAATGCAAATGAAGTTTCTCTCAATAACACAGTGAGCTATTAAGAGAAAGTGTAAAGGGTTATGATAATTTTAAAGTATTATGAACGACAGAAAACAAATAAAAAGCATTTTCAGTGAATATGTCCAATTCATTGAACTATTCTCTCAATCCACTTAACTACCCACATGTGTACAATAATGATTTATAGACATTATACCTAATTATGCATATTTGGGCTGTGTTAGAGTGCCTAACAAAAGCTCTAGAAAGCAACAATTACCTCTGTTGCTTAGCTACATAGTTTAAAATATTCCTATTAAGTGCAGATTATTGTGGAGGGGAAAAGAGGGACAAAAATGCACATGTGCACCACAATGCATTTCACTTTGCTGCTGCCAAACTGTTAGCATTTTGGGTCATTTCCAGTTTACATAATTGTTTGGTTCAAATGTTTGTTATATGTTAAAAGAAAATATTTATTAATTCTTATTATTCTTCAGAAAATTGGACTCATATGGGGAGAGGTGGCCTCATGCACTATGTGCAGATAGTTGTGTGTTTTGGGTATTTTTTTTAAATGCCTGCAAAGCTCAGTGCAACTTTTAAACCAGCTCATCTCTCACTATAGACTTTGAAGTAATCTGAATGAAAAAGTTTGCTATATTTTCAAAAAATGGCATCTAGTAATGATGATTGTGATTCCCTGTGGTTCTGTAATGAACCTCTGACAAATAAGTGTCTATGATTTAATAGCTTGTCTCTCTGCTCTGCTTGGAATTACACATACTCCCATCACCAGGCCATTTTGATACAAATGGCTCTAATTTTTTTTATAAACCAGTATGCTTGATGCTAACATGCCTTTCATTAATTTACTGGGTAAAAGATTGTACTAAGTATATTATCAACAACAAGATTTAAAAATGATGACTCAGTCCCCCCTCCCCCAAATCATGAGATTGGTTTAAAATTATGAGATTTTAAAAACGTGGATTTGGGTTTTTTTAATTGTCTTCTGTTTTTTGAGCCTTTGTGGTTCACATGTTGAAGTTTTTCTCTGTAACCATAGGGGCCTGAAACTTACTTTAACAAATAAACTAATGCTGATATGTCCTGAAATTGCATTACTCCCAGAGTTAGGACTTTCAGACAAAAACAAAATATCATGAGATTCACAATAAAATCATGGGAGTTGGCAACATTGATTCAAGACACCAAAAAGTGATTTTAAAGCACTCTAACTCCATACCATGCTGCCTTGCTCTCAGAATTTTACTGGGGTTGTACAGAAGGTAGACACAGGAGAGAGTGTGCACATTTATGAGGAATAAAACACTGAAGTTATGGAGGTACAAGGTACAGCCTGAATCAGCACAGAAAAAGTCAGTTAAAGCTTTTTGTGAGACTGCTGGTATTATGAGATGGAAATACTCCTAGGAAGTCAGAACAGCCAGGAAATCAGCAGAGTTGTGCTTGCTTGGGTCAGTAGTAAGTTTGGCTCAGTGATTGCATCAGAATGGGAGTCAGTGCACAAGTCCCTACTAGTTTAAGATATATTTTAAAAGTACCCCCCCACACTTCAGCCCTCTATAGGAACTTGCAAGATGTACCCACAAATCTGCACTCCAAAAGAGACCCCTGATAGAAGATTGACCACAAATAAAATCCTGGCCCCATTGAAGTCAATAGTAAAACTCCCATTGACTTCATTAGGGCCAGAATTTCAGCTATAGTTCTCTTACCTGGATAGTAAAGTTGGCTTTCATTATAGACATATTGGTATACATTCAAGTTTTGTTAACAGCTGTACGTACCAGAAATGTAAAGGGTATTGGTTTTCAGAAAAGAAGATTATTCTATTCTAAGTAGACATGGGTATAACTCCAGATCCAAAACCCCCTCAAATTTGGGAAACTGCATCAGGATCTGGATCCCAATTCTGGGGCTTGAGGATAGCTTCCTTTTAAACAGAGGTACCATTACTTTTTCATACTATGTTTGATTTCAGATTTCAGATTATCTGCTCATTTCCCCTAGATATTGACTTTTATAACCTATTGATAACTATTGTCTTTTTAACAAATGCAGTATTGATTCCACTGAAATCTGAGACCACTTTCTTAAGTCTTGGGCTGACAACTTGTGCAAGGCTTCTCAAAGAAAAAAATAACTGCCAATTTATTTTGGAAAGTGTTCCATTAATTCTGAATATATAGTTGAAGGGTGAAGGCAGAAAACATACATACATAATTTATATTTATTTATTTAAATATATATGTGTATTATAAATATATCTTATATTTTCCCTGCAGCAGTCATTTTTTGTAGCACCTGCATGGCAGAACTTTCTATAAATTGTTGAGCATGTTTGGGTTGGGTATTATAAATACAGTGCAGAGTCTAATAATCAGGTTAAATAGAACACAGATAATAGTCACATGAATAAAATTGCTTTGCTAAATGTTAAAGCCAACATTTTGTTAAGCAGGTGATTGCCCCCAGCCTCATGCTGAATATATTAAAGTGAAAATCCTCTCTTTACAAACGTGTTTTTCTAAGTAGTTAGTTTTTCACTACATGTTTAACCTCATTCTTTGACAGCCCATATTAAGAAGCAGAAACTATTCCTTATCTGACCTGCAGTGATGGCAGGTGTCTGCGTCCTACACAGCATTAAAGACCATAGAAGGAGATGTTGTACTAGGTCCTTGTTTTTGAATTACCATATTTATATCTAGATTGCAATGTATTATCTCAAATCTACTCTGAGCCCAAATCATCCTACATTCTTTTCGAAAGCATTCAGTTTGACAGGCCTCTTTTCTTTGAGGGCAGGGAGTTTACATTAATTTGGAGCCATTCTTCATTGCTACCTGTAGCAGACGTGTCATTTGTTTCGAGGACATTGATGTCCTCCTGCAACTCTGTTCTGTCCTCATTTTCTTCTTTGCATTCCACAGTGGGACTGTAGTGACGGGGTTTCATTAACAGGGACTTCCTTTTATTGACTGGAACTCCTGAAATCTGTTCTTCAGCTTTTCTCTTCTTAGCCATGGAGCATTTGTAGGCACTGCATTGATTTAAAAATGGCAATAATGAAAACAAATTGGACATTATTGAACAACCAGCACTGTCCTATATTTTCATTTCAAGCAGAAAAAATGAGGCTGGTAAAATGCTAATATACTTGCACTTCCAGCCTGCTGTGTTTAGAGGATGTTTAGTTTTAGCTGTTGGATCTGGAGAGCAGGGCACAGACAAATCCATTGCACCGTTCTCTTTCACTGCTACCAAAGTCTGGTTATAAAAAAATCCCTAATCCCAAGTAAACATATGTTAATCTATGCTCTGTCCTGCACTAGATGAAATACACCCAGAAAGGGATGAGAAAAGATTGATATTGGTTTCCTAATCCTGAGAAACAGCTAATGTGAAAAGTATACCACCAGTTACACTGCAGCATACTGTATTTTTATGATCCTTCTACTTACATGGGTCTGGATATGTGCGTTGCTGCTTGGGAGGGCGTGGGCGTTGGTTTGTTTGTCTTTGATGGGTGGGTGAAAGTCCATTTTAATATGAATGCATTTTTTCAGTGCAAAGACTTACATATTTAAGGGGTTTTGTTTTGTTTTTTGGTGATTTGTGAGATGAACTAAACAATGTCAATGTCTGATTTTGCTGGTCACCATGGCCTAGATTCAAAAATGTACTTAGGTAACTAAATTCCAGACTTAGGCACCTAAATCCCAGTTTTAAATTCTACTGCAATTCACAATGCTCCCACTGAATGCTGTAGGCACCTAAACGCCCTTTTGCAGTAAAAGATCCCTAGGGGCCTATATTTCTTCCCCTAAGCCTCCATTCAGACACTTATCTCCCACATAAGCCTCAGAGTATTTCACCAGTCAGGAGAAGGTAGGTGTTTGATCACCTATGCCATGTATGGGACCTGATCCAGTAGGCTCCCTCAGAGCATGCTGACTGGATCTGCCCCCTCAAGCAAATTCACACAACACAACAGCTGCTTCCACCTCATCACTTTAGCACAATGGTTTGTATATTGACTTAGGATGTGGAAGGCTTCCAGTTAAAGCCCCCCTCTCTGCCAGAAGGGGAAAAGGGATTTGAACTAAGCTTTAAACCTCTCAGGTGAGTGCTCTAACCACTAGGCTATGGGATATTCTGCTAGGAAGTGCCCTCAGGCTCTGTCTACAAGCTAGGGTGTGTGTGATTGTACTGCTTGTGTACACATACTTGTACTAGCTTTCATTGAGCCAGCACAAGGCTAAATAGCAGTGTAGCCACGATAGCACTGGAAGAGGCAAAGGAGGCATGGTTTAGCCATGTGGAGTACAAACCTGCCTGAAAAGGTTGGGTGCATACTCGGCATGCCTAAGCTGTACCTCAGGCTACCGCAGCTACACTGTGATGTATACTCATGCTAGTTCAGCCAGAGCTAGTGCAAGTACATGTATGCAGGGAAATCACACCCCTAGCTCATAGTGTAGACATAGTCATAGGCTCTTCTGTTGAAGCTGTTTCACTGTGGATAAATAATTAAAAAGTTATTTGAGACAAAGAGAGACAACAAGCAAGAGAGACAGCACATGCATAAGAACATAAGAACGGCTGTACTGGGTCAGACCAAAGGTCCATCTAGCCCAGTATCTGTCTACCGACAGTGGCCAATGCCAGGTGCCCCAGAGGGAGTGAAGCTAACAGGCAATGATCAAGTGATCTCTCTCCTGCCATCCATATCCATCCTCTGATGAACAGAGGCTAGAGACACCATTCCTTACCCATCCTGGCTAATAGCCATTCATGGACTTAGTCACCATGAATTTATCCAGTTCCCTTTTAAACATTGTTATAGTCCCAGCCTTCACAATCTCCTCAGGTAAGGAGTTCCACAAGTTGACTGTGTGCTGTGTGAAGAAGAACTTCCTTTTATTTGTTTTAAACCTGCTACCTATTAATTTCATTTGGTGATCCCTAGGTCTTGTATTATGGGAATAAGTAAATAACCTTTCCTTATCCACTTTCTCCACATCACTCATGATTTTATATACCTCTATCATATTCCCCCTTAGTTTCCTCTTTTCCAAGCTGAAGAGGCCTAGCCTCTTTAATCTTTCCTTGTATGGGACCCTCTTCAAACCCCTAATTATTTTAGTTGCCCTTTTCTGAACCTTTTCTAGTGCTAGAACATCTTTTTTGAGGTGAGGAGACCACATCTGTACACAATATTTGAGATGTGGGTGTACCATGGATTTATATAAGGGCAATAATATATTCTCAGTCTTATTCTCTATCCCCTTTTTAATGATTCCTAACATCCTGTTTGCTTTTTTGACTGCCTCTGCGCACTGCGTGGACATCTTCAGAGAACTATCCACGATGACGCCAAGATCTTTTTCCTGACTTGTTGTAG